>NW_025767368.1:0-1442658 GCF_003918875.1 Haliotis rubra | reverse complement strand
TAATAGCTGATGAGTGTATACCAAAGTCCTCTACAACTCCACATGTGCGAAAGCCATGGTTTAATGCAGACTGTAAAAATGCTAGAAAAGCAAGGAAGAAGGCAGAGAAATATTTCCGCCATCACCCAACTGTCCATAACTTAAATAAATTCAAAATACTAAATGCGAAGGCGCGTCGTACCTTCAAGCAAACTAAACGTCAGTCTTGGCGAGACTATGTTTCAAAAATTAATTCACGAACACCTATGTCAAAAATATGGAATATGGTGCAAAGAATAAAAGGTAAAGGATCAAAATCTGGTGTTCATCATCTTAAGAATGGAAACACCATATTAACTGATAAATCTGACATAGCTAATAAATTAGGAGAAACTTTAGCTCAACATTCCTCCTCATCAAATTATACACCAAAATTTCTAAAATTTAAACAACAAGCTGAAAAAATGAAAATCAATTTTACGTCTGATAATGGTGAGGACTATAATGAGTTTTTTTCCATTCAAGAGCTACACACTGCCTTAGGGCAAGCTCATGATACTGCTACGGGTGCTGATGGTATTCATTATCAGTTACTTAAACATTTACCTGATTCTTGTTTAGAAACCCTGTTAAATATTTTTGATCAAATATGGACAACGGGTAATTTCCCTTCCTCGTGGCGGAATGCTGTCATTATTCCTATTCCAAAACCAGGCCGTGATCATACTGATCCTTCCAACTATAGGCCAATATCGCTTACTAGTTGCGTTTGCAAGACCATGGAAAGAATGGTCAATAACAGACTTGTATGGTACTTAGAAACTAATAATCTTATTACAAATATCCAGTGTGGGTTTAGGAAAAACAGAAGTACCATTGACCATTTAGTTAGATTAGAAACGTTTGTTAAGAATGCTATCGTAAATAACCAACATGCTGTATCTATATTTTTTGATCTCGAAAAAGCTTATGATACCACCTGGAAACATGGAATTTTGAAAGATCTTCATGAAATTGGTCTGAGAGGCCGTTTGCCTAATTTCATATCACAGTTTTTAACAGATCGACATTTCCAGGTACGTGTGGGTTCCACCTTGTCTGAATTGTATGAACAAGATCAAGGTGTCCCGCAAGGTAGCATATTATCTGTAACGTTGTTCAGTATCAAAATAAATAGTTTATCGAAAGTGTTAAATGACTCTGTTGATGGGTCATTATTTGTTGATGATTTTAATGTCTCATGTCGGGGTAAAAATATGCACACGATTGAGAGACAGTTGCAGCTCTGTCTCAATAAAATTAAAGATTGGTCCGAACGAAATGGCTTTAAGTTTTCTAAATCTAAAACTAACTGCATCCATTTCTGTCGTAAATATAAACCACACAAGGACCCATATTTACATCTATCGGGTATTCCCATTAAAGTAGTTAAGGAGGCTAAATTTTTGGGTATCATATTTGACCATCATCTTACGTTTTTACCTCATATTAAATATCTTAAGGCAAAATGTCTGAAGGCATTAGATATATTAAAAGTCGTCTCCAATGCCAAGTGGGGAGGTGATCAGTCGACCCTCCTTCACTTGTACAGAGCACTAATTCGTTCCAAACTTGATTATGGTTCGATCGTGTATGGTGGAGCCTGCAAAAGTAACTTAAATCTATTAGATTCTGTCCACCACCAAGGTCTAAGACTTTGTCTTGGATCCTTTAGAACCTCTCCCATTGATAGTCTATATGTTGAGGCCGATGAGCCATCTTTAACACTTCGCCGTATCAAATTGTCTTTACAATATGTCACAAAGTTATCTTCTAATGAATCCAATCCTGCTCACAACTGCGTTTTTCACCCTCTGTATGAGGATTTGTACAATAAAAAAACTGCTCTTGTTCCACCTCTTGGGATACGAATCCAACAATATGTTTCTGCTGCCGGCATTGAGTTGGAGAATATATCTCCTTCCCGTCTTCTTTCTTCTCCTCCTTGGCAAATGGTTAAGCCACACGTTGACCTAACATTAACTACATTTAAAAAATCAGAAACAAATGACTTACAGTATAAGCAAGAATTTAGTCAACTACGAAATAAATATAATACATACAAATCCTTGTTTACGGACGGGTCCAAGGACGGTGGCGCAGTGGCATGTGCCACTGTCATTGGGATCCCGAACAATATCTTCTAGAATACCGGATAACAGCTCTATATTTACCGCAGAAGCAAACGCCATCTTAACAGCTCTGAAATATATTCAAAGACATCCTAAACATAAACAATATATAATCTTTTCTGACTCTCTTTCTTGCCTTCAGGCTATTAAAAATCTCTCTCTTGCAAACATCCACTTTTAATTGAAATAATCGAATTATATAATGAACTTGCTACTGGCCAATGCGACATCGTCTTCTGTTGGTTGCCCAGCCACGTTGGCATTTCTGGGAACACAATGGCTGATCTTGTTGCCAAGGCGGCACTCAACAAATCTGTGACACCACTTCTTATTCCATATTCTGATTATAAAGCTGGCATTAGAACTTACATCCGTGATCTGATGCAGAAGAAGTGGGACACCCAAGTAGGTATTAATAAATTACATGAAATAAAACCCTATATTGGTTATACCTACTTGGGTTGTCAGTCCAGATTTGAAGAGGTCATCATGCGACGATGTCGTATTGGCCACACTAGATACACGCATGCGTACCTATTGAAAGGTGAGGATCCTCCGTTTTGTATCCCTTGTGATGAGAGGACCACGGTCAAGCATGTCCTGCTTGACTGTGTTGAATTCTCCATCATAAGGGATAAATACTTCAACGTGAAAACAGTTAAGGATCTTTTTACTACTGTTAATTCTCATTTAATTATTGGATATTTAAAAGAAATTGACTTAATGAATGAATTTTAAATAATATGCTGTGTACATATCTGTATTTTAATTATTGGTAGATTTGATTAGTAACTTAGATTGTTGGTGGCTGTACCCTCAAAGGGGGTTGAAGTAGCGTAAAATTATTGTCCTCCTGAGAGGGTACGTAAGTCCCAAAACATTTCTAGTGCATTTAAGTATACCAGGTGTTTTAATCGTAGTATTTTTGTCATTTTAATGCATGGCTAATTCTCGGTATAAACGCCAACAGCTGAACGGATGGTGTAAATCCAGCTAGGGCCCATGCAGGTAGCAAAAGTAATATAAGTCCCCATGGCTCCTAGTATGGTGATCTACCTTCAGTTGTTGGCGATCTATAGCCCATTTTTACATTGTATTGTCTTCTTTCATTGGAATATTTTAGCTTTGTATGCTAGTTTTGTATTCATATCTGTGATTGTCTAGTATTTTTACTGTCCTTCGTCGGCAGGTTTTTATAGTATCTATATATATATTCTATTTCTGAATGTCAAATGTTCTCGTCACGATATGGCTGAAATATTGCCGATGTGACGTTAAATACTAACTCACTCACTCACTCACTTACTGCACAATTACGTCTGTAGTTTCACGGCATAAATATGTGTTTAATAGTATCCATGGTCAATAAATACTGACCGCGGATTTATCAACTTGCGTCATCCTGTCAGAAGATGTGTTTGGTTGATTCATTGGAGAAATATACCAGAAGATATGGTTGTTACACAGATCCATTGCCAGTGATCATGTGGTCTGTTACATGAGATCCAGTTCATACCGTGTTGTATGAAATGTTTGTTGATGACGTTATTTTCATGTCTGATCGAGTGTCTGATTCTAGATGACTACTGTTCAACATGGAAGTTAAATGTCAACCTATTAAAAACAAGATTATTATTTTTCGTAAGGTTGGAAATTCTAAACAATGTGAAAAAAGACATTTTCGCAATGTAATTGTAGAAGTTGTTTCAGAAATAAGTAAGTACCTGGGACTATTGGTGACTCCATAATTAAATTTAACAAGAGAAGTATGACATTTGGTGTTAAATAGGAAAGGGCATTTGTATTTTTTTAATTAGTTTGGATATATGAAAAAGTCCCACTCGGAACTTTTTTCAAAATATGTGATTCAAAAATTAAACCCATACTTCTTTACGGATGCGAAATATGGGGACATCAAAGAACAGAGGTGCTAGAGAGGGGCCAGTTTCTCGCATGTAAACACTATCTTGGTACCGGCATTAACACTCCTAATGTGACAGCCCTTGGGGAATGGGGCCATACCCATTGTTTAAAGATAGTTCGGTGATATGCATTGAATAAATATTGGCCAAAAGTACTTGACCTAATCGACTTCCGCGTAAGGTTTACGAAATGTTCGTTTATCTTGATTCGGTAGGAAGACATAATTGGGCAAGTAATGTTAGACATATCACATTCAGTTCAGGTCTTGGTTATGCTTGGCTCTATTAAGACGTTGGATGTATAGTAGCATTTTTTAAACCAGATGAAAGATATGTAGACCCACGAATGGACAAATATATTAGCATCTATACCTAGATATGAATGTTATGCAAGTTTTAAGATTAGCCTTGTAGCAGAGAAATATGTAATAGATTTGCATCCGACGTTGCTCGTGTTCGAGTTAGATGTACTAGGTTAACTATTGATGCGAGAGACATCATAAAATCAATATAATCTAAAGTCTGAAATATTATGTACATATTGTAATTTCAACAATATCGAAGATCTGTACCATTTCACCCTTATATGTCCATCCTGAAAAGAACATTCAAAAGAAATACATACCAAGACAACCCTACCACATCCAATACACCCATATCCCATGCCTACCCTACCACAACCCCTACACCCATATCCCATCCCGACCCTACCACAACCCCTACACCCACATCCCACCCCTACCCTACCACAACCCCTACACCCATATCCCACCCCTACCCTACCACAACCCCTACACCCATATCCCATCCCGACCCTACCACAACCCTTACACCCATATCCCACCCCTACCCTACCACAACCCCTACACCCATATCCTATCCCTACCCTACCACAACCCTATGCCTTCAAGAGTAGAAATGAAATGTGAATCTTTTGTTTACTTGATCCTATACTGTACCATATGCACTTCATGTATATGGGCCATAAATAAACATTTGAATTTGAAACTAAGTCTTGAAAATCTACATTCCTTAAACCAACACAATTCACCATAGCTGGCAGCACAAGATACCAGAGGACAGTCTCTTGGAACGTTATCTTTCACATCGAAAGGTCTATTACCTAAATATAAATCCGCCATTAACAGCTTGAAAAGCAAAGGACTCCTATTAATGTTACAGAAGAATTGATCGTCTAATCGCAATGCCGTCTGCATTTCTACGTTTTCCTGTCGGAGAACGCTATTCTGTAATTAAGCTGCAGACGATCTTCGGATCTATAATGTGATATTTAGGACCATTAGGTATAAATCGTCTGTTACATAAATCAGCAGCGACAAACCATATATCCATGATGATAAAGAAGCTGCTGTCTCCTTTGTACAATTTCTTATTATGCATAAACCATGTGCTTATTACTATCAAACATTGAAAACGTCGGGAAACGTCGTTTTAACCACTGATGGTTCCATCAGAAACATCTTCAAAGACAAGGTAAGTATTCACCTAAAAAAGGAACACAGGTAAAAAAGGCAGTTTCATTGGACATCTCTTCTGAAACTGATGCGTCTAATCTGGAAACGTCCTCCTCGTGTTATCCATGGGGGCCTTGAACGTTGTTATCTTATGATCAAACCACTTTTGAGCAAGAGTCGCATTACGCTGTTCGAAAACTTCTTGTTAGGAGTATGGTCGATTATACCTGAAACGTTGTAACATGTAGACACCGAATTCGGCATGGATGGAAGGATGACTATTGGAAGAATAACATAAATCGTCAACATTAGAAAATATTTATACATTCAGTTAATGGCAAATAGCCGTGAAAATAATATGAATGAATAATATAACATAGAGAGAGGATAGGATAACATGTGAGTCAGTTAAATGATATATGATATAATAGACACATAAAATGAGATAAAATTGTATTGACATTGTAAAAACGTTTCTTAGAATGAGACCCAGTTCCATGCATTTTTCATTATGTTGCATATTTGAAACTGCGGTCAAATATTAATCAAAATCGCTTATCTTGATGAAGTTTCTTTCAAAGAAATACTTATTCAATCTTGTTGGTTGTAAAGTATCTCCATATTCCCAAGTTCTGCATTGATAGTCGATTGACAAAGGCGACGCCATGTTTGTTTGTAAACTCTGGAAGTAGTACCAAGCCATTATATAATAAATACGAAATTATGTACTTTAAGGTATGAATTATTGCATAATACGTTAAAAGTCAACATAATGCAGGTTATAGGGAGAGCTCATACAGGAATCTAATAAGCTACGACTAGAACATTTATTTACATTTGTGTTTACATACTGTCGTTGTGTCGAACTGAAAACTGGGTCCCTGCGTATTCCTTAATCATTTATCATTTGTCGTGGCGCTACACAAGGAAACTAAAAGTCCTGCTGATTGTTATAGGTATGGATGAAGTAAGGTGGCATATGGCAATGTTTTGGGACAACACTTCCACTAACTGCAAAATTGTTTACAGCTGACAAAGTGTGGCTGCGAAACTCAATGTTGTTATCGATTCGGTCAACGGTCACAGCTTTGTACAGTTTAGTCTCTGTGAGACAGCTTAGTCTCTGAATATATACTAGTACATAACTTTCAAAGTAGAAAACGAACCCATTAAAATTGAAAAGGAACCCAGGGAGACCAGAGATTCAACCTGAGGGACTTGCTTCATTTAGGGCTTTGGCATTCTAGATAGTGCTAGGCAGTAGGGAAAATAATGTGGTTCAGGGACTGTGAGACAGACTAAGTCAAAGGTTGCGTGGTCATTCTGTATGAAAAGGATGAATTCTGAAACAATTCAAAGAATAACCATAAAACGATTTCCAAAAATGAAAATACATAAATGTATTACATATGATCTTGTTTAAATATCAGTTTACACGGATTAGGACTTGTTAAAATCCATTCTGTTTTGATGAAACGACATTAAATACCTGCAATATCATTATCTTGAAACAACTGGCCTCCATTTTGAATTTCCACGAGGCTAAAGGACGTTTTCAAGTCTAGTAGTCATGCCGGTTTGTATTCTTGTAGCACAAGGATAATGACCTCTTGGCAATCTGCTAAGCAAGTATTGAATTGCCCTACTGATTGTATTTTGTCTGGCTCACATTACCCTGTAGATATCGTTTGCGTTTTTGCGAGGTTGATATCACAGTAAAAAAACAGACAGAAAACAAAAGGACAGAACATTTCCATGTATTCACTAACGTTTCTGCCCGTCAGAGGAATCACTATATTTCTGTTTTCTGTCTTCTTTCAACAGTAAGACGTGGGTGGCATTATAACTGGATAATGTGTGAGTGAATGTGTACACGATTACTACAATTCCAATACAAGGGTCGCACGACAAGCTAAAACAATGTCTGGATCACATGACGAATTGATACAATCTATTATGTGACAAGTTTGTACAGCATGACAGATTAGTACGGTGTTGTAGGGTCATGCTCACGAAAGCAGGATGTGAATATGTTGGATACTGTTTTCAATACCATCGTTTTAGGATGCCATATTTTTTTACCCTTCATGGAACGATCAGAAACCCAGTATGTCCAGAAGACGGTATCTTTGCTGTTAAACCACTGGAAAAACATCTAAAGCAAATTTCCAACATTGTCGGGAATGGATAACCGTTACTCTTTTAGATCACAGGTTATCCCCAACGGCGGCATCTTCCATAGGCAACCTCCGAGGTCAAATAATGAATTACGTGCTACTGCCGGCGTACAAACGACTTTCTATCGGTGTGCTACCACCGTACATACGACGTTCTATCGGCTTGATATCGGGTGCTACCGGCGTGCTAACGTTGCTCTATCTGCGAACTAACGACGTTCTAACGGCGTTCTACAGGCATACTAACGACGTTCTAACGGCGTGCAACCGGTGTACAAACAACGTTCTATCGGTGTGGTACCGGCGTACTAACGACGTTCTATCGGCATACTACCGGTGTACCAACGACGTTCTATCGGCGTGATAACGGCGTGCTACAGGCATACTAACGAAGTTCTATCGGCGTGCTACCGGCGTTTAAACGACGTTCTATCGGCGTGGTACTGGCATACTAACGATGTTTTATCGGCGTGCTACCGGCATATAAACAACGTTCTATCGGCGTGGTACTGCCATACTAACGACGTTCTATCGACTTGATAACGGCATGCTAAAGGCATACTAACGACGTCCCATCGGCGTGCTACCGGCGGATAAACGGCGTTCTATCGGCGTGGTACTGGCATACTTACGACGTCCCATCGGCGTGCTACCGGCATATAAACAACGTTCTATCGGCGTGGTACCGGCGTACTAACGACGTTCTATCGGCATACTACCGGTGTACCAACGACGTTCTATCGGCGTGATAACGGCGTGCTACAGGCATACTAACGACACACAAACAACGTTCTATCGGTGTGGTACCGGTGTACCAACGACGTTCTATCGGCGTGATATCGACGTGATAACGGCGTGCTATAGGCGTGCTACCGGCGTATAAACGATGTTTTATCGGTGTGGTATCGGCGTACTAACGACGTTCTATCGGCGTGGTACCAGCGTACATACGACGTACTAACGACGTTCTATCGGCGTGCTACCGGGGTCCTAACGACGTCTATCGGCGTGCCACAGGCTCACTAACGAAGTTCTATCGGCGTGCTACCGGCGTTTAAACGACGTTCTTTCGGCGTGGTACTGGCATACTAACGACGTTTTATCGGCGTGCTACCGGCATATAAACAACGTTCTATCGGCGTGGTACCGGCGTACTAACGACGTTCTATCGGCATACTACCGGTGTACCAACGGCGTTCTATCGGCGTGATAACGGCGTGCTACAGGCATACTAACGACACACAAACAACGTTCTATCGGTGTGGTACCGGCGTACTAACGACGTTCTATCGGCATACTACCGGTGTACCAACGACGTTCTATCGGCGTGATATCGACGTGATAACGGCGTGCTATAGGCGTGCTACCGGGGTCCTAACGACGTCTATCGGCGTGCCACAGGCGCACTAACGAAGTTCTATCGGCGTGCTATCGGCGTTTAAACGACGTTCTTTCGGCGTGGTACTGCCATACTAACGACGTTCTATCGACTTGATAACGGCATGCTAAAGGCATACTAACGACGTCCCATCGGCGTGCTACCGGCGTATAAACGGCGTTCTATCGGCGTGGTACTGGCATACTAACGACGTCCCATCGGCGTGCTACCGGCGTATAAACGGCGTTCTATCGGCGTGGTACCGGCATACTAACGACGTTCCATCGGCGTGCTACAGGCGTATAAACAACGTTCTCTCGGCGTGGTACTGGCGTCCTAACGACATTCCCTGGGCGTGCTACCGGCATATAAACAACGTTCTGTCGGCGTGGTACTGGCGTACAACGATGTTCTATCGGCGTGCTACAGGCGTACTAACGATGTGCTACCGGCATACCAACGACAACCACAACCTAATATATACCCATCCCTGTCTATGTTGACATCGCTTTCTTAATTAACTTTAACGGAGTTTTTCGCCGTCTTATATTTCTGCATAGCGTTGCGACCCTTGTATAATCAAGCTTCACTAAAACCAAATCCAACTCTCGCCTTCATAATTATTTTCATCACACTCAGTGTAAAGCTCTTATCTCACACAGCGAGAACATGTGCTACCAATGTTATTCTCAAGAAAAATATTCTTTTTTTAAAGAATGACGACATTTTCAAACCAACCTAGAGAGGTCATAAAAACTGACTGAAGTAACATTGCCGGATCTATGCTTTGGCCACGGATATAAGAATGTATTACTCAATACCTTCAGTGAGGCAGTATAGTCAAGGAAACGGATACTTTTGAAAACAAATATGCTCAGTTCCAGAAAAAAACCAGTCACGCCTGTGTCGAATATTGAAACAGATTCCGTTCCAGGTAGAAGGCAAAATAGGGGTTAACATTATGTGATCGGATCAAGAATTTTGAAACAGATTCCGTTCCAGGTAGAAGACCAAATAGGGATTAACGCTATGTGATCGGATCAAGAATTTTGAAACAGATTCCGTTCCAGGTAGAAGGCAAAAAGGGGTTAACACTATGTGATCGGATCAAGAATATTGAAACAGATTCCGTTCCAGGTAGAAGGCAAAATAGGAGTTTACTCTATGTGATCGGATCAAGAATATTGAAACAGATTCCGTTCCAGGTAGAAGGCAAAATAGGGGTTAACATTATGTGATCGGATCAAGAATTTTGAAACAGATTCTGTTCCAGGTAGAAGGCAAAATAGGGGTTAACATTATGTGATCGGATCAAGAATTTTGAAACAGATTCCGTTCCAGGTAGAAGGCAAAATAGGGGTTAACATTATGTGATCGGATCAAGAATAGCAATCATCACACCAAGTGATATCGTAAAGGTAAGCAAGCACCTGACTGGCAGTACCAGCCATCTACGCAAAGATAGTAACGGCAAGATACCACACGGGTTTCAAGGGGAGAGTAGGAGGGTAAATCTCCATTTTTGGCCGAAGATCTGACAGGAGAATGGATGTGATTGATTCAGATTGCATGAAGGGGCATCCCAGTGACAAGCCCAATAAAGTTCCTGATTCAATGTGTATTGTGAAAATATTATTCACGATATGACCCAGAAAATGTATGGAAATCATGCTTTCAAAGTTTTATGACAGGCCTTTATACTGTCTTAGAAGAATCCCTGCCAATGAATATGTTCGTGGATATTTATATGGAAAGTATGCTAAATGAGGAGCGCTCGTGATACTTCCTGAATTTTTAACGCAGATAATATAATACGCCATTTCGTTTTCCAATGCTCATGGCGGCCAATTTGACTGATGAGTCATAAGAAGACTTGCAGTCCCATTACCATTTCATCATGATAAGTAACCATTTCTGTCGGGTGAGCATTACGTAAATTTGCAACAGTCAATAGCTGACGGTGACATCTGACTCATTGTTGAATGAGATAAAAAAGGAGTGAAGTTAGCCGAACGAACACTTCACTCGTTCATCAACTCTTCACGACACTTCACATATAAATGGCACAATAAATGAAATAAACCGAGCTCCCATTAATTGGTTTTGCATGCAGTATGCAACTGGAAAGTCTTATGAAAGCGTCAATCGCTGCAGTTTCCTTCTACGAGGCAATTGTGTTTGGACAGTTCGCCTTAAACACATTAATTATGAAGCATTCTATTCAGAAGGCGTTCCAAATGGTTTGCATGGACAAAAGTAATGCTATTCAACAAGATATTGAACAAAGGCAAGAATGTAAGTACGACAGAAGAGTTGTTGTATTATGGAATCCGTAGCTTCTTGCTAGTGAATCAAAGTCAGGCACGAGTTAATTCAGTCATGACTATCTAACTTTTATTGGTACATGGTGCCTGTGTGTCTTTTCAGTGTAAATATGGCAATTACTGCCGCACAACTTGTTGCGGCGGGCCTATCCATGACTGAACGGAGATATGGAGTGTTGATGAGGAATGCCCTGCTTCCGACAGGGAATGACGTGCGTCTTATGAACATTTACAATCAACGTCTGTTTCATTTCAAGGGCATACGGAATGACCAGCCAGGTTGTGGACATTTACTGTGAACATCTCTTTCTGTTCAATGACATACAGTATGGCCAGCCTTGATCTTTATATATATACAGCCAACACCCGTTTCAGATCAAGGATATACAGAATGACCAGCCTTGTGGACATTTACTGTCAACATCTGTTTCAGGTCAGGTACATACAGACTGACCTGCCTTGTTGTGATATTTATTGTCAGCATCTATTTCGATTAGGGTCAGATTAGTGACATACAGAAGGACCTGCCTTGTTGTGGACATTTACTGTCAACATCTATTTCAGGCCAGTTACTTACATAATGACCTGCCAGGTACGTACTTACAGAATGACCTGCCTTGTTGTGGATATTTACTGTCAACATCTATTTCAGGTCAGGTACATACAGAATGACCTGCCTTGTTGTGGACATTTACTGTCAACATCTATTTCAGGTCAGGTACATACAGAATGACCTGCCTTGTTGTGGATATTTACTGTCAACATCTATTTCAGGTCAGGTACATACAGAATGATTTACTGTCCTTGTTGTACAGAATGACCTGCCTTGTTGTGGATATTTACTGTCAACATCTATTTATTTACTGTCAACATCTATTTACAGGTCAGGTACATACAGAATGACCTGTTGTGGATATTTGTTGTGGATATTTACTGTCAACATCTATTTCAGGTCAGGTACATACAGTCAGGTACATACAGAATGACCTGCCTTGTTGTGGACATTTACTGTCACACATCTAGGTTTTCAGGCCAGGTACATTTACAACTAATGACCTGCTGCCTTGTTGTGGATATTTACTGTCAACATCTATTTCAGGTCAGGTACATACAGAATGACCTGCCTTGTTGTGGACATTTACTGTCAACATCTATTTCAGGTCAGGTACATACAGAATGACCTGCCTTGTTGTGGACATTTACTGTCAACATCTATTTCAGGTCAGGTACATACAGTACATGAATGACCTGCCTTGTTGTGGACATTTACTGTCAACATCTATTTCAGGTCAGGTACATACAGAATGACCTGCCTTGTTGTGGACATTTACTGTCAACATCTATTTCAGGTCAGGTACATACAGAATGACCTGCCTTGTTGTGGACATTTACTGTCAACATCTATTTCAGGTCAGGTACATACAGAATGACCTGCCTTGTGGACATTTACTGTCAACATCTATTTCAGGTCAGGTACATACAGAATGACCTGCCTTGTTGTGGACATTTACTGTCAACATCTATTTCAGGTCAGGTACATACAGAATGACCAGCCTTGTTGTGGACATTTACTGTCAACATCTATTTCAGGCCAGGTACATACAGAATGACCAGCCTTGTTGTGGACATTTACTGTCAACATCTATTTCAGGTCAGGTACATACAGAATGACCTGCCTTGTTGTGGACATTTACTGTCAACATCTATTTCAGGTCAGGTACATACAGAATGACCTGCCTTGTTGTGGACATTTACTGTCAACATCTATTTCAGGTCAGGTACATACAGAATGACCTGCCTTGTTGTGGACTATTTACAGAATGACCAGCCTTGTTGTGGCTGTTGTCAGGTACATACAGAATGACCAGCCTTGTTGGACATTTACTGTCAGCATCTATTTCAGGTCAGGTACATACAGAATGACCTGCCTTGTTGTGGATATTTACTGTCAACATCTATTTCAGGTCAGGTACATACAGAATGACCTGCCTTGTTGTGGATATTTACTGTCAGCATCTATTTCAGGTCAGGTACATACAGAATGACCAGCCTTGTTGTGGACATTTACTGTCTGTCACATCTATTTCAGGTCAGGTACATACATACAGATTTATGAATGACCTGCCTTGTTGTGGATATTTACTGTCAGCATCAGCCTTGTTCTGTCAGCATCTGTTTCAGGTCAGGTACATGCAGAATGACCTGCCTTGTGGATATTTCAGGTCAGCCTTGTTGTGGGTACATCTACAGGTCAGGTACATACTGCCTTGTTGTGGATATTTACTGTGAGCATCTTTTGTCAGGTACATACAGAATGTTGTGGACATTTACTGTCAACATCTGTTTTCAGGTCAAGGTATATACAGAATGACCTGCCTTGTTGTGGACATTTACTGTCAACATCTGTTGAGGTCAAGGATATACAGAGTTATGTAGACACAGCTTACTTCCGACACACATTTTCAATACGCATTTCTACTCTGTCACATTTTCAGTATACCCATAGAAAACGTATTTAAAGAAAACCTTAACATATTTCTCTCTTCCAATACGCTTTCAAAATCAGACTCCACTATTCAATATACCATTATTCAACACGTTGTCAGACGTACACTCATTAACAACGTCAACTCCAGGAAGCAATGACATTTACAGTTAACAGACTACTCACAATGACAACGTGATATATATTCATTTAGCAAAACATCTTGTTGCAGAATTCTGGCTATATATATACAGTACAATGCTCATGCCCTTCGTCTCCAATTAAGTTTCCTAAGTGAATGATACCAGAATAGGTCTTTTAGTTCAAGGCACAGTTAGAACCTTCTGTGAAGTTTACTGCGTATGGTAATGAGACAGTAGAGCGAGCCAGTTAGTGACTGACTGAGTGAGTTCAATGTTTTACGCCGCACTCAGGAATATTCCAGCTATATTTCGGCGGTCTGTAAATATTCGAGCCTGGACCAGGCAATCCAGTGATTAGTAGCACGAGCATCGATCTACGCAATTGTAATGCTATATGTCAGCCACTCTGACCACCTGATCCCGATCTTACAAGCATGGGTTACTGAAGATCAATTCTAAGCAAGTTAGTTATGACCGTTGGGTCGAGTTCCGGACTTTCATTTTATTATTCTTGTTTTGTTAGCAGTGGGATTACCAGTTGTCGTAAACATCTCTAAGCTGCACGACGTTGTGCGTCCCTCCTAAATAAAACCCACCTGCCGTTATATAACTGAAATACTGGCCACAATAGAGCTTAATGTGACGCACAAACTCGATCACCCACGCAGAGCACAATAAGCTTTAGGTTCGGTGGCGTTGGGACAGCCTGGTGGTTAAAGCGTTCGCTCGCCACGCCGAAAACCCGGTTCCATTCCTCACATGGGTACAATGTGTGAAGCACATTTCTGGTGTCCTCCGCCGTGATATTGCTGGCATATTGCTAAAAGCGGCGTAAAACCATGCTCACTCACTCTCTTAATAGTTGACAGCGACTGTCAATAAATGGTAAACGTAAACTTGTATTTGTTCTAGACGTACCATGATGCCTCGTTTTCTACACATTTAGAAATTGCTTTCATGTATTGTCATGGAAACTGAATATTATTCCTGAAACTTATTGCTGAATTTGATGCTTTCCACTGTAACAACGCCAGGAGTATATGTCTAATGGCATCGTAAAGAAACATATAACAGTAATTATTGTGTATGACAAATATGAGGACTCGTGTTACAACTCCAATATAGCTGTGTCTGGTTTCATATTTGACAAATCACGGAGCTTCAAATGGAAATTATTTTTCAAATGTCAGGATGTCGTAATATGTAATATGAGTCATTGTCATTATACGGGGCGGTGGGGTAGCCCAGTGGTTAAGGCGTTCTCTTGTCACGCCGAAGACCCACGTCGAAGACCCGGGTTCGATTCCCCACATGGGTACAATGTGTTAAGCCCATTTCTGGTGTCTGAGAGGGTATGCAAGTCCCAAAACATTTAGTCAATTTAAGTGTACCAGGTTTTTAATCGTAGAATATGTGTACTTTTAATTTATGGCTAGGTTTCTCTTCTGTCGCCTCTTGTCACGCCGAAGACCCAGGTTCGATTCCCCACATGGGTACAATGTGTTAAGCCCATTTCTGGTGTCCCCCGCCGTGATATTGCTGGAATATTGCTAAAAGCGGCGTAAAACCAAACTCACTCACTCACTCATTGTCATTATACACATTACATATGGTTATTGTTGTCTATGGGCGTGGTCAAAAAGCAGGATGCTGGGTATTTACATGTACGTGATTCTGCCTCATGGATGTTCACGTCTTTGTAATCTCAGTATTTCACAGCAACCTCCTCCTCATCACATGCGCTGTAGGCGGAACGTTTCAGCGGGCATGACGCCATGCTTAAGCGAACTGCGACCCAAATATTTATGTACCATGTCCAAGTTAGCGTGACGATGGCGTTTGGCAATAGTCCCGTTGAACAGGAGATACGGCTCCGATTCAGCTGTATACAGAAGACAGGCGCTCCTGGGCCTACATATCCGACTCGAAACTACAAATTAATCCACCTGTCCTTGTTTATAAACATGTTTTGTCTCTTTTGCTCTCATGTGTTTCATGTCTTACTTTTTCTAGTGTGCACTAAGGTTCATACTTGTCCTTGTGTTAGCCACATATTGTACTTGTACTAGTCTGTGCTTGGTGCCATACTGGGTCTGCTGTGTAGCACGGTTCACTTTAATTGTCCTACATTTCGTTTTTGTCAAAGTGTGCGCCACATTTCTTACTTGCCATCGTGTATGCTACACTCCTCGAGTCTTTATATATGTCTTTCTTTTACTCGAGTGTGCTGCATGTCCTTATCCTTGAGTGTGCTACATGTCCTTATCCTCACATGTCCTTATCCTCGAGTGTGCTGCATGTCCTTATCCTCGAGTGTGCTACATGTCCTTATCCTCACATGTCCTTATCCTCGAGTGTGCTACATGTCCTTATCCTCGTGTGTGCTACATGTCCTTATCCTCATGTGTGTTACATATGCCCTTATCCTGGAGTGTGCTGCATGTCCTTCTTTTACTCGCGTGTGCTACATGTCCTTATCCCCATGTGTGTTACATATGTCCTTATCCTCGTGTGTGCTACATGTCCTTATCATCCTGTGTGCCATGTGTCCTTCTTTTACTCGAGTGTGCTACATGTCCTTATCCTCGAGTGTGCTACATGTCCTTATCCTCGAGTGTGCTACATGTCCTTATCCTCGAGTGTGCTGCTACATGTCCTTATCCTCGAGTGTGCTACATGTCCTTATCCTCGTGTGTGCTGCATGTCCTTATCCTCGAGTGTGCTGCATGTCCTTATCCTCGATGTGTGCTGCATGTCCTTCCTTATCCCTCATGTGTGCTGCTACATGTCCTTCTTTACATGAGTGTGCTGCATGTCCTTATCCTCGTGTGTGCTACATGTCCTTATCCTCGTGTGAGCTACATGTCCTTCTTTTTACTTGTTCATGTCCTTATGCTATGCATGTCCTTTTTTGTGCTACATGTCCTTATCCTCTACATGTCCTTATCCTCGAGTGTGATACATATGTTATCCTGTCTATGTCCTTATCCTCGTGTGATACATATGTCATTATCGTGTGTCCTTCTTTTACTCGAATATGCTACATGTCATTATCCTCGAGTGTGCTACATGTCCTTATCCTCGTGTGTGCTACATGTCCTTATCCTCTCGTGTGCTTATCCTCATGTCATTATCCTCGAGTGTGCTCCATGTCATTATCCTCGAGTGTGCTACATGTCCTTATCCTCGTGTATGCTTCATGTCATTATCCTCGTGTGTGTCACATGTCCTTAACCTCGTGTGTGTTACATGTCCTTATCATCGTGTGTGCCATATGTCCTTCTTTTACTCGAGTGTGCTACATGTCCTTATCCTCGTGTGTCCTACATATGTCCTTATCCTCGTGTGTCCTACATATGTCCTTATCCTCGTGTGTGTTACATATGTCCTTATCCTGGCGTGTGCTACATGTCCTTCTTGTTCTCCTGTATGCTATGCGATATTTTTGTCCTCGTGTGTGTTACGTCATATACATTTATTTATTCCTACACGTTTCCTTGTGTATAATACACGTTCTATAGTAAGAAACTATGTTCCAGATTCAAATACACAGTCACACTGACGAGAGTGTCATGACTCTCTTTAGTGTCAGTGTCGATTTCACCGCCTGTTTAATGCAGCATAATCTGAACTTATTGAATTAGCAGAATGGCATGTTAAGATGTGTTTTGTCTCCCTGTCAGATTGTGGTGTTCAAAGAGTATTGAGTTTCACAAACCCGTCTGTGGCTAACGAATTAACACGTTCCGCTGAGCGGTGAAATGTGTCCAGTGTCCAAACGAGCAGAGAATGCCTGACCAGACTGCTTAGTCCAAAAGGATAATACATAGGTGGGGAAGGTTAGTCCCATATTGATTTTGCATCCTTGAATGATATCAGCTTTAACGTGTTTATTACGCTATATCCCCTAGCATACGTTATATCCCCTTCATCGAAACATGTGACGTCATTGTGACGCGACATTTGCTAGAGGTGCAATATTTCATTTTCCACCGCCCGCTGTCTACGGATTTTCCTGATATAGAAACAGGTGCAGAGGAGAGTCAGTTGTTCATCACATAACATGGGATTAAATCAAAATAGGTATTTGAGACAGACAGACAGACAGATAAGTAGATGTGTGCGTGTTACACAGGGCAGAGCCACAGAATTTCAAAAGGGGCACCCCTATTCCAGAGACCAGGGTTCAAGTATTAATTTATCCATGCATATGATTCTTAAAGGTTCAAAGAGCACAGTTATTTCACTTAACTTCCGGTATCCCCGTTGTGATGTTGCAGGAATATTGCTAAAAGAGACATTCAGTTAACTTCAACATATGATATAAACCATTTTACTATATACAAATAAGTTTTCACATCAATTATTCTATTTTTGCACAGAAATCACTGAACACACTGAAAGAGTTCAGTCTCATATTCTTCTATTCTCTCTGGACAGGAATTTTGCAAAAACATTGTCAAAACGGCAGGGTGCCTTAGAAATAGGGAAGGGCGCCCTGCAAAACAATGCCTTCGGGAAACACTAGTGTATGTCATAATAATATTGAGTAAATTTATAAAGCGCTAAAACCTCCAGGCACTAACTGCCTGCTCAAATCGTTATGATGAGTATATACATGTACACAGTATTAAAAACGAGGAAGAACAAAGAAATCTAGCATGTGCGTGCGTGCATGTGTGTGCGGAGAAAAAAATTAATCCAAGGCTTCCGTATTTTTTCTGTGCTTCACATCTTCTGCCCACCCTCACTTTTCGGAAATAATAAAATTCCCACGCCCCTGTGGACAATACGCACGATTTTGATTATAAAACTACTCTTAACCTTGTACGTACATAAGAAGACCCAAATCAGCTTGATCTTTCTTTATCTATATTTATTTTTTTATAACAGTGAAAAAGAACGGGAACATACGATACAAGTCAAACTAGGTAATTTAGGTCAATTTTTGTCAATGACGCGTCAAATTTGGCAATGTACTCCATTCATCCCCCTGTAAACGTTTAAAAAGCATTGCAGAGGCTTGAATAGTGTAATCGTGGTCAAAGATCTTGTACCCCAACTTTAGTAATATGTAGACACGATAAACATTAGTTGCCTTTTGAAAAGTTGAAGATATACCCTTTGTCATACAGTTTAGGGAGAGTTTGTTTTTGTCACTCTTAATGTTTATGCACTTATCTATTTTAAGCTTGGTGGTTAATCAGTGGAAGCGGATTGGCTATCTGCCCGTTATTAAACGTTATGAGAGCATCATCCTTGCAACTGTCTTCGCGTAATTAGAAGTAAAGACACTGATATGGGCGTGCTTTAAGAAACAAAGAATACAGGTATCATTCACTGTACCTCTTATTTACTTGATAATATATACCATTGTTCAGACGGGCCATCAGTAGATCCAGGGATCCTCTTGAAGACCATAAAAACGTAAAAAGAACATTAATTATTCGACGTAATAAACTGGGCAAGCAAGCAATGAATCAATTGCAGTATCATTTCCAGACGGTCATCTCAAAGTCCTTTGATCTTAGACATGAAAGAGATGTCCAAAACAAGAAAATAGACATTCCATGATCCATTAATTAAGGGATGTAATGGCTGAATTAGATAACTGATCACCAAAGAATAACAGAGTGACTTATGTCTCCTTGACCCATGAAATATGAGAGGAAGTTCAGACAAATAAGAATGGTCGTGATTTCCATGACCATGTAATACAAGAAGGAAGGTGAAAA
Organism: Haliotis rubra; assembly: GCF_003918875.1. NCBI lineage: Eukaryota > Metazoa > Mollusca > Gastropoda > Lepetellida > Haliotidae > Haliotis > Haliotis rubra. The sequence goes on along the minus strand of NW_025767368.1, from coordinate 1,422,869 downwards.
TCTCAGAATATACATCTGGACCTTGCAATACAAGAGGCAGAGTTAAGGTCAGCGATAGGAGAAAAACGTCTTTCCTTCTAGAAATATGAGACCAAACGTTAAGGTAAAGGGCAGACAAAAGGGGTTTCTTCGAAGCCGTGCAATACGAGAACAAGAGAACAAACAGCCTCCATTATCAGAATTCATTGGGCACAACAAGCAAAATTTGCGGCATCACAAAATATAGGAATGGATCGGAAATCAGTGGTACCACCAGATGTTCAGGGTAAACATGTCTGATTAAGTTGGTGAAAGTAAGTAATGTTCACAACATCGGCATCTAGATACGTAACCGCATATCATATACTCAGTTATACGTTTTGTTTCCACACCAAGGCCATTCGTCCTTGACGATGTAAATGTAATTAATTCGTTAGGTTTAAACGACCCCTGAAAATAGATGATGTAACAGTAGAACCAGGGTCGAGAGTGCTACCAGTCATCACATTATCTACTGGAATCACGTCTCGAACATCAGCTATTGGACATTTGTGAGTTTATTACGTGGGCAATTTCCTTAACAGAAGCAGTTACTGAACAGTCCGCCAGAAAGGCACACAGAGGTAGTGGACTGGTGCAGTTAGTACGATAAACAGTTAGATACGATTTCAGTTTATCTGGTTAAGTCTTGACCTTGTTCTCAGTGACGAGAACCACAGAACTTAAAAAAGAAGATAAACGTGTAAGGTAGTGGGGGCGCTGTGACGATAGTTAGTGATCTCGCTTTAGATGCAGTATGCACGGCGTTACTCCCCGTAGCACATGTTGTGTAGAATATGTAGAAGCCCTTCCTTTCTGTCCTGCTTGGAGGGCGATAATCATGCCAATACTGGAAGAGAATGGTCCTCGAGGACCAACACATGCGACACCGAAGTTACGGATTTATGTGTACTTACCTTGGAACACTGGCCGCCGATTCATATCTGCCATAGTATCAAATAACATTCTTATAGAGCCAGTTGCAATTTGAAACAATGTTTTCCAATCCTGGGACAGAGATAAAGGAATCACTGACAAATATAAATTACCTAGTTTCCAAACCATTTACATTTGTGTATACCAGGTATTTCAGTGTAATCTGTCTTTTTAAGGACAAAAACGATTTCCTATTTTCCACGTTGTCGTTGCGTTCGTAAAAGAAAGCAGCGGACCTGACATGAATGTTGCTGTAGAATGTCGTAGCTGATATAGCGATAATGGCACGTGTAATATTATATATAGGTACGTTGCCGCACAGAACAAAAAAGGTCTGGGAGAGTCAATTAATGACGATCGAGTGGGAAATATTGATATAAGTGTATATCTTTTATAGGAGGCGACGGAGTAGCCTAGTGGTTAAAATGTTCGCTCGTCACGCCGAAAACCCGGGTTCTATCCTCCATGGGTAAGATATGTTAAACCAAATTCTGATGTTCCCCGTCGTGATATTGCTGGAATATTGCTAAAAGCTGCATAAAACCATTCTCACTCACTCTTTTATAGGGGGTCAGTCATATAGCTGGTTTATTGCTGGTTTATTGCTGCATGTAACTAGAACCCATTTCCATACTGGTTAGAAAATCTCAAATTCAAAATTCCGAATGTATTACATGCATGCATAATGAATCAGTCATGAACGCATGCAAAAGCAAACACTCCATTTCATTGCTGAATTGAAAGTAATGCAGTAATTGGGACACCACAAAAGTGAACAATAGCACCCATCTGGCAGTCAAACAATAAACCCTGTCCACTGCTCGTCACATGTCCGGATGTATGGAGATACGAAAATCTAGGTACTAATGAGCCCGACGACCTAATTTTAGTCTGGTTTGATATTAAGATCACATTCTAAGTTTTATACTTCCGGATTTTAGTACTTGCTGATCTGTCTATACACAGTCCTAAACGAGCAGATATATAGTTCCTATTCTTTAATGGCAGAGCTATTAATGTTCCTTATACCTGGCGGTGCTTTGGCCTGCTCTCAACAAATACTGCTAAACCGCTTCAGAGCGATCCTTCGGAAATTGGCGTTTCATTTGTAGATTTCCCCCGTGTGGAATTGTTACTCCAGAATGGCAGAAAAAAACTATGTGTGTTTTAATCGGACAATAGTTGACTCAAAATCAACTGGGATAAAGATGTGGTTTTGCCCAGAATCTCATTAATCCTTTCGTGCTGTGCAGAAAATGGGCGGTGTTATTTGAGACTGTTCGCCATTCATTACAAGACATTTTGCATGCATTTAATCTTTCAGAAAATGGCACCAACTGTGACCTAATTCGGAGGTTTTTTGTTATGGTGTAAATGAGATTTAATTATGTCCCATACAAGCTGTATAGTAAGTCGGTGAAAACTGATGGGAAGACTGATGGGGACATGCAGTATCGGGAGTCAGGGAAGACTGATGGGGACAGGCAGCATCGGGAGTCAGGGAAGATAGATAAGGACAGGGAGTATCGGGAGTCAGGGAAGACAGATGGGGACACGCAGTGTCGTGAATCAGGGAAGACAGATGGGGACAAGCAGTGTCGGGAGTCAGGGAAGGCAGTTCGGGATATGCAGTGTCGGGAGTTGGTGGAAGACAGATGGGGACAGGCAGTATCGGGAGTTGGTGGAAGACTGATAGGGACAGGCTGTGTCGGGAGTCAGGGAAGACAGATGGGGACATGCAGTATCGGGAGTCAGGGAAGACAGATGGGGACAGGCAGTATCGGGAGTCAGGGAAGACAGATGGGGACACGCAGTGTCGGGAATCAGGGAAGACAGATGGGAACAAGCAGTGTCGGGAGTCAGGGAAGACAGATGGGGATATGCAGTGTCGGGAGTTGGTGGAAGACAGATGGGGACAAGCAGTGTCGGGAGTCAGGGAAGACAGATGGGGACACGCAGTGTCGGGAATCAGGGAAGACAGATGGGGACATGCAGTATCGGGAGTCAGGGAAGACAGATGGGGACAAGCAGTATCGGGAGTCAGGGAAGACAGATGGGGATATGCAGTATCGGGAGTCAGGGAAGACAGATGGGGACAGGCAGTATCGGGAGTCAGGGAAGACAGATGGGGACACGCAGTGTCGGGAATCAGGGAAGACAGATGGGAACAAGCAGTGTCGGGAGTCAGGGAAGACAGATGGGGATATGCAGTGTCGGGAGTTGGTGGAAGACAGATGGGGACAAGCAGTGTCGGGAGTCAGGGAAGACAGATGGGGACACGCAGTGTCGGGAATCAGGGAAGACAGATGGGGACATGCAGTATCGGGAGTCAGGGAAGACAGATGGGGACAAGCAGTATCGGGAGTCAGGGAAGACAGATGGGGATATGCAGTATCGGGAGTCAGGGAAGACAGATGGGGACAGGCAGTATCAGGAGTCACGGGGAGACAGATGGGGATATGCAGTATCGGGAGTCAGGGAAGGCAGATGGGGAAATGCAGTATCGGGAGTCAGGGAAGACAGATGGGGATATGCAGTATCGGGAGTCAGGGAAGGCAGATGGGGATATGCAGTATCAGGAGTCAGGGAAGACAGATGGGGATATGCAGTATCGGGAGTCAGGGAAGACAGATGGGGACAAGCAGTATCGGGAGTCAGGGGAGACAGATGGGGACAAGCATTTTCGGGAGTCAGGGAAGACAGATGGGGATATGCAGTATCGGGAGTCAGGGAAGGCAGATGGGGACAGGCAGTATCGGGAGTCAGGGAAGACAGATGGGGACAGGCAGTATCGGGAGTCAGGGAAGGCAGATGGGGACAGGCAGTATCGGGAGTCAGGGAAGACAGATGGGGACATGCAGTGTCGGGTGTCAGCAAAGACAGATGTGAACAAGCTTTATGGCATTCGTTACCATCCTTCATATCACATTTAAATTCATTGCTGATGTTGCATAAACTAGTCGTCATGGTTACTCCGCAAACCTATTCCATGAAAACATTCGCCTGAGGAGAGTATCCTTACAGTGTGCTATGTATCCATGACTCAATCACATTAAAGTAGAACATTGCCCATTGTCTCCTTGTATGATTCTCTTTTGTGTGATTAATGCAAACTGGTTTGTCCTTGTGAGAACGTTATCTAACAATGCTGGAATTATGGTGATAAATTATATATTAACAGTTGTTCCCATGAGCCTTGAATGCACGGCAGAATGAAATGTATCGCACCGTCTGCATATACTTGGTAATGACATTGTATGGAATCTGTGTGGGATGTACTAGGTTTCTCAGTGTTAAGTCAGAATTGAAATTACTTAATTTTCCTCAATGTCTGCAGCTCGGAAACTATTCGACATAATTACTACACCTCTACAAAGTTGTGCAAGAGGGCTTATTTTCAACGTAAATTGCAATCAGTGTCTAGCAAGATAATTATACAATCAGCCCCGCAAACATGGCGTCTACATGTCTTAGCTGGGTATGCACTTTAAAGCATTCTTTTTAACATTTTATCCTCTAACGCTGGAAGACATAAAGTTTACCTTACTCCAAGACTTTGGGTTTTTTAAACAAGGTTTCACCTTCAATTCCAGAAGGATTCCGAAAGGCACCCAGGGGAATGTACTAAATATTTCACGTTGCTCATCAAAATAGTATGTGTTGCTATTCGATGCTATTACTTGTATGATGAATGTTCACACCCAGGTACGATATCAGTAGAAACTGTCAATAGCCCGTGCTTACCCCTTTCGCGAACATCTGGTGTGATCGCTGATTTCTAGTAACACAGTCATACAATTGTCTTCACCAGTTTGCCTTTTGAATCGGTTTCTTTAGATACTCTTGACCGATTGTTCTCTATTTTTGAGGTTTTGATAAACAAATTGATGAACTCAATTAATAAATGTACGTTGACCACTATATGAATAGAGTTAATAGAGCTGATAACTGTAATACTATACATTCCCATGTCTCCATACACATAGCTGGAAATAAATGCGTTTTTCCCCATCGTTTACTTAGATTGAAGCGAATAGATTTGGACAGCCTTTGCCAACAATAAAGTTGGTCCTTTGCTCAATAACAATATTCCCTTGTGACAGTCAGCTGAAGGAGGCACCAATACAGTATTTCCCAATTAATGTATAGCGCTCAGGCAATGGTTCTTCCTGGTGATCAGATGAAATTGCAATATATTTTAGTGCAAATCAAATTACCCTCACGTATCTATCTACCGATACATACATCTTTGAACGACATTTAGAAGGGGAAGAGAATATATGGATGTTGAACTGTTGGATTACAGATGCTCCGACCTTTCTCGTCTTATTACCTTTTGTTGTTCATAAGCTCTCTACACCATAGTTTTCATTTATATGGTGAAGGAGTTAGTACATACTCCGAAACCTTGTATTCCTTAGAATAAATATTTTAACATCCATAAGTTCTCTCCGTTGTGATAAAGATAACAATTTGTAATAAACTATTTCCTTACATTATAAGTCTTCAACATTTATTTTGTTTCAGACAGTTGCAGGATTCAGAATTGACTAAGGTCAGTAGGGACCCGCATAAAGAACATCAGTGTCATACTATTTTTTACTATCAAATATTCATGTGCTGTATGCTCAGGCTGTTGATCACTGAATTGTCTGGTCCAGACTCGATTATTTACAGACCGCCTTCATATAGCTGGAATATTGCTGAGTGCGGCGTTAAACAACAAACCAAACGAAACCAAACCTTGGGTATAAGTGCAACATCAGTACCTATTGCTATTATGGCAATGTGTTTTCTGAAAGCCCTCAAACAAACTGATATGAATAGATTGATGATTTGATATTGGCAATTATGTGACACTAAATAGGGCTCAAAATATATATAGACGAATTTTTGTTTGTTTATTCGTTGTTGTTTTGGGGGTTTGTTTTTTTGTTGTATTTTGTGTTTTGTGTATTTCATTTTTTCTTTTGGGGCACTATTAATAACAATTGCTCACTAAACGTCAGTTTAATCAGTCGTTCCGTGTGGGTGTGGGGTGTTGGGTGGGGCCTAGTGGTTAAAGCGTTCGCCCGATACGCCGGCGAGTTCGATTCCCTACATGGGTACAATTTGTGAAGCCCATTTCTGGTGTCCCCCACCGTGATATTAATGGAATATTGATAACAGTGGTGTAGAAACTGGACTCACTCACTCACTCACTCATAAATGGCTAAACAGCTGTGACGAGTATATGAGAGTGCCACTCAAAATCAGTGATGACACCAGGTGTTGGCGAAAAGGTTGAACATGAGGTAGCACCGGTTATTCAGAAAATATGCATAAAAAGATATTGCACAAAATGCCATGGCTTCCTATAAACAAACCAGACAATCAGTAAATCGACTGGCAAGATAGTACGTTTACTGATTTTGTTCAAACTAATAAAAACAATATTGGTCTGCGCAGACATTCAGCTAATTTGGATAAAGAAAACGAAAAATAAACACGGTGTCACTGACAAGACCCCATAACCAGGTGGCGCTTACAATCCAACCACCGGGATTTCCTATATACACTCAAACAGTTGTTGATCTTGACTTCACGACGTGACGCAAATCGGTATCATTAAGTGCACTCACTGATCTATGTCTACGTGACCGGTCATATTGACGCCTATATATCAATATCCAAGTTGGAAGAATTCGATAATATCTAGACATTATTAACGACCACGAGTGCGGACATATAAAAGTCCTTAATTGAATCCAACCTTTCTGAGTGAAGGACTGCGGGATAAACCGCTGGTGTCATTAAAAGTGGAATTATATTAAATGTAATGTCTGTAAATATACTGTCTGGTAATTTAGACGTTTAAACAACACCTTCAAAATATCTTCTCATGTGTCTGCGTGTTGGGGAGTTGAAACATGTGGGCAACGCAGTATTATTAAGACTTTTACTTCAGTAATGAGTGAGGGAGTTTAATTTTACGCCACACTCTGCAATATTCCAGCTATAATGGAGTCTGGGCCAGACAATACAGTGATCAACATCATGAGCATCGATCTACACAACAGGGATACGATGGCCAAGTCAGCGAGCCTGAGTTACTGAAGATCAATTCTCACCCGGATCTTCACGGGTACTGCCGCAATGAACCGCGTCATGGACCTGACATGAGGCACGAGAATGCCCTCCAACTTTGTAGGTCACGTTTCTTAATGTTAGATGTTTGGCAAGATTGGCCTCATGTCCGTCAAATGTATGTGTATAAAGCCATATCGATCTCTATGATACGTTGTTAAACTATGTTCTGGATTACGTTTTCGATTACGTTGCAAATCTGTCCCATAACAGTTTCGACATTAACTCGTTCAAGGAGACGTAAGGATTCCATGTATACATGCTGTGGAATGTTCACATGATTTGAAATGTCATAGAATGTTACATCAAGAACGTTCTTAAAGTTCAAGAAAAATACAAATCATCTTTGATCTCATAGGAACCTGAATTGGGGTGAAAACGCAGTTTTCGGTCGATATGAGCATTGTCTTCAGATTCCAAAGGCAATCATGTAAAAGATAGTGTATTTTGTATTTTGCATTTTGAGACCAGGATCAACTTATCGAATGTCAGGGAATCAATGATTTCGTAAATATGAAGAAATTATATACTTTTTACAAATAATAACTTTGTGTGAATCGGTTTGATTTATCAATAAGAATAATAAATGTGAATTAATTAATATGACCAGTCACTGCAATTGCGAATGTGATGGAATCAAGATAAAAAGTGCGTGCCTTTGAGTCGCTTGAAGGTTAATAGTCACATGACTTATCCCACCGGGTACTCATTTGTGCTGGGATGTCCATTTAAACGAATAAATGACATTGATGGAATGTGAGGGAATCAATATAATAAGTGAATGTGAAATAATAAAATTATTTTGTTTGTTTGTTTGTTTGTGTAACGATGCGCTCAGCAGTGTTCCAGCTATCTGTAAATATCTGTAACGTCAATTGAGTATGGACCAGTCAATCCAGTGATTGACGTCATGAGCATCGATCTTCGCGTTCGGGATACGATGATATGTGCCAGTCAAATCAACGCGCCTAACCACCCGATCCCGTTAGTTGCCTCTTACGACACGCGTGGAATGTTGAAGACCAGTTCTTCACGGGTCCGTCAATATTATAAAGTGAAAATGAACTAATCAAATGTCAATGTCAATGTGAAAGAATCAATATATTAATTGAACGAGAGGAAATCAATATAATCAGTGTGAGGGAATCAACTTCAGCGATGATTTTGAAGGAATCAATATGATCATTTAATGTATGGGAATCTATGTGATCAGTCAGTCGGTGTGAATCATCGAAATTAGTGAATATTATCGACATTATTCACCGGCATTACTTTTGAATCAACAGATTTATTACCTGCATTGTCCTTGAGACATACCACTGAGAAATTGTAAACTGTAATGCTTTTCCATCAATACACCTGACAGATATTGCAATGCTTTATTCATACTTTATTCAAATAATGATTAAGCTGTCTTGTCCGACGTGGAACTGATACTTGGCATGACGTCAGTGGGTATGTTTGGAATAATCTATTACCCTCACTCTGTGTGTACCATCACTATGAGTCATGCAATGTGGCCAATGCAGCTATATATATAAGGACCGCCTCCGTGGTGCAGTGGTTAGAGCGTCCGCCTGGAGAGCGGAAGGTCGCGGGTTCGATCCCCGGTCGCGTCATACCAAAAGGACATTAAAATATGGCACTCGTTGGTCTCTGGCGCTCAGCATTAATGGGTACAACAAGGACTGGTCGGCTCGGAGTCGGTATAATGTGTCTGAGTGGGGTATTCATGGTAAACTGGGGCATGGTTTCTCAGTTGGCTAGCACTATAAAACCAGTTTAAGTCTGAACTAGTACATGCAGCCACACATACACACGCATGCACGTCGTCATATGAGCGAAATATTCTCAAGTACGACGTTAAACCCCATTGCACCCCAATGCAACTATACAGCATCAACGCCAGAGAATAACCAGTCTCGGTTATCCGAAGGAACACAGAACACCAGGCGTATCAGGCAAAACAACATATGCAAGCCTCCCGAGCCATCGCCGACATGAGAAGATGGGCATGCTGTGTTAGATTAGTGGTGGCTCAAGGCTTCTGAATCACTATTGCTGCATCCTTTGACGTGGTTCCCATGCATCTCTCATCGCAGAGATTGTATTCAATTATTTTTTATTAAATAAACCTAGGATTCACAAATCAGGACTGAAATAGAACTTTTAGCGCGGCGTACATTGATCTCTGTGATCCCAGAATCAAAAATATCTCCCCCTCACCCTTTTCCCTCTCTCCCCTTCCCCGGCTTCCAGATCCCACAACATCACACAATATCTCTCTCTCACACGCCACACAACACTCACCTATAGAGCTACATTTGCACACAAATCATTCCATGTTCAAAGAATGTAATGGTAAAGAATGGTAAATCCCAGCATAAATCTCGGGAAATTGCCATGAATAATGGTCTGTGTCCTTGGGCAATACCTCTTTTCTTATCTCATATTGACTTTCACACCCAAAAACACGTTGTAGTTGCCTGAAGAAAGAGGGCATTTCATGTGGCTTCATGCAGAAGAACAATGTTTCCCGTGTGCTGTTGTTATATGCAGAGGTGGAATAATTAGGGTTGTCAAAGGGAATAGCTTCACGTATCATACCGCCACATGCTGAGATCGAACTCACAGGTCGGTCATAGGCAATTTGCATGTCATATCCTTATATGCATAGAGCGAGCGCCCAAGTTTGATTTAGAGAATTGGAATGCGTCATGTGTCATATCCTTATATGCATACACCGAGCGCCAAAGTCTGTCTTAAAGAATTTGAACGCTTTATGAATCATATCGTTATTTGCATTGAGCGTTCGCCCAAGTCTGTCATAGGGAATTTAAATGATTGATATATGCATAGAGCGAGGGCCAAAGTCTGTCTTAGAAGATTTGAATGCTTGATGTGCGATACAGTTATGTGCATAGAGCAAGCGCCCAAGTCTGTCATTGAGAATGTGACAGATACTAGTCACATGTTGATAAACTTTTGTCTCTGATTAGTGAAATTAAGAACTTTAGAAATGTTATCTATACCTCTATATGCAGATAATGGTCTCAAGAATTACTAAGTACTTAAATCAAACAAAATTCAGAAATATGTGTATGTAGAAAGTAGTTATGAAGATTCGTAACTGTATAGGTTTGTTAATTTAAAAACTCATTTTATTCAGTGGAAATATCTGTGAATACCGAGTTTGGAGCAGATAGTCCGGTGACTGACAGCATGAGTACCGATCTAGGCAGGTTGGATGCCCTTGTGAGTTCCTGAAGACGAATACTATAACAGTTCTCCCTGGGTATCGTACACCAATAATTCGAAAGTAACGCCGATATATGTAGAGAGAGTTTAATTTTTCGCCGCACTCAACAATATACCAGCTATATGGCGGCGGTCTGCAAATAATCGAGTCGGCACCAGACAATCCAGTGATCAACAGCATGAGCATCAATCTGCGCAATTGGGAACCGATGACATGTGTCAACCAAGCCAGCGAGGCTGACCACCCGATCCCGTTAGTTGCCCCTTACGACAAGCATGGGTTACTGAAGGTTCATTCTAACCCGGACCTTCACGGGTCGATATATGTAGAGATTAAGTATGTGGTTTCGGAAAAAATAGCATTAAATTATATGTCAGCCACACAGATATATGTAGGTTACTAGCCGTCTCAGGCATACGTTAGTCACGGTCAGTGAAGTCTCGCCGAGTTCTTGATATTTTCTGAAATTACGCCGCTATTAATACACGTTAGTTAAAATAATCCATCGCTGTGTTCTTCAAAGCAGGGAAATGTCACACTCTATAATGTAGAGATTAGTTAAGTCAGTGATGAGTACAGCCGGGGTCTCGTTATTTTACAATCACTTTGATGTCGCCGGAGACAAAGACTGACGAGTCCCGTGTAGATAGGTTCCTGTGATAGCTTCAGATCAACAGGCTGTGGCAACAGTCTTGTGCCGTTAGAGACGCCTTGTGTTACACCGAGACATTGCATGCGGAGATATGTTCCTACAAACACAAATACTCTGATGAAGGATGTCAAGTTGCTGCCACCTGAGTGTCGAAATCTTGATGTTTTTCTGCAATTGATAGGGCACTTGTTGGGTGTAGTCTGGAGTGTGTGGCTGGCATCCTGCTGTTATAACCTCGTGTTAATTCTGTAATTAGATTGTAGTAATTACATAAACACCCAGTTCTTACTGTTTTTTAACCCGTGACATTTTGCTTATTGGACATGCCAGTCACCTTGGTCTGAAAACCTTCACAATTACACTTTAGTTAGATGCATGTGTCACATCAGATGACCTGCAATACTCGAGTCTACTCCGACATAGTCAATAGCGTCCTTGGATATGTTGTGATAAAGGATATTCAGCAACAAGATATATGTTAATATAAAGGATGTTCACGTCACCTTATATTTCCTGTGATAACGGATTTCCAGATGACCATTCATCCGAATGACCATTTATTCCTCGAAATGCAGCAAAAAATGGACATGCAAGTCATAAGGTATATTTATAAGTATCAAGTGCGAATTTACAAGTGTTGGACTACAAGCAGTTCTAAGTGCCAAGTACTTTCAGAGAGAGAGAGAGAGAGAGAGAGAGAAGAGAGAGAGAGAGAGGGAGAGAGAGTCAGAGAGGGAGGGAGGGAGAGAGAGAGACAGAGAGTGGAAGAGAGGTGGGAGGGAAAGAGAGAGACAGAGAGAGAGAGAGACACAGAGAGTGAGAGAGAGGGGAGGGAGGGAGAGAGAGAGAGAGACAGAGAAAGAGAGACACAGAGAGAGTGAGAGAGAGGTGGGAGGGAGAGAGAGAGAGAGAGAGACACAGAGAGAGTGAGAGAGAGGTGGGAGGGAGGGAGAGAGAGAGAGACAGAGAAAGAGAGACACAGCGAGAGTGAGAGAGAGGTTGGAGGGAGGGAGAAACTGATCCACGCTAAGCATTTAAAGGGAACGCCGTGAGGTATAGGACGCTAGGCTGTAGCCCAGCCGTCAGTGTGTCGTACGAAAGATTCCAATTCCTCGACCGTGTTAAAGAATCCATAACTAGCAACCGGCGATCTCTGAGAACACGACCTAGCAGAACAGGCACCAGATGTGCCGTGGGTTGATGCAGACGCACACAGGTCTGTAGGGGAATCAGGGGGCAATACCCTCCCTCACACGTCAGCGGACCACCCCCTTCTCTCAAGGCCGGATATCTTTAGGAACCACGCCTTTTTACTTCCAAGGCTATTACAACATCAGACACTGTGGTAAGTTACAACACTTCTTCGTTTAAACTGTGTCATGAAGTTGGTGGTTGATGCCCCGTTAGAAGTGTATGCTATATCCATTATAACTCGTACATCAAATCATGCCATGAAATGGATTACACTGCATTATACTGTCGGGTGTGCCATGATGGCGAAGCTCTCCTGGTTTAAATTTACTGTTACCTCCGCCTGTATAAATATTTACATAAGCCTTTTAAACTATGCAGACGGTGTACAGGGAGTATTGCTTAACAATGCACCAGTAACGCATGGAGTGTGTTACCGCCATTCTGGCTGTCTCTCTCGCCCTCCCAGTGCTTGTCACTGTCAGGGATGTCATTCGGATATTACAGAACCACCACATTTGCCTTTATACTTTGTAATATCAGTAAAATTATATTTCGTCAAATGGTATTATTTATTGAGGCACATGTCTCAGGCTGAACACTGTAAGGCTTTCGGGTAAATGTTGGTATGTAGTTGCCATGCCAAATTGGTCTCATGCTGCTACCCAGGGACACGAAGTACAAAGACCATGGTTTACTTCAAGGTTATTAAGAATTGTGCAGGGGTGGAAATAACTTTAAAATTGCCAGTGTACTCCTGTACAGTGGCACATGTAACATCACTTGCCCTGATAATTTTTCCACTATACCAGCTGTTTTCTTGTTGATTTTTTTCATAAAGAACATAATTAACATTGGAAAGTCAACTGGATACCGGTACAGTGTGACATACAAATTTGCTTGCCCGACAGAATAAAATACTGGACTCGGGCGTCGGGCAGTGGGTTATTTGCACCCCTGATTGTGGTATATTGTTGATGTCATATATAATGCGTTTAGAAACAGAGCACATCGTGACATATTACAAGCCGAGTATAATCACAATTATTTGTATTTTCCTCAGATTACATGTTGTGTTTTTAAAGCATTTTATTGGTGGCAATATAACACCAATTTACTCACTATTTAGTGCAACACAAGCATTATCACACGTTCCTTATCACAGTAGGTGTCCTAAATACATAACCTATGCTCTAATGATTACTATAATTAGATGGATGACATAAACAAATCGACATAGCTTTCCATCCGTGATTTGTGTAGATGAAAATGAAATGAAATGTTTAATGGAATGTTACCTTTGAGAAACAACGTAATGGCATATCTTGTCTTTCATTTTTAAGCGTAAGAAGAGGTAGTTCATTTATGGTTGTACTGAAATGCAATAACAGTCTGTTCTGTTGTATTACCGAGGCTACTGAGGGTGATGTTAATACTAATATAGGAATAAGTGATGTCGGAAAGTCCCTGTCAATTTTATAGTGAGAACGAATAAATATGTTTGGCGATATCGCTTAGGTGCCATATAGATCAACCTATATCCCGTAGGAGATCAATGAGAGTGCATCAGCCAGCTTTGCAGACCATTATGACGTCACCTGTTGCCATGACATCACTAATCTCTCTGTCACTGAAGCTAGTTAGTTGTACTCTAAATACTCATGACACTTGTTACAGTTTCACACATTACAAACTACAAAATTGAAGAATAATAGTTGATGATTCCGGAATTTTGCTCTTATGCTTTTTTACAGAATAAACATCAGTTGTGTATCCTTTTCGTATCTTCAACTTCATCCAATATATATGTTAGTAAGTGAGTATTTTCAGTTTAGGAGTTTCAAACGTGTATTCAACACCTGAAAATTCATGAGATTTCGAAACTGACTTTTTGAAACTTTCAAATGAAAACACAATAGGGTTAAGTCCATGCTGTCATACCAAAGCCAGATATAATGCCAACTCTCCCGCACAAGCGGTGTAATTAGTTATATGGTGTGGTATAACCCTAACAGTATAATAGGCCGAATTCGACACTCATTGATCAATAATTTCGTGCTTTCAAGTTTACACAGATTCCCGAACGTTGGTTGGTTGAGAGAGCGGTCATGTGATCTAAATTTCAAGGTTCATTACTCTTGAACCCCTCTAATCGTTCATACTTGTGTAAACACCGTTCATACGTGTGTGAACGTTTTTCGCTTCGGTTTCAAGGACCCCCAATAATTGGTGATACCAATATTTCGCGAACGAACCTGTTTCAAGTCACCCCAAGTTTGGCAATGTCACTACCAAACGGATTGCCGAACATTGTTCCTTTTCACAGGAGTTTAATGTCTCGCAGTTTCATCCGGCGGTTTTCTGCCCCGAGGTCTGTTTAACAACTGCTCAATAAATTTCACAATAAACAATCACAAATAAATAGAATACAACAAGATCTGTTTCCTATTCGCCACGCCGCACAACTTCGAAGTCGGTCAGTGTATTATTACGCGGTCAAACAAGGTATTTACAAGTGAAAAGGTACAATGCCAGTTTGTTAAAATGGTATTGTTATTGCTTCTGATATTTGTTTCTGTTTGATACTGTTATTGATTATACTTATTAAAGCAGTTTCAAACCTCATAACGAATTTGTTGTTATATTTTAAAGATCGAATACTTTGGGAACTATTTCTTCAAGGGTTGGGATACATGTGTAAAAATAAAATCGCTGTGTATACAAACATCGCTGCAATACGTACGTTCTTGAACCAAATGGCATTACAACATTTTACAGGTATTAAAACACACTAAACAATGATCATCTACAAGTGGGTGGAAAACGTATGTGTAAACTTCAAAGTGCGAAATTATAAGAATTGAATGTCAGTTTGTGTGTTTGCACTGAAAAATGAACGATGTCAAAGCGTTGTTCAAACTCTCCGTGAACTCGCTCGTAAACTCGCTCGTTCACACGAGTTTGAACACCGCTTTGACATCGTTCATTTTTCAGTGCAAACACACAAACTGACATTCAATTCTTAAATGATTGCATCTGCTAATGTTTGCTGTCATATATTCAAACTCATACTTTCCCTTCAATACGTATCTCTCCAGCATGAAGACAATAATGGTTTAATATCTAATACCATTGGCAGATGCCAGCATGTCTTTACAAAAACATACACAGATCTCTTCCCAATAAACACATCAGAATGTACAATCCCTTTCAACCAGTAACCATTAGGTTCTTGACGACCGAGTAACGATTTATTTATTTGTTCGTGAAACCTTTCTGATTCGTTCATCTGTCATGCCTAGTCCACGTTAATTGCACGTTGTTATTTGCTATGCTGACAAAAATGCAGACCAAAAAGTGTTTTGTGACGAAAAAAACACCATCATTATCTAAAATGATAGTGTAGTGTTGCAAATGCTTGCTGTCATTTAATCTCATTCATTTAATTATATCATTAACTTCGACTAGGGTGTTTCATAACTGTTGCTAAATCCATCATTAAGGAGTGTGCTTGCTGCCTATATGGTTTCCTTGTGGCATCCGTGCTGACAGTGTTTCCTGTTTGCTGGAGGACGCTGTCGGCCGGGGTGGGGGTGGGGGTGAGAACGTGCTTCATTTATTTGTGTGGGAATATTTGATGTCCTTCGTTACCTTGGTTCGACGGATATGAGGTGAACCATCTTGCATGTATTTATCGAACACTTGAGGTAACAAGTGTGACGGCAGTCATTACTCTTACAATTCATTGTTTGAGGTTGTTGTAATGGTTGAAATGTTCGGTCAACAATTGATAACGCTGTTACCCATGACTACATTCTGTGTGATCTTTGTTACATGAATAGAGTATAGTCCTGTCGTCCTTTATTTTTCAGAGTTACCAGATGTCTCTGTAATTACTCCCGGTTAGGGTACAGCTGACGCTTTAGTTCCAGCACAGTAATAACTTTGTGCATTTAGTAGATAGTGCCGGTACACTGACTAGCTGGTCCCGGTATAACTGACTAGTTTGTCATGATACACTCTCTAGTTAGTTCCGGAACACTGTCTCGTTAGTCCCTTACACTGTCTAGTTAATCCTTGTACAGTGTCAAATTTGTTCTTGTACACTGTCTAGTTAGTTCTCGTACACTCTCTTGTTAGTTCTCGTACACTCTCTTGTTAGTTCTCGTACACAATGTAGTTAGTCCTGGTGTCCTGGTACGCTGTCTTGTTAGTTCTCGTACACTGTCTAGCTAGTTTAGGTACAATGTCTAGTGGGTAATGATACACTGTCTAGTTAGCCCTGATACACTGTCTAGTTAGCCCTGATACACTGTCTAGTTAGTCCTGATACACTGTCTAGTTAGCCCTGATACACTGTCTAGTTAGTCCTGATACACTGTCTAGTTAGTCCTGATACACTGTCTAGTTAGCCCTGGCACACTGTCATGGTGTCCGGGTACACTGTCCAGTTAGTCCCGGTACACTGACTAGTAAGTCCTGGTACAATGTTTATTAAGTCCTGGTACACTGTCTAGTTAGTCTTGAAAAATGAAGCATACAACTTTATGAATGACAATTTCTTGTTTATTAAATAGAGCCACGTTTCGATGCAATAAACATGAAGCTGTCATCCATAAAGTTGTATGCCTCCTTTTTTACTCACTAACATCTAGGAGGCCAATCAAACGGTTAGTAAGTCCTGGTACATTGCCTTGTAAGTCCTGGTACATTTTCTAGTAAGTGTTTTGGTACACTGTCTAGAAAGTCCTGGTACACTGTCTAGTAAGTCTTGGTACACTGTCTAGTAAGTCCTGGTACACAGTCTAGTAAGTCTTGGTACATTGCCTTGTAAGTCCTGGTACATTGTCTAGTAAATCCTGGTACACTGTCCAGAAAGTCCTGGTACACTGTCTAGTAAGTCTTGCTACATTGTCTAGTAAGTCCTGGTACACTGTCCAGTAAGTCCTGGTACATTGTCTAGTTAGTCCTTGTACACAGTTTAGTTACGGCAGTAACATTTACTGGATAGTGCTGATACATTAACATGTTGGATTTTTCCGACTGACTAATTAGTTTAGTGTTAGTTAACTGAATAGTTAATGAGTTCAGGTACATCATTAGACAGTGTAGGCGATTTGACCAGGTAGTGCGACGTTGACGGGGTAGTGGTACAATGACTCGTAAATGGTGATATAATGTTGTTTCGTAAGCCCTGAAACTAACGAGAGGAGGCGCAGTTATGATTCTTCCTTTCTATGACTAGCAAGTGATTTTACTGCTTATTTGAGATTTGAGCTGAAGCTTCAGTGTCCAGCTGTACGTGGACGACGTGTAACTAATGGCGTCTGGGGCAGACAAACAAGTGGTTGATATTACGTGTGATTCATATACCAAGCATGACCACCCGATCAACTTCGGTCACCTGTTTCAGTGAAGGGGCGGTTGTGTAGCCATGTAGTTAAAGCGTTAGCTCATTCACGCCGGAGACCCGGGTTCGATTCCCGACATTGGTAAAATGTGTTAAGCCCAGAAGCCCATTTCTGGTGTTCCCCGTGATTATATTGCTGGAATATTGCAAAAAGCGTCATTTCATTTCAGTGTATCTTACCATGGTCATCATCGTGACAAATTTGCAAGCTCTTCTCTTGACATGCAAAGTTTTCTATATATGTGGCATATGTATAAGTCTCTGTCGTCGTGTATTGTGTTATATAAGAGAATAATGTGTATATTTACAGCCTCAATTTCAATTTTGCAAGATTCCTTTCCAACTTTCCAAATGTCAACTCGCCCTTTATGCTCTCTAATTTTCTGCATCTCGAGCCTAAAGTGTTTCACAACGTTTGAGGTACACTCGCGCATATTCCTTTTACCAGGATTTCAGTATCAGGAAGTATTTCCAAATTTGGCGCTCGCAGTTCCCTATTTGGACCTGTACCATGTGTCCCGTATTTTTTACAAGTGAACAGGTGACTAGCCTTTGCAGTTGTTCGTGATGAGCATTCAGCTTTTCGCACAAACCTGGTGTCATCACGATTTGTTAGTTGTGACACATGCCCATGATACAATCACAATCGACTCTGCTATTAGTAGAGACTTCTTCAGATTTGAAGAGAGTATTGTCGTTTAATATGTTTTACGCAGCAGTAGACGCCTACCCGTCGCTATCACACAGAGGGCGTCAAGGCAACAACGGGAAACAACGGAAATAGGAGAACAGCACATTTGTTGACGGCAAAACGTGCTGGCAGACTTAATAAGAATTTATCTCTATTATGTTCCTTTCATCTTAATGTGATTATATTAGAATTCCTGAGAATCATTTACAACGCTGTTTTAGGTTTTGTTGAATATGTTTATGTTTTTTGCCGTGTTGTGCCTACTGATGCCGGGGGTGTTAGAGGCGCACGTAAAGTGTACATATAGTTTGACTACATTCACTGAATGAAGAAACGCTTTGGCAATAATGAGAAATTTGATGTTATTTACTCATGAAACATTCAGTACAAATGCAACATCTCTGAATAATGTAATGCGTGTTCGTTAAATGGTCAGTGAATGATGAAATGGATAGGGGATGTAGTGTATCAACACATGATAGATAGGGGATGCAAGTGTATCAACAGATGATAGTTAGGGATGTACGTGTATCAACAGATGATGGATAAAGGATGTACGTGTATCAACAGATGATGATTGGGGATGTACGTGTATCAACAGATGATGGATAGGGGATGTACGTGTATCAACAGATGATAGATAAGGGATGTACGTGTATCAACAGATGATGGATAAGGGATGCAAGTGTATCAACAGATGATAGATAGGGGATGTACGTGTATCAACAGATAATGGATAGGGGATGCACGTGTATCAACAGATAAGATAGGGGATGCAACGTGTATCAACAGATGATGGATAGGGATGCACGTGTATCAACAGATGATGATAGATAGGGAATGCACGTGTATCAACAGATAATGGATAAAGGGATGTACGTGTATCAACAGATGATAGATAGGGATGCACGTGTATCAACAGAGATGATGATGGAAAGTGATCAAAGGGATATGATGATAGGGATGCAAGTGTATCAACAGATGATGGATAAGGGATGCAAGTGTATCAACAGATGATAGATAGAGGGATGCAAGTGTATCAACAGATGATAGATAGATAGGGGATGCAAGTGTATCAACAGATGATAGATAGATAGGGATGTACGTGTATCAACAGATGATAGATAGGGATGCAAGTGTATCAACAGATGATAGATAGATAGGGGATGCAAGTGTATCAACAGATGATAGATAGATAGGGGATGCAAGTGTATCAACAGATGATAGATAGGGGATGCAAGTGTATCAACAGATGATGGATAGGGATAATGGATGCAAGAAAGGGCATGTATCAACAGATGAGAAAGAACAAGATGATAGGGGATGTACGTGTATCAACAGATGATGGATCAAGGGATGTACGTGTATCAACAGATCAATAGATGGAAGGGAGTGTATCAACAAGATCATAGGGATGTACGTGTATCAACAGATGATGGATAAAGGGATGCAAGTGTATCAACAGATGATGATAGGGATGTACGTGTATCAACAGATGATGGATAAGGATGTACGTGTATCAACAGATGATAGATAGGGATGTACGTGTATCAACAGATGATAGATAGGGATGTACGTGTATCAACAGATGATGGACAGTAAGGGATGTACGTGTGTATCAACAGATGAGATGGATAGGGATGTACGTGTATCAACAGATGATGATAGGGATGTAAGTGTATCAACAGATGATATCAATAGGGATGCAAGTGTATCAACAGATGATATATAGGGGATCAAGTGTACGTTTATCAACAGATGATAGATAGGGATGTACGTGTATCAACAGATGATAGATAAGGGTTGCAAGTGTATCAACAGATGATGATGATAAAGGGATGTACGTGTATCAACAGATGATATATAAGGGATGCAAGTGTATCAACAGACAGATGATAGATAGGGGATGCAAGTGTATCAACAGATGATAGATAGATAGGGGATGTACGTGTATCAACAGATGATGTATAAGGGATGTACGTGTATCAACAGATGATGGACAGTAAAGGATGTACGTGTATCAACAGATGATAGATAAGGGATGTACGTGTATCAACAGATGATGGATAGGGGATGCACGTGTATCAACAGATGATGGATAGGGGATGTACGTGTATCAACAGATGATGATAAGGGATGTACGTGTATCAACAGATGATGGATAAGGGATGTATGTATCAACAGATGAGGATATAGGATGTACGTGTATAAACAGATGATGTATAAGGGATGCACGTGTACCGACAGATGATGGATAGGGGATGCACGTGTATCAACAGATGATGGATAGGGGATGCACGTGTATCAACAAATAATAGATAGGGGATGTGCATGTATCAACAGATGATAGGGGATGCACGTGTATCAACAGATGACTGTTTCAGTAGATGATGGATAAGGATTCTCGAGTATCAACAAATGATGGATAAGGATGCACGTGTACCAGCAGATGATGTATAGTGTGGAACTTGTATCTACCGATGATGGACAACTGTGCATGTGTTTCAATGGCTTTTTATGAGGGATACATGTGTCTGGTCAGTGTTCAAGACATAGTAGATATCTAAGCATAGACCTTTGATCATTGATGGGCAAGGAAACATAATCAGTCAGCTGATTGACATGAGGCGTTGTCAACTGAAACGTACGTGTTATTGATAGAGGACAGAAGATATGAGGAGTATAATCGAAGGCTAATAGATGGTTATGGCGTACAGCAGAAAATGATGGATGGTTGTGAAGGTAGAATTAATACATAAGTGACCGGTGTGAAATACGATCGATCAATGAGAGTTCACTGAAAGAACATTTCACAGATAACGGGCGGTTCTGGGAGTGCAATCAAGGTAAGATAATGTTCTGATTTAACTAGGCATGCTGCCAGTGAAATAGGTTACTTGGTGTACAATTCAAATGACATCACCACTGGTGCGTACATTCAACAAATAATGTAATGCATTATTATATTAGCGGGAAAATCCATTGATAGATACATTCCATGTCAAGGTAAAACTTATTTGAAATCTTCGAACTGACACCATATCCAGACTTACGTAATAATTGTAGTCACAAACTGTATTTTCTATTTTTGTATTATCTTTGGGGGCTCTTTGTAAGATTTCCTTGCCTTCATCCTACTTTTTACAACAGAAGCACACTACTTAGTATCTCATTTGAATGTATTGCCATTTTTGTTTTGTTGAAATTAGTTCTCAATAATGATTCAGTTAGAAGATGATTATATCGTAGATCCCTTGAATGAATATTTAATTTCTTCCTTTGTTAGACTACAGCTATTAACTCTATCTCAACACAAAGGTGGCCTTCTCTGTGTGGAATAACTGGTGATATGCTTCAACGGAAATAATCTCCACCTAATTATCACTCTGTAGTTTCAGAGATGAATAATGTTGAACCATCAGTTGGTTGAGAGAAAAGTATGACTTGAATTGGTAAGGACAATTGAGTCGTCGCCTTGTCGTGCCCAGTCGTACATGACACCATTCAGCAGTTCGTGTTCATCAGAGGGAGGAACAGATATAGATTCTTTATGTTTCTCGGGGGATCGGTGACATTGTCATAGTTTACGTGTTTAATTAGCATCATTATATCGCCTCAGCGACAACTGGCCTCTCACGTATCTCCGTGGGAAAGAAAACTGCTTCCCAGTCAAGTGTGTTGGACCACGCAACCTTTGGGTGCTGTCGTACATCGAACTCTGCAATACCGCAGCTGTGAAACCGCTGTATGTGAAAAATCGTGTCTTCACGAACTTGTATAAAACAATCTCACCGATTAATTCCTGTTTTAATTTCCAAAATTGATGTATCAGTCACTAAAATTATGTCCGATGCAATTCCCTATTTTGGTATATACTATACTTATTATCATTTCAGGTGAACAATTGACTAGACTTAGCATGCGTTTATGACGGGTGCCATCGGTGGGGCAGGATACGCTCTCCTATTCATAGTCACTGTTTCATCATCACCATTTATAGTGATCCATAAACACATGCTGTCATGGTATCGCATAGTGATAATCACTGGATTTGTTTACAAACAACATCATACAGCTGTAAAAAGTGTAATGCTGCTGAAACAAATATCTGCTTATGCTATAGTCGCAATTGTACAATCGATCTGCTTTTTGCAGAGATTTCTTATGAATGTGGAAAGGGTTTTGTCGCTTGTATTTAAAGTATAGGAGTAATACTGGCATTGAAACTACGATCGCCATTGGTTACCGGTAACCTAGTGGTTGATAGCATGTGCGTTGATTAATGCCGTTGGGACAATAAAACACACAATCAGCTAAGTTATTCACTGTTATAACCATCCAATCTTCATTGTTTCACATTGCGTCCCTGTCTGGGATTGGTGCAAGGAGTGTTCTGGTTATAGATTGGTCAACGTATGAACATTAACATCGACAGGGATCTTGTAGCCAGGAAAGTCAAATAGTGTCTTCATAGTATTTAAGTCACGATAGCCTCGTTGTCACCAATGGTCTGCCGGAACCTTACCCACTTCATTGGATTCAGAGAGGTTGTAACGGTCCTGAGGCAGTGTCAGAGACAGAAATATTGTTACAGTCACTCGTCATATACAACATGCATATTTTACACATAAATAAAGGAACTTAGGTTTTACGAGCCACCAGTATGGCGTTACGAGAATGTATATATACAATAATAAAAGGCTACATTACGAAATAGATTGATGTAAGTAAGGCAATCTATGCTGTGTGCCGTTGTGCGAAACAACCTCAACGCTACCACTGTCGTAAGGGGCGGTAGGGTAGCCTAGTAATTGCTTTATTCAATAAAGGGGCCATAGGCCCATTATACAGTTACATAAGTCATATCATAGAAATCTGGAGCGCCATAACACTGTACAAGGTCAATAAACATACACTTAATGGGTTGTACCAGTTTTATTATAATGATTGTTACGTTGTTTGAATGCGAGGAACAAAATCTTCACTAATCGATTTAAAATACCTAAATCCTATTATGTTCAAAGTAATACAAGTTTATCATAAGAAGGATGAGTACAATTGAACTCCAGGCAAAATTGTATGTCTGAGATTATAGAAAAAGGATATTCCAAACACATGTGATATTCTGTCTCAATTACAGGTATAACACAAAACAGACATAATCTAGAATTTTTGTCAGACCAGATTTTCTTCCAGACTCTATCATTATACTGATAGCCTGAACAACGGAATATACTAAGAGCCTTACGATAAGCTGGTACATCCAGGCAAGTTAAATACATCTCTCTCTCAAATGAAAGTTTAATGTCACAATATAAATTTAGTTTAGGGTAAGAATGAATACGTGTCAACCAAGTTTGTGTATCGATATCAGCCTAGTGGGACAGCCTTGTAATTAAAGCGTCCGCTCGTCAAGCCGAAGGCGTTCCTTACATGGGTACAATGTGTGAAGCCCATTTCTGGTGTCCCCCGTCGTGATATTGCAGGAATATTGCTAAACGCGGCCTAAAACTAAAATCACTCACTCATTTACGACTACCGTAAGTGTACGTTAAGGTGGCTAATATGGCTTTGTGCAACAGCACCGTGGAGATATTTTTTGCGACATTAAAAATAGTTTTAAAACTCTTGCATCGTTTTCTGAATATCTCAATCTGTTTGTCCTCACAATTAGATAGACACTCTGTGATTTAACTGATATTGTACAAGCTGTGTTAGTGCACATAGTCATAGTCATAGTCCATGTGTATACGGCTGTTATTAGATGGATCCACGTGGCAACACAAGGGTGAGGTGTTCAGTTTAATGATAAAAGCTGTCAAATAATCCTCAAACAAACACAATATGTTCAAAAATGGATTATAACATGTTTGTTAAAATGTGTTCAGAGTACGTCAATTGTACTGGCATTCTGTTAGTTCAGTGTGCTGTTTAATGCCGCATACACGAGTATTCAGCATACTTAACGGCGGTCACTTAAAGGCACTATGTCACACACATTTTCGACAATATTTTGGCTTATATTAAATATATTGGGATACATGCACCTACTTTAGCTTCCGATTAGCTTCATCAATTCGTACTTGGGGTGTGATGATGATTTTAAGGGGTCACCCATTTTGGGTGGAGGTAGGGGTCATCAATTTTGTACATAAATTTTATATGTTTGTAAACTGTGCTTAGAAATTATGGGAAGGGAGTCATTGATTTTGTAATTATTGACATGCAGGGGTCACTTATTTTGTACATAAATTTTAGAACACTTGCCATCCACATTGTACATGCTCCTCCATAAAATCATCATCAATCACAGGCTCTCGTGTTATAAAACATTTGAGATGACCCCAACTCGAAATGCCTCACAGTACAGTACATTATGACAAGGCCGGACACTTCGGTGTACCCCACCCGCCTGCTTTGCCGATCGCTACGCTACCGTCGCATGCAATCGATTAAAACTTAATATAAACATAATCATGGATGATTGGCCTATCGATCATCACTCATTAAACCTACCAATTCTTTATTGTTATTTCTGCAAGTCGCTTGAAGCCTGATTTTGACTCTCAGCTAAACGATCTTGACACAAATGGATGACGAAAGTCCGCACAAAACGGGTGTGTGGTCGAAGCAAAGACACGAGGGCCTGTGGTTTCAATCACATGTTGTGCGTAGGATGTTCGTAAAGAGCGCTCTAAGGGACACAACTCTATGGGATTCGCTTGAAATAATGTTCGACCGGTAGAGGGCGCGAGAGTCGATTAAATGCAAAGTTGCATTAATTCATTCGAACTTTTAAATTTAATATTGTAATCTAAATGCGTAATTTTGGGGGAGAATAAATTATATGGTACCTTCCCCGAGGGCTGATAGTTAGTATTATTTAGAGAAATGCATTATATATTATTAGAGATTTTTAGTGCCTTCGAATAATCGACAAGCCAAAGACAGACACCATGAACTGATCTACGAAAATGGGATACGATGAAATGCTTAAACTAAGTCGGTGAGCCTGACCACTCCATCTAGTTAGTCTAACGAACATTGCTGTCTGTGATGTCTACATATAAAGGAAAGAAAATATCACCAAATCATGATTAGTTAATCCAGATATTGCCTTTTTTCCGTAAAATTTTGTTTGTAACATTTGCGTTTTAACAAGTTTTATTGTAGCTTCGGTTGTACGACCTGAAGATTGTGTTTCACTCAATAAACCTGTCGTTATCCTGTCCTGACGACATTGTTGTTACCGACCTCATCCACTAATACCCACGACTACTACAACAGCGTTCACCGCGACTACTGCAACAGCATGTGACCAGTTTGGACACCTGCCTTTACTGTCAGTGACAGTATATAACGGACATGTCGCAGCGCATGTTCCACCCCGCCCGTCCAAAGTGTTGACCCGTCTCTGACCTTCATTAACCGTTTCCTCCGTTACAAGGGTATTAGTGGTAACCTTGCGTCGACGTAGTGGCAGGATTTGATTGAACTGGGTCTGATTGGCGGGGTGAATGGAACAGAACCAAATTAACACGGTTCTAATCAATGATAGAATATGTTGTAAACCCATAATCCGTAAAACCTCACGTGGTGACGGCCTTGAAATGTCCTGTTGATCACAGCTGGAAGAGAATTACTGTTATTGTTCGTGACGTCTTAGTCGATATCTCAAACTAGGAAGTTAATCATGGGCAGTTACTTCTGTTCATGACTATATAGTGCCATGGACCTGTTTACACTAGTACGAGTAGACCAAGGTGACGTAGCCATCCCATGGTTAATTTCATTTCATAAGATATTAGTCACAATGGGGACTTTCATTGAACATCAGGTTTGTCACCGATGCGACACAGTATAACGCATGCTCATGAAATGTAACTGATGAAACCAACCTTGTGAAAAAATATTGTTACAGTTTAGAATTGCTGTCTTCAAAGCGTATGGTTATATCTACACTTGGCTCATGTATAGTCTTATATCCATATATGAGTGAGTGAGTGGTTATACGCATTACGTGTTAGAATAATCCAGCCATATAACGTGCTACCCATGTGGGAAATCGAAACCGGGTGTGGGCGTGACGGGGGAACACTTTAACCACGAGGCTACACCACCGCCCTTATAGGAGACGCGTTGTCTTCGGAACTGATGTTTATACATTGTACATAGGACTCAGGGCCTTCGAAGCTAATATGTTCACATTTGAAACTCACTGCCTTCGGAACTTGTCTGTAGATGAAACTCACAGCCTTCGTAGCTTATGTCTATAGTGAGTGAGTGAGTTTAGTTTTACGCCTCACTCAGCAATATTCCAGCTATATGGCGGCGGTCTGTAAATAATCGAGTCTGCACCAGACAATCCAGTGATCAACAACATGAGCATCGATCTGCGCAATTGGGAACCTGAGCCTGACCACCCGATCCCGTCAGTCGCCTCTTACGACAAGCATGGGTTACTGAATATCAATATTCTAACCCGGACCTTCACGGGTGTTATGTCTGTAGAAGAAACTCACGGTTTTCGGAGCTTGTATTTATATTTGGGACTCTCTGCCTTGGGAGCTTACGTCTGCATTTAAGACTCACGGCCTTCGTAGTTTATGGCTGTATATGAGATTAACGGCCTTTGGAGATTATGTCTACGTGTTAATTTCCTTGTAGCGTTAATTTTCTAGTTCAGCTTATGATCTTTGTGACGCATGTTGGTATAACCGACTTGATTCAGAGCCTACTGGCGTCTTTTCTGACCTGACGTTGAGGCAGCACAGGATGTCTCGTTGTCGACTGCATTGCAAACAACTCTATGTTAGTGAGGTCTCGTGGGGACTGGTATCAAGCCTGCCATGGATTCTGATCGTGTAGCTCACTTGTTCCGGGTTGTAATACATTGTACGAGTGGATGGTCAGTGACGTGCTGTGGTGTGTTGTATGCAGACAGATGTTTCGGAGCTATTACAGGCTACTGCAGCCCTCTGGGACTTTCAACTATAGGGCCCATAAATTGGTCACGGCAATTCGCAAAACCTTAGTACTTCCGGTGACAACGTTTCATACAATTCGAATGGTCTCATGATTGTCAGCTGACAGTAAGGAACCGATAATCCTTGCAGGAATAACAAATTTCCGATCTAACCATCCCCAAATTAGCCAACCATTACGACTGTAAACAGCTGCACAGCCAAGCATGGTTGTACACATGGTCCGGTCTAGAAGTCATATCTGGCGGTCGCGCAATTTGGAATCAGAACTGGTTCTTGAATATAGGCTTGTCACCGGAAATCTGGTACCGGAAGTAAGCTTGGCCCCGTCTTGCATATCGCAAGTTGGCGCGCTCAAAGGGTGCCGGGACCCAACATAGTACCGGAAGTCGCGCCTCACGAGACTTACAGGTCCAATATTCCGGGAGTAGTGGGGTTAGAAAATAAACAGTTCGTCGTGTGTATTTATTACCACATATGGTGAAACAACCCGTGTCATATACACTAAACGCCTAAAGAAACGTTACCCTCCATCCTAATGACGGAGGTACCTATCTTCAACTGGCGTTGTGATGCGTTGATGTCCACTTCTTGGTCTGTCTACGGTGACCCCAGTCTGTCTGAAGCCCTGAAGAAGTCTTATATACGTGATACGGTGGCATCCGAGGGCGTTGGCAAACAACATTGTATGTCGACCTCATCTGCACCAACCCAGTGGCTCTTTCTCTCTCTTCTGCTGTTAATCGTGGCATATTTCTCGTACTTGTGTATCATGTCATCTTTTCTAGGCTCTCTTCATACCCTATAGAATCATTCTACATGTGAAATGGATGCAAACACTGCTTGAATTTTGGCGATTGATATTGCAATGTGTAAACAGAAAATGGAAAATGTTACTTTGCAAGCAAAAATGTTAACACAGATCATTGTAGATGTTCCTAAACATTTTTCACAATATCCAAGATACGTTTTACTTGTTTTCACTAATGCAAATCAGCAGAAAATGTTTTAAAAGACTGAAATCATAGGAATGAGTATTTTACAATTTTACAAAATCTACAATAGTTGTTTCTTGTTTTAATAGTTGAAAAATGTTGACTTTAAATGGTTTATCTTTGTCCCAAAGCAGAATTTTAGTTCAACCTTTCTTTTGACATCTAAATCACTGTTATTGGTTTATTTCGGCATGGGCGAAAATAGGACAATTTAACTCTTCTGAAAAAGATGCATTTCACCTAAATATGAATGCATTTGAGATTATTTTTTGTCGTGCTTTGCATAAAGCTGTGTTGTTAAGCTTTCTTGTAAACTAATACCTCTAACTATCTTTGACAGTTTTTAAGTAATTCATAAAGGTAGGAGGGTAACGTTTCTTTTGGCGTTTAGTGTATATCATACGTACACATATCACTTTTGCCTAGCAACCATTGTTTCTTTTTTTCGTCGTCTGTGACGCCATTAAACAATTGAACGTGACGTCAACGAAGAGGGCCGTCACACTTGCTTACCGTGTTTTACTGCACAAATATACATGAATAAAATGGATAATAAAGAAATTATTACACTCGAGCACGTGTGTCACACGACTTATACGAAAATCGTGCAAAAATGTCACACTCGTTTCGTACAAGTTGGTATGACACACTTGCTCGTGTAATATCTATTTATTACTGAGCGAAGAACAATCTTGTTTTAAATTTAGATAAATAGACAGCATTAACACTGTGTCGCAACTGCGGGCGACACAGAACACTTGAAGAGGAATCAGCCGATCGAAGGAGGCCTGATAACGGCTAAGTCCCAAGATATCCAGTAACCCCGGACATGCAGTTGCATGACACACTTCTCGGAGTGTTGTCGGACAGATGATCAATACCCGGATGTCTTCG
Source organism: Haliotis rubra (assembly GCF_003918875.1). Classification (NCBI taxonomy): domain Eukaryota; kingdom Metazoa; phylum Mollusca; class Gastropoda; order Lepetellida; family Haliotidae; genus Haliotis; species Haliotis rubra. Next base: position 1,393,713 of record NW_025767368.1, on the reverse strand, counting down.
GGGAATAGTACATAACAACTACACTATATGTTCAGGGGTTCTTAAATTATAGTCTTTGTGTACGATAATGGTCTCAGGCTCAACTAATAGTACACGCACGTGGTGATTTCGGTGTCGGATGCATTGAAAACCTTTTATACCTTCTTACTGTGACATTAATGCCCCCACTTGCTCATCTTGCACCGCTATAGGATTTATACAATATCATGTAGCTAAACTGTCAAATGACTTACTAAGAAATAGCTGTCTGGATGTATGATACAATTATATCACTGTCTGCGTAAAGATCAACGGACTGAACATTTCTCGAATGCAGAGTTTAACACATTGTGTTCGGCAATGGAATGGGTCGTGTTATCATACAACCATTGTGTTACATCATTCGCGGTAAATGAATTCCGGATGTTATTAAAACAGACAGTAAAATTCCAATAAAGACCCACTTAACTAGAAATGAAGACTGACCTAAGTAGAATGAAGACCAACATAACAAGAATGGACGATGGTCGGTTCGAATCACCACATGGGTACAATGCTTGAAACGTAACTGGTGAATCCCGTCTTGATATTGCTGGAATCAAATACGTATATACACTGTATATATGTCTTTGTTGGAATCCCAATTGCGCAGATCGATGCTCATGTAGTTGATCACTGGATTGTCTAGTCCAGACTTGGTCATTTACAGACCGCCGCCATACAGCTGGAACATTGCTGAGTGCGGCGTAAAACTAAACTCACTCACTCACTTTGTTTGAACATTGCTAATGCGGCGTAAAACTATACTCGGTCACTCACTCTAAACAGAAGCTGTTTCGGCCTGACAATTCCTGATTCAAACAATGGACATAACGACCCTTTTATAAGTTCCAGGTTCTCACATAATGAACGAGGGAATACGCGTGTCACATGCACTGTTAATAACTTGTCACGGGCGACGCATAACGGTAGTGTCTATGTCGTCATCATGCGTAGTACGTTACAGTTAGTGACAATAGCGGTGGACGCAAAACGTCGTCATAAGTGACAGTAAAGTGGGGTATTTTTACTTTCAGTTAGTAATTATAGTGTTAGACGTAAATACATCGTGATTTCAGAGCACAAATACATACTGAGTCTGGAATCTGGAACAACAGTATTTATTTAATTACATTCCTCAAACTTTTATAGACTGCCCAAATGACAAAAGTCAAGAAATAATTTCTGTTAAAATGAAACAGATAGTGAATATGTGGAAATAAAGATGCCCAAGTACTTATCATTTAGATCTATCTTGTTTAAGCCCGAACAGTCCAACTCAACGTTTAAGTAACTTCATAGATGTGTAGACAGGTTCAATGGTAACACATGTTTACAGTTTTATCACTGTTTATTTGTTGAACTTGAACATGAAAAGGTTAGGTAAATTCACGTTCACGATTTGAACACTCAAACTGGTATAATAAAACACATAATTAAAACTCCTCCTAGCCAAGGCCAGTGGTGGACCAAATGTACATACATCTATTATTAATGACATAAAGTGCTAACTATATTTTAAGCATCAATAATACTTACTTATGATCTTTTGATTAACTGCTTTGAACGTCTGCCACTCAACGGCAACTTGCGATGGTCAATACCAAAAGTCGCATAGGTAAATAAACGCGAAATGAAATATTAAAAAAACTAAACGGAAATATAAAAACTTTAACTGCCGAACTTGGATTTCCTCTACGAAAATGTAATTACATTATGCACTTGTCCACAGATGTAATATTGAAACCACTCACAAACAAAGTCCTTCCAAGTTTTCTTCGAGATGAAACAGACTATTTAAATCACCTGTCGAATGTCATACCTGCTGTTCTAGTGACCTTTTCTAAGCGTAACACTATGCAGCCTAAAAATGTTAAAAACAAATCCTTTGTCCATCTAAATATTCACAAGATACAAACAATGAAACAAAATGTCACACACCTCAATGTTGAATTTGCTCAATCTTAATTGAAGAATGCAAACGTACATTTTAGGAAGACAAAGTATTGACTATCAAAACCAACATGAACTGCCGCAGCATATAATATGTTTTAACATGTGCGGGATGTGGTGAGAAATATATTGGAGAAACTGGAGTGCAACTAAAGGACTGAGTCACTGTACATATACAGCAAATTTCAGATCCAAATGTGCGATGTATAAATGTAAACAAACACATCGCTGAATGCGGGAATGACCAGTTTACTATCTCTCCGTTTTATCAATTTTTCAACGATGCTAAACAATTACGGATGAAAAAAGAACAATTGTTCATAAAGCTACACTTAATTCCACAGTATAATTCTGTAACATTCCCAATGTAACTCAATTTCTAAGATGCCTAGCGGTTTGAACAATCGAAAAAAAAATACATTATCAGACAATATGATGACGTAACAATTGAATGACGTTATCCCGTCATTGCGCCATTCTAGTGTGCCTCCTCGTCATCGAACCATTTCGCTCGCTTTCGCTCGGTCAGATACCATAGGAAAGACACTCGTTTCGAGGGGGGTTATTGTTTAACGTCACACACAGCAATAGTCCAGCGGCAGTCTGTAAATAATCGGGTCTTAACCAGACAATCCAGTGATTGATGTCATGAACACCCAGCTACGCAACTGGGATACGATATAGAGCACCAGTCAAAGTCAGTAAGTCTGGCCATCAGATCTCGTGAGACGCCTCTTATCCTCCAAGACAAGTCGATTTTAATCATTTTATAGGGCTATAGAGATCATGAAGATTGAGGACTATTTTTATGGATATACCACTTCTTTATTCTGTATAGGCGAAGTTTCGACATAGACTCTTATGTCGTTGTCAAGCAAGACAACGACATTAGAATCTATGTCGAAACGTCGCCTATACAGAATAAAGAAGTTGCATATCCATAAAAATAGTCCTCATTCTTCATCTACCCAACTTCTAGAATGCCAGTCAAAGACGTTATAGAGATCATGTATTGATATATAAGTTCCAAGGGTCGTGTATAAGCCCAACGTGCACAACTACCGACATCAAACCAAACGTATCTGACTTGTCTTCTCTATATATTATACATGTCTCTGGAGATGGTATACTTGAGCGGTTCCGAAGTACCATTTATTTGACGCTGTATTTATAGACATGTAGTACCGCGAACATGTCCTTATTGGGGCTGTGCTGTCCAAGCCAGTGCGTTCAGCTTAAACTGGTCTGTCAGGGGGGATTCTGCGTTGTAGCGTCGGTATTGATCGACCGTCACACCTGTCATCTGTCGCTATTATCCATCCGCGGTGAGTTGGCGAAAGCATATCACAGTGTCCGGTCGTAACCATCGGATCTTCAGGCCAGGTAGGTTATCTCAAACTTTCAGAAACAATAAAACAGGATTCCATTTCAGAACATGTGTATGTCGCTCGTGTAAATAACATGTTTCACCACCCGTGTAGATGCTTTGATGACATGATAGTCTTCATCATATTCAGCTGTTGTAAACCATGGCACGGAATTAGTAATAAGATGTGTCTTCCGTGGTCGGTGTCCAGTTTCTGTCTGTTAAACATAAGACTGTTCAGTGGATTATATAGTGTTTAAAATTCTTCAAAGGCATTTAGAAGTTGGTGTAGTAATACAAGACAAATCTTATGGATAACAACTTCTTGGTTTATTTTTCACAACGTTTCTGGGCTAGTTCTTGCCCCTTCTTCAGGTGAATAATGGTGATAGTGAACAGTACAGTATATATATAGATGTACAGGAAGCCAGATATGTAAATTGAGTATATACAAGGCAAAAAGGAGGTATAATTAAGTATGTACAAACAATGCAGTGAGATCAAAGAGCAGAATACAATGATAGGGTATGTTTTTACAATAAGGGCATGGGTGTGTCTACATAGTAGAGTGGTTAAAGCAGATTGAGTTTGAGAGTCTATGATTTCTGGGTGATATAGTGTTTGTTCCTGTCTATGGTGGGGTCTTTAACGCCTAAACAAATGCTTTGTGACACTTTAATACGCGGATGTGATGTAGCAAGCATTCCAAAATGCCGGCCTTCAAGGAATTTGCAACGATGTTCATATCATGATATTATTTTCTTGTCAGTATGTCGTTATGCCGTCGGTTAAACCTGTTACACCACAGCGGATGAGACTAGGGAATTTAACTGAATGGTTCAATCAAAGATTAATCCAGATTATCAAATCTACAAAACTAAACGTTACATTATATGAGTGATTATATTAAGATGAATATCATGTTGAGCTACCACGTTCTCCATGAACCCACAAAAAATGCTACAACGTGTTGGGTCATTAGTATGTAACTAGATAGAACTTTTGCCTTGCATTAGACAAACTACACTTGTTACTTAATTTGATTTTGTTCTGCAGCATTAACATACTAGATATAAACAACTGCTATCTATTTGATATTATTAGCAACCGTCAGATTTTATACTGTTATGTTCCATAACAATATCAGTCTATACATGTATTTTTGCGCAACGCGTTCATTCATCATAAAACCAGAGAAACTCCCTTGCCGTTGACGTTATAATAACTGGCTTAAGGCCGATCAAACAATTATATAAAGGTCTGAAGCCAGCCGTGGCTCGAGTCGATAAAGATTGTTTATGTGGTATAAATACAGTGCGCGTTAATACAGAGAATAGAGGACTCCAGTAAATGGGTTATTATATTATTATATCTCGCACTCGTCCTGTATGGGGACTTCTAGCTCTACAAATCTACACCGGATTAGTGGTTGCATGACAGAACGCTACGCCAACGCGTGAATATAAACATCACAGACTTGGATCAGGACATATTCCATTAAGATATTGTATGTCATAAGATAAATCCGCAACAGAATTTCAATCTAAACTAGATGCGATGTAACGTTGCATCTGCCTGAATATGTGCGTCTGTGTGCGTGCGTATACGTGCCTGTGTGTGCGTGTGTCTCTCTTTGTGGGTGTGCGTGCAGGTACGTCTGTGTGCGTGTCAATGTGTGCATGTACTTTTGTGTGTGTGTGTGTGTGCTCGCGCATGTGCATGTATATGTGTGTGAGTGTGTGAGTGTATGTATGTACATGTGTGCGCGGGTGTATGTATTTTACTATCCCCAAATCGAGACGTTTGGTTTCATGGTACCGATCTCTGAGCCCGCCAGACACTCACTGTTCTTATTGAACTCAGCAGTAACAACAGGAACAAAACTTAGTAGACCTGTCCGTTGGATGCCGGCCATTTAGTACAGGGAGCTTGGTGACATTTGAGACCTCTTCGTTTCTGTAGAGATTCATGTTATTGTCAAAACAGCTGCGTTGATGAACACCTCCGTAACCGCTGAGATTTGTATTAGTTTTTGAACGTCATTTAGATGTGATAAACACAGGGAGAGTGTTTCGGATGTCAGCTTCTGTATCATGAGAAACACAATGTTATGGAGTTTACGGTTCCTAGTTCATCAGGAACAGGATTATGAGATTAGCATTATTTTCAAAACACAGTTGCATTAATGGACGTATGCTAAATCGAATTGACGTCCCGTAATGCGCAGGGTTTGTGTAGATTGGTGTTTGGTATGCTTGGATAATATATGACAGTGAAGGCTGAAAGAGAACATTGTGATTCAGACGTCGATAGTTATGTCACTCACCAGTAAAAGAGGATTACTATTGGCAGAATGTTGACTTGTAGCCTCAGACAAATATGCTGAAAGAGAACATTGTGATTCATTAGTTATGTCATTCACCAGTAAAAGAGGAATACTATTGGCAGAATGTGGACTTGTAGCCTCAGACAAAAATGTTAAATGTTCGTCTTTATGGTTGTCAGTGACAAGAGGCGTCTTATGCCACATGAGTCTGATCGCAATCATCCTCATGTGTTCCCCCACCAGGTCATCAAACTACATGCCTCCGCCCACAGATGCTGCTAGACTAATGCTTAGTCTCTGAATAGATATAACTGTGATAGTAACAAATAAACCTATTATGAATTGAAAAGGAGCCTCAGGGAGACCAGAGATTCAGAACCTGGGGAAATCTAGACTTGCTTCATTTAGGGCTTTAGCACTGCAGGGAAGGCTAGGCTGTAGGTAAATTAATGTATACTCATGCCAATAATGGTTGTCACACACACACACACACACACACGCCCACACCCACACACACACACACACACACACACACACACACACACACAACACACCACACACACACACACACACACACACACCACACACCCCTCTCCAATTAAAAAAATTGAAGGGGATGACAACCATTATTGGCATGAGCATAGTTCAGGGACTGTGAGACAGACTAAAATGCTGCCTGTAGTGTTTGGTCTGATGTATACTAATAAGCATTCCCCTGAGTACTTATTAAGTTTCGTACTGTCAAGGTTTATGGAGGATGGTACTGAACATGGGCTTGTTTGTTCCTGTCGGAATCTGATGCCAGGAAATGGTTTGGAATTCTGTTAGTTTACCATTGATTCCACTTCCACAACTTGCAGCTGGCTTCGCGCTGAAGAATGCGATGCACGTGTCATCAATATAGCTGGAATCACATCACTGCAGTTTTCAGCTGCTCACCCATACAAAAGTTTCTGCCCTCGACCAGATTATTAATTGGTCTTTTGCTCATCCCGTTTGACATTTTATGTCAATAATATATGCTAAAAGGAAATAAACAGTGGCACAAACAGGTTATATCATGTTGATTCGTACTTGAGTGTGTCTAGTGATATTGCTGGAATATTGCTAAAAGCGGCGTAAAACTAAACTCACTCACTCAATGATATTCTGTATGTTTCACTAGCTTATTATTCATTACCTCACAGCTGTGTTTCGCTGTGTCTGTAGCGAGATGTTTCACTGTGTCTGTAGCGAGATGTTTGGTTATTCTTGCCTCTGACAATTCAGAGACCTATAGCGTCGATAACAAAGTGTTTGCATGGACAAGCGGTTCACATTTTGTCGGTGAAGGTGATTTAGCGCGTAGCTACATGTACAGGAAACACCTTGAGGCAAATTGAGTGAGTGAGTGAATTTAGTTTTACGTCGCTTTTAGCAATATTCCAGCAATATCACGGCGGGAAACACCAGAAATGGGCTTCACACATTGTACCCATGTGTGGAATCGAACCCGGGTCTTCGGCGTGACGAGCAAACGCTTTAACCACTAGGCTACCCCACTACCCCACATGGGGCAAAGCTTGTATATCTTCCTTAAGTGGCATTTAGAAGCTGGTTTGATGAAGAGGAACACGTTTTATGGATGGACAACTTCTTTATTGCAGTGGATGCGACATTTCGGTGTAGATCCTAACACTGTTATCATAAGCCAGCTTGATAACAGTGTCACTATCTACACTGAAACGTCGCATACGTTGCAATAAAGAAGTTGTCCATCAATAAAAGTGTTCTGCCTCTTCAAAACCTGTATAGCTGGATTGATGCTATATTATTTACAATCTCATAACAAACAGTAACTGCTTATTTAGATACGTTTCTCATGCAGATGCTTTAACAGTTCGTTTTACAACACGATCGAAATTAAATTTTCTAAGGTTTTTCTTTTCAAAAGAGTTGCGGCTCAGAGACTGTATACTGTGTGTCTCTGTGAGTATATTCATTATAAACTTCGGCCAAGAGTATCTGTGAGCTGGCAGTACGAAACCGCATTCGCCCGATCAATTACAAATACGGTGTCCTCCTGAGCTAACAAAAACATCTGCGCGCACACACACACATGCACACACACACAAACACACGGGTACGCGCGCACGCTACGCGTACATGCACGTAGCTTTATTCGTGCAAATGCTGAATAGCAAACGTTAATCTTAAGCTCACCTCACCTCACCTCACCTCGCCTCGCCTCGCCTGTAATCTTACACTGTACACAGCCAATGGCTTGTCAAGACCATGGGTAAATCTATATCGTTTTGAAACGTGTCATATCTTGAGTCAACTTTTCTTTTCAAAGTGGTATTTGAAATTAGAGAATGAAAACAAACAGACACGAATATTTACAAAGACTACGTGTATTCCCCACTTCAATTCAAATTTTCTAAATCTACAGAGAGCATCTCCATACTCTACCATTGAGTGGATAATCTCTGTGTAATTGTAAGTAAGGTAGAAAATGATGTGCACCGCATGCCAGCTAAATGATTATGTACACAGATCTCTTCTATAATCACGATCCTGTCCTTGTAAAGATTCTCGGATGTATATTGTCCCAATAAAAGCACAAGAGGAAGGTCAAGTTATATATCGATGTCCCCGGTTTCTCGTGATAACAACCGCAGCACCAGCTCCTAACCGTTATACAACATTCTAATGTTCGACCCAGACACTAACTGAACTGTGTCTATCACGGAACTTTATGGCACAGCATATATGCCAGCTTCAACGTTATATGTTCAGTGTCCAATGATCCCGTGATCCAAGCTTTTATTTCGATGTTGTTAAACTATTTCTGTCTCATGAAACGGAACTTAATGAAAGAAGAAGAGGACATTGTTGTCTGTAAAGTAATGGGGCAGCCCGTCTTCCCCGGAAGCGAGTTTGTATCAGCTTCGTTTCCTATGATCTGCCCGTGTCATACACATGTTTGTAGGTTTCACCTGAGTGGGGATCTTCTGTAACCGGAAGCTTTTGGATTTGCTCGGGTCACGTTGTCCGTAGGATGTTATCCGAACGGCCTTGCCATAGTTCCAGGGTGTCCTCAGAATACTCACAGACCTACGTGAACACAGGCTGCAGCTGACCTCAGGAAGCTCTAAGGCTGCCCGTATAATACTCTCAGGGAGACCTAAAGATGCTTTCAGAATGACCTTAGGATACTCACAGGCCTAAGTGAACACAGGCTGTAGATGAACTGAGGAAGCTCTAAGGCTGTCCGTACGATACTCTCAGGATGACCTAAAGATGCTTTCAGAATGACCTTAGGCTAATATTCCAGCAATATCAAGGCGGGAGACACCAGAAATGAGATTCAAACATTGTACCCATGTCAGGAATCGAACCCGGGTCTTCGGCGTGACGAGCGGACGTTTTCAACATAAGGCCACCCCGCCGCGCCTACATTGCTAAGAGGACCACTTGAACAGACTCTCTGGTTCACCTCTGAACCTCGTGGACATACTTTTAGGTTCATCTCGGGTACTAATAGGACAACTTGAACATACCCTCAGGTTCACCTGAGATACTAAGAGCCCAACGTGAACATGCTCTCAGGTTCACCTCGGATACTAAGACTACTCTCAGGTTCACCTCGGATACTAAAGGGACTTTGTGAACATGCTCTCAGGTTCACCTCGGATACTATGGATACTACGTAAACATACTCTTAGGTAAACCTTGGATACTATGAATACTACGTAAACATACTCTCAGGATCACCTTGGATACTATGAATACAACGTAAACATTCTCTCAGGTTCACCTCGGATACTAAGAGGACTACGTAAACATACTACGATAAACATACTCTCAGGTACTCTCAGGTTCACCTCGGATACTATGAATACTACGTAAACATACTCTCAGGTTCACCTCGGATACTATGAATACTACGTAAACATACTCTCAGGTTCACCTCGGATACTATGAATACTACGTAAACATACTCTCAGGTTCACCTCGGATACTAAGAGGACTACGTAAACATACTCTCAGGTTCACCTCGGATACTAAGAGGACTACGTAAACATACTCTCAGGTTCACCTCGGATACTATGAATACTACGTAAACATACTCTCAGGTTCACCTCGGATACTATGAATACTACGTAAACATACTCTCAGGTTCACCTCGGATACGTAAACATCTCAGGTTCACCTCGGATACTACGTAAACATACTCTCAGGTTCACCTCGGATACTATGAATACTACGTAAACATACTCTCAGGTTCACCTCGGATACTATGAATACTACGTAAACATACTCTCAGGTTCACCTCGGATACTATGAATACTACGTAAACATACTCTCAGGTTCACCTTGGATACTAAAGAGGATACTAAACATAAGAGGACTACTATGAATACTACGTAAACATACTCTCAGGTTCACCTCGGATACTATGAATACTACGTGAACATACTCTCAGGATACTCGGATACTATGAATACTACGTAAACATACTCTCAGGTTCACCTCGGATACTATGAATACTACGTAAACATACTCTCAGGTTCACCTCGGATACTATGAATACTACGTAAACATACTCTCAGGTTCACCTCGGATACTAAGAGGACTACGTAAACATACTCTCAGGTTCACCTCGGATACTAAGATACTACGTAAACATACTCTCAGGTTCACCTCGGATACTATGAATACTACGTAAACATACTCTCAGGTTCACCTCGGATACTATGAATACTACGTAAACATACTCTCAGGTTCACCTCGGATACTATGAATACTACGTGAACATACTCTCAGGTTCACCTCGGATACTAAGAGGACTACGTAAACATACTCTCAGGTTCACCTTGGATACTAAGAGGACTACGTAAACATACTCTCAGGTTCACCTCGGATACTATGAATACTACGTAAACATACTCTCAGGTTCACCTCGGATACTAAGAGGACTACGTAAACATACTCTCAGGTTCACCTCGGATACTATGAATACTACGTGAACATACTCTCAGGTTCACCTCTCGGATACTAAGAGGACTACGTAAACATACTCTCAGGTTCACCTCGGATACTATGAATACTACGTAAACATACTCTCAGGTTCACCTCGGATACTAAGAGGACTACGTAAACATACTCTCAGGTTCACCTCGGATACTATGAATACTACTAATTTATGTTTGCCAGTACTCTGTGCTTAGCATAGCGTATTCCAGTTTTACATATTTACAATGGAGGCATCCAATGTTGTCCTTATTCAGGGAATAAGACGGTTAGATAGCATGCTTTATTTCAGTTGAGTGACTGTATATTTAACATAATGCATTCGCAAACTGATGTTATGATAGATTGAACTTGGTTAACCAAAGGTATATCTCTGTTCTGTATCGTTAGCTTCATGTATGTCATATCTGCTTTATTACAGGATATGTCTGTTATTTATTTAATTAAGATTAAGATATGATTTTCATGGGATCACAAGCCAAATACATAAGCAAAGGAGGGGTTCATGATTATCTGCAGGGCAAGGTGCATCTATAGGCCTTTGGCATGCGATATCCTCGCAGAAATAGTTGTTTCACATTCCGTTACAAGCTGCATGTGAACCAGGTACAGACACATCCCAAAATCTTGACGAACGATCCTGTTCGCTGCGTCCCTGGTCAACCAAAAGGTTCGACTTATCCGAAACCAGGCGCTGTCAAATCGGGCTCGAACAGATCACGTGAAAAATGCTGCAAACTTTCATCAGGTTACTCGAGTTCGACTTACGGGTCAGATGATTAAAATTCGGCCATATATTGTCCCAAGCCATGCAAGTCTCCATATTGCCAACATACTAATGGTCTACTGGAGTTACCGTCGCTGGTCACATGCCATGTTTTCAGACGAGTCCTGATTCACATCAACGTCAGTGTTGACGTCCAGTAGCACAGCATCCACTGAAGGCCGTAGCCAACAAGTAGCCCAGACCTCCACCCCCCTCACCATGTCTGGAACATGACTGGTATATGTGGCCGTGAACGTCAAAGGCCGCCGTCCACGTTAGTTGAATTTGTCGCTGCAAGAGGAGAGTGACAGATCCCTTCCAGTCGCCATTGGGATATTGATATGCAGTATGTCTCGTCGAGTGAATGAATGCTTAACAAATCGTGGCGGTAATAGACAAAAATGATAAAAAAAGACATCAAAATATATTTCTCATTTTAACATACAGCCCGTCAAGATCGTTGGTGGGCATACCATATGTTGTTATACTTCCCTATCTTTTGAAGTGTTCCGTGCATTATTATCATAAATGTATTACTAGAACTATTACTAACTATTACTATTACAAGAAACTCAATTCTCTCACAATTTTGGAAATCATTAATTATTTCAGAAGGTATCTGACATACAGCATCTTTAATGTCCTGTAATTACTACTTATGGGGAACAAGTTCCAATGAGCATAATTCATGTAGGTGTCGTCATAACTAGAATATGCATGATGATATAACAGCAGAGGTCAAGTATTTGTTGACGTACTTAATAATTCCATGTGTGTATGCAATAAAATTACCCTAATTGTGTTAGAGTACATGTAGCACCATTACTAGAGCAACATGAAAAGCTAGATATTCACATGCAAACCCGTCCTCATTACTCGAACTTCATGTAATGCTATTTTTTAGGGCATTATCATTTGCAGAAGCCCGTCTTCCCTTAACTGCCCGAACGGTTGAAAAAGACCAAGGGCTTCTGAATATGCATAACATTACCGTTATATAACTAAAATATATGGAATTTGTGTTGAAAAGAAAAAGGAAACAATGAAGGAATTTTACTGTAAGTTGACTCAAAACCAACTTCTGACGGGGTTGACTGCCCGAATGCAATTACGTCATCGAACAATTTAAGTGACGTCACAACAGAAAGTGGCGATATTCGACCTTGGCCTTTGACAAGACCATAGCCTGCAACATGTCAAACTATGTCAGTGTTCGGTGTTGGTCCACCAACAACCTTAATAGTGCAATTGTTAAGGTTAGGACCAGCAAGAAAGCCAATATTACCGCTATTTAAAGCGGGAATTCGGGTTGCTTTGACTTCTTTGACCCAGAATATCTGCCAGTCCAAAGCCAGTGTCGAATGAACCGTAAGCCCACGCACCCACTATGACGTCACTTGACAACAGAACTGATAGTGGCCCGTCGTTAAGGTTGAGCGGTCCAATATCATTTGCAGCGGCCCTCAAATTTCTGATTATGGGAGGGCCGTTTCATGATATTCCATGTATTTTATCTATAATAATGAAGATTCCATACCGTACACAACGTACTCTGGTCTCCATCAGGATTCCGCGCCGTCAGTTTGTCAGCGTTCGTATCAATACAGTTCAGTCAAGGTTACATGTGATCCCATGGTATTATATGTTAAAAGTGCTGGCTGTTTGAAGTGGAATTCAGTATGCACATATGATCATATAGATTAAGTTGCATTCCATGAAGAAGTGTTGCAGACTACTCTTTGTGGGTGACCATCGCTGAGACGATGACACTTGCCGGCTTTAGATTAGTGTGTCGGTATGCTGGGAACGGTGTCCTCCCATTTGTGAGGACTCCCAGTTGTGAGACAAATTAATTAATGGTTCAGTGCACATAGGTGGTGTTACCACATCCCTACAATGAAAGTGGGATCAGCCAAGTTATTGAAGAGTACCCACAGGAGGCATAGTTCATTGATGAGTTGATTAATGAAATAGATTATCAAAGATTATATTTACACAGAAGAAATAGTTCATTAAATATTTTATTTATTCAGAAGAATAGTAATTATGATAACACATTTTTATTCACTATTATGAAGTTTGAAAGTCATTTTGGTTTAAACATATTTTATTATCATTTATGAAAATGAATTGGGATTGGTGAACAAGCATTACTGCTTATGTTAACACCGCTCCCATGCAACATAAAATACAAAATGAAATGGAGGATGTGACGTCAGCGATATTGACTTTTGCATAAATATATTTTTAAGTACATATAAATAAAGTAAGTTTCATTTAGTTACCTCCACAAAATTCATTTACATCTCAAATCAGTAATAAGCTAGGGTTAATCCATTCTATCAGACAGGGGAGTATGGTGTATTTTCTTTGTTAATTACCTAGTCCACTGTCTCATAACTGGGAGTCTCACAATTGGGAGTTCTCGCAAATGGGAGTAGTCCCTGGGAACAATCAGTACATGATACTGAGGGGATCACATTGCTCATGTGTTAACTGTTGCTTTATGGGGTTTTTTTGTTTGTTTTTTTGTTTCATTTTAATTATTTCTAGTTTGGTTTTTGGTTTGGTTTTTGTTTTTCCTTTTGGCATTTTGTGAGTTGTTGTTGGTTTTGTTTGATTTTTCATTTATTTTGGTAGGCATTAATTCGTTATTTGTGTACAATGAAACATCGTTTGACTGCTTGAAACTTCATTGTATAAACACATAAACAAGACGTTGAAAGCGATTTATGCAGCTTTTGTTCTACAGAAAAGGAGTTTATATTCCATTTGTTCAGGGAATGCCATTATATACGCTACGTTAAGAATGATTTGAAAAATTGGCTGTTATCAGAAGCTCGGATAAATATAAATATATCAATAGAAATTGTTTTACTTGGCTATACCTGAAGATCACAAAGGAAAATTACAGAATTCAAAGAAATCCAAAGGAACTAACTGACTATTATAGATTAACTAAATACTATTGCTTAAGCTTAATGCGAAAGACGTGAGACTTAAATAGACTTTATGATTAGATACATTTTTGATCAATAGCGTCATCACGACTGTTGTTTTATGAACCGTTTCTGGAATAAAATGTCCTCCATACTGCCTCAGCCTGACCCTGCGGTGCTGTGGTGTAGGTTTACAAGCACATGAAGCACATGTGATACATGTGCCCTCGCCTTAGGCAAGTGAGTTTGTTAAAATTATCTGCGTTCGCCCACCAGAAAATGGTGGTATAAGTCATGTGATTATTTACCTTCTAGTGCCTCATAGGAAGCTTGAGTTATCCGGGGTAATAATGATGAGCATCCTTATGATGCCTGGAAAGGCGCGTTATAAATATTCTGAATTATTATTAAAACTAGACTAGACTCGACTCACTCACTCACTCATTTAATCCACTTCGATTAATGAACATTTAATTCAATTGACTGTTCTTCAATGTAAGGTCAGAAGCTATGGATAGGGATCTTTCAGCACAACAGGCCCTTGTATGTGTATCTGTTACATCGGATCCATACTTCAGTTCCGTATTTCAATACACTGTACGTATATTGATTGGGTCATATAAGTAAATACATGTAGAGAAGGCTAGTGTGGGTTCCTTTAATGTCAGTACATTGTAATTGTGACGATAGAATGCACGTCCAGGGCCTGGATTTTCGAAGCTCTCTTAGCGGTAAGATAGTCGTAAGTTAATGTTAATGTATGGCACTTACGACTATCTTAGCGCTAAGAGAGCTTCGAAAATCCAGGCCCAGGTTTGATTGCCTCCCACACACCCACACCGCCATCCGTCCCAACCCTTCCTCCTCTCACACACACAATGTCTGCTTCTCGCTTGATCCTGGGGTAATGCTGACACTTACTGGTAAACGCTCAACTCAATGTTCACCGTCTCATGTCAGAGTGAATTGCTGTACAATATCGCTTCCTTTTCTGTGTTTTGCAGATATGTAAACCTGCAGTGACTAGTGTCTTGAACTGCCACCATGGAGGAAGAGCTGGCAGTTGACCTCGGCATCCCGGCATCCCTCCCTGGTCTCTCCAGCACCTTGCCACAGGTAAATATAGCATGACCGCGTCACAGGTAGATATAGTATGACTATGCCACAGTTAAATAGAAAATGACCACATCACAGGTAAATAGTACATGACCATGTCACAGGTAAATAGAACACGACCATGTCACAGGTAAAAAAAACATGACCATGTCACAGGTACATATAACATTGCCATGTCACAGGTACATATACGTGACCATGCCACAGGTAAATAGAACATGACCATGTCACAGGTAAAAAGAACATGACCATGTCACAGGTAAATATAGCATGACCGCGTCACAGGTAGATATAGTATGACCACCTCACAGGTACATATACATGACCACATCACAGGTAAATAGAACATGACCCTGTCACAGGTAAATATAACATGACCATGTCACAGGTAAATAAAACATGACCATGCCACAGGTACATATAACATGGCCATGTCACAGGTACATATACATTGTACGTGACCACGTCACAGGTAAAAAGAACATGACCACATCACAGGTAAATAGAACATGACCATGTCACAGGTAAATATAACATGACCATGTCACAGGTACATATAACATGACCGCGTCACAGGTAGATATAGTACGAACATACCACAGGTAAATATAACATGACCACATCACAGGTAAATAGAACATGACCCTGTCACAGGTAAATAGAACATGACCATGTCACAGGTAAATATAGCATGACCGCGTCACAGGTAGATATAGTACGAACATACCACAGGTAAATATAACATGACCATGTCACAGGTAAATAAAACATGACCATGCCACAGGTACATATAATATGGCCATGTCACAGGTACATATACGTGACCATGTCACAGGTACATATGACATGCCCGCGTCACAGATAGGTATAAAATGGTTGCGTCACAGGTAAATATAATAAGACCGCTCTCGTGAATGGTAGATAGAGTATGAATACGTTACATATAACATGGTAATTACAACCATGATATCAATTTTCAACGGGTGAAGGTCCGGGTTAGAATGAGCCTTCAGTAACCCTTGCTTGTCGTAAGAGGCGGCTATCGGGATCGGGTGGTCAGTCTCGCAGTTGCGCAGGCCGATACTCATGCTGTTGATCACTGGATTGTCTAGTCCAGACTGGATTATTTACAGACAGCCGCCATATAGCTGGAATATTGCTAAGTGTGGCGTACAACTAAACTCACTCACTCACTCACTCGATGTTCAACGGGACAACAGAATGATGAACCATTTTCCTGGTCCTGGCATTGTACAAACATGAATGTCATATCAGCCCCCTTTGAAATTCAGTTCGCTCTACCCCATGTATAGTGTAATACAGTACACGCAAGCTTCCTCGTACTTTAACAATAATAGTTCAGGGCAAAACTGTCAACTGTTCACTCTGTTATCGCCCGCATGATTCCGCATGTTCTTTTTTGTTTGATAAATAAAAGCATAACGATGTCATCATATCATGATTAATATCACAGACATTTTTGTGTTTATTCCTGGATTTGGTAGTGCAAGTATGTTTGGTAGTAGAGCTTCAAGTAAGCATAATACAATTCACATTCTCATTTTGAATTTGTTTGCTACATACTACTATATATTTGCAAATCAAAATTGAAAGGAATTATTTTGTTTGTTGGCCCCTTTCAAGCAATAAATATAAAATTTCAAAACTCATTGGTCATATTATTTTGTAAAACTACCTATTTTAATATACATTAGATATACATTAAGCTCGGAGAATTTATGTTTTGTATATTCAGAATACTATGAACGTAATCAACAACATTTCAAGGTAAAACAAGAAAACAAAACTTAACATTTTTTGCCTATATAAAATATGCACGAATTTATATTAATCAGATTTATTTACTTACTGCTCCCTTCTCTACTAAAATCTCTACTTCTAAGTCCGGTTCAGTGCACTTCCTGGGCTATCCTATTACCTAAAAAGGGGTGATGAGGAGTTTTTGTTTTAACAATGTGTGGTAGTATTGGGATGTGGAAGTTTTGGGATATAACCAACCATAACCTATAGAGCATGCACATAAACCATGTTCAGGTCAAACGTACAAAGCTGCACGGTAGGATAACGCTGGTGTGTAAAGATGAAGACGCCGGGTGGACCTCCGACTCCTGTGATGGCAGTATATATTTACGACATGTGCTTCAGTATGGTAACACGGCGGAAGGCACCGTCAGCACATAGCCCAGTGAGAAGGTCGAGTTAAAGATACGAGTAGGGAAGAATACAGAGAAAATAGTTTGGTTCACCATTGCTCATTGTGCCTTAAAGTTTTCTATCTTCTAACTTTCTAACACCGTTTCATTTGGTGTTTTTCACATTACATAAGTTTGTTTTTGTGGTGTTTGTTGAAGTTCTTGGGGTTTGTTGGCTTTGGGTTGGGTTTTTGTTATGTTTTTTTCTGTTTGTTGCATTCTATTTGAGGGGGAGAAGGGGGTAGGACTGTTTTATAGGTTGGAGGGTTTGGGTTCCCTTGGGGGTGCTATATTGTTTTCCCTTTTTTAAATACTTATTTCGTATTGTTCAATCTTTTTTCCTTTTTTTATAGATTACTTTTTGATGTGCGTGGGAGCGATGTTTATTTCGTTTTGGGTTAATATTCTTTTTTTAATTTATTTATATTTTACTATTTTTGGAGGGGGTGGGGTTTGCTTGGTTTTTGTTTTTGGGTTGTTGTTGTGGTTCCTCATTCTAATTTTATTTTATCCATATATTTCTAGGGAAACGCCAGCATAAGATGCTTAACCAACACAGACATCGTCGCCATGGTGAAAATTTGGGCCGAAAGCCCGAATATGGAGATTGTGAACTCTTCCAACTGTACATACGACGACGTCATGGACTGGCTTGACCACCAAGATCCCAGCAAACCAGCCATCTTGACCATGGGACGCCAGTTCTACGCCTACTTCACCCCCATCATCATGATCGTGGGCATCCTTGGTAACTCCTTGTCTCTCAACGTCTTCTTGTCGAAGAACATGCGGACCCTCTCCGCCAGCACCTACCTCGCCGCCTTGTCCACGTCAGATTTAACAGCGTTGTTGTTCTACGTCATGATAGAATGGCTGATTAGGGGAATCCCCGTACTTCACCCAGACAAGCGGGTGACGTTTATGCACGTGAATGGCATTTGTCAGATGATAATGTACTTCCACTACGCATCCAGATTCCTCTCTGCCTGGCTAGTCGTGGCCTTCACCGTGGAACGCTACATCGGCGTATGTCATCCGTTACGCCGACGGGACGTTTGTACGCTGTCGAGCACCAGACGTATCGTAGGGGGACTCGTCATAGCGTCGCTCGTCCTCAACATCTTTAAACCAATACTGAGTATTGTGAACGATGTGGAGAAATGGGGTCGGATGTGTACCACTAACCCGGAGTACAGACACCTGTCGTTTATCCTGGATAGTATCTTCGCAGTCATGATAACTCTCGTGCCCTTCTGTATCATCACAGTCCTCAATCTGCTCATCGTGAGGAAGCTGGTTCGGAGGAACAAGCGGCAGATAGCATGTAAGATCATCACGGAGGAGAGTATCATACGCCTGGAGTTCACCTTGATACTCCTAGCGGTGTCTTTATGTTTCATAGTGTTCAATGTGCCCTACTTCTCCACGTGGTGTAAGCTGTTTCTCACCTCCAAATTCGTTCATTTAGCTAAATTCGACGACTTCCGTGACTTTGAACATTTCCAAGGAACACTGTGGATTACTCGTTCTATTTTCTATATTAATTATTGCATCAATTTCTTCTTGTACAGCATCACAGGGGCATATTTCAGGCGAGAGTTAAAAATGTTGTTCTCTTACCGATCTCAAAAATACAAGACGTATATACGTTGTTCTCGCTTTTATTCTAACTCCCATACTCCCCAGTCGTGGGTGTGAAGTACCCGGATGTGTGACCTGCCCTTACTGTGAAGCATCGTACTGCTATATCCATCGTTTCAGATCGTTTTGACTCTACATCATGAAATGATAAAAGCATCAAATTAATAGATAATGCTGTTAACATTTGAGGATGTACGACTGGTTTCCGATTCCCACCATTCCATGTATCAAGACTGGCGATATGAGATAGTGAATACATGTTGTTGATGGTTGTTGTGTGGGTTGTGTACCCCAATTGTCGGGTGAAATAAGAATACACAAAGAAACTGAACTTGACCAAAACATTACAAACCTTATTAAAACTTTACAAGGATCAAAACAGTCGCAAAAAAACACTGCAAGCCTTTTGTCTCACATACAACGACGATACCCGATTTGAAATAGATCATTTTTCGTTTGTTTCATTTTTGCCATCATCAAACATTGGGGTATACTTTCTTTTGCGCGTCAGTGTAGGACGTACACGTTTTATTGTAGTTTCTATGGAATTATTTTGTCGTTTCCATTTGTTTGTCTGTGTTTGTATATGTGAGTATATCTTTGTATATGTGAGTATATCTTTGTACATGTGTGTGTACATCATTGTGTACGGTTCTTATCCTCTACAACAACGTCAACTGCTTTGAGTTTTTACAAAATATGTTCGACTGTTTCAAATGTTAGTTGTTATATGGTGAATAATGAGGCAGTATTCAGTCCCCCCATTAGCTCCAGGTGTATGTTTATCCATCCTACTGTCCGTCCTTCACTTCCCGACACATGGTAGACTTCTCTGTCCAATGTCGAATCGATTGTTGAAGGGTACTTTTACATGAATAACTGGTCGAGACACTTTCACCCGTCAAGTGCCAATTTTCATAAACATAAGGGACCGTTCATAATTTATGGTTGGGGTGTGTGTGTTAGGGGGTCACCCATTTTGTTTTTGGGAGGAAGGGGGTCATCAATTTTGTACACATGCACTAGGGGGGACAGCACTTTTTCACATAAAAATATGCATGGGAAGTCACTTACTTAGTATATAAATTTTGGGGGGTGGGGGCACATTGTACATGCTTCCCCATACAAATCATCACACACAGACACCCTTCCCCAGGCATAAATTATGAACGGTCCCTAAATATATTTACCTGATAGAGTTAACTACCCTTTATGTTTTCGCCCAGCAGCTGAGCGACTGGTACAATGGTCCATTTATGGCATTGCGACTAGCGAAGGCATATCGCCCGTATTTGTCCCTACATTATTTCAGTGCAATTCCTCGCCGTCAATGCACCTTTATACGAGACCACCAGCCATTGTTACCTGAATTCTCCACCTTTTCATCATCTATGGATTTGTGGAACGAACCTCCGGGTCCTCTTCTACAAATAGAAGCGACAAAACCCTTTCCAAAAGCAGAGTCGATTGTACAATTGTGACTATATCGTGAGCAGATATTTGTGTCGGCAGTATTACAGCTGTATGATGTTGTTTGTGAACAGACAATCCAGTGAATGTCATCATGCTATACCATGACACAGCGTGTGTTTATGAATCACTATGAAATAGCGATGATACCAGGTGTTAGTGAAAAGGTGGGCGTATCCTGCCCCACCGGTGGCACCCGTCATAAACATATGGTATGTCTAGTCATTTGTTCACCTGAAATAATTCCTGAAAGTATGGTATAAGTCAAAATAGGGAATTGCATCGGAGATCATTTTTGTCACTGATGCATCAATATTAGAAATTTCCTCCACATGTCTACCATAAAAACTTCTTGAAAGCTTTACTGAGGCCTTGAATGTTGTAACCTTGATCAAACAACTTCTGAGCAAGAGTGGCATGACGCTCTTTGAAATCCTGATTGAAAGAGCACCCTCGATTGTATCTCAAAAGTTGTGAAATGTAAACACCAAAGGCTGGAGCTGTTGGAATATTGATCGACATGAAAGGGAAGTTGACTATTGGAAAGTTGAAATCATCCCTTTTGTTATACAGCCTTGTGGAGAGTGTTCTGTCACTCTGAATCTTTACGTATAGATGTAAATATGAAACAGTTGAGGCGGTCTCACTTGTCTCCTTAATTTCAAGTTCAGGTGACTAAATCAGTGGAAGGCAATTGGCGACTTGATGGTTATTGAACGATATTAGATCATCGATGTATCGGGAGCTTAAGTTAAACTTCTTGGCCAAATTACCCTGTTTTGATTTTGCCAACCCTAGCAGAAATACTGATTGATATGCATAAAGAAACAGATCCACAAGGAGGGGAGCAGAATTGGTGGAACTGAGTGCTATGACTGTGTTAGGTCTACACAAGTTTGAGTAGCAATCGTCTATCGCTGAGATCCCTGTATCAGAAGAAGTACTGGGTCGAGTCTGAGAAAGCAGTCTCGAACTTTTGTAGCTTCCGTTTCTTTCACCCTGCAACTGAAAGTGGTCCTAACGTCACGATGGCACATGTGAGGCAGCCCCTATTGTTTTCTGTGTTGCCCATATCCAACTGTCTCCCATCTCCATCTGTTTCCCATCTCCCACTGTGTTTCCATCTCCCACTGTGTTTCCATCTCCCACTGTGTTTCCATCTCCCACTGTGTTTCCATCTCCCACTGTGTTTCCATCTCCCACTGTGTTTCCATCTCCCACTGTGTTTCCATCTCCCACTGTGTTTCCATCTCCCACTGTGTTTCCCATCTCCCACTGTGTTTCCATCTCCACTGTGTTTCCATCTCCACTGTGTTTCCATCTCCCACTGTGTTTCCATCTCCCACTGTGTTTCCATCTCCCACTGTGTTTCCCATCTCCCACTGTGTTTCCATCTCCCACTGTGTTTCCATCTCCCACTGTGTTTCCATCTCCCACTGTGTTTCCCATCTCCCACTGTGTTTCCCATCTCCCACTGTGTTTCCATCTCCCACTGTGTTTCCATCTCCCACTGTGTTTCCATCTCCCACTGTGTTTCCCATCTCCCACTGTGTTTCCCATCTCCCACTGTGTTTCCATCTCCCACTGTGTTTCCATCTCCCACTGTGTTTCCATCTCCACTGTGTTTCCATCTCCCACTGTGTTTCCATCTCCCACTGTCCATCTCCCTGTGTTTCCATCCACTGTGTTTCCATCTCCACTGTGTTTCCATCTCCCACTGTGTTTCCCATCTCCCACTGTGTTTCCATCTCCCACTGTGTTTCCATCTCCCACTGTGTTTCCCATCTCCTGTGTTCCTGTGTTTCCATCTCCCACTGTGTTTCCATCTCCCACTGTGTTTCCCATCTCCCACTGTGTTTCCATCTCCCACTGTGTTTCCCATCTCCCACTGTGTTTCCATCTCCCACTGTGTTTTCCATCTCCCACTGTGTTTCCATCTCCCACTGTGTTTCCCATCTCCCACTGTGTTTCCATCTCCCACTGTGTTTCCATCTCCCACTGTGTTTCCCATCTCCACTGTGTTTCCCATCTCCACTGTGTTTCCATCTCCACTGTGTTTCCATCTCCCACTGTGTTTCCCATCTCCCACTGTGTTTCCCATCTCCCACTGTGTTTCCCATCTCCACTGTGTTTCCATCTCCACTGTGTTTCCATCTCCCACTGTGTTTCCCATCCCACTGTGTTTCCATCTTTCCACTGTGTTTCCCATCTCCCACTGTGTGTTTCCCATTCCATCTCCAACTGTGTTTCCATCTCCCACTGTGTTTCCATCTCCCACTGTGTTTCCCATCTCCCACTGTGTTTCCCATCTCCCACTGTGTTTCCCATCTCCACTGTGTTTCCCATCTCCACTGTGTTTCCCATCTCCCACTGTGTTTCCCATCTCCCACTGTGTTTCCCATCTCCACTGTGTTTCCCATCTCCAACTGTGTTTCCCATCTCCAACTGTGTTTCCCATCCATCTCCACTGTGTTTTTCCATCTCCCACTGTCTTTCCCATCCTCCCACTGTGTTTCCCATCCTCCACTGTGTTTCCCATCTCTCCACTGTGTTTCCCATCTCCCACTGTGTTTCCCATCTCCCACTGTGTTTCCCATCTCCCACTGTGTTTCCATCTCCATTTCCATCTCCCCCACTGTGTTTCCCATCTCCCACTGTGTTTCCCATCTCCACTGTGTTTCCCATCTCCAACTGTGTTTCCCATCTCCACTGTGTTTCCCATCTCCAACTGTGTTTCCCATCTCCAACTGTGTTTCCCATCTCCCACTGTGTTTCCCATCTCCACTGTGTTTCCCATCTCCCACTGTGTTTCCCATCTCCAACTGTGTTTCCCATCTCCAACTGTGTTTCCCATCTCCCACTGTGTTTCCCATCTCCAACTGTGTTTTTTCACTTGTTTCCATCTCCACTGTGTTTTCCATCTCCACTGTGTTTCCCATCTCCACTGTGTTTCCCATCTCCAACTGTGTTTCCCATCGCCCACTATGTTTCCCATCTCCAACTGTGTTTTCCATCTCCAACTGTGTTTCCATCTCCCACTGTGTTTCCATCTCCACTGTGTTCCATCTCCCACTGTGTTTCCCATCTCCAACTGTGTTTCCCATCTCCAACTGTGTTTCCCATCTCCAACTGTGTTTCCCATTTCCATGTGTTTCCCATCTCCAACTGTGTTTCCCATCGCCCACTATCTTTTCCATCTGCAACTGTGTTTCCCATTTCCATCTCCCACTATGTTCCCTATTTCCCACTACGTTTCCCATCTCTAACTGTGTTTCCCATCGCCCACTATCTTTCCTATCTCCCACTGTGTTTCCCATCTCCAACTGTGTTTCCCATTTCCAGCTGTGTGTCCCATCTCCCACTTCCTGCTCCTCACTCCAACCCGAATTTCCATTCCGAAGTTAAACCTTCTCATCTTGAATTCCCCTGCCGCTGTGGACATGTATGCCCCAATGTGATAAATAAATGCTCTTTCACTTGCACACTCATGCAAAACCAAAATCAGCTTGATCCTCTTCATCTATAGTTTTATGGAATAAGTTACGCATTTAGATTTTGTTTTGTATTCATTTTGCATTTTATTTACATTTTTCACCTTTCGCCTGCCCGTGTTAGTTGAAGTTGGAGTTGAGAAACACATAAAAATTACGGCTGGCCTAATGTTGGTCCTCCAATGCAACGGAGGGTGAGCCGCGCCACACAACAGATCTTTAAGACTATGGTTAGCGTCCGTCAATACTACTTCCGACACTGGTGATGACACGGCACTTAAGTACCAGGGGAAAGTCTGTTTGGAATATGTAAGTTACGCATTTTAGATTTTGTGCCTCTTATTTAAAACTGTGTCATCATTGTAAAATGTCGTTGTTCGTTGTTACCGTCATCTTATTGTTGGTTATGTTGCACTTTTTCACATGATTTTAAGTCTATTTTTGTTATCTGAATAAATATTTGTTTTCATTTTGTTTGTGTGTCACATGTTACGTATTCCATCACTTGAGAGGATGTCCAGCAAGACATGGGACTTAAAACGGACGTGATCCCAGGTAACGATTATGAGATAGAAGAAATCCCTAGTTATAAGTAATTTCTAGTTAATGTTCTTAAAAAAACATATATATGGATAAATTACTATTGCATGTCTCGATACAAGGATTATGTTTTCCAAGGCAAAACGCGATATGACAATGTGCTTATTCCAGTCAAAAAAATACATTTTTCTAATTAGAATTTACAATATTCTGGCACTGTATTATTCTTGAAATAATGATATCATTAAATCGTAATGGATGAGACAACGGTAGCATAACATGTTGCCTGTGAGTGCTTACTCAAGGAACACAAGGAAGTTCTGCAAGAAGAGTAGAATTTTGGGGATGGTTTCATTCAAATGACAGGGAGGGTATACATTACTGGTTGATTCACAATCTCTTCTGACAAAGCGATTTGGAAACACCCCCACCACCGAATGGCGGAAACACCCCGAAAATTTTTTAAAAAGAGGATTTTTCATATCCACCACCTGGAACGAAGGACATATCGACAGTTTATTGAACTACGTGCTTCCTGTGTCAGTGAGGGAGGAAGGTGTAGATAGAGGACACCTGAAACTTTACGAGAAGGCTGAGCGCTAGGATTTTACATTCTTCTTTCTTCACATTTGATGTATGAGCACACTAACATTTATTAAAGAGTAAAGAAACCTTTAATGACTAAGGTGTCCAACGTTCTGTTGTGAAATTAACCTCTGATTTAAAATATTTTGATGTTCTCTGTTGCTTGTGCTTGCAATCAGTGTAGTAGATTCAAAATCTTCATCTTTGACAAAAAAATATTTTGCTGTATGTATATTTTATTTCCTGAATATCAAAGAAAACAGAATAAATTAAAGGTTTTCTCTTCTTTTCTGGATTCATATTTCCTTTAGGCACTCCAAAACGGGCACACTAAAGCAGAGTCAAAGTTTCCCATATTTTTGTTTATCTTTCTGATGTAAGGTGGTGGGGTGGCCTAATGGTTAAAGCGTTCGGTCGTCACGCCGAATTCCCGGGTTCGATTCCCCACATGGGTACTATGTGTGGAGCCCATTTCTGGTGTATCGCTCCTCGATATTGCTGGAATATTGCTAAAATCACCGTAAACCTAAACTCACTCACTCCTGTCGAAATCCCCATACGTCCAAATAAACTTATCATCTGGGTGTGTTGATCCAATATTTTGAAGAATCCGCGTTAATAAATATTATCGACATCGACAGCGTGACATGTAGTAAAATATAATTATAACACATCATATATAACATAGAAGAGTGCATTTAATACGAGATACAAACACATGTCACTTTCAACCAACATCGAACATCAGTTTCATATATCCGGTGATGTATTAATCATAAAGAGATTTCATCTCATATGATATTGTGCTACATTTTTTCATACAACACACACCTTAAATGCAACCTCACACACAACATGGCAGAGTTGATGAGAGCGTTAACTGATTAGTTCTATGCCTTACATGAAACACCTGTGTCATAGTGAAACCTCTTGTGAGTACCACACGTCATAGAGGTAAGTCCACCCAAAACTTCAGTCAGGTGAGCAAATGTTTCGCTGTTGCATGTCAGTGACATAAGCAGGAATCAGTTACCTTTTGGACAATGGACAAAAGTTATGTAACGTGCACAAAAATACCCCACCAAAAAACACCCTCTGAGGAATAATGCCCCCTTCTTCAGCCACCGTAAAAGCACAGGCAGTACAGCTGAAGGGTTGTCGGCTGGCTGGATGGTTGGCTGGTTGTTAACTCAGCAATATTCCAGCTATATGGCGACTGTCTGTAAATAACCGAGTCCGGACAAGACAGCGCAGCGATCAACAGTATCAGCATCGATTGGGATACGATACGATAACATGTGTCAACCTTGTCAGCGGACCTGACCACCCGATCCCGTTTGTCGCCTATTTCACGGGTACATTTGAAGGAGGAATCGGTAGCATCAGAAATGATCCCAAGAATCATCGATAAGGAGATAACCTTCTTTGAGTGGCAAGGAGATAACCGATTACCGGTTCAGTAGGCATCCCCAAGGACGGAGTACATGAATTCTCACATACATTCTGGCAACGACAAACGTATGAACTCGTTAGCCAGTGGTTCTGAACCTTCTGACATCTCAAAAGCGCAACGGGAACAAGGGTCTTATGGTAATCTAACTATGTATGAAGCTAGCCCAGGGAGGTTCTTGCAAATATGTGCGACTTTATATGCATCCTGCATTCGACACTTCAAACAGGTAAAAAACAATGGAAGCATTTGACAACATCACCTGTAACAAAGACAAAGACTGGCTCAGGCTGGAAAGGTTATAGCAATCGTCTTAGATGCCCAGAGTGATATCATTGTGGATGACATTTCAAAAGGTCACACAATAAGCACATTATGTTGCAGTTTGAAGCAAATACGGAATTAGTCTTCGACTAAGACGCATGGCAATCTGAAGAAAGATGTGTTCCTCCATTCGGACAATTGTGCACAAAACAGCCATTCTTTCAGGGACAATCAACGAGTGTGTTTTTGAACTCCTTCTGCTGACGTCGGCCAGTCTGTCACGACTTCCACCTGTTAGCAAACATGAACAAAGCTAAGGAAAGATAACTATATGGATGAACAACTTCTTTATTACAGTGAGAGCGACATTTCGTTGTAGGTTCTAACGCCGTTTGAAAGCAAGTGATTGGGGAGCATACATGTAAGTGTGAGGAGGGTTTTGTACTTTATAATGGGAATTAGGACTGTAATAGCTAGAGAAGCCAGTTGACATCACATTGTTTAAGATAGATAGAAACCTTAACGCGTGAAGAGCGCAGTATAAAAATGGATAGTGAAGCCTGTAGTATAAAGACAGGGATTATGACTGATGGGGATCTTTGATGAGTTGATGGTATGCAAGGGATGTTTAATAACCTTGGTCACGGTTGATTTTACCATCAACTCATCAAAGATCTCCAAAGATCATCAAGAACTCATTCCGATTGACATGTAAGCTGTGGGGAACCAATTAAACAATCAAGAGAAAGTCTCTTTTCCAAAACGTGTCTAACATCCCTCTGTACTCAAATGCATACAGTAGGACATCAATCTTAAAGTTCGTGGGTGTAAACTAGCGTACAAAGAGAAAGTTGAGAGACAGTTTCAGCAAAGCAATCTGAAACAAGCCTGGCAAGGCGTGAACACGATGATTGGCAAGA
This sequence comes from Haliotis rubra, assembly GCF_003918875.1. Taxonomy (NCBI): domain Eukaryota; kingdom Metazoa; phylum Mollusca; class Gastropoda; order Lepetellida; family Haliotidae; genus Haliotis; species Haliotis rubra. The sequence continues at coordinate 1,365,639 of NW_025767368.1, read as the reverse complement.
GCAGGCGACGACAGACAACCAACTCCGGGGATAATAAAACCTTTGCTGAGGACCTCAACACTTTCTACAGCCGCTTTGATTGTCACGACTTTACCAATGTGAGAGCTCAAGTTAGTGAAGCCGTACAGGATAGTGAAAGTCGTATCCATATATCAGAAGCTGACGTCATTCAAAGCTGCTCCAGAATTAACATCAGAAAAGCAAAAGGACCTGACAACCTTGACGGCATTGTGTTGAAGGAGTGCAGGCTTCAAGTGTGTACAGTTTTCTCAGTGAATACACACGTTATTCCTTCGGTCTGGAAAACATCAGAAATTGTACCAGTTCCTAAAAAGACACAACCTAAAGAACTCAACGACTACAGGCCAGTTGCTCTCACATCTATAGCAATGAAGTCCCTAGAACGCATCTTGTTGAGACATCTCCGTCAGGAAGTTGCCGACATACTGGACCCGCTCCAGTTCGCCTACAGGTCAAGGAGAGGAGTTGTTGATGCCACACTGTCACTCCTTAATAATGTCTATAAACATCTAGAGACACCTAAGTCATACATCAGGATCCTCTTCGTTGACTTTTCATCTGCGTTCAACACTATCCAGCCACATATCATGATACAGAAACTGTTAGACATGGGCGTTAACTCATACCTCATCAAGTGGATCGAAAACTTTCTTGTGGATAGACAGAAGTACGTGAAAGTTAACGGGGCTGTATCAAGTAAACGGACCACCAACACTGGTGCACCACAAGGCTGTGTAATACCTCCTGTTCTTTTCACCGTCTACACTAATGATTGTGCAAGCTCGAATTCAACCTGTTCAACTGTAAAGTTCGCAGATGATGCAGCAATTTTCGGCAAACTGAACGACACTGATTCTGAAGAACTGTATAAAGAGGACATTAATCATTTTACGACTTGGTGTGCAGAAAACCACTTACTCATAAATGTCACAAAAACAAAGGAACTGATAATTGACTTTCGGAGTAAACCCACAGAAATGCTTCCAGTGATAATCAACGGTGAATGTGTTGAGACAGTGTCGGAGTATAAGTATCTGGGAACCTTCATTGACTCTAAGCTGAACTAGAACTCTAACACTGAAGCCCTATACAAAAAGTGTCATCTCATGCGTAAACTGAGATCTTTTAATGTTAACCCATCTGTGATCTCATCTTTTTATGTAGCATTTATTCATGTAGTATTTTAACATTTTCCTTCCATTGTTGGTACGGGTCTCTCTCAGTTCATCTCAAATCTAAAATAGACAAAATTGTTAACACTGCAAGTAAAATCGCTCGAGTCAGATTTCAATGTTTATCATCAATATATGAGCGGCAAATCGTGAATCAAGCTGTCAAAATCATATCTGACCGCACTCACTACTTAAATTCGGAATACAACCTCCTCCCTTCAGGCCGCCGCTACAAAGTTCCAATTGTGAAAACTAAGAGAGCCCGTACATCCTTTATTCCAAGTACCATATGTCTCTTAAACAAATGTGAACATACCTAAATCAAAGAATTTATGTAAATATGTTTGGTATCTCTCTATTGTGTCAGTAGCTCTGCTGATGTAACACAAATTCCTGAAAAGGCATTAAAGTATTCTATTCTATTCTATTCTATTCTATTCTAACATGTAATATGTATGTGTTTCATTGTTTTGCACATATATTTGTTTTACTCTATGTCATGTATATGACTCATGAGAATAAACTTTGACTTGACTTGACTTAACTTAACATCATTGGCAGAAGTGTATCTGTTTGGAAGGTGACTGTCTTGAATAACAAATAATTTTACTCCCTGAAGCCAAGGTCTTCTATGTGAGAGCCAGAACTCATCAATCAGCGTACGTCACATGAAGCACATGATATGCCACATAACACATGCAGTGGTCATATCTGGCGTATCGTGTCAAGTACATACATGGCACATAACACATGCAGTGGTCATATCTGGCGTATCGTGTCAAGTACATACATGGCACATAACACATGCAGTGGTCATATCTGGCGTATCGTGTCAAGTACATACATGGCACATAACACATGCAGTGGTCATATCTGGCGTATCGGGTCAAGTACATACATGCCACATAATGATCACTTAAGCCACCTGAGACCGCTTTGTTTAGGTGGGCCCAGAGCAACGCAGGTCTACATGGCAATACAATCGTACCATGATGTACAATACACGCTTTTGATTGATCAGCCAGGAAATCACAATTTCCTGGGCTTATCAAACAGCATGTTGACTCCGGAAATGGAATGAACCCGCCCAGGAGTAAACAATCTTATTGTTCATGTATTATTTTTCATGTTCAAAGCGGCGACACTCACTCATTAATTTTACAGAATTCCCTATAGTTGCGTCAGTTTTACTTGTTTACAATGTACGTTCAGAAAGTCAAGTGAGCTTCGGGCTCAGAATAAACTGTCCGAACGGTAGCATGACATGATCATAATTGTTTAATGGTGGAATACATCGATGCTCGCTTGTCCGAGCAATCCTCTGTTCCCCGAGCTTTGTACTACCCCTTCAAACTGGGACAATCTCTAATCGTCATTTGTAAGACTCTTATCCTGTGCCTCGTTTCACAAAGCTATCGTAGCGCTACGACTGTCGTAAGTCTATGTTACAACATAGGAGTTAAGTGAGCGTTAGTCGAATACGCGCATACTGGGCATAATTGTTTAATAGTGGAAGCTATCGCTAGCGCTACGACTGTCGTAAGTCTATGTTGCAACATAGGAGTTACGTTAGTCGTTACGCACTCGACACATACTGGGCCTCGTTTCACAAAGCTATCGTAGCGCTACGACTGTCGTAAGTCTATCTTACAACATAGGAGTTACGTTAGTCGTTACGCACTCGACACATACTGGGCCTCGTTTCACAAAGCTATCGTAGCGCTACGACTGTCGTAAGTCTATGTTGCAACATAGGAGTTACGTTAGTCGTTACGCACTCGACACATACTGGGCCTCGTTTCACAAAGCTATCGTGGCGCTAGTTATACTTCATTATCGGTAATACGGTGCTCCCAGCTTCTGCCTTATCATCATACAACTATCACTGGAAACTAATATCTATTACAATTTTGATTGTTTAAGTTATTTCATAGTGTCCCAAACCTTTTTTAAGAGTATACGTATTGGGCAAAATACATTGTGCAACATTTGTCCTTAATCTCCAAACTGGTCATTTGTAGTCATTCGTTTCTGATAAACGTTAATTATATTTGTTTACAGTTCTGTATAACTGGTTTTGGTGGTATGTCACATGGTAACACAAGATAAAGTCCCATTGTTACAGATACTTTGTGAGAAACAAATATGCAACCATCCATTTATCGTATTAGTTGTTTCTCGTATGTAATAACTATATGTCACATATTTCTTTACAATTATTTCTTTATTCTGAATGTCAAAGAAGATTCTCACTTACGATAATGGCGGTTAGTGATAAAGATGGAATGCATACATAATGTCCATTAATGTCATCTTAAACATCAAAGTGAATAGTCCTGACGTTCAAAGTGTGTGTAGCATCCATGTAACACAAGGTATTTAAAAAATATGTGAGGTTTAACAAAAATGTATTGATTCGGCTTAATTATTCCGAACCAATATTTCAGCTTAAAGTCTTTTGACCATGGTTATAACTGACACGGAGATACCGTAGTAACGGTTATAACAAACTATTTGGAATGTCGCGGCTTCTTTCAATATATACTGAGGGAAACAAATAAGGGAACACAGCTTCATGGTAGTGTCCCTGTATTTATTCTCAGATTCTCACCCACAGTGAAATACAAAGCTTGTGAAAAGAATAAAGGAAGACTTGCACTTTCAGGTGTTCCCTTATTTATTTCCCTTAGTATATTTTCATATATACATATCGTGTATAATTTCTGAGAAACGACTTTTCAATTTACAGATCCACTGTGTAGTGGAGTCTTACGATATGGCATATCGGTTTTCCGATTCACGCAGAAAGATGGCCGATACAAATCAGTCAGTAACCGCCAAGTTCAATCAGTTCCTGAGAACGGGTAGACACACTGGAAGACATGCGACTCAGGATTAAAAATCGAACACGTCATTTGTTCCAACCCCGGCGAGTGAAAGAAACACATATGAGCGAGCCTGCAGGTACTTGTTGTTTCCTTTCATATCCGCTTTGTTTGGGGTGACATTCATTGGAAATCGAATGCAATAACGCGTGACCAATCCAACTTATCAGAATGCAGGAATTACAATGAATACAACGAAAATTTATTTATTTAATATTATGGAGATTTAAAATCCACATACTGTTCGTGAGTAACGAACGTCTAAGCGATGAACGTTCACGAAGCGTCATACAACAATGTACATATGGGGCCTTTGGGTAGCCAAGTGTTTAAAGCGTTCGCTCGTCAAGCCGAATACCCGTGTTCGATTCCCCACGTGGGTACAATATGTGAAGCCCATTTCTGGTGTCCCCTGCTGTGATATTGCTGGAATATTCCTGAAAGTAAACTCACTCACTCACTCACTCACTAATTCACGTACATGTAATTCTAGAATTTTCTTTTATTCCTCATGCTTGTGTTTCTGAATATAGTCGTAGTCATCTGTCATTCAAACTGACGTTCAAATAATCCCAAAGCGCCGATGTATGCTTTTTTTCTGTACGTCAGCATATGTACCTGCTATGAGTTTCGTCCTTACTTGATATTCTTCAAGCTGGAATAATGATGTATCCATAGGGTGAATTCGGGAATTTTCCTGTGCGATAACAGTAAATGTTTTCACGTGACTGGTGTGACTTATGAGCTGAATGTATATGTGTGTAGGTCTGCGGAAAAGATAGATAGGCAGATGTCACCGACATGCCATTGAACGTGAATACAACCATTTGGTAGATGACATACGCTGATGTCGAAGATGGAATTGAATTATGCCGTGAACTGTGTACTTTGTTTATCAATATTTATGACTTTTTACAGATTGAAATATCATTGTCGGCAGTGAGTTTACACAGAGGTTCGGGCCAAATTTAGCAGTTGCATTACAAGACAATAGTAGTTGAATTGAGGGTGAGCTTCTCTGCCAGGTTGGGATATGTCACAGTTTGATGTTGCCAAAGTGTTCGCTTCTTATTAACATAAAGAAGAATAATCAGTTTGTCAGGCTGGATGTTTAGTAACAAATGGTATATCTGTCTTGAGATACAACCAAACCAAGAAGACAGCTCTTTATTATAAACTTTCTAGAATCGCTTGACTGAGATGCCTGAAAGTCAGTAGCAAACGAGGGGCGGTAGGGTAGCCTAGTGGTTTAGCGTTCGCTCGTCACGCCGAAGACCCGTGTTCGATTCCCCACATGGGTACAATGTGTGAAGCCCATTTCTGGTGTCCCCCGCCGTGATATTGCTGGAATATTGCTAAAAGCGGCGTAAAACTCTACTTATTCACTCACAGTAAGAAAAGACCACCAATGAGCTGTAGCAGCGTCATAGTGAAAGACGTTTAAAGAAAGCACTTGTACCAGACGTTATATTGGGGATTACACTTTCTCAAGAAAGGACAGATCATGTTACTCCTCAGAGGTTTAGTCCGGAATTCCGAGCCACACTCTCGAAGTCAGGCAGTTAATCGCCAGCACACAATGTCAGCGATCTAACCCTCTCAAAAATGGAAGTCTGACAGTGGTGCTATACTGAGAAAGTGTTATCCCAAATATAATGGTATGTGTGATCGTGGTATGTGTTGTTGCCCGACAAGGACAGGTCGGAGTCCGTATACCGTGTCTAGGTTACGTACCCATGTTAAACTCAGCGGGTTAGCACTGTAGAAATACGGACTGACGTACATAGAGAATACTACACTCGGTCTCATTACATACGTATTATACGAAACGAGTGTCCTTCCTATGGTATCTGACTGAGCGAAAGCTCGGTCAGATACCATAGGAAGGTCAGGAGTTTCGTATAATTCGTATGTAATGAGACCGAGTGTGGTATTTTATTTATTACCCACGTCTTACATGCATTAAATTGACAAAATAGCGTATTTTCTGTTATTTTTATGTTTTCAAACCGAAACCGGTTTCCTAAAGATGTTGCGGAAGAGTATTGCACTGTAGCAATCTCCTACCCAGAGTTTCCATGCGGCCAGCCAGCATAGTACACTATTTGCATGACGTCACATTGTAATGACGTCACTACCTTGGTAACCGACGTCACGATGCATGTCAGTTGTCATCGCCTCGTACAGACTCCTACATTAAACTACTCCGTAGCACCCCGTTTCTTGGTTTGCAGTTGCTTCACTCGGCTAACATCACTGGTGGAAACATTGCGTTTATGTCTCAGTTCGACTCACAATTAAACAGCGACACGGCAACGTTCGCAATGTTTACATTCCCACAATGCATATAAGTTGTAGAATGAATGAATTCACGTGTATGTTATGAATGAAAAAATAGTTACGTCAGAACGTGACTAATTGAGAGGTCATCGGTTATCCAATCAAATCGTTAGAATCTGAAGTCGTTACGACACAGGTCAACGCGATAAAATACTCGTGTGACGTACGAGATTAGTATGCAACTACCCATACGTTGACCACGTCGGTAATAAAAGCAATTATGAACATATGTTCATTCATATCGCTGCGTAAGTGCAGTGATCTTGCGTTTACCTTTATGTTAAACCTTACGATAAAAACAGGATGAAGGGTATGTATTGTTTACACACATACGCATACACACAGACACGCACCAACACAAAAAGAAAGAGATTCCTGATAAGGCCTTTCAACATTTGTCATAGGCTTATTTTCCATATGGAATGCACAATCCTTATATAGGTGCATTGACATTGAACACTATATATTATAACAAATATCGGTGCTAAATTGGTAATTAGTCAGTGCCACCCATCTGGGCACAGCAGTGACACCAAAGTGTTGGCTCTACGGTCGGTTCGTGAAGCGGCGCCTTGATACATTCACAGGTCGACATCTATACATCAACTATTAGATTGAGGTACAGTTAAATGATCAAGCTTAGGTACCAATGTCAGATCCGCCACTCATAGCATCTTTGCTGTGCGTAGTGTTATCAGCGGAGTCAGTACCAAATCCACTTCCGTGGTTTATAATTGAATCCATGTACGGGATGGTCAGTGGCTTATGTCAATGTTGTCAATGGCTTACATCAATGACTATAACTATCAACCCACTACTTTGAGCAGCAGCACGAATCAGCCTTCGTCATGAGAGGCCTACTTACTCGTTGTCAACAATTCGCTTTGCTACTTGGTGTGCTAAGTTTGATTGGGTTATGCTTGCGGGACTCTAATCCCATCAGTCGTGTTTGTCAGACCTAGATCAATCCTAACCCTTTTATGTCGTATGGATGACGGATGGGTTTACAATTGTATCTATTCAATGCAGAAACGAGGCCATTTCTGGGATAGTTCCTAGAAGTCCGTGATAGTTGAAGGTGTTTGGAGACTTTATGTACAGTAATGTAAAGGTGACTGTCAAATTCATCTGTTTTAGTCATCTCATACAATTGAACTGTGTACTAAAGTAAACACCAGGGTATGAAATGTGATGTAAGTGTGGCGTCTGATTAAATGAACACTACATTCGTGTGGGTCCTTTACCTTCGTGAACCACGGTGAAGAGGTCGAGAGAAGGCATTTGTTTGTGGCGGTTTGGGTCGGGGTGATTGGTGGAGGGTTGGGGTGCCAGCTTGATGCCACTAAAGCCCTGACATATAATACCCTCCGCTGAAGCTTGTCAATTTTTCCGTTGGCTCTCCCCTTGTCCTTGCACATTTTTTTTATGCATTACTCTTAAAGGACAAAATGCATGTCATAATAACATGTATGTCCATGACAAAATGACCCCTCCGAAATAGACCCGTGAAGATCCAGGTTAGACCTGATCTTCAGTAACCCATGCTTGTAAGAGGCGACTAACGGGATCGGGTGGTCAGACTTGATTGACACATGTCATCGTATCCCAATTGCGTAGATCGATGCTCATGCTGTTGATCACTGGGTTGTCTGGTCCAGACTCGATCATTTACAGACCGTCACCATATTGCTGGAATATTGCTGAGTGCGGCGTAAAACTAAACTCACCCATTCAACAACCCCTTTCCTAATGTGTGCATTTATTACTACCTTTCCCAAATTGCTGTCCTACTGTTACTACCCCTACCCCTTCATCGAGACCCTAAGTATCCATGTATGGCTGGTTCGCCAGGTTGAAGCGGTCGCTCATCAGGCCATAGGCACGGGTTCGATACCTCACAAGCGAACGTTGGCATGGACGTTCTATAGGGAGCCCGTATGATCTCAAGGTGTTTGAAGGTCGGAAAGTCAGTTGTTAGATCCCCAAACCGTGTTATATCGAACGACATTAACGTGTGCTTCTTAATGTTACCCTGGCTGACGGCCAGCATATACGTAACAATACAAACAAAAGTGTGCACGAGTCATTGTAACTGAACTGGCTAACCATGTTAGACTTTGGGCCGGATCTATGGAAGTGGCCTTTCCAGATTAGTACAACAACAACAACAACAACAACAACAACAACAACAACAACGTTCATGTACGTTCATGTACAAGCATGTACGTTCCTATTGAAACCCCATTTCCTTCTAATGACTGCAAATTTAACCGACTTTCTGTGATCCAAGTTCCTAGCTCCATTAGCCTGTACGACAAGACAGCTGATATATCGGGACAAAGCGTTAGGGCTGTGCAACATGATTGTATCTGTATATAGGAGGACCCACACAGAAAGCCAGCCATGATGAGAGCTGTAAATTGACATTTTGTACATGATGGAAATTGTCTAAAGTCGTTAATTAGTGCAACTCTCACAGGCTTGTTCTATCAAGAGCTTTGTTCACCTGCAACAAACTGATTCCCTGTGTAGAGAGGTATGTTAAAGTACAGTGTTTTGATGGAGATTCACAATTTCGTTCAGGCGACTCTTAACTCCATTTTCTAGGCCATTGATTGTCATTGTATGAAATCGGAAACTACCGACATGTGATTTACACAACACAATGCAAGCCTGTGTCACCAGACATGGTCTAAATGACATAACGATCATCAAAGCCAGGGAAAATGTTTCAGCTCAGGTTACCTTACGTTTTCAGAAAGTCAATTCAACTTCGTTAGCAACTATTTCGACATAGTATTGACAAGGGGAACAGCTCTTCCTTTCCACTTTCGGCAGTCGTTGGGCGCCAATAAGTCCTTTTTAGCCAATCTGCGCCCTAAATTCAATAACGTCCACTATTTGTAGCAGTATTTCGAAATTATTAAAATGATCAATGTTTAAATTGTTTTCTTCACTGAACAAAAACAAGTCCGTTCGATAGTTTTAAAAGCCCACGTTTTCAGCATACGATTTTTCCACATAGGTGGGTAGTGTACAAGGGTTTGAAGTTTGGTATGAAAGCGGGAATGTGCTCTTTACACCATGCATTCTAAAAACAGCACTGCGATAGAATACCTCGTTACCGTTGGTCCAGAGGCAGAAGATCAACTATACATCTGAGACGTGATGGTTGTTGGAGGAATGGTGTGTTGTTGAAGAGTGTATTTAAGATTCTCTAGTTACAGAGCCAACTTCAAACAGACATCCATTGAAATTATCAAAAAACATGATTTGGTTTGGTACTCAACATGAAAATAGATTACTAAGTCACATCATCATTGCTGCAAAGAGACATATTCACTTATGCTGTATTAAAAATATGCTTCCAAATCTAACTTTCTATATAAAAACTCTAAAAGAAATATTCTTTGTGGAAAAACATATATCATTTAATGAATTATGCATGTTTATAAATATATTAATACAAAAATATCTCACCTGTACATCTGTACATTATCTATTTAATGAATTATGCATGTTTATAAATATATTAATACAAAAATATCTCACCTGTACGTCATGTAGCCATTTTACTTTAAGCCGTACGTACCACGGCTTTGTATATCTGCAATATTGTAATCTTGGGAACCAATAAAAAAATAAAAATAAAACAAATTAAAAAAAATATAAAAACTTCAAACAGACATTCCGCAATATACCTGAAATACTGTCCACAGAGCGATAATACCAACCATCTATTGATGTAGCGTCGTCATAGCGTTATGTCGCCGGTCGCGATGTCTTCAAGTGCATGAGGCTCAATGTCTTCAAGTACATGAGAGCTACAGTCAAGATGTCCATGACGGTCTTCGTCCTTGAGATTTACCTGAGAAGCGAGGTTGTTTTTTGGCATTTTAACCTTCACGCTAACTTTTCTAACGCGCTTATGCGACCCTGACGTATATAGGGCACGTGGCAGGACTTTTTCAGGACACCTCTCATCGTTTTCTACCATACCGAAACCTGTTGATAAAGACCAAAAGAACAATGGAATAACCGACAGTCTGGCCGACGCTCTAAAGTGCTGAAACCAGTTCTGTTGGCCGCGGCTGGAGTGAGTGAGATGGTTTTAGGCCGCTTTTAGCAATATTCCAGCAAATATCACGACGGGGGTTACCAAATATAGGCTTCACAGTCGCGGGTGGAACGAGTATCTATTCTATAGTAGATAAAACGGTTCTTGTAAGAACTGTCACGCGGTTTTATCTGTGACAAATGAACAGGTCATTATTGTAAACGTGATGCAGGATTTCACTAGGACAAACCGGAGATGCTCCACGTCTTACTGTCAATAAAATCATTTTGAGTAGCTGTAGCATGATTGAATCGATATAATTTCCTTCCTTAACCACATTGTCCGATTAATATGAACGCGTGTTCGTTTCCACCCTCTCAGTGATAGATACAGTCTGTATTTGACAACAAACACAAACAATCCATGTAAGAAGTTGCAGTTCATTTAATTAAAGAAAGAGCAATATTCAGCATAAAGTATGGAGGCATGACCCGTCGAAGCATTTACTATTTTCTATTTATTAACCACAATTTCTTTTTTATCGATATTACCTCTACACAACATTCAAACACCCACTTAATTATCAGCCTCTGCTAGACTTTTGCTATCAAATCTGTTTGTGAACACCAGCGGTCAAGATGTTAGGGGGTGGTAATCAAGGCGTGGCACCGTCCTGTCTCCTCAAAGCTGTAAACAGTGTCTGCTGTTGCGGAAGTCACCGCTGGCATGAAAGTCTTTAAGTTTTGTACTACAGTGAATGTCAGTAATAGCAGCCTGTAGACACATGCTTGACCCTTTCTTCTGTCCAACGGCAGAACTCCGGTGACTAAAAACCTTTCAATGAAAGGTCAATTTCATTGTCAATAAAAAGCACAAACTGTCTCGTGTAAAATTTGCTTTAAATCCCTTCAGTTTATAAATCGAAATTCACGTCTGGTTCACAGGTTTAATATCAGACAGTTAACTTTCTAAACTTGATGTTTTTGTTTTTAAAAGCATTCAGCTCGTACATTGACACTTAATCCACTTTTACTCTTGAAGGAATATTTCCATAGACGCAGTGAGAAATCCCAACACCTGGGAGTATTCTACTGTGGAGCTAAGTAGTACAGCATTGAAGAATGTACAATACATAAAGCGCACCTGTCTCCTCGCACCATTAAAGTGCGTATCGATCATTCTGGACAGCGGGCACTGAGAGAGAATGGTTAGGTCTCTTCCCTGTAATCCGCGCATCTGCGCAGATTCTATTGACATCTGTCTCCAGAGAATAGCTGCCCAAAAGGGGCGCCATTAGCAAGCAGTGTGTTAAGGGTGTTAGGCTGATCGTGGGTGAAAGCGTGTACTGTCCCTGACTGATAACACGCCTGGGGTAGCCTAGTGGTTAAAGCGTTCGCGCGTCACGCCGAAGACCCAGGTTCGATTCCCCACATGGGTACAATGTGTGAAGCCCATTTCTGGTGTCCCCGGCCGTGATATTGCTGGAATACTGCTATAAGCGGCTTAAAACTAAACTCATTTACTCACTTACTGTATGCATGCATGAAGCTTTTCATTACAGAAACTTGACTGTTAGTAACTGAGAGTAAGACGTATAACTGTCTATTTTTTAATTCATTGAATAATTTCTAACTACACTTTTACGCCTCTTCTGTCAGGATGCTATGTTGCTATGAGTGAGTGAGTGAGTGAGTTGGGTTTAACGCCGATTTTATAGCACGATATGTCAGCTTATTGTCGGAGATGAACCCTGTGTGATGCAGGTGTCCGCCATTCAAATTCATAATCATAGGTTCCTGGTATACCCAAGGGGCGCAACTCGGGAGTGGTTTGCCTTAGACTGCGGGACCTCCTGTGCCCCCTCCCAACGAACATTTTGATGATGTTAAGGGTCACTTAGATTACATAAGATTTTGTGAAAGTAAAACGCGTCATTGTTCAACTTACCTGACACTCTCAAGCTTCCTGTAAATACAGAGACACACAAGCACATCTACACGCATACGCCCATGTTCATACAATTACACACCCGAATACATGCAAAGACACACACACATGTACACATACACACGTACACACCCAAGGACAAACACAGACATATATACACACAGAAACACATATATACTCACAGAAACACACATGTACACACACACACGCATGCAAACACACATACGAATACAAAGGCATGCACGCACACATACACATATGCACCCTTACTGTATAATCCATACCGCATGACATGTTCTGTTAATTTATTTAAAGGAAAACAGATATACTAACTATAAACGCATTACAGCACTATTACTAACACACTTTTTCTTCAGCAAAACTTCAACATTCCCCAATACAAAATCCCCTATCATTTTCCATAATGATCCATCGAAAGGCACAGCTCTCACTGCTTATCTGAGGCCGTAATTGTGCTTGACATCCCACCTCATAGCGTTGCCGTATTTGACGTATTGCTCAAAGGATCACTTGTAGTATTTGTCCATAAATGCAGGAATGCAGTCTTGTGGTGATAAACTGTGCCTACAGTGGATTCAGTAGTGTCAAATGGAGGCGCCAGGATTGAGCCCACCTGTGACCGGGTGTAAAGACCTTGGAGTCAACTTTGTGTGCAGACTCTTTCAGTGTTGTCACAATCTCTAGTGTACAGTACACAACCCTGTGCACTTAAAAGAACCCACGAAACCGTTGGTATATGACCAGATGGAGGCCACATGAATACGTGCAAACACCTAGTTGCGGGTACAGCAACGTGCAGTGAAACAAAGTACTGTGACTATGTGTCCCAATCCACCCAGCTGTGAATGGGTACCTCGTTAGGATGAGAAAGCCACATTTACTTGTTGCACCTAGTGGCTTCACGAGTTGTATATATACTCCCCAGGGAGTTGACAATGGAAATATGATGTGCCGTTGAGATTGACATCCAATGGTCGAGGGTAAAATGCAAAGCGCTTTGAGCATGCATGACTATAAATTCCCATATAATAATAATAATAATAATAATAATAATAATAATTATAATAACAAAAAATCAATTCCTCAAACGAACCTTGTTCAAGCACTGTACTTCTCAAAGTTTGCTAAAGATCACATTTTTGTGATATCCAAAATCTTTCACTAAATAAACATTTAAATATCTCGACGCACAATGATTAGGTTGTCGATGAAGGACCTTAGTTTCATGATGAACTGACACAGCCATTAATCCTAGGGCTTGAAAACTCGTGTTTGGATGTAGTGTGACCGAATCGTTGCACATCATCATCAGACAGCACATTTACAACGGTAGATTGCAATAACAGATTACACCCTTCTGGTATCCAGAGCAATCGTTAAAAAGTATATATAGATGTATTTGAAAAGGATCGGAACAGCGCCAATGTACATGTTTTTGTAATTTATCCTGAACATCGTGGACAATTAAGGGACATGAATTATCACAATATGTTGTAGGATAACGACCCTATTACAAAAAGTATATTTAACTCAGCCCGGAAGGATCGACAAACCCTATTAACTTTTGATTAGCTTACGATAAAACGTTAATGAGTTCCAATTGGCTCAAAGCAAAGCTTCATATGTGTTTACATGTCGAATACAATATGATACATCAGTATTTAGAGTGAGTGAGTGAGTGAGTATGGTTTTACTTTTACTTTTAGCAATATAACAGCAATATGACGCCGGGGAACACCAGAAATGGACTTCACATATAGTACCCATGTGGGGATCGAAGCCAGGTCTTCGGCATGACAAGCGGACGCTTTAACCATGAACAGCCCAAACCGTATTTAGAACTTGTCAGAGGAGCGCACAAAGTAAGCAGTCTAGATTACCAGTTGTCAGACTACCACTTAAAGGAAGCGGCAGTGACTGAGTGGGTAGATCGCTGATTTTGTATGCTTGCTGTGAGCTTGGGTTCGAATCCCGAATGAGGCTCAACCCCCAAAAGTGCTAGTCCTATCCGCACTGTTAAAGAGTGATTCCAAAGCAATACATACGTTACGTTGTATCTTAAGTATGAGTGCAGCTGAATGTAGGTGCAATTGTCCAGCTATGTGATGGGGGGCAGCACAGGAAGTGGACATCAAGCATTATCTTACCTCACACATAAATGTCGCTTTCTGATTGGCTGAGCGCTCTTCTTTTATTTTCAATGTACCCCGCTGTCAATGGCAACTCATTTGGTACTTTGTGGTAGTAATTCTTTATCTCGATTTTACATTGAATCACGTATGATGTACGGAAATTACCGATGTTTTGCGAATGCAAATCGATGGAAGGGAGATAACTCTAATCTGTTTTTCTTGTCAGCAAAATCTAGCGATGGCTACAAAAAGATTTGTACCCTTAATGTTATTTTTGAGGGGCACACCAACCCATGCCCCCCTCGTGACCAGTGAACAACTTATAATGTACGAGGGTACGTGGAGACTGACTCAGTGTATGTGACGTGACACGAATTTGTAATAGAAACTCATCTAGCGATTTTAAAGAAGTAAATTGTCCCATGTGAAAACAATCTACTGTTACAGATGATTAACGCTGAACGCCATTAATAACAACATTTCTCAACGACGCCATCTCCTCGAGATATGTTTGTCCCTTCGCACACATCGAGAAGTTAATTTCTGGCACCGAGAGTCTCAAGAGTAATTTCCCTTCAATCTCCGCCCGCTCCACGAGACAGGTTTGCCATTCAATAAACCTCGAAAGGTAATGCGGCGTAGGGGCACAGGAGTTGTCTCCCTTCAATCCCCAAGCGACTAAGAGTTGATGAATGGATGGACCCCGCTTTCTTAAGACTTCACATCAAAATTTAACCAGGAAGGGGTAATCTTACCGCCAAGCGGCAATGTTCAAAAACAAAAATACTAACTTCCATATTCACTATATTTAGTTTCATTGATTACTTCTCAATTTTATATCCTGTTGCCTTTTACTATAGAAAATACAAGAAACAAATATAAACAAATATATAAATATATCGGAAAACAAACACAGTGTCCAGGAAAATGCCACAGTGGTTGTGTATTGTGTTGTGTATTGTACATAAAAGCCAATAAAACCTTTCTGGACCAAATATTTGCCACCACCGAAAGGTCTTTACTGTGTTTTGTAGATTTCAAAACTCATTTGATTATGTAGACAGGGAAAAGTTGTTGTATTTGTTATTAAGTAAAGGTTGCCATGGCAACATGTTCCGGACATTGGACAATATGTATCTGTTAAAGCTTCTGTTAAGATTTGAACGCGTCAAACACAGTCATTTTCTACATCCAGTGATGTTCGTCAAGGCTGTAAAATCCTCAGCCCCATTCCTTCCATTTTCTTTATAAATGAATTAGTACATGAATTGTATGAAAAATGTGCCCATGGTATACTTGTATCTCAGGATATAATTGATATCATGTTGCCTCTATTTGCGGGTGATGTTGTTCTATTCGGATGATTAGTTGCCAAAAATGAACAATAGACATTTGGTAGTGTGAACTTGAAAGTTTTCGTATTATAGATATCTAGGTATCATGTTCTCATCCAGACTGGTTTAGTCAAGAGCGGGCAGGCAAATTGTGTGCATTGCAGGCTTCCAAAGCCATTTGCCTTGTATTCAGACTGTTTTATAACAACAACTTCCTGTCTTTTTCGACAGAATATAATATCTTCGATGGTAAAATTGCACCTTTTCTGTTGTATGCAAAGGAAATGTGGCGCCTTAAATATCATGACTTTATTGAAAGGTGCAAACATCCCATTTCAAACGTTTCCTGTGTGTTGGGAAATTTGTATCGAATAAGGCAATATTAGGTGAAATTGGTCGTACCAATATCTTTGTTTTGAGTAGCCACAGAACTGTTACATATTGGAATAAATTGGTCAGAATAGGTGTAAACAGATATCCACATCAATCTTGTAAATTGTTGAAAGAACTAGACGACCGAGGTAAGAAGAACTGGGTTTTAAATATTCGTCTTTTGCTGTTTGCCTGTGGGTCTTCACACGAATGGATATACAAAAATGTTGGAGAAGAAAAAATTGTTTTTGTATGTGCAAAGATGTAAAGTAAAGCAAAGCAAAGATTAGTGAATATTTATGCCCCAAAATTGACAAAGCAATGTTCAAGCTTCACATTTTCCGAGTACAGTAATTATAGTTGTGCAAAATCAGGATTTTACCCGGAAGCGCATGTTACATACAGTTTTTTCATGATAAGACGTTACTGAAGGTATTTTGTAAATTCCTAATGTCTCTACATAATTTGAACCTGAATGCAACCACACGAAACAAAGATGCTGAAACACAACACACTTTATGTAATCATTGTAACGGCGGACAAGTTCAGGATGAATTTCATATTTTACTACAATGTCCAAAATATAATGATTTGAGAATATAACATTTACCATTTCTCAATGGCAAATATGTATGTAAATCACAAATGATAAATTTGTTGAATTCACAAAATAGATGTACCGTTAGAGCAATAACCATATTTCTTAAGTGTGTATTTTCCAAGTGTATATTTTAATGTTTGAAACAGTGTTAACAGTAGGAAAATATTACGGAATAAAAATCAGTCTGTCTGTCTGTCTATGTAGATTTACCACGACGGGTGGAAGTAATAGAAATAGCGCCGTCAGATTATGTAGAATTTACCATGACGGGTGGATACAATTGAAATAACACCGTCAGATTATATAGAATGTACCATGACGGGTGGAAGCAACAGAAATAACGCCGTCAGATTATGTACAATTAAACCATGACGGGTGGAAGCAACAGAAATAACGCCGTCAGATTATGTACAATTTAACCATGACGGGTGGATGCAATAGAAATAACGCCGTCAGATTATGTACAATTTAACCATGACGGTTGGAAGCAATAGAAATAACGCCGTCAGATTATGTACAATTTAACCATGACGGGTGGAAGCAACAGAAATAACGCCGTCAGATTATGTACAATTTAACCATGACGGTTGGAAGCAATAGAAATAACGCCGTCAGATTATGTACAATTTAACCATGACGGGTGGAAGCAATAGAAATAACGCCGTCAGATTATGTACAATTTAA
The DNA here is from genome assembly GCF_003918875.1 of Haliotis rubra. Lineage (NCBI taxonomy): Eukaryota > Metazoa > Mollusca > Gastropoda > Lepetellida > Haliotidae > Haliotis > Haliotis rubra. The sequence goes on along the minus strand of NW_025767368.1, from coordinate 1,348,073 downwards.
CCATGACGGTTGGAAGCAATATAAATAACGCCGTCAGATTATGTACAATTTAACCATGACGGTTGGAAGCAATAGAAATAACGCCGTCAGATTATGTACAATTTAACCATGACGGGTGGAAGCAATAAAAATAACGCCGTCAGATTATGTAGAATGTACCATGACGGGTGGAAGCAATAGAAATAACGCCGTCAGATTATGTTTAATTTAACCATGACAGTTGGAAGCAATAGAAATAACGCCGTCAGATTATGTAGAATGTACCATGACGGTTGGAAGCAATAGAAATAACGCCGTCAGATTATGTAGAATGTACCATGACGGGTGGAAGAAATACAAATAAAGCCGTCAGATTATGTACAATTTAACCATGACGGGTGGATGCAATAGAAATAACGCCGTCAGATTATGTAGAATGTACCATGACGGGTGGAAGCAATAGAAATAACGCCGTCAGATTATGTACAATTTAACCATGACGGGTGGAAGCAATAGAAATAACGCCGTCAGATTATGTAGAATGTACCAGGACGGGTGGAAGCAATAGAAATAACGCCGTCAGATTATGTAGAATGTACCAGGACGGGTGGAAGCAACAGAAATAACGCCGTCAGATTATGTAGAATTTACCATGACGGGTGGATGCAATAGAAATAACGCCGTCAGATTATGTAGAATTTACCATGACGGGTGGAAGCAATAGAAATAACGCCGTCAGATTATGTACACTTGCGTGCAAAAGAAACGTCCCCAAAATTTAAATTATATTCTATTTGCTGGATATGGCCAAAAACATGAAAAACAGTCAGGAACACATTGCCCAAACACACAAATGCATGACACCCCAAGGAAATGCACGTGTTGTATGCCAGCAGCGGGAAAATGACTTTATTCAGTGAAATTTCCTGCATGTGCAGTAAATCACCAGTATGGAGATCTGCTATAAAACTGTTCTTTTCCAATCACAATCATCTGAAAAACCAGCAGAACATGCCTCGATTAACAGTGATTAAGAGAGAAAGACCGATTGGCATGCTGCAGCTGGGAGCAACGAACGCACGACCATGTTCGAAGAATCTTGGGTTGTGCAAAAAGAACGATTGGGACATTGGTCACACGTTACAGACAAGCTGGCCGGACAGCAGACAGGCCGAGGAGCGGTCGACCGGAAGTCACTACCCCACAAGAGGACCGTTATATACGGACGCTTCATTTAAGCAACAGATTCCTCGCCGTGACATCATCATCAGTGCTTAGCCTTGGTCATCGCGTCTGCAGGTGGACAGTGTCCAGACGACAAGGTCAACATGGAAATCAGAGCCTGCTGACCGTTGAGGGGCATGACGTTACCGCCGGAATCTCGACGTCGAAGATTGGTTTTGGCCAGGAATGCTCGTCAGTGGCAGCAACGTAACCGGCAACTGGTCCTTTTCAGCGTCGAGAGTAGGTTCCATTTGAACAGAACTGATGACCGAAGACGAGTCTACCACTGGCGTGGGGAACGGACGGCACATTGTTGCGTTCAGGAAACGGAACCATATGGTAGAGGGAGTGTGACTGTTTGGGGTGGCATGTGGGAACACCAAGACCGACCTCGTTATCATCCACGGCAGCCTGACAGGCCGTCGGTATATTGATGAAGTTCTGCGGCCCAATACCCTGCCTTTCCTCCAGCAATATCCAGGAACCTTGGTTCAAGAAGACAACAGAACACCTCACACCGCTTTTGTCACAACGGCCTTTCTCAACGTCAACAACGTACCCGTCCAGCCTTGGCCACGAAGATCCCCTGACATGTCTCCGAGCACTTGTGGGTCCATCTTGGACGTCGGATTTTACAGCTTCCACACCCTCCATTGACGAGAAATGCACTGGCTCAGGCATTACAGACAGAAATGCGACGGATCCTCAGTCACGTAATCAGGAGACTTACACAGTCGGCCCGACAACGTGTTCTGACGTGTACCGATGTAAGGGGTGGACATGCGCGGTATTGACGATCTGCCTTCCCATTTCAACCTCTGTTTTGTCATTTGTTTGTTTTGGCTTGCACTCGAATACTGGACAATCGATCCCTATGTGACAACATTCCCTGTACCACTGTACCACGTTCTCTTTCTTTATGTCAGACATGCTTTACATACACCTTCGTTATGCATATAAACCGTTCATATCTATTCGTGTTTGTGCTTGTGTTGTTTGGTAGTTGAAAAACACTTGGGGACGTTTCTTTTGCACGTGAGTGTAGGTGAATTTACCATGACGGGTGGATGCAATAGAAATGAAGCCGTCAAATTATGTAGAATGTACCATGACGGGTGGAAGCAATAGAAATAACGCCGTCAGATTATGTAGAATTTACCATGACGGTTGGAAGCAATAGAAATAACGCCGTCAGATTATGTAGAATGTACCATGACGGGTGGAAGCAATAGAAATAACGCCGTCAGATTATGTAGAATTTACCATGACGGTTGGAAGCAATAGAAATAACGCCGTCAGATTATGTACAATTTACCATGACGGGTGGAAGTAATAGAAATAATGCCGTCAGATTATGTACAATTTACCATGACGGGTGGAAGAAATAGAAATAACGCCGTCAGATTATGTAGAATTTACCATGACGGGTGGAAGAAATAGAAATAACGCCGTCAGATTATGTAGAATTTACCATGACGAGTGGAAGCAATAGAAACAACACAGACTGCTTATGTAGAATATACCTTCACAGAGGTGGAAGCAATAGAAATAACGCCGTCAGATTATGTAGAATATACCTTCACAGAGGTGGAAGCAATAGACATAATGCAGTCAGCTTATGTACAATGTACAGGGATGGACGTAATATCAGTAACACAATCAGTAGATGTGGAATTTTCCCCAAGAGAGATGGGAGAGTTATTCGTACTACAATCAGTAGATGTAGATTAAACCCTTAAGCGTGGAAGCAATAGCTGTAAACATAATCAGCAGATATATGTTAACCCATACACAGGTGGAAGAAGGGACATACTCAGTAGATATAGAGTTAACCGTAAGAGAGATTGAAGGAGAAATACTGGGAGCTAGAAAATGTAATAGAAGCATTCAGTGCAATAGAGATAGTGTTTTCCAAGTATACTACAAACAGAAAATATGGGAACACCCTAACATTTGATAGTCGTATATAAACTGAAACGTGTTGAGGTCATTTATACTCTAAGGTAAATGCATGGGAAGTCTGTCTTCCACATGCACTAGGCTGTTGTGTTTGGGCGTTTGAATCAAACATGGTGCTGGTGTGTTTCAGCACCCTTGTTTTTCGCTTTTTTAACAATGTTTCATTTCACTCAAACTCAACGAATATTGAATCAGTTGCTTCACTGCATGTTCCAACATGTCGTTTAAAGTGCCTATTAAGCACACAAAAAGTTGCATTTACCTTAGAGTATAAATGACCTCACCACGTTTCAGTTTATATACGACTATCAAATTTTAGGGTGTTCCCTTATTTTTATAGTACAATTGAAGTTTACTGTGAAAGAAACGGAAGCAGATGTTCAAGTGGAAAATACACACATATATATCAGAAACATATTTAATTACAGTTAAATACAAATAGTTTTCCCCACCTCCACCTGGAAAGCCCAATGTTGATAGCCCAGATGATCATTACAGTTGATCGATTGCGTGTATCTTTAAATCAGTAAAAATAGATTTTGTACGACAGCGAGATAGATCTCTTGGGGTTACAGTGAATGAAAATACCAATATCGGCCGTCGGCGCTGGACGACTTCCGCGTGTATCTGCTCGCCTGTGACCTAATCCATCAATACTGTCATGACGTATTAGGTGATGCGGAAATCTATTGAAACATTCTAATCACAAAGACGTGTTTCAGATCCTGTTACAACAATGATCATATTGAAAGTCCTGAAAATATGACTTACTGAGCTGTGATCACTATCATCGCCATCATTATCATCATCATATTTGTATAGAGAGCCTGACTTCCTACTATGAAAGCAGCTCAGTAGCATCTATCAGAAGACGTAAGTTTTCAAAGAAGAAAAGAAGATGTCATAGTTTGTGGAAGATCTGTTGAAGAGAGGTAGAGAGTTCCAGAGTGGGAGGAGTGACTGACAAAGATCTTTCACCCAACTGAAATGAAACCCACCGGAAATGCGGCCCTTGCAAACAATTGCAGTCTCAGTTTCGAACCAATGACTGCGGATACACCATGGCGAATTGACGCAACTCTCAACAACTAATTTCAAGCCCTACTAACAATGATGAATAATGCCACTACATTCACTTCATCAGTATCAGAGGCGGCGGGGTACCATAGTAGTTAAAGCGTTCGCTCGTCACACCGAAGACCTGGGTACGATTCCCCACATAGTTACAATGTGTAAAGCCCATTTCTGGTGTCCCCCATCGTGATATTGATGTAATATTGCTAAAAGCGGACTAAAACTGAACTCACTAACTATTCGGAATCAGGTTCCCCTCCTGCGCTCTTCCCAGCAACTTATCTGGCCCACCCATCGCGTGTTACTTCACCTCCCGGCTCCAGTTACTCGGTGTCATGGCAACAAATTCTCGTGGATGATCAGAAGGCTGGCTGCCGTCTGCGACCACTGATCAGGATACAAGTAGCCAATGCTTTCATCATGGACGTTGAGATGATGTTTATGAAATTAAAGTAAATGTCTCAACACGAAGGATCACCATGTCCTTGTAATTATGTTTCAACATGCAACCTAGGATAAAAGCCTTTCCCTACCATTAAAAGGTCAATCGTGCATACCCTTGTGGCGCCAAATTAGACAACATTCTTGCAGTCATGCCAAATAAGGATGCTGTCCAAACAACAATAGGCAAGTGATAAAAGCACCTGAATACGCGCACACGCACGCCTAGAGGAAACACACAATTTTGATGACTTCAGGTGGTTGATTTTGGTGGTCAGGCTCGGTGAATTGGTTGATTGTAATCAACGAGATGGGATGATGTTCATATTATCAATCACTGATTTTCATACCTTACCTCTACACAGGTTGTCGTGGAAAAACAACAAACAAACAATGCATAAGGCTGACACGCCGTAATGTAACCGAGCCACTGTGTACAACCCTAAATCTCTCACTTACACACACCACTTGCTGTCACAGGCCCTTTTTTAAATATATATAAATATTTGAGATGACCCCCGACTCGAAATGCTTCACAGTACAATACATCATGTATATGTACCGTGAAGCATTTCGAGTCGGGGTTCATCTCAAAAACAATATTTCATTAATCTTTAATCCTCGCAAAGACACGAGGGCCTGTGCTTCCAGTCTCACTCACTCACTCAACCACTCACTCTCCCATTCACTCATTCAAGCGCTCAAGAATTCACTCAACCGCTCACTCAACATTCGCTCAACCACTGATATTTTATCGTATTAAAGGGCATATCCATTATTTTTTGTTGATTGTACGAGACAAGAAATTCAGTGTATCGACGTACTGACACCTCGCTCATGTCATAAGTTATAATGGTGGGGCGTGCATCATTAACGGGGAAGCTCTTCGTGACAGAAATCTATAGTGCTTTTTTGCACACAGTGCAGTGAGTTGAAAAGAGTCCGTAGGTTGGATGAAAAGTGAAGCAGAGGTCTTTTCGTTTACTGCTCACGGCCAGTTACAAATCACTCGTAATTAACAGAAAGTGTGATTTATGGAATCATGAAATACAATGAGACTCTCCAACACCCTGTGAGAGGATGTCCAGCGATGGCACAAAGGCGAGATAATGGCGTGTCTTAGTACCGTACATGCAGGTCCATCCAAGGTACGACCCAAAATATGTCAGGAGCAGCATGGAAAGTGATAATTTAACCATTCCCAGGAAAAGGTACACAGCCTCTTACGCATTCAAGCTAACAAACCTGCCCTCGTCGTTTCATTAAATACAATTCAATCATTTTTATCATTGAATTCTCTGTGATTCTTGACACCAACATGAATGACAAGATTCAGTGAGTGACTTTAGTTTTACGCCGCACTCAGCAATATTCCAGCTATATGGCGTGACAAGATTCAAGAAAAACATGGCAAATATGCGGACCTCGTTTGCCTCACATACCAAGTACCAAGATGTCCGGCTCCCCATAGATCTTTGTGCCTCAGACTTGGTTCCTCCCAATCTCATGACTGACGTTGTGAGTAACCGAATGTTCAGCTCAGAGCACAGCCTTTCTGACACCCTGTTTTGCAGATTTGGAGATTTTTGGGTGGTTCGACAAGGCAACTCTCCATGAAAGAAGTCCCATTTGCTGTAGAGTGAACAAATATACGCATATAAGAACAAGAAGTACATATGTTGTTATTTCAATGTTCATAGCATGATGTCCAGTATAGACAACCACCATATGTATTACCCGGCAGTTAATTAGTACTTAGACTACGTGAAGCTATCCACATATCTCCCTTTGACACATGACACGTATTACACAGGTAGACTGGGAGCCAAGCCTGGATAATAGTTCCTCGTTACATCCATTCTTTCCCGGCACAGTCTAATTGGCGCAATGATGTATGATATATTGATGTCATTCTCTGATGTATAGGATATCTACCGTTTCACCATCCTCAGAGACAAACTGCTACCAGTGATGCTCTAAGTACAGTAGCTGCTGTGAGTAAGCAATAGTACTCACTGTATAAGATATGTCTTCCATGGTCTAATACCAAGTTTTCACCCGTGAAGATCCGGGTTAGAATTGAGCTTCAGCAACCCATGCTTGTCGTAAGAGACGACTAATCCTATCGGGTGGTCAGGATCGCTGGCTTGGTTGACACACGTCATCGTATCTCAGCTGCGCTGATACTGTTGATCACTGGATTGTGTGGACCAGACTCGATAATCTACAGACTGCCGCCATATAGCTGGAATATTGCTGAGTGCGGCGTTAAACAACAACCAACCAATTTTTATCAAGATCCAGACGCTGAAATTGGATGTCTTGAACAGGTAAACACGACACATCGACCACGTCACTGGTAGTAATATTGAAATCGCTGAACACACTTTCATCTACTTGAAACAGAGAGCCTGAACATCTGACAAAACACCTAACACAATGCCCTGTGATAGCCGTTGGTATTTATTGAGTTCGTTGTCGATAGCATGTGCTGGCGATTAACAACTATCACCATTTCAACATTTTACAATTTTTGCATTTTCGAAAACTTTAAGGTCTCTTTATATTTCTATATCACTGATGCAACTAGAATACTGTTTCTGTTTCACTCACTCACTCACTCACTCTCACTCACTCACTCACTCACTCACATAAACTTGGCATTACTAAATGTCCGTCAATTTGAGACAATGAACAGGCGTGACCCGTATTCATCACAGGTATAACTGCACGTCCAGTTCGGCAAAGCTATGTACGTTTCATTAATGGAGGGAAAATGTTTATAGCAAATTAATGGATTCTTTGATGACAAATGGGCGGCTTCCATCGTCACGCGGCCACGCAGCGTCGTGTTTGTTCTCCGTGGCTCCGATAATGAGCTTAAATGCAATGCATTAACGAGCAACCGATTTAAAATTCTGGAACCAAAGTTACCAAACCGGTTTGAGTTTACCTGCCCATGTGCATGGCATTCTATAATGAAGTCCTATGTCTGCACATTAACCGGAATGGTTTATAGATTTTCCGTATCTTGGGGTTCGTCAGATTGATTGCGTTCGCAGCGTACCTGGTTCCATTTGACGAATTCCGCCGTGACGCTGACAACCTCAGATGTGAGCAGACGACACTCGACTGACAACATAACCAGAACCGTTTCCATTTGTCCACGATTCCTGCAAGGAAGCATCATGTCTGAGAGAGGTAGGCTACACGTTATCATTATACTCTATCCTCTAGTGGGACAGTTTGAAATAGGTCAATGGAATTGTGAGTTGTGTTTTTGTAGATAAGGCTTACTCATGGTCGATGTCAGTGGTTACAGTGGCTCTCCAAGGCGTGTAGTGTGTCTATTCCAAAACATCAATAACTGTTCGTGGAATGCGATCATCGGCATAGTAAATGGAATTTTATCACGTCAAGACTCAAGTCTTGCATTCCGTCACCACGAATCAGTGCATTATTACTATAACGACAGCGCGTTTCTATGACCAACTCTCAGGACCAATGCCAAATCATAAAGATATCTTAGATTGGCACCATCATGTGACAGTGTGTATCAGTACTGTACATCGTTAATACAATGATTGATGAGGCTTTGTATGTTGATTGAGACACATCACAATGAGAACGTACACAAAGAGATGCAATTTTTCCTCCTTCCGGGGCAAAGCAACACACCCGTGCCAGCGGGGTAGACACATCTTGAGTGCTTAATTTGCTCGATGTTGGATTATTACACCTTTGGTATTCTGGTAATGTGTGTAGCGGTATGTTTTAGGTAAGCTTGCGACGACAGTGAACTGTTTTGATATAGTATTAATGCCTTGCCTCATGTCGCCGTTACCAAGACAACGATTATCCTGTTTTTGATATACACGTTACAGTGAACATCGCACCACTGGTATGCAACTACACTTTGACCGTCCTCGCTCACGTCGACATAGTCTCTGTTGTTCCTAACCACGTATGAATGTCGACATATTTTCTGTTTTTCCCAGCCACATCTCTGTTGTAGTATAAATGTCGACATGGTGTCGGTTGTCGACAGTCATCTATGAATGTCGACATGTTCTGTTTGACAGGAACGTCGACATATGATCTGACCTAGTGTTGGGAATTGGTTGAAATCTCACAATTGATGATTGCTTCATTACCAACGAACAATCATCGAAATAAATTGGTTAGCATCATTTTTCAGATTTTCCTATCCAGGTTGGTATTGCAGATATGTATAACATGATGCAACTTGCTACGTTAAAGTGATGACTAATATATCATGACCATAAACTTCCTGGAGTCTTCAAGAAATATTCAGTCATGACTTTTCAGTTAGTGAAGTGAGTTTTCTAAGAATTAAACAAGTTTGCAGGCCCCGACAACTTCGAAGATATGTTCCATCGTCAAGTGTTTTAAAGACTAAAACAGCAGTTCCAAAATCGTTTATGTTCGATTATGAGAAAATGTGATCGATTGCTTGGTCGTTTGGTCACTGCGACCAATCTTCGATTATTTCAATTAATCGGAACACCACCACATCTGACCACACAGGAATGTTGATCTCCGTTGTCCACTCTTGTTAAATCTGTTAAATCCCTCCCTGGAACCCTGTACTGCAGGGATCCAGTGATAGTGGTTCTGTACAGTGAGCACGCCGGTGATAGTGATCGGGGATGACGGACGTAAGTGCATAGGTTGATGACAATATCTCTTGTTATTGTCACAAACAAATCATAACTTCCAAATATGCAAGCGCATGCATGTGTAGGCATCAATGCATCCCCATATCATTTCCAATATAGGTAGGTGTAAAACTGAGAGAGTTAAGATTAGTAGCATTCTGTAAATCATAGAAAAAAATAAGTTATGTGTCAATATAAATTTGTCAGGGAAGAAATATAAAATGAAATCTTATTTGCAATTTGGTGCTCATTTGGTCCAATGTTCTAGTCATTTACTTCACAATCTTTAGAGAATTCATCAAAACTGTTTGATGAAGTGATCGTGATCGTCTGACTGTACTCGCTCTGTACACGCTTCCAGTGATCATGATTCGTTTGTTGTAGTTAGCGTGGCGGACAATCATATGCTCGTGCAAGTAAGCGGAAAAGCATGCGTTATCGATCCCTATAAAAAGGCAAACGTTGTGTTTAAGTTTCTCATTCGTTTTGCCTGGAAAAGAGGAAATCTTTATGCCACGACTGTGTGCCGCCAATCGAAACATCGCTATAGGACGCCTTGAAGCTGGGGAGTCGCAGTCTGCAGTTGCCCGACATTTTAACGTTCATCAGAGCACCACATTTCGCCTTTAGGATCGTTTCCTGCAGACCAATTCCATCCAAGATCGCCCGAGAAGCAGTTGTCCAAGAGTTACCACCCAGGCCCAGGACCGCTACATCCTGGTCGTTTACTTGCGTCATCGTCTTGCCACAGTCGTGGAGACTGCACAACGCATCCCTGGTTTGAGAAGAATTTCCAACCAAACTGTCAGGAATCGATTGCGTGAAGTGGGGATTCGACCAAGAAGGCCAGTTGTCTCACCTGTTTTGAGAGACTTCTATCGGTGGTGTTGTAGTGTCCGGAACTGGGTCCTGTTTCACGAAGCGATCTTAGGCTACGACTGTCTTAACTCTATGTTCCAGTATAGGAGATACCAGAGTCATAGCGCTACGATTGCTTTGTGAAACGTGGCCCTGGAACTTTAGAAACTGAAGGCGAGTCTGGTTCAATGATGAATCACGATTTAGAGGCGAGATGGAGGACAACGGGTTTACCGTCGTAGAAATTAACGTTTTGCCCCTAATTGCATTCGACAGGTCGACAGAATCGGTGAGTGAGTGAGTATGGTTTTACGCCGCTTTTAGCAATACTCCAGCAATATCACGGCGGGGGACACCAGAAATGGGCTTCACACGTTGTACCCATGTGGGGAATCGAACCCGGGTCTTCGGCGTGACGAGCGAACACTTTAACCACTATGCTACCCCACCGCCCCTACAGATTCGGTGGATGCAGTACCATGGTATGGGGGTCGAAGTCCTTGCACGTCACGTTTCAGATTATGGACCGACAGAGGGATTTGTAACAGAATGACAACGCTGCTTTACGTACAGGAATTTACAGATTATGATAATGCAGCCGAGGGACGTCGGGTGGTCCTGGCACAATCAAGATTGATATACTCATCATCAGTTCCAGTACCCTTGCCCGGCTCTCCTAGGAACCATTGCCTAGACGAACCCACCAAAAACTTTCCGGAGAATATGGTGGTCCCCAACACTGCCTCCTTCTGCATTACCCAGTGTGTCAGAAGGATTGTGATCCCAGTGTGGAACCCGGCTACAGGAGATCTGTATGTACAAAACAAGAGGATCAGTGGGGACGACAATGCACGTGCAATGCAATCGACACATTTCAAAGGCGAGGTCCGCATATTTACGGTGGTATGTTTTGGCCTCTTCCAAAATCATTTTTTTTGCACAAGAAGTTCATCTTTGTTACCCCGTCATCCCTTCCTCGCTCCTGTCTGCTCTCTTTGGATTTTATCGTTGGAAGAGCTGTAGGATGACACGAGGTTTGTAAGACATACCGTAAACATTTTTGTTTGTGTAATAGGGAGGAAGCTCTTGGGGTCAGCCATGTCTCCATGTTTGGTAAGGAGCATTGTACGACCTTTTGCAGAACCATACAGGAACATCCTATGTATCTGGTATCTGTGATATAACACAAAAAGGGCGCAGATATTTTAAAGTTGTTTCCAGAGGTTTTCTTTGGAATCCGTGAAAGGCCGTTTATTATGATCGTCATGACAATTCGTCTTGAGTTGCCCTTAAAATTCCTTTCATTTTTTTAAGATTTTATTCTGTTTGATACATTTATATTTTCCCAGTTTTCCTTTCTTTCTGTCCTTTAACCTTTAATGTTGCCTTTAAGTAATCAATAACTTGGAGAAATGATTTTCCTTCGTTGTCTTCAATTTAGTTTCGGTTTGGGTTTTTTCCAAATTGACTTTTGCTTTCGTGACATTAGATTCCCAGATGATTTGGAATCAAGGCAAAGCTTATTACGGGAAATATATCTTACAGTTTCAGTTGGTTACTTGAAACCCGTTTTTCTCTGACATTTTATTGTCATCGTTGACAGCTTCATGTAATGAACATTCCGCAGAAAGTTTGGAACAATTACCTTCATGAATATTTGTTATTTCACGTATAACAACAGACTCATTCAGTTGTTTTCCGAAAGGTAAATCATATTATTGTATCATCAATAGACAACAAACTACGAATGGAGCTTTAGCGACTTGCCATTTATGCGGGGGATTTTCAAGCCATCCTACCGGTTTTACACCCTCACGTAGAATGTCTTTTATATGTTTTGACCAGAATACTCTTGGTTGTGGTCTGTGCCTTCCCCTAGGGCAAGTCCCATCTCCAGCATGTATGGTTTGATTACCGAAGGGAGGATGACAGGGCTGTAGGTTGAAAGGTTTTGCTCGTCTTCTCTGTCTGTAGGCTAGTATTGAACCAGTTTCAGGGGTTCAGCCCAAACTGGGTGATGTACGTTTGGTTTAGGGAATGTACAAGTCCCCAATCGAGGCCCAAACTGGACAACACTGGGTGATGTACCGAGAGTTCAGGGAATTAAAAATTCCCTAATCCTGGCCCAAACTCAGCCAAACTGGTTGATGTACATTTAACTCAGAGAATGTAAACAAATCCGAATCTATGCCCAAGCCGCAGAGGTGTACATCATCAGGACCTTGGTGTTTTATTATTATCATCGCTATTATTTTGTCCCGAAACCGAGCACACCATCTCAATTAATAGTAGCCTCTGAACTACCCCTAAAGGCAAACACGGCTGGCATTGTAAACTGACAGCTGATAGTAATAATCGCCAAACCCCAATCAAATCGATTATCAGAATAAAATCGATTATCAGAATGAAAATGACTATTCGAGTTAAAGATCGACCGATGTGCTTACACAGCTGACGGCTGAATCAATGTTCATCTATTCAAAGGCTGCCTCAAATCATTGTCCGTCTTCTGGTGGACATGGTTACATTCAGCCTTCACTTGTTCTACTCAATAATACGAATATGGACTCTTATGATGGACCCAGGGTGTTATATAATGTTATGAACCTCTGGTGACGTCATACATGGTAACATTCAGCCTTCACTTGTTCTACTCATTAATACGAATATGGACTCTTATGATGGACCCAGGATGTTATATAATGTTATGAACCTCTGTAGGAGTCATACATGGTAACATTCAGCCTTTACTTGTTCTACTCAATAATACGAATATGGACTCTTATGATGGACCCAAGGTGTTATATAATGTTATGAACCTCTGTTGAAGTCATACATGGTAACATTCAGCCCTCACTTGTTTTACTCAATAATACGAATATGGACTCTAATGATGGACCCAGGGTGTTATATAATGTTATGAACCTCTGGTGACGTCATCATTATTCTTTATGGTATTTTCCATTTAAGTATTTAACCTCAGTCAAGAGACTGTGAGTATACATGCGGATGATTACATTCAAGTAAGGCCTGCTTGGAGGTTATGTTTGAATCAGTAAATTGGCATTTGATATTGATTTTTCACTGCTTAAAAGGAAAGACAGTTTAACATAACATTTCTATGAAATGAATTGAACATGCAATCACATACATATGTCATGATTAGTTTTGTAACCCAGTAGTTTCCCATAGCGTCACCTGGACTAGTGGTGAGGGTAAAATTCACTGACTCGCATGCGTCACCTACCGGTTGGTGCACGTGTAATTCATGCAACGCCCTTGCTACATGAGACGAAACGAAACGATGTAAAAACATGAATACACAATGTGTTAGATATTTTAAAACAGGGGAAAGGGTATGAAATGAATATACCATATTTCATAAATGCTATGAGCAATCTTAGAAGTGTTCTTGCATCCAGCTATCATGGTACCGAATGTGTTCAAAATTCAAAAGGCAACAATTCACATTTATCTATCTGACCGTTTGAAATGAATCATGATTGTGTTGTGTTTGTTTATGAGTTGTTTAGTTGTTCCTGAATATTGTTATTACCATAAGGACATTACCATATTTCACACGAGTACATGAGCATAGTTTTAGCAAGCTTCATCAATGCTGGCGACAACAGAAATGGGCTCTACAAGGTGTACCCATGTTGGCGTCTTCCTGGGCCTTCTCTGTGTCGAGTGAATGTTTTAACTATGTACCACGCAACCCCAGCTGCATCGTAAGTCACTGGATGACTAATGGGTTTTTTTTATTCCACCGTGGTTAGCAATGTCTCAAGGCGGTCTCTGGGGAATCTGAGCCAGACAAACCAGTGACTGTATCAGTCGACAGGGAAGTGTTATCACATAGATAGACAAACACTGTCGGCAGTGCCAGGAACATTATACGACTTGGAAATGAAATGACATCGCAATTTTCAATCATTGACAGCTAATCCGTAAAGCCAAACTTACAGTAAGATATTTACAGGATTGTCACTTAATTAGGAAACTTTAAGAAGATCAAGAGTGAGTGAATGAGTATGGTTTTACGCCGCTTCAAACAATATTGCAGCAATACCACGACGGGGTAGCCTAGTGGTTAAAGCGTTCGCTCGTCAGGCCGATAACCCGGGTTTTGATTCCCCACATGGGTACAATGTGTGAAACCCATTTCTGGTGTCCCCGCCGTGATATTGCTGGAATATTGCTAAAAGCGGCGTAAAACTTAACTCACTCACTCACCCACTCAAAAGGTGATCATGTAACACGAATCAGTACTCTATTATTACACATCATGGGTCTATCCCTTAGCGATGTTCTACTTCTCGATTGCCATAGAAGAACAGAACAGAGTTTATTTCAGAGACTTGGGTACCTCGAAGCCCTCATCTACAGTATAAATAATAGATATATAATGTGTACAGAGTATGACGCAGGACATCTGTAGTATAGATAATAGATATATACTGTGTACAGAGCATGAGGCAGGATATCTACTGTGTAGATATTAGATATATACTGTGTACAGTGTATGAGGTAGGACATCTACAGTATAAATAATAGATATATACTGTGTACAGAATATGAGGCAGGACATCTACAGTATAGATAATAGATATATACTGTGTACAGAGTATGAGGCAGGATATCTACAGTATGGACAATAGATATATACTGTGTACAGAGTATCAGGCAGGACATCTACAGTATGAATACTAGATATATAATATGTACCGAGTATGTGGCAGGACATCTACAGTATAGATAATAGATATATACTGTGTACAGAGTATGAGGCAGGACATCTATAGTATAGATAATAGATATATACTGTGTACAGAGTATGAGGCAAGATATCTACAGTATAAATAATAGATATATACTGTGCACAGAGTATGAGGCAGGACATCTACAGTATAGATAATAGATATATACTGTGTACAGAGTATGAGGCAGGGCATCTACAGTATAGATAATAGATATATACTTTGTACAGAGTATGAGGCAGGACATCTACAGTATAGATAATAGATATATACTGTGTACAGAGTATGAGGCAGGACATCAACAGTATGAATAATAGATATATACTGTGTACAGAGTATGAGGCAGGACATCTACAGTATAGATAATAGATATATACTGTGTACAGAGTATGTGGCAGGATATCTACAGTATAGATAATAGATATATACTGTGTACAGTGTATGAGGCAGGACATTTACTGTATAAATAATAGATATATACTGTGTACAGAGTATGAGGCAGGACATCTACAGTATAGATAATAGATATATACTGTGTACAGAGTATGAGGCAGGATATCTACAGTATAGATAATAGATATATACTGTGTACAGAGTATGAGGCAGGACATCAACAGTATGAATAATAGATATATAATATGTACCGAGTATGTGGCAGGACATCTACAGTATAGATAATAGATATATACTGTGTACAGAGTATGAGGCAGGACATCTATGGTATAGATAATAGATATATACTGTGTACAGAGTACGAGGTAGGACATCTACAGTATGAATAATAGATATATACTGTGTACCAGAGTATGTGGCAGGACATCTACAGTATAGATAATAGATATATACTGTGTACAGAGTATGAGGCAGGACATCTACAGTATAGATAATAGATATATACTGTGTACAGAGTATGAGGCAGGACATCTATAGTATATATAATAGATATATACTGTGTACAGAGTATGAGGCAGGATATCTACAGTATAAATAATAGATATATACTGTGTACAGAGTATGAGGCAGGACATCTACAGTATGAATAATAGATATATAATATGTACCGAGTATGTGGCAGGACATCTACAGTATAGATAATAGATATATACTGTGTACAGAGTATGAGGCAGGATATCTACAGTATAGATAATAGATATATACTGTGTACAGAGTATGAGGCAGGACATCTACAGTATGAATAATAGATATATAATATGTACCGGGCATGTGGCAGGACATCTACAGTATAGATAATAGACATATACTGTGTTCAGAGTATGTGGCAGGACATCTACAGTATGAATAATAGATATATACTGTGTACCGAGTATGTGCCAGGACATCTACAGTATAGATAATAGATATATATACTGTGTACAGAGTATGAGGCAGGACATCTACAGTATAGATAATAGATATATACTGTCTACAGAGTATGAGGCAGGACATCTATAGTATAGATAATAGATATATACTGTGTACAGAGTATGAGGCAGGATATCTACAGTGTAAATAATAGATATATATTGTGTACAGAGTATGAGGCAGGACATCTACAGTATGAATAATAGATATATAACATGTACCGAGTATGTGGCAGGACATCTACAGTATAGATAATAGATATATACTGTGTACAGAGTATGAGGCAGGATATCTACAGTGTAAATAAAAGATATCTAATATGTACCGAGTATGTGACAGAACATCTATAGTATAGATAATAGATATATACTGTGTACAGAGTATGAGGCAGGATATCTACAGTGTAAATAATAGATATCTAATACATTACCGAGTATGTGGCAGGACATCTATAGTATAGATAATAGATATATACTGTGTACAGAGTTTGAGGCAGGACATCTACAGTATAGATAATAGATATATACTGTGTACAGAGTATGAGGCAGGACATTTACAGTATAAATAATAGAAATATAATGTGTACACAGGGCGAGGCAGGACATTTATAGTATAGACAATAGATATATACTGTGTACAGAGTATGAGGCAGGACATTTACAGTATAAATAATAGATATATACTGTGCACAAAGTACGTGGCAGGACATTTACAGTATAGATAATAGATATATACTGTGTACAGTGTATGAGGCAGGACATTTACAGTATATATACTGTGAGTAATAGACATTTACATATAGATATATACTGTGTACAGAGTATGAGGCAGGACATTTACAGTATAAATAATAGATATATAATGTGTACACAGGGCGAGGCAGGACATTTATAGTATAGACAATAGATATATACTGTGTACAGAGTACATGGCAAGACATCTACGGTATAGATAATAGATATATACTGTGTACAGAGTATGAGGCAGGATATCTACAGTATAGATAATAGATATATACTGTGTACAGAGTATGAGGAAGGACATCTATAGTATAGATAATAGATATATAATGTGTACAGAGTATGAGGCAGGACATCTATAGTATAGATAATAGATATATACTGTGTACAGAGTATGAGGCAGGACATCTATAGTATAGATAATAGATATATACTGTGTACAGAGTATGAGGCAGGACATCTATAGTATAGATAATAGATATATACTGTGTACAGAGTATGAGAGGCAGGACATCTACAGTATAGATAATAGATATATATGTGTGTACAGAGTATACACAGACACAGACACACAGGACACACACAGACACACAGACACACAGACACAGAGACAGACACTGACAGACAGACACACACACAGACACAGACACACAGACACAGACACACATGACACACACACAGACACAGACACACACACACAGACAGGACACAGACACACAGACAGACACAGACAGACAGGACACAGACACAGACACACAGACACACAATGACACACACACAGGACAGACACATGACATGGACACAGACA
Organism: Haliotis rubra; assembly: GCF_003918875.1. Taxonomy (NCBI): domain Eukaryota; kingdom Metazoa; phylum Mollusca; class Gastropoda; order Lepetellida; family Haliotidae; genus Haliotis; species Haliotis rubra. The sequence goes on along the minus strand of NW_025767368.1, from coordinate 1,330,189 downwards.
CACACAGACACAGGCATGGACACACACAGACACAGACAGACAGACAGAGACATGGACACAGACAGACACACAGACACAGCACACAGACACAGGACAGACACAGACATGGACACACATGACACAGACAAGGACACAGACACAGACAGACAGAAAATAGATCCACACTGACACACCCACAGACACACACACAGACACACAGACAGACACAGACAAGGACACACACAGACACAGGACAGACACAGACACACATGGAGACAGACACAGGAGACCATGACACAGACACAGACAGACACACAGACGGACAGAGACACACAGACACAGACACAGACACACAGACACAGGAGACAAGAACAGACACACACAGAGACACAGGACAAGGACACACACAGGACACACACAGACACAGACATCACAGGATACATGACACACCACAGGAGATGGACAGACACAGACACACAGACACAGACAGACATGGAGACACAGACACACAGACACACAGACAACAGACACAGACACACAGAGAGACAGGACACACAGTTAGAAACAATGGACAGACACAGACACATGGACAGGACACACACAGGACATACTGTGTACACATGGAGACAGGACATCAAGGACATTGACACAGGACACACAGACAAGACACACAGAGACATGAGGCAGGACAGACAGTATACAGACAGGACACAGACACAGACATTGTATGGATGAGGCAGACACACAGACATGTAATATGACACACAGAGGCAGGACACACACATAGACAATACATAGATACACACTGGAGACACAGGATGTATACTGTATTTTGATATGACAGGACACAGACAACAGGAGGACACAGACATGGGCAGATATGACACAGGACACAGACACATAGATATAACACAGGAGGCAGGACATTTATAGTAGAGACAATGGACAGATACTGTGTACAGAGTATGAGACAGACACACAGTATAAACAATAGACAACTGTGACACAGAGTATGTGACAGGACACAGTATAGACAGATACATAAGAGACACACAGAGGCAGGACACAGACAGACACAGACAACACACATACTGTGACAAAGTACAGTAGAACATCTACGGTACAGATAATACATATATACTGTGCACAGACAGACAGGACACTACAGACAGATAATACATATACACAGTACACATGACAGGACATCAGTATAGGACCAGATGACAGACAGTGTGTGCAGACATTTACAGTATAGACAATAGATACATAATGTGACACAGACACAGGCATGGACACAGTATAGACAATGGAGACACTGTGACAAGGTACACAGAACATCTACGGTATAGATAATAGATATATACTGTGTACAGAGTATGAGGCAGGACATCTACAGTATAGATAATAGATATATACTGTGTACAGAGTATGAGGCAGGACATCTACAGTATAGATAATAGATATATACTGTGTACAGAGTATGAGGCAGGACATCTACAGTATAGATAATAGATATATACTGTGTACAGAGTATGAGGCAGGACATCTATAGTATAGGTAATAGATATATACTGTGTACAGAGTATGAGGCAGGACATCTACAGTATAGATAATAGATATATACTGTGTACAGAGTATGAGGCAGGACATCTATAGTATAGGTAATAGATATATACTGTGTACAGAGTATGAGGCAGGACCTCTACAGTATAGATAATAGATATATACTGTGTACAGAGTATGAGGCAGGGCATGAAATATTTACGATATATACATTCTTTGATAAATCTTGCTAAAACCAAAGAGTAGTGGCAGAACATCTACAGTATATATAATAGATATATAATGTGTACACAGGGCGAGGCAGGACATTTACAGTATAGACAATAGATATATACTGTGTACAGAGTATGAGGCAGGACATCTACAGTATATATAATAGATATATAATGTGTACACAGGGCGAGGCAGGACATTTACAGTATAGACAATAGATATATACTGTGCACAGAGTATGAGGTAGGACATCTATAGTATAGATAATAGATATATACTGTGTACAGAGTATGAGGCAGGGCATGAAATATTTACGATTTATACATTCTTTGATAAATCTTGCTAAAACCAAAGAGTATTTTATCAGTAGACTGCAACAGCTTTATAAATTATGTTTTGATGGACACACCCCAAAAACATCGTACTTTGATGAAGTCAAATTCATCTTCAATAACAGAAATGCCACGTTCATTACGAAAATTACACAATCTATCATTTCTATGAATATATATATATAAGATGAATATATAGAGAATCTCACCCTAGTGTCTTTTGATATCAAATATATCACCACAAGTTGATAAAATAACAAATATTTTTACTTTTATCAACGAGTGTTGATATATTTGATATCAGAAGACACGAGGGTGAGATTGTGTTTATCATCAAAAATCACTCTTCATTAGCTTCAATGAAAAATGTGCATCTCTGAACACAGTACTGCCATTAGACTCGCAGTGCAGCGATGTCATAGCAAATTTGACGTCATCAAGTTCATGACGTTATAGCATTGTCAGGGCATTGTGCAAAATCTACTCTCAAAACGATATCTGCTAGGAGATATCGGTTGATCTCACACAAGCAATATCTCCTGTGGAACACAGTTTTGGATGATAAATACAAGCTGAAGTATGTGAAAAGTATGTGAAACCAACCATATCACTCTCTCTCTCTCTCTCTCTCTCTCTCTCTCTCTCTCTCTCTCTCTCTCTCTCTCTCTCTCTCTCTCTCTCTCTCTCTCTCTCTCTCTCTCTCTCTCTCTCATTGGTCGTTTAAAAGTGGTAATTGCTTATCTTTAACGTAATTGATTTTTAGCTTACAACGTCTTTCCAGACGCGGTTGCCATGACGACTAGTTAGAAGAGTTTCGAAACATTGTTAATTGAGTGAATATGGATCTTTTACCAGTGAAAGCAAATTAAGAAATAATCGCTTGATTGCTTCATTTTTAGACGTCCCAGCTTATGGGATGAGATATGATGGTATCATTTCAGTCGTCTGCTTCTTCCAAACCTATAGCTGATCTTGAAAATTAAGAGAACTTGTGGTCTCCGTGCAGCTGCACTGTGCAGGTGAACATTTGCAATACCGTTACGTTACATCTGAACACAACATCTAATCGCAATGAAATTTCCCATCACGAAGGGCAGCATGTAATGTACGTGCACACAGAGGCCAAAACATGTGTCCCTGTGGCTAAACGCACAATCAATAATGGAACAGAGCTTAACACACGTTGGAAATACCCCCGGGACAGTATCCCAGTTTTACAGACACAAAAGGAATTGTGGGCACGATAGAGAGGGGAACGTCAATATCTCGACGTTGTCAAAATGTTGGCAAATCAAAAACTGATATGACCAAATGGCGGATAAATACCGACAGACTGGTATGGATTTCTTGATACCTGCGCGTGGGTGGACTACATAAAGGCCCCTACATAACATTGTTTCATAACGTTCGTTACACTACGAAACTGATTCACACCTGATCTTGAAATGAGCAGAGAATTACGTACAACAACAGGGCGAATTCTAGCATGTATGTCTACGTGCAGCCTGCCTGAAAGCAAGGCGTCCTGCGAAGGAAGTAACGCTAACCAGTTTACAATAGGCGGGAAAGCTTGATGTAGTTTCTTGAGGCAACATCAGGACCGGGCTGTGGGCCCAGTAGCGTGACGCAATGATTACAGACGAGTCAGCGTTTGTCCCGATTCACAGGTGACAAAAAAGTCGTTTGTATGATGTCGTGATGTATGGTGGTGCCGCAATCCAATTGAGGTTCCACTTAACAATCAGACATAGTTTGCTGACGGTGTTTTAATTGACTGTTTTACCCGTGTAATGTATATGTGTCTATCATGAATATATCAGTGTACGTGTCCCTAACGTGAATGTATGTGTATGCGTAACATAAATGCATCTGTGTCTAACATGAATATATGTATACCTAACATGAATATATGTGTACATAACATGAATGTATGTCTGGGCCTAACATGAATATATATGTGTGCCTAACATGAATGTATGTGTGTGTGTAACATGAATGTATGTGTGTGTCTAACATGAATGTATATGTGTCTAACATGACAATATATGTGTGCCTAACATGAATGTATGTGTGTGTCTAACATGAATGTATGTCTGTGTCTAACATGAATGTTTGTGTGTGTTTCACATGAATGTATGTGTGTGTCAAACATGAATGTATGCGTGTGTCCAACATGAATGTATGTGTGTGTCTAAAATGAATGTGTATGTGTGTGAGTAACATGAATGTATGTGTGTGTGTCTAACATGAATGTATGTGTGTGTCCAAAATCAAAGTACGTGTGTGTCTAACATGAATGTATGTGTGTATCTAACATGAATGTATGTGTGTGTCTAACATGCATCTATGTGTGTGTCTAACATGAATGTATGTGTGTGTGTCTAACATGGATTATGTATGTGTGTCTAACATGAATGTATATGTCTAACATGAATCTGTCTAACATGAATGTATGTGTGTGTGTCTAACATGAATGTATGTGTGTGTCTAACATGAATGTATGTGTGTGTCTAACATGAATGCATGTGTGTGTCTAACATGAATGTATGTGTGTGCCTAACATGAATGTATGTGTGTCTAACATCAAAGTACGTGTGTGTCTAACATGAATGTATGTGAGTCTCTAACATGAATGTATGTGTGTGTCTAACATGAATGTATGTGTGTGAGTAACATGAATGTATGTGTGTGTCTACCATTAATGTATGTGTGTGTCTAACATGAATGTATGTGTATGTCTAACATGAATGTATGTGTGTATCTAACATGAATGTATATGTGTGTCTAACATGAATGTATGTGTGTGTCTAACATGAATGTATGTGTGTGTCTTACATGAATGTATGTGTGTGTCTGACATGAATGTATGTGTGTGTCTAACATTAATGTATGTGTGTGTCTAACATTAATGTATGTGTGTGTCTAACATTAATGTATGTGTGTGTCTAACATCAAAAGTATGTGTGTTCCTAACATGAATGTTTGTGTGTGTCTAACATGAATGTATATGTGTGTCTAGCATTAATGTATGTGTGTTTCTAACAAGAATGTATGTGTGTGTCTAACATGAATGTCTGTGTGTATCTAACATGAATGTATGTGTGTGTCTAACATGAATGTATGTGTGTGTGCCTAACATGAATGTATGTGTGTGTCTAACATTAATGTATGTTTGTGTCTAGCATGAATGTATATGTGTGTCTATCATTAATGTATATGTATGCCAATCATGAATGTATGTGTGTCCAACATCAAAGTATGTTTGTGTCTAAAATGAATGTATGTGTGTGTCTAACATGAATGTATGTGTGTGTCTAACATTAATGTATGTGTGTGTCTAACATGAATGTATGTGTGTTCCTAACATGAATGTTTGTGTGTGTCTAACATGAATGTATATGTATGTCTTACATGAATGTATGTGTGTTTCTAACATTAATGTATGTTTGTGTCTAACATAATGTGTGCCTAACATTAATGTATGTGTGACTAACGAACTACGTTTCTGATTCAGTGGAAGGCAACCTGAACAAGGACATGGGTGAAGATTACTTGGTAGCGGCGGACTTAACGCTCTACGCAAACCCCCTGAGGGTCCTCCAAAGTACCACCAAGAAGTCTTCCCAAAAGGAGGGCGAAAAGAAAGAGCAGGAAGCGGCCAGTTCCAAGGACGGAGACAAGGGTGAAGACATCATAGCGGCAGATCTCACAAAATACGGAAGTCCATTGGACGACCGAAAGAAATGAATTCATCAAGTCAAATGGCAAAAGCTCTGATTGCTGAAATATGCAATATTTGATGCGTGATCATTTCCTGGATACAATGTAAAATGTGAAAGGATTGCCTCAGTGTATTTTAAAAAGAAAAAACACACACTTGTATGATCGGATTTTTTCTCAACACACGGTGTTGATTACCAAAATATGTCAATCACACCTATATAACGCTATTTAACAATGGGACTTTCAAATAATCGTCCGTGTTAATCTGGCAAATATTAATAGGATGTGTTAGGATAGACATAAACTTAATCAAGCCAATGTATCGTGTTTTTGTGTTTCATCTTCACATTAGCGTATCCGTGTTGCGTTAGACCGAAGTATGAAGGCCGACAGTGTGGATTTTGTCATTAGTTTTCCTTTCTTGCTAATAAAGTCTCATTTCACAGTGGGTCAAGTGTTCATGGTCTGATTCCTCAGGAAAAATTGACGACAGGTCCTCAGACCAAAGACCCACAGCTTCCTGACCGAGTAGGACCTTCACTCTCCATTGCCGGCGTAGTTCTACGGCATGGGTCATAGGATTGGGGCTTGCCAGACAAATGCGTCCTCAGTCATTTTGGTCATTGGACGACCCTGGGTGATCCTTCCTCATAAGTTGACCAATAATCGCGTGGTTGGTGCTCAAGCTCAGGACATCCTTGCCTCATGCAGATCAATGAGTTGCAATTGTGTATTTTCTGAATCTCAATGTCTTGTCATGTCAAGAAAAGATATTGTTGGCTCGGTGCCTTAACAGCACGAGTACATGCGACCTTAGTTTTTGACATATTGTGTCGAAGCACGAGCTTTAGTAGCCTTTACATGTTCATTCCAGTATGCGAGTGTTCCCTTTTGGACCAGAATTTTAATTGTAGCCTTTGCATAAACGATGTACTTAACTAATGTTCATGTGTATATAATACTGAACATGACGTCAAATCCCATTTCACCTAGTCTATTCGTGTGTTGTCAATGACGAACAGTGACTGTCAGTTCTGCAGTATGAACTAATTGGCTACATCGGGATAAATATAATTAGATTAAAAGTTTCAATGTAACAACGGTTAACTACGTTTATGGACACTTGCTGTGCTTACCAAGTGGCTAGTTCGATTCAACGACGTAGTTCTGGACGCGTCGACTCTATACTTACGCCGCACTATCAATATGGCTAATGACTGAAAACACAATGGAATTGTATAGCGGCATTATAGATTTTTGAGACTGAGTGATTACGGACATCTTTGCTCAAGGTCACGCCATTAATTTATTGAACAGATAATGTCAGGTGTTGTTATTCCCACCGGGTGAAACTTCTCTGTGTGTTTATGCGTGCGTGAGTGCGTGCGTGTACGTGTGCGTGTTCACCTTCATCCTAACATTGATATCTTTGTGCATTAATCCTGTCCAATTGGCATCGTATTATGTTGCTATCTTTGTACATTAACACCCCCACTCCCACTCTTTGCTGTGCCATTGCAAAACCTTGTTATCTTTGTACATTAACACCCCCGCTCCCACTCTTTGCTGTGCCATTACAATACCTTGTTATCATTGTACATGAACACCCCCACTCCCACTCTTTGCTGTGTCACTGCAATACCTTGTTATCTTTGTACATTAACACCACCGCTCCAGCTATTTGCTGTGTCATTGCAATACCTTGTTATCTTTGTACATTAACACCCCCACTCCCACTCTTTTCTGTGTCATTACAATACCTTGTTCTCTTTGTACATTAACACCCCCACTCCCACTCTTTGCTGTGCCATTACAATACCTTGTTATCTTTGTACATTAACACCCCCACTCCCACTCTTTGCTGTGCCATTGCAATACCTTGTTATCTTTGTACATTAACACCCCACCCCCACTCTTTGCTGTGTCATTGCAATACCTTGTTATCTTTGTACATTAACACCCCCACTCCCACTCTTTGCTGTGTCATTGCAATACCTTGATATCTTTGTACATTAACAACCCCACTGCCATTCTTTGCTGTGTCATTGCAATACCTGGTTATCTTTGTACATTAACACCCCCACTCACGTTCTTTGCTGTGCCATTACAATACCTTGTTATCTTTGTACATTAACACCCCCACTCACGTTCTTTGCTGTGCCATTACAATACCTTGTTATCTTTGTACATTAACACCCCCACTCCACTCTTTGCTGTGCCATTGCAATACCTTGTTATCTTTGTACATTAACACCCCCACTCCCACTCTTTGCTGTGCCATTGCAATACCTTGTTATCATTGTACATTAACACCCCTACTCCCACTCTTTGCTGTGTCATTGCAATACCTTGTTATCTTTGTACATTAACACCCCCACTCCCACTCTTTGCTGTGTCATTGCAATACCTTGTTATCTTTGTACATTAACACCCCCACTCCCACTCTTTGCTGTGTCATTGCAATACCTTGATATCTTTGTACATTAACAACCCCACTGCCATTCTTTGCTGTGTCATTGCAATACCTGGTTATCTTTGTACATTAACACCCCCACTCCCACGTTCTTTGCTGTGCCATTACAATACCTTGTTATCTTTGTACATTAACACCCCCACTCTCACTCTTTGCTGTGCCATTACAATACCTTGTTATCTTTGTACATTAACACCCCCACTCCCACTCTTTGCTGTGTCATTGCAATACCTTGTTATCTTTGTACATTAACACCCCCGCTCCCACTCTTTGCTGTGTCATTGCAATACCTTGTTATCTTTGTACATTAACACCCCCACTCCCACTCTTTGCTGTGCCATTGCAATACCTTGTTATCTTTGTACATTAACACCCCCACTCACGTTCTTTGCTGTGCCATTACAATACCTTGTTATCTTTGTACATTAACACCCCCACTGCTCTTTCTTTGCTCACACCATTGCAATACCTTGTTATCTTTGTACATTAACACCCCATTAACACCCCCCACTCTTTGCTGTGCCATTACAATACCTTGTTATCTTTGTACATTAACACCCCCACTCACTCTTTGCTGTGCCATTAAAATACCTTGTTATCTTTGTACATTAACACCCCCACTGCCACTCTTTGCTGTGTCATTGCAATACCTTGTTATCTTTGTACATTAACAACCCCACTGCCACTTCTTTGCTGTGTCATTGCAATACCTTGTTATCTTTGTACATTAACACCCCCACTCACGTTCTTTGCTGTGCCATTACAATACCTTGTTATCTTTGTACATTAACACCCCACTCCCACTCTTTCTTGTGTCATTACAATACCTTGTTATCTTTGTACATTAACACCCCCACTGCCACTCTTTGCTGTGTCATTGCAATACCTTGATATCTTTGTACATTAACAACCCCACTGCCACTCTTTGCTGTGTCATTGCAATACCTTGTTATCTTTGTACATTAACACCCCCACTCACGTTCTTTGCTGTGCCATTACAATACCTTGCTATCTTTGTACATTAACACCCCCACTCCCACTCTTTGCTGTGCCATTACAATACCTTGTTATCTTTGTATATTAACACCCCCGCTCCCACTCTTTGCTGTGCCATTAAAATACCTTGTTATCTTTGTACATTAACACCCCCACTCCCACTCTTTGCTGTGACATTGCAATACCTTGTTATCTTTGTACATTAACACCCCCACTCCCACTCTTTCCTGTGTCATTGCAATACCTTGATATCTTTGTACATTAACAACCCCACTCCCATTCTTTGCTGTGTCATTGCAATACCTGGTTAACTTTGTACATTAACACCCCCACTCCTCTCTTTGCTGTGTCATTACAATACCTTGTTATCTTTGTACATTAACACCCCCACTCACGTTCTTTGCTGTGCCATTACAATACCTTGTTATCTTTGTACATTAACATCCCCACTCACGTTCTTTGCTGTGTGCCAACAATACCTTGCTATCTTTGTACATTAACACCCCCACTCTCATTCTTTGCTGTGCCATTACAATACCTTGTTATCATTGTACATGAACACCCCCACTCCCACTCTTTGCTGTGTCACTGCAATACCTTGTTATCTTTGTACATTAACACCCCCGCTCACGTTCTTTGCTGTGTCACTGCAATACCTTGTTATCTTTGTACATTAACACCCCCACTCCCACTCTTTGCTGTGTCATTGCAATACCTTGATATCTTTGTACATTAACAACCCCACTGCCATTCTTTGCTGTGTCATTGCAATACCTGGTTAACTTTGTACATTAACACCCCCACTCACGTTCTTTGCAGTGCCATTATAATACCTTGCTATCTTTGTACATTAACACCCCCACTCTCATTCATTTTTGCTGTGCCATTACAATACCTTTTGTTATCTTTTGTACATTCTTTGCTGTGTCATTGCAATACCTTTGTTATCTTTGTACTAACACCCCACTCTTTGCTGTGTCATTGCAATACCTTGTTATCTTTGTACATTAACACCACCTACTCCCACTCTTTGCTGTGTCATTGCAATACCTTGTTATCTTTGTACATTAACACCCCCACTCCCACTCTTTGCTGTGCCATTACAATACCTTGTTATCTTTGTACATTAACACCCCCACTCACGTTCTTTGCTGTGCCATTACAATACCTTTGTTATCTTTTGAACATTAACACCCCACTGCCACTCTTTGCTGTGTCATTGCAATACAATACCTTGTTATCTTTGTACATTAACACCCCCACCCCACTCTTTGCTGTGCCATTACAATACCTTGTTCTCTTTGTACATTAACACCCCCACTCACGTTCTTTGCTGTGCCATTAAAATACCTTGTTATCTTTGAACATTAACACCCCCACTGCCACTCTTTGCTGTGTCATTGCAATACCTTGATATCTTTGTACATTAACAACCCCACTGCCATTCTTTGCTGTGTCATTGCAATACCTTGTTAACTTTGTACATTAACACCCCCACTCACACTCTTTTTGCTGTGCCATTACAATACCTTGCTATCTTTGTACATTAACACCCCCACTCCCGCTCTGTCTTGTGTCATTACAATACCTTGTTATCTTTGAACATTAACACCCCCACTGCCACTCTTTTGCTGTGTCATTGCAATACCTTTGATATCTTTGTACATTAACAACCCCACTGCTGTGTCATCAATACCTTCATTGTAATATCTTTCTTTGCTGTGTCATGTCATTGCAATACCTGGTTAATCTTTGTACATTAACACCCCACTCACGTTCTTTGCTGTGCCATTACAATACCTTGCTATCTTTGTACATTAACACCCCCACTCTCATTCTTTGCTGTGCCATTACAATACCTTGTTATCTTTGTATATTAACACCCCCGCTCCCACTCTTTGCTGTGCCATTAAAATACCTTGTTATCTTTGTACATTAACACCCCCACTCCCACTCTTTGCTGTGACATTGCAATACCTTGTTATCTTTGTACATTAACACCCCCACTCCCACTCTTTCCTGTGTCATTGCAATACCTTGTTATATTTGTACATTAACACCCCCGCTCCCACTCTGTGCTGTGCAATAATAATACCTTGTTATCTTTGTACATTAACACCCCCACTCCCGCTCTGTCTTGTGTCATTACAATACCTTGTTATCTTTATACATTAACACCCCCACTCCCGCTCTTTGCTGTGCCAATACAATACCTTGTTTTCTTTGTACATTAACACCCCCTCTCCCGCTCTTCGCTGTGTCATTACATTACCTTGTTATCTTTGTACATTAACACCCCCGCTCTCACTCTTTGCTGTGTCATTGCAATACCTTCTTATCTTTATACATTAACACTCACACTCCCAGTAGCGTGACGCAATGATTACAGACGAGTCAGCGTTTGTCCCGATTCACAGGTGACAAAAAAGTCGTTTGTATGATGTCGTGATGTATGGTGGTGCCGCAATCCAATTGAGGTTCCACTTAACAATCAGTCATAGTTCGCTGACGGTGTTTTAATTGACTGTTTTACCCGTGTGATGTATATGTGTCTATCATGAATATATCAGTGTACGTGTCCCTAACGTGAATGTATGTGTATGAGTAACATAAATGCATCTGTGTCTAACATGAATGTATGTCTGGGCCTAACATGAATATATGTGTACATAACATGAATGTATGTCTGGGCCTAACATGAATGTATGTCTGGGCCTAACATGAATATATATGTGTGTGTAACATGAATGTATGTGTGTGTCTAACATGAATGTATATGTGTCTAACATGACAATATATGTGTGCCTAACATGAATGTATGTGTGTGTCTAACATGAATGTATGTCTGTGTCTAACATGAATGCTTGTGTGTGTTTAACATGAATGTATGTGTGTGTCTAACATGAATGTATGTGTGTGTCTAACATTAATGTATGTGTGTGTCTAGCATGAATGTATGTGTGTGTCCAACATGAATGTATGTGTGTCTCTAACATGAATGTATGTGTGTGAGTAACATGAATGTATCTGTGGGTCTAACATTAATGTATGTGTGTGTCTAACATGAATGTATGTGTATGTCTAACATGAATGTATGTGTGTGTCTAACATGAATTCATGTGTGTGTGTAACATGAATGTATGTGTGTGACCAACATGAATGTATGTGTGTGCCTAACATGAATATATGTGTATGTCTAACATCAAAGTATGTGCGTGTCTAAAATGAATGTGTATGTGTGTGTCTAACATTAATGTATGTGATAATGTATGTGTGTGTCTAACATGAAATGAATATATGTGTGTCCATGAAATGTGTCTAACATGAATGTATGTGTGTCGTGTGTATGTGTGTGTGCCTAACATGAATGTATATGTGTGTCTCACACGAATGTATGTGTGTGTCTAACATGAATGTATGTGTATATCTAACATGAATGTATGTGTACATCTAACATGAATGTATGTGTCTGTAACGTGAATGTATGTGTGTGTCTAACATGAATTCATGTGTGTGTGTAACATGAATGTATGTGTGTCACCAACATGAATGTATGTATGTGCCTAACATGAATATATGTGTATGTCTAACATCAAAGTATGTGTGTGTCTAACATGAATGTGTATGTGTGTGTCTAACATGAATGTATGTGTGTGTCTAACATGAATGTATCTGTGTGTCCAAAATCAAAGTACGTGTGTGCCTAACATGAATGTATGTGTGTATCTAACATGAATGTATGTGTGTGTCTAACATGAATGTGTGTGTCTAACATGAATGTATGTGTGTGTCTAACATGAATGTATGTGTGTGTCTAACATGAATGTATGTGTGTCTAACATGAATGTATGTGTGTGTCTAACATGAATGTATGTGTATGTCTAACATGAATGTATGTGTCCGCCTAACATGAATGTATGTGTGTATCTAACATGAATGTATGTGTACATCTAACATGAATGTATGTGTGTGTCTAACATGAATGTATGTGTGTGTCTAACATGAAATGTACATGTGTGTGTGTCTAACATGATGTATGTGTGTGTCCTAACATGGATGTATGTGTGTGTCTAACATGAATGTATGTGTGTCTAACATGAATGTATGTGTGTGTCTAACATGAATGTATGTGTGTGTAACATGAATATGAATGTAACATGTGTGTGTCTAACATGAATGTATGTGTGTGTCTAACATGAATGTATGTGTGTGTCTAACATGAATGTATATGTGTGTCTAACATGAATGTATGTGTGTGTCTAACATGAATGTATGTGTGTGTCTAACATGAATGTATGTGTGTCTAACATGAATGTATATGTGTGTCTAACATGAATGTATGTGTGTGTCTAACATGAATGTATGTGTGTGTCTAACATGAATGTATGTGTGTGTCTAACATTAATGTATATGTGTCTCTAACATGAATGTATGTGTGTGTCTAACATGAATGTATGTGTGTGCCTAACATGAATGTATGTGTGTCTAACATCAAAGTACATGTGTGTCTAACATGAACGTATGTGTGTCTCTAACATGAATGTATGTGTGTGTCTAACATCAAAGTACATGTGTGTCTAACATGAATGTATGTGTGTGTCTAACATGAATGTATGTGTGTGTCTAACATGAATGTATGTGTGTGTCTAACATGAATGTATGTGTGTGTCTAACATGAATGTATGTGTGTGTCTAACATGAATGTATGTGTGTCTAACATGAATGTATGTGTGTGTCTAACATGAATGTATGTGTGTGTCTAACATGAATGTATGTGTGTGTCTAACATGAATGTATGTATGTGTACATCTAACATGAATGTAATAACATGAATGTATGTGTGTGTCTAACATGAATGTATGTGTGTGTGTCTAACATGAATGTATGTGTGTGTCTAACATGAATGTGTGTGTGTGTCTAACATGAATGTATGAATGTGTGTCTAACATGAATGTATGTGTGTGTCTAACATGAATGTATGTGTGTGTCTAACATGAATGTATGTGTGTGTCTAACATGAATGTATGTGTGTGTCTAACATGAATGTATGTGTGTGTCTAACATGAATGTATGTGTGTGCCTAACATGAATGTATGTGTGTCTAACATGAATGTATGTGTGTGTCTAACATGAATGTATGTGTGTCTCTAACATGAATGTATGTGTGTGTCTAACATCAAATGTATGTGTGTGTCTAACATGAATGTATGTGTGTGTCTAACATGAATGTATGTGTGTGTCTAACATGAATGTATGTGTGTGTCTAACATGATGTGTGTATGAATGTGTGTGTCTAACATGAATGTATGTGTGTGTCTAACATTAATGTATGTGTGTGTCTAACATGAATGTATGTGTGTGTCTAACATGAATGTATGTGTGTGTCTAACATGAATGTATGTGTGTGTCTAACATGAATGTATGTGTGTGTCTAACATGAATGTATGTGTACATCTAACATGAATGTATGTGTGTGTGTGTAACATGAATGTATGTGTGTGTGTCTAACATGAATGTATGTGTGTGTCTAACATGAATGTATGTGTGTGTCTAACATGAATGTATGTGTGTGTCTAACATGAATGTATGTGTGTGTCTAACATGAATGTATGTGTGTGTGTCTAACATGAATGTATGTGTGTGCCTAACATGAATGTATGTGTGTGTATCTAACATGAATGTATGTGTGTGTCTAACATGAATGTATGTGTCTGTCTAACATGAATGTATGTGTGTGTCTAACATGAATGTATGTGTGTGTCTAACATGGATGTATGTGTGTGTGTGTGTTATCTAACATGAATGTATATGTGTGTCTAACATGAATGTATGTGTATGTGTGTCTAACATGAATGTATGTGTGTGTGTCTAACATGAATGTATGTGTGTGTCTAACATGAATGTATGTGTGTGTCTAACATGAATGTATGTGTGTGTCTAACATTAATGTATGTGTGTGTCTAACATTAATGTATGTGTGTGTGTCTAACATGAATGTATATGTGTGTGTCTAACATGAATGTAGTATGTATGATGTGTGTCTAACATGAATGTATGTGTGTGTCTAACATGAATGTATGTGTGTCTAACATGAATGTACATGTGTGTCTAACATGAATGTATGTGTGTGTCTAACATTAATGTATGTGTGTGTCTAACATGAATGTATGTGTGTGTCTAACATGAATGTATGTGTGTGTCTAACATGAATGTATGTGTGTGTCTAACATGAATGTATGTGTGTGTCTAACATGAATGTATGTGTGTGTCTAACATGAATGTATGTGTATATCTAACATGAATGTATGTGTACATCTAACATGAATGTATGTGTGTGTGTGTAACATGAATGTATGTGTGTGTCTAACATGAATGTATGTGTGTCTAACATGAATGTATGTGTGTGTCCAACATGAATGTATGTGTGTGTCTAACATGAATGTATGTGTGTGTGTCTAACATGAATGTATGTGTGTGTCTAACATGAATGTATGTGTGTGTCTAACATGAATGTATGTGTGTGTCTAACATGAATGTATGTGTGTGTCTCTAACATGAATGTATGTGTGTCTAACATGAATGTATGTGTGTCTAACATGAATGTATGTGTGTGTCTAACATTAATGTATGTGTGTGTCTAACATGAATGTATGTGTATGTGTCTAACATGAATGTATGTGTGTGTCTAACATGAATGTATATGTGTGTCTAACATGAATGTATGTGTGTGTCTAACATGAATGTATGTGTGTGTCTAACATGAATGTATGTGTGTGTCTAACATGAATGTATGTGTGTGTCTAACATGAATGTATGTGTGTGTCTAACATATAATAACATGAATGTGTGTGTCTAACATGAATGTATGTGTGTGTCTAACATGAATGTATGTGTGTGTCTAACATGAATGTATGTGTGTGTCTAACATGAATGTATGTGTGTGTAAGTAACATGAATGTATGTGTGTGTCTAACATGAATGTATGTGTGTGTCTAACATGAATGTATGTGTGTGTCTAACATGAATGTATGTGTGTGTCTAACATGAATGTATATGTGTGTCTAACATGAATGTATGTGTGTGTCTAACATGAATGTATGTGTGTATCTAACATGAATGTATGTGTACATCTAACATGAATGTATGTGTGTGTGTAACATGAATGTATGTGTGTGTCTAACATGAATGTATGTGTGTGTCTAACATGAATGTATGTGTGTGTCTAACATGAATGTATGTGTGTGTCTAACATGAATGTATGTGTGTGTCTAACATGAATGTATGTGTGTGTCTAACATGAATGTATGTGTGTCTAACATGAATGTATGTGTGTGTCTAACATGAATGTATGTATGTGTGTCTAACATGAATGTATGTGTGTGTCTAACATGAAATGTATGTGTGTGTCTAACATGAATGTATGTGTGTGTCTCTAACATGAATGTATGTGTGTGTCTAACATGAATGTATGTGTGTGTCTAACATGAATGTATGTGTGTCTAACATGAATGTATGTGTGTGTCTAACATGAATGTATGTGTGTATCTAACATGAATGTATGTGTGTCTAACATGAATGTATGTGTGTGTGTCTAACATGAATGTATGTGTGTGTGTCTGACATGAATGTATGTGTGTGTCTAACATGAATGTATGTGTGTGTCTAACATGAATGTATGTGTGTGTCTAACATGAATGTATGTGTGTGTCTAACATTAATGTATGTGTGTGTCTAACATGAATGTATGTGTGTGTCATGAATGTATTATGATGTGTGCCTAACATGAATGTATGTGTGTGTGTCTAACATGAATGTAATGTGATGTGTGTGTGTATGTAACATGAATGTATGTGTGTGTCTAACATGAATGTATGTGTGTGTCTAACATAAATGTATGTGTGTGTCTAACATGAATGTATGTGTGTGTCTAACATGAATGTATGTGTGTGTCTAACATGAATGTATGTGTGTGTCTAACATGAATGTATGTGTGTGTCTAACATGAATGTATGTGTGTGTCTAACATGAATGTATGTGTGTCTAACATGAATGTATGTGTGTCTAACATGAATGTATGTGTGTGTCTAACATGAATGTATGTGTGTGTCTAACATGAATGTATATGTGTGTGTCTAACATGAATGTATGTGTGTGTCTAACATGAATGTATGTGTGTGTCTAACATGAATGTATGTGTGTGTCTAACATGAATGTATGTGTGTGTCTAACATGAATGTATGTGTGTGTATGAATGTATGTGATATATCTAACATGAACATGTGTGTCTAACATGTGTATGTGTGTGTCTAACATGAATGTATGTGTGTGTCTAACATGAATGTATGTGTGTCTAACATGAATGTATGTGTGTGTCCAACATGAATGTATGTATGTGTGTCTAACATGAATGTATGTGTGTGTGTCTAACATGAATGTATGTGTGTGTGTCTAACATGAATGTATGTGTGTGCCTAACATGAATGTATCAACAACCCAACATGAACACACATGAACAACCCAACACGAATGAGCCCCACACAACCCACATGAACACACAACATGTGGTCCACCACACATGAACACCCACATGAATGGAGACAGACACACGAAACCCACATAACATGGACACAACAGAGGGAACCCACATGAACACACATGAATGCATGATCACCGAACGGACACGAACGGACACAGAATGTCCCAACACACACATGACCCAACACACAAAGGAAACCCAACAACCCCACACACACCCACACAACCCACATGGAGGAAACCACACAGCACAACCCACAGGAAGTCCCAACATGAACCCACACGAACATGTGAGCACATGATCCCCACATGGAGGAGCCCAACAGGAATCCACAGCCCACGAACAGACACCCACACAGAACATAACACGAATGACCCCACACGACCCAGGAAACCACACAACCCCACAGAATGCACATGAATAGGAACCAATCAGGAAACGAAACCACGAATGGACACATGAATGTATCCCACATGACCCACATGAATGGAGAACTGAAACACATGAATGGAAGGAAACACATGAGAACGAACATGGAGGAAACGAACATAATGTGGAAACCCAAGGAATGGGACACATGAATGTTCAGCCCATGAATGGAGGAAACCAACCCAACATGAAACCCAGACCAGGAGGAGGAAACCCCACAACCCACACGAAGCCCAACACGAACACCCACATGGACACATGAATTCCCACATGGAGAACCCACAGAATGGACAGGAAACCCAACATGAACATGAACCCACTGACACTGCATGTGGCCCCAACATGAATGACTGAGGCCCCAATATGGACAAGGAGCCCAACATGGACATCCAACGTGGAATGGACATGAACAAGGACATAGGAAATAAATGTGAACAGGAAACCACATGACAGAATCAAGACACATGGCCCACATGAAACCCACATGAACGAGCAGGAAACCCACATGAACACCACACACATGAATGGAACATGGAATGGAGAACATTAACAGGAACCCACACAACGGAGGAACACACATGACCACAGACAGGAACAAGGAAACCCACACACTGAACACACACATGGACACATGAATCGGAGGAAACCACACATGTGGTCTAACATGAACGGCATGAATGTATAGGAAACGAAGAATGAACACTGACCACTGAACATGAACATGAACGGACATAGGAAACCCACATGAATGAAACCCACCATGAATGGAAGAACATGAACGGTATCAACATGAACACACGAACATGGAGAAAATAACCCCAACATGAATGCATAAAATATGAATGAAAACCAACATGAATGAAACACACACAAGAACAGAACATGAATGAAGGAAGACAACTAATGTAAACCACATGAACATGAATGGAACATGAATGTATAAAATATGAATGAAGGAAGGAAGGAATGAACATGAAAACGAAGAATGAACATGAATATGAATGGGGAGTGGAACGAAATGAATGTGAATGAATATGAATGAATAATAAATGAATATGGAATGAACATGAATGAATAAAGAACATGAATGGAAAAGGAGGAAATTAATATAATGAATAGAATATGGAAATGAATATGGAATGGAATATGAATGAATATGGAATGTATGAATATGGAATGGAGACACATGAATATCTAACATGGAAAATATGAATGAATATGAATGAAACATGAATGGAATAATGTATGAATATGAAGGAAACGAATAGAAAATATGAATGGAATGGAGAGGAAACGAATGGAATGAATGAGGAAAAGGAACACAATGAAAACACATGAATGGAGGAAATGAAAAATGGAAACATGGAATAAAAGAATATGAATATAAAATGGAAAGAAATGGAAGGAAACTTAACATGAATGGAAAACAGACGAAAAGAAATGGAATGGAGGAAACAATAATATGAATGTATAAGGAATATGGAATGGAAATGAATATTAATATGGAATATGGAATGGGGAACAGAATAGATGAAATATGAATATGAATATGAATGGAAGGGAATATCTTAACGTGGAATGGAAGGAATGGAATGAATGGAAACAATATGGAAATGTGTGTGTCCTAACATGAATGCATGTGTGTGTCTAATATGAATGTATGTGTGTGTCCTAACATGAATGTATGTGTGTGTGTCTAACATGAAATGCATGTGTGTGTATCTAACATGAATGTATATGTGTGTCTAACATGAATGTATGTGTGTCTAACATGAATGTATGTGTGTGTCTAACATGAATGTATGTGTGTGTCTAACATGAATGTAAGCATGTGTGTGTCTAACATGAATGTATGTGTGTGTCTAACATGAATGTATGTGTGTGCCTAACATGAATGTATGTGTGTGTCTAACATCAAATGTATGTGTGTGTCTAACATGAATGTATGTGTGACTCTAACATTAATGTATGTGTGTGTAACATCATGTATATGTGTCTAACATTAATGTATGTGTGTGTGTAACATGAATGTATGTGTGTCTAACATTAATGTATGATATGTGTGTCTAACATGAATGCACGTGTGTGTCTAACATGAATGTAACATGAATGTGTGTGTGTGTCTAACATGAATGTACATGTGTATATTACATGAATGTATGTGTGTGTCTAACATTGAATGTATGTGTGTGTCCAGCATGAATGCTTGTGTGTGTGAGTAACATGAATGTATGTGTGTGTCTAACATGAATGTATGTGTGTGTGTCTAATATGAATGTATATGTGTTGTCTAACATGAATGTATGTGTGTGTCTAACATGAATGTATATGTGTGTCTAACATGAATGTATGTGTGTGTCTAACATGAATGCATGTGTGTCTGACATCTAACATGAATGTATGTTTGTGTGTCTAACATGAATGTATGTGTGTGTCTGTAACATGGAATGTGTGTGTGTGTCTAACATGAATGTATGTGTGTGTCCAACATGAATGTATGTCAGTCTCTAACATGAATGTATGTGTGTGTCTAACATGAATGTATGTGAGTGAGTAACATGAATGTATGTGTGTGTCTACCATTATTGTATGTGTGTGTGTAACATGAATGTATGTGTATGTCTAACATGAAAGTATGTGTGTATCTAACATTAATGTATATGTGTGTCTAACATTAATGTATGTGTGTGTCTAACATGAATGTATCAGTGTCCAACATTAATGTATATGTGTGTCCAACATTAATATATGTGTGTGTCTAACATGAATCCATGTGTGTGTCTGACATGAATGTATATGTGTGTCTAACATGAATGTATGTGTGTGTCTAACATGAATGTATGTCAGTCTCTAACATGAATGTATGTGTGTGTCTAACATGAATGTATGTGAGTGAGTAACATGAATGTATGTGTGTGTCTACCATTATTGTATGTGTGTGTGTAACATGAATGTATGTGTATGTCTTACATGAAAGTATGTGTGTATCTAACATGAATGTATATGTGTGTCTAACATTAATGTATGTGTGTGTCTAACATGAATGTATGTAAAACACCATGGAATGTATGTGTGTCTAACATCAAAGAACTGTGTGTGGCTCCACTGATGAATGCATGTGGGTGAGCATGATCAGGATGTGGTGGTCCCATTGACAGGGAATCCATGAATGGGACAGACAATCATGACCCAATCATCCCATCCCACACGAACGCATCCACCACGAACATGACCCAACACGAACACACAGGAAACCCACAGAACCCCACATGAAACCAACATGAACATGAAACCCACATGAACACAGGAACAAGGAACATGAACGGACAGGAACACGAATCAGAACATGAAACCCACACAAAATATGAATGGACATAAACCCACATGAACATCCACATGGAGAACCCACATGAATGCACATGAAAATATGAACACATGAACACAGAAACCAACATGACTGTATGTAAACCACGAATGGCACATAGAAAACATGAACACGAATGGACACATGAACAAGGAAACCCATCACCGACATGACCAACCCACACAACCAACATGAATGGAGAAACCAACACACAAACATGAACGAAGGAAACCACAACGCACATGAATGAACCAACAACATAGGACCCACACAAGGAAACACACACCAACATGAACACACAGAATGGAGAACCACCACACGAACATGGCCCACCCACATAGACAGGAAACCACATGAATCAGACATATCCAACAACCAGGAAACCACATGAATGGACGAACGACCAACACTGACCAAGGAACATGAACATGGACATGACACAGACATGGACAGACACACACATGGCCAAACACACAAGACCCACACAGAGGACAAACACAGACCCACACGGAGGAAACGAAGACACAACTGCATAGACAAATGAACTGACAGGAAACCCACTGACCACGAACCAACACAATCAGACACCTGACACAACCACATGAATGAACCACACGCAGGAACATAGAACCCACATGAATGCACAAAGACCCACGAACAGAACGACACAGGAACCAACAGAATGGAGGAAACGAACATGAACACATGAACAAGCACACATGAACCCAACACACACGTAACATGAATGCATGGATGGAGGAAACCCGAACCCACACACATGAATGTATGCCCAACATGAAACACAGAACCCACATGAATGTATGAAACGAACATGAATGGAGACACATGAAAAGACCCACATGAAAAGGATAACATGAATGTATGGAACGAATATGAATGCATGAACCAACATGACACTGTATGAATATGAATAAGGAATGAACATGAATGGAGGAACACAAACACATGGAATGGAAAACACATGAATGTATAAAGACACAAGGAATGGAGGAAACGAACATGAATGTGAGTATGGAATGAACATAATATGAATGAATATGGAATGAGAACATAGAAGGAACGAATATGAATGAAAATTAACATGAATATAAATGAATATGAATGTATGAATATGAATATGAATAAAGAAATGGACATGAATGGAAAATATGGAATATCTGACATGGACACATGGATGAACATGAATGAATATGAATGCATGGACATGGAATGGGAGAATATGAATGTATAAACATGAATGTATATAAAGAATATGGAATGTATAAAATGAATATGAATAAGATAACTGACATAAATGAATGGAATGGGATGAATGAATGAATGAAGGAAATAATGTGTTTAATATGAATGTATAAACTAACATGGAATATAAACAGTCTTAACATGAATGTATGAACATGAATGGAAGGAGTGGAATATGGAATATAATATAAATATGGAATATGTTCAATATGAAAGGAGTGTATCTGAATATTAATGGAAAGAGGAATAATGGAATATGGAATAGTGTTCAACATAATGTATATAAACCAAATTGACAGGGAATGAATATGAAACAGATATGAATGGATATGAATATAATGGAAAAATGAATATGGAATGTATGTTGCCCTAACATGAATATGGACATGAATGTAGTGGAGTGAGTAACATGAATGTTCAATGACATAGTGGAATATGAATGTATAAATGGCATGAAAGAGTGGAACATGAATATTAATATGGAATGGGGACAGGAAACCAACACATGTGTTTTAATATGGAATGAATATGGAACCTACGCGTGTCCTGACACGAACGCATGGCCCCAACACGAACGCATGTGTCCAACATGAACGAATCAGTCCACACGAACTGTCCAGGTCCTGGACACGAACGCACGTGACATCCACATGAATGCATGATCCAACATGAACGCATGTGTGTGTCCAATCACGAATGCATGTGTGTCCAACACGAACGCAGGTCCCACATGAATGGTCCTGACACGAACTTGACATGACATGAAACCTGAACCACACACAGGAAACCCAGAAGACCACATGGAGACATGAACGAACACATGGACATGTGAGTAGCATGAACACAGACACAGAACGGACACAGAACCCCACACACGAACATGAATATCCCAACGAATAGGAACATGACCCACACAGAATGGACACATAAAATAACGAACAAGGACCAACACGAGAATATGGAATAACCAGCCCCACATGAATGGAATGGAACCCACACCAACGACATGACCAGACACGAACGAAACTGACATGGACACACACATGAGGAAACACATGAAACCCACAAGGAGACACAGAATGGAAAAGACCACACAACACACAACACACATGACACAAAATATAAAATATGTATAAATGAACACACACACATAACCAACACACCCGGACATGAATGAACCCACACACCCAACACAAACACACAGAACACAAGACCCACATGGAACACGACAACCAACACGAATAACCCAACATGAACAGACAACCCCACTGACCAGAATGTCCACATGAGACACACAACCAACCATGAATGGAGACCCAACACACATGAAACCATGAACGGAGACACATAACGTAACATGAATCACACATAACCACACGAATGGACACCCACAACGGACAGGAAACCCACATGAAGACCCAACATGACCAAGGAACATGAACACACATGAACCACATGAACGGACAGGAAACGAACACACACACATGGAAACACATAGGACACATGAAACGAACATGAACACACAAGTGGCCAAGGAATGGAAACACATAGACAGGAATGGATAGGAAACACGAATGGAAACCACACGAATGGACACCACAACCCACACACACATGAATGTATGGAACACATGAATGCATGGAAACGAACATGAAGGAAACATGAAACGGACATGAATGTATGGAAAACTGGACATGGAGGAGGAAACAACACAATGGATGAACATGAATGTATGTCTGACATGAATGTATAACATGGAATGGAAAACCAACATGAATGAAACGAACATGAATGGAAAACATGAATGCATAGAAACGGACAGGAATATAATGGACATGAATATGGAATATGACCTGGACACGAGACACCACGAACATGAATGAATGAGACATGAATCCAGAACCCACATGGACCCAACACAGAATCACACCCACATGGAACATAGGAAACCCACGACCCAACATGAACACACATGAACGAACTGACATGAATGTGGTCCACACAACATGTGGTCTGGATGACCATGTCCCAACACACAATCAACAAGGAGGAACAGATCCCACCCAACACAACCCACACGAATGCAGCACGAACACATGAACAAGGCACATCCACATGAATGGCCCCACATGAATTCCCACTGACCCAACATGAACGGAGACCCCACTGCATGTACTCCCACATGACCCAACCCACAGACAGACAGGAAACCCAACCATGGAGACTGACACGAATGGACCAACACACACATAAACCAACAGGAAACCCACATGAATGTATGAATAACCCACACAACCAACATGAATGTATGTGAGCCCCTAACATGAACATGTGTGGAGCACATGGAATGCCCACACACACTGCATGAAACATGAATATCCAACATGGAATGTAATGAATATGAATGAAACGAACATGAATGTATCTAACATGAATGTGAAGACTTAACATGAATATAAATATGAATGGAAGGAACATGAATGAATATGAATGGAATGGAATATGAATGAAAATATGAATGAATGAATATGTCTTATATGAATGGAAAATATGAATGGAAACTGACATGAATGTATGGAAACACACACAGATGAACATGAATTAACATGAATGGAATATGGAATGGAAACAACACATGAATGTATAGGAAACGAAACCAATATGAATGTGTGTTCAATATGAATGTATGTGTGTCTTAACATGAATGTATGTGAAACATATAAATGTATAGTGGAATGAAACGGAAATGAATGGATAATATGTGTCTTAACATGAATGGGAAACTAATATGAATGAACATGAATGAATATGAATGTATGTGGAGTAATATGAATGGAAAATAACATATAGAAAATATGAATGGAAACAATGAATAATATAAACATAATATGAACATGAATAAAATAAACCAACATAATGGGGAGAAACCAATATTATATGAACATGGAATGAAAATGGACAAGAATGGAGAGGAATGAAGATGGAATGAATATGGAATATGGAATATGAATGTATGTGGAAAAATATGGAATGGAATATGAATGAGGAAACATGAAATATAATGGGGACAGGAAATGAAGAATGGAATATGAAGGAAAATGGAATCTTATGCTTAGGTCTGATATGAATGGACAGGCCTAACACGAACGCACATGTGTGTCCAACACGAATGAACGTGAGTGGTCCACATGAATGTCCACAGTCCTGAGGAGACATCCACCATGAACATCCAACACATGAATGTGACAGGAAACCCAACATGAATGGACCCACACCACACATGAACGGACAGGAATGTATGGTCTTACATGAACTGACAGGAATGAACCAAGACACACACACATGGAGACAACCACACATAGACCCACAGGACCCAACATGGACAGACACAACATGAACCACACACACACGAATCACACCCACACAAGGACCAACATGAGGAAACCCAACCCACAGACAGACCCACATGACACATGAAACCCACATGAACACGAATGAACCCCAACACGACTTGTGAAGGAACACAACATAAAATATGGAACATGACCCAGCCCAACATGAACGGATAACATGAACGAAACCAACACACCTGACATGACACAACTGAAACTGACACGAACACACATGAATCAGAGAATCACAACCCACAGACACAAACACAACGACCCACGACATGAATGAACGACCACACACAATCACACACAACACACGAAGGAAACCCACACACAGGAAACCTAACAGAATGAACCTGAACATGAATGCATAATAAACGGACATGAATGGAATAAACCAACACAATATGTGTTCAACATAAATGGAAAATGAATATGGAATGCATAAATATCTAACATGAATGGAAAAATATGAACAAGGAAACCCAACATGAAACCCACATGAAACCACATGAATGAAGGAAACCCACCATGAACATGAACATGAATGTATGGACACACTGCACAAGAACAAGGAAACCAACGGATCACACAACACGAACAGGAAACCCAACATGAGACACCCACATGAAACCCAACACATGAACGAATATAGGAAACCCCACATGGACATGGAATAGAAGACCACAAGGAACATGAATGTGTCTAACATGAATGCATGGAAACCAACAGGAATGTCTACAATATTAATGAATATGAATGGAAAATGAACATGACAAGGAAAAATGTGAAACAATATGAATGGAAGGAAACGAACATGAACATAACATGAATGAAAACAACATGAATGAATGGAGTGGACACAAATAACATGAATGAAAATGAACATGACAGAGAACATGAATGGAGCAGGAAAATATGAAAACACATGAATGGAGGAAACGAATATGAATGAATATGAATATGAACATGGAATGTCTTGATATGAATATATGAATGAAAACATGAATAAACATAATGAAGGAATATGAATGGAAATGGATATGGAGAAAATGAATATGGAATAGGGAAGGGAAACTGAAACCAATATGAATGAATATGAATATAAAGAATATGGAATGAATAAATGGATAAATAAACTAACATAATATGAATATGAATCCAGGAACCCACATGAATCGAGAATGCATAAAAAGAATGAATGTGGAGACATCCCACATGACATCCCACATGAACACCAACATGAAACCCAACATGAACGCACACAGGAAACCAACACCCAGGACACATGACCCACACAACCTGACATGAATGGAGGAACCAACACAGAATCAACATGGACATGAACGAACACATGGACACATGAACAAGGAGTAGCATGAACATGAAGGAATATGGAATGTATCATGAATGGACTTAACACACGAACATGAATGCATGAACATGAAAAGACCTAACATGAACACATGAAACACATGAACGCATGGAATGGATGGACATGGAATGAATAAACTGACATGAAACGAAAATGTCCAAATAAAATATAAATATAAACCAACATGAATGTATAGAACATGAATGTATGAATAGAACACGACAACTAATTATGAATGTATGGAGTCTTAATATGAATGAATGTATGTGTGGAAAATATGAATGGAAAGAAACCACTTAATAATAAAATAGAATGTATGTATAAAAACAGAACATGAATGTATGTATCCAACATGAATGAAAATGAACATGAATGTATAAATGAAACGAACATGAATGGGAGGTATATCTTAATATGAATGTATAAAGACATGGAATATGGAATGAATATAATGGAAAATGAATATGAATGTATGGAATGGAATATCAGGAAACGGAGAAAATAAAATATGAATGGAAGAAATGGAATATGAAAGGAATGGGAAAATGAATAAACGAATATGAATATGTGTGTTCAACATGAATGTATGTGGAGTGTTCATATGAATAAACGAAAGAAATATTAACATGAATGGAAAACATGAATATGAAGCCTGAAAAGGAATGGATATGGAATATAGTTCTTATGAATATGGATATAATATAGAAACCAACAAAAAATGGGAAATGAAGGAATATGGACATGGAATGAAATGAATATGGAATGGAATATGAATGGAAGGAAATGAATATGAATATAGGGAAATATGGAATAAATGAAAGAATGAAGATAATGGAGGAAATGGAACATGAATGGAAAATAATGAAATGAATGGAATAAAATGACATAATATGGGGAAATATGGAATGGAACAAATATGAATGGGAATGAATGGAATGGAAGGAATATGAATGTATGGAATATGGAATGGGGAATATGAATAGAAGGGAAATGAAAGAAGATGGAGGAAAATATGGAATGAATGGAATATGGAATATGGAATGGTGGAATATGGAATGAATGGACGGAATATGAATGGTGGAATAAATGAATAGTGGATAATGGGGAGGGGAAGATAATCACCATTAACGTATGTGTGTCTAACATGAATGTATGTGTGTGTCTAACATGAATGCATGTGTGTGTTCAATACGAACGTATGTGTGTACCCAACATGAATGGCAATAATGTGTAAGTACTAACATGAATGTATGTGTGTGTCTAACATTAATGTATGTGTGTGTCTAACATCCAAAAGTATGTGTGCTCCTAACATGAATGTATGTGTGTGTCTAACATGAATGTATATGTATGTCTTACATGAATGTATGTGTGTTTCTAACATTAATGTATGTTTGTGTCTAACATAATGTGTGTCTAACATGAATGTATGTGTCTGTCCAACATGAATGTATATGTGTGTCTAACATGAATGTATGTGTGTGTCTAACATGAATGCATGTGAGTGTCTGACATAAATGTATGTGTGTGTCCAACATTAATGTATATGTGTGTCTAACATGAACGTATGTGTGTGTCTAACATGAATCCATGCGTGTGTCTGACATGAATGTATATGTGTGTCTAACATGAATGCATATGTGTGTCTAACATGAATGAATGTGAGTGTCTTACATGAATGTCTGTTTGTGTCTAACATGAATGTATGTGTATATCTAACATGAATGTATGTGTACATCTAACATGAATGTATGTGTGTGTCTAACATGAATGTATGTGTGTGTCTAACATGAATGTATGTGTGTGTCTAACATGAATGCATGTGTGTGTCTAACATGAATGTGTGTGTGTCTTACATGAATGTATGTGTGTGTCTGACATGAATGTATGTGTGTGTCTTACATGAATGTATGTGTGTGTCTGATATGAATGTATGTGTGTGTCCAACATTAATGTATGTGTGTCTGTAACATCAATGTATGTGAGTGTCTTACATGAATGTCTGTTTTTGTCTAACATTAATGTATGTGTGTGTCTAACATGAATGTATGTGTGTGTCTAACATGAATGTATGTGTGTGAGTAGCATGAATGTATGTGTGTGTAACATGAATGTATGTGTATGTCTAACATGAATGTATGTGTGTATCTAACATGAATGTATATGTGAGTCTAACATTAATGTATGTGTGTGTCTAACATGAATGTATGTGTATATCTAACATGAATGTATGTGTACATCTAACATGAATGTATGTGTGTGTCTAACATGAATGTATGTGTGTGTCTAACATGAATGCATGTATGTGTCTAACATGAATGTATGTGTGTCTTACATGAATGTATGTGTGTGTCTGACATGAATGTATGTGTGTGTCTTACATGAATGTATGTGTGTGTCTGATATGAATGTATGTGTGTGTCCAACATTAATGTATGTGTGTGTGTAACATAAATGTATGTGTGTGTCCAACATGAATGTATGTGTGTGTCTAACATGAATGTATGTGTGTGCCTAACATGAATGTATGTGTGTCTAACATCAAACTACGTGTGTGTCTAACATGAATGTATGTGAGTCTCTAACATGAATGTATGTGTGTGTCTAACATGAATGTATGTGTGTGAGTAACATGAATGTATGTGTGTGTCTACCATTAATGTATGTGTGTGTGTAACATGAATGTATGTGTATGTCTAACATGAATGTATGTGTGTATCTAACATGAATGTATGTGTGTGTCTAACATGAATGTATGTGTTTGTCTAACATGAATGTATGTGTATATCTAACATGAATGTATGTGTGTGTCTAACATGAATGTATGTGTGTGTGTAACATGAATGTATGTGTGTGTCTAACATGAATGTATGTGTGTGTCTAACATGAATGTATGAATGTGTCCAACATCAATGTATGTGTGTGTCTTACATGAATGTATGTGTGTGTAACATGAATGTATGTGTATGTCGAACATTAATGTATGTGTGTGTCTAACATTAATGTATATGTGTGTCTAACATGAATGTATGTGTGTGTCTAACATGAATGCATGTGTGTGTCTAACATGAATGTATGTGTGTGTCTAACATGAATGTATGTGTGTGTCTAACATGAATGTATGTGTGTGTCTAACATGAATGTATGTGTGTCTAACATGAAAGTATGTGTGTGTCTAACATGAATGTATGTGTGTGTCTAACATGAATGTATGTGTGTGTCTAACATGAATGTATGTGTGTGTCTTACATGAATGTATGTGTGTGTCTGACATGAATGTATGTGTGTGTCCAACATTAATGTATATGTGTGTCTAACATGAATGTATGTGTGTGTCTAACATGAATGCATGTGTGTGTCTAACATGAATGTATGTATGTGTGTCTAACATGAATGTATGTGTGTGTCTAACATGAATGCATGTGTGTGTCTAACATGAATGTATGTGTGTGTCTTAACATGAATGTATGTGTGTGTCTAACATGAATGTATGTGTGTGTCTAACATGAATGTATGTGTGTGCCTAACATGAATGTATGTGTGTGTCTAACATGAATGTATGTGTGTGTCTAACATGAATGTATATGTGTGTCTAACATGAATGTATGTGTGTGTCTAACATGAATGTATGTGTGTCTAACATGAATGTATGTGTGTGTCTAACATGAATGTATGTGTGTCTAACATGAATGTATGTGTGTGTCTAACATGAATGTATGTGTGTCTCTAACATGAATGTATGTGTGTGTCTAACATGAATGTATGTGTGTGAGTAACATGAATGTATGTGTGTGTCTAACATGTATAATGTGTACATGTGTGTGTGTCTAACATGAATGTATGTGTGTGTCTAACATGAATGTATATGTGTGTCTAACATGAATGTATGTGTGTACATCTAACATGAATGTATGTGTGTGTCTAACATGAATGTATGTGTGTGTCTAACATGAATGTATGTGTGTGTCTAACATGAATGTATGTGTGTCCAACATCAATGTATGTGTGTGTCTAACATGAATGTATGTGTGTGTCTAACATGAATGTATGTGTGTGTCTAACATTAATGTATGTGTGTGTCTAACATTAATGTATATGTGTGTCTAACATGAATGTATGTGTGTGTCTAACATGAATGTATGTGTGTGTCTAACATGAATGTATGTGTGTGTCTAACATGAATGTATGTGTGTGTCTAACATGAATGTATGTGTGTGTCTAACATTAATGTATGTGTGTGTCTAACATCCAAAAGTATGTGTGCTCCTAACATGAATGTATGTGTGTGTCTAACATGAATGTATATGTATGTCTTACATGAATGTATGTGTGTTTCTAACATTAATGTATGTTTGTGTCTAACATAATGTGTGCCTAACATTAATGTATGTGTGACTAACGAACTACGTTTCTGATTCAGTGGAAGGCAACCTGAACAAGGACATGGGTGAAGATTACTTGGTAGCGGCGGACTTAACGCTCTACGCAAACCCCTGAGGGTCCTCCAAAGTACCACCAAGAAGTCTTCCCAAAGGAGGGCGAAAAGAAAGAGCAGGAAGCGGCCAGTTCAAGGACGGAGACAAGGGTGAAGACATCATAGCGGCAGATCTCACAAAATACGGAAGTCCATTGGACGACCGGAAAGAAAATAATTCATCAAGTCAAATGGCAAAAGCTCTGATTGCTGAAATATGCAATATTTGATGCGTGATCATTTCCTGGATACAATGTAAAATGTGAAAGGATTGCCTCAGTGTATTTTTAAAAGAAAAACACACACTTGTATGATCGGATTTTTTTCTCAACACACGGTGTTGATTACCAAAATATGTCAATCACACCTATATAACGCTATTTAACAATGGGACTTTCAAATAATCGTCCGTGTTAATCTGGCAAATATTAATAGGATGTGTTAGGATAGACATAAACTTAATCAAGCCAATGTATCGTGTTTTTGTGTTACATCTTCACATTAGCGTATCCGTGTTGCGTTAGACCGAAGTATGAAGGCCGACAGTGTGGATTTTGTCATTAGTTTTCCTTTCTTGCTAATAAAGTCTCATTTCACAGTGGGTCAAGTGTTCATGGTCTGATTCCTCAGGAAAAATTGACGACAGGTCCTCAGACCAAAGACCCACAGCTTCCTGACCGAGTAGGACCTTCACTCTCCATTGCCGGCGTAGTTCTACGGCATGGGTCATAGGATTGGGGCTTGCCAGACAAATGCGTCCTCAGTCATTTTGGTCATTGGACGACCCTGGGTGATCCTTCCTCATAAGTTGACCAATAATCGCGTGGTTGGTGCTCAAGCTCAGGACATCCTTGCCTCATGCAGATCAATGAGTTGCAATTGTGTATTTTCTGAATCTCAATGTCTTGTCATGTCAAGAAAGATATTGTTGGCTCAGTGCCTTAACAGCACGAGTACATGCGACCTTAGTTTTGACATATTGTGTCGAAGCACGAGCTTTAGTAGCCTTTACATGTTCATTCCAGTATGCGAGTGTTCCCTTTGGACCAGAATTTTTAGTGTAGCCTTTGCATAAGACGATGCACTTAACTAATGTTCATATTGTATATAATACTGAACATGACGTCAAATCCCATTTCACCTAGTCTATTCGTGTGTTTGTCAGCTGACGAACAGTGACTGTCAGTTCTGCAGTATGAACTAATTGGCTACATCGGGATAAATATAATTAGATTAAAGTTTCAATGTAACAACGGTTAACTACGTTTATGGACACTTGCTGTGCTTACCAGAGTGGCTAGTTCGATTCAACGACGTAGTTCTGGACGCGTCGACTCTATACTTACGCCGCACTAATATCAATATGGCTAATGACTGAAAAACACAATGGAAGTATATAGCGGCATTATAGATTGTCGAGACTCAGTGTTTACGGACATCAAAGTCACGCCATTAATTTATTGAAAAGATAATGTCAGGTGTTGTTATTCCACCGAGTGAAACTTCTGTGTTTGTGCGTGCGTGAGTGCGTGCGTGTGCGCGGTACGTGTTCACCTTCATGCTAACATTGTTATCTTTGTTAATTAATCCTGTCTAATTGGCTTCGTATTATGTTGCTATCTTTGTACATTAACACCCCACTCCCACTCTTTGCTGTGCCATTGCAATACCTTGTTATCTTTGTACATTAACACCCCACTCCCACTCTTTGCTGTGTCATTGCAATACCTTGTTATCTTTGTACATTAACACCCCCACTCCCACTCTTTGCAGTGCGATTACAATACCTTGCTATCTTTGTACATTAACACCCCCACTCCCACTCTTTGCTGTGTCATTGCAATACCTTGTTATCT
Organism: Haliotis rubra; assembly: GCF_003918875.1. Taxonomy (NCBI): domain Eukaryota; kingdom Metazoa; phylum Mollusca; class Gastropoda; order Lepetellida; family Haliotidae; genus Haliotis; species Haliotis rubra. The sequence continues at coordinate 1,296,221 of NW_025767368.1, read as the reverse complement.
TTGTACATTAACACCCCCGCTCCCACTCTTTGCTGTGTCATTACAATACCTTGTTATCTTTGTACATTAACACCCTCTCCCACTCTTGCTGTGTCATTACAATACCTTTGTTATCTTTGTACATTAACACCCCCACTCCCGCTCTTTGCTGTGTCATTGCAATACCTTGTTATCTTTGTATTTATTAACTCCCTACTACCACTCTTTGCTGTGTCATTGCAATACCTGGTTATCTTTTGTACATTAACACCCTAATCTCCACTCTTTGCAGTGCGATTACAATACCTTGCTATCTTTGTACATTAACACCCCCACTCCCACTTTTTGCTGTGTCATTGCAATACCTTGTTATCTTTGTATATTAACACCCCTACTCCCACTCTTTGCTGTGTCATTGCAATACCTTGTTATCTTTGTACATTAACACCCACCACTCCACTCTTTTGCTGTGCCATTGCAATACCTTTGTTATCTTTGTATATTAACACCCACACTCCCACTCTTTAGCTCTTATTGTGTCATTGCAATACCTTGTTATCTTTGTACATTAACACCCCCATCTCCGCTCTCTTTGCAGTGCGATTACAATACCTTGCTATCTTTGTACATTAACACCCCCACTCCCACTCTTTGCTGTGCCATTGCAATACCTTGTTATCTTTGTACATTAACACACCCCATTCCCACTTTTGCTGTGTCATTGCAATACCTTGTTATCTTTGTATTTATTAACACCCCCACCCCCACTCCTTTGCAGTGCCGATTACAATACCTTGTTATCTTTGTACATTACCTAACCCCACTCACTGCCTCTGTCATTGCACCATACCTTGTTATCTTTGTACATTAACACCCCCACTCCCACTCTTTGCTGTGCGATTACCATACCTTGTAGTTTCTTTGTACATTAACACCCCTAACTCCCACTCTTTGTTGTGTCATTGCATTACCTCTTGTTATCATTGTACATTAACACCCCCACTCCCACTCTTTGCTGTGCCATTACAATACCCCTTGTTATCTTTGTACATTAACACCCCACACCCACTCTTTTATGTGTCATTCACAATACCTTGTTATCTTTGTACATTAACACTTTACTTTTACTCTTTTGCTGTGTCATTGTAATACCTTGTTTTCTTTGTACATTAACTTCCCCCACTCCCCACTCTTTGCTGTGTCATTGTAATACCTTTGTTATCTTTGTACATTAACACCTTCCACTGCCACTCTTTGTTGTTATCATTTCAATACCTTGTTATTTGTGTACATTAACATCCCTACTCATCACTCTTTGCTGTGTCATTACAATACCTTTGTCATCTCTTTGTGACATTAACATCTCTGCTCTCCATTCTTTTTCTGTATCATTACAATACCTTTCTTATCCTGCTGTTATTGCTCCATATTTTGTGTGCCTCTTTTCTGTGTCATTCTGTGTTGTCTTTTGTCTTTATTCCTGTGTCTTGCTGTCTGTGTTGTCTTTGTGTCCTCTTTCTTTGCTGTGTCATTCTGTGTGTTCCTCCACTCTCTCTTGTGTCGTTGTGATTCTGTTGTCTTTCTTCTCCACTCTTTGTTGTGTCATTCTGTGTGATTCTGTCCTCCACTCTTTCTTTGTGTCATTCTGTGTCGATTGTCTTCTTCCATCTTTCTTTCCGTTCATTCTGTGCTGTGATCTTTTGTTCCACTCTTTGTGTGTCGTTCGTTCTTGATTGTCTTCTTGTCTTCCTCCACTCTTTTCTGTGTCGTTGTTTCTTTGTGTCATTGTCTGTGTCCTTTGTGTCCACTCTTTGTGTCGTTGTGTCGTTCTGTGATTGTCTTCTGTGCGGTCTTTCTTCCTGCTCTTTCGTGTGATTCTGTGTGTGTCTTGGTTCTCTGTGGTCGGTCCTCTTTGCTGTGTCATTCTTTGTTGTCTTCACTGTCCACTGTCTTTGTCTTTTCTGTGTCGTTGTCTTCACTGTGTGTTGTCTTTGTGTTCTTCCTCTTCTCTGTGTCGTTTTGTGTGTGTGTCTGTGTGTGTTGTGATGTCTTTGTGTCACTCATTCTGTGTGGGTTGATTCTGTCCGTTCTGTGTGTGCCATTCTCCACTCTTTCCTGTGTCGTTGTCTTTGTGTCTTCCTCATTCTGTGTTGTGTGTCGTTCTGTGTCCTTGTCTTTGTTGTCTTCCTTGTGTGATTGTCATCTTCCTCCGCTCTGTGTGTGTCCTGTTGTCTTTGTCCTCTGCTCTTTGCTGTGCCATTCTGTGTGTAATCTTGTGTCTTTCATGTCTGTGATGTCCATTTCTTTGTGTCCGTCCTTGTATCTTTGTGTTCCTTCTCTCTTTGTGTGTCGTTGTGTGTGTCTTTCTGTGTCGTTGTCTGTGTGTGTGTCGTTGTGTGTGTTCCTGTCCATTGTGTCTGTCTTTGTCTCACTCCTGTGTGTTGTCGTCCTGTCTTTGTGTCTTCCTCTTTGTCTGGGATTCTTTCTTGTTTGTGTGTCTTCCTGTCCTGGGTGTGTGTCTTCTTGTGTCTTCTGTCTTCCACTCGTTCTTGGTCGATTCTGTGATTGTCTTTGTGTGTGTCTTTGTGCTGTGTCTGTTCTGTCTTCTTCATTCACTGTGTGTTGTCTTCTTCCACTCTTTCTTTGTGTCGTTCTGTGTTTCTGTGTCATTCTGTCTGTCACTCTTTGTGATTGTCGTTGTGTGGCTCGTTCTTTCTTCCTCCACTGCTCTTCGTGATTGTGATTGTCTGTCTTTGTGTCTTCTGATCTGTGATTGTCTTCGTGATTAAGCTCACGTTGTGATGTGTCGGTTACGTCATTTGCGTTTTCATTCCATCTTCTTTATCCTGTGTGTCTTTTCTGTGTGTCCACCTTATCTTCCTTCTTTGTGTCATTCCATCTTTTGCTCTTTTATTCCATTTATCCTTTTTCTTCCACCCTTTTGTGTCATTATTCTTTCTGTCCCCACTCTTGTTATCTTTGTCTCATTCTGTTATCTTTATTCTTCCCTGTCCACGTTCTGTGTCATTCAATGTTGTCTTTGGTGTGTCCCACTGCTCTTTGCTGTCATTTACTGTGTGTCTTTATTGTCTTCTGTCTTCCACATTCTTTTCATTCTGTCCTGGTTATCTTTCTTTCCACCCACTCGTTCACTCTTTCTGTGTCCTATTATCTTTGTCTATTCATTCTTTCTCATTCTTCTTTATTCCATTCTGTTATCTTTTAATATTCTTCCCACTCCACTCTGTTCTTTCTGTCTTCCTTCCTTGTTATCTTTTCCTCCACTCTTTCTATTGTTTATTCTAATTCCTGTCATTATTTTCTTTTTTTCCTGTGTCCATTCTTGTTCTGTTATCTTTTCTTCACACTCCACTCTGTGATATTTTAATATTGTGTGTCCACTCTTTTGTGTCATTCATTGTTATCTTTATTTTCCACTCTTTCTTTATTGTCATTCTGCCTTGTTATCTTTATTGCATTCTTTCCCTCACACTTTGTGTCATTCTGTTATGTTATCTTATTTCTTCTTCAACACTCTCACTCTTTCTGATTACCATTGTCTGTCTTTTTATCTTCTTTTATCCAACTCCACTCTTTTTTGTGTCATTACAATACCTTCTTATCTTTTGTCCACACTCTCTTTTGTGTCATTCTGTCTTCTTGTCTTTCTTCCTTCTTTCTTTGTTTCCATTCATCTGTGTTTTCTTTGTTTATTCTTCCACTCTTTGCTGTGTCATTCATTATTGTTATCTTTGTGTCCACCACTCACTCTTTCTGTGTCATTCAATAATGTTATCTTTGTGTTCTGTCACTCTTTGCTGTGTCATTCTGTCTGTTGTCTTTGTGTGGTCTTTGTCCACTCTTTTCTGTGTGTCATTCTGTCCCTGTCGTTCTTTGTGTGTTCGTTCTGTCTGTGGTTGTCATTTGTGCGTTCTTCCTTTTGCTGTTGTCCTGTTGTCTTTGTTGTCTTTGTCATTCTTTCTTTGTGTCTGTTGTCTTTGTGATGGTCTTCCCTCCACTCTTTGTGTGCCGGTCTGTGATTGTGGTCTTCCTCCATTCTTCATTCTGTGTTGTCGTTGTGTCTTCTTTCCTGTGTTTTCTGTGTGATTCTGGTACTGTGTTGTCTCTTTCTGTGTGTCTCACTGTGTTGTGTTCTTTCTGCTCTTTGTGTCCTTCATTTTCTTTGTCACCTCTTTGTGTCGTTCTGTGTTCTGTCTTTCTTTTTGTGTCATTCTGTCCATGTCTTCCTGTGTCTTTCTTCCTACCGTTCTTTGTTTCATTCTGTGTGGGTTGTCTTTGTGTGTCCTCTGTCTCATTTGTCTGTAGTCGTTCTTCTGTGTCTGTGTCTGTGTTCAGTCTTTCTGTGTGTTGTGTGATCTGTTGTCTTCTTTGTGTCATTCTGTTGTCTTTGTGTCTCCTTTGTGTCTGTGTCCATGTTGTGCTTCTTTGTGTTCTTTGCTGTGTCTGTTGTCTTTGTGTCTTCCTTCCTGTGTTGATTCTTGTCTCCACTCTTTCCTGTGTTGTTCTGTGTTGATCGTGTGTCCACTTTCCTGTGTCGTTGTCTGTGTTGGTCTTCCTGTTCTTTGCTCTCTCGTTGTGTGTTGTCTTCCTCTTTCTGTGTCGTCTGTCTGTGATCAGTGTGTCTCGTTCTTCCTCCTCTTTGTGGTCTTTGTCTTTGTCTGTGTCCTTCTGTTGTCATTGTTGGTCTTCCTATTGGTTGTCTGTTTCTTCCAACTCCACTCTTTGTGTCATTCTGTGTCTTGTCTTTGTCCTCCTTTCGTGTCATTCAGTCTCTTCCTCCACTGTGTGTCCTTGTGATTGTCTTGCTGTGTCATTCATTCTGTGTTGTCTTTGGTCTTCCTCTGTGTCATTCTGTGTGATCTTCTTCCTCTTTGTGTGTCGTTTCTGTGGTGTCTGGTCTTCCTCTGTGTCGTTCCTTCTGTCTTTCTTCTTTGTGTCGATTCTGGTTGTCTTTCTGTGCCATGCTGTGTCTGTGTCATTCAATGTTATCTTCCTTTTTCCACTGTCGTTCTGTCTGTGATTGTCTGTGTTGTCTTTCTGTGGTGTTCTGTGTGTCTCTTTCTGTCTGTCGTGTGTCTTCTGTGTTGTCATTCACTGTTCTTTGTGTGTGTCTGTGTCTTGTTTGTCTTCCTCTTTGCTGTGTCGTTGTGTGTGTCTTGTCTCTGTCTCACTGCTGTTCGTTTGTCCATGTGTCTTTGTGTCTGTGTTGTCTTTGTGTCTTCCACTCTTTGCTGTGTCATTCTGTGTGTCTTCTTTGTGTCTCTTTGTCCATATCTTTGTCTTTCCACTCTTTGTGTTGTTCTTTGTGTGTTGTTCTGTCCTTGTGTGTCCTTGTCTCGTTCTTGTCTGTGTGTTGTCTTTCTGTGTCTCCTGTTGTGCCTGTCCTTGTCTTTGTGTCTGTGTTTCTTTGTGTTCTTTCCGCTCTTTGTGTGTCTGTGTGCCTCATTCCTGTGTCATTCTGTGTGATTGTCTTTGCTGATGGCATCTTTGTCTGTGACTGTCTTGCGTTATTGTCGTTCTGTCTGTGATTAACGCTTTGTCTCCCATTCTTTGCTGTGTCATTCTGTCTGTGTTGTCTTTGTACATTAACACCCCCACTCCACTGCTTTTGCTGTGTCATTTGCAATACCTTGTTGTCTTTGTGCATTAACCCCCACTCCACTCTTTGCTGTGTCGTTGCGTTACCTGGGTTGTCTTTGTCGTTGTTAACACCCCCACTCCCACTCTTTGCTGTGCTGTCTTTCTTGATCTTTGTACATCTTTGTGTCATTGCAATGGCCACTTATCTTCCATGCCCCCACTCTTTGCTGTGTCATTCCATTTCTGTTGTCTTTGTTCTTTGCTGTGTCATGTCTGTGTTTATCTTTATGTGTCCCCCCCCACTGTCACTCTTTGCTGTGTCATTTCTGTCCTACTGTTGGTTCTGTCTGTTGTCTTCTTCTGTTCTGTGTCGTTCTCTTTCATTCTGTCTCACTCTTTATTGTCCACCCTGTCTTGTCTTTGTCATTCTTCCTTCATGTGTCTATTCTTCTTTGTGTACCATTCTACCATTCTTTGTGTGTCACTCTTCATTCTGTCAATTTATCTTAACACCCCACTCCCCACTCTTTGTGTGCCATTATTGCTACTATCTTTATTTTATCTCATTCTTTATTACCATTCAACACCTTGTTATCTTTGTTGTGCTCTTAAGTTCTTTCCATGCCATTCATACCTTGTTATCTTTGTTTTATTCTTACCCCACTCCCACTCTTTCCTGTGTTCTGTTTCTTATATTGTTGTGTACCTTCTCCCACTCTTTCTGTGCCATTAACATTCCTTGTTATCTTTTATTTCCTCCCACTCTTTCTTTGTGTCATTTACAATACCTTGTTGTCTTTCATTTACATTCTTCTTCCTCCACTCTTTGCTGTGTCATTCTCTTGTTATCTTTGTGCATTCCTCCACCCCCACTTTCCTTTCTGTCATTTTTATTCAATGCCTTGTCATTGTGTAACACCCTCCACTCTCTTTTGTGTCAATGTCCTTGTTTTCCATTTTGTGCATTAACACCCCACTCCACTCTTTGCTGTGTCATTCTGTACCTTTGTTATGTTGTACATTCTTCCCCCACTCTTTGCTGTGTCATCTTTTGCAATGCCTTGTTATCTTTGTGTCTTTAACTGTGTCCATTTTTGTGTTATCTTTTCTTGTCACTCTTTGCTGTCTCATTTTGTCTTTGGTCCATTGCCTTGTTGTCTTTTGTCTGTGTGTCTTTGTGTCCACTCTTTGCTGTGTCATTGTCTATGATGTCTGTGATTCTTTGTCTGTCCTTGTCTTTGTGTGTTTCTCACGTTCTTTTGAGTGTCTTTGTGTGTCTCTGTGTGCTTTTGTGTGTCCTTGTTGATCTTCTGTGTCTGTCCACTCCCCTTTCTTTTCTGTGTCAGTGCTCCTGTGTTCCACTCTTTGTGTCAATTGTCTTCCTCCACTCCTGTGTGTTGTTAACATTCCTGTGTGTGTGTGTGTTTGTCTTTGTGTCTTTGTGTCGTTCTGTCTTCCTGTCCTCTGTGTGTCATTGTGTCTTTGTCCATGCTGTGTGTCTTTGTGTCCTTCTGTGATTTCTGTGTCCACTGTCTCCACTCTTTGTCTGTGATCTTTGGTTTCTTCCACTCTTTGCTGTGTCATTCTGTGTTGCTTTCTGTATTCTGTCTGGTTGTCTTTGTTGCTGTGTCCTGTTCTGTGTCGTCCTCGTTCTTTGTGTCTGTGTGTCTTTTTGTGTGGTGTCATTGTCTGTGTTGTCTTTGTTCTTTCCTGTCTTCTTTCTCTCTTTCCTGTGTCATTACAATACCTTGTTATCTTTGTGCATTAACACCCCCTCCCTGTGTCATTCTTTGCTGTGTCATTACAATACCTTGTTATCTTTGTACATTAACACTTTGATGTGGTCAGCTCCCACTCTTTGCTGTGTCATTTACAATACCTTGTTATCTTTGTACATTAACACCCCCTCTCCCGCTTTTTGCTGTGCCCCCTGTTGTTATCTTTGTACTGCTTAACCCCACTCCCACTCTTTGCTGTCTCATTTGCAATACCTTGTTATCTTTGTACATTAACACCCACACTTCCGCTCTTTGCTGTGTCATTACATTACCTTGTTATCTTTGTACATTAACACCCCACTATCACTCTTTGCTGTGTCATTGCAATACCTTGTTATCTTTGTACATTAACACCCCCACTCCAACTCTTTGCTGTGCCATTGCAATACCTTGTTATCTTTGCACATTAACACCCCCACACCCACTCTTTCCTGTGTCATTACAATACCTTGTTATCTTTGTACATTAACACCCCACTCCCACTTTGCTGCCATTAAAATACCTTGTTATCTTTGTCTTTTGCTGTGTCATTGCAATACCTTGTTATCTTTGTACATTAACACCCCCACTGCCGCTCTTCGCTGTGTAATTGCAATACCTTGATATCTTTGTACATTAACAACCCCACTCACGTTCTTTCCTGTGCAATTACAATACCTTGTTAGCTTTGTAAATTAACACCCCAACTCCCACTCTTTGCTGTGTCATTACAATACCTTGTTATCTTTGTATATTAACACCCCCACTCCCGCTCTTTGCTGTGCCGTTACAATACCTTGTTATCTTTGTACATTAACACCCCCACTCCCACTCTTTGCTGTCTCATTGCAATACCTTGTTATCTTTGTACATTAACACCCTCACTCCCGCTCTGTCCTGTGCCATTACACTACCTTGGTATCTTTGTACATTTACACCCCCACTCCCACTATTTGCTGTGCCATTGCAATACCTTCTTATCTTTATACATTAACACTCACCCTCCCAGTAGCGTGACGCAATGATTACAGACGAGTCAGCGATTGTCCCGATTCACAGGAGACAAAAAAGTCGTTTGTATGATGTGATGTATGGTGGTGCCGCAATCCAATTGAGGTTCCACTTAACAATCAGACATAGTTCGCTGACGGTGTTTTAATTGACTGTTTTACCCGTGTAATGTATATGTTTCTATCATGAATATATATGTGTGCCTAACATCAGTGTACGTGTCCCTAACATGAATGTATGTGTGTGCGTAACATAAATACATCTGTGTCTAACATGAATATATGTGTGCCTAACATGAATGTATATGTGTCCCTAACATGAATATATGTATACCTAACATGAATGTATGTCTGGGCCTAACATGAATATGTATGTGAGCAAAACATGAAAGTATGTCTGGGCCTAACATGAATATGTATGTGTGCCTAACATGAATGTATGTCTGGGCCTAACATGAATGTATGTCTGGGCCTAACATGAATATGTATGTGTGCCTAACATGAATGTATGTCTGGGCCTAACATGAATATGTATGTGTGCCTAACATGAATGTATGTGTGTGCCTAACATGAATGTACATATATGTGTGTCCTAACATATGTATGTGTGCCCGCAAACATGTAAAGTATGTCTGGTGCCTAACATGAATATATGTGTGTCTAACATGAATGTATGTGTGTGCCTAACATGAATGTGTGTGTGCCTAACATGAATGTATGTGTGTGCCTATCATCTATATCTGGGCATAACATGAATATATGTGTGCCTAACATGAATGTATATGTGTGCCGAAGATGAATATATGTGTGTCTAACATCAATATATGTGTGTGTCTAACATGAATGTATGTCTGTGCCAAACATGAATGTATGTGTGCCTAACATGAATGTATGTGTGTGTCTAACATCAATGTATGTGTGTGCCTAACATGGATGCATGTGTGTGCCTATCATCTATATCTGGGCCTAAGATGAATATATGTGTGCCTAACATCAATGTATCTGCAGTGTGCCGAAGATGAATATATGTGTGTCTAACATGAATGTATGTGTGTGCCTAACATGAATGTATGTGTGTGTCTAATATGAATGTATGTGTGTGCCTAAGATAAATGTATGTGTGTGTCTAACATGAATGTATGTGTGTGTCTAACATTAATGTATGTGTGTGTCTAATATTAATGTATGTGTGTCTAACATGAATGTATGTGTGTGTCTAACATGAATGTATGTGTGTGTCTAACATTAATGTATGTGTGTGTCTAACATGAATGTATGTGTGTGTCTAACATGAATGTATGTGTGTGTCTCACATGAATGTATGTGTGTGTCTAACATGAATGTATGTGTGTGTCTAACATTAATGTATGTGTGTGTCTAACATGAATGTATGTGTGTGTCTAACATGAATGTATGTGTGTGTCTAACATGAATGTATGTGTGTGTCTAACATGAATGTATGTGTGTGTCTAACATGAATGTATGTGTGTGTCTAACATAATCTGTGCCTAACATTAATGTATGTGTGACTAACGAACTACGTTTCTGCTTTAGTGGAAGGCAACCTGAACAAGGACATGGGTGAAGATTACTTGGTAGCGGCGGACTTAACGCTCTACGCAAACCCCTGGGGTCCTCCAAAGCACCACCAAGAAGTCTTCCCAAAAGGAGGGCGAAAAGAAAGAGCAGGAAGCGGCCAGTTCCAAGGACGGAGACAAGGGTGAAGACATCATAGCGGCAGATCTGACAAAATACGGAAGTCCATTGGACGACCGAAAGAAATGAATTCATCAAGTCAAATGGCAAAAGTTCTGATTGCTGAAATATACAATATTTGATGCGTGATCATTTCCTGGATACAATGTAAAATGTGAAAGGATTGCCTCAGTGTATTTTAAAAAGCAAAAACACACACTTGTATGATCGGATTTTTTCTCAACACACGGTGTTGTTTACCAAAATATGTCAATCACACCTATATAACGCTATTTAACAATGGGACTTTCAAATAATCATCCGCGTTAATCTGGCAAATATTAATAGGATGTGTTAGGATAGACATAAACTTAATCAAGCCAATGTATCGTGTTTTTGTGTTACATCTTCACATTAGCGTATCCGTGTTGCGTTAGACCGAAGTATGAAGGCCGACAGTGTGGATTTTGTCATTAGTTTTCCTTTCTTGCTAATAAAGTCTCATTTCACAGTGGGTCAAGTGTTCATGGTCTGATTCCTCAGAAAAAATTGACGACAGGTCCTCAGACCAAAGACCCACAGCTTCCTGACCGAGTAGGACCTTCACTCTCCATTGCCGGCGTAGTTCTACGGCATGGCTCATAGGATTGGGGCTTGCCAGACAAATGCGTCCTCAGTCATTTTGGTCATTGGACGACCCTTGGTGGTCCTTCCTCATAAGTTGACCAATAATCGCGTGGTTGGTGCTCAAGCTCAGGACATCCTTGCCTCATGCTGATCAATGAGTTGCAATTGTGTATTTTCTGAATCTCAATGTCTTGTCATGTCAAGAAAAGATATTGTTGGCTCGGTGCCTTAACAGCACGAGTACATGCGACCTTAGTTTTTGACATATTGTGTCGAAGCACGAGCTTTAGTAGCCTTTACATGTTCATTCCAGTATGCGAGTGTTCCCTTTTGGACCAGAATTTTAATTGTAGCCTTTGCATAAACGATGTACTTAACTAATGTTCATGTGTATATAATACTGAACATGACGTCACATCCCATTTCACCTAGTCTATTCGTGTGTTGTCAATGACGAACAGTGACTGTCAGTTCTGCAGTATGAACTAATTGGCTACATCGGGATAAATATAATTAAATTAAAAGTTTTAATGTAACAACGGTTAACTACGTTCATGGACACTTGCTGTGCTTACCAAGTGGCTAGTTCGATTCAACGACGTAGTTCTGGAAGCGTCGACTCTATACTTACGCCGCACTATCAATATGGCTAATGACTGAAAACACAATGGAAGTATATAGCGGCATTATAGATTGTCGAGACTCAGTGTTTACGGACATCAAAGTCACGCCATTAATTTATTGAACAGATAATGTCAGGTGTTGTTATTCCCACCGAGTGAAACTTCTCTGTGTGTTTGTGCGTGCTTGCGTGCGTGCGTGTGCGCGTGCGTGTTCACCTTCATGCTAACATTGTTATCTTTGTTAATTAATCCTGTCTAATTGGCTTCGTATTATGTTGTTATCTTTATACATTAACACCCCCGCTCCCACTCTTTGCTGTGTCATTGCAATACCTTGTTATCTTTGTACATTAACAACCCCACTCCCACTCTTTGCTGTGTCATTGCAATACCTTGTTATCTTTGTACATTAACACCCCCACTCCCACTCTTTGCTGTGTCATTGCAATACCTTGTTATCTTTGTACATTAACACCCCCACTCCCACTCTTTGCTGTGTCATTGCAATACCTTGTTATCTTTGTACATTAACACCCCCGCTCCCACTCTTTGCTGTCTCATTGCAATACCTTGATATCTTTGTACATTAACACCCCCGCTCCCACTCTGTGCTGTGTCATTGCAATACCTTGTTATCTTTGTACATTAACACCCCCACTCCCACTCTTTGCTGTGTCATTGCAATACCTTGTCAACTTTGTACATTAACACCCCCACTCCCACTCTTTGCTGTCTCATTGCAATACCTTGTTATCTTTGTACATTAACACCCCCACTCCCACTCTTTGCTGTCTCATTGCAATACCTTGTTATCTTTGTACATTAACACCCCACTCCCACTCTTTGCTGTGTCATTGCAATACCTTGATATCTTTGTACATTAACACCCATTAACGCTCCCACTCTGTGCTGTGTCATTGCAATACATTGCAATACCTTGTTATCTTTGTACATTAACACCCCCACTCCCACTCTTTGCTGTGTCATTGCAATACCTTGTTATCTTTGTACATTAACACCCCTACTCTCACTCTTTGCTGTGTCATTGCAATACCTTGTCAACTTTGTACATTAACACCCCTACTCCCACTCTTTGCTGTGTCATTGCAATACCTTGTCAACTTTGTACATTAACACCCCCGCTCCCCCTCTTTGCTGTATCATTACAATACATTGTTATCTCTGTATATTATTAATAACAATAATATAACAGTGGTGGTAGGTACCACAGTCAGATTATCTTACAGTGATACAAAATGCTATGTTCATTTACGGGATGTAAAACCTTCGAACAAACGACTGTGTTTATGGTTGAGACAAAACCACAAACCCGGCAAATTTGGGATTCGATAAGCGACAAGCAGTTACGGTGGGTCATGTGACACAGCTCACTGTTTAACATTGTGACGTTTCAGTGTTACGGAGCACCAAACTATGTTTTCTTTGTCTCCAAATGAGAACGATGAATTGTAGATTTCCTCAGCTCACGTAGTGAGCGCCATGAAATCATAATTTTATGAGTAACCGAAGGCAAGATATGAAAGTGTTATCTCCCCGCCACCAGGTGGCGCAAACCAGCTTTTTCAAAGTCCCGCGAAAATTCGCCATTCTCCATTACCAGCTTTCAGCTAGCAGGAGAACAGCGAGAAGCAAAACAGGGTCCAAGCTCATCAACAATAATTTTAATGCTCAACAATAGCAAAACAATGCATACATGGCATCTGGGCGGAATTGAATTAGAGTATTAAAGTCACTATCAAGCCACAAAGGGCTCAACACTGTCAGGCTGTCCGGACACACTGGAGATAGTACCAGAGGGTACCAGACCTGAGCCTGCCACAGGGGTGTTACTACCACTAGTCCCCCTCCTTCCTTACATTGGCCAGACATTTCCCCACCAAAATGAACGGAGGGAACGCATATGGAGTGTTCTGATATTGTTTCCAGTTCTGGAGGAAAGCGTCCGTCGCCAAGGCATGTGGGTCTGGTTTCCAACTGACATACTTGCTCAGCTGTTTGTTCAGCCTGGACGCAAACAGGGCCACTGATAATGGTCCAAAGAGCGACAGAATCTGCTTGAACATGACTCTGTTCAACATCCAATCGCTGCTGTCTTGGTAATTCCGTGACTGCCAATCTGCCACAGAATTCAGAATTCCCGGCAGATGTTCTGCTGTCAGGTTTATTGATCTTGCAGCACACCATTCCCATATATCCTGAAACGGTATTTCGCACCCCCCTCCCTGACTATGTGTGCAACTGCCGTTTGGTTGTCCAGCCTCATGTGAACACACATTTCTTTCTTGTTCTTTGTGAATGGTTTTAGAGCTAGTAGAGCTGCAAGGAGCTCTTTCACATTGATGTGATATGATATCTCTGTGGAACTCCACACACCCTGAGTTGTCTGACCCTGACATACTGCTCCCCAGCCCTTGTTGGAGGCGTCCGAGTCCACTGTCAGATCCGGTGTGGGGAGATAATGGCTCTGCCATTGAACTGTTCCATCTGAGTGATCCACCATGCAACCTCCTCTCTCGCCTCGTGATCCAAAGTCAATGGAGTTTCGAAAGACTTCCCCTGAATCAACGTTCGTATTTGAATCATTTGGAGGTATCTGCACTGCAAAGTTGCAGGAAGAATGGACTGAACAGATGATAGCAGTTTTCCCAACAGCTGAGACACCTGACCCACTGTTACTGTGTGAGATTGTAGTACCTCCCTGCACTGATTCTTTATCTGATCCACCTTCCCCTCCGGTAGGTAGAACATCATTTCTGTGGAGTCTATACAAACCCCCAGGAATTCTATCCTTCTTGTCGGCACTAACTGAGATTTCTCCCAGTTTATTGTGAAACCGAGGGATTGGAGAAGGAAAAGAAGGGAATCCCGACACTTGAGGAGACCCTGACGACTGGTGCTCACCAGCCACACATCGTCGAGATAAATAATCATCCTCATTCCCAGGCGTCTGAGAAACGCTACCACCGGTCTCAGCAGCTTTGTGAAATGACGCGGCGCAGAGGCTAGACCGAAAGGAAGGCAATTGAATTGAAAAATCATACCATTCCATTTGAACCGGAGGTACCTTTTGTCTTTTTCGTCCATTGGAACAGCAAAGTATGCGTCTTTTTAGATCTACTTTGCACATGAAGTCGCCTCTTCTGAGAAGATCTCGAACCAAGAACAAACCCTCCATCTTGAAATGCTGGTATTTCAGATGACGGTTTAGCCTTTTTAGGTTTATTACAGGACGAAAGTCTGCACCCTTCTTTGGGACCAGGAAAAGGTGGCTTAGAAACTGAGGCGGTTTCCCTTCCACCTGTGATATGGCCCCCTTCCGAAGGAGTTCTTGTATCTCCTGGTCTATTTGATTCCTTTCCTTTTTTGAGAAGGATGGAGTGTTTGATGGAGATTTCTGAAAGGGAGTGGAGACCCAATCCAACTTTGCTCCCTGCACCAGTGTAAGAACTGACTGGTCGCAAGTTATCTTCTCCCAATTTTCTAGAAAGAAATTAATTCTCCCTGCCAAAGGAACGTTTGGAGCCAGCTTGGTCAAATTCAAACCTAGCACTGGGGCCACCACATTTCCATTTTTGTGCAGGGTATCTAAATCTAAGAACAGGTGTTCTAACTGATGTTTTGAGGGGTAAGGAACTTGCTGATACATACCTTTTGCCTCTCTTGTACTGGGACAAACCTCCCCTGCTGACATGTCCACCGGTATATCCGCCCCTGGAAACCTGTCTGCCTCCCGAGGGCACGGGCCGAAAGGGCTGCTTGAACATGGGTCTGGAAAAACTAGCAGACTGTGGAGGGTTAGGTTGTGCTTTTGGCTTATGCACAAATTTAAGTTTCTTTTTAGGCGGCTGAAGTGCATCAGCCACTTCTCTAGCCTCCCTACGATTTTTTCCCATGTCTTTCAAGACTTGCCGAAAACCGTCCAAACAATTGGGCCTCGGTGTCACTGAAGACGTTGGCATGTTTTCTCATCAAGGATTTACTCTTTTTGAGATCCTTTGTAAGTTTGCACAATGTAGCTAGCCTCCTATTGTAGTTCAAGGCTACATTAACTTGGCCTGTGCAACATATCGTTTTCTCAACTAGCTCAATCACACACTCGAAGTCTAACTCAGTAGACTGATCATTACGGGCCTGTTCAAGTAGAGCATATAAAGCCCCTAAAGGACCCATAACTCTCATGAGCCTGGACTGAATGGATCTTAGACCCTTGTCAGCTCCCTTCTCATTACTTATCCCATTTTGTTCCATAAGAGATTCAATAATGCCATCCATCTGAGGGACTACAAAAACCTTACCCTCCGGTATAGGACATTCCTCTAACACACCCTCCATAGTCTTGTCATCTATGAAGGTGGTGAAATGCTTGGTAATGTAGTCCACTTGTCCCTTAGGGAGCCTACAGCGAGGGACATTAGATGCCCCCTTGGGGTGAAAACGTCTAGGTTCTGTCAGGGTGTCCCCCATATTCGAGGTACCCAGCACAGACCACGTGCTATCACCCCTTCTGGCTCTCGTATCGCTCAAAAACGAACGTTTCGAGAGAGCATCGTCGTCTGAGTCAGATTCGTTTTGATTGACCCGACACTCAGAGTCAGAATCTACCGCGGCCGAAACCAACAGTTTCATACTCGGGTCAGTATTACCTGCCGGTACATTGACCACGTGTTACCCATCGTTATTTTCCTTATTTTGACACGGCAACGGCGAACTAGACATGTTTTATAATGTCTTATGTTCGTAGAAACAATACAATTAAACCAATTATGCAAGCAAAGTACTCACCTCCAGCTAAAAAGCGAAATGCAACTGTAACCTTCACGAGTCGGCTGCTGGCTGAAAGCTGGTAATGGAGAATGGCGAATTTTCGCGGGACTTTGAAAAAGCTGGTTTGCGCTACCTGGTGGCGGGGAGATAACACTTGAGTATCTTGCCGAAGGTTGCGAAATGAAACTGCAAATTAACCCCAACTCAAAAATAGTCTGTTAAACGTCAATACGATGCCTGGCAATCAATGTTGTACCCAACACTATCTGTTTGTTATATTCACAGAGGTAGGCCTATGAGAAAACCGCAAACACGCAAGTACTACGCAACGGCGTAGTGAGAAAAGGGACGTTGTGGAGACTGTTGTTTTCAAATGACACCACGTATATTACCTACGTTACATTACCGTCAAATACCAGTACTTCAGTGCATCACGATCGAAAGGGTTTGGAGACAAGTGATACACAGGGCATACTTACGTGTGATCTCACCGATGAAAACAGCCGCACTCCAAAAAGAAACGCATGACCCAGAAATCAGTTACGAAAATGTAGTTTCAAACATGTATAACTCGTCCACAATTAGACTTTAGTACGTGAAATTTTACATCAGTTTAGGAGAAGGAAATGTCTATACGACCAAGTGGATAATTTTAGACAACGGAGACGTTGAAAGCGACGGTTCCGACGTCGGGTCTCCTGGCTCTCAGTCCAGTGTCTCCCAACAAGTCCCGTACAGTTTGACTGGATTTCCTCCGAAGTCCAGGCACCCTGGCGGCTGTGCTCTCACCCGTGGCAGTACGATCACAGCAAAGTTAGTACCCGATCTTGGGCTGCAGTGGTGACTCGAGGTCTGCCTGTACGGGGACGGTCATTTGTTATACCTGTTTGGCTGTAACGAGCTGCAAGCTGTGATATCGTGCTCAGACTAACATTCAGACGCCTGGCAACAGACGATTGGTAATCTCCAGCGTGTATTCTTTCCATGGCGATGTTCAGTGTCGCAGCGTCAAGACGTGGCGTAGTAATTTGACCTTGAAACTCCTTCAAAACGAATACCGATTTCCGAAAGTAATCTGCATTTTTATAGCCAGACAGTGCATGCTCTTTGCTGCACAATTTCATCTGGAAGCTGATTTCTGTTGCGTTGTGGCGATGCCTTTTTAATCCTTGTAAGAAAGCTCATTAAAATCAACATTTTCAGTTAATGTCGATTATTAACTTGTGCTATTGTGTAAAATCATGTTATCAACACTTTCGTTACATATTTGACGATTGTTTGAACATAATAGGTAATTCCTATGTTTTGAAAATACAAAACGCCGATGCGTTGCTTTTTTTGGATAACATATTATGTTGTTGTTTGTTGAATGGTTCGTGGATTGATAGGAAGGCTGGCTGTCTTGTTTGTTTGTTCAACATTCAAACGTTGAAAAACCTCCACTTGAGCTATCCACCAACTGGATCAGGGCCGTAGGTAGCCCGCATGTGTGGGTGTGTGGAGGGTGTGTGTGTATTTTTTGTACATCAAAATATTGATATAACACTTTTTTGAGACAGACAGATAATTATTTGAGTCTCACCTCAACATCATACATATGCACACAGAACAAAATAATAAAAAGTTGAGCCAATCTTTACAGACTTATGAGAGACTATACAACATATAAAATAGAAAACTAAACGAATATAGGATATAAATTACATATTTACAGTACCAAGTTAAGAGTATAAAGAGGGCATGTAGCCGCCATTAGTTAAGAAAGCTTGTGGATTGGACACTGAAAATATGATGTTATCAAGGAGACACACGCCCTCACCGCAGCCCTGAAATCCACACCTCAATTAATGACGCAAAGATTTCCGGCAGCCCATCTGACAGATGATCGGTACCAGAATGATACACCTAATTACACATGATTACAACAACCATTAATAAATAAAATAAGAAATTCCAGGGCAATATATATATTCTATTATTTCCTCCAAAGGAGAGTACGAGGACATGACGTAAGATCATTTACATAAATTTACAGAGAGATTAGGATGCTTTAAGTACTGTGCTATACGCTACTGAAAATGGAGGTGAAGATAGAAAAGTCTTTTATGACACCCTTGGCGTATAGTTGGCTGGTTCCTGCATCGGTCTGCATTGGTGGGTTGCACGACAACAGGCATGCAACAATGTCTACATCTGGCTTCTCGTGAAGATATACGCTGATCTCAAGGGGACCAACACAGCTGATGTCAGGCCACAGGATATCCCGCTCACATTGGCATACACCATGAGTCAGGAGGTCTGCACATAGTCTGTCACACAGGCTACAGTTTGCACACCAGTGTCTAACCTTTTGATGGTAGTATATGTCAGTTCTAGTGTGACGAGGGCTACATTTATACCAGTGTCTAACCTTTTGATGGTAGTATATGTCAGTTCTAGTGTGACGAGGGCTACATTTATACCAGTGTCTAACCTTTTGATGGTAGTATACATGTCAGTTCTAGTGTAGTGTGACGAGGGCTACATTTATACCAGTGTTCTAAGGGCTACATTTATACCAGTTTGATGATGGTAGTATATGTCAGTTCTAGTGTGACGAGGGCTACATTTATACCAGTGTCTAACCTTTTGATGGTAGTATATGTCAGTTCTAGTGTGACGAGGGCTACATTTATACCAGTGTCTAACCTTTTGATGGTAGTATATGTCAGTTCTAGTGTGACGAGGGCTACATTTATACCAGTGTCTAACCTTTTGATGGTAGTATATGTCAGTTCTAGTGTGACGAGGGCTACATTTATACCAGTGTCTAACCTTTTGATGGTAGTATATGTCAGTTCTAGTGTGACGAGGGCTACATTTATACCAGTGTCTAACCTTTTGATGGGTAGTATATGTCAGTTCTAGTGTGACGAGGCCTTGTATGAACTTTAGGGCAAAACGTTGTGCTCGTTCCACTCGCTATCATCTCATGACTGGAGATATTGGACCACAGTTCACAACCGAACAGTGCTCTTGGTATAGCAACCGATCGCAGTAGCTTAGATGATGTTATTGGACGTAGCCCCTGTTGATGACAACCTGATCTGGAAAGTGCCATTGTGGTCTATTTCAGTTTGGAACAGCTCTGTAGTGTTCTCTCCCGGGAGTTGAATTGGGAGTTCAGAATAATCCCAACATGCTTGATCTCTGACACTGCTGGAACTACTTCCTTGTGTAGAAGAATCGGTGCCATCAGCTTGTCCTTTTGCCAAACCGAACGACTTGGGATTTTGTTGGAGAGAAGGGTGAATCTCCATGTTGAACTGTATTGTTGACAGATGTTGACCATGTCTTGTAGATTTGCGTTCACTGGGCTTATTAGGGTGATGTCATCCGCCTGTGTTGGTGCTGCAACATGAAGGTCAAGAATCACTGCACCTTTCTTACTTTGATTGAGACGTTGTAGTAGACCATCTATGTAGAGCAGGTATAGTTTTGCGGAGAGAACACTTCCTTGCCTCACGCCTCTGTATAGTGGGAACCAGTATGATAGTTCGTTGTTGGCTGCAACACAGCTTGTCATGGATTTATACATACTGTATATAAATTTCACGTGCAATTTCTGGACCGTCAACTGAATTTAATAATACAACTATTGTATATGTTGTGCCAGTATTGTTTAAGACAAGGGAAGTATTTCATTGAGAATGAAGAACATATATTATTCAAATGTGAACAATATCATCAGTTGCGGCATGATATACTGGGCATATTTACATGTAATTCTGATACTACATTTGTTAACTTAATATCAGCTCAAGACTTCAGTCAGTTGAGAAAGATTTCCTTACATTCATATAAGGTCCAGCAAATTATTGACAGGGGTAATAAGTAATATTTATATAACTTTTCCATGGTTTTATAATTTATTTTGTACAATGCGCAGAATTTATATGTCAATATGTTTGTATTTTGGGCCAGTGGCCTGTATACTGAATAAATATTTGTCTGTCTGTCTGTCTAATGCTTAAACTGAACAAAACAGTTGTTTTGCATATACATGTATACAGAATTTTCCAAACATATTCATAATGTTTAGTTTAGAACATTATGTACAGATGCTACAATTTTGAACAAAGACACTTTTTTCCCAAAAAAAATTAAAATTGGTCAAACGTAGCAGGAAAATATAATATTTTATACAAAATTGGAGATTACATAAATGGAGTCATTTTACCTTCATAGAGCAGGAAATTGCATCTGAGAGCATCTAATTTAAAAAAAATCTGGTCTGGTTAATTAGTCTGTATCAAGATATGAAGCTGGCCAGAGAACAACAAACCACGTAGAGAGTCCATTCCAGACTGTCAACTGACAGCACAGGCTCTCGTGTCTTTGCAAGAATTAAAGATTTTTTAAAATTATATATAAAAATTTGAGATGACCCCCGACTCGAAATGCTTCACAGTACAATACGGTTCATGGCCAGGAAGGCTAAAATCGCGACACTTCTCGGTTCAATGAGCGTAGCCTTCCCGGTACTTGCAATCCAATGTTATGGCTGACTGAACACGGCTCTGACAAATTACAAAGAAATAAGGATGAAAGATCATATATACTCTAGGGGAGTACAAATACATAAATCACTAATTGGCATTGTTATAAATGAACCCCGCCATTAAAACTACTCATTTCGATCTTTAATTAACTTAAATCGACCTTTTTAACAACAGTGCACAATTCTCACCCGCGAACGAAATTTCAACCAATCAGAGCGGCGCGTCTCTGTGACGTCATGTAAGGCATAGATATGAGGCCCGATGCAGAATTCATGTACATTTCAGGGGGTAAATTATCTTGTTTACAGGTTTGTATAAACCTGAAATCGTGACAACTGTTATGAAAAATGAAAGCTATATGTTCTCACAATCTACTGTCATTTAATTTTGTCTCCTGCTTTGCCTAGTTTCCAAGTTACAACTTGATTTCATTGACGATTCTGTCAAAATCGCTTGGTGTGGCTGGACGATATTTGTTCGAGCCAGACGCTAGTGATAGTGAAAACGATGATCAGCCTCGCTCATCACGGTTACGGTTAATTTCTTCAACCTAAACAGTGCGACATTAAGAAGGGTGGATGCCCATCAGATGCAGTTATTTGAAAATATCCCCGGTAGTTCTTGTCTGATTGTAATAAAGTATCAAAGCAGTGTTGGCTTTTTTCAGGTTTTCTAATGCCTGGATGGTATAATGACTGATCCAAATTGATCCAATTTCTGTGGATTTTTTTACCTCGATATTTAATCATGTCATGTAAAAATATGACGTCTATTACGTATTACAAATTGACATTTGATTTATTTGAATCCGTAAAAACTAAACAACCCTACTTTGCCATTGCTAGAAGAATCTGAAAATTTACTGAGGTAAATAGGTACATACAGTTTTAGCACACAGCAAATGCTTATATGTATTTCTTATGCAACATTGAAGTTCTGTTCGTATTCTCAAAAGGTTATCTCCCAAAACTTAGACCCCCATATCTTAGACAGCCATAACTTAGACATTAATGAAGGGGATTAATTAAAACAACACCCATGGCTGAAATGGAACAGTCCCAATTAGTGTTCCCTGCTGAGTAGACCTAGCTTGTAAATAAATAAAACAATTGAACCTGTAAAGTATGTGTAAATGTATGAAGGACATTTAGAAGTGGAATGCATAAGAAAAGCAAGATTTATGGATGTCAACTTCATTATTGTGAATAACACGACGTTTCGGAGTGTATGCTTACTCCTTCATCACCTGGACTCTCACCTGATGATTTTGTGTACAAATTATTTATTCTCAAGCAACATTTTCAAAATGTAATGACTATAACTGCTATATAATTCTACATTGTGAACATTATATGTACAACAGGAATCAGTTCTTTTCCAAACTTTTAGATTTTTTTCATGTCAATGTATCTGTACAAGTACAATTACTGCCAGAAGATGAAATGCTGTCTCTCTTTTCTGGAGGTGAAATACCGGTTACTGAACACATGGATGAAATGTCATGGAGATGTATGATTGTTCTATTTTGTAAATATCTGTATTCCATGGTATCCTCACTCTAGTGTGTATTTTAGATCCTTCCTTGCCTTTGCTCTGTACATGTGTGTACCCGCCTTGTGAATATGTTGTTGTGAATATATGATGTATGCATGTATGTGATCTTCGGATTAAAATAAGTAGTGAGAATGTTTTATAGTCAAATGATGGCCGAATGCTGTTTGTCTGAGTAGGGTTAGTGTATACTATATTTTTAGATTTATATATTTATTTATTTGTTCAATTATTTATTTAACTTAGTGACTAAACTTACTAAGCAACTTACCAACCAACCAACCAGCTAACGGGTTAGAATATCCGTTACCTTGACAACTGTTGCTATGGAGCTGTACTCATCAACTCTTCAAAACTATAAATGAAGTGAAAGTTATATGTATTCTTTCAATACAAAGTAAAATAATTCTGACAGCATAAATGGTTTTAACAATATTGTCAACTGACAAATAGTATTTTCGTACATTTTCACATGCGATTCTGGGTCAATTGCGTAGATCTTTAATTAACGGCTAATTAATGAAAAATATTAAGAACAGAAACATTTCTGAGTGACATGAGATTTTACAAGGCCAAATAAAGAGAATGACAAAATTTCAAGTGAATATGAAATTTTGGACTTATCCACCTCTGCATGATTCTTAGTTGGAATGCTACTTAATATGCCAAGAATGGACATGATCAACATACCATATTCATTATTTAGTATTTATTTTTTATCTCTGTTGAACTTATAATAAATATGCTGAATGAACATAACGTCTTGTCTAACTGATTCTACTGGACTGATCCATTGTAAGAAATAGGTATCAGCTTGAGGATTAGTTGTGCACTGAACCAGAAATGTTGTTGTTGTAAGCTGTCTAAAACATTATTCTCCAACCATAATAAACATGGCTGCTGCTGTCTTCAAACATTATTCTCCAACCAAATTAAACATGGCTGCTGCTGTCTTCAACTATACCGCTGACATTTGTCTTCCGTCGCTTGTCCACCATCCTGAACTACCATCCGAGAGTATCCCCGACGGACGCTCTTGGACAGATGGTGGAGAATCCGGGTAGTGTGAGATTGCTGTGACTCACGCACGATTCCCCTACCCTAACTCGCAGCAAAGCAACCGGTAGTTCAGAGACGGTGATGGGACAAGAGCAGCGTCAACGCCGGCCGCCATCTTGGCGGAAGAACGGAGAAGACAACAATGGACAGCTCAGCCGACCCGACGATCATCACCGAGACAGCAGCCCAGTGACAGCAAACTTTAAAAAGTCATCCATAACAACAACCAGACCGAGCAAAGTCCATTTGTGAGTACAACAACTTTCAACACCATCCTTCAAGATCAAGTCATCAAGCGTCAAGATTCTTCAGCAAGTGCTTCCCTTATGTGTAAGGGACAATATATATGAACTCTCGTTCAAACTCTCTCCAAATTTCCTGTTTATACGTAATCCCTGGGACATTCTTGTACATGACAGGTATGTCAATCTTCTCCAGTCATTGTTTCATGTGCGTCTATATTTGTCATATTTTTCTTCTACTGAGTATGTATTGCAATCTTTATGTGATGTTATGAGACGTACATCATTTGCATTAAGTGTTTGAAATCGGTTAGGCTCTTATTCTACTACATATACTACGACTTATGCATGTACGCATTTAATGCAGATCAACGCTATCTGTGGGTTCCGAGTCGTCCCGTTCAATCAGACTCCCGGTTTCAAGGATTTTTCCAACAATTTGCTCTTCTGTAACTATTCCTATAAATAATAGCTTATAACGAGTTATTCAATACCATATTTACTCTTTGTGAAAACCGACTAAATGTTGTCATGTGTTAATAGCAGTCATAGAAGCATAATATGTCATGGCTTACCAAGCTTATTTAGTGGAGACTGTTTATCCAGTCTATATCCTACTTCTTCGTTTTGCCAACGTGTTTTGTGCTTAATTATGATACCGGCGAAAATTTAGTAACCTTGTGCATAATACTTTTATGGTCTCTGGACACAATATACAGTTCGCTAAAATATCTTCGAGTCAAGTTCACTTGAATTAATTTTTTATTAACTTTCGGTTAGACTTTTGAAGTTGGTTACGTTTTGTTTTGTTTTTCTCATGCCAATTCTACTTTTAGTGCAGATCACATCCACATCTGCTAGCCTTGCCGAGTCTAGGCTCACCAATATAAGACTCCCAATTTCAAAGATCTTACTGTTGTCATGGAAATATTACATTCATATGCAAACAACGACGCATTACGCACATTATGATTTTGTTCCTATATGTCATATGTGTACTTCAGTCAGGTTTTCCGACTGTATGGTCGACCGCGAGCAGGATTTTGGCCCTCGGTGGAAACGACCAGTATTATGTTTGTTTTGTACGAGCTGGACAGCCGCTCACCTGTGTTTTGTGTACACCTGACCAATGTTGACTATTCGATTCATGTGTTACCTTGACATTCCTGTATAACTAATCTAATGTCATTACGATCATTTGACTTATGATCAATGCCTGTACCGAATATTTGTCAACACGTCAATGTCCCATGTATTTTACTGTATACTTGTGCATCCAATATTGTCACTATTTTTAAAAAAAACGCTTTTGAGGACATAAGCTCCACGACGGTCAGGGGTGTTGTCATAGAGTAAACCATTCCATAAGTTTCTGTAAAACTTCATATGTTGAAACAACATAATTGTTTCAATATATATCCAAAGTGCACCGAAATTCTATCCCCTTTTTCTGTTTAATGTATTCAGCAATCATTCGGTATGGGGACGAGACCAGTCAGGGGGACGAGACGGGCCCAGATCATCGACAGAAGCGGACGGATTGCGCGGCTAGTCGGGGCGTTGGCCAAGGCCTTCGCCTCATCAACGACTACGTCGACGATGAAGAATCGCCGTCCGACTTCTGAATGTGTGTAAGTGACAGAGCGGGTCTCCACATCGGGAACATTGGCCACTCGGTCCCGATGTGCGTTCTGTCATGTGATTTCCATCTCATGTACCATTTCTACCATTATTCCCCAACCATAATAAATATGGCTGCTGCTGCTATGGTGTCCTCCCATAAGAACTACATCCCATAAAAACCACAGGGGCTTGTAACGCTAAAAACTGCCATCAAGGTATATACTGTCACTGACGGGGTCTTAGTACTATATAATAGGAGATCCTTTTATATAGTACTAAGACCCCGTCAGTGACAGTATATACCTTGATGGCAGTTTTTAGCGTTACAAGCCCCTGTGATTTTAGCTGCTGCAGTTCATGTTGGTTTTGATAGTAAATAGTTTGCCTTCACAAAATGTAAATTTGCAGTCTTCAGTTATGATGATTGAACAAGTTCCGCATCGAGGTGTTTGACATTTTGTTACACTGACTGATAAACCTTTTTTCATAGCATCACTTTTAAACAAAATTGGAAGATTTGCTTTTATAATGGGCATAATTGTACAGTTATTAGGATTGTAGGTACAAACAAATGGAAGAATGTCCATCTCTGTATTTGTTTCTTTTGTTTTCATAAGTGTCTCTCTTGGGACTTTTACTGCTTTATGAACAGCATTTTCAACTACCTAAGAAGGTATGTCTTATAGATCAATTACATATTACATATTGTCACTAACTGTAACGTCATACGCATGATGACGACATAGCTACTACCGTTTTGCGTCGCTTATGACAACACTTAGTTTTCTATGTACACAAGAGCCGTTGAACGGCGAAAGATTTTGTGCAGATAAAGTCTGGAGTTTTATATATAGATGTATAGATAGTTCATCTATAGATAGGCTTATATATTTAGTGTGATAATTTAGTGTCACTTTCATCCTCAGTGGTCAATCTGATACATGCTGGACTAGTTTAGTCCAGCTTCATTAAGTAGCCAACTGCACAGAGGTACTGGATTGCAGTCTGTAACAATATTATTTTAAGTTAAAAAACTCATTTGTTTATATTTCACCTTTACTCCAATATACCTTTACCTTTACTCCAATATACCAAGCTTGGCTTGTTTTTTTCTATCATATGAAAACAAGAACATTCACTAACTACAGCATACCCTTACTGTCTGGTTATTAGATTACCTATACAACAACATAATCACAGGGGCGTGTCACGCTAAGGAACAGCGTTAGAAAGATATATAGGTATATAGACCCTACCCTAGTACTATATAAAAGGTAGTACTAGGGTAGGGTCTATATACCTATATGTCTTTCTAACGCTGTTTCTAAGCGTGACACGCCCCTGTGAACATAATTACTGGTCAATAGGATTTTAATCATGTAGTTCTTCTGGGAGAGCTGATGGGCTGTGCTCATTACATGCCATGGGGGTACCTCTACTCGGATAATTAATCCCTAATTAAACCCTGTAGTTAATTTGGGATGTAGTTCAAATGGGATGTAGTTCTTATGGGAGTAAACCGAATAACCCTGTCTTCAACCCTACCGCTGACTTTTGTCTTCCGTCGCTTGTCGATGGTGCTGAAGTACCATCCGAGAGTATCCCCGACGGACGCTCTTGGACAGTAGCAATATATTTATCGCGCAGTATTGTCACTTCGACCCCCACCTCGCTTCCGTGGAAGAAATCGTTATGTTACCAGTTGTGTCATGCAAAATCCTTTTGGTCATGATTCAAATACATATTTAACTACGAGTAGAAAGTAGTTTTTCTAACTTGATGAAAACAAACCAAAATCTCATTAATTCCTGCCTTAGCCCGTGACTTTACGATTTTCAAAAATGGCGGCGCCCTGTCGCGAACATCCGCCAGTCTGAGAATAAATGCTGTTTAGGTCTGTTTTCACCGAGTTACAAAATCAAAACTACTTTCTACTGGTAGTAAAATATGTATTCGATTGATGGCCAATAGGATTTTGCATGACATAGCTTATAACATAACAATTTCTCTCATGGAAGCGAGGTGGGTGTCAGTATAATACTACTTACAGTATTATTGTGACTTCGACCACAACTCGCTTCCGTGGAAGAAATCGTTATGTTACAAGTTGTGTCATGCAAATTCCTTTTGGTCACCACTCATATACATATTTTACTACAACTAGTAAGTAGTTTTGATTCTTTAACTTCCGTGAAGCGATCTGAACACAAGTAAGATATCGTTTCAGGCTTCCACAAGGCTCGCTTCGCACTCACAAACATAACCACTTAGCACGAACTGCGGGCTCCTGTGGAAATCTGTGCATGGTGACACCATCGCCCGACACCTAGGAGCAATTGAAGACAACGCAACGATTCGGCATGTCGTCGTTGATGTCGAGAAATCATCAAAATGACGAGCTTGTCACAAACTTTATATACAACTAACTGAAAATCCTTCCTCGCATGACGTCACTGCAGTGCTCTGGCGACAGAGTTACGTAACCTGCCTGTGGTTTCGTTGGCGAGAGTGAAGCAGGCGACTTTTTGGCAACTTTTAATCGCTCGGTATTACTTAACCACAAGTTTTTTAAGAATGAATTTGGTGTTCTGCGTAAGACTAACCACAAATCTTTCATATGTAATGGTTAAAAGAGTAACAAAAAAAAGTGTATTTGTTCTTTAACGTGGACGCTCTATATACATCTGAAATACAAACGCCAAGTTCTAAACAAGCGAAGAAGATTATAACAATGTTTTGAAAAGGAATCTATCCACTTATGAATTATGCCTAGTGACTATTATTTAAAGTTCTAAACAAGGGAAGAAGATAAACACTCTACTATAACAATGATTTGAAAAAAATGTATCTACTCCCGACATGGATTATATGCTTCCCGGCACTGTATCTTTAGCTTTGGCGGCACTCCCCTACCCCTTGGAAATCAGAAATATACATTTAAGCCTTCCCGTGACAAGGCCGGACACTTCGGTGCACCCCACCCGCATGCTTTGCCGATCGCTACGCTACCATCGCAGGCAATCGATTAAAAGTTAACGTAAACACAATCATGGATGACTGGCCTATCGAGCACCACTCATGACACCTACCAATTTATTGTCATTTCTGCAAGTCGATTGGAACCCGAACTTAACTCGTAACTAAACGATCTTCACACAAATGGATGACGATATATCCGCACAAAACGGTGTGTGTGTGTGTGTGTGTGTGTGTGTGTGTGTGTGTGTGTGTGTGTGTGTGTGTGTGTGTGTTTGTTTTGTTTGTTTGTTTGTTTGTTTTCGAAGCAAGCCCTCTGCTTGATGCTTTCTTGGATTGGTCATCCTCGTGGTAAGCCCCTGTAAATCCCCCACCCCCACCCCTTTGTCCAATAACGACTGGCAAAAGAGGAACAGCCCGTATCAAGCTACGCTATAGTTGTGATTGTGAGCTTGTAGTTCTTCTGGGAGAGCTGATGGGATGTGCTCATTAGATGCTATGTCCTAGTCAGATAATGAATCCCTGTAGTGAATCAGGAATGTAGTTCTTGTTGGATTAAACCGATTCTCGGCCGCGACACTGGCTGACGTATGCAGAGGAAAGCAGCAGACGTTCTCAACATTTGTTTCACGTTGTGGTTAAGTATCGATCGCCTAACATTCCCAAAGATCGTGTTTTGACCTAAGTAGTTAAGGCCTCTATTTAAGACTACTTACTCTACCCAAAGCTAGTACACATCGTGTCAAGAATGATTAATTTGTTTCTGCAGTGTTTTATCACAGGTAATTACTAATCGGAGACCGAAATCGACCTTTTCCACCAGCAGCCTTGGAGCTTTAATGGGTTTTTGACGTCACAAACAAAAAGCTTTTACATCTACAGGGTTATTTGGTAGCTTATTTTAGATAGTCATTTAAATGTCTGTTTGCTGTGCAGCAATTACCATGACAACCTGTAAAACATTACAGCACTATGAGTCATAAATGAAAAAGGGTATAAACAGTATCAATGCTTTGTCTTTATAAGTTGAAGAATATTATGTTAGCTAGTGACTTCCAATCTGAAACACAAAGGTTAACCTACAAATAGGTATTAGTTTGTTAAATCTGTAGACGATCACACAAGATCAACGATCAACAAATGAATTTTAATCAAACACACAGTGTTACACGCTCACAAATTGAAACGCAGACTGACTGACTGAGTTTGGTTTTACGCCGCTTTTAGCAATATTCCAGCAACATCCCGGCGGGGACACCAGAAATGGGCTTCACACATTGTACCCATGTGGGGATTCGAACCCGGGTCTATGGCGTGACGAGCCAACGCTTTAACCACTAGGCTACCCCACCGCTCCTGAAACACAAATTGTTACCTGGTGGTGGTGCGTGGTCCAGTGCTGCATAGAGCTTAGGTCACAAACCAGTTGAAGTTAAGCAGCGTTGGGCGAGGAGAATTTTTGGATGGGTGACCGTGTTTGGCAGCTTGACTCCTGAAAGTTTCTAGGACTTGAGTCCTGCCCCACAACGAAGCACATGTGATATATGTGGTCTCACCATAGGCAAGTGAGTTTATTCAAAATTGCCCCAGCAGAAAATGGGTACCCGGCGAGAGTACCCATGTGACTATTAACCTTCTAGGCAGCTAGGGTTATCCGGGGTAATGATGATCAGATTGTGCACTTTGAGCCGGATGTAAGCCTGGAAAAGGCGCGTTATAAAATAGTAAAATATTCTCATAATTATTTGGATCGGTTCTAAATCAGTAAACGACCATACAAGAAAATAATTTGGTAACAGCAGGATATTTTTCCTAAACTCGCATGCATAACCCAGATACTAAAAACTGTACTTTGTAATTTTGACCGAACAAACAATATGTATCTTAGCTAAATGAGAGTAAGGTAGAACGTTTAAGGTAAAATAACACGACAACACGCAAAATATAATGTCTGTGTCGGCTTGGTATTTATTACCCACGTGGTCAACGTATGGGTAGTTGCATACTAATCTCGTACGTCACACGAGTGTCGTATCGCGTTGACCTGTGTCGTAACGACTTGACCTGAGATTCTAACGATTTGATTGGATAACCGATGACCTCTCAATTAGGTCACATTCTGACGTAACTATTTTTTCATTCATAACAAACACGTGAATCCATTCATTCTACAACTTAAATGCATTGTGGGAATGTAAACATCGCGAACGATGCCATGTCGCTGTTTAATTGTGAGTCGAACTGAGACATTATACCCGTCGAAAAACGTAAACGCAAAGTTTCCACCAGTGATGTTAGCCGAATGAAGCAACTGGAAACCAAGAAACGAGGTGCTACGGAGTAGTTTACTGTAGGAGGCTGTACGAGGTGATGACAACTGACATGCATCGTGACATCGGTTACCAAGGCAGTGACGTCATTACGGTGTGACGTCATGCAAATGTTGTACTACAGTACAAAACTCTTCCGCAACCTCTTTATGAAACCGGTTTTGGTTTGAAACCAAAAACATAACAAAAATACGCTATTTTGTCAATTTAATGCATGTAAGACGTGGGAAATAAATAAAATACCACACTCGGTCTCATTACATACGAATTATACGAAACTCGTGATCTTCCTATGTTATCTGACCTCGATTTCGCTCGGTCAGATACCACAGGAAGGACGCTCGTTTCGTATAATTCGTATGTAATGAGACCTCGTGTAGTATTCTCTATTTATTACCCACGTGGTCAACGTATGGGTAGTTGCATACTAATCTCGTACGTCACACGAGTGTCGTATCGCGTTGACCTATGTCGTAACGACTTGACCTGAGATTCTAACGATTTGATTGGATAACCGATGACCTCTCAGTTAGGTCACGTTGTGACGGAACTACTTGTTCATTCGTAACAAACACGTGAATTCATTCATTCTACAACTTATATGCATTGTGGGAATTTAAACATTGCGAACGTTGCCGTGCCGCTGTTTGAGTCGAACTGAGACATTATATCCGTCGAAAACATAAACGCAATGTTTCACCAGTGATGTTAACCGAGTGAAGCAGTTGCAAACCAAGAAACGGGGTGCTACGGAGTAGTTTACTGAAGGAGGCTGTACGAGAGGCGATGACAACTGACATGCATCGTGACGTCGGTTACCAAGGGGACAGACGAGAATGGCGTAGTGACGTCATTACAGTGTGACGTCATGCAAAAGTGTACGTCAGAACAAAATTCTTCCGCAACCTCTTTATGAAACCGGTTTCGGTTTGAAACCACAACAATACCAAAACTACGCTATTTTGTCAATTTAATGCATGTAAGACGTGGGTAATAAATAAAATACCACACTCGGTCTCATTACATACGAATTATACGAAACTCGTGACCTTCCTATGGTTTCTGACCTCGCTTTCGCTCGGTCAGATACCATAGGAAGGACACTCGTTTCGTATAATTCGTATGTAATGAGACCTCGTGTAGTATTCTCTATGTATGTAATGAGACCCGAGTGTAGTATTCTCTATGTATGTAATGAGACCGAGTGTAGTATTCTCTATGTATGTAGTATGAGACCTCGTGTAGTATTCTCTATGTATGTAATGAGACCTCGTGTAGTATTCTCTATGTATGTAATGAGACCTCGTGTAGTATTCTCTATGTATGTAATGAGACCTCGTGTAGTATTCTCTATGTATGTAATGAGACCGAGTGTAGTATTCTCTATGTATGTAATGAGACCGAGTGTAGTATTCTCTATGTATGTAATGAGACCGAGTGTAGTATTCTCTATGTATGTAATGAGACCTCGTGTAGTATTCTCTATGTATGTAATGAGACCGAGTGTAGTATTCTCTATGTATGTAATGAGACGTGTAGATGTATGTGTAGTGTAGTATTCTCTATGTATGTAATGAGACCTCGTGTAGTATTCTCTATGTATGTAATGAGACCTCGTGTAGTATTCTCTATGTATGTAATGAGACCTCGTGTAGTATTCTCTATGTATGTAATG
Source organism: Haliotis rubra (assembly GCF_003918875.1). Taxonomy (NCBI): domain Eukaryota; kingdom Metazoa; phylum Mollusca; class Gastropoda; order Lepetellida; family Haliotidae; genus Haliotis; species Haliotis rubra. The sequence goes on along the minus strand of NW_025767368.1, from coordinate 1,264,147 downwards.
AGACCTCGTGTAGTATTCTCTATGTATGTAATGAGACCGAGTGTAGTATTCTCTATGTATGTAATGAGACCGAGTGTAGTATTCTCTATGTATGTAATGAGACCGAGTGTAGTATTCTCTATGTATGTAATGAGACCTCGTGTAGTATTCTCTATGTATGTAATGAGACCTCGTGTAGTATTCTCTATGTATGTAATGAGACCTCGTGTAGTATTCTCTATGTATGTAATGAGACCTCGTGTAGTATTCTCTATGTATGTAATGAGACCGAGTGTAGTATTCTCTATGTATGTAATGAGACCTCGTGTAGTATTCTCTATGTATGTAATGAGACCGAGTGTAGTATTCTCTATGTATGTAATGAGACTCTATGTATGTAATGAGACCGAGTGTAGTATTCTCTATGTATGTAATGAGACCGAGTGTAGTATTCTCTATGTATGTAATGAGACCTCGTGTAGTATTCTCTATGTATGTAATGAGACCTCGTGTAGTATTCTCTATGTATGTAATGAGACCTCGTGTAGTATTCTATGTATGTAATGTAGTATTCTCTATGTATGTAATGAGACCGAGTGTAGTATTCTCTATGTATGTAATGAGACCTCGTGTAGTATTCTCTATGTATGTAATGAGACCTCGTGTAGTATTCTCTATGTATGTAATGAGACCTCGTGTAGTATTCTCTATGTATGTAATGAGACCTCGTGTAGTATTCTCTATGTATGTAATGAGACCTCGTGTAGTATTCTCTATGTATGTTGGGATAATACAAGAGTTCAGGATGTGCGTACGTGCGTACGTGCATGCGTGCGTGCATATGGTTAACAAACCCGTGAGGATCCGGGTTAGAATTGATCTTCAGCAACCCATGAGGCGACTAACGGACGGGTGGTCAGGCTCGCTGACTTGGTTGACACATGTCATCGTATCTCAACTGCGTAGAACGATGCTCATGATGTTGATCACTAGACTGGTACAGACTCGATTATTTACCGACTGCCGTCATATAGCTGAGTGCGGCGTTAAAAATCAACAAATCAAACGTTGTGTCCAACAATGGAGGCCAGTCAGTTAGTTTGGTTTAACGCCGCTCCAGACATTCTTTCAGATTATATATATGCTTCCCCACTTAGACGCAGTACACTGACTTCGAACTTAGGGACCATTTATAATATATGGCTAGGGGGGTTGATGATTTTTTTGAGAAGCATGTACAATGTGAATGGACCCCCCTAAAATTTATGTACAAAGTAAGTGACACACTCCCCCCACAACCCCCCAGACAGGGTAACAACAAGTAACATCTTTTAACCCTAATGACGCGGTCGGGGATCGAACCACCGAGTTCCGCTCTCTGCTCAAACATACTATCCAGCACATCACAGACTTACCATTAAGTCCTTCGTTATATCAAGGATTTATAGTTTACCTGGCAACTTATTTTTACTCGGATAACGATCATCCTTGAATGGAGAATGTTGGACAAGGTTGTAGCACGTAATGTAGAGTACGACCTTGAGTTCGATACAAACGCCAGTCAAATACCACGTGACTTTACGAGAATGGTGTTCTGCATCTTGTCAGAGCCCGGATCCTGCACTGCATCCGACTGTAAATGATCAGACACATAAACAGCTCCACGGATTAGAGTGAAATATTAATGTGGCCGCTCACAGGGGGAAACGTGTCACTAACTCGCCTCGCTGCTTGTATATGACCACATGGTAGCAACTGCTTGCTGGTCAGCTGTGTGAGGACATTACCCTCGATCAGGGCGTCACTTCCTGGTGCATATTTCTCCCTCTCATTAGAGTCAAGGCAGCGATGAGACTGTTGTTTTTGTACATATGCTGGGGCATATATTCTCCAGCCGGCAATGTGGATTAACTGTTTTGAAGACCACTTTCTACCAAGGCTATTGGTGATGTCTTTCCATTGGGTGTGACCGTTCACTGGACACCTTGTCCGGCCATTAACCTACCTGTTTTGAGGCTGCTCCTTTTCCTTAGACAATACGTAGAAATGAATATACCATTGTATAGTATTATCATATCTGCCTGTTTAGACACACATTCAGCCCTGTACGCATGGGTCCTCCAGGTGCTAAAGGCGACGGGGTGGCCTAGTGGTTAAAACGTTCGCTCGCCACGCCGAAGACTCGGGTTCGAATCCCCACATGGGTACAATGTGTGAAACCCATTTCTGTTGTCCCCTGCGGTGATATTACTGGAATATTGCTAAACGCGGTGTAAAACCCAACCCACTCACTCACTCACTCCAGGTGCTAAGACACACATTCAGTCCTGTACCAATGGGTCCTCCAGGTGTTGAGACACACATTCAGCCCTGTACACATGGGTCCTCTAGGTGTTGAGACAGCCCTGTACACATGGGTCCTCCAGGTGTTGAGACACACATTCAGCCCTGTACACACATTGAGACACACATTCAGCCCTGTACCAATGGGTCCTCCAGGTGCCCTGAGACACACATTCAGACACCTGTACACATGGGTCCTCCAGGTGCTGAGACACACATTTCACCCTGTTCAGCCCACATGGGTCCTCCAGGTGCTGAGACACACATTCAGCCCTGTACACATGGGTCCTCCAGGTGTTGAGACACACATTCAGCCCTGTACCAATGGGTCCTCCAGGTGCTGAGACACACATTCAGCCCTGTACCAATGGGTCCTCCAGGTGCTGAGACACACATTCAGTCCTGTACACATGGGTCCTCCAGGTGTTGAGACACACATTCAGCCCTGTACACATGGGTCCTCCAGGTGCTGAGACACACATTCAGCCCTGTACCAATGGGTCCTCCAGGTGTTGAGACACACATTCAGCCCTGTACACATGGGTCCTCCAGGTGTTGAGACACACATTCAGCCCTGTACACATGGGTCCTCCAGGTGTTGAGACACACATTCAGCCCTGTACACATGGGTCCTCCAGGTGCTGAGACACACATTCAGTCCTGTACACATGGGTCCTCCAGGTGCTGAGACACACATTCAGCCCTGTACACATGGGTCCTCCAGGTGTTGAGACACACATTCAGCCCTGTACACATGGGTCCTCCAGGTGTTGAGACACACATTCAGCCCTGTACACATGGGTCCTCCAGGTGCTGAGACACACATTCAGTCCTGTACACATGGGTCCTCCAGGTGCTGAGGCACACATTCAGTCCTGTACACATGGGTCCTCTAGGTGCTGAGACACACATTCAGTCCTGTACGCAGGGGTTCACAGGGTACAAAAGACAAACATTCAATCCTGTGCGTTTGGAACCTAGGGATGCTAATACACACACTCAGCACTACATTATTATGAACTCTCAGTCAAACACAAATACATGTTACTTTTACAATCAAATCCCATTTCAACTAAACGCTCTATATTTTAATCCCACCTCACAAACATTACTAATTTGACTACTGGCAGGATTTGAAGCGCCCCAGTGACGAATCATTGCATCATAATCAACTCTGGTGAAAATTTCAACAAAAAGTTCCACAAAATCTACTCATCCAACAGCCCCCATTTTGTCATGACAATGAAGCCAACACACACACTCAGCCAACACAGTGGATACGACCTCTGAAGGTTTGACAATACATTGTATATTCCTGTTACACAAAAAACAAAAACGTTAATAATAATCTGACAATTTTATTCATCGAAAAAGAACACATTGATACTTTGATTGACATTTGATGTCTGGATATTTCCTGCAAACATAAAACACTAACAATCTACTACAAACAATCTACTTGCCTCACTGGCTACAATAGTAACATAGTTGCCGATTAGTCCCCATTTTGTCTAGTAATGAAACCAGTAATTGAATATGTTAACCAGTAACTGAACACTAAATGTTACATTGCCAAGCATTGGCTATTCCAATATTGTCCTTGAAGAGAGAGCATTTCAGTTATATCACAGCTGGTTAGCTGATTATTAGTGAAAATTCAGAGTAGATATTAGCTCACAGAGCAAGGACAATAATTTTGGTCAGATCTGTAATTCTAGCCAAAGCTTAGCAGATCTGGCATGGCTAAGGGGCACAGGCCTCCAGCCCACCTGTGGTTTCATCTCTCTTCACACCTCAGCAATCAGTCTTCTGATCTGTGAACATGACAGCCATGATAGGCTGAAGTCCATTACAGCCACAATATCTGCTTTGCATTGAAAATACTCTGCATAGTATTAAAATATGATTGTAATTTGGGTTAGAGATCATGCCAGGTCAGGTACAGTTGCTACTGTCAACAATAAAGACCGAAATCTCATCTGTTTATGAGGTACAGTATCACATTGCTCATTTCAACATCATGTCAAGAAACAATATTATATACTGGCTGTAGCATATGTCTTCACAAGTCCACTTGGTTCATGATCATACAGGCAGAGGCACCGGATATCCAGTGATCACTCCGTCAGGAATCTGATATTTTGTAGTTTTGATTGAGGACGTACATCTCATTAAACATGTTATAGTCATCAATCATTGTTGTCATAATTTGGTTTCTTTCTGTTTTATCCTCCATACCATTTTCTCCTCATCCGTACATTCTGAAACATGAGAGATGTAACAATTTTAACAGGCACAATGTATACACCATCACTGTCACCAATACATCCTCACTATAATCAGTACATCCTCACTATAATCAGTACATCCTCACCATAATCAGTACATCCTCACTATAATCAGTACATCCTCACCATAATCAGTACATCCTCACTATAATCAGTACATCCCTCATTAATCAGTACATCCTCACTATAATCAGTACATCCTCACTATAATCAGTACATCCTCATTAATCAGTACACCACACATCAGTACATCCTCACCACAATCAGTACATCCTCACTATAATCAGTACATCCTCACTATAATCAGTACATCCTCACAATGAGTACATCCTCACTATAATCAGTACATCCTCACCACAATCAGTACATCCTCACTATAATCAGTACATCCTCACTATACTCAGTACATACCACAATCAGTACATCCTCACCACAATCAGTACATCCTCACTATAATCAGTACATCCTCACCATAATCAGTACATCCTCACTATAATCAGTACATCCTCACCATAATCAGTACATCCTCACCATAATCAGTACATCCTCACTATAATCAGTACATCCTCACCATAATCAGTACATCCTCACCATAATCAGTACATCCTCACTATAATCAGTACATCCTCACTATAATCAGTACATCCTCATCATAATCAGTACATCCTCATCATAATCAGTACATCCTCACTATAATCATAATCAGTACATCCTCACCATAATCAGTACATCCTCATCATAATCAGTACATCCTCATCATAATCAGTACATCCTCACCATAATCAGTACATCCTCATCATAATCAGTACATCCTCTCATAATCAGTACATCATATAATCATCATAATCAGTACATCCTCACCATAATCAGTACATCCTCATCATAATCAGTACATCCTCATCATAATCAGTACATCCTCACTATAATCAGTACATCCTCACTATAATCAGTACATCCTCATCATAATCAGTACATCCTCATCATAATCAGTATATCCTCACCATAATCAGTACATCCTCACCATAATCAGTACATCCTCACTATAATCAGTACATCCTCATCATAATCAGTACATCCTCACCATAATCAGTACATCCTCATCATAATCAGTACATCCTCACCATAATCAGTACATCCTCATCATAATCAGTACATCCTCACCATAATCAGTACATCCTCATCATAATCAGTACATCCTCACCATAATCAGTATATCCTCATCATAATCAGTACATCCTCACTATAATCAGTACATCCTCACCATAATCAGTACATCCTCATCATAATCAGTATATCCTCATTATTTGGAGTTCATGTCCAAGTCCATGCTCATCATGATCAAGATGCTATTCCACTCCAAGGTGCAATGAGAAATTAGGTTCAGTGTTTGATCTACAGGTAACCTTGCGCCACACTGAACACATGGTATGTTTATTTCCTTATTGATGTGGCTCAGATACTTTTCTACACTCACCAACTTTGTTATCATCCTTGAGTTTCTTTAGCTGCTGGAGCACGTTTCCTGCAGCTGCCATGTGGAGATTCTCAGGAGTGTCCTGTAACAGGTAGATACCATGTACACCCAGCCATGTTCTGTACACCCGAGTTTCTCCCCTTCATACATATACACACTCATACATGCTGCACATACATAAATATTGTGCATATTCCAATATATCAAATTAAATTTATTTCTGAATAGGCCAGAGGCCAATTTACAGGTTACAATTCAGATTGCAATAATGCTCATGCAATAGGCACATCTCCAATGGTACTTGGAAATGAAAGCTAAATAAACAATATTGTCTGGTGAAAGCTAAATAAACAACATTGTCTGGTGAAAGCTAAATAAACAATATTGTCTGGTGAAAGCTAAATAAACAATATTGTCTGGTGAAAGCTAAATAAACAATATTGTCTAGTGAAAGCTAAAAAAACAATATTGTCTGGTGAAAGCTAAATAAACAATACTGTCTGGTGAAAGCTAAATAAACAATATTGTCTGGTGAAAGATAAATAAACAATATTGTCTGGTGAAAGCTAAATAAACAATATTGTCTGGTGAAAGCTAAATAAACAATATTGTCTGGTGAAAGCTAAATAAACAACATTGTCTGGTGAAAGCTGAATAAACAATATTGTCTGGTGACAGTATGTTAACAACAAACAAGTGTTTGCCACTGATATGGCAATGTCCCCTGCCGTTAAAGAATGGAATATCTATATTTACTACTTTTTATTCTTTGGTCACATATACAAGATGCCTGAAATGACTGGTGTCTGCATCATCACCCAATGTAGGCTGTCGACATAATTGAAGACACTGGGTGCAATGTTTTATGAGATATCACGTTTAAAAAAGTTTGAAAAGCAGTCAAAGTGTAATGGTGACCTTGAAGATAAGTCAAGGTGACCCAAATCGACTGGTGTCTGGGTAATCCCCCAATGTAGGCTGTCACCAAATCTGAAGAATCTCCACAGTTCATGAAATATCTCGTTAACAAGAGTTTGAAAAGTGGTCAAAGTGACGTGGTGACCTTGAAAATAAGGTCAAGGTCACTCAAATCGACTGGTGTCTGCGTAATCCCCCAATGTAGGCTGTCACCAAATTTGAAGACATGGGGTACAACAGTTCATGAGATGTCGCGTTAACAAGACTTGGAACATACGGACGGACGCCGCTGAATACATAGTCTCCCGTTCCGCGTTGTGGCGGGTGACAACAAGGATGTAAGGATATGTGGTTACCAACTTGGTTATTTTGAAAAGACTGTTTGCACTTACGTTTACTAACTATAGCCCTACAAACTTATATGTAATCAGATGTTGGTACAGATTACAAGTCAACATAATGGCAGCGAATGCAATAATATTATAGGCATAATATTATAGGCATAATATTATAGGTGTTTCTCATAAAATTGTTGCCTGGTAAAAGTATATTGAAAACAGGAACTATCTAGTTTTTCTTAGCAAACATTTAATAATTACCTCTTTCTTTAAGGATATGATAGACAAACTTGGCAAACTTAAGAATATTATTGTCAAACTTACTTTTTATACTAATATACTACTGGAATAACTGTGCATTGCACCATGCTCCGGCTGCGGTGCCTTTGATCTGTGGTGTATTGTATAGTTACACCACGGTTTTGAACTGCCTTCGACAGCAACTCCCTGATTGGCTGTTTGCAATTTTAGCCACGCCTACGTTAAACAAACATTACTGTCTGCCTCAAATGGATGTCAACTTTCTCAAAAGACAACCAACATTTGTTTTACTCTTTTAATGAAAATAATGACAGCTTTATCAGAAACACAGTGACAAATACATCATTAAACCTTTGAATCAGCCACGAAGCACTTAATTTTTAAAGTACTTTGACAATTTTTGGAACTCAATAATTATTGAAAATACAGTTCTGGTAAATGTTGCACATTTGCCCAACTTTGACACTGGGTCAATCCCTCTAACACGGTAGATTTAGTTTCCATTATACGGCAGCTTGTGAGAGAGTGATGTCATCAATTGTATCATCCCAGAGTTTAGCACCTTCAATTTCGTCAACTATTTGTGACAGTGTAATGTCGTCTATAGTATTATCCCACTCCTGACTAGACATGGTGGCAGTCTCCAACAGAATGATTTAAATTCAAAAATCCCGCGCAGATTTCGAAATTTGAATGCAGGATGTGGGCACGGTACAAAGCAGTTATTTCATCCAATCACTCGAGTTTGGTCCAAATACACCACGGCCTGGTCGAATGATTGGTCGATGAATTTGCGTTGTTAGCTCTCGTATTAGAACGAACTAACTGCACTACTACTTATTTGATGTTTTGCCATTTTTTAATGCAAAAAGGTAATAGTATGATTTGTGGTGTTTTCCTTAATCACTGTTTAACTGTAGATGGGATTATATCGAAGTCTGTATGATTTGACACTAGGCATGGTGACATGCCCTTGAAGAGATGTGGTTGACTTGCTGACGTGACATCATGAGTGGACAATCAGTCTGAGGCAAAACTCTTGTGTTCCCATTATGTTAAAAACGTCCCCATAGAGATCGTGTTTTGATGGATACCAAAATGTCTGGCCACTTCATTCTGGGTCATTCCCAAGTCTCCAGCATACCTACGGCGCGGAGACGCTGATTTTCTGTTAGCCATGGCACGGCGTACTCGTAGTTTAGGTTGAAATTAATGTGTTTTCTACAACATTCAGAGGCAAGAGAACAATCAACCTTCTTCAGTTTTCATTATCAGGTGTGTGAAATTCAGGCGTCGAAAAGCATGCAAAAAATGAGAAAGTTCATTGTGCACAAAGTGCATGTGCCACGTGACATCAAATTTCATGCAAAGTGCTTTGCTAGATGTCTATTTAGGGTTATTTTTCAAATAACTTTTATTTTATGCAATTTTATGTTATGTACAGTTACTCTTTTCCTTAAGTATACATCCAGTCCACCAACTTGAAGATCTCGATACTTATTTTTCAATACATATATGTAACTGTGTGTTTGGTCCATTCTGATGTGCACATTTAACCAAAATTACAAGTGTACATTCATTAATGCTTGGTAAAAGTTCAGATGTCATGGTTGTGTGTATGCATATTTCAATAACACATTGATGCCCTATACCACAGAAACTGTTCTGTACACAAAAATAGGTAAAAAAAAAATCTTGTCCTTGTCAATTCTTTATCGTTATTTCTGGATGCTTCGACCACATCCCCATTTGTCCGGACATATCGTCATCCATTTGTGTCAAGATCGTTTAGTTAAGAGTCAAATTCAAGTTTCAATCGACTTGCAGAAATGGCAATAAAGAATTGGTAGGTATCATGAGTGGTGCTCGTTAGGCCAATCATCCATGATTATGTTTACATTAAGTCTTAATCGATTGCATGCTATCGTAGCGTAGCGATCGGCAAAGCAGGTGGGTGGGGTACACCGAAGTGTCCGGCCTTGTCATAATGTATTGTGCTGTAAGGCATTTCGAGTCGGGGGTCATCTCAAATATTATATATTTTTTCAAAATCTTTAATCCTCGCAAAGGCACACGTGGGCCTGTGCTTTCAACTGATTAATTCCCTCTGAAGTAATTCCAATACTCACAACATAAATTGCCTTGACAATGGCCATGATGCTAGTGCCAAGCTGGGCTTGTGTCCCCAGATACCCCAGAATCTGATCCTCTCTCTGTTGGCGATGTTGAATGTAGTAACGTACGAGGTCACATGGGTTCGGTGATTACGTAGCCGTGCCCTGGGTAGATGGTGCTTGGTGCGAGGTCAAGGATGTCGTGCAGAGACTTCATGTACTGACTCAGATCCGAGATTGTCTGAAGTATACATTGACATTCTTAGCTCTTACAGATGTGATCCAATATGTACTTGGCACTCAAGATGCAACATTCAAACATGCAGCTGGTCTAGATCAGGACATAACACTTCATCATATCTACCTTAGATGCTGGACCTAGACTTCATCATATCTACCTTGGATGCTGGACCTAGACTTCATCATATCTACCTTGTATGCTGGACCTAGACTTCATCATATCTACCTTGTATGCTGGACCTAGACTTCATCATATCTACCTTGTATGCTGGACCTAGACTTCATCATATCTACCTTGCATGTTGGACCTAACGTTCATCATATCTACCTTGGATGCTGGACCTAGACTTCATCATATCTACCTTGCATGTTGGACCTAGACTTCATCATATCTACCTTGCATGTTGGACCTAGACTTCATCATATCTACCTTGCATGTTGGACCTAGACTTCATCATATCTACCTTGCATGTTGGACCTAGACTTCATCATATCTACCTTGCATGTTGGACCTAGACTTCATCATATCTACCTTGCATGTTGGACCTAGACTTCATCATCATATCATATCTACCTTGCATGTTGGACCTAGACTTCATCATATCTACCTTGCATGTTGGACCTAGACTTCATCATATCTACCTTGCATGTTGGACCTAGACTTCATCATATCTACCTTGGAGACTTCATCATATCTACCTTCATGTTGGACCTAGACTTGGACCCTGGACCTTCATCATATCTACCTTGCATGTTGGACCTAGACTTCATCATATCTACCTTGCATGTTGGACCTAGACTTCATCATATCTACCTTGTATGTTGGACCTAGACTTCATCATATCTACCTTGTATGCTGGACCTAGACTTCATCATATCTACCTTGTATGGACCTAGACTGGACATAGACCTTCATCATAGACTGGATGCTGGACCCTAGACTTCATCATATCTACCTTGTATGTTGGACCTAGACTTCATCTACCTTATCTGGACCTTGACTTCATGCTACCTTGACCCTAGACATCATTCATCATATCTACCTTGTATGCTGGACCTAGACTTCATCATATCTACCTTGCATGCTGGACCTAGACTTCATCATATCTACCTTGTATGCTGGACCTAGACTTCATCATATCTACCTTGCATGTTGGACCTAGACTTCATCATATCTACCTTGCATGTTGGACCTAGACTTCACATATCATCATATCTACCTTGTATGCTGGACCTAGACTTCATCATATCTACCTTGTATGCTGGACCTAGACTTCATCATATCTACCTTGTATGTTGGACCTAGACTTCATCATATCTACCTTGCATGTTGGACCTAGACTTCATCATATCTACCTTGCATGTTGGACCTAGACTTCATCATATCTACCTTGCATGTTGGACCTAGACTTCATCATATCTACCTTGTATGTTGGACCTAGACTTCATCATATCTACCTTGTATTGGACAAAGAGATCATTCTATCATCCAGCTTTTACTACAGTACAGATCCAAGGTTCACAACATCTTGCTTGCATAATCCACCTTAGGGATGCCAAGATCGGGTTGATGGTCTGGATTTGTCTGTTGTTGCTGGACCTAGACATGACCACTCATCAATAATCATCATCCATTAACAGCAGATCAAGGTTAGATATCAAATCTGGACATCAAGACAGATGCACTCATCATAATCAACATCATTAACAGCATAGATAATCAAATCACATCATGTGCATCCCTCTACACAGTTGGGATGTGATGACATGAATCCACCCAATCCCAACAGTCTCCTCTTACAACAAGCATGGACTGCTGGAGTCGTACCCAGAGATTTTCAAGGGTTTGGACTCTTTGGCTTTGGAATGTCAACAGCTAAGTTACAGTGCAGACCCTGTGAACCCTGCATGTATTTGCGGCAGCCACCATTATTGGTACCATGTATTGCATGCAGTGTGTGAAATGTCACTGTCAGGCTAGTTAACCAGTTAACCATGGATGTCAGAATCCTGTTTCCTTATACTTTCAATTTCTAACATCCATTATGAGCTACTGATTACATTTACTGATGTGGAAAAGTACTTGTTCATTTGTTGCAATGTTTAATTTCATCATATTTGATGTAAACGCCAGGGCATGTCCAGTCTAACCTAAACTTGGGCTCAGTATTATTTGTTACTGCTATTCTGTGTCTAACAAACCCCAGTAGAAGGTCAGATTACCAAATTGCCATTTGCCAAAGCTACATTCGCACATACCGTTTGAACTTTTACCTCAAAAACGTTTGTACTCGAACGCTTTCGAATGCTATATTTCGCATGATCGCTTCCGAGTGATACACATGGAGAACGCCATTATTCACAAGAGTGAGAAAACAATTGCTGAAAATAGCATTTTTGTCAATATTTCAGGATGTCACCTTGCGGAACTTTAAGCTAATAGTAACCATGTCATCAGAAACCCCTAAGCATATATACTGCAGGTCATATATATGTGTTTTATGCAGATTTTCATTTATTGAGAGATCAGTGAGTGAGTGGGGAAGAAATTTTGAAAGAGTAGAACTGTCTTATTGGTTAATTCCATTCATCCATCTCATGTTTCATTGAATGGTCATAGGTCACTCAAAGGTTAGCTGACGCGACCTTCTACTAGGGTTTGTTAGACTCAGTAGAGCAGTTTAACAAATAATCCTGAGCCCAAGTTTACTTAGAGTCAGACTGAGGACATGTCTATGGCCTTACTGTTGTTGTTCCTCCCAAAATGCTGTCCCCAGAGAACACTGCATTTTCTTCCTCTAGCAGTAGGATCATATGATCATCAGTGTGCCCTGGATTGTATATTGCCCTGAAAAACAGAAACATAACTATGACACATGATTGTGTTATTGGAATACTGCCATAGTGAGTGAGTGAGTGAGTGAGTTTAGTTTTACGCCGCACTCAGCAATATTCCAGCTATATGGTGGCGGTCTGTAAATAATCGAGTCTGGACCAGACAATCCAGTGATCAACAGCATGAACATTGATCTACGTAACTGGGATACAATGACATGTGTCAACCAAGTCAGCAAGCCTGACCACCCGATCCGTTAATTCGCCTCTTACAACAAGCATGGGTTACTGAAGATTAATTCTAACCCGGACCTTCACGGGATACTGCCATACAATACCACCCTGAAATACAGCCACAGAACCATCATGGATTATGGACCACCAATCTATTAATTAAGAGACACATTTTTCTTTTGGTCCTCATGCTTGCAAATATTTTTTCATGATTTTTAGTAATCTGATTCACGGAAATGACAAGATCTCACTCAAGATTCTACAGTGTCAGATGCAGCAGTATACCTAAGAGTGGCTCCATCTGTCTTGAAGATATGTTTATCACTGATGAAGTTGTAAGGGATGTGCCCCAGGTCAGCATCTGGACAAGACACCCGCTTAATCTTAGACACCCTGGGAATCTCATCAGCTGTGGATATAGGTATTTCCACTGAAATTGTATATTTATGTATGGCATCATGATTTTATGTGCCCAAAATCACAGATGTAAACTCCAAGCACAGGCTCAGGTTATCCACAAGCCCAGATACGCATTATCATAGTAAGTGATGTGCATCATCCTAGTAAGTAGTGGTGTTCTGATTAATTGAAACAATCAAAGATTAATCGCAGTGACCAAACGACCAAACAATCGATCACAATTACTCATAATTGAACACAAACGATTTCGGAACTACTGTTTTAGTGTTTGAAACACTTGACGATGGAACATATCTTAGAAGTTGTCAGGGCCTGAAAACATGTTTAATTCTTAGAAAGCTCACTTCACTTACTGAAAAGTCATGAGGCATGACTTTCTTGAAGACTTCAGGAAGTTTATGTTCATGATATATTAGTCATCACTTTAAAGTAGCAAGTTGCATCAGTTTACATTGGATATGAACATGATGAAGTTTGCAAATGCAATTTGCTCAGTTTCTAAATAAAACAAAAATCATAATCGAACATGAATAATTCTGGAACACTTTTTGCCTTAACAATATTTTTCACAAGGTTGGTTTTGTAAGTTACATTTCATAACCACTACAAGCTTGTTGCAAGTCATGATTGAATTTATCTTAAACACTCCAGGAATTTTATGTTCCTAACATACTGGTAATCCTTTCAAGATGTGTAATTTGCCCAAAAAAAACAAAGAACTACATGTTTTTTCTTCTTTTTCTTTGCATTAACCAAAATAACCAGGAAAAAATCATAAATGAAGCTTACCAATTATTTTCGATGATTGATCGGTTGAAATGAAGCAATGATCAATTATGAAGTTTTAACCAATTCCCAACACTAATAACAACCTGAAAATCTGAAAAATGACAAAACCAATTTGTTTCAATGATTGCTCGTTGGTAATAAACCAATCATTAGTTGTGAGATTTCAAGCAATTCCCAATACTCTTAGTAAGGCATCGATATGATACCCATCATCATACTAAGGAAGTGATACCATATGTATCATCCAAGACAAGTCTCAAATGATGCCCATCGTCATAGTAAGGATGTGATATGATGCATCTTTCAGTATCAATACATCAATTTAATAACAACTTTCTATCAAAACTTCCATCATAATAATGCACTCATGTGACAGTGAACCACACTCCAACCTCATGCCAATGAGCAACTCATAACCACAGATTATACTGACAAAACAGCAGTTGAGACAAAGTGAGAACCTGCCTGATTTTACAACTGCTTCAATGTCCTAACACACGAGTGAGTGAGTGAGGTGAGTGAGGTGAGTGAGTGAGTGAGTGAGTGGTGAGTGAGTGAGGTGAGTGAGTGAGTGAGTGAGTGAGTGAGTGAGTGAGTGAGTGAGTGAGTGAGTGAGTATGGTTTTATACGACTTTTAGCAATATTCCTGCAATATCACGGTAGGGGACACCAGAAATGAGCTCACACACTGTACCCATGTGGGGAATCGAACCCGGGTCTTCGGCGTGACGAGCAAACGCTTTAACCACTAGGCTACCCTACCGCCCCTCCTAACACAAGAATAAACACTGGTGGGGTAGTTGGCTACTGACCTTTATTAAATCTTTAATCAACCTTTCACCATGGTTCTCATCCAGACACAGAATTGATATCAACTGTGACATCAAGCCTCATTTTGATGACAAATACCTGCAAGTATAGTATAAGTTCCCAGGGATACACCAACAATCTAAGACTTACACTGAATTACATCCTTGCAAATGTCCTTGACACCACCCACATGGTCTGGGTGAAAGTGAGTGACCACAATTTCCTGTATGGATGCTGCATAATCCGACAGTGTTGACTTCAGAAGAGTGATGTACTCAGGCACATCAGCATCTCCCGTATCAATCAAGATTTTTCTGAAAAGGATTTTCATATTTCTTACATATGATCTGATCATTATGTTAACCATAAATAATCCCTCATGATATTGCATGATGGTAACTGTAGATGAAAGGTTGTGGTTGGCACGGGTACCACAGAAAGCACCCCTGGGTACATTTCAGAATACAGAAATGAATCCTAGCCTAAATCATAATCATGATAATACAGAACAGTAGCCTGTACCGAGAATGGCATACAAGTACATATTCCTCAACCGGAAACCACATCATGTTGCAGTTATTGTTAGCCTGATAACAAGTGCATTCTGGATAATGTGCATTGCAATATATAACAACTTATTCAATGTAAATCAAACGTAAAACTTAAACACATCGTAATCGCTGAATAATTCAAGTGAAATATTTTCTGTATTACATCCATAATCAGACTTATTGAATTTGATGAATAAAATTTCAATGTGTTGAAGTTACTAAAGTGACACTGTAACTGTTATTCTCTGAGAACAATACTGTCCTTATGTTTACCCATTTCAAACTTTTATTCGTTAGTCAAGAAAATTCTGGCCTCGCAACATTTTATTTGGTCTGGTACTAGTGGTAGATTTGCAAAGCTGAAAGTCCGGTTGTCTGACTAATTTTAGAGAGTAGGCTCATCTTCAACCTACGTCATCGTAAAGCGTATTTTAAACCGACACAGAATGTGTTCGCCACACCTTGGACTGGTCCCACGGCTAACGCCAGTAACGGGTTAACCCGCCTGAACTGAAGCCTGTATCTGGGGCAAAGAATATTTTTCACAAGTGTCATTTATAAGATTATCCATGACTGACTTGGGACCAGTTCCCACGAGATATGTGTTAGTTCCCTGTAGACGTGCTCCTCCTGGATTACAGCCCAGAATGCGAATAACGCGCTGGGAAAGTTGTTCCAACTTCGGCAACACAGCCGCCATTTTGTTAAATCACATGACCTTAGGATTGTCATGAATTATTAGATCTATGGATGCGATGCTGAGATTTTTCGTTTTGATTAATTGATAAAACTTAACGATAAGTTTTATTTCATTCCATGTTAAAATTATCATATTTTCTGTCAATTATATTACGGCCTGGACTTGCGGAATTTACCGAGCTCACATGTTATTTCCGGACAGAAACGGAAGTGCCATACTTTTGTTCAAGATGTCTTGCCGATCGTGATAAGATTGACCAAGTAATCAAGATTGTGATATGACATATCGAAAATGTCGAATCAAAGGTAACCTAACTTTACCTCAGAGTAATAAGCTATACGATGTATATGCGGACGGATATTTCAAAATAGATCTATGAACTGGACGAGGATCTTGTTTTCGCCCTCCCCTGTCAACTACGAAACCACAAAATATTCCAACATTTCTAGTTCTCATCGTTCATTTCCCTTTTGATGTTGAAATTATTAGTTTATGTAATTAAAGTCTACATGTTCTTAACTTGGAACCTTAGCCTGACCTTGATCAAGCTTAGAACAACTGGTCAGCTGACAGTTTACTTTGCACATCGCATCACAGGGTCTGATCATTTCAATTTTAAAGGTTGGCCTGCTAATTTTGTTTATCTTGCTCACACATTTTCAGTTCTGATAACTATCCATACTTTTGACCATAGTCCGCTCCCCTTGAAGTTATCTGGGTTTTCTGCAAAACCGTTTTTGCTTGCAGTCCAGTCTCCAGTTATTGTATTAGTACACATAAAGTTATGACAACATTTATGATGTTTTTTGGAGTGACAGACAGGCAATATGTCAATGATGAAAAATCTAACCACAAACAATTGAATGGTTACTGCATATGACATTGTTTGGACCGTTGCATATGTGAGAAAACATCTACAAATCTACAACTCATTAAAATAACTGCTTAATTCACTGTAAGTGTTATACCATCTCTACCTGTCAGTTTCCTGTGAATATGCAGTCTGCAATATGGAAGCCTGGGTCAAATAAAATTCATTCTGACAGCTGCTGTCAAGTATTCTTCACTAATAACCTTGATGGTAGTCTTAATAATAATATTAACAGAAAAACATTAAGCATGTGAAATCTACTGGAAGTTGTGCTCAAAAGCTTAAGGCATGGAATTTCCTGAACAATTTTGGATGCAAAATAACAACAGGCTACTACTTTGAACAGAAACAGGACAGGTGATTCTATAAAGGACATTGCAACCAGTTTGTGATTTGCAGCCATTCCGAGGAGTAGAATGCTTTGCAAATCCTTCAGAATAAAATGGAAATTGCAGAGAGGTCCCTAATAGGCTATATCAGGATTATTCACATTGCCCACAACCTACAATCTAAGAACAAGTAGAATAGATCATTGTGTAATAAAACTGTAGGCAAAACGGGATTAATATGTGATCACATTGAGAGGACACCAGACAAAACTAAAAAGTATGGTAATTTATCATGCTCATGCATCATGTTTATGGTCTTGTGACCATGGTAACTGTAGTACCTTATCAATAATAAGGGGATACAGCAATTTCAAGTGCAAGGGACTTAGGTGATTTGCCATTGAAAAAGACAATGACTCTGGCTCAATTTCCTGACATTTCTGGAACCTTGCCCACAGGGGTTTTGCCTTTGTGTTAAAATTTGTCTGAAGCTTTGTATTTATTGCTTGAAATTCTGAACATTATGTTTTCTGGCCTGAAATAGTTATTCTGGTTACATTACAGTCCTGAGGGATACCTACTTTGAAATGCTGTTGAGTATCATCTCAAGCAGTACAAAGACCACACCACCAACTCTTAAAGGCAGTTTATCACACCACACATCTCTAAAAATATATAATGCATTTCTCTCAATAATACCAACTATCAGCCCTCAGGGAAGCTACCATATTATTGATTCCAGGAAGAGTTATGTATTTAGATTACAATATTACATTAAAAAGTTTGAATGAATTGGTGAAACATTGCATTAAATCGACTCTTGCACCCTTTAACAGCCAAACATTATTTCAAGCGAACCCCATAGAGTTCTGTGCCTTTGAGCACTCTTTTCGAATATCCTATGCACAACTTGTGATTGAAACCAGTTCGGCACACACCGACAACACTGCATGCGACAGTTTTCGATGTAAGGAGTAATTGTTTACATTCCATAAATAGGCAAGTGTTCTCTGTTTGGAAGCTGTTCGCCTTGAAGTTTCAATTATCAATTACAGGCAAGTCACAAGGGATAATAAGTCTTTTATTGCATCAATAGGAAGCTAAAGTGAGTGCATATGCCCCAATATATATAATATAGGCCAAAATATTGTTGAAAATGTGTGACATCGCTATATAAATATCCAATAATAATAATAAATAATAACATTGTGCCTTTAAATTTCATACATTGTCATGTATAAATTGTGTATTTTTGTGCTGTTAATCATTGAACAAATCTGTTTCCTTTAAATGTTTGTTTTAACATGTCTTTTCTATTCAGCGAGTTAGTGAAATTAAGTGAAGAAACACTTGCCCGCCAGCCAGATGAAGTGTTTGATCTTATTTGTAAAATTGGAAGGGGGTAAGGACAAGATTTTTGATGTGCTCTCCGGGAATGTGGCCTGCATCATCTAAATCTAGAGTAGAACGCCCTGCATCGATCGACAATGGACATCGTGAATATATGGATGCATTATTTCTCGTATCAGTCATTTCCTCGTATTCTCAGATATTTTGCAAGTATTTTTTATATTTCAAAATCTGCCAACATGCTTGTTTAGGTGTTAATCAGTTTCACTGCCAAATTAAATTGACTGAACAAGAGTTGTTACATATGTGCACGATGTTCACAACCCTATTTACTGGGTCTTACTTCGGTGGAGAGTGCACATGGAATGTATCTTGCTATGTGGTGATCAGGTAACACTGACAGTTGTAATACAGCCTGAACTTCGAATTCACTTGTTGAAAAACTGAAAGTTTTTCCAGAAACAGAAGTGTTTGTTTTAGTTTGTTTCTATAAAAAATAGCACGAATGGCATATGTAAGTGCATGTATTGTTCAAATGATGAAACTTGTTCTGAGTTGTTGATGATCATATTTCAAGATACAATCACCTGATGCGCTTCTCTGCCTTTAGTTAGGCTCAGAACAGTCCTGTCAGTAAGTTACACCAACAGTCACCATAGTAACTGACAGATCACTGAGACCGTTGTCATGGATATATTACATGAGGAAGTACGTGAGTGTCGGTTACAAACAGAAAACAATTTTGATTTTTTAAACCAATAGAAGTATGTTTTGTAATAGATATTGATGGTCGATTTTGAAATGGAATTTCAATTCCCAACACGTTACAAATTGGGGAATTTTGGATTCTGTTGTGTAAGTTTTGTTGACAGGATTGTTGTGATTGTGACGAGTTCTGATGCCAGAACTGAGCTGTTGCATGCTGTTCCTCTGCTGTCTGACCTCTCTGTTTAATGTAGTGCACACTTAAACCGATTAAGTGAAGAAAGCCTAACCAGGCCGCCTGAAGAGGTGTTGGACATTTTGGGCAAGCTGGGAGAAGGGTAAGCTTCAAGACACGGAGGACTTGAAACATTCTTATAGCAAGTTTGTCAAAACCATAACCAACTTTAATAGCACTCATGACAGAGTCGTCTGGTAACTTTTCACGAGGACTAATGTATGTTAATATGGTTTAACCAATCTTCTAAAACATTAAATACCAGGACCATGTGTCAAGATAATTTTCAAAAATGACTTTTGAGAATGAAATGTTTAGCTATTTCCGCATGTGCAGTCAGCTTAATGTTTTCTTTTCAAGTTGTTATTGTTCTGTTTGTGATCAAAGGCCATGTAATTTCTTTCATAAAACGATAACCAAATTGTTCCTTCTGTTTACATGGTTTATGTGGCATTGTTCATTTTCCTGCGGTTTACAATAAGTCTATCTAAGTTTTACCTGGCACAATGTGTCACCAAGTTATGACACAGAATGCTATCTGGATGGGCATTTAACTACACATGGTGTTGTCTTAAATCAGCTGTTTCCCAATACAGTGTACCGTGAAGAAAAAGTCAGATGATCAAGATCGTGGGGCGGGGTTTGCAAACAATAAATAATTCCAGGAAGTTGAAATATTACACCAGTGGTTTTGATTGAGGTTAGCCAACATTGATGTTTCTGATTCGTGGTCTACTGCACACTCTTTGTAATCATGGTTATATAAGATACCATTTAAATCATGATTCTTTTCGTGTCTTATGTGTCTTCCTTGATGATTCAATAATACTGTTGTCACTTCTTGCTAAATCGACTCATCAATACCTTGTTTTCCAATACTAAATCAACAACTTACAAAAAAGGTGATCATTTTGGATGTAAACTGCCATGTTACAGTATGGGCCGGGTTAATTGTAGTTGTACAGTTCTGCGTAACTTAAAATGACTTTTCTTCCTTTTACCAATTTGTTTTCTAGTTCTAAATGTCTTTATTTGAACACATTTCATTGCTGCTTGTTTGCTTGCTTTGTTTCTCACCCTTTAGTCAATTTATTTTTAACTTTAATATTTTCTGTCACATTTTCACATGAGGTAAGTTTTTTTACCGTTGTCCATTTGTGGAGACTTTGAGTAGGAGCTGTCCTTTTTGGAATCGGGATTACAGTAGAATATTGGATTGGGTCAGAACAGGTCCCATGTGACCAATGCTGGTCGTGAGAGATGACGAGGTGAATCTTGGTGGTCAGCTTTGGTCATCATTGGTGACTTTGTTGATGAAATATCAACATGCACAGATGGTGTAGTTCAATCACTGAATTGTCTGGTCCATATATGATTCTAGAGGCTGTCATCATGGAGCTGAAACATTGCTGAGTAAACTCTTAATCGACAAATACACTGTCAGCCAGTGTGCAAAATAGTTTCCGAATTTTGCTAGCCAGTCGGGCTAGCTATGCCTGACAGTTACTAGCCCACAAAATAATTCACTAGCCCGAAATTTGAATGTAGACACGGCTGTCATCATTAAGCTGCTAATATGATGAAAATGTTTATGATGCCATAATCTTGCACGGTTGAAAAGTGTGTCATAACATAACAAGTCGGAGAGAGTAATATATTTACAAATTGACCCCATGAAAATTCATTAGTAAATCTGGCCTGTGACTGTGGAGATTTACTGGCCCGACTGGATTTGTACTAGAAATGGGCTAGCGGGCAGTGGCTATTTCGCACACTGCTGTGAGCCATCATTTTCTGAACGGTGTCAACATGCAAAGTTACCTATTTGGGAATCCTTATTCTGCTGTACATAATTCTAGTAAAGCATGTTGTGTGACACATTGTTATCTTCTGTTGTTAATGATGATGATTATTATGATGGTGTTTTTGTATTCCGGGCATAGCATAAATGTCTTGCATGTCATCTGACTGACTGTCATCCACCCCATGTGTGTTAGCAGTTTGTTATTTTATATGCCCTTAAATGTCTATATTTCATTCTCACCAGTTTTCAGTATGAGATTTAATAATATATGTTTCAAATCTAACAACATTTTCAAACAAGAAAAGTTAGTGTAACATGTTGATGTTTTTATGTCTAATGATCTGATAATATTTTTCTTCTCATCTGATGTCATGGTTTTTAAACAATTCCAGTGTTCTTATGTTTTATGTTTATCATGTTTATGTTTATTTTGAATGATCAAATTGACGTGACATGACACATACCCAGGTGCTCTTCAGGTACATGTCTGCCACACACCCTTACAATTCCCTTTCTTCTGTCAGCCGAGAGGCTTGATGATAGATGTCAGTTCTCAAAGTTATTGTTATTAACAGTATAAGGTGCAGCAATTCATTGTGCAGAGGAGGGAGGGCCACATGTGGTCCAGCCATCAAAGGGGCTGAAATTCATTCTGCAGAGTTGCACCCCTTGGCACACCAGGAACCTACGGTTGTGGGTTTCCTGGTTTGTCAGTAGCGTACCAGTGTCAATGGGTTTTACCCAAGGGAAAGCTCTGAGTCCTCCAGTCCAGTAAGTCACTCCAGCCATCCCTCTCCTTCATAAAGCAGCTATTTACCTGGAGTACTCTTAAAAGCAATGTTTACTTAATCGGTGTGTCGCAGTACAGTTTCATGTCTTACGTCAACATCAGGATCTGCTGAACGGCTCAAAATGAAACTCTAGCCTTAGCCTATCTGCCATCATTCTTGTAGGTATGAACATGCTGTTCAAAGTGGGTTCAATTCAATACCTCTGAAATGAACCTCAGCTAGTTTCTATCATCAAATAGTTCACAGATCTATGTTATAGAACTTATACCAAGGGTGGTAACAGTGGGTTATACCAAGAGTGGTAACAGTGGGTTATACCAAGGGTGGTAACAGTGGGTTATACCAAGGGTGGTAACAGTGGGTTATACCAAGGGTGGTAACAGTGGGTTATACCAAGGGTGGTAACAGTGGGTTATACCAAGGGTGGTAACAGTGGGTTATACCAAGGGTGGTAACAGTGGGTTATACCAAGGGTGGTAACAGTGGGTTAGCCAAATGGTTAAAGTGTTTGTTGAGTGCATGGGTTTGATTCCCCACATGGGTACAATGTGGGAAGCCCTTTTCTTTTAATGCTGAAATATTGCTAAAAGTGACATAAAACATGACTCACACACTCACTGTAGGGGTGGAGAAGATATGTTAGCTGTTTCCCTGTGTTACTGTTTATAATGTGCTGCAGTGACATGGGTACATGCTTAATAAAATCTTGTGTGATAGTTTCTCAACCACTGTAGCCTTTATTTCTTGAGCTGCGTATGATGGAAACAAACATTCCTGTATGGCCATTCTTTATTCTTTTTTTTATCACTTTATTTCTTTTTGATCTGGGTGCAGCATATCATGCACATTAACAAGTCAGCATTTTTGTTGCTTTATATAGGAGTCAAATTACAAAGTCATTATCTATGTAGATTCTTTATAGGGTAGATGTATATTCTGCAGTTTCATATGTGAACAGTATTCATTCTAGAAATACTTCCTTCAAGAGTGTTGAACACTAAAAATAGATCAAATATTTTCGTTTGTTTGTCAAGTTATTGCAGGGATATGACTTGACATATTTTAGGGTCAGGGTCATGTCTGATACTTTATTATCAGGGACAAGTTTCAGACGAAAAACAGAACATGCCTGATATTTCAGGGGCATCTGTGATTTGTCTGCTATCTGTCATGTGTGAGATGTCACATCTCATGTCCATGTGTCCTGGGTGTCTGCAGTGTCGAAGACCTGGTAGTGGTGATATGTTTCTGATGTGATAGGTCAAAGTGTTTGATGTGTCTGAGACCATGGTCTGCGGTGTTAGTCATGTGTCTTTTATACCTCAGACATGCATCTGATAACAGTATTATGTCAGATTCATGTATATGCCTAATGTTTCTAGGGGACATTTTCAACACATCTGTCTTGTGTCAGACACATTCAGTGTGTCAGGTATGGGTCAGTTTGGGGCGGTGGGGCAACCTAGTGGTTTGATTCCCCACATGGGTACAATGTGTAAAGCCCATTTCTGGTATCCCTGTCGTGATACTGCTAGACTATTGCTAAAAGCGGCATAAAACTAAACTTCACTCACTCACTCAGACAAGCTGGTTCATGTTTCATACCAGTAAGGGAATGTCATATGGAGAAAAGCTTATGTGTCCAGTGTATACGTAGACAGTGTCCATGTTGGGGCATGTATCTGACCAGTCCAGGGTATGTGTCCAGTGTGTCAAGGACGTTTGTCCAGTGTGTAATGTGCATGCTGTTCTACCCCCTGCCCAGGTCCTATGGCAGTGTATTCAAGTCCCTGCACAAGGAGTCGGGCCAGGTCCTCGCTATCAAGCAGGTCCCGGTGGACACCGACCTCCAGGAGATCATCAAGGAGATCTCCATCATGCAGCAGTGCGACAGCCCCTTCATTGTCAAGTACTATGGCAGCTACTTCAAAAACACAGACCTATGGGTACGTAGTCAGAATTTGTTAATTGTCACTTCTGCCCTCTGATGAAAAGGAATGTTTTAGTTCACCTGGCATAATTGTTTTCTTAAGAGGCAGAGGGATTAATGTGTTTGTGAAGAGTAATTACTTTTAGAAGATCCAAGCTTTTTCAAGGCATATCTATTTGCACTCGAAATCTAAGCTAGAAAATTTCAAAGTGCCAGGCATCATTTACTCTTTTGATAAGTCCACGGACACGTTTGAGTACAGATGATGAAAACACTCTGGACATAAAGCAGTCCCTAACTACAGGTTTATGTGTGTGATGCCAGTGGGCAGGTCATGTGACATTCATGTGACATTCATGTGACTGTGTGTTCTCTCCGCCAGATCGTCATGGAGTACTGTGGAGCAGGGTCTGTTTCCGACATAATGAGGTTACGGAATAAAACTGTAAGTATTTTTGGCAGTAGCCACTCTCATCAGTGTTTGTTACAGTGTTTGGAACTGGGTTCCCTCCCCAAAATGTCGTAAGATGCAACTAATGGGATCTAGTGGTCATTCCCGCTAACTTTGTTGACACATGTCATCATATTCCAATTGCGTAGATCACCGCTCATGCTGTTGATCACTGGATTGTTCAGACTCAATAATTTACAGACCACCACCCTATAGCTGGAATATTGCTGAGTGTTGCATAAAACTAAACTAACTCACACACTCACTCTCAAAATGGGTACAAAGGGTCCCCATCTCAATACAGTCAGCAGAATCTCTTCAGGCTTTTTACACAGGACTATACACACACCCTTTCCCATGTCAACTGACAACCACAAGAACATGGAGACATAACATGAGGCAGCTAGTCCAGCTCCATTATTTACAGACAGCTGTCATGTAGCTGGAATATTGGTGAAATACAATAAACAAGCAAACTTGATATAATGGTTATTCCAAGATTTGAGTTTGATTGATGTAAATGGTCATTATATTCATATTATGAATTAAGGGGAACCGTAAGTTAAACATTCTACTGAACTTTATTTCTTTATGTACAGAAACATCCTTATCAAAGATTGAGGAATATGTACAACAGTTAAAGCCCCAGGGCCTACAAGACAGAGTAGCCATGAAATGTGTCAGGAGAGAGCATGTATTATGTTACCTTCATGTAAAATACTTTTAATTTCACTGGTCAATGACACTTTAACAAGTTTCCGGGAGGGGTGACAACTGGAAAAAGTATTACCCACTGCCACAGTAACCACCAAACTCTCCGCCGAGAAGCTGTGTCACTAACAATCCTATGACGTCACAATATGCAGTGCACAGAGTTTGAAACCGTTCGATAAAATGTTTTTGAGTTCAGTTTGTACACATTTATTTAACCAACTTTCACTGCTTGTTTTAAACTATTTTATTCATTGAATCATTTGCATACTTAACTTAAACATAATTAACAATTTTTATAGCAGTTTTAAGCTTGTCAGAATATGTTTCATATGAAAATCCAGTCGAGAGGCAGACGCCATGTTGTTTGCATGTCATATGGTCAGTAGCAAGCTTATCGATCTTCAAAATAAATTAATGATATTTGTACATTTAACTTGGCAGTTATATAAATACATTGTAAACTTCTCCCTCGGATAATACGGTCTGATGTACGCCTTTTTGTAGCAGTATGATCCTACCAGCTAGGGGGACACTGCTACAAAAAGGTGTACATCAGACCGTATTACTCTCAAGTTGAGCATACAACTTAAAATCGTGCACAGTGCTGGGGCTGTCGTAGCAATGTACAGTGCTATAAGACAGTATGCAGCCTAACACACGGCTGGGGCTGTCGTAGCAATGTACAGTGCTATAAGACAGTATGCAGCCTAACACACGGCTGGGGCTGTCGTAGCAATGTACAGTGCTATAAGACAGTATGCAGCCTAACACACAGCTGGGGCTGTCGTAGCAATGTACAGTGCTATAAGACAGTATGCAGCTTAACACACGGCTGGGGCTGTCGTAGCAATGTACAGTGTTATAAGACAGTATGCAGCCCTAACACAGCTGGGGCTGCCGTGCTAGCAATGTACAGTGCTATAAGACAGTATGCAGCCTAACACACGGCTGTGGCTGTCGTAGCAATGTACAGTGTTATAAGACAGTATGCAGCCTAACACACGGCTGGGGCTGTCGTAGCAATGTACAGTGCTATAAGACAGTATGCAGCCTAACACCGCGGCTGGGGCTGTCGTAGCAATGTACAGTGTTATAAGACAGTATGCAGCCTAACACACGGCTGGGGCTGTCGTAGCAATGTACAGTGTTATAAGACAGTATGCAGCCTAACACACAGCTGGGGCTGTCGTAGCAATGTACAGTGCTATAAGACAGTATGCAGCCTAACACAGGGCTGGGGCTGTCGTAGCATTGTACAGTGTTATAAGACAGTATGCAGCCTAACACACGGCTGTGGCTGTCGTAGCAATGTACAGTGTTATAAGACAGTATGCAGCCTAACACACGGCTGGGGCTGTCGTAGCATTGTACAGTGCTATAAGACAGTATGCAGCCTAACACACACATGGCTGTGGCTGTCGTAGCATTGTACAGTGTTATAAGACAGTATGCAGCCTAACACACGGCTGGGGCTGTCATAGCAATGTACAGTGTTATAAGACAGTATGCAGCCAAACACACGGCTCTGCAACCAGGGTAGCATTTAACAACATTTATGCTATGACACAACTTGTACGTTTTCAATTTCCTGTCCTTCAGCTGTTGTTGCTAGTTCCTTGTATCACTCTGTTGAGATGTTCAGCATGCTGTGACAATCCGTGTAGCAGTATGGTGTCCACAAGTTGTTTGTGATAAAATTACCAAACAAGCATGTCTTATTGAGTATATCTATGGAATCAGAACAAAGCCCAGGGTTAGTAGAGTAGCTCAATCAGGGTTCGAAATACCCCATATATTAGGGTGCCATGGCACGGCAAATACTGAAATGGCACGGATAAAAAATGTTCTTGCTGTTCTTATGGCACGCATACCTCACCTTTAGTCATGTAATCCCCAAAACAAAACACTTACGCAAATGACAAACAAGCAAAAACATTCATTGACTTTATCGCCCAGGAAATCACTGGAATTATGATGGATGATGTCAAGAAATCTGATTGTTTTTCCATTTAGAGTGATGGGAGTACTGATAGATTGGTTATTGAAGAGGAAATTGTGTATGTTAGATATATTGAACAAGTAAACCTGTCACAAAATTCTTAGCTATTAAAGGTGTTTCGCAGAACAAATGAAGCTTAAGAAAGCCATCTTAAACAAGACATATCGGTAATAACCGAAAACAGGTTACATTTGTTGTTTACTGACAACATTTCAAATGATCATCATCCTTGCTACATGTGGGCACACTTGATTTCTGAAAGGCATGTTTAAAATATTTGCCTGGTGCTCTGAGGCACACTTAGAAAAAGAAGTATTTCTATCCCTGTCAATTGTGTAATACTCACCCATCACACCTAAGGTGCAAACCCCCACATAGGTACAAAGCATCAAGCCTATTTCCGGTGTTTCCTGGTTTGAAAAGCAGTGTACAACCAAACTCTCCTTGTTCAGGCTAGCTCAAACATCTGGGTTGAGACACATACTATCATCCCACACCTTCACGTAGGGTATGTTGGAATGGTGTCCTTTCATTATTCTAAACATCCAGTTGCTTCTCAATGGGCACATATTTTCTAAAAAGATATTTATGTTTGAGAACTGAACTTTTATACACTGATGCAACGAATTGGTAAACTGAGTTAAGAAATCTGTGTCTTAAATTAAGTTTCTGCAGAGTTATAGCCCTTGTTCTGTGCTTTTCAACATTATGCAAACTGTGTGCAGTGGGTTTTCACAGAAACTGCTCAAATCAGACAAAAAGTTTGCATGTGTATCAGTGAGGTAATTTTTTTTAAAAGATGTGACATAAAATATTCAAAAATATTTCCAGAGTTACTTCCCTTGCTACGTTTTTGTACTCTTGAGCATACCCATTTGAAGACATAGCATATGAATGGGGACATGTATTCTCAGAAATTACTGAAGTTTGGTGAAGTTACTCAAGAATGGGTTAGACGATTATATAAACTAAATTAAAGCAGCCCTTGTGCTTATGACTCTGGTATCTTCTTGTGGCTTTATGTGATACGTTCCTTTCAAGTTGACAATTACTTCACCATTATACATGAACAAACATAATTCTAGTGTGCTGATCGGGGGTAACTGTTGGAGAGGGTTTCTAGAAGTTGTAAGCAATAGGAGTAACAAGTGTTTATGGATGATCAACTTCATATTGTACAAAGGTACATTTCGGTACAGATACATATACCGTTTTCAAGCATGAGGTGGTGAATGAGTACAGCCGGATATATATGGGGTACATGAGGGCTAACAAAGACAATGGATGCTAAAACAAGATGATTTACAATGGGGATAACACAGGGATGTGGGGATGTTGTAGTGCCCATATGTACGTATAGTTTGTAGGGCATCAAGTGCAACATTACAGCCATAAAGTTTATCATCTGATGGAGCAGTTTACAAGTTGTATATTCGACTTTCAGAATGCAAAATGTATATATGATACTGTGAACACAGTTTACAAATTGTGTATTAGATACTACTGATATCTCTGGATATATAGGGTGGAATTAGATGGTGGTAGGTGAAGACATTATTCCAGGGGGTGGTGGGGTAGTCAAGTGGTTACAGCGCTTGCTCGTCACGCCGAAGGCCCGTGTTTGATTATCCACTTGGGTACAATGTGTGAAGCCCATTTCTGGTGACCCCTGCTGTGATATTGCTGGAATATTGATAAAAGCAGTGTAAAACTAAGCTCAATCAATCAATCAATTAATCAATATTCCAGGAGACCTAATCAGGATAAAGAATCTGGTGGTGTGACTCATGGTCTGTAACATGGTGGGCAGTTTGTCATCATACCTACGCATTGTTGATTGGTTACAATGTCTATCACTGGAATGGCTTCTGCTGTTATGATTACTTACATAATATATCGTCACTATATGGCTGAAATATTGCCCAGGTGACTTTAAATTTTAACTCACTCACTCACTACATAATATGACTTGAATATTGCTGTGTTATATTTGAAGAAACAAACCTAAATAGAATTAGTAGCAAACAAACAAGTGAGTGATGATGTTGTGTGCAGCTGAACGAGGAGGAGATAGCCACCATCCTGGAGTACACTCTGAAGGGCCTGGAGTACCTGCACTCCCGCAGGAAGATACATCGAGACATCAAGGCCGGCAACATCCTGCTCAACACAGAGGGCCATGCTAAACTGGCTGACTTCGGGGTAGCCGGACAACTCACAGTGAGTACTCTCCCTGTCATTATAGTCTTTGTGTGCTGGTGATTAGGTTCTTGGCTCTCAGAGTGTGGGTTTGAATCCTGGATGGAATACAACACCCCAAAGGTACTAGAATCTGAACTGAGAAAGAGTAATCCCAAATATAACAATTGCTATCCAAATTATTTTGTGCACAGAATCATGAAAACAGATTCCTCTACTTCTAACATAGAGCATTTGTATAGATTCATATAGGTCCACCCAAGCTGGTCTCAGGCACCCCATGCTTGTCTTAGAGGCAACAGATGGGATGAGGTGGTCAGATTCACTTACTTGGTGGATGCATGTCATCATATACTCAGTAGTTGCTCATTTTTGGATTGTCCGGTCTAACTTCTATAATTACAGGCTGATTGATGTCTTATAGGTGGAATTTCCCAATTTCCCGGCGTAAAAACCTAACAAATCATAGTCCATTGACAGGTTTCTTTACTAGTCTGAACAGGGAATAGTATCAACTTTTTTCCAATAGGGACCTTTCCCAATTTCAACTGACACTTCTCCTATTTTACATTTTCTGGAGTTGATGCAGATGATGTGTAAGCTGTGGTGTGGTCTGTGTGTAAGGCATATATATCCACACCTGGATCTATCCTTTCAGGACACAATGGCCAAAAGGAACACTGTGATTGGGACACCCTATTGGATGGCACCGGAGGTGATACAGGAGATAGGTTATGACTGTGTAGCAGATATATGGAGTTTAGGTGAGTTGGTTGACAACACACAAGTGAGACCAGTTGTGGAACTCCCATAATATTTGGGTTGGAGTAGTATGAATTTCATGACCTTGAAGATGTTAACATATTATAAATCCCTTATCTCACAAGATATAAAAATTGTAGTCATCATGATGATCATGTTTTTGTAGTCTATGTAATGCAGTGTATGAATTATGGGACTAAGTTATAGTAAAGGAAGTGTGAGTGTATCTGTATGTATGTTCCAGGTATCACTGCCCTGGAGATGGCCGAGGGGAAGCCCCCATACGGAGACATTCACCCAATGAGGGTAGGCAGACATAATAATAAAAATAATAATGCCTTGCCCAGGGATACAGCACAGTATGAGACCCAGGTCACATGCTGAACAGGATCGTGTAACTCCAGTGCAACTCCAGTGCAACTCCAGTGCAGTCTGTGAATCTAGCTTCTAATCTGAAGACAGAGTCTAGTAAAACTGCTGCTGTGTGCAGTATTCTCACCTAATAGCGCAGTAAACTATGTAATAAATACTTATAGCGGACTGACTGATATCATGAACTGTATTTTGGTCCCTGACACCTGCTGTGTAGTTTATTTGAACTGTAATTAGTGGTCCCTTTGTGTTCGTTATCACTAGTTTACTGTAGTCTGTATGATAACATTAATCCCTGCTGAAAATATGGCTTCTATTCATGTTGAGGCAAGTAGACTCAAATGTATATAGACTGAGACTGTTATCTGAATGACTGTACAGATCATTGCCAGTTTTAAGTAAACTTAGGCTCAGTATTATTCGTTACACTGCTATACTGAGTCTAACAGAACTATGTAGAAAGTCGCATCAGATAACCTTTGAGCTGACCTATGACCGTCCAATCAAACACAAGACGGACGAACGGATTCAACCAATCAGACAACGACTACTTGTTAGGGTTCGACGGGACTTACAAAACATTTTTTGAATTTTCTTTCTCTGTTTGCTGACACTGATCTATCAACAAACGAAAATCCGCATAAAAGACATATATTTGACCTGCAGTATATATGCTTATGGGTTTCTAATGACATGGTTACTATTTGCTTATATTTTTGCAAGATGACATCCTTGAATATTGACAAAAATGCTATTTTCAGCGACTGTTTACTCATTGTGTGTATCACTCGGAAGCGATCGTGCAGAAAATAGCATTCGGAATCGTTCAAGTTTTTTTAGGTAAAGGTTCAAACGCTATGTGCGAATGTTAACTTTCGCGATTTGGTAAGCTGTGTTCTGATTGGTCAATCCAAAAGGTTAGCTGAAGCGACCTTCTACAAGGTATTGTTAGACTCAGTCTAAGTTTACTTAGACTGAGGTCTTTGCATATATTTAAGTTAAGTGAGTGGATACGATAGTTCTTGTTTGCTTGATATAGTTGATGCATGATTGTCCGAATACAAGTGAAGTCCAAAATAGTTCTTGTTTATCTGCTTGATATAGTTGATGAGTCATGATTGACTCGAAAATACAAGTGAAGTCCGTGGACAAAAATACTCTAGGGTTGTTTATCCCAACTGTGTTTATCTACAGTATATGCAAGTATATGGAGTATATGCAAGTATATGGAGTGTGGTGTTGATTACAGGCGATCTTCATGATACCCACCAAGCCACCGCCATCCTTCAGGAACCCAGACAAATGGAGCCCTGAGTTTATTGACTTTGTCTCAAAGTGTCTAGTGAAAAATCCTGAAACCAGAATCACAGCATCAGAACTTTTACAGGTATGTGATGGATTATCTCCCTTTGGTCACCTCAAACGTTGTGTTTACAGTATAGCAACTTGAAGAGTATTACTTCATACTATTGATAATATGATAACCCTTGATCTCACTTCCCACAGTTTAAATAAAGTAAACATGTTTCAATGCAGTATCAAACAGGTGTGCATTTGTGTGCCTCAAACACTGCATATATGTTTTGATTCTATGATGAATAAGCTTTCAGAAAATGCTCAATTTACTGTTCTAAAAATATGGACGTTGGAGATAGTTGCAGTGAATGCTGTTCAATTTTAAAAATATGGGCCATTTTGAATGCTCGTCCTAATTTGCTATGATTTTTCTTTGGACTTTTTCTTTCATGTCATTCTATAACTTGTAGAACTATCAATGACTGTACTTGTTTCATTATTTATATAAATACCACATGTAGACACATCATTGTGCGACATGCAGGCTGTGGATAGTCAGATATATTTGTGACTCTCACGTAGTCACTGATACACATTATGTGGGACCTGTCTTGCGTCGACCTTACATCCTCCAGAGTATACAATTAAGAGGAAACTGATAAACATGACCGTTAAATGAGTAATTAGGAGGTTAAAATTAAGTGTCCCAGTTAGCATAATATAGTCACAATAGATTGCAAGCTTTATTCATCTGAAGTCATATCATGCCTCGCTACCGTTTCAGTGATGTACTACGTGGATGCTGTTTTCTACACCCTTCTCTGTTTTAGCATGATTTCATCAAGCAGTCCAAGTCTTGTGAGGTTCTACAGAAGATGATTCAGGAAGCCAAGGAGATACAAGATGCTCATTCCATGGTGACGCTCAATGGGGATGATTCAGTAAGTCCAACACATGCTGGTTGTAGTCTCGTGGGGATTCCCCAGGGGATTCCCAGGCAGGTCTCCTGAACTCCTCCTTGTTAGAGCTGACTAATACTGAATAAACTATGCTGGACAAATCACTCAGAATCAGAAATACTAGAGAACAAGAACTGAAACTAGAGTTTAAAGCTATTCAATGGAGTTTCATGAAGTAAATACCTTCAGAGATTACATATGTACTCTTATGCAGACAATGCACTTTCACACTGCAAATGGGAGGGGGGGGTGAATAAAAGGGAGGTAATTTTTGTATAATTCTGGGTTGCCTCCCATAGTTGTATTTGTTGTATGTAGAGTATAGAGATATTAAGACTTGTGTAGAGCCGTAGAGGTGAAATACTGTCCAGGTGGTCTAGGTCTAGGTCTATTTCACTAGTGTCTAGATGTCACTTGTCGCTTGAGGTTGCCAGGGGGATGAGGATGAAACAGATGGAACGATGGTGAAGAAGACCGAGGATGTTGATGGAACCATGAAGGCTCAGAGAGAAACTGGTACAGTTACAAGTTATTTGGCAGCAGGAGACTTTATCATGAAGCTGTCATAGTGCTAAGCTTGTCTAAAGATGTCAGCGAAGAAAGGTCAAAGCTGAGTGTATTCTGAAAGCTGCCCCCAGTCTATTTTACCTCTGTCACACAAGAGTTTAGCTATGAATGATATGTGTATGTAGATAGTGTTATGGTAGGTCTAAGACAGCTTCAAGATTAGGTCTTTTGGTTGTCCAAATTTTTAGTCGTAAGTAAGATTTGTCTTAACAAGGACAGCTTTGAGAAAAGGCTGACAGATCTACAGATGATTATATTTTGATACTTTTCTTTATAGTTTGTTTTCAATTTAGTAATACGTTTGGACCTTTGAACCCTTGTGCTGTGTTGATATATATCATGGTTATTGTGCATTATAATATCAGTGAGAATTGCACATATAACATACTTACTTGTGTATGGCAGTTAAATATGAAAACAGCCAAGGTGGATTTGTATATTAGCATAATCATATGGACTTAAGAGGTGGAATAACATTGTATGGGTTTCTCATTGGGCCTTATTCTAATGCACCAACTATTTGTTTTGCAAAATCAACAGTGCCTTATAAAAAGATGATAACAACTCCAAAATGATATCTTCATCCTTGACTGTAGCCAGATCAACCACCTCTATGATGCAGCGGATAGAGCATCTGCCAAGAGAACAGAAAGTCCCTACCTGACCTTTAGCCAGAGAGCCATTAAACACTCAGATTTCCCAGGCTTGTAATGAACATAGTGTGCCCATTTTATGTTGCAACATCTTATCTCAGTTGGCTAGCGTGCAGCCAATATATGTATGCACTTGGCAATTTTGGTGAAATAATCTTGAATGAGAGGTTATGCCTATCTAGCCTCACGTGTGCATGGTTCTATCCCATGAGATATCTTTCATGCTTTGCCTCACCCTTGTCAGTATTTAGTTATATCACAGCAGTCACTGTGGTATATGAAGGGATATAGCTGAAGACGTCATGGAGTTGTTCCATATGGTGGAAGATATTGCATTGTGTTTTGTAGACACACTAGTCCCTGGCAGCAACAGCGGCACGGTGGTCGTCAACAGCGAGGCCAACACGTTACAGTCAGAGCTTGGCACCATGGTCATCAACGAAGATACCGAGGATGACGATGGAACAATGAAGAGTAAGAGAAAGATGTAGCACCTACGGGTTATTGTGATCAAAATTCCTTCTTCCTTGTGATCGCACTCTATACACTGTTGTGGCAATACATCTTAGTAAAATTATTGTTACATACACAAAGAGCCTTTTCTCTTACTGAGTTCTCTTTCTCCGTGTGAAATCAATTTAGTTGCCACTCTGTTTTCTACAAGTTAATTTCTATTTAGATCTTTGGTAATGCATGATGTTCAATGGTGGATGTGTTATGACTTATTTGTGATCGTTAACTGACAGTTGTGACTGTCAACTTACTTGATTGTGACTATCTACTGTTATGTATGATTGTGACTGTCGACTTACAGTAGAACACGGATATAGCGAACACGGATGTAGCGTACAAACGGATATAGCGAACAAATTTAAAAGTCCCGTCAACAGTCCTTTATAATATCATTAAAATTATACGCGAATAAGCGAACTTCGTGAGTAGCGAATTAGCGACTATAGCGAACTGATTTCCTACCCCCAAGCCCAACTATCGGCGTGATTAGCGAACTCATTAGCGTGTCTGTGATGCAGTCGGCAAAATGAAGTCTGCAAGACGTGGTGTGCAGAGCAAAATTGTATACTTTGTTAAACGTAATTAAGTTATATACATGTATTGTTGAGATTGTTGTGATTGTTAAACATGTTCTAGCTAATGTCTGTGAATGATAAATTCAGAATTTTAATGTTATGTCAATGTACATGTACAAGAATAAATATTTGTAGCCTCAGCATATACGTGTCTCTACATCTCTACAATCCAAGATGGCGGTCAAATGTGAATAACCAACACCGGATATAGCGAACTAAATTTCGTGGTCCCTTGGAGTTCATTATATCCGTGTTCTACTGTACTTAATTGTGACTGTCTATTGTTATGTATGATTGTGACTGTCTACTTACTTGATTGTGACTGTCAACTGACATAATTGTGACTGTCAACTGACATAATTGTTACTGTCTACTGCCATGATTGTGACTGTCTACTGATATAATTGTGACTGTCTACTGACATGATTGTGACTGTCTACTGACATGATTGTGACTGTCTAGTAACATAATTGTGACTGTCTACTGCCATGATTGTTACTGTCTACTGACATAATTGTGACTGTCTACTGCCATGATTGTTACTGTCTACTGACATGATTGTGACTGTCAGTAATAATTGTGACTGTCTACTGACATGATTGTGACTGTCTACTGACATGATTGTGACTGTCTACTGCCATGATTGTGATCCTCAACTGACATAATTGTTACTGTCTACTGACATGATTGTGACTGTCTACTGACATGATTGTGACTGTCTACTGACATGATTGTGACTGTCTACTGACATGATTGTGACTGTCTACTGACATAATTGTGATCCTCAACTGACATAATTGTAACTGTCTACTGACATGATTGTGACTGTCAGCTAACATAATTGTGATCCTCAACTGCCATGATCGTGACTGTCTACTGACATAATTGTGATCCTCAACTGACATAATTGAGACCGTCTAATGACATAATCATGACACTTGGTGACTGACTGTTCCCAGGACATGATACAGCAACTGCGGGGAAGGAGAAGTACCGTCCAGCGTATCTCGACCATTTTGAGAGGAAGGAGCAAGAGGAGAGACAGCGCTCCACCCCCCAGCCAACGTCTGCCCCACAACCTCACCTACAACCCGCCCAGCCAAAACAGATCACCCCACCACACCACTTCCAAAGATCATTCATGGACGGAGACTTTGAGTTTGTGAGTAACACTTCGTGATACATGATTGTTATTCATGTTGTCAGTCACTGGATTATGTGGCCATTTTTGGATGTTTCCAGGCTATGATCCCATTCTTCCAGTGTTAAACAACAACAAACAGATATAAGTGCACAACTTGGATCTGTCAAAAGAGTCCAACTATTGCTCTTATTATCTGTCCTATTGCTGACACAGCATCAGACTGTAACCCCTTGTTCATAGGAATCTCAGTCATTTTATTGGAAGCAAAATGACCACCAAGACCAAGTTGTAGAGGTTTTTTTACCTGGCCAGGGATTTACCTTGAGTCCTGTAGTTGAGGGTCCCTGGGACTCATGCTTATAATTTTCAGGGGTCCTGGACAACAAAATGGGGGTTCCAGACACTTACATTTATAACTAGTACTGTTATTGTATTGTGTATCATGATCATCACAATAATTGTTACAGTAATGAAATTGCAAATGATACCATAACTCAGCTATTAGCAAACTCAGTGATAACTTATTGTTACTTGAATTTTTACAGAAGTATTAGACTTTTTCTGTGTCCCTGTGGATACGCTAATAAATTTTGTTGCATCCATTGTCCCTTTTTATGAGTATAGGACACAGAAATTCGCGTCCTGTAAATGACCCAAATGTGTTGACTTTTATTACAGCTACGAAACCTTGCATATGAAGAACTGGAAGCCCGCCTAGCTGACCTTGACCCTGAGATGGAGAGAGAAATTGACGAGCTCCGCGCGCGCTACCAGGCTAAACGACAGCCTATATTAGAAGCTATTGATGCCAAGAAGAAGAGGCAACAAGTCATCTAACCTATGGTCATATCGAATAAGTATCTCTGGGAAATGTGTGACTGGCAATGTACATAGCTATGGGAACTTTTTGATCTGATAAACTGAACTCTTCATGATATCTTTGTTTACCGTCTTTTCTCTATTTATCTTCATAGTTGTAGCAGTAACTTTATCTTTGGAATCGGATGTATTGGTGAATGGGCATTTTACTTGTCGCAGGTGTATACAAAATAGTAACTGCAATGTTTGTTGATTGCACTGATTTGAAGCGTGCTGGGACTGTGTGGGAAGTCTTCCTTATTCAGAAACACCAATACACACATGTTAAAGTTCAATTACCCTGACGAGACATAAAGGGCCAATGACCATGCAACTTCTTCAAATCATGGCAGAAAGTAATTAATCTTTTCTCAATGTACAGTCCCTTTTCCGCTATTTTTGTCTCATTATGGAGACTGCCTCTGATCTTTGTGATGTCAGCATTATGATGTGATAAAGATGCTGCAGTGTCTGCAAGTCCCACAGCATAGTGGACCCTGTGAGAAAGATCATACTGTATGAAGTATTAAAGAGCTCAGAATCTCAAAGTCACTCTTAGCCAATTGATTCATATTATTGTTTCTTATTCACAAAAATCATGCATTTTCATTAATTCAATACAATACCACATATATGTTTTTGTACTTGCTTTAGACTTTTTACTGGTAGGTTCTAAAATGCAGGAAGATCACAAAGTATAAAATTTGAAAAAATCAATTCAGATTTCTTTGAGAATTTTTTCATCCTCTACAAGTAAGTTGGAAGAAAAGAGAAGATTCAGGTTTCTGCACAAAAAGGTACAGTTTATTCGGGTTTTGTTATTAAATATTGATCTACTAAACTTTTCTTGTTCAGAAAGAATTTCTGAGTGCAGTACGCAGTTGGCTTGTCAATGGGATTAAAGGGGGAAAATTCAGGAGAAAATATTTCCTTTTCAGAAAAGTTTACAATCAAAGGATACATAAGCAAATTTAAAACAGTGTGGTCTGACATTTTCAGTTGATAACCTTGCTTCATCAATGTTTCTATGTACATATTTACATGACACTTATACTCTGTAAGTGTATGTTTACTGATCGGATCAGAAAGTTCCCGCTTGATCTGAAGTGTATGTGTGGTGTCCTACACAGAGATAAATCATGGTCCTTATTTTCAGAACAAAATTGTATGTATTTATTATGAACGGACAGCTGTCAGATGGGCTGTACCAGGTGTGTCTTTGTTACTGACCCTTGTACCCTCTCGTATCATGTATCATCTGATGTACCACCCACTCACGTACCCTGTAGTGCTGGCTGGAACAGTGCACCCAGTCATAATGTTATATCTATAATGGTACTTACTTCATGATACAAAGCACGAGTTCTGGTGCTTTGTTCTTGATGCCGTTCAAATCCTAGTACTTATTGTATCTCTATTCCCTTCATGATACATGATACAAATGATACATTTGGTGTCATGGTACCTTTTTTCGTAATATACTACTCAAAGGAGTTAAAGAACATGCTTTTCTTCAACAGTTTTGAGTAGTGTATAATCCAAGTTGCAATGAAAAAGCCGTTGCATTTAAAGAAGATCTTGTTGATTAAAGACAACACAATAATGATCAGATTGAATGTTATACATAATAAGTATGATGCTATTTATGATACAATGTTGATCAGTACTAGATTATGGAACATTTGATGTGGAGATACATTTAACAGTTTCCTGAAACTTGAACATTGATTCCGATTGAACATGATGAGGATATATTGTGTATGATGTCGCTGATATCAAGGGTGTCGTTTCAGCCACTGTAACCTCGAGGTATTACTCATTGGGTCTGACCACTCTCATCTCTAACAATGTGCAATCTTAGTTGTAGATTGAAATCAATTTGATCATTAAGAATATGTTATTAATCGTTTTACAGGTTGGCAGGTCCCAGAGGATCTGATTAAAACCAGAATTTAATGTTCATTTCAGTTTTTCATTTCATGTCCCTATGTTTCCCAATACATGTTTATGTACAAAATGCTACACTAATCTCTCTGTACTTAATAACTATGTGATCCCAGAACGCAGCATTACAAGTCAGTGCTGTATGGCCATAAGTATCTGTTTAATCATTTCATCATGTCACAATGTATCATTTACACAACAAAATGTTTATTACAGCAGGCTTTGTTATATGTGATGTAAAGTTTACAGAAGCAGACCTTGGTATGACAATGTTTTAGAAAGTCTGGCTCCACAGTGACCTATCAACAGTTTTGGCTTCTCAGTGAGTCTTCTGAGTGAATGGTTTGGCTCTGCATTGAGGTGCCAGTGCCCGACTACGGCTCCACAGTGAGTTGTCAGAGTCAACAGTTTGGCTCCTCTGAGAGTTTGCTGTGTCCACAGTGCCCATGATCTGGCTTCACAGTGGGGGTACCTGTGCCCATGGTCTGGCTCCACAATGGAGGCACCTGTGCCCATGATCTGGCTCCACGATGGAGGCACCTGTGCCCATGGTCTGACTCCACAGTGAGGGCACCTGTGCCCTTGATCTGGCTTCATAGTGGGGGTACCTGTGCCCATGGTCTGGCTCCACAATGGAGGCACCTGTGCCCATGATCTGGCTCCACGATGGAGGCACCTGTGCCCATGGTCTGGCTCCACAATGGAGGCACCTGTGCCCATGGTCTGACTCCACAGTGAGGGCACCTGTGCCCATGCTCTGGCTCCACAATGGAGGCACCTGTGCCCATGGTCTGACTCCACAGTGAGGGCACCTGTGCGCATGGTCTGGCTCCACAATGGAGGCACCTGTGCCCATGGTCTGACTCCACAGTGAGGGCACCTGTGCCCATGGTCTGGCTCCATAATGGAGGCACCTGTACCCATGGTCTGGCTCCACAATGGAGGCACCTGTGCCCATGGTCTGACTCCACAGTGAGGGCACCTGTGCCCATGGTCTGGCTCCACAATGGAGGTGCCTGTGCCCATGGTCTGACTCCACAGTGAGGGCACCTGTGCCCATGGTCTGACTCTACAGTGAGGGCACCTGTGCCCATGGTCTGACTCCACAGTGAGGGCACCTGTGCCCATGGTCTGGCTCCACAATGGAGGTGCCTGTGCCCATGGTCTGACTCCACAGTGAGGGCACCTGTGCCCATGGTCTGACTCCACAGTGAGGGCACCTGTGCCCATGGTCTGGCTCCACAATGGAGGTGCCTGTGCCCATGGTCTGACTCCACAGTGAGGGCACCTGTGCCCATGGTCTGACTCCACAGTGAGGGCACCTGTGCCCATGGTCTGACTCCACAGTGAGGGCACCTGTGCGTATGGTCTGACTCTACAGTGAGGGCACCTGTGCCCATGGTCTGACTCCACAGTGAGGGCACCTGTGCACATGGTCTGACTCCACCAGTTATAGCACTGATGCTGCTTCAGGTCAGTAGTCTGAAGATGTGTGAGTAATGACCAGTAAACACATGGCTTGGGTGCCACTGTTCAACGCATCTTAGAGCTAAGGTGATCATAACTCCCATACCTCAACATAGACTGACGGCAGCACCCTGGTCTATTGTGTGTCACATGAATTATCTCCCCACAGTGTGATGCGTTGACACCCATGCCACACAGCTAGATGTGACCATGGGAACAGTCAGTGTAGGATGTGATGGTGTATGTAGATTCTGCTATAATTCTGTTTAGTGAGTTTAAAGCAATGTTTAACTTTGTTATATTAGATTTAGGCTGTTGTTCATTTTATCCAGTGTTTTATGCACAGTTTTCACTTCACCTTTTATCTGAGTCATATCTGGTTTATAACAGAACGGAACAACACTTGTGGTGTGAGGAGCTTTTCTTTGACATCGGACCTATTGTGCTGTGTTGATAGTGGTGGGTTTGTTTGAAATTTGGGAGTAAAGTGCAGCAGTCCAGGATCACTGTGAAACAATGAACAGAGGAGAATTCTTCTTTTGATGGTCCGAGAAGTTGAAGTTCTAATAATGCGTTTCACTGTATCTTGTAGCATTCTGGCATTGTGGTACATCATGGATGATATTGACTTTATGCTACATAGTGTATCATTGTGGAACATAGTGTACCATTGTAATGTATGTTGTATCACAGTGATGGAAAAGGCTGGAATATAGGACTCACAGATTATATTTCCTCAGTTATCCCATGCCCCACTACATGATTTTCCACAGCCAGCATTGACTATGTAAGCTGAGAAAAACAACAATGAACATTTTTTTTATCCCCCACCGCGCGTTTAGCGCGAAACGGGGGATATAGTATTAGGCTCCGTCTGTACGTACGGAATTGGAATATCTTAAGAGCCGTTGACTGGAATCTTTTCATATTTGGTACCCTAGGTTCATCACAGTAAAAGAAAGGTCCCAGTCAGTTTTGGTGACCTTGACCTTCATTTCAAGGTCACAAGGGGACTTTAACGTTTTAGCCTTGTCAGCAAGATATCTCAAGAACCGTTAACTGGATTTTCTTCATATTCAACACCAAGCTTTATCTAGGACAGGTGCAGGACCCAGTTGATTTTGGTGACCTTCACCTAATTTTCAAGGTCATGGCGACACTTTAAAGATTTCAGCATGTTAACCTGCATGTACATCTTCAGCTTTAATTATGACCTTCACTTTCATTACTTTTTAAGTTTGATTTGATAACTTGCGGCGGGGGATTATGTCACCTTAGTGACAGTGCTTGTTTCAAGTAAATGATTGATAACAGAATGTCTACTCAGTTAAATTCTGAGGTTTGAAACAGGCTTGTTAAACGTTATTAAGGGTTGGTGCATTTTCTCACTTCCTGCCCATTTGAGGAACCTTTCCTTAGTTACTCTACTGGAGCATTATATATTATAACGCAACCAGTATTGTTCCAATCCTCTAGACTCTTAGGAACCAATTAGGGCAATACTGATGTGAATCCACCCCAGGTCCAGACTGTAAAAGGCAGTCAGGGGCTCCATTCATGAAGCAATCTTTACTAAGGTTAATCTTAACTCCCATTCTGTAACATTGCACTAAGGTCACCTTAGTGACTTACGATCACTTTAGTGCTTTGTGAAAGGAGGCCCTGGACGACAAAGCTGTTGATCCACCTCTCAAAGTACAGTCTCTTTACCGCTATTTTTGTCTCAAGGTGTGTTATCTTCTTGACATCAGCATCATGATGTTTACAAGATAATATTGCCCTGTTTGCAGTCCCCTTGCATATTTTGTCCAGGGATCCTACCCTTTCACAGCATTACAGTATCTGTTGAGACACTTCTTGTCCATTACCTTAGGAAACATAAGGGCCTTTGATCGCCCCTAGACTTGACTGTGGACTTGCCAGGTGGACAACAGTTCATTCACCCCTGTTCTGGACCTAAATGGAACTGATCAGAAGAGGACTCACTTTCTGGATGAACAACAATACAAGAATCTGTATCGAAACATGGCATCACCAGACTATAGAAGTTGTTCATCCATAAAGTTTGTCCTTATCTGACTCTCAAGCTTCTGAAAATGCCACTCAAAGAAGGAACTGGTCAGGTCTGTTAATCCCTCAAGGGGGATGACATGCCACATTTGACCTCAATTCAGTTGTGTTAATGATTACCACTATCACACAGAGACATGACCTCACACAGTCATTTGGTTGAGACATGGACTGGAAATGGGCCCCAGATCATGGAGCACTATTCTCATTTAATGCAGAGATTAAGCGATGTTCATAGGAAGGTAGCTTCAGTGTATCACACATTGTTCATCACATTATACTGTTGTGTGTCATGCTAACACTTTGTGTACACTAACACTTGTTGATGGAACAGTTCCGCTTGTTGAGAGGTACAGGGTCTTATTGTATAGAAATCAGTGTAGATACATATGAATTGTAACAAAATATGAGGGAATGTTGAACTGTATTAACATGTATATTGAAATTAAAACTGAAAACTGAACCCGATTTTGTTGTGAATTTTGAAAGTGTGTTGTTGGGACACTCTTGTCCTGTTATACAAAGCGAGCTTGGCACTGAGATGATTGTAATTCCTTTTTTTAGCATATTCTTCCAGTAATCCTTAACTCTAATGTCACTGTGTGGAACATGGTGAATTGCCTGCCACTCGTTAAGTTGGATAAAATTATCCTCTTGGGCTGACCATAGACTGTACAAATATGTCTGCAGCTAGGTCTTTGAGAATAGCTGAAACATTGCTGATGCGGCTTAAAGCAATATTCACTCACTCTGCAGTTAGTTTATATCATGGGGTTTCCAGGTTTCAAATTGATCCCAAGCAGCCTATGTTTGTTGAAAAAGGAGATGAAATCGGATAGTCATGCAACATTTCTATATGAGAGTAACTAAAATAATCTACTGTGATTAAAACAAATTGGAAACTGAAATTGTGGTTTGGTAACAATTTACCTGCAGTCTGAGAGGAATAGACAAAAACGTCATGATCCACAATGACGGAAAGTATGGTCACAATGACAACGCCTAGAATATAACAAGTTGAGCAGCTTTTAGCAATATCACAGCTCGGGACACTAGAGATGGGCTTCATACATTGTATCTGTGTGGGGAATTGAATCTGGGTATTGGACATGACGAGCGAACGCTTTAAATAACCACAAGGCTACCCCACTGCCCCTTACTGAGAAACTTATGTTACATTTGACTGCTATCTATAAATGACATTGTGATACGGTATTCATAGCCAGCAATGTCATTATCACAGTTCTAAACTATTGATTGTTGCGATTGTATGACCTTACCACTGGAGACCACACCTGTGCCTCCTGCAGCCAACCTCACACAGATAACAGCCCTCCTTATACTAGCAATCAAACGTTGAATTCTCAGCATCTATTCCACATGAAAGTCTGGTAATGTTCAACAGAGGGATCTGCAGGTCCTATGTAAGGACACATAAAACAATATCCTCTTCTCATCATTTTTTTTTCTAAATGGTCGGGTGGGCGGATTTTAGTTTTACATTTTATTTTATTTTAATTTATGTCCAAACCCCCTTGATTTCTGAGGAAATTTACATTAGGGTCGGGTCCGGCGGTAATGAGAAACAAAACTATTTTTATATAAGGCCTGATATTGTCCCTAACGTGATGGGTGGGGATCGTATAGGGGCTCCTTGCGGGCCATGGTAATGTTCCGATGGCGTTGTTCTGGGCAACGGGCGATGACGGCTCGAAATCGGTGAGGTCTAGTGTTTTAGTCCACGAATATCGGGCGACAGGC
Organism: Haliotis rubra; assembly: GCF_003918875.1. Lineage (NCBI taxonomy): Eukaryota > Metazoa > Mollusca > Gastropoda > Lepetellida > Haliotidae > Haliotis > Haliotis rubra. The sequence continues at coordinate 1,219,534 of NW_025767368.1, read as the reverse complement.
AAGGAGATGGTTGTCAAAGTGTGGCACGACGGCGGTATTGAGTGTATTCTGTTGATCCTGTTAATAGCGTTGACCATTGAGTGTACGAGTTAGTGATCAGATCCAGTCAGAATTTCCAGTCATACGAAACGCAACCCCTCATCAACCCTCCCCCAAAGGTTCAGTTGCATGGAACATCTATTGGTGATAAGTCCCGTAACGACCTCTCCACACTCCAGGGGCAAGGGTAAGATAGCGACTTTCGTCATACCAATGAACCCGACGCCAACTGCCCGTCTGTACAGACGTACTCCCGGGCGGATCAGCAATTTTGTACATAAACATATGTTTAAAATTATGCTTAGAAATTATGGCAAGGGGAGGGGGGTAATTGATTTTGTACATGACATGCAGGGGGGTGGGGTGTCACTTATTTTGTACATACATTTTAGGGTAGGTCATTCACATTGTACATGCTTCTCCATAAAAACCATCACCACCACCCCTAGCCATAAATTATGAACGGTCCCTAATTAGGATTCGGTGACTATCGGTTACCAACGTCATTGGTCTTCCTCGGCCTGCCGGGTCTTGGACGATCCTTTACTTCGCCGGTGCTACGTGCTTCCTCACAGGTCGACTTATAACACTGTGGTCAATGTTCAGGTTAGCCCCGATGTTGCGGCAGGACATCCCTGTGTCCCACGTGTTTCCTCACAGGTCGACTAATAACACTGTGGTCAATGTTCAGGTTAGCCCCGATGTTGCGGCAGGACATCCCTGTGTCCCACGTGTTTCCTCACAGGTCGACTAATAACACTGTGGTCAATGTTCAGGTTAGCCCCGATGTTGCGGCAGGATATCCCTGTGTCGTGCACACCAATATTTTGTAATTGTGCACTTTCTGCAAGTCTACTTCTTGCCATGTGATCTTATGTAAAGTTATTGAGAAAGGTACGTTTACAATAACATTATCAGTGAAGCAGGTAAGTCGACGTTGAATGATGCTAAGGTTTGCAATGTTTCATATCATGACAACTGTAAATAGCCGAGTCCGAACCGGGCAGGTGGTTGATAGCACGAACAACGGTTAACGCGCGTGTACGATCACACAATGTGCCACGTCACAGATATTGACGTAAATGTCGTTCCGGCTGATGTTGCTAGCCACAGTCTGGGTACAGTAGCAGCTAAACATTCTAAACATTCTCTACCCGTGAAGATCCGGGTTAGAATTGATCTTCGGCAACCCATGCTTGTCGTAAGAGGCGACTAACGGGATTGGGTGTTCACGTTCGCTGACTTAGTTGACACATGTCATCGTATCCCAATTGCGTAGATCGATGCTCATGTTGTTGATCACTGGATTGTCTGGTCCAGACTCGATTATTTACAGACAACCGCCATATAGCTGGAATATTGCTGAGTGCGGCGTAAAACTAAACCCACTCACTCACTCACTCCATGTACTGTTCAAAGCGGAGTTACATAAAATTCACTCACTCATTCACTTCATGTACTGTTCAAAGCGGAATTACATACAACTCACTCACTCACTCCCTGTACTGTTCAAAGCGGAGTTACATACCACTCACTCACTCGCTCACTCCATGTACTGTTCAAAGTGGAGTTACATACCACTCACTCACTCACTCACTCCATGTACTGTTCAAAGTGGAGTTACATACACCTCACTCCATGTACTGTTCAAAGCGGAGTTACATAAAACTCACTCACTCATCACTTCATGTACTGTTCAAAGCGGAATTACATACACCTCACTCCATGTACTGTTCAAAGCGGAGTTACATAAAACTCACTCACTCATCACTTCATGTACTGTTCAAAGCGGAGTTACATACTCACCTCACTCCATGTACTGTTCAAAGCGGAGTTACATACAACTCACTCACTCGCTCCATGTACTGTTCAAAGCGGAGTTACATACCACTCACTCACTCGCTCACTCCATGTACTGTTCAAAGCGGAGTTACATACCACTCACTCACTCGCTCACTCCATGTACTGTTCAAAGTGGAGTTACATACAACTCACTCACTCACTCACTCCATGTACTGTTCAAAGCGTAGTTACATACAACTCACTCACTCACTCCATGTACTGTTCAAAGCGGAGTTACATACAACTCACTCACTCACTCACTCCATGTACTGTTCAAAGCGGAGTTACATACCACTCACTCACTCACTCACTCCATGTACTGTTCAAAGCGGAGTTACATACCACTCACTCACTCGCTCACTCCATGTACTGTTCAAAGCGGAGTTACATACCACTCACTCACTCACTCACTCCATGTACTGTTCAAAGCGGAGTTACATACCACTCACTCACTCGCTCACTCCATGTACTGTTCAAAGCGGAGTTACATACCACTCACTCATGTACTGTTCACTCCATGTACTGTTCAAAGCGGAGTTACATACAGCGGGACTACACTCACTCACTCACTCACCATGTACTGTTCAAAGCGGGTTAGTGTACTGTTACAGCGGAGTTACATACTGTTCACAACTCACTCACTCACTCAAAGCTCACTCCACTCCATGTACTGTTCAAAGCGGAGTTACATACAACTCACTCACTCACTCCATGTACTGTTCAAAGCGGAGTTACATACAACTCACTCACTCACTCACTCCATGTACTGTTCAAAGCGGAGTTACATACCACTCACTCACTCACTCCATGTACTGTTCAAAGCGGAGTTACATACCACTCACTCACTCACTCCATGTACTGTTCAAAGCGGAGTTACATACACCTCACTCACTCACTCCATGTACTGTTCAAAGCGGAGTTACATACCACTCACTCACTCGCTCACTCCATGTACTGTTCAAAGCGGAGTTACATACCACTCACTCACTCACTCCATGTACTGTTCAAAGCGGAGTTACATACCACTCACTCACTCGCTCACTCCATGTACTGTTCAAAGCGGAGTTACATACAACTCACTCCATGTACTCAGCGGAGTTACTACCACTCACTCCATGTACTGTTCAAAGCGGAGTTACATACCACTCACTCACTCACTCACTCACTCCATGTACTGTTCAAAGCGGAGTTACATACACCTCACTCACTCACTCACTCCATGTACTGTTCAAAGCGGAGTTACATTACATACCACTCAGCGGAGTTACATCACTCATGTACTGTTCTCGGAGTTACTCCTCACTCCATGTACTGTTCAAAGCGGAGTTACATACCACTGTTCACTACACTCACTCACTCGCTCCATGTACTGTTCAAAGCGGAGTTACATACACACCTCACTCACTCACTCACTCACTCGCTCCATGTACTGTTCAAAGCGGAGTTACATACCACTCACTCACTCGCTCACTCCATGTACTGTTCAAAGCGGAGTTACATACCACTCACTCACTCACTCCATGTACTGTTCAAAGCGGAGTTACATACCACTCACTCACTCACTCACTCCATCTCTCCATGTACTGTTCAAAGCGGAGTTACATACCACTCACTCACTCGCTCACTCCATGTACTGTTCAAAGCGGAGTTACATACACTCACTCACTCCATGTACTGTTCAAAGCGGAGTTACATACCACTCACTCACCCACTGTACATGTACTGTTCAAAGCGGAGTTACATACCACTCACTCACTCACTCACTCACTCCATGTACTGTTCAAAGCGGAGTTACATACCACTCACTCACTCGCTCACTCCATGTACTGTTCAAAGCGGAGTTACATACACCTCACTCACTCACTCCATGTACTGTTCAAAGCGGAGTTACATACCACTCACTCACTCACTCCATGTACTGTTCAAAGCGGAGTTACATACAACTCACTCACTCGCTCACTCCATGTACTGTTCAAAGCGGAGTTACATACAACTCACTCCATGTACTGTTCAAAGCGGAGTTACATACAACTCACTCACTCACTCACGTTGCAATACGCAGAGCTCCAAACTCGCCTCTCCCACTCCATACGAAGAATGATCATTAATGTTTCAGCCTGACTCAACCGTTACACAGCTTTTGAGTCACATCACTCGACATGAATGCTCCGGAAGCTGGCTGATCAGATAGCTCCGACCAATGCCACTCATAATGGGATGCGCAGACCATTGTCTTGTAGTTGACACTATACAACCTTTGACCCGGAAACAGCCTATGGACCATGTGACCTGGCAGTGTTTACTAAAACAGCAAATCCTTATATCTATAGCGGTGTATTGCAGCGGAGGGAAGAATTGATTGTTAGTAAAGAAGGTAAGTGTAGTTGTTTTACAGTATTGGTTTATAGTTTTTCGATCGTTTTCAATGTTATTCATAACATTTAACATTTTAATACATCAAACGTTGTTCCTACACATGGCAATATACAAGTAAGTATCAATCATATGATATCAAAATTAATATTTATTTAGTAGTTGTCTTTCTCTGAGAGTGTTAGTTGCAATCCCGGATGCGACCAACTCAAAATATTATGGAATGTGTACTTTACCAAGACACATATAACATTGGTTACATATATATCGTTTAAGCCATTTGAAAAACATATACAGAAAGTACAAAAGGTACAAAATGAGAGGTGGGTGGGGTGACATGCGGTTTGAGGTAGCGCATCTACCAAAGTGACCATGCCGTGAGGATCAACGAAAATGGCTAAGTGGTGTACATCTTCAGTTTTTAGGAACCATTCATAATTTATGACTTGGGGGTAGGGGGATTACATTTTTTATTGTATCGTTTTTTCTTCTTCTTTTTTCTTTTTTTTTGACATTGGGTTTAACATGGAAACATACAGACTCCCCACTCGACAACATTATACTGTATCTGTTAGGGCCAGTCTCAATCCATCGGACAGTGAGTTAACATGTTATGGAGGAGTTATTTATCTGACTTGTCATCAATACCTAAATTTGACCGCCCCATCCTTATAGTCTCCACTGGGGCGGTGGGGTAGCCTAGTGGTTAAAGCGTTGGCTCGTCACGCCGAAGACCCGGGTTCGATTCCCCACATGGGAATATTGCTAAAAGCGGCGTAAAACTAAACTCAGTCAGTCCGTCATTCTCCACTGACGAATACAGGTTGTGGAAATGTTTTCATTTGATCCTCCGTTCAATGGAATCAGTGATTTTTTTAACCCTTAAAAACCGTGTTTTTAATAGGATCATTAATGGGCACATTACTAACAGATTTTAATTTGTTTCCGTCTGATGAAAAATCAAGGTGAAATGACGAAGGTTAAGGGTGTGAATAATACCTTAAGTGTTGTTTTTAACAACACGTCTATTGATTTGGTGTCTCTGTGGCGCCATGCATGGTTACCCGGCATACTTTCGAAACGAGATTAAAACCAGTTCTGATATTTCAAATATAGATGGAGCCCAGAGACTTTCTTAATCTCCCGAAACTGCAGAAATCTTGGCCTGCGTGGGTTATATTAGATGTATTTGTTTCAGGGTCTGTGTGACATGCTATGTATCGATCTCACGCTGCACTTCTGTGCTATACATAGTTACTACATGTATTGTCCAAACACTACTTTTCTGGGTTCAAATAGTCAGGTTTACGATGTTTGTTTGTTTGTTTTGTTTTTTGTTTTGTTTTGTTTTTGTTTATTTTTTTGTTTCTGTTTTCTTTTTGTGTACGTGCGTGTGTGTGCGCGCACGCAGTGTTAGAAAGTGCTGACACGTCAGGGGATGTGGATGATGCGCGGAGCTTTGTCAACTTTCATACTGGTTACTGAACCCAAAGCGGCCTGGCATCCGTGTAACTCTGGGATAAACACGTGTCCAGTTTACAGAACCATACATCGTCATTTTGCGGGGGTCGGGATTAACGAGGGTTATGTGTACCGACTACCGATACTTTCAGGAACCGATAAAAAGCATACTCCCATGTCTGATGTTCGCTGAAAATGAAGCAAATCACAGTTGTATTTTGGACTTAAAGTTTCCAGTTTTTATTGTTAGTGTTTTCAGCTTCAGTGTTTTCCATAATGTTTGTAATAATTACATTGTTGATTCCTTAACACGAGCGAAGTGTTCTGCCCATACACACACCGACACTGTATTGGCAGGAGATGACCCTCCATTATTAAGAAACGGGAGAGGCCATTGTCGCTCATCTGGTGTGTACGTGAGAAAGGTGACGATAGCATCGCAGTAACTGCGTGTCCGGGTTGTAACATGATATCAGATATACACATTAATCAGACATCTGACGTGTAGTAAAGACCTGGGCTCCGTTCCTCAAAGCGATTGTAGCGCTACAACAGTCGTAAGTCTATGTTAAAGTATGGGAGTTACGATCAACTTTGCGCTACGATCGCTTTGAGGAACGGGGCTCTGAGCTCCGTTCCTCGAAGCGATCGTAGCGCTTAGGTGATCGTAACTCCCATACTTTAACATAGACTTACGACTGTCGTTGCGCAACGATCGCTTTGAGGAACGGGGCCCTGGAAATCCTGTGTTTAATGTACACTAATAACTTCCCCGGAAATGGTGCGTCAATATGTTTAAGTCCTTGTATTACGAAACCATATCAGTGCTAAACATCAGTCAGCAGGAAATTAGACTGTTGTGTAATCAATATTTTGACTTGAAAAATTAGACACCCTTTCTCCGAATCTGAAAATATAAATATACCTACATCCTCTTTCAAAAGGCAAAAAAGGCATTTTTACGATTTCAATGAGGAATGATGAAACTAAACTTAGACATCCTTCTTTTCCCAGAATCCGAATATATATATACCTGCATCCTGCTATTAAAATCAGTCAATTAGACATGGTGTCTTGGTATAAATTGACCGTGAAGATCCGGGTTAGAATTGGTCTTCAGCAACCCATGCTTGTCGTAAGAGGCGACTAACGGGATCGGGTGGTCAGGCTCGCTGGTTTGGTTGACACACGTCATCATATAGCAATTGCGTAGATCGGTGCTCATACTGTTGGTCACTGGATTGTCGATTATTTACAGACAGCCGTCATATAGCTGGAATATTGATGATTGCGGCTTTAAACAACAACCAATAAATGTATTTGAGCATACACCTACAATCACAGCAATTGAGAACTGTGATAATTGCATTGTGGCGTATGAATAGACGATGCCATTTAGAAAGTGGTTAAATGTAACATAAGTTTCTCAGTGGAGTAAGGGGCGGTGGGGTAGCCTAGTGGTTAAAGCGTTTGCTTGTATGCGAAGTCCCGGGTTCGATTCTCCACATGCGTGAAGCTCATTTTTGGTGTCCCCCGCCGTGATATTGCTTGAATATTGCTAAAAGGCGGCGTAAATCCATTCACTCACTCACTCACTCACCATCCGTCATCGTCATCTAATATTTCTCATCTTTAATATCTGCCCAGTACGGCATCTACAGATTTGTCATTTTCATCTGCAAATTAATTATTGATTAATTCACACTTACATCAAGTTCATGAATAAGAGATTAAATAAACTGATGATATCATGAATATTTTTTCATCTATATCTATATTTGACATCTGTATTTTCTATTTATCAAACACACCCACATCATAACAAAACGCTGACGATGGCAACATTGTCTAAATTGTAAAACCGTTTATTAATGACACGTTATTTCTTTGAAACCAACATTTCACTGACAGAAAGAAATACTAATGACGTGGACTGACTGACTGACTGAGTTTGGTTTTACGCCGCTTTTAGCAATATTCCAGCAACATCACGGCGGGGGACACCAGAAATGGGCTTCACACGTTGTACCCATGTGGGGATTCGAACCCGGGTCTTCGGCGTGACGAGCCAACGCTTTAACCACTAGGCTACCCCACCGCCCCACTAATGACGTGGAATAGGGGAAATGTCCACTTTCGCTGGTCCCCTGGTCGGTAAAACAATAAACTCTCTTATATATAAACATTCTCAGTACTCTGATGTATTTTTACGGATATCCCATAGTCATGTCACACATGTAGATTCGGGTTAGAACTGATTTTCAGTAAGCCACGCTTGTGGTAGGAGGCGACTAACGGGACTAACTCAATCAATCAACCAACCAACCAACCAACCAACCAACCAACCAACCAATCAATCAATCAGTCAATCAATGCCATGTTCCAAAACAGATTTCTGATGAAGAGGGAATGATATGGAATGATTTGTAAGTGTTGAACCTTTGGCCAGATTTGACAAAACGAAAGCATCTCATATCCATGAAGCGTATTGGTCAATACTTCTTCTATCCGTGTAGACATTGAATATAAGAAGTAGGCTATAATCAAAGTAAAATGCCCACAGGACAAAATCACAGAACATCCAAAATCCAATTGTTAGCAAGGTCAGAATGTTGTCCTACGTGTCCTCGAGCCGACGTCCAGAAGGTCAATGACAGAGCCTTTGTCATTTCCGCACTTCCTGGCCGGAAGCTGGATATCAATCCTCTTGGCGAGACGAGTTTCGGCGAAATTAATGTATATTGTAATACTATTTACGCAGTACTCAACTGAAGCCGTTAACAACTTGTTCCAAAGGTGAAGACAGTGAAAACATTTGTAAACTGTAGACTTGTCTATTCTAACACAGTGTTGGCCTGTCTATTCTAACACAGTGTACATCCACTCAGTGCCTCAAGGGATGCCATGTGTTACGAAACAGCTATCGCCATACGCTAAGGTTTGTTTTATTTTAAAACTCGAGATGATCCCGACCATCCACGGCTTGGCCCGATGATTTTATTACCTCCCTTTGCTGGCATTTTATCCAATCAGGTGTCTACGCTGGGAAGTTGAGCGAACCAATCACAACTCACCTTCACTTCTTAAATTATCTAACCGTTTAAACTGGGCAACACAATTGATGCAGAGGTACTCTGAAAGTGGTAGAAGGAGTTTTTTAAATATATTTTTTAAAGTTTCAGATCTGTCAATTTGTCTGTATGATTTCCCCAAAAATCTGAGTGGCACTGCGAATAAACCTTCGCGACTGCGACCGCTATCTTTGTTGACATTGGTAAGCTCGGATGTAACGGCGGCTTAGCTGATTTGCTACAGTGAGAATGCAGAGCCAGCAAAGGGAGGTAATAAAATCATCGGGCCAAGCCGTGGATGCATCCAGGGTATAGTGGAGAGTGATCGTAAGGTATACCCTGGAGATTATCGAGGATGGATCCCGACTAGATCGGTCTTATCAACCCATGCTTGTGGTAAGAGGCGACTAACGGGGTCGGGTGATCAGGGTTCGGGTGTCTTGTCATTGTATACCAGTCATGATGAACCAAATACGATGCTCATGATGTCAATCACTTGATTGTCTAATCGTCGATTATTTACAGACCGCAGGTGGATTGTTGCTGAGCCAACAATAATAACAAACAAACAAAAAGAGCAAATGTTAATAACTATTCAGGCATTACAACACCTGTCTTTTGTTCTTACAGGTGGGATCGCCATGGAGCCTCCAAGAGACAATTCAACAACATGGTATCCTAGTTCCATACGGCTGCACACCGACAATATGTCAGTGTCAACTACCAGTACTCATCCAAACATCGACAAATCAGAGTACCTCGACGGACTAAGCAATGAGGAGGCAACAAAGCTACTTCCGGTTATAGTGTACCTTGGGATACTGATGATCGTTGGCCTAGTGGGTAATTGTCTGGTCTTGTACGTCCACTTCCGGAAGTTCAACCCAAGTACTACCAGAACGTACGTCGTGTCGCTGGCGTTCTTTGACCTCCTTAGCTGCCTCTTCTCAGTGCCTGGGGAAATAGTAGACTTAAGGTTTTCCTTCACGTTTGAAGCTGTGGCACTATGTAAAGCAGAACGGTTCTGTACCACCTTCTCCTCCTTGGCATCCGGTTTCACGCTGATGGCGGTTGCTGTCGACCGTTACAGACGCATCTGTCACCCTTTGAAACAGCAGCTACAGACAAATGGGGCCCGGAAGGTCGTACTTGGGGCATGTCTCCTCTCAGTTCTCTTCTCATGGCCCGTTAGCGTCATCTACGGCAAGAGGTCTGTTGACACGGAGTATCAAGCTATCAAAGGGATTGAATGTTCCACGGACGATGAATACAGAGTTACAAAGTATCCAACGATATACAATGCGTCCCTGTTCCTTATATTCATCATATCCTTCGGTACCATGATAGCTGTCTACACCCTCATCGGGAGGAAAGTCTTGCAGCAGAAGAAATTCAGAAAGCATTCTACGAGCAAAAGTCTTCAACGGTCGCGAAGTCTTTCCGGAAGCGACAAAATGCCAGTTTCACCTTCATCACAGAGATCTCCGCCTGAAATGGACAGACCCTCCTATGACGAAGGTCCGTCGGAGTATTCCATCGCGTCCATAGATCCCCATGCCAAGGATGTCAGTCTGAGCCGGAAACCCTCCTTCATGAAGCGTATCCAAAAGGGGGCCCAGGATTCCAGGAGCAAGAAGACCACTTTCATGCTGTTCCTCATCACGATGGTGTTTGTTCTGAGTTTCCTCCCTCACCTCATCCTAAAGGGAGTCCAGGCGGCCAAGAAAACCTTCCTAGGTGACGCCAGCACCGCGGCCCTCATCTTCTACAACATCTTTGTGCGATCCTACTTCCTCAACAGCATCTCAAATGCCTTCATCTACGGGTTCTGTAGTCCACGCTTCAGGAAAGAATCCAAAGCTCTCTTTCGAGCATTGATTTGCCAGAAGAGATGCGCCTCGCTGTCTATCTCAAAACCCAAGGTGTGAGTGATTTGATGTAAGAAAGTGCGGGAAATGACGGTATGAAAACGGCGAGAGTACACTTGGGTGAATCACCGGGTGTATATGAACACAGCTACATGGTCATGTCACTGGTGATAGAACAGATATACAGGTGTCCATGGCAGGTGTTAGAACAGATATACAGGTGTGCATGACAGGTGTTAGAAGAACAGATATACAGGTGTGCATGACAGGTGTTAGAACAGATATACAGGTGTGCGTGGCAGGTGTTAGAACAGATATACAGGTGTGCGTGGCAGGTGTTAGAACAGATATACAAGTGCGCATGGCATGTGTTAGAACGGATATACAGGTGTGCGTCGCAGGTGTTAGGACAGATATACAAGTTCGCATGGCATGTGTTAGAACGGATATACAGGTGTGCGTGGCAGGTGTTAGGACAGATATACAAGTTCGCATGGCATGTGTTAGAACGGATATACAGGTGTCCATGGCAGGTGTTAGAACAGATATACCATGGCAGGTGTTAGAACCGATATACTTATATTCCACGGCAGGTGTTAGAACAGATGTGCAGATATGAATGGCTGCTGTTCAAATATTATGGTTTGCTTGATATGAGCTAGAACTGATTCTGGTGTGCATTTGTGCATGGCGATTGTTAGAGCAGATACACACGCAGGTTCGTGCAACAAGACGTACATGGCCACGTCACAATTGATGTGCAGGTCACATTGACAGTCAGAATATTGTGAATGAATACGATTACCATTTTTATGGAGTGTGTCAAGTGTGTGGATAGTGTTCACTGTTCTGTATGACAACATGGGGGAGTGCAGTATGTTTGGACAACGTTCTGTATGACAACATAGGGGAGTGCACTGTATGGCAACATAGGGGAGTGCACTGTATGTTGATAGTGGTCTGTATGACAACATGGGGGAGTGCACTGTATGTTAATAGTGGTCTGTATGACAACATGGGGGAGTGAACTGTATGTTAATAGTGGTCTGTATTACAAAATGGGGAGTGCACTGTATGGCAACACGGGGGAGTGCACTGTATGTTAATAGTGGTCTGTATGACAACATGGGGGAGTGAACTGTATGTTAATAGTGGTCTGTATGACAACATGGTGAGTGCACTGTATGTTAATAGTGGTGTGTATGACAACATGGGGAGTGCACTGTATGTAGATAGGGGTCTGGATGACAATATTGGGGAGTGCAGTGTGTGTTGACAACGTTCTTTATGACAACATGGATCAGTGCACTGTATGTAGATAGTGGTCTGGATGACAACATGGGGCACTGTACTGTGTGTGGACAATGTTCTGTATGGCAACATGGAGAGTGCACTGTATGTAGATAGTGTTCTGTATGACAACATGGGGCACATGGGGAGTGCACTGTATGACAACATGGGAGAGTGCACTGTATGTAGATAGTGGTCTGGATGACAACATGGGGCACTGTACTGTGTGTGGACAATGTTCTGTATGATAACATGGAGAGTGCACTGTATGTAGATAGTGTTCTGTATGACAACATTTCGGAGTGCACTGTATGTAGATAGTGTTCTGTATGACAACATTTCGGAGTGCACTGTATGTAGATAGTGTTCTGGATGACAACATGGGGCACTGTACTGTGTGTGGACAATGTTCTGTATGACAACATGGGGGAGTGCACTGTATGACAACATGGGAGAGAGCATTGTATGTACATAGTGGTCTGGATGACAACATGAAACAGTGTAGTGTCTGTGGACAATGTTCTGTATGACAACATTTCGCAGTGCACTGTATGACAACATGGATCAGTGCACTGTATGTAGATAGTGTTCTCTATGACAACATGGATCAGTGCACTGTATGTAGATAGTGTTCTCTATGACAACATGGATCAGTGCACTGTATGTAGATAGTGGTCTGTATGACAACATGGATCAGTGCACTGTATGTAGATAGTGGTGTGTATGACAACATGGATCAGTGCACTGTATGTAGATAGTGGTGTGTATGACAACATGGATCAGTGCACTGTATGTAGATAGTGGTCTGTATGACAACATGGATCAGTGCACTGTATGTAGATAGTGGTGTGTATGACAACATGGATCAGTGCACTGTATGTAGATAGTGTTCTATATGACAACATGGAGAGTGCACTGTATGTAGATAGTGGTGTGTATGACAACATAGATCAGTGCACTGTGTGTTGATAGTGTTCTCTGTGACAACATGGGACTTTACTGTGAGTGGACAGTGTTAAGTGTAACGCGATTGGAAAATATACAGGTTTCATTGCAACCTCTGTACAGTATTCATTATTGGACGACCTTGATCAACAATGGCTTTTGTCCAGGGAAAGTTGTGCTTCATCTGTGACTCACCGCATATATAACATCTGCTCTGACTGGAGGAAGTTGGGAATTGCACACACACTCAATAACACAAGGAAATTCCGTCTGTGTTTCAAATCACCGGATTGTCTTCTCTCAGACAGGAGGACTTACAATTTCCTTTAATTTCAGGGAAGCAGCTACCATTTCCGATTCCGTGTCATGTCGGCACAGGTACTACAGAATTGTTCACCAATTTCCTACAGTCCTGACCATTGCCAGGCGTACATTCCTGTACACCGTCTTTATGTTTGGTACAGCAATGAATGAAGACAGGTACTTTAGCTACTGTTGGACTTGCGGCGATAACCACACAAGGGATATCATATTAAGTTCATGTTGTATTCCAAACCAGGATCGAATCAACATACATCTGTTTCTGCTATGATGATTAATACGAAGCATAATTCGACCTCACAGTGTTCAACAGTTACTTCATGTGGGTTTCCCGCCTCTGGGGTGTGAAAGAAGTTTGTATCTCAGGTGAATCACGCTTAAAAGTTAAGTAACGATAGCACGTGGAACGGAAACCAGTGAAATAGAAAATATTTTATTTGTTCATCTCTGATTTAGTTCGCATGTATTCAAGAGATAAATCTTTGAGTCTCAATTTTCTGAATGTTATTTTCAATGTAATACTTTTTCAATACACATTTGTAACATCAATTCCTCATTTAATTTTGTGTCAAATAAAACCTCATCTTTGTTAACCTGGGTGTGTTGTATTTCTGTCATCAAATGGAGACGTAGGGATACTAACAGTATGAACATCACAACACGTAGAATAGCTACATTGTGAATGTTGTTATAAGCCGCAAATGGACAGGAGTGTATGTGTGTGAGTGACACATCCACCTACTCCCACACCTACACCCACACCCACACCCACACACCCTACACTACCTCGGGGGTGTACTTTTCATTGCCGTCGGGGTAGGGTGACAGACGTCCTGAGACTTCACTGACATTATGGTCGCATGTGTGTTTTGCGTCAATCATAGGGGAACTTGACTTTGGGCGTAGTCCTTGTTTCTAAGTGCCATCTAAAGGCGTATAAATGCAGAAAGGTTGACATTATGAGGTTTAAAGTCATTTTTGTAACATTACATTGTATTGAAACAGTATAAATTGAACCTGAAGTACTTTGTGGTTTAGTTTAGGAAAGTCCATTCTGATGATAGTTCTCCACCAACGTAGGAACCAACGGCTGCGTTTAACATAGGATGTTACATCCAAACGAATATGAGCATGGGCTACTTGGGCTACTTCATGGGCATTGGGCTACCTCTGCTTAACTGGTTCAAAATAAACGACAAGTCGTTTGTAAATTGTACTTTAGTCCGATAAGATCTCACAAGTCCGTCAGTTGATGTGAAGGATCTTTCTAATTAGCCAATCAGCGTCAAGCTTTTAAGTTTCTAAATTATACTAGCAGTTACGAAATGTGTTGTGGATATTCCAATCTGAGAGCCTACCTTTAAATATGTACTGTGACTATATCGGCATGTATGTTGCCCACACGGGCAGTGTATTGGTAACGATGTGTTAGACGCATTCTACTCAATTATGTGTAAACCATTATCTTACGTCGATTACCTATCATAGTGTAATTCTCTAACATCACTGACGTTCTTCGTATACTTTTACTTCTGTAAATGAGTGTAATATTCTCTAAAACATGTTTGTAAACATTCTACTGTTTGACTAATAATGTGAATTACTCGTCGTATATTTACTGAGATTTGAAATATACTGGTTAGTCCTACACTGTGCTACCTGTGTTAAGCGAGCTGATTGCCAAAAACTCGTATTAAACCAAATCAGCCTTTGGCTACATACAATCTTAAGGGCTTTCTCGATTTTTTTTACTCTTTGGCAAGGATATGTATATCCCTTAAACACCATTTTGTAATAGACTTCTGTGGGTACAAATGTAGTCGGACACTTTGCTCGGATGTTGGATGACATATACAAATAAGTAGCTTCAGACAATTTGCAAGTTGTCCAGCAAATAGATACCGATGGTCAGTACTCCTTATAAGATGACATTGCATCGTCACAATCAGAAGAATGCCCTGGAGCCACTATCAATAACCCTACCCTCTTCTCCCCACCCCGCCATCCACCCAACACAAGCAGTCACAGACACACACACGCACGCGCACGCACGCACACCATGGGTGTGTTTGGTGAGACGCCGCAACCCAAGATAGGTGACCAGCCGTTAGACAGTTACTGCACCAGCGCGTGTAGCAGAGTAAAGGTCATGATCTGGTGAAGTGGCTCGGTTACCGGGAACTCTCATGGAAGTCCACTCATATTGTCACGATCAAAGGTAAGAGGCGGAAACTCCCTCAGAGATATCTCCCAATGAAGTCAATAACATGGATTAGAGATATAATGTATGCCTCGTGTCAACACCATCTAGATCATGCATGGTTCATGAGTGCTTAAGACGTTGTGTGCAGCAATTTCACCCAAGTCCTATATGCTGTTCTATTTGATGTACACATTTAATTAATGTAAAGTAGAAAAAAACAATATTCGCATGAGACGTATTTTCGTGATGTTACCCAAGAATTCTAGCGCAGATCACATCTGCTAGTCCAAGGTCACAATATGAGACTCGTAATTTCAAAAGATATATCTGAGTGTTGTAATGGAAATATTTTATTTACATGCAAACGATTACGCGATAAGGCACATTATGTTTGTGTATATCATAGAATATCAGTTTACTTAGTAGTCAGGCATTCGACCATAAGCAGGTTTAGCCACTCGGTCGAAACGCCCACTGTTTTTTGTATACGAACTTGAATCTCCGCCCACAAATGGCTTGTGTATACCAACAGCTCACCACTGTTTTGTTTGTAAAAGCCAGAACCCCCGCTTAACTTCTTGTTGGTATGTCTTGCTCGGACAGTGTTGACAATTGGATAATTCACTATTTACTTGTACGTTCCTGTATTCTAATGACATTTAAATCATATGTCACGTGTATGCTATAAAGGCGACGTAAACCGAACTCCCTCACTCACTGTCACAATCATTCCATGTAGCAAATCTTTGTCAAACTGTCGATGGCACCTGCATAAACGATCTGGGGACAAAGGTTCCACAAACTTCTGGAGTGGGTTGATAAAGTGTAAGCAATTTCAATGAGGTTCTTTAAAACCTTAGTTTGTTCAATTGTTTCAATATGTATCCAAAGTGCAATGAAACTCTTTCCTTTTTGTTCTTATCATGCATTCATGCAGAGGTGAGTCCCACTCCTATCATACAATCCGCTCCCTTAATCCTAAACGTTATATATAAGAGTCAGTTTACACCTCCGTACATCGCTGGATCTTACCTATGTACATGTACATGTGCGTTGGTCAATGACCTTGCGACACCTGACGTAATATCTCTTCCTATAAAACCCGACAGACATGGTCAGCGAGGGAGACAGAAGCATCCGGATTGTGCGGCTAGTCTTAGCGTTGACCAAGGTCGTCTCCTCTCTAGCACCTACTCCGACGATGAAGAATCGCCCCCTCAGTTCTGCATTTGTGTAAATGACAGCGGATCTCCTTATCGGGTACGTTGGTCAAAGGTTCCCCGGGTGCGTTCTGTCAATTGTTTACCATCAACATGTACCATTTCGACCAATTTTCTTCATCAACAATAAACATGCATGGCTGTTGGCGGACACTTCACCCGTGAGGTTTGTCTTCCTTTGCCAACCTGAGCAACCATCCAAGGGAGCAAACCGCACGCTCTGAAGATGCTATATCCTGACAGTCAGCGTTTTAGAAGTTTTGCTTCCCTACCCCTTGAGCGGCGGTCCGGTAGCCCAGTGGTTACAGCGTTCGCTTGTCACGCCGAAGGTTCGATTTCCAACATGGGTACATAATGTGTGAAGCCCATCCCTAGTGTCCCCCGCCGTGATATTGCTGGAATATTGCGGCGTAAGCCTAAACTCACTCACTGCCCCTTGGCTACTTACTGGCACTTAGTTCCTTAACATTGACATGCGCATCTATAGTTGTCTCCGTATGTTCCTTACAGGGACGTAGAGCATTCTGTGTATATATTCCCCTCGATCATCATGTGTTGATGTTGCAAAATCTCTGTTAAATCTGCCATCAATTTCACTTTACTCATCTGACCCGTGAAGGTCCGGGTTAGAATTGGTCTTCAGTAACCCATGCGTGTCGTAAGAGGCGACTAACGGGACTGCGTAGTTCGATGTTCACCCGCCAACCAACTTCACCCATCTCTTCTACTGTTATTTTGTTTACAGACATTTGGGGACGGATTTTTTAAAGGAAACGGGGATACTATTAACATGGAGAAAATGGACAAGTTTTAGAAACATTTAATCATTTTATTTCTGTGTGGTTTGAAATCGTGAACATTACAAGCTAACCGACGAACCTACCAAGGGTCAAACTGATAACCAGCATCGGGCATAATCCAGGCCCAGTATATCGTATTGTGCTGGTCAGATAGAGTTAGAGTGACAGATTTACGGCGTGATACATTTAACTGTATCACCGCTACGTTTATCATCCGGTGTTATCAAATTACAGGTACCTCGTATACAAACGCTGGAATACAATCTCAGCAACTGATCTCATTCATATTGAACTTCAGCCATGAACACCGTTATCATCGAAACTTTCATCTGGATAAATTACGCAATTATGTCAAGATAGGGCAGATAGTCCGCAATAACAACCTTATCACCAGCCTAATCAGAGTATACATGTATTACTGCCTTATCACAAGTCTAATCATAGTATAGGATTATCTGCAGTAGCTGTGACGGACGACAGTCAGACACAAATCACTCAACGAGGGATGTATAAATTCATCAATTGTTTGTTAAGGTAAGAAATTTTACTATCTTTTGCTTAAATCTTAACTATATGCTATTATATATTAACGATTAACGACTGTACCTTATCTGTCTGTTATTACCTTCAGGTGTTTAGGAGTGAGTGAGTTTATTTTCACGCCGCTTTTAGCAATATTCCAGCAATATTACGGCGAGGGAACACCAGAAATGGTCTTCACTCATTGTACCCATGTTGGGAATCGAACACGGGTCGAACACGACGTGACGAGCGAACGTTTCAACCACAGGGCTACCCGACCGCCCCAGGGCCTAGATTTTCGAAGCTCTCTTAGTGCTAAGATAGTCGTAAGTGCCATACATTAACATTAACTTACGACTATCTTAGCGCTAAGAGAGCTTCGAAAATCTAGGCCCTGGTTTTTAGGAGGAACATGCCACACTGTGATGTATGTTGAAGTCATTGTCGTACTTTTGTTGATCATGCATTTTTCAATTCTGTTCAACTTTATTGCGTAGTATACCTTTCCATATAATGTTTCTTGTGCGAATACCCACTTGGGATATAATAGCTAGATTGTGTCAGATGTATTATATTCATGTGTAAACTGTTGGCTGTCGTTGGTGACTTTGGAACATGTAACTATCATTGTATATACTCTGTGAAATTCTTCTTTCATTGATGTTTTTTGTAAATATGTGCTGCCATGAACAAATTGTAACATTCTCCAAAACTTGTTTGCAGACACGCTTTTGTTGACTAATAATGTAAACATGCTTGTCGTAAGAGGCGACTAACGGGATGGGGTGGTCTAGTTGACACATGGCATCGTATCCCAATTGCGTTGATCGATGCTCATGCTGTTGATCACTCGTCCAGATTCGAATATTTACAGACCGTCGCAATATAGCTTGAATATTGCTGAGTATGGCGTTAAACTAAACTCGCTCACTCCATTGTGGGATTCAATTTAACAGGTGTCGAGTTTTCAATTTGGTTGAGTGTATTTTGCCGATACAGAAATAACCATCATTTCGCTGACCACTCGATCCCATTAATTGCCTCTTACGACAAGCATAGGTTACTGAAGACCAATTCTAACCCGGATCTTCACGGGGACCACAATGGGGTGAGTGAGTGAGTGAGTGAGTTTAGTTTTACGCCGCTTTTAGCAATATTCCAGCAATATCACGGCGGGGGACACCAGAAATGGGCTTCACACATTGTGCCCATGTGGGGAATCGAACCCGGCGTGACGAGCCTACGCTTTAACCACTAGGCTACCTCACCGCCCCAGGGATCACAATGGAAGTAGTTTGTGCAATATAATGTAAATATAGATGTGCATCATGCTGCTATGATACAGATAACAATACAGACGATGGAAAGTGGATTGCGGCATACTTTTAATTGGAAAATAATTCCTGGCGTTCCATAATCCCATAACTTTACAATGATAAAAATGTTGACACAGAAGAAATCAAGAACGAGTGTGACCTCGGTCGTGACAACACAACGTGTCCTCCTGTACACGAGGACCTATCGGAACACGCTGACCAGAAGTCCTCGCCATTGGTCAATGGGTGCTTTCCCAACTGCTCTCGTCTTCCCATCTCATGGCGCACGCCAACTTGCGATATGCAAGACAGGGCCCAGCAGACTTGCGGTAGCAGACTTCCGGTGACAAGCGTATATATAACCAGTTCTGGTTCCAAATTGCGCAACCGCCAAATATGGCTTTACTGGACCGGACTAAATGTACAGCCATGCTTGACTGTCACAGCTGTTGACAGTCGTAATAGTCGGCTAAATGGGGAGAGTTGGTTGTCACCGGAAGTACTAAGGTCTCGCGAAGTGTCGTGACCTACTTACGGGCCCTATAATGACCAGTCCCTAAGTGTGATTTGTTGGGGCGTGGCCTTTCATCATATTCAATTATCCAATGTCTTATATCTCCAGATTATTGTAGACCGCCTCCGTGGTGTAGTGGTTAGAGCGTATACTGATGTGGATTTCAGTCTTTAGCAATTAATACACTCTTCTTTTAGTAAACCTAAACCTAGTGTCATCGACAAATACCTGGAGAGCAAAGGCACCACTTAGTTTCTTAATTGAACTCCTATTGGCTTTGGATATAGCCGTTGCAAGTATACTACCATGGACAAAGTCAAACGTGTGGCCAAGGAGGACCGCCTCAGTGGTGTAGTGGTTAGAGCGTCCGCCCGGAGAGCGGAAGGTCGCGGCTTCGATCCCCGACCGCGTCATACCAAAACACGTTAAAATATGGTACTTGTTGGTCCCTGCCTGGCGCTCGGCATTAATGGGTACAACACGGACTGGTCGGCTCGGAATCAGTATAATGTGTCTGAGTGGGGTATTCATGCTTCACTGCGGCATGGTATCTCAGTTGGCTAGCACTATAACACCAGCTTAAGTCTGGGCTAGTACAAGCAGCCGCACATACACATACACACGCATGCACGTCGTCATATGAGCGAAATATTCTCAAGCACGACGTTAAACCCAATTTCACTTCACCTCACCTCACCTCACCTCACCTCACCACCTCACCTCACCAGACTACTGTAAGAAACAACCCTGTCCATATGACCACGCTTATTTCAGCCACCCAATCAAATCACTATCAAGAGCGAGGCATATATTGTGCTAAATCAGAGATACGTCGATGCAGACGGTGAAAATATGGTGGCGAGTTTATCCCAACAAAATGGAGAAAACATACCCTTGAATCTTGAGGATGAGCTAGAATGGATGGCGACGGTACATGTACTTTAAGATGCGATATTTTCCTGGAACTCTCCATTGTTTATGTACAAGAGGGAGTGTCCAGTTCACGTGACCGCGTGAAGCCGAGGTCAGGTAATTCATACAATGTTACATCTCGCTCTTGAGGCTTCCGGTTTCCGGTCCACGCTTTCCGGTCTGTGGTGATTAAACATGGCGTCATGTCGAGTAGGTTTGTGGGTTTGTGTAGCTGAGGGTGAATTGAGTTGAACTTGAAAGCGTACAATGTACATCAGACCCTATTACCCGAGGGAGAGGTTTACAACGTATGTTCAATGTACAAAATATCATTTTATTTTATTTTGAAGATCGATAAACTCGCTTCCGACAATATGCCATGTGAACAAAATGGCGCCTGCCTCTCGACTGGATTATTTAAATCAGTGAAACATATTCTGACAAGCTTAAACCTGCTTTTAAAATGGTTTAATATGTTTTAGTTGAGTGTGCAAACGATGCAATATATATAGTTTTAAAAAAGCAGTAAAAGTCGGTAAAATACATGTGTACACAGTGAACTCAAATACAGATAATCCAAAGGTTTTCGAACTCCGTGCTCTGCATGCGTCATACGTTTGTTAGCGATCTTTCCTTCCTGTTAAAAGTAAATTTTCATTGGTCAATCACGATTTAACAAGCTTCTCAAGAAGGTGACAACTTGAAAAAATATTACCCGCTGCCACGGTAACCGCCAAACTCTCCGCTAACAATCTCATCACCTGATAATATGACGCATGCAGTGCCAACGGGCATAGTGCGTATTTGTAGACATTTCTATAACACCACTTTAGCGATTTGTTTGGATTAAGAAATCATGGACAGATTCAATAATCTTTAAATTGTATCACATCTGGATAATCTGAATTATATAACAATATATACTCAGCAGCAAAATAAAACGTCAGTACGAATTCAAAATTAGATAGGCACTGTAATCAAATCATTACAGAAATGGACAGAATAAGCAGATCAAAAATATTTTTGTGTACAATATCTTGACACATCAATGAATAACTCAGCACAATTTGAAAACATTACGTGAACGTTTGCAGTCCATTCAGACCCTTGACTTCAGTGTCTAGTGTGACCACCACGAGCGGCAATAGCTGCAGCACAGCGTCTATGCATGGAGTGCACCAATCGATTGATGAAGGCCATTGGCACCTGGAACCACACTCTGAGAAAGGCCTGGCGCAATAAATCGGCTGTGTTCGGCCTTGGTATGACACTATTCAGTCTCCTCTGAATTTCATCCCAAAAATGTTCAATTGGGTTTAAATCAGGACTAAGGGCTGGTCACTGCATAATTTTGACACCGTTCTGCAGTAGGAAGTAGGAAGTCCCTGTAGCCCTGGCAGTATGGACCCGGGCGTTATCATGCTGGAAAATGTTGTTCTGGTGACGTGCGAAATGTGGTATGACGTGGGGTCTGAGAGCTTGGTCGATGTAGCGCACCGCTGTGATGCCGCCTCCTGTCCCTGGACCAAGGTTCTGGAACACTACAGAACCCATTCTCTGGTTCAGGCCTATTCCTCCCCATACCATGATGCTTGCACCTCCCCATGAGTCTCTTTCCATAACCCATTGGTCTGAGTAATGCTGGCCACGTCGTTCCATATTCCTCTGCAAATATGTAGCTAACATTTAATTTTCCAATATAGGTTGGAAGCACCTTAAGGGTTTCCAATATTTTTGTACTCGTCAGTTATTCAATCGTTTATATCGTGTGGCAATTCCCACTCAAGCAAACCTCTCATGGTGTACGATGTTTCATTTTCATTAACTGTGTTGTTTTATAATGCAAGCATCATGTAATTTACATCACGTAATAAATATCATATAATCGGCAACGTTAATGGAAATAGCTCAAACACCCCATTGTGTTCTGAAATAATTCTGATTTTTGTCGTAATTAGTTATGTATTATTACATAAAACGCTGTGCAAAAATGGCCAGGCTTGCCGATATTTAGATACAACTTACTATATTTTTACACATATTAGCATAATTATTAAACTATAAAATCAAAGTCCAATACCATTCACATCATATATTTTCTGGTTCTATTTGTGGGCATACACATTATATTGTTAAAAGGAATAATTAGCTATATTTTTAAAATATCATTACCGTCGTCGACATATTCTTGTTCTGCCATCTGCAGTTGATATTCAGTACCGACTCTCATCTGTACACAGAACAGTTCTCAATTGCCTGTATCGCCAGTTTTGGTGTTGCACGCCGATGGTCTACGGCAATGGAGGTTCCCGCTGTTAAGACGTCGGCGTACTGTATCAGTACTGATTGGTCCTCCGTGTGTTCCCACTGTCTGGCGTGCTGTTTCGGATGCCTGCATGAAGGTATTCTGTACATGTTGTCGCACAACATGGCGGTCTTGTCGTCTTGTGGTCACCCTTGGTCTGCCAGTGCGAGGGCGATCATTTGTGGGGTTGGTGGCCAGGAAATGTTGCTGCAGCCTGTAGATGGTCCGAACGTTGACCTGGAAGTGATTTGCAACGGCTTGTGCAGTGTGGCCAGCTTCAGGTCTTCCTAGCGCCTGGTTCCTCTGATGTGTCGTGAGTCGCGGCATCCTGCTGACGTTGTAATGTGAATGTTTCAACCAGGTTTGGGAGTGCATTTTATAGGGCTGGTCCTTGTGAACAGCACGTGCAGCATGAGTTGCATGAAAAACATGGAGAACACCGTACCATCTCCGAGATCAGGTTTTTAAGACCGTTTCCTGGGTTCAATTCTGAGTTTGGGAAGGAATGTCTTTGCTCAGATAATGTTGGAGATGTTGTCAAACATATACAATCAAAACATTAAATGAGTTTACAGTTATACGTTTATGCGAAGGAAAATTCCAAACTGACGTTTCTTTTGCTGCTTAGTATAGTTATTGGATTGAATCGGTTCTTGTAGAAACAGATAGTTTTTTACGGAACTGCTGGTCAAGATCTCATTTCGATGGCAGTATACCAGTCTTGTGAAAATTTACACTCAAGTATTGCCAGACACCAATTTCAGCAACCAGTGGCATTGATTGAAGCGGTCGTAAAATATATTCAACACTCTCCACCCTGACTTTATCTCCCAGTTGTGTCCTGGGTATCGCAAAGGGAGAGCTTGCTCTCTATCCTGGTGTTCTGTGGACGTCTTGACGTTAGAAATACTGTTTTGTGTGAAACTGAAACGTTGTCACAAGCTATAGCTAATTATATTTATTGCTCCGTTGATCTAGATCACGAATATAAGTGAGTGTTGTTTGAATGACCACGAAGCGTGTCCCTTTTTCAAGTTGAACTACCCACGCCAAGTCTGACGCGTGTGTGAAGTGAGTGAGTGTTTACGCTGAGACCAAAAGGATCGTGTGGTAGATATCATTGTCAGTGCTGATCTTATTAAAACAGTGACAGTAAATAAAAAGATAACAACTGCAATTGATATGTGTTTTCTATTTATTTTCGAATACTGAACTATGTCTTATATGCACCTGAACATAGAATTAACAGTCTTTAGTTTACGGTTGGGAGAATGCTTGGATTTCGTTAATCGAATTTTCCAAGAGTAATAATGTGCGCACACGTGCGCGTGTGTGTTTGTGTGTTATGAACAATGGTTTCCTCCGTGTGCTACAATTGCTGCGTTGATCAAGCGAATGTGAAGCCAATACAGGGAACCAGGCAGCCGTCATATCTTGTATCAGCTGGTTACCAGGGTTTGTTAAGCGCGTCCTCCACTAACGAGTGATACCAAGAGACGGGACCTAGTTTTTGTGTTAATATCCTTGCTGATCAGTCGGCATACAGATTAGGTAAAACACGCACATGCGAACTAATAGAAAGTTACCCTCCTTCCTTCTTGCCATACGGTAAACATTGTTTAGCATTGTTGTTTCCTTGAATTTCTGTGTCTAGTGACTAACAGAGGTTAAAGGACTATCCATCTAAATCCTATATCGAAATTATATGATAAATCATTATTGCCCTATACACTATAAATTTTAATCACGGAATGCGACTTTTAGAATATCCTTTTTCTATATATCAAGAGTTATGTTTTCGTTCGCATTCTCCTTTAATAGCAGTATAGAGAATAACCATGTATTAATGTGCATTTTTGTCAAAATAGTCTGCAGTTCATACCCTCATGCAAAATCTACAAATGAAACTTAATTTTGGATCTTAGCATTAGATTGTGAAGTTTGTATGTTGCTCAACTCCGCCATGTTCAGTTTTGGACCATGCATTGCACCGGGTCACGATGATGCACGGTACACCAAGTTACTGACCACCCGATTCACTATATTTTTAGTCCGATATATCTGAAATCGAAATTCGAGATTAACCAATTACGACTTCGGTTCGAGATAACTGAAGTAATTATTTATTGAAATTAACACAGCCACTTCTGCTTGATCCTCACATGCTAGATTAGCGTAACCTGCGTCATCTGAGTGAACAAGCCTACGCTCCACGCCACAACAAGATTGACTGAAAGGATCGTCATGTACAAACTGTGAGATGCATTGACACTTACGTATGTTCACAGTTAGTTAGTGCGTGCGTCAAAGATTGGTAACTGTCGAAAACTGTCTGCGTCAGAATGTTAAAGATTACAATGAATTGTGACCAGTTGTAGGTATTTCCTCAGGGTAACAATCTTCTTTATCTGTAATCAACCTTCTGCAGCATTAAGCGGCATCTTTCAGCAGCATCTTCCAGCTGTAAGTACCAGCAATCTGAAGCAGTGACTTTATGGCATAATATTCCACAGCCTTGTGCAGCCGCCCTTAGCAATGTCAGCTCCATGTAGCAGCTGTAGATGGAAACCTGTCTGTAATATGTAACCTTACCGTTTCCCTTGATGAGGTGTCTGAGTGTGAAACCTGTCTGTAATATGTAACCTTACCGTTTCCTCTGATGAGGTGTCTGAGTGTGAAACCTGTCTGTAATATGTAACCTTACCGTTTCCTCCGATGAGGTGTCTGAGTGTGACACCTGTCTGTAATATGTAGCCTTACCGTTCCCTCTGATGAGGTGTCTGAGTGTGACACCTGTGTGTAATATGTAGCCCTACCGTTTCCTCTGATGAGGTGTCTGAGTGTGACACCTGTCTGTAATATGTAGCCCTACCCTTTCCTCTGATGAGGCGTCTGAGTGTGACACCTGTCTGTAATATGTAACCTTACCGTTTCCTCTGATGAGGTGTCTGAGTGTGACACCTGTCCGTAATATGTAACCTTACCGTTTCCTCTGATGAGGTGTCTGAGTGTGACACCTGTCTGTAATATGTAACCTTACCCTTTCCTCTAATGAGGTGTCTGAGTGTGACACCTGTCTGTGTAATATGTAACCTTACCGTTTCCTCTGATTAGGTGTCTGAGTGTGACACCTGTCTGTGTAATATGTAACCTTACCGTTTCCTCTGATTAGGTGTCTGAGTGTGACACCTGTATCTAGTATGTAGCCCTACCCTTTCCTATGATGAGGTGTCTGAGTGTGACACCTGTCTGTGTAATATGTAACCTTACCCTTTCCTCTGATGAGGTGTCTGAGTGTGACACCTGTCTGTAACATGTAACCTTACCCTTTCCTCTGATGAGGTGTCTGAGTGTGACACCTGTCTGTGTAATATGTAACCTTACCCTTTCCTATGATGAGGTGTCTGAGTGTGAAGCCTGTCTGTGTAATATGTAACCTTACCCTTTCCTCTGATTAGGTGTCTGAGTGTGACACCTGTCTGTGTAATATGTAACCTTACCCTTTCCTCTGATGAGGCGTCTGAGTGTGACACCTGTCTGTGTAATATGTAACCTTACCCTTTCCTCTAATGAGGTGTCTGAGTGTGACACCTGTCTGTGTAATATGTAACCTTACCGTTTCCTCTGATTAGGTGTCTGAGTGTGACACCTGTATCTAGTATGTAGCCCTACCCTTTCCTATGATGAGGTGTCTGAGTGTGACACCTGTCTGTGTAATATGTAACCTTACCGTTTCCTATGATGAGGTGTCTGAGTGTGACACCTGTCTGTAATATGTAGCCCTACCCTTTCCTCTGATGAGGCGTCTGAGTGTGACACCTGTCTGTAATATGTAACCTTACCGTTTCCTATGATGAGGTGTCCGAGTGTGACACCTGTCTGTAATATGTAACCTTACCGTTTCCTCTGATGAGGTGTCTGAGTGTGACACCTGTCTGTAACATGTAACCTTACCCTTTCCTCTGATGAGGTGTCTGAGTGTGACACCTGTCTGTAATGTGTAGCCTTACCCTTTCCTCTGATGAGGTGTCTGAGTGTGACACCTGTCTGTAATATGTAACCTTACCGTTTCCTCTGATGAGGTGTCTGAGTGTGAAGCCTGTCTGTAATATGTAGCCCTACCCTTTCCTCTGACGATGTGTGTGAATGTGACACCTGTCTGTAACATGTAACCTTACCCTTTCCTCTGATGAGGTGTCTGAGTGTGACACCTGTCTGTAATATGTAACCTTACCCTTTCCTCCGATGAGGTGTCTGAGTGTGACACCTGTCTGTAATGTGTAGCCTTACCCTTTCCTCTGATGAGGTGTCTGAGTGTGACACCTGTTTGTGTAATATGTAACCTTACCCTTTCCTATGATGAGGTGTCTGAGTGTGAAGCCTGTCTGTGTAATATGTAACCTTACCCTTTCCTATGATGAGGTGTCTGAGTGTGACACCTGTCTGTAACATGTAACCTTACCCTTTCCTCTGATGAGGTGTCTGAGTGTGACACCTGTCTGTAACATGTAACCTTACCCTTTCCTCTGATGAGGTGTCTGAGTGTGACACCTGTCTGTAACATGTAACCTTACCCTTTCCTCTGATGAGGTGTCTGAGTGTGACACCTGTCTGTGTAATATGTAACCTTACCGTTTCCTCTGATGAGGTGTCTGAGTGTGACACCTGTCTGTAATGTGTAGCCTTACCGTTTCCTCTGATGAGGTGTCTGAGTGTGACACCTGTCTGTAACATGTAACCTTACCCTTTCCTCTGATGAGGTGTCTGAGTGTGACACCTGTCTGTAATGTGTAGCCTTACCCTTTCCTCTGATGAGGTGTCTGAGTGTGAAACCTGTCTGTAATATGTAACCTTACCGTTTCCTCTGATGAGGTGTCTGAGTGTGAAGCCTGTCTGTAATATGTAACCCTACCATTTCCTCTGATGAGGTGTCTGAGTGTGACACCTGTCTGCAACATGTAACCTTACCGTTTCCTCTGATGAGGTGTCTGAGTGTGACACCTATCTGTAACATGTAACCTTACCCTTTCCTCTGATGAGGTGTCTGAGTGTGACACCTGTCTGTAACATGTAACCTTACCCTTTCCTCTGATGAGGTGTCTGAGTGTGACACCTGTCTGTGTAATATGTAACCTTACCCTTTCCTATGATGAGGTGTCTGAGTGTGAAGCCTGTCTGT
Source organism: Haliotis rubra (assembly GCF_003918875.1). Taxonomy (NCBI): domain Eukaryota; kingdom Metazoa; phylum Mollusca; class Gastropoda; order Lepetellida; family Haliotidae; genus Haliotis; species Haliotis rubra. The sequence continues at coordinate 1,191,353 of NW_025767368.1, read as the reverse complement.
GTAATATGTAACCTTACCCTTTCCTCTGATTAGGTGTCTGAGTGTGACACCTGTCTGTGTAATATGTAACCTTACCCTTTCCTCTGATGAGGCGTCTGAGTGTGACACCTGTCTGTGTAATATGTAACCTTACCCTTTCCTCTAATGAGGTGTCTGAGTGTGACACCTGTCTGTAATATGTAACCTTACCGTTTCCTATGATGAGGTGTCCGAGTGTGACACCTGTCTGTAACATGTAACCTTACCCTTTCCTCTGATGAGGTGTCTGAGTGTGACACCTGTCTGTAATGTGTAGCCTTACCCTTTCCTCTGATGAGGTGTCTGAGTGTGACACCTGTCTGTAACATGTAGCCTTATCCTTTCCTCTGATGAGGTGTCTGAGTGTGACACCTGTCTGTAACATGTAACCTTACCCTTTCCTCTGATGAGGTGTCTGAGTGTGACACCTGTCTGTAATGTGTAGCCTTACCCTTTCCTCTGATGAGGTGTCTGATTGTGACACCTGTCTGTAATGTGTAGCCTTACCCTTTCCTCTGATGAGTCGTCTGAGTGTGAAACCTGTCTGAAATATGTAATCCTACCCTTTCCTCTGACGAGGTGTCTGAGTGTGAAACCTGTCTGTAATATGTAATCCTACCCTTTCCTCTGACGAGGTGTCTGAGTGTGAAACCTGTCTGTAATATGTGCCCTACCCTTTCCTCTGATGAGGTGTCTGAGTGTGACACCTGTCTGTAATTTAGCCCTACCCCTTCCTATGATGCCTTAGTACATGTAGCCTCACCTTCCCATGTGCCTGATCTTAAAACGTTTCCTCTGATGAGGTGCCCGAATTTGAAGTCTGTCAGTGTTGCGTTCGCTCTGCTTTTTCTTTGAATATGAGGATGATACCTGTCGGTTATAGATACACAGACTTTCCTCTGGTGATGATTATATATACTGGCAGCTTTTCTTTTCTGGTGATGATTATATATACTGGCAGCTTTTGGTGATGATTATATATATACTCTGACTGGTGATGATTATATATACTGGCAGCAGCTTGATGATTTCCTTCTGATGATGATTGATTATATATACTGGCAGCTTTTCTTCTGATGATTATTATATATACTGGCAGCTTTTCCTCTGGTGATGATTATATATACTGGCAGCTTTTCCTCTGGTGATGATTATATATACTGGCAGCTTTTCCACTGGTGATGATTATATATACTGGCAGCTTTTCCACTGGTGATGATTATATATACTGGCAGCTTTTCCACTGATGATTATACTGTATACTGGCAGCTTTTCCACTGGTGATGATTATATATACTGGCAGCTTTTCCACTGGTGATGATTATATATACTGGCAGCTTTTCCTTTGATGATGATTATATATACTGGCAGCTTTTCCAATGGTGATCATTATATATTTGCAGCTTTTCCACTGGTGATGATTATACTGTATACTGGCAGCTTTTCCACTGGTGATGATTATATATACTGGCAGCTTTTCCACTGGTGATGATTATATATACTGGCAGCTTTTCCACTGGTGATGATTATATATACTGGCAGCTTTTCCAATGGTGATGATTATATATACTGGCAGCTTTTCCAATGGTGATCATTATATATACTGGCAGCTTTTCCACTGATGATTATACTGTATACTGGCAGCTTTTCCACTGGTGATGATTATATATACTGGCAGCTTTTCCACTGGTGATGATTATATATACTGGCAGCTTTTCCTCTTGATGCACTGTTGCTTCTGGTTCTCTCAATGGTCCGAGATGATCATGTCATGGGCAAGTGTGAAGGTTCTAGCTGATCTACAACTCAAAGCCTAAATAAGTTCACGTGTACAATAAGGATGACTCTGTTCAAATAAATATGTTTGTTGCATGAATTAGATCATGGTATACTGTTTCCCCGTACAGCTGGGATATTGTACAGGACTAGTTAATGAGGGAAGTCACTTGCCAGCTCCAATGAAAGGACATAAACTGACAGTCAACATTTTTCACGTGAGTTTATGTAAGTACATGTATTGAAAGTGTTTACATTAATGACAATAATGTATGATTAATTTTATCAACTTCGTGAAGAGAATTGTGATTATGTGTATGAAATTTACACTGAATCTGGAATATGTATAAATTGTGAATTACAACAGCAAATTCTTAATAACAATCATTAAATTAGATCAATAAATGATTTTGCCATTAGTGAATGATAAAGATATGCCCTTAGCATAATGAGAGATGTAAGTATTTCTTTGTACTTCTGGCATTTGATGCAACAAATATGACTCCTGAAGTGTGATGACCACCTTGCATATGAAATTGATGATTGAAAAATAATAATAACGTGAGAGAAAAATAATATACTTATTAGGATGTACAATACGGTGACGTTATTTGACAGTCTACTTCGTCAGAAACCATCATTTGCATTGACCCTACAACAATGAACATTGTATTCAGTAAAGTTAAGCATGAGCATCCAATGCAGTGCCATAAGAATAACTTTCAAAACTCTGGAGAAGGATTTGTTAAATGCGCTTGGTATTGATGGAATATTCTTCAGCCTTTATGACCATTCAACCTAAAATACAGGTTAGAATTGATCTTCAGTAACCCATGTTTGTCGTAATATGCGACTAACGGGATCGGGCGGTCAGGCTCGCTGACTTGGTTGACACGTGTCATTGTATCCCATTTGCGTAGATCGATGCTCATGCTGTTGACCACTGGATTATCTGGTCCAGACTCGATTATTTACAGACTGCCGCCATATAGCTGGAATATTGCTGAGTGTGGCGTAAAATTAACTCACTCATCTTAACATATGATAACGGTACATTTAATATCGGAAGCCGCAAAGAAGACAAACACACCAATATAAGAAATAATTGAGTTTCACACATTGATGTCGATATAGGTTTTATAAGCTAACAAACATTTGTTATGAGCAAGTTATGTATATACTGTTCAAGTTAAACTATATTACATTGGTATTATTACTGCAAAGGAAATTATAGTCCGTCTACCATACTTTTGGCACCCATTTTGAAGTGATTTAATTCACCTGAGTACGCTTAGATATGATGAAAATGAGGTACATGTCCTTTGACTAACTCCACAGTCTATAGCATTGAATTTTTTAACAATTTTTGAAAAAGATATTACCTGGGTGACAGCGGCGATTACATGCCACCGAAGAGTGAGTGAGTGGGTGAGTTTACTTTTACGCCGATCTACGCAATTGGGAACCGATGACATGTGTCAACCAAGTCAGCGAGCATGACCACACTATCCCGTTAGTCGCCTCTTACGACAAGCATGGGTTACTGAACATCGTTATTCTACAGAGGGTCTGCCGCCGAAGAACATGAAACAGCAGCAACTTTACAGCACTCATGGTATTAAATACACTTGAAACTACAGACAATGTGCTATCATGGAATGTCAACCCTACCTTTGGCACACAGTTTTAGCAAATCTAATTCGCCTTGGTATGTTTGTGTTTGGTGAACATGAGATATATGTTATTTCTATCCTCATGTGTCATTCAAAATTAAGTGAGTGTGTTTGGTTTTAAGGCCGCTTTTAGCAATATTCCACCAATATCACGGCGGGGGACACCTGGAATGGGCTTCACACATTGTACCCATGTAGGGAATCGAACCCGGATCTTCGGCGCGACGGGCGAACCCTTTAACCACTGGGTTACCCCACCGTCCCCTTCAAAATTAAGAGTTTTCTTTCATTGTAATCATGTAAGTAGATGACAGAGATCGTGTCCCCGTAGGCTAACAGAAGATGACTGAAAGTCTGACAAAGAACTTAAGATACGCTTGCAAAGCTATATTCTATATTCTAGAAAGTTCTATATCAAGCTGGATAAGTGTAACGCTGTAGAATATTTCAGATTACACTTATCTGCGGGGTACACAGTGCGTGGTATAGACTCCCAATTGTCAGACTTCTATTTCCGTGGAACCTGCGATGGCTCAGGGGGTTAGATCGCTGACTTTGTGTGCTGGGGACTAGGTGTCTTACTCTGTGGCTGTGGGTTCGAATCCCTGATGTGACTCGGTCCTAAAAACGTACTAGAATGTGTATTTTACTGAGAAACTGTGATATCAAACATAAAATATGTTGACTCAAAAGGAATACAAATGTCTAAAACAAATTCCTGCAATGCTCCTGCGCAAAAATAGTCGGTTTTGGTCTTCATCTGGTGATGAAAGGTAGTGGATTGTGTAGTGCAAAGTGATACTCAAATATACCCAAATCTAACAACAGAGAAAAAGTTCTTTTTTCAATGATGGAATAATATCCCTGATGTACATATATAATGACAAACGGTTCTGATCGTTTTGACAATAACAAACAGGAGGATCATAGTCTGGGGCATCTTCTTGCAACAAGATACCTCCAGCACCAATGTCACTCGCAACTACTGCCAATCTGAAAGGTATTCCAAAATTTGGTGCTTTGCTTTCGTTTTTTTTTTTTCACTTTTGCCTAGCCAATTAGTGAGAAGAACTATCACATTTGTGAAAGGTTAAAGTCGTAAGTAACATACCAAATATTCTCAAAGTTCCGTTTTGGTTTTGGAGCTGGAAAATTTGAAATAACTTGGTCTGTGACCTAAACTATGCTTATTCAGGTTTCTCTAAATTAAACGTTCACTTGGCTTCAGTGTGACTATCAAAGAAGGTACAGATAGTTTTCATGTCCCACACCATAGAATGAGTGAGGGCATCACCAATGCCGAAGTGGACATCCTTGCGATTGGCTGTTATTGATGAGACACTGGACGGTGGCGGCTGGGGAGTACTGGAACCCAAATGATAGGCACAGTACGTGTCACCTACCTCTACATCATGACACCCTAAATCTGTTTGATGGGTTAAAGGAGTTTCATGTGCCACACACAAAATGAATATGAATTTGGAAGAACAATTCCATGAAAAGCATTCCCTTCATTATCAGCAAGAACAACTGGTTGCCTTCATTTCCCCATCAATACCCTTAAAATGATAGCAAACAGGAACCTTGTCGGCTTCTTCTTAAGAGACTGTCCTATTGGTAAGAATGTTGAGCCCTGGGTCCTCCTCCCTAAATTTAACCAACTGATCCGGAACTGATTCTTGCAACTGCTACGTGAGAGGTGGTGGAATAGCCTAGTGGTTAAAGCGTTCGCTTGTCACGCTGAAGATCCGGGTTCGATTCCCCACATGGGGACAATGTGTGAAGCCCATTTCGTGATATTGCTGGAATATTGCTAAAGGCGGCGTAAAACCATACTCACTCACTCACTCACTCGCTCAACTGCTACGTTGTCAGAATATTGAATCCCCTTCCTTGAAAACGTACACAGAGAATGATCCATAGATGTGCCAAGCAATTTGGAACTGGAATCATTCTCAAAAGACATTTGCGAAGCCATAGCCGAGTAACTACATAGGAAGGAAAATACCTGGAATTTATGTTCTTGATGTTCAGTACTTTCCGAAGTGATACGCTCGTATCGGGCTGAGCAAAGCATTTACACGATCAGCCAGTGAGTCTTGATCTTTAGCAGGGAGAGTTTGTACAAAGCCTCCTCAACAAGGTCAGAACCAAATCTTTATATTCACAGAATGGAGCTGGTATACTGGTAAGGCTACAAAACCCATCTAACTAAACCTCAGAGTTAGCTGCTGACTCTCCAGGATGGGACAAAATATGGTCCAAAAATATTCAAAAGCACCAGTATCCCTGACAACAGTAATGAGGTTAACATTGGAACTGTCAACTTGAGTCGACACAAAAAGGCCGCGACCGGACATTAACTAAAGCATTAGGAGAAGAATTTCTTTTTACAATCAGAAACCATATGCTCCAGCTCTCGACAATACCTGCAGACATAATAAACTAATATACATAGCCAATACCTGTTACACGACGGTGTCATATGATTATCAAGAAGCTGGCTAGTTTGTTGGTTTCACGATGCATTCTCCTGCACATAGATTTCTGGGATCTGAAACTTATTATTAAATTTGGAAATTGACATGTAACAAATATTCGGGGCTTGAAAGTTTAAGAGAACATGGCCAGCACGGATATAACCAAGGCAAAGGCACAAAGCCGTTTGCTGTCACTTACATTAAGTACCCTTTGTATATATATATAGTGTCTATATGCCTAGTGCAATAAATGAGCACTATATATTCAGTGTGTGGTCATTTCCTTTGTCGTTTCAAGATTTGACTTTTTCACGTGATCACGTACTCACGTAAGTTCAAATTTTAGTTGTTTTCCATGTTCTTGTTCATGCTGAGCGGAAACTGTTAGATATTTCCTATTAATCTAGTTTTACCTTAAGTGCATGTTTTGAAGTCAGTTGTTGGTTTTCTAGTGATGTAGAAACTCTACGCATCACTCCCATGAGTAGGAGGGGGGCTTGTACCTATAACCAGTCACAATCTTTAGTTTACTAAGTGTTTTGTTCTTCCGTGATCTGTATTGTGAGAGTGGTGGATGTTTACGCTTTATCTAGCACTATCAAAATCAAATCAAAATCATAAATATGAATATGGTTTAAAGTATTTGACCCTCACTCTGCAGACGATGTATGCGAATCTATTTGGTTTTGGCATAACAAGCAAATAGGGTTGGGTATTGCCCAAATTGTCGTATTGCGATATATTGTGATATTTGTTGCCGTATTGCAATATGTATTGCAATATATTGTGAAAGTGTAACACGTGGTTTAAGGTAATGTTTGGAAACTATGCCACTGGCCACTGTCAGGACTCAGTTGTGATTGTACAAGAGATCAATTGAAAATGTTCCCAAATTGAAGACTTCCATCTAATATTTGGAACTCGAGAAAAAGCGTCTGCAGCGGCGTCCGCCATATATTGGTTGGTTTACCCCTACAACGAGTGCCGGTACCATTCTATTTTTATTTTTATATATCGTTTAAAAGTCACGCAAATGCAATTATATGATCAATAAACATTCTCAAAAACATTAATATATAATAATATAAAGGAAATAGAAATGTTATTAGTATTTTTGACTACATCACAAGAATTACCGATCATGGTCACGGAAACTACCGATTGAATCGGGTGAACCGGTTCGCGAAAAGTGTACCGCAATATATCGTATTGTGAAGTTCGAATTGCAATATACCGGTTAACCGGTATTATCGCCCACCCCTACAAGCAAATCACTTCAGCAGCTGTCCTTCCCAAATGTTCCTTTTCAAGCTTGTGAACAGTATCATTCACCAAACTCTGTACACCAGTTTACTTGTATTTACATCAGGTTTACATCTCGAACTTACGAACTTGCTCAAGTGTCGAACAACGGCATTTGCCGAAGGAGACACCATATGAAACTGGGCTTCAGTGTGGGGCAGGACTGAAGAACTTTAAGAAGTCAAGCCTATCGATCAGGAGAGCCAATCATGATATCCTCTCTGTGGCTACTGTTGCTTAAAGTTGCCTGATCTGTGACCTGTCCATTCTCGGTAGGGCCATATTTATCAGGTTCCTAATTTTGTGTTTGCTTAGGACATGGTTATCAATGTAGCCCTCAACCACTCGGTGCAGGCTGGTGAGACATCATACCTGGGTAGCATGGCGGAGACTGAAGCAGTCAACGTAGTGTCAGTGGTACTGTCGTCTGCCAGTCGCCGTGGAGAGTTGAGTCCTTCCGGTGTACCAGGATCCTCTTTTCGAGGATCTGATGCTAGTTTTGGCCTCATGTCGAGTCTTGGATTGCCAGCAGCATGCCTGTGTTCATCTGTAACCTGCATCACTTTCATATTTCCAGTTACAAAACATGAGTGAGTGAGATTAGTTTTACGCCGCACTCAGCAATATTCCAGCTGTATGGGGGCGGTCTGTAAATAATCGAGTCTGGCCAGACAATCCAGTGAATAACAAAATGAGCATCGATCTGCGCAATTGGGATACGATGACATGTGTCAACCATGTCAGCGAGCCTAACCAGCCGATCCCGTGTGTCGCCTCTAACGACAAGCATGGGTTACAGAAGATCAATTCTAACCCGGATCTTCACGGATGTACAAACACTGAGCAACATACCATGCCGCGTCCAGGTGCCACGCTACAACATGGTTCCCCAGTGGTCAGATGACATGCTAGAGGTAGAGTCTTTACGAAACCATGCCATATATTCTAATCTATCGGTACCATAGTACCATTGTTTATAGCCACTGTGTTGAAAGGATACAACCATATGTTCATGGGTAGGTGTGAGTGAGTGTGATTTTGTGCTGCAGTAAGCTTTGCGCACCAGGCTGACATAGCGCCCCTAGATATTTGCCTATTAAGGTGTCAGATGCACTTAAACTGGAGTATCAGATGTGATATTCACTGGCAATTACCTAGGGTATCACATCTTTGCATTATGATAAAATCCCCAGATCCTTTTGCCACCAAATCTTAATTTCGGAAGAGACATCTCAACCTCCCATGTAAATTCCTATTGCACTTATTTCTTCTCGCTCGTCAGTCGCAGTTGACCGGGCGGCTGTTTCGTGCGTTTTTTCAATTTTAAAATGGGCTTAAAACGAAGTTTGGGAAAGGGTGCCTATCACGCAGACTGGACATTGTATACCCTGGACTGATTCTATTGCTGCTATTACTATTAATACAGTTCAAACAGGGCGTCAAGAACTTAAGATATTGCTTCGTTTCCATTGAATGGAACCCGTACCAACTGCGCGATAAGCAAACTGACTGACTGACTGACTGACTGACTGAGTTTGTTTTTTACGCCGCTTTTAGCAATATTCCAGCAACATCACGGCGGGGGACACCAGAAATGGGCTTCACACATAGTACCCATGTGGGGATTCGAACCCGGGTCTTCGGCGTGACGAGCCAACGCTTTAACCATTAGGCTACCTCACCGCCCCGATAAGCAAACACATATACCACCAGACCATCTGATCTACTCCTGACAGTTCTGTTGAAAAACAACTGACGGTCGTCGTCCAGCCTGGGTGGTACACATATTGTATTAGCTATGGTGTGTCAGTTCATTAGGGATGTGCCAATAAATTTCTTTATGGCGACTTTTTCCAATACTGTTACATAATTGATAAATAATATTTATTAGATATGTGACCTGGTCCGAAATTATGTAGATTACATGTTGGAAAAAATCATATATATTTTATCCGTGATGTTTTATGTACTATCCCCATAGTATTTCATAACTTATCGAAAGCAATATGGTAAAAAAGGATACGTCCTGTGATCTTGAAAAGTGTCCGTTGTTGTTAAGACAGAAACTAGGTCATCCATTGTCCCCGGATTAGACAGGAAAACTAACTCTTTTGTTAATCGTAATCCGCTTAACATTACCTGAATCATCTTGTGACAATCTGCTGTCTGTATTATCCCGTTTTGATTGCAATGATTACGTTTAGTTCCTGGGACTGTCTTCATTCTGTCAAAAAGCATGGATGAAAATACAGCCATTATTAAACAATAGATTAAAATTCAACTATTATTTTTACAACTTTTTGAGTAAAATATCGATGCCGCGGTGCACCGCATCAGCAATTCAAAGGGCAATGAAAAGATGTTCAGTTGATTGCTCAACGTGAAACTAATTACACACTTTACGGCAGAATGAATCAAATTAAAAACTATTCAATTTCTTCAAATTTTACATTCGTCAAAAAATTAAACACTGACAAAGCCTGACACATTATCTGTCATGAGAAAGTAGTTCGACCAGCTGCTGCAAACCTAGATAAATCCAACGCGTAGTGATAACAGAACAAGGCAAACGAGATTGGCAAGGGAGACAACTGCCTACAGCAATGACTGATCCGGTACACAGTTCAGCATGCTAATCTTTGCCCCAATTTCTTGGATCAACGTGAATTGTAGCCGTCCGCACTTCCACATACAAAACGCCCACCGAACGCGGTTACGGAAACAATCATCCACGCACAGGACCGTAATGGTTCGAAATGGGTGAACATACATGCTGATGAAAAAGCAGATCGTGGACGAACGCTTTAGAAATGTTTGCAGTTGTTGTTTAGGGAACTATGTTTCCTGACGCAGTCACATCACTATTTACATGCGCGAGGAGGCCGCTTAATCCTCTTAGGATATGTAGCTTTATCTGAGAGGGAGGGTAGCACTGCCTTGTAATGTCTTTATGTGTCTCTCCCAGGACCCAAATACTCAACTTAGACACTTATAATCATGACTATTGGGAAGCTGGAAATTTTGTGGACATGTCAACTTGTGAGTGTGCGTTTCCCGTGATTTGAGCGACCGAAAACGATAATCCATCTCTGCATATTGTGTCTTAGAGGAACTCTTTGTCAAGCGGCCATTATTTCGGCTGCTGGCGTATTTCAGAAAAAACGTCAGCTTCATCGAGATGGACTTTCATGCGGCGATGGAGACTTTTGCTGAGGCGTGGGTCGCTGCTAACACCCAAACGGCGGTAAATTCAGATCCCCAGGTAAGGCATCCAACTTGTTGAAGTTTTGGTTCATGTTTACCTCTTCAGAGGAGCAAGTGACAATGTCATCTTTCAAGCATGCGACAATGTTTATTTTTGGTGAAGTTCGTAAACACTATTTTGTGTGTCTCTCAAACAAGCACAGCACCTGTTTGTATTCTTAGACTTGTTGTATGTTGGAGTTAAACACATTAACAATTTCATATAAACTTATTTTCACTGGCATTTAAATCCCCTTGATTAAGGTATCAGACACACATATTAAAGATAGATCAATTTTGAGATGACCATTTAACTGAATATTTTTAACAGAACAGTAATGAATGAAGTTATGTTGGAGTAGGGTTTGAAAGATTTGAGAAGAACATATAATGTCCATTAATCTCAATTCTGGCTGATCAGTATTGCCACACTTATCCTTCTTATTAATCATCCCATCGATGATCATCGTGTAAATAGATCTAGTAAAACATTATTCCCGCTGCTGAAGCAGGTTTCCATCACATTTTACTTGTAGTGACAAACAGACAATAGTAACAAATATGTTACTATTGACATCTATTGATTGTGCATGTTGGACGTAACATCTCTCTTTGTACAACAGTGTTCGTAATATAATACAATAAATTATTATCTGGGAATTATGACTCGGGAGTATAAGAATATAACATCTACTTTGACAGATCAGTGCAATATTCTCACAGGTCTGTTAGTTAGTGCATGGTCAGACCCTCAACTATCCCATGCAGGTGATAATATGATCTGCCATGTGTCATCTGTTTGTTCTATGGTGTATATTTTCACATCTGCATATAATGTTAATAACGGTATTATCCCATGTTATTGATAATGTATATCTTTAACTATTTGGAGATAACTTCATATAATGTTAATAACAGTATTATCCCATGTTATCAATGATGTATATCTTTATTTATTTGGAGATAACTTCATATAATGTTAATAACGGTATTATCCCATGTTATTAATGATGTATATCTTTAAGTATTTTGAGATAGCAAAAGGAATGTTCATCTTCATCAATCAAAACTTAAAATTGTACCAGGAATTCCCTTTTCTCCCATGCATTCAGATCAAACAGTCGCTTCAGAAAAATGTGTACTCTTCAATTTCTGTTTAATGCTGTGAGCTACTGCCAAGTACAGGCAGATGAAAATTCATGACAACTGATCTGATATTTTCGCAGGGATGACAATGCTTGTCATTGAAAACAACATCTTGTGGTCAGCTTGTCATGAACTGAGAAAACAAATATCTTTTAACTTTGTTGTCCAACTTGTGTTTGAAGAAGAACAGTTGTCACATCTCTTTATTGTGATGTTTTTTATTTGTCACATATCTGACTCATTTGAAGTAAACCATTTAAACTTACTTCTCAGTTATAAAGGCATATATATGTAATATAACAAATATGCTTCTACAGAAGATCACCTGTCTCTAATTTGCTGTCTGTGTTATGCATGCAGGCATTACATGATGGTCACTTGTGTCCTCGGCCACGCTGGCCAGAGCTGTGGTCAGGTGTGAGCTGGGTTAACGACCTGTGTATTAGGACAGTGTGTTACGGCCTGGTTATACTTAATTGCTTTCATGTGCCTGGAAACGTTCTGATGATACTACCTTGTTGATTAGCGTCTTCAGCAAGACCCACTCCACTGAGTCATTTAAAGGAGTCATTGTTACAGGTCAGATGTACTTGTACTCACTGACAGTTGTGGTTAAAGCCAGACAGCATTTCCTTTAAACCTGTGTAGTAAACTTGTCTAGAGCAATATCGGTGCTTGACAATATTTGGACACATTAATTGTTTTGTGAGGGGAATAAATAGAGACAATGATGTATGTAATACGGACAATATATAGACAATGATGTATGTAATACGGACATATCGAATTAATGTCTACTGGGTCCAGTTACTTTTAAATTATTATTTGGTAGGTTGAAACGTTTATATATGTATAAAGCCCTGTACCTCAATTTTTGAAATATTGGCAGATACTCAGTAATAGGAAGATCTGTTCATATGTGCCTTTTTCACCACAGTGAGTACAAATATTTAAAACGGAGTGTGTACCTTAAATTAGGGACACACAAGAAATGACAACTTCATTGTTTTCAGCTTAATATCAGCATAACAATTGTTATAAACCTCTATAGTATAGTAAATAGATGTGACTTAATAGTTAAAGTGTTTCCTCGTCATGCTGGAAGTCTCTGTTATCCCGTGACTTGTTATTTCTGGAATACTGCTTTAAGGATCACATATACTGTAGGGGGTACAAATACATAAATCATTTATTGGCATCGTTATCAATGAAACCCTGTCATTAAAACTACTCATTTCGACATTTAATTAACTTAATTAGACCTTTTTGAAAACAGTGTACCATTCTCTCCCGCGAATGAAATTTCAATCAGAGGGGCGCGTCTCCGTGACGTAATGTGAAGTATATTATTATTATTATAGGATATTTATATAGCGCACATATCCACGCAACTAGTGCTTGCTCAAGGCGCTGGTATTTTTTTTCCCTCGATCATTGGATGTCAATCTCAACGGCACATCTTATTATCAATCTCAACTCCCTGTGGAGTATACAACTCTTGCAGCCACAAGGCGCAACCGAGTTATTGTGGCTCACTCACAGCTATGAGGGGAGATGTAGAATTCAGGTACATTTCCGAGGGAGATTATCTTGTTTACAGGTCTGTCTAAACCTGAAATTGTGACAATTGTTGTGAAAAATGAAGGTTTATGTTTTCACAATCTACTGTTATTTAATCTTGTCATCTGCTTTGCCTAGCTTCCAAGTTACAAATTGTTTTCATAGACAATAGGAAGTAGGACATTAGGAAGGGTGGATGTCCATCAGATGCCGTTATTTGAAAATATCCCCGGTACTTCTTCTCTGATTGTAATAAAGTATCCCAACAATGTATGATTTTTCAGATTTTCTAATGCTTGGATGGTATAATGACTGATTAAAATTTGATCCTATTTCTATATTTTTACCTCGATATTGAATCATGTTATGTAAACATATGATGTCTATTTCCTGCTAAGATATTAAAAACACACATTTGATGTATTTAAACCCGTAACTAAACAACCGCACTTTGCCATTGTTAGAAAAGTACACAGTAAATGCTTATATGCATTTCTTATCCAATAATGAAGTTCAATTCGTACCCCCAAGTCAAAACAGTGTCAAAACAGTGTCGGCCCATGATGTTTTTTTCAAGCAATGAAACTTGCATTGCAATACAGCGATTACTCTCTTGCTGTTAAACCTTGTTTGGTGGTAAACCTACACATATTATTTGTCATCATTCACTTGATAGTCAGTTAATGAATTTATAACAGGTATAATTAGTGATAACACCACTCAGATTACCAGACAAAGGTTCCCATTTGGCATTTCTCCTGTCTGGAGTAAATACTCAACATGATGAATTAAGGTCTGATGTGGCAAGTGGATTACATCTTATGTAATATGCACATTGAAGTGCAGCAGAGGAATTATCAGCTGAGTTACAAAAACAAACATCGATCAGAGGATTAACCGATAACAAGCTGATTGATTAATTGCTTTTACCTTGCACAGCGGATTTGTTAAAAGGTAGTGTTTATGTATGTGGATTTACTAATCTATACTGAATACACCCTGTTGTAAAGTGTCTGTGTAGAAACAACATCCTTCTTTCAAAGGATTAACCGCCAATACATTGATTGATTGCTCATTATTGGCTAACTAAATTACTTTTTTAAAGAATGGCGGACATCATGCAATTAGTTACCAGTTGTGCTGTCTTGGGTGACCAATGGGACTATACACCAATGTGAAAAACATGAAACAATAGATCACTTTTTGGTATATTATACTGTTAAAAGACACATGACATGAAACAGGATTCTTTGTCAGCTGCAGATGAATGTCATATCGTTCCTTTATGTGGATATTGATGGATATTGTCACCTCGCACCCACCTCACTTCCGTGGAAGAAATCATTATGTTACAAGTTGTGTCATGCAAAATCCTTTTGGTCATGTTCAAATACATATTTAACTACGAGTAGAAAGTACTTTTGATTTTCCAACTTGATGAAAACAAACTATAATCTCATTGATTCTCAAACAGACTTTAGCCAGTGATGTCATGATTTTTTAAAATGGCGGATCCCTGTCACGAACATCTGCCAGTCTGAGAATAAATGCTATTTAGGTTTGTTTTCACCAAGTTACAAAATCAAAACTACTTTCTACTGGTAGTAAAATATGTATCTAACTGATGACCAATAGGATTTTGCATGACATACGTCATAACATAACAATTTCTCTCGTGGAAGCGAGGTGGGTGTCAGTATAATACTACTTACAATATTATTGTGACTTTGACCACAACCTCGCTTCCGAGGAAGAAATCGTTATGTTATAAGCTGTGTCATGCAAATTCCTTTTGGTCATTAATCATTTACATATTTTGCTACAACTAGTACGTAGTTTTGATTTTTGTAACTTCCGTGAAGCGATCTGAACACAAGTAAGATATCGTTCCTGGCTTCCACAGCGCTTGCGTTGCACAACGCTCGCTTCGCACTCAAACATAACCCATTTAGCACGAACTGCAGGGTCCAGTGGAAATCTGTACATGGTGACACCATCAACCGACCCCTGGGAGTAATTGGCGGCAACGCAACAATTTGGCATGTCTTCATTGACGTCGGGAGAGCAGCAAAATGACGAGCTTGTCACACACTTTATATACAACTAACTGAAAATTCTTCCTCACATAACGTCACTTCCGGTGCTCTGGCGACAGAGTTACGTTACCTCTCTGTGGTTTCGTTGGCGGGCGAGAGTGAAGCAGACGACTTTTTGGCAACTTTTAATCGATCTGTATTAATTAACCAAAAGTTTTTTAAGAATGAATTTGGTGTTCCGCTCAAGACTAACCACACGTCTTTCATATGTAATGGTTAAAAGAGTACAAAAAACAAAAGTTTATTCATTCTTTAGCTGATTTAACACCTCACTCACTCACTGTGTAGTAAATCAAAAGTTAGCAAGTCACATGATTTTGTGCCACACTTTATGTTTGGAAGTTTGCCATTCAAACAAATTATTTTATGTCTTAAAACTATTACTGAAAAAGATGTTCTGTTTCCAACTAAAATCCTTTCTTGTTTCCATTTATTCCATATGAGATTAAGGGTTGCTTTAAAAAAGTAAGTATTCATGCAAGCATACTTGTGCCACAACTAGCTCAGTGTTTTGGAGTTATGTTTTTTGTCTCATAATATTTTTGGAAATATGACTCAATTTGGAAGAGGTAGTTCAACCTAAAATTTTGTTATATGCCATGCTGAAATTGTTATTGGCATGTTTTCATCTTTGGATAGAGCAATTGATCAGGCTATTGCAATTGTCCTTGGCAATTCATCGATGAAAAGTTAGCAAATAATGGCTGTGATACTGTGCTGGCTGATTGGTAGTTTCAGTAGATTTAAAATGCTGATAACAGATATGTTGCAATTCACTGAAGCTTGGACATGGTGTTATGAGCAAGGCCTTGACAGCAGGGAATATGTGGAACATATATTGTTGTTGCAAGGTAGATGTGATCGTCATTTTATTGCAATTCTATGTTTTAAAGGCCACAGCATTTGTCTTCAATATTGGATAATACAGGTCAAACTCTCTCCTTGAACTTACAGAAAAGTAGTGTACCCTGTCTGATATGGGGAATGCAGTAACATTATGTGCTTACATGAGTTGAAAGGAGGCATATAGCCCTACTGTCTGATTTGACAGTGGATAAAGAAACATATTAACACCTTTCTGATTTGACATAGGAGGCAGACACATATTATCTCCTGTCTGATTTGACAGGATACAGACATAGTATCTCCTGTCTGATTTGACAGGATACAGACACATATTATCTCCTGTCTGATTTCACAGAGGATACAGACATTATCTCCTGTCTGATTTGACAGGGTGCAGACACATATTGTCTCCTGTCTGATTTGACAGAGGATACAGACACATATTATCTCCTGTCTGATTTGACATAGGAGGCAGACACATAAGGGTCTAATTTGACAGAGAATACAGACACATATTATCTCATGTCTGATTTGACAGAGAATACAGACACATAAGGGTCTGATTTGACAGGCAGACACATAAGGGTCTGATTTGACAGAGAATACAGACACATATTATCTCATGTCTGATTTGACAAAGAATACAGACACATAAGGGTCTGATTTGACAGGCAGACACATAAGGGTCTGATTTGACAGAAAATACAGACACATATTATCTCATGTCTGATTTGACAGAGAATACAGACACATAAGGGTCTGATTTGACAGAGAATACAGACACATATTATCTCATGTCTGATTTGACAGAGAATACAGACACATAAAGGTCTGATTTGACAGGCAGACACATAAGGGTCTGATTTGACAGAGAATACAGACACATATTATCTCATGTCTGATTTGACAGAGAATACAGACACATAAAGGTCTGATTTGACAGGCAGACACATAAGGGTCTGATTTGACAGAGAATACAGACACATATTATCTCATGTCTGATTTGACAGAGAATACAGACACATAAGGGTCTGATTTGACAGAGAATACAGACACATATTATCTCATGTCTGATTTGACAGAGAATACAGACACATAAAGGTCTGATTTGACAGGCAGACACATAAGGGTCTGATTTGACAGAGAATACAGACACATATTATCTCATGTCTGATTTGACAGAGAATACAGACACATAAGGGTCTGATTTGACAGGCAGACACATAAGGGTCTGATTTGACAGAATACAGACACATATTATCTCATGTCTGATTTGACAGAGAATACAGACACATAAGGGTCTGATTTGACAGGCAGACACATAAGGGTCTGATTTGACAGGCAGACACATAAGGGTCTGATTTGACAGGCAGACACATAAGGGTCTGATTTGACAGAGAATACAGACACATAAGGGTCTGATTTGACAGAGGATACAGACACATATCAAACATACGCTGAAGGCCCATGTTTGATTCCTGTAGCAGTTGTGGTGTTCAATGTCATCATATGGCTGGAATATTGCTAAAAAGGGTCCAAAAACTTAATTGCCTTGCTTGTTTGCTTCCAGTCATAGGGTCATTTTCTTCCGTTAGAAAGTGATTTGAAACAGAATAAGGATGGGTTTTGTCTTACTGTTTTTTAATGTGTGTCTAGATGCATTAGATTCATCAAAGCACATGGCGTGCTACTTATGATAAATGGTGATTAATAGCGATGATAAATAAGGTGGGTGACCAGATTAGACGCCACCCTGTGACCGACTGATGATAGTGCATCATACCTTGATAGTGATAGACTTTACAGCTGGCCTGCTTTCTTAACACATTTTTTTGTTGTATTTTAAATTATGGTGTTTCTTTGGTTAAATACACACACTATTATCAGGGATTTATCTTGCGTCCTATATTTGAGGGTCCCTGGGACTCATCTTCTTAATTTTCAGGGGTCCTGGACTACAAAATGGGGGTCACAGACACTTGAACATTATTATTAATACTATGTTATACTATTGTTGCAATTCAGTTACTGTTATTGTATTGTGTATCACGATCATCACAGTAATTAAACTGCAAATGATGTCATAACCCGGCTAGTAGCAGACTCAGTGATAACTTATTGTTACTTGATCAACATTTAAAAAAAAAAGTATTTGAACTTTTTCTGCGTCCGTGTGGACGCACTAATCTATTTTGTTGCGTCCGTTGTCAATTTTTATGCGTATAGGACGCAGGAATTTGCGTCCTGTAAATCTCTGTATTATTATAGGATTATATTATTATAGGATATTTATATAGCACACATATCCACGCAACTAGTGCATGCTCAAGGCACTGGTATTTTTTCCCTCGATCATTGGATGTCAATCTCAACAGCACATTGTATTAACAATCTCAACTCCCCGGGGAGTATGCAACTCTTGCAGCCACAAGGCGCACCGAGTTATTGTGGCTTTCCCATCCTTACAAGGTACCTATTCACAGCTGGGTGGACTGGGACACATAGTCACAGTCCAAGTTCACTGCACTATCACAAAGAAAATTCATAATTTCAGTTATGTGGGTCAATGTGGTTTTTTATTAATTAGGCTTACAGATATGTCACATATTGTTACAGTGTAAGAATCATGTGGCATCATATTTACCTTGGAAGAGTGCAATAAAGTAAGACTGTTACAGTGTGAAATGTGTTACAGTGGAGAGTTACAGTGTAAATGAATTCCAGGATAAGATGGTTACAATGTAAAAGAGGTACAGTGTAAGATAGTTACAATGTAAAAGAGATCCAGGGTAAGATGGTTACAATGTAAAAGAGATCCAGTGTAAGATAGTTACAATGTAAAAGAGATCCAGGGTAAGATGGTTACAATGTCAAAAAGAGATGGTAAGATGGTTACAATGTAAAAGAGTTCTAATGTAAGATAGTTACATTGTAAAAGAGTTCTAGTGTAAGATAGCTACAATGTTAGATCTAGTGTAAGATAATTTCAGTGTTAAATAAATCTAGTATAAGAGGTACAGTCTGAAAAGTGAGAGAGAGCATGTGAGAGAGAACATTTGATGATAGATGACATGTTGTAAGAGGCACAGTCAAATATTGTTGGAGTGTTGGAACCTCATGGGGTTGGATAGGGTGTGATAGTTTTGATGAAAGTGAAAGTAAAGAATAGGATGTCTGTTTTAGTTACCTAAGAAGGAATCAACGTGAAAGGTCAAGTACAAGGGATTATATAAATGGTACAGCTTTGGATTAGCACTTAGATTTTTGTACTAAGTTTAGAATAAAAGCAATGTCCTTGGTTGTTTGCAATCAGTTTATGTAATCCCAGTGTAAGCTGTTGGTGCATGTTGTACAGTCCTGCATGTCCACCATGTCCACCATGTCCACCATGTCCACCATGTCTCTGTTGTCCGCAGGTCATTATAAGGTCTGCAGTAGGCTGTGGATATTGCTACAGTGGTTAACTGTTTGGATGGAGAAATGTTTGCTGCATCAATGAAGGGCAAATGAGTTTATTTATAGCCTGTTGGGCATTTTAATAAGTTCCATTTAAAGCAGTCTGTCATACAAGTCCTGATACAATTATATGGCTTGTCTAGTCTAATTTTTTTCTGTAAAATATGTTCATTTGAAATGTTTAGACCTGATGAACATCCTACAAATATACTGCTCCATGTTTGTTGAAGGCCACAAGGGACTATTTGGTCCTTAGCGAATGTTGAGAAGTATACAATGACTTGATTGATATTTATGTTCTGCTTCCATAGTTAGTCCCGCAATAACGTTGAAGAAGCCACAGCATATTGGTAATATGATCAACTAGTAGACACTTTTTGTTGTTTGTTCATTTGTCTGGCTGACAAAGTAGTGTATGTGTTTTGGTGGTGATTGGGGTTAACACAGCTTTTAGGATTTCTCCATCTGTATGACAATAGCTTGTACATAATCACCAGATGAGACAATCTTGTGATCTGTGTTTCAAGCACAAGTTTGTCATAAGAGTATGTTGACATGTCAGAATCAGGTATGTGTGTGTGACCACCTGATCCAGTTAGTCCCAAGTATGAATGAGTAAGTGAGTTTAGTTTTACACCGCTTTTAGCAATTTTCCAGCAATATATTCCATCAATGGTCCCTAAAGACCAGTTCTAAGCTAGAAACACCCTATGTTACCAGTTAAGTCTCTATAAGGTTCAGCAGTGAGATGCTGGGATCATCTGTAAACCCAGGCCCTTTCTCTAACCCAGGCCCTTTCTCTAACCCAGGCCCCTTCTCTAACCCAGGCCCCTTCTCTAACCCAGGCACCTTCTCTAACCAAGGTGCTTTCTCTAACCCAGGCCCCTTCTCTAACCCAGGCCCCTTCTCTAACCCAGGCACCTTCTCTAACCAAGGTGCTTTCTCTAACCCAGGCCCCTTCTCTAACGCAGGCCCCTTCTCTAACCAAGGTCCTTTCTCTAACCCAGGCCCCTTCTCTAACCCAGGCCCCTTCTCTAACCCAGGCACCTTCTCTAACCCAGGCACCTTCTCTAACCAAGGTCCTTTCTCTAACCCAGGCACCTTCTCTAACCCAGGCCCCTTCTCTAACCAAGGTCCTTTCTCTAACGCAGGCACCTTCTCTAACCCAGGCACCTTCTCTAACCAAGGCCCTTTCTCTAACCCAGGCACCTTCTCTAACCAAGGTCCTTTCTCTAACCCAGGCCCCTTCTCTAACCCAGGCCCCTTCTCTAACGCAGGCCCCTTCTCTAACTCTTCTCTAAATAGTAAATGTGAACATGACACTTGTGGTAGTGACATCTTGGATAATTCATACATCCCTATATAGCCTGAGAATTAGCAATACACTTGTGAAAGGATGTGTTCAATTCTCCCATGAATATACCTTCTTTTTGGATTGTGCCACGAGTTGAGTAATTTATTGAAGTTTTGATCTGTTTCAATATTATCTCCTCGTCCTTGGTCTGCAGCTGTTGCTATATGGATCAGCCTTGGATTAATGTGTATATATTAATAATTCTGCAATCCTCTACAGCACCTACATAACTGAGCTGAAAGCATGAGTTAAAAAAAATAATATATAATGTATAATTTATTGATGCTGTGCACAGATGCTCAAACGTTATGTGTGTGTCCAATGGAGATGTGAGTATTGAGAGGAGATATGCCATTGATTGGTAGGTATTCGCAAGTGCTTGACATCCTGAAATGAATCACGTATCATAGTCAGCATGCCACTATGCAGTATTGACATGTTCTGGTACCATATGGTTCAACTTGATGAAAAGGTTGCTATTAAGCCACACTTCTCAATGCCCACGTCATGGTACTGCCCCTACACACCGTCATGTCTACTTACACATTGAAACATTACATTAACACAGAAATCTATACGCTAAAGAATTCAATACCAATTCAATTACATAGAAATATTATGAAATTAACAATTGTATTACATATATGTTGTAACTACAAATTAACATAAATTACTGCAAAGCAAGTACAATGGCGGTAGACAATAGACTGGCAGTACAAAATTCAGTGGCAGTACCATTACGGTGGTATAAAATACAATAACACTAGTAATAGCAATATAGTTAGTGATAAATATATTTAACAACCTGCAAGAATGTCAAGCTTCCAAAATAGGCGTGGGTAGGATATCCAGGTTGAAAACCTGATCTTCACACAACTGCAGATTTTGCAGTAATGTGAGATGATTGAAGGAATGCTTGCCAACTTATATAATCTTAATTCCTTTAAGAAGGCTCAGTACAACGCTGGATTCGTCTCTAGTTGTTGTAGAAGATTCCAGATTACACTTGACTCCAACATCACGAAAATATAGTGACTTCCACACCACTGCTTGCATTACATAGTAATTCATTCCTGACAACTAACTGTTGTTAAAACACAATGTGTTGAAGGTCTACAAGCCCTTAGAGCAACAATAAATGCAATGACAACATTGTTGAAAATTAAAATTTACACTGCCATATAAATGTATGGTAGGTATCGATGGTTCGGTAAATCCTACACACCTTCATGTACAGGTGGTATCAATAGTTGGGTAACTCCTACACACCTTCATGTACAGGTGGTATCAATAGTTGGGTAAACCCTACACACCTTCATGTACAGGTGGTATCAATTGGTTGGTAACTCCTACACACCTTCATGTACAGGTGGTATCAATAGTTGGGTAACTCCTACACACCTTCATGTACAGGTGGTATCAATTAGTTGGGTAACTCCTACACACCTTCATGTACAGGTTGTATCAATTGGTTGGTAACTCCTACACACCTTCATGTACAGGTGGTATCAATTGGTTGGTAACTCCTACACACCTTCATGTACAGGTGGTATCAATTGGTTGGTAACTCCTACACACCTTCATGTACAGGTTGTATCAATTGGTTGGTAACTCCTACACACCTTCATGTACAGGTGGTATCAATAGTTGGGTAACTCCTACACACCTTCATGTACAGGTGGTATCAATTGGTTGGTAACTCCTACACACCTTCATGTACAGGTGGTATCAATTGGTTGGTAACTCCTACACACCTTCATGTACAGGTTGTATCAATGGTTGGTAACTCCTACACACCTTCATGTACAGGTTGGTATCAATCATGTACTTGGTAACTCCTACACACCTTCATGTATCAATTGGTTGGTAAGGTGGTATCAATAGTTGGGTAACTCCTACACACCTTCATGTACAGGTGGTATCAATAGTTGGGTAACTCCTACACACCTTCATGTACAGGTGGTATCAATAGGTTGGTAACTCCTACACACCTTCATGTACAGGTGGTATCAATAGTTTGGTAAACTCCTACACACCTTCATGTACAGGTTGTATCAATAGTTGGGTAACTCCTACACACCTTCATGTACAGGTGGTATCAATTGGTTGGTAACTCCTACACACCTTCATGTACAGGTTGTATCAATTGGTTGGTAAACCCTACACACCTTCATGTACAGGTGGTATCAATTGGTTGGTAACTCCTACACACCTTCATGTACAGGTGGTATCAATAGTTGGGTAACTCCTACACACCTTCATGTACAGGTGGTATCAATAGTTGGGTAACTCCTACACACCTTCATGTACAGGTGGTATCAATAGTTGGGTAACTCCTACACACCTTCATGTACAGGTGGTATCAATAGTTGGGTAACTCCTATACACCTTCATGTACAGGTGGTATCAATAGTTGGGTAAACCCTACACACCTTCATGTACAGGTGGTATCAATAGTTGGGTAACTCCTACACACCTTCATGTACAGGTGGTATCAATAGTTGGGTAACTCCTACACACCTTCATGTACAGGTGGTATCAATAGTTGGGTAACTCCTACACACCTTCATGTACAGGTGGTATCAATTGGTTGGTAACTCCTACACACCTTCATGTACAGGTGGTATCAATAGTTGGGTAACTCCTACACACCTTCATGTACAGGTGGTATCAATAGTTGGGTAACTCCTACACACCTTCATGTACAGGTGGTATCAATTGGTTGGTAACTCCTACACACCTTCATGTACAGGTGGTATCAATTGTTGGTAAACCCTACACACCTTCATGTACAGGTGGTATCAATAGTTGGGTAACTCCTACACACCTTCATGTACAGGTGGTATCAATAGTTGGGTAACTCCTACACACCTTCTACAGGTGGTACAACACCTCCTCATGTACAGGTGGTATCAATAGTTGGGTAACTCCTACACACCTTCATGTACAGGTGGTATCAATAGTTGGGTAACTCCTACACACCTTCATGTACAGGTGGTGGTGTAACTCCTACACACCTTCATGTACAGGTGGTATCAATAGTTGGGTAACTCCTACACATCTTCATGTACAGGTGGTATCAATAGTTGGGTAACTCCTACACATCTTCATGTACAGGTGGTATCAATAGTTGGGTAACACATACACCTCCCCCCACCCCCCATACCTTCATGAAGATGTATTTCTGTAATTACATCCAATGAAGTCATTACCAGTAAGAAAACCAAAAATGACATGGCTAGTATTGGGAGCCGCAGGTGAGATGCCCGCTGTGGTGGCAACCCTTCAGTCTGTTTAATAACCCGACATGTCAGTAAAGTGGCTACCCCTCCCTGGGATGGGATACACACACGGAACCACAGTAGGTAATATAACTGTTATCATATATAGGATAACAGCTAGCGGTAGGTCATTGACCTGTATGTTTTTCAGTACTCATGCCCAGGGGTGGAAATAACTTTAAAATTGCTAGTGTACTCCGGTACAGTGGCACATGTAAAATCACTTGCCCTGAGAATTTTTCCACTATACCGGCCGTTTTCTTGTTGATTTTTTACATAAACAACATAAGTAACATTGGAAAGTCAACTGGACACCGGTACAGTGTAATATACAAATTTGCTTGCCCAACAGAAAAAACACTGGACTCGGACGTCGGGCAATGAGTTATTTCCACCCCTGATGCCATTGCTTGTGTTGACACATTAGGGGGTTTCAGTGTTTGGGTCAGTGCCCAGTTACAGTTAGATTGGTGACTTATAATCATGTGATCATGATGGCTTGTGATTATTGCTTGTTCTGAAATGGTTGCAACCAAGAGAACATCTGCTGCAGGCTTCTACCTAGTCTGTCTCACAGTCCCTGAACCACATTATATTCCCTACTGCCAAGCTCTCTCTGCAGTGCTAAAGCCCTAAATACAGCAAGTCTATATTTCCTCTCTCTCCCTAGGGCTCCTTTTCAATTTAAATGGGTTTGTTTGTTACTATCAAAATTATATATATTCAGAGTCTAAGCATTAGTCTAGCTTCTACCTTACTGACAAAAATCAGTGGCACAGTGGAAGCTACATCAATACCATGTGCAAAATTTACTTGCCCTAGCTGTATAAGGATTCACTGATCATGGGTTCGATTCCTTCACTCAACCTATTCATGTCCTCCGCTGAGTTTCTGTAATGTTCACTGTATCCAGTTCACGGGCTACACCAAATGTGATTGTAGTCAGCACAGGTGGGGTAGAAAAATAGAATGGCTTGGAGTGAGAGACAGAGCCCTGATGAACTATCACTCATATTTATTTTTGTACTCAGTACAAATTTTAATAACACTTAAAAATTATCTTTTATCTACATGACATAATTTTAATGCCTATCACTAAAGTGACAGATATATTGATTTTACAACTATTGTTAGCTAAAGGAAAAATAAAATTAAGAAGCGAATGATATTGATATATGACCTAGGTAGATGAAAGGAGAGGTGGAGAGACTGATCCAGACAGAATATGCTACACAGGTAGCCAAGGATGTCCCTGTCATGCAGCCATGCCATGTCTTGTTCCTTTCCCCCAATATGCCAGAAACCTGTCATCACTGCTACCGTAGAATTGCCATCGTAGGTTTGTCAGCGTTGTACCCATGCTTTTGGCTTTCACAAAAATGGTAAATGCCAGAAAAAGCTTCATCTCACAATATTTTTTTGCATCAAACCAACGTAATTATATAACAGGAATACTATACAAGGTTGTATTACACTTCATTCACTCACTCATTTTGCAAAACGCACTCATTTTGCAGTCTATAATCCTCCATAGGCAGATTGGATAACCTAGTGGATAAGGTGCTCACTAAAGGTCCTTGTTTGATTCCCAAAATGGCTAAAAATTGATCTGCCCAGAAACTAACTCCCACATAGATCTGTGATATGCTGACACTCATACTTTAATCAAACATTTTACCCCAAATGATTTGTTTTTAGATTAAAAAGAATTTAAGTTGTTCCATTATTCAGAATCATCGATTTTTATTAAAACAATTTTCTTTCCTTTTTTAACAGTTGGCAATTAATTAGTTTTGATTTTATTCATGTTGTAGTGTAATTACAAGATAGTTTACTAAATGGGCTGAAGGCTGTAATTTACCTGAGACATGAAAAGCTGGGTAAATGATGCTTAGTATATCAGTGCTGCTCACTGCTTATTGCCTATCAAGAGTTAAAGTCTTATGATAGAGCACCTGTTCGTGACATCAACGGCCACATGGATTATAACACAATCAACATCCATCTTTCACTTCAAGTTTTCACAAAAGAAAATTAATCATGTATATCTGTACTTAATTTGGCCCAGCTGATGAATTGCTGCATCTGATAACATTTCAAAATCAAAGAAAATTATAAAAAGATACAAAGCTATAGCAGAATGGCTGAAAATTACATAAATTGCTAGAATTTGTCATGTTTGTTAGAAAAGTAAGATCTATGTCACTTTATGATCTGACCTAATCTGTTAGTCGATATGTTGCCTTTGATTTGCAGTCTGAAGCACATGGCTCTACTTAAAGACAAAATCTCTTTAGAGCTGGTATTGAATTCCATTATTGTTTGGAGTGGCATCTGACAGCAGTAATGCCTCAGTGACAGAAGACTCCAGCTGTTTCACTCTCACAGCCAAGCTGTATTGTAGTTGTGAGTTGTAAGACCTCCTTCGTGAGGTGATGGCAATATTGACAGGGCAGGGACTCTACCTGAGTAACCTCCCTTCTCTTGACTCAATCACCAAATGTTTTTTTGTAATCAGATGTCAGATAGGGATGTCTGGGATCAAATAGATTAAATATTTATGATTGTGAATACGAAACATTTGTTTAAAGTCTCAAAACATCACAACCATCCAAACACCACCCATACCTTGAAACACATATTCAGTATAAATGTAAACCTTATACCTTAAAACCTAAAATGTTATTAACACCATGCATATTCCATTTGGATGTACCTCAATACTGTCAAAAGGCATATCTGAACCTTTGTGATATTTGGCCAAATGTCTGCAAATATCAGATTATGTTCTTCTGGGTATCTAATCTAAGATAATCAAACATTGAAATCTTGTTTTGAGACAGTCTTAAGCACAAAAATACATTTTTTCTGACTTTGAGTTCAAATTGAATATGTGTTTTTTTCATTGTGTTTGCCTATAAAATATTTGAAGAAGACTGACTATAGTCCGATATGTTATTACTGGAACGTATGAAAGTGATTCCACCACAATGACATGCTGCTGACAGATCTTTTGGCCATATTATGCTTATAGGCCATGCTGGACTGTCAGATTTTCAACCCAAGCTTATTGAAATATGCCTATTACTGTTATTGTATATTTTGTTAGTACGTAAAATGCAGTCAACACCCTCTTCTGGATGTTGGTGGTAAGTTAGTACGTTGGATTTTTATTAAATTTCTTTTTGGCTTAAGTGGTGCGTTTGTTTCTTTCCAGGCCCTAAAGCAGACTTCTGTGGAGGACCTCCCTACCCTCCTTCCAAAGGACCAGCTCGTGGAACGTGGCCAGGGTGGGAACAGCAACACTGGGCCTGGGGGCCGCAATATGGTCCTTGGGGGTGGCAGTACCAGTCCAGGGGGGGTCAACTCGGGATCCTCTGGGGCAACTACCGGAACCGCTGGAGGCAATGTCCACAGAGTTGAAAAATCCACTAGTCCCAAGAAAGCAGACACAACAACACAGGCCAGTGGAGGTGAGTAACCCTGGAAATATACCTTCTTTATTTATGAACAAACATAAAGTTAGGGTTGTCCAGTACTGAGGCATCACCTCAGTTATGGGGAACTTTATTTATACTGTATAACGAAATAAACAATGATCATAACACAAGATATGATATGACACAAACGATAATTATGACAAGTTATGATTATGACACAATCATTGATCATGACACAAGGATGGATCATGATACAATCATTGATCATGACACAAGGATTGATCATGACACAAGGATAGATCATGACACAAGGATAGATCATGACACAAGGATAGATCATGACAAAAGGGATGATCATGACACAATTTATTGTCATAAAACATGATGGGTATGAAAGCCGTTTTAACAGTCTTGAGTTACCAATCACGAAACACTGTTTAACAAAAGCATAACTTTATTGAACAAATGTGTCAAACAGTCTCAAAATTCAGACTGACGACATCATGACAATTTTCACTGGACTCCTAACACAGACCAAACCAATCCTACATTAAACAAAAAGAAGTGAGTTAAAGTAAGTATGATTGTAGTTTATTTAGGGCTATAACAGTCCACTTTCTCACTATATCTTGATAGTGAACTTTCACATGAGCTTACACTGATCAAAATACGTTAAAGGACACCCTGATTCTTTCATATTGCTATGGTTAATTTGTCATGCAGTGGCAGGTCAACTGTGGTAGGTATTCAGGAGAAGCAATAGACCACCCGTTTCTTCATATTGCTATGGCCCATGAAGGTCCGGTTAGAATATTGATCTTCAGTAACCCATGCTTGTCGTAAGAGGTCACTAACGGGATGGGGTGGTCAGGCTCGCTCACTTGGTTAACACGTGTCATCGGTTCCCAATTGCGCAGATCGATGTTCATGCTGTTGATCACTGGATTGTCTGGTCCAGACTCGATTATTTACAGACCGCTGCCATATAGCTGGAATATTGCTGAGTGCGGCGTAAAACTGAACTCACTCACTCATATTGCTATGTGATTATTATGTGACCATACTATTTTAGTCAAGCTGTCAATCATGTGTTCTTGAGGTGAGGTGAAACTGGGTTTAACGTCATGCTTGAGAATCTTTCGCTCATATGAAGATGTGCATGCGTGTGTATGTGTATGTGCGGCTGCTTGTACTAGCCCAGACTTAAGCTGGTTTTATAGTGCTAGCCCACTGAGATACCATGCAACAGTGAAGCATGAATACCCCACTCAGACACATTATACTGACTCCGAGCCGACCAGTCCTTGTTGTACCCAATAATGCCGAGTGCCAGACAGGGACCAACAAGTACCATATTTTAACATCTTTTGGTATGACGCGGTCTGGGATCGAACCCGCGACCTTCCGCTCTCCGGAAGGACGCTGTAACCACTACACCACGGAGGCGGTCCAGTGTGTTCTTGAACTTCTTTGAAGTATCCATTCTCATGTCTGGTTCAAAGGATGGTCTCCATCAAGAGATGGAATGAGTCGAGACTGAGGCAAGACATTTTAGTCTAATGGAGAATTTTGTATATCTTCAGATGAAAGTATTTGATATTTTTCTAGTGAATAACATGTCATGTTACTTAAGTATTTTGTTAGAACTAGCTATCAATATAGATTACGGAGATTGATAATCGTTAACTAAATATGCATTGATTTTTGATAAATATCAGATAAGTAACTTGGGGAAAAACTGCAAAAGAAAGTCCAAAAGAAATTAATGTTTCAAGTCACTCATGGGTAATAAAACATTTATGCATGGATCACAGCGTTCTGAACATACTTTTAGTAGAAGTGATCTCCCCATTCATAAAGCGTTACCAGCATTACTGTATGCCTGACATTTGGTGAGTCATTAAAGCTCTTTGTGTAAAGGTGCATGGATGGATGTATGTTGGAAGGTTTCTTTCAGAACTAGATACTTTCACATTAGAATTTTGATTCAAATACATCTCCTTGTAAATAGATCAACATTTGACAACTTTTGATAGAGGAGAGTTTTCTTATGGATGTCAACTTCTTTATTATGAGGAACACAACATTTCGGAGTATATCCATATTCCTTCCTCCTTACTCCTTCATCAGGTGAATGAGTAAGGATATACTCTGGAACATTCTGTTCCTCATAATAAAGAGGGGTGGTGGGGTAGCCTAGTGGTTAAAGCGTTGGCTCGTCACGCCGAAGACCTGGGTTTGAATCCCCACATGGGTACAATGTGTGAAGCCCATTTCTGGTGTCCCCCATGCTAGTATATTGCAAAAAGCGGCATAAAACCCAACTCAGTCAGTCATAATAAAGAAGTTGACATCCATAAAAACTCTCCTCTTTGTGTGTATCACTTCTAAATGCCATTCAGAGAACTGGGTGCCGTTGTACAAAACAACCTTAACGCTAAGACTAGCTTAAGTCTATGTTAAGGTATGGGAGTTATGGTGACCTTAGTAAAATCACTTTGTACAACAGCACCCTGAACTTTTTATTGGCATGTAATGATCAACATTTCTGTGTTGTTTTCCACACTTTAGATAATTTCTATACTCAGCTTTTGACATTATCGGTGTTATTGACGTATTGGCGACACGTGTCGTGATGTTTGTGATGATTCATGATGTGTGTTGCACACCTTCCCCAGGTGTATTGGGATGTATAAAGTTAGCATATATTTCCTCCACACGGACAAAGGCTAGAAGTGAAGGGCAAACTCCTCAGTATATAATCTCTGTGATCTCAAGGTGTTGTCAAGATTTGATGTGATTAATAGCTGTATTATTGCTGGTTGATGCAACATGTTCTGTCACAGATTAAGATAATTTATTATCATAAATATCCCCAGCAATAATACTGTTAGCATACCATATTTCCTGTATTAAACACTGGAAGTTACTTACACGTCAGCTTCTAATTAGCGATGGGTATAAAACAATAGAAATCATGCCTCTATTTAGATGCCTCAAGTAGTGTCCATATATACCATGACGTGTTGGTGATTAATGATGACGAATATGCCCTTTGTATTACAATA
This sequence comes from Haliotis rubra, assembly GCF_003918875.1. Lineage (NCBI taxonomy): Eukaryota > Metazoa > Mollusca > Gastropoda > Lepetellida > Haliotidae > Haliotis > Haliotis rubra. The sequence continues at coordinate 1,160,614 of NW_025767368.1, read as the reverse complement.
GAATATGGGGATCATCAAGGTAGTGATTTCCTGCTGTGGCACTTGGGTTTATTGAAGCTGTGTTGTTACACTTGTTTTTTACACAGTAGCTTTGTTTGTGATGTGTTACCATGGTTACAACTAATTTTCTTCATAACCTTGTCAATATGAGATTGCTATGTCATCTTTTTTATGTCTTCTCTGAGACAATTAAATATGGATACATAAAGTCCAAGTATGTTCAAAGATCACCTTTGCAATATTCAAGCAATAACACCAGAAATGAGCTTCACATGTTTTTCCCTGGTTGGAATAGAACCCATCTCTCAGTGTGATGAGTGAATGCATTAACCATTGGGCTATCCCACTTCTCTCAGCTGAGGTTTCTGAAGATGATCCCAGCATTTGGGGACGTTAATGCATTAACCATTGGGCTATCCCACTTTTCTCAGCTGAGGTTTCTGAAGATGATCCCAGCATTGGGGACGTGAATGCCTTAACCTTTGGGCTATCCCACTTTTCTCAGCTGAGGTTTCTGAAGATGATCCCAGCATTGGGGACGTGAATGTTTGAAGCATTTGCTACATTTGTGAAAGTTTTTCATGGGTCTTTTTGACAACTTGTTTAATATGGATCAATCAGTTTTTAAACTAATATAGTCTACAAATTTAGCTACAGAGGTCAGAGAGATGCTCTGGTCCTGACCAAATTACTTACTGACCCCAGGCTTGTATACTACTGAGTGTGGTGCTACGCAGCATACAAATAAACTCACAGACTAACTAATTACTCATCCACAATGAACACACAACACAAGGATACACTGAGATGATCTGTTTTAAAATCACCCAAATTCTGTTGAATGTTCAATTCTATGGAACTAGTCACCCATTTCACTTCCTTCATGTAGTGTGGTCGATGTTTTTCCTGCCTCTGACATACCCTGATGGATTACTAAGGATTTAGGAGGCCTAATCCTTTCATCCCAAACGTATACAGGCTATGTAAGATGGTTATAGCCTTGGGATTAAGCTTCAGTGACCTGTTTGTGTTTAGCTAATGGATTAGGAGCAGAATATATTAATTCCCTGCGAGGATTAGGATGGGACTCCATTAATTCAGGTCAGGGATTAGAGAGGTATTTATCGAGGAGGACCGACACGTTGCAAATAACCACACAGATCACGGGTGTTGTTGAGTTTCGCTGGGAAGGATTTAAGATCGGGAAAAAATTATGTACAGGAAATGTTTGTGTGATCTGTCAAAAGCAGTATGAATTTCAAAGTCTGAAATAGGCGTAATCTCAGCACAGAATTGCTAAAGTAAGATTCCCTAGAGGATTACGAACATAGTCCTTCTGGTACAATTATGATTTCTTTCCACTGTATCATAGCAGATGACATTACAGAGTCAGTATGATCAAAATTACTGTTTAGCCTGAAAACTAAAGTCCTCCTTAAAACCTACATTGTGCTATCTGGAGTTTCAGATCAAACAAAGGCGAGGAGCAGTCTTTAGCTGTAAAAGTGTTGCTCTGCAATAAACACTGACTTTTTTCCTTTTTTCTATTTTTCATTTTTAAAAATCACAACATAATTCCTGCATCCAAAATCATTAAATGTATGTCCGTATCCAAAGAGAAAGACAAGATTATTTGAATTAATAGTGCAAAATCTAAACAATGGTGTGATACATCAACATCTTCTTCAATGTTGAAGAATAAATATGTAAATAAATGTAGGGAATTGATTTTTTTCTAAGTTTCTTACACCTGTTTCCATAGAAACAGTTCACAAAGATCTATGTCTGTCTAGAAAAGTTTGCAAGTTTGGTAAAGTTTGCAAGTTGCTTGTCTGCAAAGAGACGGCCCAAGATCACAAGATATTACGACACATGCGGGGTGATTTTCTTCTCTTGGTGAAAGAATTTGTTTTTGGAAAGAAATAATCCTACAAAGTCTGAGGCAAATCTTCCCTGTCGAGTAATTATCTGGGTTTTGTCATTCACATCAATATCTGCGAGTAAGCCTGACGGGAAGATAGCAGAGGAATTTATCTGCAGTACTGGACGTCTTGCTACCATTATTTGGGGAATAAAAGACTGGGTATTAAGCTGACATTGAGGAAACGTTGGGATGCTAAATTGGGATTTAAGTGTGTGGAGCAATCATGCCAGGGGATTAATTCTAGGAGGATTAGCCGGCATACCCTAAATGTGTTTGCTTATCGCTCGTCCCTCTGTGTACCTTTAATCTCCCGATTTTAAAGCCCCATTTGCCTAATGCTATTCTGCTGTCAGTCGGAATGACGCGGCAAGCCACTCCAAACGTCCGTCTACAGAATTGCCGGGGATTTGTTTTTTATTAAGCTTGCTCAACAAAAATTGCTGATAAGCCTCTTCCTTCAATGGTCCTATTTTGGAGAGATAGAAATCCCATTTTATCAGGGATTGATTCTCCGAGCTGTTTGTCTCTGGGCCTCTCCTTCGCTGGCAGCTCGCCGCTAAATCCCCCATTTAACATTCAAATTACTCTTCAGCGGAGAAAGTCATGCATGGGACAAGTCTTCATGGCTCAAGTAATCGGTAATCTTCTATGATTGGATTTAACCAAATCGACTTGGTCTCTCAGCCCCGCATTCTATCAGGCTTTGTCACAGGAAAGCCGAGTATTTTCTATATTTGAAACGATGGAATATGTTGGCGCTGTAATCCTCGGAATATCCCGTAGTGATGTGACAGCCTGATTGCAACTGAGAGCTTACGGGACCTCCAACTTGGAAACTTACTTTTTTTTTTCTCTTTGCAACATGCCATAGACATTTTTAACAGTAGTGTAATACATGTAACAAAGATTGGAGGAGTTGTCTCACCAATGTTTGGTCACTACTCTCTTAACTATGTCCGGTTATTGTCACTACTCACTCACTCACTCACTCACTCACTCACTCACTCACTCACTCACTCACTCACTCACTCACTCACTCACTCACTCACTCACTCACTCACTCGAGGACATAATCCAAGTGACTGACTCACTATAGGATGTCAGTGGGATTTAAATATACATAGGTAAAGAGTGCAACCCTTCCAAATGAAATCCATGGAATTTGTAATTCCATATCAGGTGCCATACTCCATGCAGGGAATGTAGAGAATTTGTTACTTTTTTCTGTGTCAGTGTTGTGGCTGATAGTGTCTTGCCTTCAAACATGTAAAAATGTCTTTTGTTTATAATGGAAAAATAAATAAATTATGCAAAAACTTTACCATAATCATGTGATATCACTTCACGACTTACTTCCCTGTAGAGGGAGCTGGAACACTGTTTGTATCTAAAAGTAAGTGAACTGTGCTGAACAGTGCTGTATTGTCTGTGTCAGATAGTAGTCAGTTTTGAGATTAACTATTTCATGTTATTACTGGGCGAAAAGTCAACTGTCCTGCTGTGGTGTTGAATTGAAAGCAGGGTGGTTGTGAACCAGGTCTGTGCCTGTTATTCCACTGAGACTTGATACAAATGTCCATCCTGTTTGTGGAGCCAGGACTCTCGTAACAATCAGGGGACATCCCTCACAGGTACGATCGTCAGGTGTGGCAACAGTTGGAAACAGTCCACCCGTATTCAAACCGGAGTATCATAGAGTTAAGAGGCAGAATGATAGCACTTAACATTAGCTTCAAGCGGTTTGCAATCCCAGGACAGGACTATTAGGACTGAGAGGGATCAGGATCCCAACTAGACCCGACCCCATACTGAGTTGTGAAATGAGCTAACTCCATCAGCTTAGCTCCCCAGTCTGTCAGAAAGGCATTAGCCTTATTATCGCAGCAGGACGGTACCCTCTCAATATAACACGACATTCAGGACACATCCAGCTGCTTAAGGGAAGCTTTGTAAAATAATCAAAAAGATCTGATATTTGTACAATTCAATATTTCAAATGGGTTGAGTGTGTTTTTGTCTTCAGAAAGCTCTCCTTGCAGGTTTGGTGTTATAATGAGGCAGTATGGAAACAGGTTGATTCAGGTGTACAGCCCCCCTGTTAAATGCCATGAAATGAGGATATGACTTCACGAGGGCTTTTCGGTTTCTTTATCTATCCCATTGAGGAATTTCTTTAACTCAACTGCTGGGTTTGAATAAAAGTAACGAAAAATCAAAATGGCAGAGTAGGAACATAATGAGATTCTGTCGGGTCCTGCTGTTCAGGAGATAAAGACTCCCGTGATCCCCAGTGTTTGATAAAGATGACCAAATATTGCATGGGCTCTGGGATAATAGTCTTACTCCAGGGTATCCAGGCAAATCTGTATTATTTTTCAAATTTTAACTTTTAATATCACCAAGATGAACGGTTTTCGTATTTTCATGCAGAGAGGAAAATTGAAAACGATTAAGACAGGATATTAAAGGCGGGAATGGCGGGCGTAGCATCGACAATGGTGACAGGTCGCAGTCGGGGATTCAGCCTAAAGTTATTTACTTATATACTTGATTTAAATTGTAGATAACATGATTTCAGTTACAGGACACATTTGGGAAGTGAAAAGGTTTTATCATATGAGCTGTATCGGATTGTACTTGCTGCCATAGGAACCAAGGTGTTCTAGGTCCTGATTTGATCATGTTTTGTAATCGCCAAGCTGGGATTCAGATTTTGTCAATGTTGTTTCATAAGAGTACTGATATGTATTAATAGAGCTTGATTAAAAATTGTGTACTCATTTTTTCCAATGTTTTTGCATCATGCTCTGCAGTTGGACACAGAAATTGTCTATGGATTGGAAATCCGTTTTCTTTGGCTGAACGATCACTAGGTCAAAGTCAACGATCAAAGACAGGCTTCCTTTGGAAAGAACTGTCTGTTCAAAGTATCTTAAATTGAGTATTGGCTTTGGATCGGGCTTACAACTAGTCTCTGAAATGAACATATTTTACAGAAAAACAGTTCATATTAAAAAAATATATATATATAATGAAACGGAACCCTGAGACTTTCTTCATTTTTCTAAAGCTGTGGAAATCTAGACTTGCCACATTTTCTAGACTTGCGTGGGCTTTCTTGGATATGTTTGCTTCAGGGTCTGTATGACAGACTAGGTTGATCTCTGCACCAAACATTTAAAGAATTATGGTCCCAACAATATTAAGAATTATTTTAGTGTTTCTGGAATAAGGCACTGAGCCCAATCATTGCACGTACAGTAAGGACAGAAACTAATTATGTGTCTGTAAAGACAGAAAATAACATTAATTAGGGAAGGAGTGAGATTGACAATGCTTTCAGCAATATGACATGGCTGGTACACACAAGGAAGTGGATTCACACATTGTACCTATTTGGGGAATCAAACATTTTTCATTGGTGAGTTAGACAGACCCTTCAACCATTAGAGCAATCTACCTTCCCCGAAATATATAAAACATTAATTATTGTAATTCATTGTTATTATTATGTGTGTGAGAACAGAGACCATCTATTATATGGTCTCTGGTGAGAACTATTCCAAATCAGAACATTTGACTTTTTTCCTGATTTGAAAGCAAGGTAATTTGTTTCAAATTTAGATAATAGAAGCTTAAAGTGAGTACCATTGTTTGGATTGCCATGGCAACATTCCTTGTTCATTTAGCCATGAATTGTCATCCATCCTTCCCCTGGTACGCTTCTGTTGAGTGTATAGATGAATGTATTCAGGTGGCATTTCATGAGTCATTACAGGGATGTCTCTGTATGTAATGAACATGCCAAGTTGTCACAGGAAAGTTTGAAAAACTTTTTTTTTTTGACATTATGCAATATGGTTGATGTATATAGGTTGAGTTTAATCAGGATATCAGCATGGGTTAGAGATACTGAGAAATGATTAGTTTGATAAGACTCAAGTCTGAGGAAGCGGTTTATGGCTGGGATTTACCTTGGCTTTACATCTGGGGCCTGCCAGGGCTGATTATCTCTAATACTGCAGGAATCTTCCTCGGGGAACGCACTCACGTACCCTCCACGGCCTAATCCGTTACACATGAGTCTCGGCAGCGGCACGGTTATCTGTCCGTCAGTCTTGCAAGATGAGAGGGGATTGTAGATTAATCGGCCTGGGCCCGCTTCCATCTTAATGCCCCTGCATCTGCCTTATCTCCTCGCACTACAGCTTTTCCTGTCTCCATCTAATCCGCTCCAGATTTAATTTTCACCAGTTATCCTACGTAAAGTAGCTCTCTGCCCTAATCCCCCCCATCTGTCTTATTTTCAACCCATTTTCTTGACAAAGAAGATTATTGCGGATCTGTTGTCACTTTTGTGACTGGAGGCTAATCGAGGGGCTACACTTTCCCCAGGAACTTGCAGATACGCTGTGGCTATAAACTGTCCGAAGGAGAGAGTGAAGTTAATACCATAGCACTCTGGCTGGAATATCACCACTATCTACCATGCCTCCATTGCTTGGCTAACAATTCACCATAAGTTGGGGCTCTGTGGAGCTCATCAGATTAAGTCTACTCAGATACATATGTTGGGTCTCTGTTTCTGTGAATCTGTTTTCTATATTGGTGGTATGGTGAAGCAACATTGACTATATTTGTACATATACAATGTCAGTTGATAAATAGTTGCATTGATGGTTGGTAATGGTTGGGGGTGTAATATAAGGAGTAGGTTAACAGTTACTAAGAAGAAACTACCAATAGTAGGTAGTGTTAGGTATGTGGGTTAACAGGAGAAGGAGGAAACTAATAGTAGATAGTGTTAGGTATGTGGGTTAACAGGAGAAGTAAGGAAACTAATAGTAGGTAGTGTTAGGTATGTGGGTTAACAGGAGAAGTATGGAAACCAATAATAGGTAGTGTTAGGTATGTGGGTTAACAGGAGAAGTAAGGAAATCAATAATAGGTAGCGTTAGGTATGTGTGTTAACAGGAGAAGTATGGAAACTAATAGTAGATAGTGTTAGGTATGTGTGTTAACAGGAGAAGTATGGAAACTAACAGTAGGTATAGTGTTAGGTATGTGTGTTAACAGGAGAAGTATGGAAACTAATAGTAGGTAGTGTTAGGTATGTGGGTTAACAGGAGAAGTATGGAAACTAATAGTAGGTAGTGTTAGGTATGTGGGTTAACAGGAGAAGTATGGAAACTAATAGTAGGTAGTGTTAGGTATGTGGGTTAACAGGAGAAGTATGGCAACTAAGGTAGTATGTGGGTAGGAGAAGTATATGGAAACCTAATAGTAGGTAGTGTTAGGTATGTGGGTTAACAGGAGCAGTATGGAAACTAACAGTAGGTAGTGTTAGGTATGTGGGTTAACAGGAGAAGTATGGAAACTAATAGTAGATAGTGTTAGGTATGTGGGTTAACAGGAGAAGTATGGAAACTAATAGTAGGTAGTGTTAGGTATGTGGGTTAACAGGAGAAGTATGGAAACTAATAGTAGGTAGTGTTAGGTATGTGGGTTAACAGGAGAAGTATGGAAACTAATAGTAGATAGTGTTAGGTATGTGGGTTAACAGGAGCAGTAAGGAAACTAACAGTAGGTAGTGTTAGGTATGTGGGTTAACAGGAGAAGTATGGCAACTAATAGTAGGTAGTGTTAGGTATGTGGGTTAACAGGAGAAGTAAGGAAACTAACAGTAGGTAGTGTTAGGTATGTGGGTTAACAGGAGAAGTATGGAAACTAATAGTAGGTAGTGTTATGTATGTAAAGAGTGGGTTAATAGGAGAAGTATGGAAACTAATAGTAGGTATAGTCTGTTTGCAGTGAAAACATACCAATGAATTTCACTTTAAACAAAAAAGTAAATTAAGTTGAGTGAAATTAAGATTGAGAATCCTCATAATTTTACCTTGCCAAATTAACATTTAAATCTCAGAATTTTATTCAACTTAGGATAAAAGTTGTTTAACAAACCATCATAGATTCAAATCGCTATTATTGGTTTGTATTACAAGGGGGTGAGCGCAGTAGATGGAACAGTGAAACAAATGCATGTGCGGTACGTGATGAGTTTTAAATGAGACCAACTCTACTTGTTCTCGATGTTTCATTTAAAGTGCATACCCCTTGTAATACAAACCAATAATAGCGATTTGAAACTATGATCGTTTGTTAAACAACTTTTATCCTAAGTTGAATAAAATTCTGAGATTTGAATGTCCAGTTGGCAAGGTAAAATTATGAGAGTTTGCAATCTTAATTTCACTTTATTTGATTTACCTTTTTGTTTAGAGTGAAATTCATCGGTACATTTTCACTGCAAACAGACTATAGTGTTAGGTATGTAAAGAGTGGGTTAACAGGAGAAGTATGGAAACTAATAGTAGGTAGTGTTAGGTATGTGGGTTAACAGGAGAAGCATGTGGGTTAACAGGAGAAGTATGGAAACTAATAGTAGATAGTGTTAGGTATGTGGGTTAACAGGAGAAGTATGGAAACTAACAGTAGGTAGTGTTAGGTATGTGGGTTAACAGGAGAAGTATGGAAACTAATAGTAGGTAGTGTTAGGTATGTGTGTTAACAGGAGAAGTATGGAAACTAATAGTAGATAGTGTTAGGTATGTGGGTTAACAGGAGAAGTATGGAAACTAATAGTAGGTAGTGTTAGGTATGTGGGTTAACAGGAGAAGTATGGAAACTAATAGTAGGTAGTGTTAGGTATGTGGGTTAACAGGAGAAGTATGGAAACTAATAGTAGGTAGTGTCAAGTATGTGGGTTAACAGGAGAAGTATGGAAACTAATAGTAGGTAGTGTTAGGTATGTGGGTTAACAGGAGAAGTATGGAAACTAATAGTAGGTAGTGTTAGGTATGTGGGTTAACAGGAGAAGTATGGAAACTAATAGTAGATAGTGTTAGGTATGTGGGTTAACAGGAGAAGTATGGAAACTAATAGTAGATAGTGTTAGGTATGTGGGTTAACAGGAGAAGTATGGAAACAAATAGTAGATAGTGTTAGGTATGTGGGTTAACAGGAGAAGTATGGAAACTAACAGTAGGTAGTGTTAGGTATGTGGGTTAACAGGAGAAGTATGGAAACTAATAGTAGGTAGTGTTAGGTATGTAAAGCGTGGATGAACAGTTACTAAGGAGCACTGCAAGTAATAGCACTTGTACTGCTTATGTAAGAAGTGGGTGAACAGTCAAGTTAGAGTTAGTTAAAATTTAACATTGCATGAGCTTTGTTTCAGCCATGTACCAATGATGAACTATAGAAGCACTAGTTGATTCACATTTATTTGTAAACAATGTGTAATATTTAATAGAAATGTGTTACTAGTGGATTTTAGGCATAGGATAATAGGGAACAAAGAACATGCAGTGTAACAAAAGTAACGTGGAGCACCCCTTTGTAAATGCAGTGTAACTAAAGTAACTTTTCTCGTTGTATTCCTTTCTTCAAGATGCCTCATTAGATTCATAGGCTGCTTTCCTGACTGATAATACTTTCTTACAACTGCTTAACATAAGAATATCTTATACCTCATGGCTGTTGAGTATTATATATCATGCTGTATAAGCCTATTAGTATATAGGTAGGTTATGTGGTCGATCCATTGCTGTCTAACTCTCAGATTCAGGTGGGATGGAGTGCTATTGGCAGTGCAGTAACAAGCAGAACTCCCATGTGTACCACTTTCTTGTGCTGTCAGTGTTTTCTTATATAATTCTAATCCAATTATTTTCCATGTTTGAGGATTTTGTGAGCAAGTTTGTGACAAAATATTGTAAAAACTAAGTTTCCTCAATATATTCTCAAAAAGAGGTTCTTGGAAAATATGACAAAAATATGTTAATGATGTGTTTTTCAATGTTTAGAATGTACTCTCTAAAGCTTACTATTCTGTTACATTGTATCATTGTGTCCTACCTCAGCAACTCATTGTGAACATACATTGCAGCCATTGCTTGTCATAAGAGCACCTTTATAAATCTAAGGAGTAGGGCAAGTCAATATATTTTGGGGTATAATGCTGTCAATAAATTTTAAAAATCCAAAACAAGATCCAAACATCCCCCTATTATAAATGGGGTTTATGAGACTAAATGGAACAGAACAATGTTTGATACCTGGTTTGAGTAAGTGAGTGAGTTGAGTTTTCCACTGCTTAATGTGAGAAGTAGGACTTAAGTGTTAGTGGTCTTAGAGGTAAAACATCGTGATAAAACCCACTACAGTTATGCTGTTGACAAGACCAAGAATCAGATTCAGAACATGTTGGTTTGTACCTACAATCCCAGGAAGCAACTCTGCACAGTGAATCGCGGTGCTTTACACAGTGTCACTGACATGCCTAATAATTGGTTCTTGTCCCAGAGATGGTGAATACTCACACCAACAGCGACCAGCTTCCCTGGTACTGGACCAGCCATTTTCAACACTGAGGCTCATGACCTATGTGTGGAATCCCATATCCCTCATTGTTTGCAGTCAAGGCTAATGTAGAAGACATCCCCACATTATCTAAATAGATGGAGCAAACCTTACTTGACTGATGTTCATTTAGATGGTTGCCAAGATCAGCGGCATGTCAATGTTGTAAGTGACACCTGCACAGATTGCCGTGTTAGACCCTCGCAGACTGAAATAAATGCAGAAGTTGTGGATAAGTACAGGGATTTGAAAGAATCACCCATAACCTTTGGAATATTTGCCAACATGGGAGCTTAACGACCATTGTCGTAGGTAATCCCATCACTGGGAGGATTGCTTCTGTGATAGGCTTGGTGTGTCTTATCTCCTCTGACCGACTTACTCTGGGAAGAGTATGATACCACCAGCCAATACGTACATCCTCCACCTCCAACCGCCACTCACACCCCAATATATATGGTGCTTCATTGATAAATTAGTAGAAGTTCGCCAATCAGATCTTGAGCTAAATATTTTGAATATGAAAATAAATATGGAATAATATATATTTGGTCTCACTGAAAAAGGTCATGTGAGTTATTCATATTATAAGTATTACATGAAAATGACTGACTGACTGACTGAGTTCAGTTTTACGCCGCTTTTAGCAATATTCTAGCAATATCACGGCGGGGGACACCAGAAATGGTCTTAACACATTGTGCCCATGTGGGGAATCGAACCCGGGTCTTCGGCGTGACGAGCCAACGCTTTAACCACTAGGCTACCCCACCACCCCTACATGAAAATGAGATTCAGGTTCTTCATGATGCTGATATGACATCTTTACCACTACAGAAACTGACGTCTTATAGATATTTCAGTTATAATGGCAGATGTTTTTAGTCACAAGCTAAATCTAAAAAGTTGGTTCCATTTGGTCCCTTTGCCTTCCGCCCAGCCCTTTTCACAATGCTAAAGTTCTAAATGAAGCAAATTTTGTTGATTTGACATGTTAGACAGGTTAACTGTAGAAATATGATTTGAGGTGTATATTTAGGGTGTTTAGGACATTAACACATTAAATTTCAGGAAAAATGCATATATTTGGTATGATTAAAATATAAATATTCTTTCTTAATAAGATAAGACATGTACTTATGAGGCTTTATTTGATGAATTTTAGGGTTTTTTTCCTAAAATAAAATGTATTATTCTCCAAGGTTTACTTCTCTATATTGACGTTTCAATCACAGGTCAACAAACTGTGGGAAAACATCCCTTCGTGGGAGACATTAGGAAGCCATTTATTTTATCATTTGGGCTTTATAAAAAAAGTAATGTCCAACTGCTTCCATGCTAAGAAAAAAATGTAATATTGATGAAGTCATATAGATGTGATACATTTTGGGATAAGAAATCCAAATAACATTCATGTATTTTTCAAATTGGTGGATAGTTTTCTTCTTATCATCATAAAATAAAACTTCCATTTATGAATTAAATCTATTATAATCAGTACATAGTCAAAGGGAAACTACTCTCATTGACAAACTATTATTGTTATAGGCCTTGCAGAAAGTTAATGGTGATAATCCATTAATATATTATGGGATACTGGCTCAAAACTTTTGTCCAGTATGTCCCACAGTAGGTGTCTGGAGACCCATGTTAGTGTGGGCTTTCAATCACTGATCAACGAATGCTGTGAAAATATCCCTTCCAAACCTAACACTTTGTGAGAGACATTAGGAGGCCTTCTGTTTAATCAGTTTTTAAAAACCCATCTGGCATGAAATTCAATGTGTTTGATAAAAAACAAAACAAAAAATATATATTTTGACTTTCAGATTCATATTGCTGAGACTAAGGAATGAAAACCGATTATCGTACATCACAACTGTATTCATGGCAATTAACTGCAATATTATACCCAGACATAATTGATTTCATGTTTTTCCATAGACAAAGATTGTTATTTGTTTACTCTCCATTCCTTATGTTATTTCTTTAATTTCCCTTAAATGTTAAACAATCAGACAAAATTGTTTTTTAAAATTATTTGTATATTTTCACATTTTATTTTTATGAAATGAATTTTTAAAAAATACAAGGCAATAAAAAAGATGTTACATGTTCAGTGTTTTGTTTGTTCCATGTGATCATTTGATTGTCAGGGGAACGTCAGACTGCATCTATGAATAATTCATTGAAGACAGCTTCCTGTTGAAATTATGATGGAAATAAGAGAATCACTGTCTTCTGAATCACAAATAAGTGTTTAATATCATTGTCTAATCCAAGAGGCATACCATATGAGAATGTTTTATAGCCTATGATGGAAAAATGGCATTTAAAGGGAGACTAGGTCCCCGCTGTAGGACGGATTTGGCAAAATAGATTCAGTTTCTTTAAATACCACCGTAACCATACTTAAGAGCCAAACTGTGGAGTACAATCCTCCTTTAAGAAACCACTATATGCGTGAAATGTCGGTTATGTGAATATCAAGAATCAAGTTTTTGGCCAAGATTTCATATTGTTATGGAAAGAATTTTGTTACTTTTATTATTCCTGGTTTGAAAACCTATGGATTATTTAGCCTTCATAATGTCAACATATGTTATATTTGGGATTACACTTTCTTAGTAAAGTACAAATTCTAGTACTTTTTGAGTTGAGCCCCATCCGGGATTCAACTCACCCTCAGAGTCAGGCACCTAATCGCCAGCACACAAAGTCAGCCACCTAACCCGCTCAGCTACCGTGACTTCCACAAAAATGGAATGCCACTTTCTGTCTGTCTACTGTCTGTTTTCTGTTTCTGAGCAGGACTTCTAAACAGTTGAAAATATACTCAGTGATTGTTTCGGAGGTAGGAAAATATATCTGTAGTATATCCAACTTACTAAGACATGCAGTATCTTTAAACTCTTTTTAAACTTTTGAATCTGTTTCGACAGGTAATGGAGACTGGTTGTTCAACAATATAAATACAGTAGAACATGGTTATAGCGAACACGGATATAGCGTACAAACGGATATAGCGAACAAATTTAAAAGTCCCGTCAACAGTCCTTTATAATATCATTAAAATTATACGTGAATAACGAACTCGTGAGTAGCGAATTAACGGCTATAGCGAACTGATTTACTACCCCCAAGACCCAATTAACGACATAATTAGCGAACTCAATCAGTAACAGCTCAGCCACTTAGCGGTACAGAATACATCAATCTTGTTGGCGGTGAATCAACATTGTTTGATGGTCATTAATTAATTAACAAAACAAACACATCGTGTTTAACGTTATGAAAAACGAAAGTTTTCGTTGACGAGGACGGTATCCATTGCCGTAGTATGATTGGCTGCCTTAGGTCACGTGTTTGATTTTGACCAATCACGATCCTTATAGCAGACTGTGACGAAAAAGCGTCATTAGAAACCAATCTTTATCCAATAAAATCGCTCTTTACAACTGTGAAAATACTCTCGGCAAGGGAACAGTGATATTGTTGATGTTCCAGAGCTGTCGAACGATACCACACACCACACGATTCGCCTCGCATGTTATTCATACGAAGCTTCGAAGACGGAGGTATTTCCCGTTGTCGATTTGTGTCATGTTAACTTCGAACGGAAAGCCTGATTACATAAAAATGAAAAGAAAAAGAAAAAGGCACGGGCATGTTATGACATGACACAAATGGAAAAAAAATCGCTACAGTTTTTGCTTCTTTCGTGGTTTATCTGGACATCATAAATGTAAGCTTGATTTCCATTAAAAAATAAATTTATTTAAGTTGTAGTTGTATTATTTCAATTTTATTATAAAAATAAACTTCATATTTATCAACATGATATAGGTAATGTCTGTGAATGTCTACATCTCTACAATCCAAGATGGAGGTCAAATGTGAATAACGAACAACGGATATAGCGAACTAAATTTCTTGGTCCCTTGGAGTTTGTTATATTCCGTGTTCTACTGTATACTGAATTTAGGTTATAGCAATTTCAGTAGAAAGACGATTTTGACAATTTCATCAACCAATTGCTGCAAGTTGTTTCTCAAAATGAAGGAGGCATAACTGAAAAATCATTTGATGAGATCTTAGCGTGCCATATAGTCTATGAGTATAGCCTTGGAAAGGTATTTGGTGAAGATTATCGTTGCTAGAATGATTTGTTAGGTAACACCATTGATGAGCTACTTGGTATGGTTCTCAGTAAGCTTCTGTCTGCACGCAGTGGAGTGTTCTGTATGCACCAGCACACATTCCTCCACATCATCACACATACCCTTGTACACCAGCACACCTTCTCTTATACACCAGCACACCTTCTCTTATACACCATCACACATTCCCTTATACACCAGCACACATTCCCTTATACACCATCACACCTTCTCTTATACACCATCACACATTCCCTTATACACCAGCACACATTCCCTTATACACCAGCACACCTTCTCTTATACACCATCACACATTCCCTTATACACCAGCACACATTCCCTTATACACCAGCACACCTTCTCTTATACACCATCACACATTCCTCCACATCATCACATATAGCCTTATACACCAGCACACCTTTCCTTATAGACCAGCACACATTCTCCACAACATCACATACACCAGCACACCTTCACATCCACCCATTCCTCCAGACCATCACATTCCCTTGTACACCAGCACACCTTCTCTTATACACCAGCACACATTCCTCCAGACCATCACATTCCCTTGTACACCGGCACACCTTCTCTTATACACCAGCACACATTCCTCCACATACACCATACAATCGCACACCTTCTTATACACCATCACACATTCCTCCAGACCATCACATTCCCTTGTGTACACCTCTTATACCAGCACACCTTCTCTTATACACCAGCACACATTCCTCCAGACCATCACATTCCCTTGTACACCAGCACACCTTCTCTTATACACCAGCACACATTCCTCCACATCATCACATACACCTTGTACACCAGCACACCTTCTCTTATACACCAGCACACATTCCTCCAGACCATCACATTCCCTTATACACCAGCACACATTCCTCCACACCATCACATTCTCTTATACACCATCACGCATTCCTCCACATCATCACATATACCTTTGTACACCAGCACACCTTCTCTTATACACCAGCACACATTCCTCCACATCATCACATTCCCTTGTACACCAGCACACCTTCTCTTATACACCATCACACATTCCTCCAGACCATCACATTCCCTTGTACACCATCACACATTCCTCCACATCATCCCATTCCCTTGTACACCATCACACATTCCTCCAGACCATTACACATTCCATTATACACCATCACATATTCCCTTATACACCATCACCCATTCCTACACACTATCACATATTCCCTCAAACACCATCACATATTCCCTTGTACACCATCACACATTCCCAACACCATCCCACATTCCATTATACACCATCACATATTCTCTTATACACCATAACATATTCTCTTATACACCATCACATATTCCCTTATACACCATCACATATTCTCTTATACACCATCACATATTCTCTTATACACCATCACATATTCCCTTGTACACCGTACACCATCACATATTCCCTTGTACACCATTTACACATTCCCAACACCATCACACATTCCATTATACACCATCACATATTCTCTTATACACCATCACATATTCCCTTACACACTCTCACACATTCCCAACACCATCACACATTCCCTTATACACCATCACATATTCCCTTATACACTCTCACACAATCCCAACACCATCACACATTCCCTTATACACTCTCACACATTCCCTTATACACTCTCACACATTCCCTTATACACTCTCACACATTCCCAACACCATCACACATTCCCTTATACACCATCACATATTCCCTTATACACTCTCACACATTCCCAACACCATCACACATTCCCTTATACACTATCACACATTCCCTTATACACTCTCACACATTCCAACACCATCACACATTCCCTTATACACCATCACATATTCCCTTATACACTCTCACACATTCCCAACACCATCACATATTCCCTTATACACCTCACATATTCTTATACACTCTCACATATTCCCTTATACACACTCTCACACATTCCCTTTATACACCATCACACATTCCCTTATACACCATCACATATTCCCTTATACACTCTCACACATTCCCAACACCATCACACATTCCCTTATACACTCTCACACATTCCCTTATACACTCTCACACATTCCCTTATACACTCTCACACATTCCCTTATACACTCTCACACATTCCCAACACCATCACACATTCCCTTATACATCATCACATATTCCCTTATACACCATCACATATTCCCTTATACACCATCACATATTCCCTTATACACCATCACATATTCCCTTATACACCATCACATATTGGTGAAAAATGAGATTGTTTGTCAGCATGAACCGTATTTTCCTCCCAAAGACGGGTAGTGCACACGTGCAGGGCACGGGTAGCGCGTGCAGAGCACGTGCAAGGCACTGGCGTCAGCTGCCAGTCTCATCCCAGTTGCTTTCAAAAGTATATTGAAATTATATCTCAAGTATATCTTCGGTCGGTTTATAAGTCCTATAGACACACCATCACACATTTCTTTATACACCATCACACATTCCCAACACCATCACACATTCCTACACACCATCACATAATCCCTTATACACTCTCACACATTCCCATCCACAACATCATCTCATCTCTGCTATGATGAGTGTGCCCACATCTACATCCCAGTACAGACAGATGCATGTTGTCTGAAGTATGAATGATTTAATGGTAGCATTGAAACAGTTCCTAATCAATCAGTTACCTGGTTCAGGCTGGCACCAGTGGTGCAAACAATGAGATAAGTTGGACAATTATGACACGTCATGGCCGCCAGGGCCAATGACAAACTGTCACCATTACTGGTGTAAAAAATCTCTAATAATGGGGACTTCCTCTGTTGTTGTCTGCAATGTGTTCCCAGGAGTTAAAATGTAATTATGGTGAATTATTGGCACCATATGTTACAGGTACTTTGTAGAGGTATTGACAGCTATTGGATCTGAGAATACCGTAGACTTTATAGTGTATGATCAATGGGGGAAATAATCGCCTACCTTATTGTTGCTTTCCTAACATATTTTGATGATAGTTCAGGTTGAAAAAGACATCAACCACTAAGTATTTTGTAACAATTATGTGTTTAAAACAGCTCGACTACACAGTTCATATGTCTGTAAATAGTTGAAAAATGTTTTGCATAACTGTTTCTTTTTTAATCTATTTTGATAATTTTTTTAAATGGAAAGCAAAATATGGAAGAAAATCAGCAGTGAGAAACACTCAATGTAAAAATTTGGAGTAAATCTTAGCATTGATTGTTTGTCAGTACAGTGTGCAGCAGCTTGCTAGGCTGTGGTTGTGCTCCATGCATCATAAGCAATATCATATCTATATATCAGATTATAATGTAATAAAGATTGTCCAATTTGCAAGGACGTCACAGACGGCCAGCTCTGGTACCTGAGCTTGCCAGCAAAGCTGTATGGCGTGCAGCAGGTGGATTATTCTCATTGACAAGCCTAGCTGATCAATCGCAGTCGAATTTTAACTTAATGCGACCGAAGAGGTTTACTGTTGCTTCTTTGAAAGAAGATTTCTCAAGCCAATGGAATCATGAGCAGTTGTGACGGAATTCCTCCTGAGTACCGTCCCATCTCGCAACTGGGAAGACAGATTTAGGATCAAGTCTTCACCTTTGCTGTATCTTTATGTAGGTGAACGCTGCATATCTACTCTCATGTGTACCTGGACCACTCCCCAACACATGCAGGCTGCGTCAGGTGTGAAGATGCTGTGATTGAACTCTGACATGATATCTCAATGATGCTACTTTCACACCTAGTGTCAATGTACTAGCGTACATACTGCCTGCTGTACCATGTGCATGATCGTAGTGTGCAGATTTGGTGATTGAACATTGAGAAGAACAGCTCTATCACAAACGCCTCAGTGTGTGATCTTGTGTGAAGATTTTGTAAACATTGAGAACAGCTCTCCTGAAAACACCACACTGCATGATCGTAGTGTGAAGAGTTTGTGATTGAACACTGAGAAGAGCAGCTCTCCAACAAACACCTGACATCATGATCGTAGTTTGACGATACTGTGATTGAAGATTGAGTGAGACAGCTGTAAAACAAACACCACACTTCTTTCTGTTATGCTCACAGTTTGAAGATACTGTGATTGAACACTGAGACAACTTTAAACTACACAAGTGAGTGTCATGATCATAGCCTGAAGATGGATTGTCTGATGTACAGCTATGATAAACTCTATTCCGCCATCCGGTTTCCACACCCCTGCTACCTGCCATCCGACACAGACTCAGGTATTTCACAGGTCCAGCTTAAAGGGTTCATTGTTTGTTGTTTTAAAAGTTTATTTATTTATTTTTCTCATTTTTTAATGTAATTCATTTTTATGTTTCTTTATGTGTGTGTGTGATTGGACCTGAATGAAGTTCATCCCATGAGATTCTTCACACACAGTGATATGTCTCAACAAAGCTTTCTGTATGGGCATGATTTCATCGGATGATAGAGGTCATCTGAAAGAGAAACAACAAAATAGTTTGCCCTGTCTAAACTATCAGGATGGTTTTGTCTTGTCACAATCATGTCATGAAATGACTTCTCTTAGAGAGAATATCCTAATTATATTTTTTTCTTATACAACCATTTTTGTATTTGGGAACAAAATGAAGGAAAAGTCAGTGATAAGGTAATAATTATTACTTTTTTTACTTGTCATCAATGTTTAGCAGTCCGACTATATACAGTTACAGTGCGGTGATAGATTGATCAATCATTACATGTAACAATAGCTGTCCCAGCATACCATGCTGGTTGTAAGTGGATCATGTAGTCAGACAAGTAGCTTGTCATTGTACAGCGAGGCCAAGGATATTTGCTCCCAATATCGTTCACTGGATTGTCTGGTCCAGACTTGATCAATTATGTCACGTACTTGAATATTGTTGAGTGCAATGGGCAACAAAAACACACACTTTTACATATCAATCATCGATTTGTATCTACATTAAGTTCAAATGATCTGGCTTTCAAATATATTTTAAACCATAGCATATGTTAACAAATGTACCATTAGTTTCAATAAGCCAGTAAATCTTGGCTGTAGATATCAAACAGATATGGCACATTCTTTTATCCTTGCCTGTAGCATGTGGTAGGTTACAGAAGGCCGAAATGGTATTCATCTAGCACAGTAGAGTATTATAATAAGAAATGTGTTGGTTTGGTAGGCTGAACAGTTTGAATTTGAATCTTAAAGAAACCTTAAGTCAGTAGGGTTGTCGTGTTTGTTGTCTCCCTACATACATGTCTGCAGGGGAATTCTGGCCACATTTCACCATTCAAACCTCAACCTGGAGAATGTGAATCTAAATGTTAAAGCAAGGCCAATAATGCTGCCACATGACTCTGAGTCCTACATGGAAGGGGCGAATTCCCCCCTACTAAGTCTTTGCCGATCTTCATCGTCACCTATGTTTTCAGCAAATATACTTTGTCAGCGAACGTGCAGTCCCTTCATTTATCTTTGATTTAGGCTAATGCACATGCAAGAATTCCTGGGGGGAAAGTGTCACTACGTTTTCTTACTATATTCTGACAAGAATGCAGGGCTTTCGTTTAAAGGACATGAAAGATTGTGAGACCAAGTTAGGAACTTAGAGCTCCGTCCCTCTTTGATAGATAGACTAATCCCCCCTAACCGTGGTGTATCTAAAATAAATATTTGTTTTGCAATGGTTTTGGAAAGTTTTTGAAGCTGGTGAAATGAGAAATAGATCCCCAGAATTAAGGTGGATAAGACCCCGCAAATTTGGAGGCTTCTGAGGATAAAATGTAATAATTGTGGAATTAGTGGAGGGCTTTGTCGTACGCCTCATTACTGACGGTCTTAGCCAGGATTACCTCGCTATTTCAAATATCAACGATAACCGCCACTGATTCAAATCCTATTACCTTACAAAGAGCCTACTCGGGCATTTTCTATCAAAAAATGTTCTAAACTTCAGTTCAGGATTTTTTCTACACTCATTTATCAGAATGAGAAATTGCTGTGCGACAACATTTTCTTATGATGTGATATTTTATCCTAATCCTAATGTTATCTGTTTCTCATTATTGTTGTACAGCCACATCTAGGATTAACACAATGTGTAGTACTGCCAGCGCAAGTCTCAGGAAGACTGGTGATCACAGAACTGGTAGGATATCACAGTATTTCGGGGAGGGCATAGTGTAGGAAGATGGCTTCACAGGACCACAGGTGTCCCGCACCATATACAGTCTACATATTATCATAGGCATAGTCTTAATGGAAGAATTTCATTGGGAGTACAACTACAGTTAAAACAAATGCTTTTTAATTGTAAGTAATAACTGTGATAAACACTGATGGAAGAATGACATTTCATTTTTTGGTTGCTAATTTTTTAGTTTTAGGAAAAATGAAGTTGTGTTCTGAATAATAACATTTTCCATTTTCCAGTGTCTATTCAATCCTGAAACATAATTTGCCTCAGTGTGTAATGATGTGGCTTGCAGTTATTTGATATGTAGATTCAGAATTGTTGGACTGGAAGAGATAATGATTAGTTCTTAATGACCCACAGGATGTTAATTGTTTCTTCAGTAGGATTTCTGTTGTATATGTGAACTGTTACACACCAGGAAGCACACATTGTTTGATGTGATCAAAATGCGAAACGTACCTTGTTTGAAGTTACTGTACTTACAGGTAGGACATTTGTCAGAGAAATGGCATGTGTACTTAATGTATGTGATACTTTGATTGTCAATTAGGTCAGACTGATGTATATTTGTGTAGATGATCTTACTGTGTTCACTAGTAATATAATTAAAAAATACTTTGAAGAAGCTGTATTTGATAATGAATGTTTTTAAGCATATTTTCATGTTTTATCTTTAATATTATTTGAAACTCACATCTACTGGAATGATTTTAGTTTAAGATAATTAAGTGATTTAAGGATATAAGTTGTTCAGGTTAAAGTATCACATTATTTCCGTTGATGTACATATGACAATAAAGATGGAATGTTGTATTTGTAACAAAAAAAGATTCCGGCGAGTTTCTACAAACGCAGAGCGAGTGTTTAATGCTTAAGAGATGCTGGTAACAACTGTGGACAAATTAACACTGGGAATACAAGCAACAGATTAAGGTGTTTGTCATTCATTAGCATTAACAGAGGACATGCCCTGTTTGATGCAGGGTCAGCTGATGACGGTGTACAGCCATGTCAGTGCTGAACGTGCTCAGTAGGCAGACTCCCAACAAGACTCTCTTTGTTGTGGCTTGATCCACAGGTAATGAAGGGTAAACTCTACTTCAGCAGGGGAGATTGATCAGCGTAGTTTGTACTCCAGCCTTTGTTGTTGCTGATGACGCTTCCTCTTGCAGTAAAATGTTGAAATTTCATTTTGTTTCATTTTAAAATGCTAAGACTTGATGTATACTTTGATGACTGATATAGTTGAGAACAGTTGTGTGTCAAGCAGTATTGGAGTGTTGGTCAGTGTGTGGGATATGTCATTATGGAGAGATAGATTACCGGGGAACGACAGTCCAGAAATGTATCCCCCTGTTTGCTTGTCACCATTTTACAGACACTTTGGATACAAAACTGGAAATTCTTTTGGTTAGTATGTTTTATTTCTTGAGTGCTTCTGTCGTTATCTTTCATGTATTTTTTACTTGTTTTGATTTTGTTTACAAGAACAAGAACCTTTTCAGTATTAAGCTTTTTCCACTAGTTTGAAACCTGGGTCTAGTAAAATTCTGCTTGGTCTAGGAAGCTCTGGTTAAGGAGTCCTATATGACAAAGAATGATATTGTAGAAATGAGTCAATGTGAAAAGTTGGGGCAAGTAGACTTAACTATTTTGGCAAAGAATGCTGTATGTGATAAGCGAGGTTTATTGATATGATTTTGATAAATATTTTGAAAGATTGATGTTTGTGAATGTGGTTTGAAGCTATGACAGGGACAATAACATCTACATCGCAGCGATGTCACATCTGCAGCAGAGCGTTATTACGTTGACATTATATAAGTCCATATGGAATTTGGCAGCTTCCATTCACCAAGTGAGTGAGTTTAGTTTTATGCCACACTCAACAATATTCCAGCTGTATGGCGGCGGTCTGTAAATAATCGAGTCTGGACCAGACAATCCAGTGACAAACAGCATGAGCATCAATCTACCCATCTGGGATAGGATGACATGTGTCAACCAAGTCAGCAAACCTGACCACCCGATCCCTGCTTAGTCAGCCTCTTACGTAAAGTATGGGTTACTGAAGATCGATTCTAACCCGGATCTTCAAGGGTTTCACCAAGTCAATACACATGGCACCACAATGTCATTACCACTGTCTATGAATGAGTTAGTCTGTCATACAGACCCTAAAACTAACATACCAATACAGACCATGCAAGTCTAGAATAAGTGGCAAGTCTAGATTAAGCAGGTTCTGAAAATGAAGTCTTGAGGCTCCTTTTTATTATATTGTATGAGGGTAACATGGGCACTGTTGCTTCTGTAAAATATGGTCATTTCAGAGATTAGATGTTAGTCTATGAATGAGTGTGTTCTCAATTTTCATTCTCAGCTCCCTGGGACATATACAACCTTACCCCTGCTTGTAAGTGGTACCAGAGTGACAAAACATATGTTCTTTTTCTTCGATACAGCAATAGTCTGGACTAATACAAGCACAGACATTTACCATTGTGTTTGTACAGTAATCATGAAAGCAGCAGTAAACATCGCCTCATATACAATAATATGACAAAGATACTGTTGAGAGTGACATTTCACCTACATGCTCCCTGGACTCTCCACAGCTTACTGGACTCTTAAGGGGTGAATCATGTTGTATCAGCCAGGCAGTTAGTGAGAGATTTTCTCAGTTTGTGACAGGTCGAATTAGTCATTATGTGTATTTCACACGTTACATTTGTTTCAATGACATCATATTGCTTTACTTTTCACAGTACATGTGCTAACTGTGAAAACTGTGTAGAGGTGCTTGTGTGTCCATGGGACTTAATTGTGAATTTATGGAGGGGGTTGCAAGTATATGTAGTGTTTAATGTGAGTCCATGTAGAGATTATTGTGAGTCCATCAAGAGTTTAAAGTGAGTCCCATGTAGAGATTATTGTGAGTCCATCAAGAGTTTACAGTGAGTCCCATGTAGAGATTATTGTGAGTCTATCAAGTGTTTTATGTGAGTTCCATGTAGAGATTATTGTGAGTCCATCAAGAGTTTAAAGTGAGTTCCATGTAGAGATTATTGTGAGTCCATCAAGAGTTTAAAGTGAGTCCCATGAAGAGATTATTGTGAGTCCATCAAGAGTTTAATGTGAGTCCCATGAAGAGATTATTGTGAGTCCATCAAGAGTTTAAAGTGAGTCCCATGAAGAGATTATTGTGAGTCCATCAAGAGTTTAATGTGAGTTCATGTAGTGATTATTGTGAGTCCATCAAGACTTTAAAGTGAGTCCATGTAGTGATTATTGTGAGTCCATCAAGAGTTTAAAGTGAGTCCCATGAAGAGATTATTGTGAGTCCATCAAAAGAGTTTAATGTGAGTTCATGTAGTGATTATTGTGAGTCCATCAAGACTTTAAAGTGAGTCCATGTAGTGATTATTGTGAGTCCATCAAGAGTTTAAAGTGAGTCCCATGTAGAGATTATTGTGAGTCCATCAAGAGCTTAATGTGAGTTCCATGTAGTGTGAGTTGTGAGTCCATCTAGAGGTTTTTACAAGTGTGGAGTTTTATGTGAGTCCATTATGGGTGTTGAGAGTCATGTATTGATAAAATATTGGTTAAAATTGTTGGAAACTGATAACTGTATCCTAAGGGGCTGCTATGAATATCTTTGTAATGATGTGGAATCGCGTTCTGTAAAAAATTGGGCTTATCAGGTTAAATCTATTTTGACATCTATTGGTTTTGCTGAAATATGGTACAAACAAGAATTGTTCCCAAATTTTCTACCTGTAATCAAACAAAGAATTGATGATCAAGCGTTTCAATGTATATTTGGACAGATATCTAGTTTCTATCTGTATTATCTATCAGCATATCATATATTGTTGTACTCTGCAATATTATTTAACAAAATCTATTCCACTAATTTATAGAAAATGCTTATCAAAATTTCGCTTGTCTGCCCATAATGTATCAATTAAATGTGATAAATATAAAAATATAAATGTAAATGAAAGAAAGTGTATCAATTGTAATTATGATATTGAAGAACGAGTTTCACTCTGTTTTGATTTGTCCTCTGTATGTAAATGTCAGACAAAAATATATTATTAGCCATATTACTTGAAAAATCCATCTGTCTATAAATTAATCCAGTTATTTTGTTTAAAGTATGTTAAACAGTTGTGCAATCTTGGTAATATTTGTTTACTGCATGTAATATAAGAAATTTGTATCTAAAATAATTATGTGCATTCTCCATATGTATATGAATATTTACCACCAATATTGTCAAACCCGTCCACCTGTACAATTTATGCTATATCAATTTATGCTTTGTATAGCCACCGCTAAGTTGTAAAACTCAAGGTTAATAAAGAATTGAATTAGTGTGTTATGACTCCATGTAGAGTCTTTGTTGAATGTCGTGAGGATAAGTTCAATGTCAGTTTTGTATAACTGTATACCTATCTTGTATTATTAAATTGCTTTGTGTAATAGATGTGTTTTCATATCCATGTCATTAGTTATATAGCCAGGCCTTTGCTGGGTCTACTCGTAAGGTATCACAATATGCCTTCCGTAGGTAGTGATACGTATATAATCATGATTAGGTCACACCATGCTACATGTCAGGATACTAAATCCCATGAACATGAAGTCATCATGTCAGCCAATTAGTGATAAACTTGCATGATCCAGGCTCCTTCAGACAGTATTATGAAAACGTTTTTAGCGTTTTGTTTCATAATGGTGAGGTAATGCTATTCTGAGCTATTGCAAAACGTCTTAAATATTTCTTTTCGAAAATCAATACAACATTTGGATATGACTAGAAACATGAGCAGGCCGATCATGTATCGTATTGTCAGGTGTAAATGCATCAATTTGCAGGTGAATCAGCATACACACTGTATATCACATTTTACAGGAAAAGGACACAAGAAAATCTAATGTCATTTAGGATGTCCAAAGTTCAGTTCCTAGCTTACAGTGCTCATGGATATTTATCATTGCCCTAAAATCATCAAATAACCTAAAGATTTACTGTTTACTCTTTTGACACTCTGTCAGACAACACAGTGAGACTGACATCTGCATTAAAGCAACATTATACTAGGTTTGCCTTAAGGAATAAACAATGAGGAACAAAGATTAATGATTATCTGTCTTGAGTGAAGTAAAAGCCTTAGCGACAATCTTGAACATTAATTCAAGAGATACATATAATCCATAACTCCTGAGTTGCGAGGATGTTATTCTTGATATTACCCATAGCCCTTCATGGAGGGGTGTGTATATTCCTGATATTACCTATATCCCTTCATGGAGGGTAGTGTATATTCCTGATATTACCTATATCCCTTCATGGAGGGTAGTGTATATTCCTGATATTACCCATAGCCCTTCATGGAGGGGTGTGTATATTCCTGATATTACCCATAGCCCTTCATGGAGGGGTGTGTATATTCCTGATATTACCCATAGCCCTTCATGGAGGGGTGTGTATATTCCTGATATTACCCATAGCCCTTCATGGAGGGGTGTGTATATTCCTGATATTACCCATAGCCCTTCATGGAGGGTGTGTATATTCCTGATATTACCCATAGCCCTTCATGGAGGGGTGTGAATATTTTTTATATTACCTATATCCCTTCATGGAGGGTAGTGTATATTCCTGATATTACCCATATCCCTTCATGGAGGGTAGTGTATATTCCTGATATTACCCATAGCCTTTCATGGAGGGTAGTGTATATTGTTTATATTACCCATAGCCCTTCATGGAGGGTAGTGTATATTCCTTATATTACCCATAGCCCTTCATGGAGGGTAGTGTATATTCTTTATATTACCCATAGCCCTTCATGGAGGGTAGTGTATATTCCTTTATATTACCCATAGCCCTTCATGGAGGGTAGTGTATATTCTTTATATTACCTATATCCCTTCATGGAGGGTAGTGTATATTCTTTATATTACCCATAGCCCTTCATGGAGGGTAGTGTATATTCTTTATATTACCCATATCCCTTCATGGAGGGTAGTGTATATTCTTTATATTACCTATATCCCTTCATGGAGGGTAGTGTATATTCTTTATATTACCCATAGCCCTTCATGGTAGTATGCAAGTGGAGAAGATGATACATCATCAAGGAAGATCTGTGGCAACTTCAATATTTCTTATCTGACAGAACTGCTCCTAATCTATTAAAAAATTATGCTCCAATGTCTTGCTATATTTGCTATATTTATGATTGATTTTGTTGCAGGTCCAGGGAAGTCACTACCAATTCATTGTCTAGTGGAGCAGATATCAGGTGTGCCGTCTTTTGCCGGGGTGACAAGCTCCACATGCACAGGGAGTCAGGTTGAGCTGGATAGCTATGCCATCCTCCCCTGCTCCACACTACTGGGCGATCTGGTCCGCACCGCACTACTCAAGCTTGGCTACTCCGCCACAGACGCCATGAACGCAAAAGGTAGTACATCATCTTACACACTGAACTGTACACACCTTTCATGTCCCAGACCATGCGCATATCAACCTGAATCCCACCCCACATCTCATCATGCACTGCTGCCACTATTCCCACCCAACCACATACACACACAACACCTCCGATCACACTACCAACCTCACCCATCCCTACACCAAGTGTTGCCACCCCACATCTCTTCATACACTGCCACCACTAATCCTGCCCCAGCCCTTCAGAAACTAAATCTCACACAGTCATCCCTATTTCCACCCCAATCAAAACATTGTCACCACGTATCTCTCCACTCACAACCATAATCCTACCCAACACACTACCATCGTTATTTCCATCTCACACCACACAACATGCCACACCGGTGCCACACAATACACTGGCACCATTATTCACATACATTACAACACACACTGCCCTTGGCTAATCCCAGCCCAAGCTGTCCAATACTACCTGTAAACTCACTGCACAACGAGCACTGCCACCCATAATTGCACCCACAATGCGCACACTACCACCACCCTCTAACGCACCATTCTCCAATTCCACCCACACCAGTCTCTGCCCCACTCCACCCCATCCCACCCGACACCCGTCTCTGCCCCACCCACATCCACACCAGAATCTTCCTCCACCCCATACCACACAATTCTCCCATACCATTCCATCCCACCCACACCATAGGTGGATCCAGATCCTGAAAGTTTTTTATAAGACCATTGAAACTCTCGTGAAATCAGGTGAAAATGAAGTGTGCACCCCCACTTTCTCAAAAAGCTGTATCCGCACCTGCACACCAGTATCCACCATCACACCATCACACCATCATGTGCACCTATTACCCTCAACAGTCCCTCCATTCTTTACAATATCTGATTAAATGTTGATATCCATAAAGAAGTTTAAGAGTTTTGCACAATTCCTGGCACAACATACCAATTATACTGCACCAACACTATATACCCTACTTAACTGCCATGCCTTAGGTGTACATCATCCAGAGATGGCTAACGTAATCCCATGTAGACCAGTCATCACTCAGCTACCAGAGAACCCCATGTCATGTAATGGCTGACTCCCATTATGGTCTCTCATTGTCCCATACCTGTTTACTTTTCAGGTGCCATTCAAATCAAGAACTGGAAACCACTCACATTTGATGCCATTACTGATGGTCCCCAGTCCACTGTGGATGATATTCTCAGTGAACTCACCAATGTTGCCACGCTCAGAATTCACTTAGCAAGGTAGGACTTTAGAGTTACCTCCCTTTAAAAAACTTTGCTTTCTTTGTGGTTGTGGTGGTTTGTTTTCTGTACAGTGTTAAGAATATAGGTGTTTAGGATTCTAGGTAAATATTTGAGAAAACATATGGTGACGATGGCATAGGTGAAGGTATTTGAATGATTCAATTTTACTGAAGAACTTTCAATTTATGGTTACTTATGAGATTCTCAAGTAGGTCCCCACTACCCCATGCTTGAGCACAAACTTACACAAGGATTGGGTAATTATAATTTGCGACCCTACTGATTGTGCATCATCAGACCAAGATGGGTGGATTATTGCTCATGATGTCATGTGCTGGTTTTGATGATTCACAATCAGTAGCACGTAACAACATTCTTTCACCCACTGACTCACTCGGGAAGATCCAGGTTAGAATATTGGCCTTCAGTAACCCATGTTTGTCGTAAGAGGCGACTAACGGGATCGGATGGTCAGGCTCACTGGCTTGGTTGACACATGTCATCGGTTCCCAATTGCGCAGATCGATGCTCATGCTGTTGATCACTGGATTTCTGGTCCAGACTTGATTATTTACAGACCATTGCCATATAGCTGGAATATTGCTGAGTGCGGCGTCAAACTAAACTCACTCACTGACTCACCCTAGATAACTCTACGAACTGTTAATCAATATGTACAGTATCATATACCAGCACTTGCTAATCAGAGTTCCTCGTGGAAACATCTAGCTATTGATGCCATATGAATCTGCATTCACTGAGATGGAAGTTGAGCATATTATAGGATTAGGCCACTTCCTGCATAAGTCCCAAGTGTCGACTGTAAATCTTGTAGCAACAACACTTTGATGCCTAGATGCCAGCAGTCAGACTGCACTGTACATCAGTAGATAAGTGTCCCTGGTATATGTCTGTCACAAGACAGGGACAAGTGTCGGGGAAGATGTCAGTGGTAGAACTATGTTTTATGTCAGCCAAATTAATCATTGACGACATGCAATGACAGCAAGAATTTTGTTTCCGAACCAAGTGATCTCCTTGACTTTTATATGCTTCTGCTTAGCCAGATATTTATTTGTTTGTTTTTTTTGTTGGTAAGATGAAAAATCAATATAAATATGATGCATGTTATAGGATGTTTGTAATCTTCTTTTTATTTAGATGGGTACATTTTAAATCTATCAGTGGCATTTCATTGTCATTCTTATTGTGGAATGATATTTTAATCAGTTAATAAACCTAAGAAGATATTTTCATTTTTATAAAAAAAAAAATCATATTCAATCTTTATGGTTGATGGGTCTATCAAACAAGTAAATCTCCTTCCCCCTTCCCCACTGATCATGAATGGTTTGCCTGAATCGTCCAGAAGGCGGGGTTTCCGGATACACAGGGTCCAAGTAAACAGGGTTCGACTGTAGTTACATGGTACCAGCTACAAAAGTTGAAAGTGTGTATGGATGAGTACTCTCCCCTTGCTCCCCTCCTCCCTGATTCCGTATCACCTGGACTTCCTCCTGTCCAGTTACACATGGCGTATGTCCGATTTTGTCCGCTGCGGTAGTTTTGCGTGTTGACCGATTTGTTTCGTCTTGCAGTCCACCAAAGCAAGCACAGCCGAGGAAATAAAAGATAAGCTCCTGCAGCTCCTTCTGTCTCACTCACAGGGGCTGCTTAATGAGGCTGGATGCCCCATTGAGAAGGTAGGTCTCAACGTCTCATAGTGTCAGTGTGAGCAGGGGAATATGGGGGGCCCAATTGTCTAAGGTGCTGCTGTTCTTTATACAGAGCCGGGCGATGGGGTAGTGGTTAAAGCGTTTGCTCGTCACGCCGAAGATCCGGGTTCGATTCTCACATTGGTACAATGTTTGAAGCCCATTTCTGGTGTTCCCCACCATGATATTGCTGGAATATTGCTAAAAGCAGCATAAAACTAAACTCACTCACTCACTCTATACAGAGTTGCATCCCATGAGCACTCTGGGAACCTTATGATCATGGGTTCAAATCCCAGTTTCTTGGTTTGTCACCACCACAACCTTTGAGGGTTTCCCCAAATTGATGCACATCTGGGATCTACATCACTCCAGACTTTCATCGCAGATCTAGCTTATGAACTGTGAAATAACAGAAATACTGTTCAAATTTGCATTGGTAACTCACTCACTCACTCACTAGATCCTGAGTGCTTGGAGATGTGTTAACAGTAGTCTTGCAATGGAACTGTTACTTTTGTGTCAGCATCATATGAACTTTGAACAAATGGAGAATAACAGGAAACATGACCAGTTTCCTTAAATTATTAATGTACACCATCCCTAAAAAACTGGTTACTTTATTACCATAATGTTAATGTCCAGAACAGTCAAACTTCACTGCAGTAATACGGAAAGGGCACACCCCCACCTTGTCTCGGGCCACAGTGGACATTTCACTGATTTATAGGAAGTGTTTGAATCTGATTTTAAGGATATGACCATACTTCTTTTTAAATATTTACACTGAAGGATCAGACAAAAAGAATGAACATTAGTTTGCTGTCAGTTCAGTCAGATGAAGACATATTGTCAATGTATTTATGATCTACTTAGATATATATACAAACTAATGAATGTGTCACAATGTATTCAGCTTTATTTTCTTTTTCAGACACTTCTGTCATCTTTGTCCCGTGGTGAGAAACCTGACAGCCTATCAGACGAAGTGCTGAACGCATTTGACAAGTGGTACCGGGACCAGTTGACGAGGCGGCAGCGCCCACCTCCTCTGATGCAGCAGCAGCAGCAGCAACAACAGCAGCAGCAGCAGCCGAAGACTGCAGACAGTGACAAGCTGATTGAGCCAGTGAAACCGGCCAGTCCCATCATCCCATCATCCGAGTCAAAGGAGAACCATACCACATCACCTCTGTTCAATCACTGCCGAACACGTATCCGCACGTCGTTTGACCCGGAACATGAGATCCCGAGACTTCAGAAGTGGTTCCAGGACAACCAGCATCCATCAAGGGAGCAGATGATTCAGTACATGAATGAACTCAACTCCCTAGATTCAAGGAAAGGCAGGCGACCCCTGGACCTTACAAACATTATTTATTGGTTCAAGAATGCCCGTGCTGCTCAGAGACGGGCTTCAAAGGCCATGGATGATTCTTTTGAGAATGAGGAAAATGGTGACGTGGCTCCCTCAAGTATCCCCTATCTTCCAAATAAAAATGCTGTGTATATGATTCCGTTTCCGTTTAATTCCCACATCATGCCCTCAGATGGCCAGGCCGATGAACCTTGTGACCTCTCGGTTGCTAAGAAACGGCAGGAAGAGGTATCGGAACCCCAGGAGAAATCACAGCCAGTACAAGACAGTATTGTACCAATGAAGTCCTTCAATGGAAATAACATTAATATGGCACACAGTCCTTATGAGGCAACGATTAAACGTGAAACGCCTGATCCTTGTCATTATGAGAATGAGGCTGAAGCCAAGAGTGACATGAGCTACCCATGTATGAACGGCTCTGTGCAGAGTAGTGTGGAGAGTAGTCAGAAACAGGAACAGGAAGTGGACAACTACAACAACAACCATGACGACGACGACAAGATGGAGGACGTCGACCAGGATGATGTCGAAGATGAAGAGTACGAGTCTAGTGATGACATGTCAGATGTGAGCATCTCCGGTGAAGAGCCCATCTCTATGTTGAAGAAGGAGCATGACAGCGAACACGACTACCGCAATGCCATGATGATGCCAGTGTCAGTTGCCAACTCGAGTGCGGCAAATATGGCCGCCCTCTCTCTTGCCCAGATGGCCCAGCCTCTACATGTGCCCCAGTTACCTCCCCCACTCATGACCTATTACCCGGTGAATGCTACGCTTTTACTCCCCCCAGTCAAACTCTTTACCTCATGGCCCTCAGCAACACAACTCCCCCCACAAGCATCATGAGACGAGGAAGCGTCGCCGCACGCGGGTCTTCATCGACCCCCTCACAGAGATCCCCAAACTAGAGAAGTGGTTCCTGGAGGACACCCATCCCTCGGCGTACATGATTGATAAATACTGTGAAGAACTGAATAGGTCTGAGTACCGGGCCAAGTTCCCTCGGCTCGAACCCAAGAATGTCCAGTTGTGGTTTAAGAACCACCGGGCCAAAGTTAAACGTATGCGTCTTAGTGCATGATTTGGACAGTATTGTGTTCCTCCATCCTATTGGTCAATAGACCAGTCTCACTTGAGATTATTCTATTTGTCAAGAAGCCAGTCTCCCTTGAGATTACAATGTTGAACATGCAGTTAATCAGACATTTAACCATCCCTCAAGCAAACTATCACCAACATGATCCTCCATGTTGTATTAAACACTCGGCTCTGTGACTTGGACATCTGTTTACTTAAACCTATTTCTGGCGGTCACAGTTCTGTAAATCTTTTGTGTGTAAGAACTGGTTTCAATTCAGTTTATTCATAAAATTCTTAATGAATATAAATTCATTATTCAATTTTATTTAATAATGAGCTGAACCTACTGTTATTTTAATTTAAAGGTATCAGCTCATATTTTTATTTCAAACAGATTGAATTAGATTCCAGGTCTTTGTCTTATTTGACCAATCAGAATCAATCAGTCTTCGCAGATAAAACCTTTCAGCTATAAGATGTTTTGCTCAGGGCATGGTTATTTGGCTTATTGATTGTCACATGAACGTGATGTGAGTTGTCTCCCCTTATTGTTGATGGGGACTTGGGACGGTATAAGTGTTAGCAATAAATACTACTTGCTGGAGGCAGCAGATGTTTATAGCAGATACACTATACATGCTATGGTTTGCTTCCATTGTTATTGTCTGTTGGTACGATCGCACAAGTAACATGAATAATGATATTATAGTCTAACGGATGATGTTGCTGGCAGTGATATTATTCTACTTAATCTCTCACTTGATTTGTATGTTGGTATCTGAACAGGGTCAATGTATTTACCATAGATTGTGCCAAACAGCCAAGGAGTTAATGTTACAATGAATAGTGCCTCATATCAATACGACCATTGATTCTGTGCTAAATATCAGGCAACTTTTCATCTGTATGTACACTTATGCTGATGATCGTATCTGGTGGCAACCTTTCTGTACTCACAGTGTGGTCAATTAAAAAATCATCTGCTTTAATAATTAGGAATGTGTGGAAACAACAGGTTTATTTACGGAGTAATTTGGGTGCTGCCCACAATCATGTTTCACGGAAGTGCTTGGATTGTCTTACTTTGCATTGTTTTACGTTGACTTACAACAGTCTGACAATCAGGAGCCCTGTACTTAGATTTACAACAGTCATGATTCAACAACTGTCATTAAGTTGGTTTAACATTCACTTGTGAATTCATTCTCATATGCTTCTCTGTCTTATGGGCCCTCTGGGCTTACTCTGTTTATTTTCTATCTGAATTATGTTTTAGATGTTGCCAACCCCTTCTCTTTCCTGGTTAATATCAAGGTTGACTCGTATAAGCAGGTGACTAGTTGGTTGAAACTAGTACACTGTTTCTTTCAAGTTTGGTCCCTAAAATGTGTTTTGTACCCACTGCAAGCACTGAGCACCTGAGCACTTTTAATATCTGCAACATCCCTCATCATTCACGTATACTGATCAGTACTCACTAAGAGGAGAATTACTTAACATCTCACCGGATGTTACATGTGTTAATTTTGTTCTTACATTTATAACATTTGATACCTACATTTGGTAACTAAATACTTGTGTGAGAATGTGTGTGTATGTTTCTGAGAGTGTGTGTGACCATCTGTGCAAGTATCACCTTGTTGCTACGGAAACCACATGAAGGTCAGATCCTGATGCTCCTCATAAACCCATCCATCCTTCTTTAATACATTGTGTCTTTAATACCAATATTGCCTTATTCGGAATTTTGAGCCGCAAAGGTCCAAGTTTGAAATATTTCTGTTTTAGACCTGTTCTCAATGTCTCACATGACCAACTAGTCACGTCTTTACAGCACTTTCCCTATAGTTAGATTACTTAAATGCCATGTCCACATACTTAGATTACCAGTCAACCATGTTCCAAAACTTACATAACTAGGAAAATGGAAAGTGCTCAGAATGCATCACACAAGGGTGAAAACTGATTGATTGAAATACTAAACTGAAACAGCTGACAGGTAGGATATGACTAGGATGACGTTGAGGGGTAAGATGTAGAAAGTCAATGATTGTTTGAAATACTAAACTGAAACAGCTGACAGGTAGGATATGACTAGGGATGACGTTGAGGGGTAAGATGTAGAAAGTCAATGATTGTTTGAAATACTAAACTGAAACAGCTGACTGGTAGGATATGGCTAGGGAAGACGTTGAGGGGTATCAGGATGGACTTCCATGATGTGATTCTGTGTTGAATGTCTGAGTGCAATAACAATATCATCAGCATATTATGGGTACTCATCACTTGTTGTTTTAGTTGGATCACTAGATCTGTTGTTTGTTGCTGTTATTTTGTATTATGTTAAGTTAGATTTTGTGCTCTACGCAAGCTTTTGACTATCAAAAACAATATAACTAAAAAAACTACCATTAGAAATTATCAGTATTTGACCAGATACTGACCTTGACTATCAGGAAACAGTAGGAATTGCCAGTACAGGTAGAAATAATCACAACATCTGTCCAAATGCTGACCAATCTTGAGATGGGACATCACCCTTTCTTTCACATAAGCATTAGATATGACAAATCTCCACCATGTTTCTATCATGGACACTATCACTGATCAAAGACTCTTGTTTTTAAGTTTCCAATCAGTTCAATGTTTTTGTGGTAAGTTCTGCAAATCCATATTTTTTTGTTAAACAAACAAAGCCAAATTTGAAATGTGTGTCACCACTGACAGGCCGATATTGATTGCAGAGGTAAGCTTCTCTTTGATACTTGAAAGATCAATGGTAGCTTTCATGTCTGTAGTTCTGGGATTGACGAACAATGCCGCACTGCAGATCTTCTCAGAGGATTAGGTTAAGCTGGGGATGATCACCAGGGAAAATTGTGTATTGATTTCCCCGGCCGTGCTAAGCTTTAATCTGCTAGATTACATTCCCAGTAAGGATTGACATGTTCACCACACAGCAATCAATATCGAGAGAGGAGGCACGCTCATATGGAAGGTTTGGGCTCACAATTACTGAAAACACATCCACAGAGCTATTGTTTAGCATCAGGGCAAACAAGGAGGTTGTTAATTCAAACATGCTAAACTGCAGCAATTTATTTGAAAGAAAATTGTCTATTTTAATTGATTTATATAAATTCATAACTCTGTAAATATATATATATGTACTGATTGGAAAGAGTTTTTTCATAATGGTATGGATGACATGTTGTAGATGTACACATTTGTGGATCCTTTTGTTGTATGTTCATATGGCCTATTCCTGCACAGTTGCCTATGAACTATGGTTCTTTATAGCTGTGGAAATATTAACCTTTATACAATGTCTCTCTAATATCTGTCTGA
The DNA here is from genome assembly GCF_003918875.1 of Haliotis rubra. Taxonomy (NCBI): domain Eukaryota; kingdom Metazoa; phylum Mollusca; class Gastropoda; order Lepetellida; family Haliotidae; genus Haliotis; species Haliotis rubra. The sequence goes on along the minus strand of NW_025767368.1, from coordinate 1,124,595 downwards.
GGGTGCCGAGAACCCTGTGTCATGTCTCCGCAATGCTCAGTAGATTCACCCTACCAGTATTACCTTGGGGGTAGTGGGACAGCAGGTGGGGGTGAGAATGTGTATGGGTGAGATGAGAACAAGAGTCGGGGCAGGGATGGGTGGGAAAAGGGGTGGGATCTGGTGGGGTGAGAGTACAAGAATGTGAAGGGTTTGAGTGGGTTGGGATAATGAGAATTTATGGTAACAGAAACATGTAGGGGTGGAATACAGTGTAGAGCCCCTGAATCTAAAAATGTTTCATCTCATTCAGTGAACATGTTGTGCAATCCTACTGTCAGCTGATTGTCTGAGGTGTAGTACTTGTGTGTTTCCATAGTGCTGGTGTACCTCCTGGACACCTACAGGCCAAACTCGCCACATACTCAATGTCTCTTTATATTGGTCAAAGGTAGATAACTCCTTCCTGAATTCATCATCATTTCAGCACTTTTGTTATGATTTTCACACTTTGTTAAAGTTTTATACAAAATAAGAATGAAAAATAAATGCTTTGTCTGTGAGTTGTATCACAAATATTTTATACATCATGTTGACAAGATGTCTTACTCATAAACACTGTTGCAAACAGAACTGTAGTTTCTGTGATGTGCTCTGTGCTTCATGTATGTACATTCTAGTACATGGAAGTGTGAAGGTGTATATTTCTCCGACATGAACTACAGCTGTAGAACTGTCCTTGTAAGCTTACTGCAATATTTTGCACCCATATCCTCACATCATAATTTATTATTGTGCATGCCTATTATTATTATCATCATTATTATTATTGTCTGCGTTATGTAATCTAAGCATATTATTATTATTGTCATATTTTGTGTTTTGATTCTAGTCAAATGTAAATTGCATAACACTTCCCTCTTTTGAGAATTGTCATTTTAAGATTTGTGCAAGAAATTTATCGATTCATCCAAATTTTGCAAGTCAACTCCAAAGTGCTATTAGAATGTGTTTGATATTGTACTGATAGAGTTTGATGAGTTAATTGTTGGCTGAATTTGAGAGGTGGGACCCTGTGACCTCTGTTCAACTCTACTCTAGTCTGTATATACTGCAAACCACATCAGCTATATACACTGAATACTAAACATTTTATTGCATTTTCAGAAACAAAGTATCAAATTGACGGGAAGTTGAATGAGATTGTACATTTTTTGGTATAAAAAGAATGTTACCAGAAGCATAAATATCTTCCGATTCCTATGACATTTTTGTAATTATTGTGAGGAATGTCTCTCCCGACTTCTCCCTGTATGTCCAGCATAGTACTGTTCTTGCAAAACATAATATTTTCATTGTTGCGTTTTTTATATGCACTTAGGTTGGTGATAAATATACTCATTTTTGACATGAATACATTGCATAGTTGGAAAGAACTCCAGTTTTCACTGTTGGTTGGTGATGTACTGAGTAACTTAATGCTTTCTGAAATATGTTGTTTCTTCTTGTTAATGGTAATTGATATTCTACCTATGGGTGATAGGCTGAGAAGGCTGTAACCTATTCAACACAACTGTTGTCGTTATTACAAGGCGGCTACAAGTTAAAGTAGCCAGAAATTGTGAACAATGTTGGTATATTTCAGTGATTGTCTCCTGAAGAGAATGTTGCAAGTCTCCTGAAGAGAATGTTGCAAGTTACATCCCATATTTTGTGAACTGTGTTGCAAGGACATTTCACTGATTTTCTGTGAACATTGCTGCAAAAGACATCTCACTCACTGTAAACATTGTTGCAAGAGACATCTCTCTGATTGTCTAGTGAAGAATGTTGCAAGATACATCTCACTGATTGTAAGTGATGTTGCAAGAGACATCTCACTGATTGTAAATGATGATGCAAGAGACATCTCACTGACTAAACAATGTTGAAAGGACACCCCTCTGATTGTCCTGTGAACAATGTTGCAAGATACATTTCACTTATTTTCTGTGAACATTGTTGCAACAGACATCTAACAAATTGTCTGCAAACAATGTTGCAAGGACATCTCACCTATTGTCTATGACCCAGAGAATGCAGGTCAACATTGTCAGTTGTGTTTCTTAAGTGTTGTCATGACAACATTTTGTTTTTGAAACCCCAATTCTACCTTCCATTAGACGTTTCTTGCAAGTGGCCTGTACTCTAAAGTCTCACCTGTCTGTATCTACTCATGTTGTCTCTCTTATTTAAGTTATCTACAACTGTAGCTAGCATGCACAGTGTCTTTCCGTCACTTTCACTGGACAATCAGGCCAGGTCGACATGATACGCAATGTACATAGAGTTCTATACAACCATGTCACTGTACTGAGACGTGTACTCATGAATATGCAATAAAATGGTATTGATATATGTTACATCAGATCCTGTTCTTTGTCAATCTCATGGAGAACGAAGGGGCTTATTGGATGGAAAATATCTGGTTTGAATCCAATCTGTTTGTCATGAAATTGTCACTGTAGTGTTGTCCCCGTATGACCTGACTAAAACACATGTAGATCCCATGTAACTGTAGAATATGTATCGAGTGGCCACAATGACTGCCACGTGTGTTGTCCCCATATGATATTACTAAAAGACATGTAGATCCCATGTAACTGTAGAATGTGAATCGGTGGCCACAATGACTGCCGTGTGTGTTGTCCCCATGACATTACTAAAGGACATGTAGATCCCATGTAACTGTAGAATGTGTATCGGGTGGCCACAATGACTACCGTGTGTGTTGTCCCCATATGACCTTACTAAAACACATGTAGATCCCATGTAACTGTAGAATGTGTATTGGGTGGCCACAACGACTGCCGTGTGTGTTGTCCCCGTATGACCTTACTAAAGGACATGTAGATCCCATGTAACTGTAGAATGTGTGTCCAGTGGCCACAATGATCAACTGCAGAATATTAATGTGTTGTCCCCATATATTACTAAAAGACATGTAGATCCCATGTAACTGTAGAATGTGTATTGGGTGGCCACAACGACTGCCGTGTGTGTTGTCCCCGTATGACCTTACTAAAAGGACATGTAGATCCCATGTAACTGTAGAATGTGTATCGGGTGGCCACAATGATTGCCGTGTGTTGTCCCCATATATTACTAAAAGACATGTAGATCCCATGTAACTGTAGAATGTGAATCGGGTGGCCTGTGACTGCCGTGTGTTGTCCCCCATGACATTACTAAAACATGTAGATCCCATGTAACTGTAGAATGTGTATGGGTGGCCACAATGACTGCCGTGTGTGTTGTCCCCATATGACCTTACTAAAACACATGTAGATCCCATGTAACTGTAGAGATGTGTTAGGTGGCCACAATGACAGCTGTGTGTTGTCCCCATATGCTTACTAGATGACATGTAGATCCCATGTAACTGTAGAATGTGAATGTGGCCACAATGACTGCCACGTGTGTTGTCCCCATATGACATTACTAAAGGACATGTAGATCCCATGTAACTGTAGAATGTGTATCGGGTGGCCACAATGACTGCCGTGTGTGTTGTCCCCATATGACCTTACTAAAACACATGTAGATCCCATGTAACTGTAGAATGTGTATTGGGTGGCCACAATGACTGCTGTGTGTTGTCCCCATATGACCTTACTAGAGGACATGTAGATCCCATGTAACTGTAGAAGGTGAATCGGGTGGCCACAATGACTGCCGTGTGTGTTGTCCCCATATGACATTACTAAAGGACATGTAGATCCCATGTAACTGTAGAATGTGTATCAGGTGGCCACAATGACTGCCATGTGTGTTGTCCCCATATGACCTTACTAAAACACATGTAGATCCCATGTAACTGTAGAATGTGAATCGGGTGGCCACAATGACTGCCGTGTGTTGTCCCCATATGACATTACTAGAGGACATGTAGATCCCATGTAACTGTAGAATGTGAATCGGGTGGCCACAATGACTGCCATGTGTGTTGTCCCCATATGACATTACCAGAGGACATGTAGATCCCATGTAACTGTAGAATGTGAATCGGGTGGCCATAATGACTGCCGTGTGTGTTATCCCCATATGACATGACTAGAGGACATGTAGATGCCATGTAACTGTAGAATGTGAATCGGGTGGCCATAATGACAACCGTGTGTGGACTGTATTGTGGCTACCTTGAAAGTGATTAAGATGATTATGTGGGTACATAGCAGTAGAACTGAACGTGGTTTCAGACCACATTAGCACTGATTTCACAATGCCATTTATTAAGTGGTTGAATGTGACATATGTTATAATTGGGATTACACTTCCTTAATGAAGTACGGATTCAAGTACTTTTACAGGGTGAGTCCCATCTGGGATTCCAACCCACACTCTCACAGTCAACACCTAATTGTCAGTACCCAAAGTCGCAGCTTCCTCAAAAGGGCATTGGTTCAAATTCCAGATGGGCCTCAACCTAACAAAATTACTAGCATCTGTACTTTATTAAGAAAGTGCAATCCCAATCATAACATATGTTACAGATTGGCAGTGTTCAATAAGCCCAAGCCTAAATCCCCCTGATGATGTATGTAGCTTTCTTCAGCACCATACTGGTGGGTTTCACAAAAGTGGTAAATGTCAGAGACCTGCATCCCTTCTGGGCTTCCCTCCCACAGCTGACTTACCATGGTATACTCACTCACTCACTCACTCACTCACTCACTTGTGTGAGATGGAATCATTGGGTAATATTGTCTTCACCCAATCGGACCAATCAAGGCCGTAATTAGTTACAATTAAAACACTCCTCTTAGACCTTGAATTTCCCAAGTATTTTCACTAATTTATGACTGTCGAAATTGCGAGATTTATTAATATGTCTTACACTGGATAAGCACATCGTGTTAATTAATTTCATTCTTAACAAATAGCAAGCAAAGCATTATTACCTGAAAAAACAATGGTCATGCCGAACTTGTGTGTAACAGTGAAGGTTTTTAAGTATGGTCTTCTGGGAAAATAAAGCGCGGCCCTTCCTCATCACTACCGTGACATCAGCTGAATATTTAATGAAGCACCTGGGCTTACAATAGTTACAAATGTATATTTTCTAAAAGCTTTTAAGGAAGCTTGAAAGCTTTCACATGTCAAAGTCTGACATTTGTGATGATTAATCACTTCTTATGTAACATTGTCCGTCTGTCTGTGACCAAACTGAAGGTATGACTCTTTAAAATCTGCATTCTGACGAGATTCAAATTTGGTTATGTCATTCAAATCAACACTTTTATAGTTCAAATTATGAGTACCCCGTTGTTTTGAAGAATAGTTTTCCGAAGCCAAGAGAGATAGGTGTATCTTTGGTTTCCAACCATCATAACAAATACAGAATAAAAGTTATACTTAAGTTATGAACCATATGTGGTGCAGACCATTGAACATATCTTGATGGAATGTATGAGTGAGTGAGTTGGGGTTTACGCCGCTGTAGTCAATAAAGCGATAGCAATATTCCAGCAATATCCCGACGGGGACACCAGAAATGGGCTTCACACATTTTACCCTTGCGCGGAATCGAACCCAGGTCTTGGGCGTGACGAGGGAACGCTTTAACCACTAGGCTATCCCATCGCCCCAAATATATTTTATACTCCTGCTTTGGGTGTTTTTTCTTGTTATGGACGACATGAGTAGGTGACTACACACCCAGGTGAGCTACAGCCCGCTGGCTCTAATTGATGCACATGGCATTGTTTTGACTTTAGACAAAATTCTTACAAATCCTGACTGACAGTAAAAGTTATTTTCTAGTCGAGACATGAAAATTCCGTTTTAACTGTTTAGAAATTCGTGCGCAGCACCTGTGTCGACATCGACAAAAGCCATGCTGAGGGCGCAGGCAAGACGATCTCAAAGATGGCGTCGACCAAAGTAGCACCCAGTTGACTAATCGGGTGGCCACAATGACTGCCGTGTGTGTTGTCCCCATATGACATTACTAGAGGACATGTAGATCCCATGTAACTGTAGAATGTGAATCGGGTGGCCACAAATGACTGCCGTGTGACATTACTAGAGGACATGTAGATCCCATGTAACTGTAGAATGTGAATCGGGTGGCCATAATGACAACCGTGTGTGGACTGTATTGTGGCTACCTTGAAAGTGATTAAGATGATTATGTGGGTACATAGCAGTAGAACTGAACGTGGTTTCAGACCACGTTTGCACAATGCCATTTATTAAGTGGTTGAATGTGACATATGTTATAATTGGGATTACACTTTCTGAATGAAGTACAGATTCAAGTACTTTTACAGGGTGAGTCCCATCTGGGATTCCAACCCACACTCTCACAGTCAGCACCTAATCGCCAGTACCCAGCTTCCTCAAAAGGGCATTGGTTCAAATTCCAGATGGGCCTCAACCTAACAAAATTACTAGCATCTGTACTTTATTAAGAAAGTGCAATCCCAATCATATCATATGTTACAGATTGGCAGTGTTCAATAAGCCCAAGCCTAAATCCCCCTGATTATGTATGTAGCTTTCTTCAGCACCATACTGGTGGGTTTCACAAAAGTGGTAAATGTCAGAGACCTGCATCCCTTCTGGGCTTCCCTCCCACAGCTGACTTACCATGGTATACTCACTCACTCACTCACTCACTCACTCACTCACTTGTGTGAGATGGAATCATTGGGTAATTGTCTTCACCCAATCGGACCAATCAAGGCCGTAATTAGTTACAATTAAAACACTCCTCTTAGACCTTGAATTTCCCAAGTATTTTCACTAATTTATGACTGTCGAAATTGCGAGATTTATTAATATGTCTTACACTGGATAAGCACATCGTGTTAATTAATTTCATTCTTAACAGCAAGCAAAGCATTATTACCTGAAAAACAATGGTCATGCCGAACTTGTGTGTGTAACAGTGAAGGGTTTTAAGCATGGTCTTCTGGGAAAATAAAGCGCGGCCCTTCCTCATCACTACCGTGACATCAGCTGAATATTTAATGAAGCACCTGGGCTTACAATAGTTACAAATGTATATTTTCTAAAAGCTTTTAAGGAAGCTTGAAAGCTTTCACATGTCAAAGTCTGACATTTGTGATGATTAATCACTTCTTATGTAACATTGTCCGTCTGTCTGTGACCAAACTGAAGGTATGACTCTTTAAAATCTGCATTCTGACGAGATTCAAATTTGGTTATGTCATTCAAATCAACACTTTTATAGTTCAAATTATGAGTACCCCGTTGTTTTGAAGAATAGTTTTCCGAAGCCAAGAGAGATAGGTGTATCTTTGGTTTCCAACCATCATAACAAATACAGAATAAAAGTTATACTTAAGTTATGAACCATATGTGGTGCAGACCATTGAACATATCTTGATGGAATGTATGAGTGAGTGAGTTGGGGTTTACGCCGCTGTAGTCAATAAAGCGATAGCAATATTCCAGCAATATCCCGACGGGGGACACCAGAAATGGGCTTCACACATTTTACCCTTGCGCGGAATCGAACCCAGGTCTTGGGCGTGACGAGGGAACGCTTTAACCACTAGGCTATCCCATCGCCCCAAATATATTTTATACTCCTGCTTTGGGTGTTTTTTCTTGTTATGGACGACATGAGTAGGTGACTACACACCCAGGTGAGCTACAGCCCGCTGGCTCTAATTGATGCACATGGCATTGTTTTGACTTTAGACAAAATTCTTACAAATCCTGACTGACAGTAAAAGTTATTTTCTAGTCGAGACATGAAAATTCCGTTTTAACTGTTTAGAAATTCGTGCGCAGCACCTGTGTCGACATCGACAAAAGCCATGCTGAGGGCGCAGGCAAGACGATCTCAAAGATGGCGTCGACCAAAGTAGCACCCAGTTGACTCGAGTAGACTATGTCTGCTGAAGAGAGGCATTGGCCGCCTAATCTCTGCTCCTAGTCACCAAATCATTCCCAGCAGAAACTCCGTTCTGTAATCCGTTACCATAGCAACAAAAACTTAATCCAATCTTTCCCTAAATTGACCTAGGTTCCGTAACGTGCCGGTGTAATGACATATTAGTTTTAATCAAATCCGTGATGAAAGCTTGATCTGAGTGAATCAGACAGCGTTCCAATCTAATTATCACTTAATCTATTCCGTGGTGGCCGCTTGACTCGCCTAACCCAACATAATCCTTGCCAAGCTTCTGGCGTGTGCAGATAAGCGAGGAGAATCGCGCGTTATTTTCTTGCCATTCCCTGCATCTAGTATTCAAATGTCAAGTATTATTGTGATGGCAAAGCCACGATTAATGTTACCGGGAAGACTCCAATTAAATCCGGTTTAAATCTGGAAACCCTCTCCAGGAAATATTGTTCTGAATAGTCTTGACACATTTCACAATGGCGCTTTACTGGTTTAGTTAGTTAAAGGTCTACAGAGCCTCTGCCTGTCTGTGTCGTCCTACCCTTAGCTTTGGGGAATACGTGAGGGAGCCAAACCCTTTGCTGTCTGTGTCGTTCTTAGGTTTAAATACGTGAGGGAGCCAAACCCTTTGCTGTCTGTGTCGTTCTTAGCTTTAAATACGTGAGGGAGCCAAACCCTTTGCTGTCTGTGTCGTTCTTAGCTTTAAATACGTGAGGGAGCCATACCCTTTGCTGTCTGTGTCGTTCTTAGGTTTAAATACGTGAGGGAGCCAAACCCTTTGCTGTCTGTGTCGTTCTTAGCTTTAAATAATACGTGAGGGAGCCAAACCCTTTGCTGTCTGTGTCGTTCTTAGCTTTAAATAATACCTGAGGGAGCCAAACTCTTTGCTGTCTGTGTCGTTCTTAGCTTTAGAGAATACGTGAGGGAGCCAAACCCTTTGCTGTCTGTGTCGTTCTTAGCTTTAAATAATACCTGAGGGAGCCAAACCCTTTGCTGTCTGTGTCGTTCTTAGCTTTAGAGAATACGTGAGGGAGCCAAACCTCTTTGCTGTCTGTGTCGTTCTTAGCTTTAAATAATACCTGAGGGAGCCAAACCCTTTGCTGTCTGTGTCGTTCTTAGCTTTAAATAATACCTGAGGGAGCCAAACTCTTTGCTGTCTGTGTCGTTCTTAGCTTTAGAGAGAATACGTGAGGGAGCCAAACCCTTTGCTGTCTGTGTCGTTCTTAGCTTTAAATAATACCTGAGGGAGCCAAACTCTTTGCTGTCTGTGTCGTTCTTAGCTTTAGAGAAACGTGAGGGAGCCAAACTCTTTGCTGTCTGTGTCGTTCTTAGCTTTAAATAATACCTGAGGGAGCCAAACTCTTTGCTGTCTGTGTCGTTCTTAGCTTTAAATAATACCTGAGGGAGCCAAACCCTTTGCTGTCTGTGTCGTTCTTAGCTTTAAATAATACCTGAGGGAGCCAAACTCTTTGCTGTCTGTGTCGTTCTTAGCTTTAGAGAATACGTGAGGGAGCCAAACCCTTTGCTGTCTGTGTCGTTCTTAGCTTTAAATAATACCTGAGGGAGCCAAACTCTTTGCTGTCTGTGTCGTTCTTAGCTTTAAATAATACCTGAGGGAGCCAAACTCTTTGCTGTCTGTGTCGTCCTTAGCTTTAGAGAATACGTGAGGGAGCCAAACCCTTTGCTGTCTGTGTCGTTCTTAGCTTTAAATAATACGTGAGGGAGCCAAACTCTTTGCTGTCTGTGTCGTTCTTAGCTTTAAATAATACCTGAGGGAGCCAAACCTCTTTGCTGTCTGTGTCGTTCTTAGCTTTAAATAATACCTGAGGGAGCCAAACCCTTTGCTGTCTGTGTCGTTCTTAGCTTTAAATAATACCTGAGGGAGCCAAACCCTTTGCTGTCTGTGTCGTTCTTAGCTTTAAATAATACCTGAGGGAGCCAAACTCTTTGCTGTCTGTGTCGTTCTTAGCTTTAAGAGAAAACGTGAGGGAGCCAAACTCTTTGCTGTCTGTGTCGTTCTTAGCTTTAAATAATACCTGAGGGAGCCAAACTCTTTGCTGTCTGTGTCGTTCTTAGCTTTAGAGAATACGTGAGGGAGCCAAACCCTTTGCTGTCTGTGTCGTTCTTAGCTTTAAATAATACCTGAGGGAGCCAAACCCTTTGCTGTCTGTGTCGTTCTTAGCTTTAAATAATACCTGAGGGAGCCAAACCCTTTGCTGTCTGTGTCGTTCTTAGCTTTAGAGAATACGTGAGGGAGCCAAACTCTTTGCTGTCTGTGTCGTTCTTAGCTTTAAATAATACCTGAGGGAGCCAAACCCTTTGCTGTCTGTGTCGTTCTTAGCTTTAAATAATACCTGAGGGAGCCAAACCCTTTGCTGTCTGTGTCGTTCTTAGCTTTAGAGAATACGTGAGGGAGCCAAACCCTTTGCTGTCTGTGTCGTTCTTAGCTTTAAATAATACCTGAGGGAGCCAAACCCTTTGCTGTCTGTGTCGTTCTTAGCTTTAAGAATACGTGAGGGAGCCAAACCCTTTGCTGTCTGTGTCGTTCTTAGCTTTAAATAATACCTGAGGGAGCCAAACTCTTTGCTGTCTGTGTCGTTCTTAGCTTTAAATAATACCTGAGGGAGCCAAACCCTTTGCTGTCTGTGTCGTTCTTAGCTTTAAATAATACCTGAGGGAGCCAAACTCTTTGCTGTCTGTGTCGTTCTTAGCTTTAGAGAATACGTGAGGGAGCCAAACCCTTTGCTGTCTGTGTCGTTCTTAGCTTTAAATAATACCTGAGGGAGCCAAACTCTTTGCTGTCTGTGTCGTTCTTAGCTTTAGAGAAAACGTGAGGGAGCCAAACTCTTTGCTGTCTGTGTCGTTCTTAGCTTTAAATAATACCTGAGGGAGCCAAACCCTTTGCTGTCTGTGTCGTTCTTAGCTTTAAATAATACCTGAGGGAGCCAAACCCTTTGCTGTCTGTGTCGTTCTTAGCTTTAAATAATACCTGAGGGAGCCAAACTCTTTGCTGTCTGTGTCGTTCTTAGCTTTAGAGAATACGTGAGGGAGCCAAACTCTTTGCTGTCTGTGTCGTTCTTAGCTTTAAATAATACCTGAGGGAGCCAAACTCTTTGCTGTCTGTGTCGTTCTTAGCTTTAGAGAAAACGTGAGGGAGCCAAACTCTTTGCTGTCTGTGTCGTTCTTAGCTTTAGAGAATACCTGAGGGAGCCAAACCCTTTGCTGTCTGTGTCGTTCTTAGCTTTAAATAATACCTGAGGGGAGCCAAACTCTTTGCTGTCTGTGTCGTTCTTAGCTTTAAATAATACCTGAGGGAGCCAAACTCTTTGCTGTCTGTGTCGTTCTTAGCTTTAGAGAGAATACGTGAGGGAGCCAAACCCTTTGCTGTCTGTGTCGTTCTTAGCTTTAAATAATACCTGAGGGAGCCAAACTCTTTGCTGTCTGTGTCGTTCTTAGCTTTAGAGAAAACGTGAGGGAGCCAAACTCTTTGCTGTCTGTGTCGTTCTTAGCTTTAAATAATACCTGAGGGAGCCAAACTCTTTGCTGTCTGTGTCGTTCTTAGCTTTAGAGAACGTGAGGGAGCCAAACCCTTTGCTGTCTGTGTCGTTCTTAGCTTTAAATAATACCTGAGGGAGCCAAACTCTTTGCTGTCTGTGTCGTTCTTAGCTTTAGAGAATACGTGAGGGAGCCAAACCCTTTGCTGTCTGTGTCGTTCTTAGCTTTAAATAATACCTGAGGGAGCCAAACTCTTTGCTGTCTGTGTCGTTCTTAGCTTTAAATAATACCTGAGGGAGCCAAACCCTTTGCTGTCTGTGTCGTTCTTAGCTTTAAATAATACCTGAGGGAGCCAAACTCTTTGCTGTCTGTGTCGTTCTTAGCTTTAGAGAATACGTGAGGGAGCCAAACCCTTTGCTGTCTGTGTCGTTCTTAGCTTTAAATAATACCTGAGGGAGCCAAACTCTTTGCTGTCTGTGTCGTTCTTAGCTTTAGAGAAAACGTGAGGGAGCCAAACTCTTTGCTGTCTGTGTCGTTCTTAGCTTTAAATAATACCTGAGGGAGCCAAACCCTTTGCTGTCTGTGTCGTTCTTAGCTTTAAATAATACCTGAGGGAGCCAAACTCTTTGCTGTCTGCGTCGTTCTTAGCTTTAGAGGTACGTGAAGGAGCCAAACCCTTTTGGTGTGCCGGATGCCAAGCTGGCGGATGTCGTTATGCAGTACGATGGATGCCATGAAAGTTGGATGGTTATCTTATTCGCGTATGCCAATATTTCAGCTTGGAATTTTTTTTCCGCCATATATTCTTCCAAAGAGTAACAAATCAATAGAAACCCAGTTGAATTCTCTTGTACTAGCTGTGTACACTGATATAAGCCACGACTTATTAAACTGGAACGCAAGTGGTATGCAAGATGCCTAGAGGAGGGGTTGGCACCATTGCGTTCGATCAAATAGGTTACAGCTTCTGTGAGTGGCATTTTTAGAAGTTGGAGACTCAGATAAGGACAAACTTTATGGATGAACAATGTCAGGTGATGCGACGTTTCGATACAGATTATTGTATCCTGCTTGACAACGATACAGTAATCTATATCGAAACGTTACATCACCTGAATAAAGAAGTTGTTCATCCATAAAGTCTGTCCTTATCCAGATAGGTTACGTCAATCTGCGCATGTCATTATTGTGGACATGCGTAAACGTCAATGAACCCCCGTGTCCATTTCTTCTTTCATACTCAATCCGGAGTCGACAAAAGAAGACTGGGTGGCCATTACGTGATCTGGCTCGTCAGTTCGTGTCCTAGGTTAGTTGGTTTGTTGTTTAACGCCGCACTCAGCAATAGTCCAGCTATATGGCGGCTCGTGTCCTAGGACTAATTGTTGTTAATGTCAGTGACTACAAGATGCTTCATGTGACATCAAACATGCGGGTTCTGTTCCCCACACGGGTACAATGTGTGAAGCCCATTTCAGGTGTCCCCCGCAGAGATGTTGCAGGAATCATGATAAATTAGCCATAAAACCATGCTCACTTTGGCAGACCCAGACGTGCGTATTTACAAACCGCCCTTATACAGCTGGCCAATTTCAAACTGCGCTTTGACACAACAGTCCCCCATCGACAATCAGGACGTCCTAGACTTATCACGGCTTTCTCGTCTGTGTTCCCTGCAGCCAGAGAATCTTATTCTCGGCTAATTTAACATCTGCAGATCTCCGCCACAAGGGCTTAATCACTATGTTATATCATCTCATGAGAAGAGTTATTAGTTGTGATATGTAGTCCTCCTTAATCTCTGTATTTTGTTTTAAGGACGGACTGTTTAAATCCGTTGGGGGACGAGGACTTTTGTTTGACTTGTGTTGTTTTTTTCTTCTTGTCTTCTGTTTGTTTGTTTTCGTTTTTATCTTTTTCAGGGTGGGGGTGGGTGGGGGTATTTTTTGGGGGGTATTGGGTGGGTGGGTCTGAAGGAAAAAGAAAAGCGTAAAAGAGGTTATATATTAGACCACAGCACAGGACAGTTATGTCCAGTATGTCCATTAAACACAAAAAAATCCTTTTCATATACACTGAAATTATCCCATTTTTGAACGAAGGACGCTTTTTCAAAACACTTTGAGGACAATAACGTATTTCTTGACGTATGTGTGTAAAACACATTGAGTGGAACGAAACGTTGACCTTATGCATGAAATGCACTTTGAGAAACTGACGTATTCTGACGTATGTGTGTAAAACACATTCGAGTGGAAGGAAACGTTGACCTTTATACATGATAATGGATTGATGTGGTATCTTAAAACTGACGTATCCTGACGTACGTGTGTAAAACACATTCGAGTAGAAGCAAACATTGGCATTTATACATGATAATATATAGCTGAGATATGACCATCGATTCACCACAAGGGTATACCATGTACAGTGAGTGAGTGAGTGAGTTTAGGTTTACGCCGCTTTTAGCAATATTCCAGCAATATCACGGGGACACCAGAAATGGGCTTCACACATTGTACCCATGTGGGTAATTGAACCCGGTCTTCGGCACGACGAGCCAACGCTTTAACCACCAGGCTACCCCATTATACCGGGTAAAGCCCTTTTATTACACACACACACACACACACACACACACACACACACACACCTTTACAAACCCACTCCTATTCACGTCACTATCATGTGATCTCTTATGAGTGAGTGAGCTTGGCTTACTTCACTGTGAAGTTTATTGTGTAGGAGAACAGTTCGAAGTCATACAGATCATGATAACAAACCTAGAAACATAATAAGGACCCACGGGGATTCGAACCCATCAAAGGTTTGCCTCCCCAGATTGAATTGTGTCGCCACAGAGTGATCTTTATATGTCAGTATGTGACCTAGAGAGACTATCATTAACTTGTAACTGATAGTAATATGAGGAGGCAAATATGGGGTATTTAAGTTGAACATGTGTCACATGATGTACAAACGCTCCCCCTAAACAGCATCTGTTACAAGTGGTACGTATTAACCTTGAAGAACAAACCCTTGTTCATTTCCGAAAATATAGGACAAAGAAAATAAGAGAAGGTATTCATTGTTAAACACGATTCATGCTGCAAAATTCAAAATAATTCATGCTTCGATGTAATCATAACAAGTAAAATGGAATGGCGTAAAATGTGTCACACTACGGAACTTGTCTACTGGGTCAAGAGGTAACACGGGATATAATGACATGGCATGTGATAATATATCTATATTTCGTCCAAAAAGCAAGGTCAGTTGGAGAGGGATATAGGATGTAACTGACATGGCATGTGATAATATATCTATATTCGTCCAAAAAGCAAGGTCAATTGGAGAGGGATATAGGATGTATACACTAACGTATATCATGTTACAAGTGTGCAAGTGATCGACGACAACTGCTTACTAAGGCAAAATACTGTTAAAAGTTCCTGTTTTGAATATGCTGACTCAGGTAAAACCATAGTAACCAGGAGGCGGCAGGGTAGCCTAGTGGTTAAAGCGTTCGCTCGTCACGCCGAAGACCCGGGTTCGATTCCCCACATGGGTACAATGTGTGAAGCTCATTTCTGGTGTCCCTCCGCCGTGATATTGCTGGAATATTGCTAAAAGCGGCGTTAAACCAAACTCACTCACTCACTCATAGTCACCAGTGTTAGGTTATGTCTGTTGTTTCCAAGCCGCACTCAACGTATAGGACCACGCATATTGTAAATAATCGTCCATTGCTTGAAGTAGGTTCTTGTTTTTGACCCTATATTGTTATCACCCCGGTAGATAAAGTAGTAATCAGCATGTCCGTCCTCCGTCCGTTTAGTACTCGTGAAGATCCGGGTTAGAACTGATCTTCGGCAAACCATGCTTGCTATAAAGGGCGGCTAACGGGATCGGGTGGTCAGGCTCGCTGACTTGGTTGACACATGTCATCGATTCCCAATTGCGTAGATCGATACTCGTGCTGTTGATCACTGGATTGTCTATTCCAGACTCGCTTATTTACAGGCCGCTGCCATATAGCTGGAATATTGTTGAGTGCGGCGTTAAACACAAACCAACCATTTAATATTTCCTTGGGAAACTTGCTTTAAAGAACTGGTGTCTTTTGATGGTTTTAGAAATGCCAACAACCATTTTGTTTTCTCCGCCGAATTTTGCATGGAGGGTCATAAGGCCGAAGTGCGCCAGATCGGGGAATGTGCCATCTCCTGATAACTCTTGTTTGACAAAGTTCCTTATTTTGTATGTCCTCCCACCAATGAGTTGGCTGCTTGGTTGCTCCTATACCAACCACTGTTTCATGAATTGTTCTTTGTTTTTGACAGTGCAAAAACATTGTTTGAAACAGCTCCTTGTTTTGACAGTGACCCAACCACTGTTGCTTAAGAAGGTCTCGCCCTTGTTTTGATCCACGACTGTGTGATATGTTCTCGTTTAATATGGCCTCTTGCTGTGCCGCTATTCCAAATGCGGGTTGATGCAGTTTCTTGTTTTGACAGAGGTCCTGACCCGAAAACGACAAAGGACTGGAACGACCATAATGTGCGCTGTGCTGTTCTCTCGCTCTTGAAGGAAATCAACCAATCGACGCTTGCGAAGTTATCTCCCCTTTGTCAGTCAATGATATCCAACATCGCTAACGGCAAGTACATCAACAAGTTAAGCAGCGACAAGTGTGAGGAGTTCGGCGAGTGGTATCGGCGTTACACGAAACAGGCAGCAGGTAAGCATTAAACGGAAGCGCGCGAGGTCACACGAAACCGATCCCACTGGACCTAATACCTCAGTGTAGTAACCAAACACCTCTGTGTAGTAGCCAACACCTCTCTGTGTAGTAGCAGACACCTCAGTGTAGTAGCAAACACCTCTGTGTAGTAGCAGACACCTCAGTGTAGTAGCCAACACCTCAGTGTAGTAGCAGACACCTCAGTGTAGTAGCCAACACCTCCGTGTAGTAGCCAACACCTCAGTGTAGTAGCCAACACCTCAGTGTAGTAGCAGACACCTCAGTGTAGTAGCCAACACCTCCGTGTAGTAGCCAGACACCTCAGTGTAGTAGCCAACACCTCCGTGTAGTAGCAGACACCTCAGTGTAGTAGCCAACACCTCCGTGCAGTAGACACCCCTGTGTAGTAGACACCTCAGTGTAGTAGCCCAACACCTCCAGTGTAGTGTAGTAGCAGCCAACAGACACCTCAGTGTAGTAGCCAACACCTCAGTGTAGTAGCCAACACCTCAGTGTAGTAGCCAACACCTCAGTGTAGTAGCCAACACCTCAGTGTAGTAGCCAACACCTCAGTGTAGTAGTCAGTGTAGTAGCAACACCTCAGTGTAGTAGCAGACACCTCAGTGTAGTAGCCAACACCTCCGTGTAGTAGCCAACCTCAGTGTAGTAGTCAACACCTCAGTGTAGTAGCCAACACCTCCGTATAGTAGCCAACACCTCAGTGTAGTAGTCAACACCTCAGTGTAGTAGCCAACACCTCCGTATAGTAGCCAACCTCAGTGTAGTAGGCAACACCTCCGTGTAGTAGCCAACACCTCCGTATAGTAGCCAACCTCAGTGTAGTAGTCAACACCTCAGTGTAGTAGCCAACCTCAGTGTAGTAGTCAACACCTCCAGTGTAGTAGCCAACACCTCAGTGTAGTAGCCAACACCTCAGTGTAGTAGTCAACACCTCAGTGTAGTAGTCAACACCTCAGTGTAGTAGCCAACACCTCCGTGTAGTAGCCAACCTCAGTGTAGTAGCCAACACCTCCGTGTGTAGTAGCCAACACCTCAGTGTAGTAAGTGTAGTAGCCAACACCTCCGTGTAGTAGCCAACCACCTCAGTAGTAGCCAACACCTCAGTGTAGTAGCCAACACCTAGCCAACACCTCAGTGTAGTAGCCAACACCTCAGTGTAGTAGTCAACACCTCAGTGTAGTAGCCAACACCTCAGTGTAGTAGCCAACACCTCCGTATAGTAGCCACCTCAGTGTAGTAGCCAACACCTCAGTGTAGTAGCCAACACCTCCACTCCGTATGTAGTGTAGTAGCCAACACCTCCGTATAGTAGCCAACACCTCAGTGTAGTAGCCAACACCTCCGTGTGTAGCAGCAACACCTCCAGTGTAGTAGCCAACACCTCCGTATAGTAGCCAACACCTCAGTGTAGTAGTCAACACCTCAGTGTAGTAGCAGACACCTCAGTGTAGTAGCCAACACCTCCGTATAGTAGCCAACCTCAGTGTAGTAGTCAACACCTCAGTGTAGTAGCCAACACCTCCGTATAGTAGTAGCCAACACCTCAGTGTGGTAGCCAACACCTCAGTGTAGTAGCCAACACCTCAGTGTAGTAGCTGACAACCTTGGTGTAGTAGCCAAACACCTCGGTGTAGTAGCTGACATCGAAGTAGTAGCTGAACACCTGAGTAGAAGCCAAACACCTCCGCGGTAGTAGCCGAACATCTCAGTGTAGTAGTTGAACACCTCGGTGTAGTAGCCAAACACCTCCGTGTAGTAGCCAACACCTCGGTGTAGTAGCCAACACCTCGGTGTAGTAGCCGAACACCTTGGTGTAGTAGCTGAAAACCTTGGTGTAGTAGTTGAACATCTCTCCGTGTAGTAGCCAACACCTCAGCATAGTAGCCGAACACCCTCAGTGGAGGAGCCAACACCTCCAGTGTAGTAGCCAACACCTTGGTGTTGTAGCCGAAAACCTTGGTGTAGTAGCCAACACCTCAGTGTAGTAGCTGAACACCTTGGTGTAGTAAGCTGAACACCTTGGTGTAGTAGCTGAACATCTCGGTGTAGTAGCCAACACCTCAGCATAGTAGCAAGAACACCCAGTGTAGTAGTCCAACACCTCGGTGTAGTAGCCAACACCTTGGTGTTGTAGCCGAAAACCTTGGTGTAGTAGCCAACACCTCAGTGTAGTAGCTGAACACCTTGGTGTAGTAGCTGAACACCTTGGTGTAGTAGCTCAACACCTCAGCCTGCGTAGTAGCCGAACACCTCAGTGGAGGAGCCAACACCTCAGTGTAGTAGCCAACACATTGGTGTGTCGCAGCCAACACCTGCATGTAGTAGCCTAAACATCTCGGTGTAGTAGCCAACACCTTAGTGTAGTAGCCAACACCTTAGTGTAGTAGCCGAACATCTCAGTGGAGGAGCCAACACCTCAGTGGCATGTTAATAAACCAGGCAATCCAAATCAAGGCACAGGAAAGCGCATTGACAAACTTTGTTGAAACTGAAAACAATATGGTAATTTTGAATTATGTCTTCTGTGTAGAAGTACAGAGCTCCTGCTGCTAATGAGAAAAGGGCGTTTAGGAAATCTTTTCTTTTTTGCAATGCAGTTAGGGGCGGTAAAAACGTCTGTGGCAAAACACTTTTTGTAGCTTACCCAATTCAAAAATGCTATTAGGTTACGACAGGCAACAGAAGATTCGACTCAGATCAAGTAAATATATTATACGTCAATGGAAGAGAATAACCAGTCTCAATTATCCAACGGAATACACGCTCAAATCTTTGAAGGGCATTAAGAAGTGGAATGCAAATTATTCACAATACATAAGTTGACATCCATTAATCTTGCTTTTCTTAGGAACACATACTTTCGGAAATCAATACACACTGGTTGTACTATCAATGTTCCTTTGTCGGATTGTTGTGTGTATTTACAGATTTCCCATCCCTGGACACGAAGGGTGTCCCAAAGGACACTCGGTTGACGTTTCATCCCGATCTGGAGATTCCTCTTCTGAAGACGTGGTTTAAATCCTGCAAGACACCTTCTGCCGAGAAATTACGGTTTTATGCAAACGAACTCAACAAAGGTCATACACGCCAGGAAAGACCCAAAATTACCCCGGCTAGGTTGAAAATATGGTGGAAAAATGAGAAACAGAAAGTGAGGCGGCTTCAAAGAGAGCACGCACAGTTGCCAGGGCAACCTGCGTACGAACAGACGACACGGTTACCTGGAAGGCCTGACTTCGAGCAAGAATCACAGTTGCCCGGGCAAGGGTCGCGGTCAGTGATGTTGTCCGGCATGGGGTCGTTGCCAGACAAACCAGACCTAGACGGTGGAGGGGAGACCCGTGACCTTGTGTTCACAGGGGAGCTAAGTTCCATGCAAACAGACGAATTACCTTCATGTTCCTTCCCGGACATGTTGTGATGTTTTCAAATTATCCATGTGACCCAAATATGGTGCTTCATCGGGGAGATTATTCTTGTGGATTTCATTACAGTGGTGTGTGTTCAACGATCAGTCCTATGGAGAACATACGGGCGTCCCAGCGTCGCAATTTGCAGTGCACAGTTGCGTCCCTTACTGCTGTACCAGGATCTGTTGGTCCTGGGTTTGAATTCCCCATATGGCACGGCCATGATTATTGATCTGTGTGAACAAATCTCATGCTCGTTTACTTCACCAATTGTGGTAGGACTACCAGCTGTATCAGTCCCGGTTCTCCTCTCACCTAGAGCCACAGGACTCATTTGGATACATCTAGTGAGCTACTATACAAAATGGCTGTTCCAAACTGACTCAGGTTCAGATAACCCATGTTTGTATTGTATTGTTTCAGAGGCGATCAGACCAGAGCAATTAAATCAGTATCAACGTCACAAACATTGTTTACTCTGACAGTGTAATTAATGGCTCCGCATTCCATCATATAAGAGGGGGTATAAGGTGGCTGAACTAAATTATACTACTCAATTGTTTATTGGGATAGTCATATTTACATTGGTATATCAAGCGAATCGGGGGAGAAAGAGATAGAGAGAGAGAGAGAATATAAATACCCTCATCAAAATAGGAGTTTGAGATACCCAAAGTACTGTAGATAGCATTTGTACCAAATAGTATTTTACAATAAATGTCTTAGCATTTTACTTGTCCGCATGGTGTTAAATGGCCATGTGACGCAGTGACAAGTCCATACAGCCGATTGATGAGATGGGACGGTTCCTATGCATAATCAGGCGATTTGAATGTAAGCCTGACACCCGGCATTGCTCATGATGTCACGACCTGTGCGCCTTGCCCATACACAATTTACAGACAGCAGGAATATAGATGGATATGAAGGAGGGGGAATCTCATGTCGCTGTGCTGTACAAGGTCATTTCCCTCTCAGCCTACTGTTACATCTTTGATACGAGAAGTAATTGAAGCTCACGTAAAATACTCTTGTCGTGGTTGCAGGAGGATGGCCAGATTTTTGTTTCATCGATAAGTTATTACAATATAGATGAGTTAGCATTTCACTGCACTACACACTTGTGAATTTATGAGACAATTTATCAAAGATTTACAAAGCTGAGTATAAACCCAGCGTTGCTATTAGAAAGGAATACAGTGGAACCTCGCTTATACGGCCCCCTGATATCTGGAAACCTCGCATTTACGTGACTCGAAATAAACATAAAATCCCTCATTTAACCGGAAATTCGGCTTCCGGATCGGGACAGTGACTTTCTATTACCAACTGTGTAAAATACACAGTATTGTGTCTCCCTTACCGGACACTAACCACACTTTATGATGTACGACGTAACGTTTTGCAATTCATCACCGGGCATCACCCTTGATGTTGAATCAAGGGTCGGGTATCATGTGATCTGTGTTAATCTACTCGTGTCATTTAACATGCTTGTTGTAAATAAATGTTTCTCCCATATATTGACTTATGCTTGTACGACATTGTTTAATTTTATTCAAAATTTCATTAATATATTTCCACTAGTCGTGATCGACCAAGCCACCTGGATTTACACCAACCACTGGGATATAACCTCGATATGAGCTTTGATGCGAGTGTAAGTTGATAATTGAAATATACATATAAACTTCTTACTTTGACTCATATTTGTTTAAGCATTATAATCACATTCCAACAATAGCGTCTTCGCAATAGAAATAACAGGGTCGAGGGAAATCTCAAGATGACTCGTCAAGCTATGCTATCCGACAATAGCAATCAGTTGTACCAAGGTGGCACGCTTGTAGTGATAACTGGTCTATATATACGTAAACACAGCTACTAATATAACACCATACTGGAATATAGGATTCCTGATACAAGACTAAGCTCCAGATACAAATTATCGTGGCCATTGTGGCAAACTTCCTGTTACATTATAAGATTGAACTGTACTACTGGTAGATGGTGTGATGACCTGGAACAGGACACATGACCTATAATGGGCTGACATAACCTGATGTGGGGTCTGGTTGGGAAAAACGACTTTTTCACATTTATATACATGTATCAAAACAAACAACAGGGAAGAAGCATTGTGTGCAAAGTTAGAGATCTGAGCAATGGAGATGGTTGTGTCTCGAGCTTTGGAGTCCAATGGGTTCCAGATATTTATCAAAATAGAATGGTCATGTTATACACTGGACATTCGAAGGCGACAATGTCACATTTGATTCTGTCCTTTATTTTAAAGAAATCTAGAAAACATCCTAGGTTGAAAGTAGTCACTCAGCAGTTTACAGCAATAGTAGCAATGTCACAAGCAGAAATCATGAACACATGACATGTTTTATAGGGAACAACTTCTTTTTATTATTTACATGTTTCAGAGCTAATTCTTGCTGAAACATCGTATAAAGAATAAAAGAAGTTGTTATCCATAAAAGTTCAAACGTGTCATGTATTCATGTTCGTCCAGCTTCTCATGACTTTCGAGAACACCAAGCAACAATCAGCAAAAGTCACAATATTTTGACCAGCCAATCCTCATTTTTTGTACACTTATAACTGCAAGCATGACATACCACCAAATGGTTTGTGATCCGCTAATGGTTAGTGGAGAGTTGGTCTGAAGGGAGTGGCTGGGATCATTTTACGTCACTTCTGGCAATATTCCCACAATATAACAGTTGGGAGACCCAAAACTGAAAATCTTAATATAAATTGTATATTTATATACTTATCCTATCTCACGGTATGCACTTCTCGCTCTTGACTCGACACTGAGTGGAACGCTGTAAACTTTTTCCCTAGGCCTCTCTTGTCCATCCGCCTTAGCTGTCTTATAGTGAGGGTAGTATGGAGTGCTTGGGTGGATGGACAAGAGAGGCCTAAGGGAAAAGTTTACATTGTTCCACTCACAGTGTCGAATCAAGAGAGAGAAGTGCATACCGTGAGATAGGATAAGTTTAAAAATTGGGCTTTACACATTCTCCCAGTGTTTGAACAAATTGAACCCAGGTTTTCAGCAAAAGATGAGCAAATGCCCACCCCTATCCCAATAGTATTAACTCCAAATTCAGTAGTATTTACGCCATCATTCACGTACAAGAAAGTGTGACTGACAATGCTTTCCCTCCAGCTGGCTGCAATGGTAATGTCATGTGTTAAATTGTACTACTACATTTTCTGTTACATGCACTTAACATAAACATCAGTTTTAGTGACAAGACAAAACCAAAGATGTTTTATTCATGTTTTATTCATCCTAGTCATCTTTCATTTTGCCTCCACCTGAGAACAAACTGGAAAGGAATGACTTGCTTGACCCTGCAGCTTTTGAACTGAGTCGTTCTGGCTTCTTTCCACTTCCAAGCTTTTGTTTCTTTGCCAAAATCTCATCTTCTGTGTCTCTCAGTTTGAATTTAAAATCCTGCACCTCAAACTTTTCTCCCTGTTTCCTTTTCCTCTGCTCAATGTCTTTCAACATTCTACTCTTTTCAAAATTCTGTTTATGGAAGTCAGCCTCACGTTTAACCTGAGATATCTCTGTCCTCATTCTTTGTTCGTGGACTGCCTTCTCATAGGCAAGTCTTTCATTGAGGTGGGCCCATTTAAATTTATGTAAATATTTGATATTCCAGATTTCTTCATACCATGGACTCTTCCTTTTGCCTCCTATCTGCTGGTTGTTGAGGTTGGCTGCCACTCTCTTTGCCTTCCTCTTGTCTTCGAACTCCACCCAACCTTCACTGAAACACCTCACTTTCTTCCCTCGCTTGTGACCTTTGGCTGCAACAAAAAGAACAAATGAAACTTACAGGGACAGTTAGGTTACGATATTTTTACTCATAACTGAGCTACATAAAGGAGCTACAAGGCTATCTTTCAGTACCCAGTAGGAGTTGCTTAAGTTGCTGAGAATTAAAATTGAGTGCACACTCCACCACTGACTGAGAAACTAATGTAGCACTTTTGAGCATGCTTTATCATGTCCAAGATATTTTTATGGATTAAACTTCTTTTTTAATTTCTCTCACGACGTTTCCGAGACCATTCCAGGTCCCTTCATCAGATGAACTGGCAGTTAGGACTATGACATTGTCACTATGAACTCTTCAAACTCACTTATACAGTACTCTCCCTAGTGTACTGTGATGTCACTTGCATTGTGAAGTCATAACTCAGTTATGACATCATAGTGACGACGTCATAGTCCTAACTGCCAGTTCACCTGATGAAGGGACCTGGATTGGTCTCGAAACGTCGTGAGAGAAATTATAAAAGAAGTTTAATCCATAAAAATATCTTGGACATCAATGTACAACTTCTAAATGCCACTGAAAGACATGCTTTATCATGTTTATGGTGCAGATTTGGTATGTTATAAATATTATTATCTGACCAACAAAAATCAGATGATTTCTTTTTAATCAATTTGATGAAATACCAGTTTTGACAAGTGGTTTGTATTTTACACATTTCCACTAGATGCAACAGTCATATATATTCACTGGTGGTGGATTTAAGTAGTGTACACAAAATGTGAGAAGTTCTGGTGACTGGTTAAGAGACATCATATATCATTAAAGGTAATAACCAGTCTTAAACATTTCTTACATGATCTGAAGCTTATAAAATCTTGTTTCGAAGAATTAGGATCGTAAATATAATTTTAGTGTGACCCTGTAATGTTTAGTGGGAGAACTGCACTTTACCGGGCGCACTTTTTCAGCTTAAATAGCGCTGTTGGGGTTCCCTAACCCTAACCATGCTAACCCCTAACCCTAAGGATCGTAAAGGGTGCCTATCCCTAAGGATCGTAAAGGGTGGCATACCCTAACCCTAAGGATCGTAAAGGGTGGCATACCCTAACCCTAAGGATCGTAAAGGGAGCAGCGAGGGCTGTGCCCGGTAAAGTGCATTCTAGCCTGTTTAGTTATCAGGGAAAGAAACCTTTCAAAATTTCCCACTAGACCACAGGACCATTAAGTGGACAATAATTAGTGGTCCTGTCTGTACTTCACTGGTCCAAAATAACATTCGTAGATTTACTTGAAAGAGCTCCTTCCGTTCCCCCATATTTTGTGTAACAATACTGTGCCTGGTATAGGTATCGCAACATGGTTCGACCCAATATATTGTAATTAATTTTGGGGCTTTTAGTTATTTGTGAGTTCTCTAGTAATTGTTGTTTAGGTTTTGTTAAATAACTTGTAAATATTATTTGGGATGGGGAAACGGGAGAAACTCTTACACAAATGGGCCATTGGAAAGAAAATCGATTGGTACTTCAGAACAAAATATATCACCTTCTACTTATCTGAAAACCAAACAAAATCCCGTCGAAGCATGGTTGTGAACGAATACCGAACAACCATGGTACTTACTGTCTGGCTGTAAGAAAATCTTCCCGACTTCCCCATGCTGACTGAAAATACTTCGGATCGTTGTAACGTTCATCATCATTGGAATTCTGCTAAGGTATATTATGCCAGGTTCTTTTAGTTTCTTTGTTTTTGACTTTGATTTTGATTCAGACTCATCTGAAACTTGAACGTGTTCCTCGTCGGAAGCCATCTTGGGAGCTCTTCGCAGCGTTGGAAGTCCCAAATGAGGCATGCGCTGCTGTGGAGCATTCATATAAAATCCGGAAAATCATAAGGTGTCTGAACCAGGCATTGCCCGTGATGTTGCTTGAATGGAGGGAACATTATTTTGTCTTCCGGACACTTGTATTCAACTGCAAATACCCGTGTCGATATAATCAATATAATAACTTTATCAAAATAATACGTAGTACAAAAACTTGAACGAAAAACTGACAATCCAATAATGTATATTTCAAAGCAAAGAGAAGGGCATCTTGGTTATTTTGAACACACCCCTATAATTATTCTTAAGTTTGCATTGATGATATTGTATATATAAGCCGGACGTCTATATAACGCTCCTTGATGTAAGCCACCCCGCTAAAATGCACATTTTCTACGACATGAAAGATGACTCTGCCTCAAAGTGTAATTGTGTGACGATATCACAGGGGAAGAAGACAATTCATTCATGTCAAATATTTCGAAAGTCTGTTATTTATAAGCCTGACGTGTAGTTTAACTGTGAACTTTATGGGTGTTACGCTTCGCAGGGTCTCCTGTTACACACTGCCTCGAATAAATTGGGATATAAAGCTGGTATATCACCATGTTGTTGGATTATATTGTCAACTTAGTGCCGTGGAAGAAATACGTGCTGAACCTGCACAAATTATCCGTGAAAGCCGACCCAATAGTCTATACGTCCCCACCCCTTAAACATGCGACCCTGATGTAAGATTACCCCCCTCCCTTTACCGGCAGGGTGGCCCAGATCCACCCCTTCTCACACTGTCTCCCCAGCATGGTAATAAAACAGTTAAACCACTATTATCAGTTTATCAAATCAACAGTCAGTTTAATCCCAGTCACACATATTTAAATTATCCACACAGACATGTAATGTGGGGTAGTACACCAGGTCAGGTCCACTTTCGCGGTCTACACCAGCATGATGAACAGAAGCAAGGACACACAGCCACTAAAGTTTTGTTTCGTAAGTTGATTCTGATAGCTATTTTGCTTTTGACAAAGGTCGGGGGTTGAGGATTATTTTAGAAAAGATAACAGTGCGAGAACTGAACAGTTCTCATTTGAAACTGTGCTTACTTGGATCAACTGTGCGTCGACATGTTTCTCTTTGCATAGGAAACCAGTTGTTTAACTCACCTGCCTAGGTAAAAGAATATACTTTCAGATTAAACTTTGTTAGTATATGGGGTTATTAATGCATGGGAATTGAATCGAATCACCCACTCAACCAAGCAGGTTGAGAAGCTCAATCTTGGCAAGTTCGTTTAATACATAATTAGCGACTCCATAGAGTGAGTGAGTTAATATTTAATGTCACATGGGCAATATTTCAGCCATATCGACAACACGGATGACTTTTCCATTCTTCATTTTTGTGTCTGCTCTCTAGAAAGTTCAGCCCCTGCTCTGTTTCATCCGATGTACAGGGAGGAGGTGCCCTACGTGGGTCAAGAAGTAATACAGTATATAGAGACTGTGACGTTTAGGAATATATTACACCCATAGCTTCAAATTATACGCTTATAACTACATGTCCATGAACGGGACTATTTTTACTGTAACACTTGAGGATGTATTTTTGTTGCCAGCACTTTGGGGAAAATTGTTTCATTTATTTAATCCCGCTACCATACTCATTCTAAAATGTTATATCCAAAATTCAAACATATGTATAATTATACACGCGTTACATGCATGGCCGTTTTCGATAGGTACGAATCTCGTTGGGTACGAATTAATTTTACATAAAGCCTGGTTTTATAACTTTTGAATGTTACGCTGGTTCTCTGGACGCGTTGATAACACGAGTTTGTACAATGCAGGAATTAGTCTGTCTCTCAGTCCCTGAACCACATTATTTTCCGTACAGCCTAGCGTTCCCTGCAGTGCTAAAGCCCTAAACGAAGCAAGTCTAGATTTCCCCAGGTTCAGGTTCTGAATCTCTGGTGTCCCTAGGGCTCCTTTTCAATTTAAATGGGCTTGTTTGTTACTATCAAAATTATATATATTCAGAGACTAAGCATGAGTCTATGGAGAAATCAACAATACTATATACTATAAGACAGTGTTCGACAATGATTCGTACACAAGGTTTTGAACAAAGATTCGTAAACATGTCATGGTGTAGTTAGAGTCGAATGAATGGACAGAATGAATTCGACAGAGTATGAATTTAGGGGTCACTTTCACTTGTCTTACATGAAGACGTAGAAACCTGTTCACCAGGTAACGATTTGTTTATCATTGTTTACATCAAACTGCAAACTTTAGCTAGACAACGGCCGCAATCCGCGGGTGTTCAATGGTAGCTCAGCGTTTCTACGCGGGTAGCAGAATCCATGGTATTGTGTACCTTGTTAGCGTGGCATCCTTTGCTACATTTACAGTCTACAGGTAACTCATCCTGACTACGTGTGTCTCACAAATTGTATTTAACTCTGTAGGGTATGGTATACAATAACACAAAGGGCATTTACTGTAGGTGAAGATATGTGAACCCGTAGGGACCATGTCGCCGCTGTTTGATGCTCGGGGTGACAATACGCTGGACGGAGGATAATGTGCTTAGAGAAACAAACAGCCCTCTAATTACTTCCCTGTTAAAGCTAGTGTTACCTTTACCAGAGAAACAAACAGCCCTCTAATTACTTCCCTGTTAAAGCTAGTGTTACCTTTACCAGAGAAACAAACAGCCCTCTAATTACTTCCCTGTTAAAGCTAGTGTTACCTTTACCAGAGAAACAAACAGCCCTCTAATTACTTCCCTGTTAAAGCTAGTGTTACCTTTACCAGAGAAACAAACAGCTCCCTCTAATTACTTCCCTGTTAAAGCTAGTGTTACCTTTACCAGAGAAACAAACAGCCCCTCTAATTACTTCCCCTGTTAAAGCTAGTGTTACCTTTACCAGAAAACAAACAGCCCTCTAATTACTCCCCTGTTAAAGCTTAGTGTTACCTTTACCAGAGAAACAAACAGCCCTCTAATTACTTCCCTGTTAAAGCTAGTGTTACCGTTACCAGAGAAATAAACAGCTCCTCTAATTACTTCCTGTCCAAAGCTAGTGTTACCTTTTACCAGAGAAACAAACAGCCCTCTAATTACTTCCTGTTAAAGCTAGTGTTACCTTTACCAGAGAAACAAACAGCCCTCTAATTACTTCCCTGTTAAAGCTAGTGTTACCTTTACCAGAGAAACAAACAGCCCTCTAATTACTTCCCCTGTTAAAGCTTAGTGTTACCTTTACCAGAAAAACAAACAGCCCTTCCTAATTACTCCCCTGTTAAAGCTAGTGTTACCTTTACCAGAGAAACAAACAGCCCTCTAATTACTTCCCTGTTAAAGCTAGTGTTACCTTTACCAGAGAAACAAACAGCCCTCTAATTACTTCCCTGTTAAAGCTAGTGTTACCTTTACCAGAGAAACAAACAGCCCTCTAATTACTTCCCTGTTAAAGCTAGTGTTACCTTTACCAGAGAAACAAACAGCCCTCTAGACTACTCCCCTGTTAAAGCTAGTGTTACCTTTACCAGAGAAACAAACAGCCCTCTAATTACTCCCTCTAAAGCTAGTGTTACCTTTACCAGAGAAACAAACAGCCCTCTAATTACTTCCCTGTTAAAGCTAGTGTTACCTTTACCAGAGAAACAAACAGCCCTCTAATTACTCCCTGTTAAAGCTAGTGTTACCTTTACCAGAGAAACAAACAGCCCTCTAATTACTTCCCTGTTAAGGCTAGTGTTACCTTTACCAGAGAAACAAACAGCCCTCTAATTACTTCCCTGTTAAAGCTAGTGTTACCTTTACCAGAGAAACAAACAGCCCTCTAATTACTTCCCTGTTAAAGCTAGTGTTACCTTTACCAGAGAAACAAACAGCCCTCTAATTACTCCCCTGTTAAAGCTTAGTGTTACCTTTACCAGAGAAACAAACAGCCCTCTAATTACTTCCCTTTAAGGCTAGTGTTACCTTTACCAGAGAAACAAACAGCCCTCTAATTACTTCCCTGTTAAAGCTAGTGTTACCTTTACCAGAGAAACAAACAGCCCTCTAATTACTTCCCTGTCAAAGCTAGTGTTACCTTTACCAGAGAAACAAACAGCCCTCTAATTACTCCCTGTTAAAGCTAGTGTTACCTTTACCAGAGAAACAAACAGCCCTCTAATTACTTCCCTGTTAAAGCTAGTGTTACCTTTACCAGAGAAACAAACAGCCCTCTAATTACTTCCCTGTTAAAGCTAGTGTTACCTTTACCAGAGAAACAAACAGCCCTCTAATTACTTCCCTGTTAAAGCTAGTGTTACATTTACGGATAGAAGAGGGTGTCTACGTGTACCTGGAGAAAACTTTTCTCACCAGGGATGGATATGCCCTTGTGTTAGGAGATAGGTAAATGTGCAATGATCTACTGGAGGATTTCAGCACAGTGACCATAGTCATGGAATGATTGAGTCCCATGAATTAAATGCTCTCCGCATAATTAGTAGCTTTCCATGAACACAAAGTTGACACACATGGGTTACATATATCCCTAAAAACCGACCTTAAACAATAGTCATTATTCGCATTTAAATCCGACCGCCTCCATGGTGTGGTGGTTAGAGCGTCCGCCCGGAGAGTGGAAGGTCGCGGGTTGGAACCCCGACCGCGTCATACAAAAAGACGTTAAAATATGGTACTTGTTGGTCCCTGCCTGGCGCTCGGCATTAATGGGTACAACAAGGACTGGTCGGCTCGGAGTCAGTATAATGTGAGGGATATTTATGCTTCACTGCGGCATGGTATCTCAGTGGGCTAGTACTATAAAACCAGCTTAAGTCTGGGCTAGTACAAGCAGCCACACATACACATACACACGCATGCACGTCGTCATATGAGCGAAATATTCAAGTGCAACGTTAAACTCCATTTGACCTCATCTCATGCATTTAAATCTGTCTTCAAGAGCGCTAAACTAACAGTTCCACACTCGGAAATTGTTCCAGATTCTGATGGCGTTGCTGCTGAATGACGTCAGAACTGCTCCAGACCCATGTAAGGTAGGAATACGTCGGTGTTAGTGTCTTCTATATATAATATACATATATATGTGGGGACCAAGTAATAAATCTGATATGTATGTACCTGGTTCTCCATAAACCGCCTCCGTGTTGTAGTGGTTAGAGCGTGGCCGTCGCGCTGGTTTGTTAATTGACTCAGAGCTGTATATGTATGGAAGGTCGCGGGTTCGATCTGATCCCCGACTGCGTCATACCAAAACACGTTAAAATATGGTACTTGTCGGTCCCTGCCTGGCGCTCGGCATTAATGGGTACAACAAGGACTGGTCGGCTCGGAGTCAGTATAATGTGTCTGAGTGGGGTATTCATGCTTCACTGCGGCATGGTATTCAGTGGGCTAGCACTATAAAACCAGCTTCAGTCTGGGCTAGTACAAGCAGCCGCACATACACATACACACACATGCACGTCGTCATATGAGCGAAATATTCTCAAGCACGACGTTAAACCCAATTTCACCTCACCTCACCTGGTACCCATAACGCTATCTCCTGGTAGTCAGGTAGTCAGGCGCACACAGTTGCGATACCTGATATGAGTGCGTATGGTTTTACGCCGCTTTTAGCAATATTCCAGCAATATCACGGCGGGGGACACCAGAAATGACCTGATATGAGGCTGCGATACCTGATATGAGGCTGGGCCTAGATTTTCGAAGCTCTCTTAGCGCTAAGATAGTCGTAAGTGTCATACATTAAAATTAACTTAGGGCTATCTTAGCGCTAAGAGAGCTTCGAAAATCTAGGCCCTGGTTCACTAATTCACTCCCTGGCCGCTGGAGTATGTTACCTCAGATAACAAAGGCTTATTCAAGATATTACGACTGCTATCGGCTATAGTTGATGTCACAGCCTGTCTTTAGAACAATGGGTAATCTTCTATATCGCTGATGACATCATTGGTATACCCACCCTATGTAGCATTATGTTCTTGACCGTGATTACATTTTGTAAGAACTGGACGACTTTGTCCTGCCTTATGTTGGTAATGTATACTGATAAACCTCAATGGCCCACATCTGTGTGTTTGTATTTGAATACTCTTTGTAATTACCCGTAAAGATCCGGGCTGAATTTGTCTTCAGCAACCAATGCTTGTCGTAAGAGGCGACTCATCCAGGAATCCAGGAATTTTCAAAGGGGTGGGTTGCATAGGCGGATCCAGAGGGGTGGGGTGTGTGCACACCCTCCCTTTTGTCCTGACATTTTATTAAATGACCATTGAAACTCTCGTGAAATGAAGTGTGGTATGCACCCCTCCTTTCTCAAAAGTGTATCCGCCCCTGGGGTGGGGTGGTTTCGAACCTACCCATCCCCGGCTCCGCCAATGCAAAACATAAATTCAATGTGGCCTTCAGTCATTTTCAAACCAAACCTTTGTAATAATTTCCATGCCATTACGTTTCAGGTGTTATCTTGCAGAGAGGGGACTGTTTGTAAACTAGTGGAAATATGCGCTCCAGTGTGCGCGGTTGTTCCAGTCTGTACAACTCCCGGTAAATTGTTGACAAATGATATGCTGACTACTCAACAGATAACGATTGGGAACCTTCATTGGTCTACTATGTACCTTGTTATACATGTTGGAAGCTACTTGGGGCGGTTTGGGAGCCTTGCGGTTAAAGCACTACGGGTTTTATTCCCCACATGGATCCCATTTCTGGTGTCCCCTACAGTAATATTGCTTGAATATTGCTAAAAGGTGTAAAACCATACACACTCACCCTTCTTTCAACTGTTACTAAGAGACTGGAGGACCTCAAAAATCGCCCAATTGGTACTTTCCTTCCAACTCACATCATTACTATAATTGAACGTACGTTTTGCAAACAAACAATATATTTGTTTTATAAAGCCTACATCAATGCATTAAAGGAATCCATTTATTAAGCCGTTCCATGAAATAAG
The DNA here is from genome assembly GCF_003918875.1 of Haliotis rubra. NCBI lineage: Eukaryota > Metazoa > Mollusca > Gastropoda > Lepetellida > Haliotidae > Haliotis > Haliotis rubra. The sequence goes on along the minus strand of NW_025767368.1, from coordinate 1,092,394 downwards.
CTCCACATATAATCAAAAGTTGTATATTCCCTTGACCAATGTTTCAGCTCCAGCTACGACCAGCAACCCATGTGTCGAAGGCAGTCCCTTGATCACCACATTCGGCCAAGAGAAAACTTGCACAGAGGGGGTTGATTCCTGTCCCGGGGGTCTGGGATGTGTCACAGAATCTGTCGGCAGCCAGGGGCGGTGCTGTCCGACCGGTGGACCGGCGTCAGTCAACAGTAAGCAAAATGGAACCTTTGGCAACGTGATACCGATTTCAGGTCATACAACCTCTAGGATGTCATGTGTACGCCGCATGGTGTTTTTCGCCGCAGTCAGCTATTTTCCCTCTGTATCACCCTGTACAAAGTAAAACCTGGATTGCATGAACAACGACCCTAGCCGTCGCGTCATTGTGATGACTCACATCGATATAAACCATACCCTGTAACCACCCTTAATCAGGGTATGAAACTCCAAAAAAATTCACCCAGATCACAGGGCTAACAGCCCTGACCAAAACTTACCTGCCCGCAAATAATTTAGGTTTGACAACCGACGTAGTTTATGATCCGATAGGAATTCATCATTTGTTTTTACGAGTGAATTAATAATGATTTATTATCCTGAAATATGATAAATATCTTCATATACATGTCTAAAGTTTAACCGACCGTCGGGCAGGTGAATTTGAGAATCTGGCAGTCCGTGTTGAAAATAACCCGCCCCGGTCGGTCGGGCAGGCAGGCATTTCGAACGCTGCCTTAATATTCTGGTCTCACAACAAAAGGATCTGGCCCCGGCCCTTTTCTGCCCTGGAACATCAGCATGGTTCTTCCACCGTTTAAAGCAATGTCTTCAGTGTCCGGGGACTCGGACGTGCACGAATGCTTATAAGCTTGGCTACCCGCAGCCCCATAAATCTGATATTGCCCTAAACACACAACAAACATCTTAAACTGTCATTTGAATTCCATCCGAGATACTATTTTATAACAATACTGCTCTAAACAAGTTAAGGAATGCCCATAATTGACAGGCCACCAGCCATGAGAGATTATTTATAGTTGGATGACATCGGGTGTTAACCTCTTTAGGGTAGTATAATATAGTGAGTGAGTATTGTTTTACGCCGCTTCTAGCAATATTCCAGAAATATCACGGCGGGGGACACCAGAAATGGGCTTCACACATTGTTCCCATGTGGGAATCGAACCCGGGTCTTCGGTGTGACGAGCGAACGCTTTAACCACCAGGCTACCCCACCGCCCCCGTAGTATAATATAGAGTTGATGTAGTTATGTCTTCACACTCGGTATGAACCGTATACCTTTGTCTAACTGTCAATCACCATTTGTTAAAGGTAAGAAGCCCGGTTCATGTCCTGCGTCAACCGGGTACGGCATCTGTTTCAACTTCTGTGGCCGAGACATTGACTGCGTAGACAGTCAGAAGTGCTGCTTTAATGGTTGTGGCCACGCATGCGTCGTCCCTCAAAGTGAAACGTCTCAAGTGCAACCTCCTCACCGCAACACGGCCTCCTTGACGAACTCCCCGTCATCGCCTGCCACTCCTGGAACCTGTCCCAAAGTGAAGACATTTGGCGAGTGTATCAGGATGTGTCGGTCTGACAGCGAGTGTTCCAGCGGCACAAAATGTTGCAGCAATGGATGTGGCTGGACGTGTCAGTCTCCGGTTCTCCCACCAAAACCAGGCACGTGTCCGCGAGACTACAACAACGAACCCTGTTTCTCACGTGACCAATGTGAGCACGACTCCGACTGTACCGGAAGTCTGAAATGTTGCTCGACAAACTGCGGGAGACAGTGTCGGGAGCCGAACAGTACCCCACCCCTCGTCCTGGAGTGTGCCCCGCCATTGACAGACGTTCAGCTCTCGCCGTTAGCTGCAGCGTTCGTTTCGATCTGTGTCTGGTGGACGTGCAGTGTCCAGGGACCATGAAGTGTTGTGAATCCGTCTGCGGCAAGAAGTGCCAGAATGCTCTGCCCCGCGAGGTGAGGGGTAAGCATGGCCAGTGCCCCGCCCCTGGGGACAACCCAAGCGGGTATGGGGTCTCCATGTGTGTCAGCTTCTGTTCCAGGGACTCCGACTGCCCGATGACCCAGAAGTGTTGTCTGAGGAGCGACGGCTGCAGCCACATCTGCACCAATCCCATCGGTTGACATCTACAACGCCTGTGATCTCCACTTGTTTTCTACTCTGTAATACGAAATACATGTATATGAATATCGACTAAACACCAATAGTTTTAGCAGAGATTAGGGACCAGAAGGAATCCACAATGTCTTCGGTGAGCTACGACAGGTCTAAGTCTATGGTAAACGTTTAGACTTACGATAAACGTAGCTGTAAGACCGCCCAACTTTGTGGATCAATCTCAAACATAATTATATACGCAATACAGGGACACGTCGTATCTCAAAGTTGTAATGTAAACGTGTAATGTAATTTAGGCATGTAATTTAGGAGGATCCATCCAGGTCCTACTCTGGTCACCAAAAATATGTATTTCAATCCACAATCATGCAATAAAACACGTGTGCAGAAAAATCGTCTTTAGAATGGAATTATGTTTGGAATGTTTTGTATGTTAAATGTTTTGCCCTGAAAGGCCTCCATCGTATATGCGGCTGCTCGGCGTTAGTGTACCGTAATTTTAAGAACGTACAAATGGGACATGACCTTGTCGCAAAGACAATCCCCACCCCACCCCTTTCAGGATGTCGTCCTTACGAGTTCTACATCCCTTGAACTGCATAGAGTTATCTAAAAGCAGGTCTACGGCTGTCACCAGCAATACGTACTCCAACAAAAATGATCAAGTCATTTAAAACAACTTTCCTCTCAATTTTGAGATTTAACCACAACTTTCCTCTCATATTTTAGATTAACAGTAAATCAATTCTCTAATTACACGATGACTGTTTTGGTTTTAACGTGTTCCTATACACTGAAATTGGTACGCCCTCATTACTACGTATATAACTGGCTTACAGACATACGCGCACCTTTTACAAACACTTTGATGGTGTATGCTAAATGCAATATACATTTAAATCACTGTTTGCATTCAAACTACGTGCTCTGTATTTGTGGGGTTAAGGGAAGACGGTTATATCCGGTACAGAGAAAATTGCAAACTATCCTAATGTTATACTTTCTGTAACGTGGATTCAGATTGGTCGCAAGCAGCGTCTGCTGGTCGCCAGAGGCTACGTAATGGATCTGTGGCTAGGCACAGTGACTGGGACACTGTATTAGGCTATTTCTCAACACTAAAAATAGTTATAACTGTCTTATGTGAGTAAAGTAACATAAACAGAGGGTATGAAACTCCCAAACATTTCAGCCAGATCACAGGGCTGATTGGGTGTAAAACTTGCCACCCCTGGCCAAAACTTACCTGCCCGCAAATAATTTAGGTTTGACAAACGACGTAGTTAATCATCCAATTGGAATTCATCATTTATTTTTAAGAGTGAATTGATAGTGATTTATTATCCTGAAATATGATAAATATCTTCATTTACATGTCTAAAGTTTAACCCGACCGTCGGGCAGGTGAATTTGAGAATCTGGCAGTCCGTGTTGAAAATAACCCGTCCCGGGCGGTCGATCAGGCAGGTATTTTGAACGCTGATGAACAGTATCAGCTTTATGACACACACACTTCGATTCAGAAGTATACGGGGCAGGTAATATGGGTAACGCGATAGACGTCTTCACCTTAAACTGAAAACCGACATCCAAACGTAGAGCATTTTAGGTCATTTTCTTACGTGCCTTTTTTGTATAGAGTTAAATGCTCATCAAGAGCACTTGATGTTCCTATGACCAGGAAAAGACACTATGGTGACAAATCCTTCTCCAAAGCCGGCCCCTGGCTCTGGAACCATCTTCCTCGACACATTCATGATATTGTCAACCTCGACCAGTTTAAACAACTGAAAACCCAATTGTTCAAAATTGCCTTCGTCTAAGCGCCTTTGAGCAATATGTTGGAGCCGGGACGATACAAATATTAACTTTATTGATTAGTATTATTTATTTTCGGAAGAAGGCGCTTAGTCTGTCTCACAATCCCTGAACCACATTATTTTCCTTCCGCCTTACCCTTTCTGGATTGAAACCCACCTATTGAAAATAACATTTTCATAAGGTTTCAAAATAGTTTCCCAAAAATAATTTCCTAAACACGTTTTCGGAACATTATGAAAATATTTCACAACAATATTAAAATGCTTTTTTAAATGTTATTCAAGAACATTATGCCACAACATGTTTTGTGTTTTATAATTGTTATCTGGGCTATTGTATTCTTTGAAAAAATTTAACCACATGTTTACAGAAAATGTTCTTAAAATGTTTCCGTAACCATACAAATTCACGTCAATAAAACTTTTTTCAGAAGCCTTTATGAAATATTTTGCAAAACTACATTATTACCAAATGTTCAGAGAAAACTGTTAAAACGTTTCTGGAACCATACAAATTCACGTGAATATACATATTTTACAAACATTTGCTAACCAGTTCACAAAAATGTCTCTAAAACCACACACATCCACATGAATAAAATGCTTTTGGAGATGTTTTGACATTTTCGTGTTATCTGGGCTAACGGGATCGGGTGGTCCTGCTCGCTGGCTTGGTTGACACATGTCATCGGTTCCCAGTTGCGCAGATCGATGCTCATGCTGTTGATCACTGGACTGTCTGGTCCAGACTCGATTATTTACAGACCGCCTCCATGTAGCTGGAATATTGCTGTGTGCGGCGTAAAACTAAGCTCAGCCAGTCAGTGTTAGCTAGGAAGCTCTATATGAAGGAAGTCTAGATTTCTACAGGTCTTGAATCTATGAGTTTACTGGGGGCCCTTTACAATTAAAATGTAGTTATTTGTTTGTATCAAAATTATATATTCGGCGATTAAGCGTTACTAGCGTAGAAGCTGCTCTAAAATGGCATTTTCCGATAAATATTGGAGCGAGCCTCCCTTTATCCAGGGAGAATAGATTATCCCTTCTTTATCAAACTTCAAAGGACAATAATATAGGACACACTATAACAGTACCTGAAATACTATAGTATAACGTTTCGGTCTGACCAAATGTAATCAACAAAGAATAGAGCAATGACTTCTCTTTGTTTGATCAACAAGTAAAGGTATCTGTCATCAATTAATTATTCATGTCGTGTGAGTAAGATGAAAGCTACACTTCTGACGCGGCATCTCCAGGGCGTGTAGCCACGATGTATGTCTGTTTGATTATGGCCCATTACATTTGGAAATGAACATTCTCATTTAGAATTCCAAACATTTAAGTGAAAAATACTTGAAAGAACAATGAAGATTCGATCTTGACAATCATCAATGTGTTTAAAACCAGAGAAATGAGGCTCCAAACATGACAGCTGCGCATGCGTTCCACGAAGCGGAACCCGGAACGAGCAACAAACTTTAACTGGTTCTAAGTTGTTCACACGCAGCCACCAATGCGCTATTGTAAATAACAGCTAGACAGGGGCCCAGTCAACAGTCTAACCCCGACACGCTGCTTGTTTTCATTCGCCAGTAGTGGAAATCTGTAGATGTAGCTACAGCGATCGCCAGCTCACTGACATTCAAGCAGTTTGCCTAACCGACATACAAATATGCAGAGTTCGAGTGTGTTAGAACGGCTGCGGCAGTTTGATGCATATCCAAAGACGTTGGAAGATTTCCGGGTGAAAACGTTCGGTGGAGCTGCAGGTGTGCGAAATATGAATGTCTCAAAGCAAACAGGGTCTATCTTATCTGATTCGTTGTTAGAAAGTTTGATGTGTGTCAATTAAATTCTGACCTTTCGTGTCTCAGCGTATTCTATGTTTTAGAATTCAATGTAAAGCAATCCCGCACGTATATCAAGTGCCATATCCTGTCACAGAGTAGAGTTAGAAACAGGTGCTACCCTCCAGGCCACCCGTGTTATGTAGAACATGTGACCCTTTGGGGCAGTTATAGCATGTGGGTAGTATGTGTGTCCTTGCGTTGTATTTAAGACCAGATGTTATAACTCCAAAATACAGCCAACCCAAAGAGAGTAAAAGCTTGCAAATGGTACACTTGGTAATCACTTTTGTCTTCCCTTTGAAACAAACATGTTATAAAGGTGTATATCATTTGTTCCTTTCTCTCCAAAGGATGTCTACAAGATAAGCAATGCCTGGTATTAGAGAGTAAATATAAGACATAAAACAAGATGTAGAACAATCATTACGATGGGTCATCCAAATCATATAGTCCAACCAGACAGCTGGACTGGCAGATAACAACTTTCAGTGAAACAGCTGGCAATCCCAGATCTGTGTTACCCTTAACTGAACAACAAAGACAAATACCTACACATAAAATCATGTATTGGGTTAATCAGTAATCTATGGTTTTGAAAATCCTGAAGGGAAGACAAATTTGTGTTCATTGTAACCGTAGTTTGTAATACACATTTGACTAAAAATGAAACATACATCTTTATGTAAGACAACTTCATATATATTGCACAGAGCGATGTTTAGATGTAGATTCTTACACTGTTATCAAGCTTAAGAAGCTACATCAAAATGCTGCTCTATGCAATAAATAAGAAGTTGTCACCATAAAGTTGTATGTTTCATTTTTGACTCACCAACTTCTAGAATGCTGATAAAATAATTACACATTTGACTAATATATACAGCAAGTGACTTGGACCTAAGAACAGTTTGTTATATCCATCAAATTATTGTTAGCATGTTGGTTATTAACATAGTTTACTGTATAAGTGAAGTAGTTGTTGCGAGGCAGTATACTGATATCTGGTCATTGTCAAAATGCCACTCCCAGTATATGTTTATAAATATGTTATATTTTTATTAAGTATGTCTCCAAAATATATTCATCCCAACCACTGGACATACATTTTGTAAAAGTTGACCTGCAGTGACCAAAACAGGGCACACATCAGACTGCATGGTAGGAGGCTATTTTAAACATTATGCAGGTGAGATGATATACAGTGTGAATCAGCACCAGTACTGGTCATGTTAAACTGTATTCTTTCCCCTATGTAGCCATCCAAGAAGATCCGGATTAGAATTGGTCTCAGAGCTCAAGATAAGATTTAGCTCATGTGGGTACTGTACCCACTGTAATTTTTTGGAGTGGGTATTGTGAATGTTGAGTGGGTATTTCATTTTCCGTTACCCACTGCTTTCAAATATGTGCGTATTTCAGTCATTTTACTCACCTAAGTATTATGTCATTAAGTAAGTTTACTAAGCAGGTATGTCCTGCCTTATATCATACCTAATCAAAACCAACTTAAATATAATGAAAATGATTTCATAAAAAAATCACTTATCCAATACTGACAGTACAACACTAGTCCTATACTAACAGTACAACTTGATAGCAATTGATGTCTTTTTCATTACGCAAGCGATTTTTATAAATATATTCCGTATGCATTTGTTTTAAACTTTTTGTGTTTCTAACATTTTAAATGCGTAATTGGTACGCAACAATTATTTTTCAATGCGTAATTGGAAAGTTTCTATGCATATTTTACCCGGATACGCAGCTATCTGGGCCTCTGGGTCTCCAGCAAGCAATGCTAGTAGTAAGATCGGGTGGTCAGACTGGCTGACTTGTTGACACACGTCATCATATTCCAATTGTGTAGATCAATGCTCATGCTGTTGAGCACTGGATTCTCTGGTCCAGACTCGATTATTTGCAGACCACTGCCATATAGCTGGAATAATGCTGAGAGCGGGCATCAAACAACAACCAAGCCAAAGCAACGTATGTAGCCATACATGTTTGGAGGACTAGGTTTCAATCTTTTTGACAATGTATATCACTATGTGAAATATTATGCCTCTCGACCTGCATTTTAAGTCCTTCTGATGTTACTTGCATACCTCTACAGCAACATGTTTCCTTTTCAGTGACACTGTCCAGTGCAGTGCTGATGTTCATACTGTTTGTGTCGGAGTTCAACTATTACCTCACGAAAGAAGTGCAACCAGAACTATTCGTGGATACTTCAAGAGGCCAGAAGATTCGAATAAACATTGATATAGTATTTTCCAAGTTGCCTTGTGCATGTGAGTTCCCAGTACACTGCCTTTAAGAATGTTTTGGACAGTTATTAAAGTATGTCTATATGATTTAGGAGGACATTTCCATTTTGTAAAAATGTTCATGGCTATACTACATTTTCAAGTCGATGTTTATTGAAGTGTTTGGTTGTTTTGATTGATGGAACATTTTTCAATAACATGACAGGTATTGGATTCCATGGTTAATTTTTATGTAATTATCATAATGTTTATCCCATCAAAGTAAACTGTATCGTAACCTTTCTCTTAATGTGATTAGTTTCACAGGTGCCCTTGTGCGATGAAAACAGGGCAATACTGCCAATTATATGTGTATTATCCGTAATTGATGTATCATGCTGTAAGACTGTTTGTGATAATCAATAAGTCAATATTTGAAATGACATTTATGACTGCAACACAGTACCTGCAGCTGTATTGATGTGATGTTCCAGATTTAAGTATTGATGCCATGGACGTGTCTGGTGAACAGCAGATCGATGTAGATCACAACCTGTTCAAGCAGCGTCTGGATAGTAATGGGAAAACTGTTGATGACAAGCCAGAAAAACAAGGTAAGTGCAACAGCGTGTGAGAAAACATGTTTGTTGATAAGCCAAAATACAAGATGGGCAGCTACGGCATTAGAGAAAGCCTGTCAATGATAGGCCAGAAAAAACTGTTGGTTAAATGATACCGTCAGCCTTCCATGTCACTTTTATACAATAACACACTTGACTAAGTCACACTTGAGGTACTAAGGGACTCCAGGAACTCCATAGAGCTGCTAAGTTGGCAAACCTGTGTGTTATTAGCCATTGAAATTAAATTGAATAAGGTTGGCAAGTATGTCAACTGGTAAATGTAGATAAATGTGGGTTTCCTGATCCTTAGTGAATACATCAGCTCAGTTGACCTGTTGTTGAAACAACATCACATATTAAGGTTGTACTTGTGCACCATAGACAATGGATGGATGGATTTTTTCATGGCCTCATGTTTGAAGATTTACAACAATGTAATTCTTTTGGCCTCTTCTCAAATTGTAATTAAAATGTAACTAACGAAACAGTCAGCATGAAGCAAACATGATAATGCTCCGTGTGAATATGTGGAAGTATCACCATGATCACTGTAATGTCCATGCCCCAAGCATGCTTATAGGGAACATTACTCTGCTCAATATTTACAGAATTATTGAACATATCTTGCATTTCTCATAGATATATTTACTGCTTATATGTTTACATTGAGGAGTATTGCAGGATAAGTACACAAATATTAAACTTATTTATGATTTTTCTACTGGTAAGTTTTGTATCAGTGCAATGGCTTGTTTCGTTACTTACCCCTTGTCTTTAACCTGTTTTCCTGGCTTATTCACATAAATCTGTATTTCTGTTGTAGCCTTAGGTGATACCGCTAAAGATTTGGCTGCAGTAAGTATGTCTTCAATATGTTTATGTTGTGGAATGGCATAGCTGATTTATCTAAAATATGCTCAGCATTTGTTTAGGTATATAACTCCTTAAGTGCAAAAATGTATTGAAGTTAATCTTATAAATATGGTTGACAATGATATCTTCACAGATTGATTATTAAACCATCAACACACAAAAGACTGTAGACAACGAAATCAACAAAATCATTCAGCATGATGATGCAACATAAACCCCACAGATATTATTAGTACCCTTCAAGATCCATGTTAGAATTGGTCATTGCTTGTCATAAGAGGCAACTAACGGGATCAGGTGGTCAGGCTCGCTGACATGTCATCGTGTCCAAATTGTGTAGTGCTGGCAATTAGGTGCCTGACTCTATGGGTGTGGGTTCGAATCCTGGATGGACTCAACCCAACAAAAGTACTAGAATCTGTCTGCTACTAAGAAGGTGCAATCCCAAATATGACATATGTTACAAATTATGTAGGTTGATGCTCATATTGTTGATCACTGGATTGTCTGGACCAGACTCAGTTATTTATAGCCTGCCAACATATAGCTGGTATATTGCCGAGTGTGGTGTTATTCAAGAATCAAACAAAACGAAGATGATGGTAGACTTAATTTCTTGTCACAACAAAGTGGAATCTTTACAGACTCATCCCTTGTCATAGTGTCTTATCCCACAGCTCCGAACAGAGTTAATCTTTCTGAACAAATCCTTGTGACAGCACATCATACCTAATTATACTTGTGAAAGAAGATAACTTTTCAGACCTTTATCCATGGTTACATCCCCCAAGTCCTATCAGAGTGGATCCCTGGTCACAACACATCACTTGACTGTAGAAGCTGGAACCTTTGTTACATGTTGTGTCTTTTTCTCATCAGCATCTTTGGTGCTAATTATTTTTGCATATTTCAGAATGTTACAAAGCCGAAGGAACTTGATGCTAAGCTGTGAAAGTTGTTACTGATGAGAAGAAGTAAGTACTGTGTGATGAACCATCTCTGCAGTCTTGGTCAATGTGTTCCACATCTAAGACAGAAAGGAGAGATTGTGTTGTGGCAGATTCTTTCATTTGTCCTGCTGAAGACCGGGTTTGATTCCCCACATGGGTACAATGTTCAAAGCTCATTTTAGGTGTCACCCTCAATGATGTTGCTGGAATCCTGCTAAAAGTGGCGTAAAACCATGCTCAGTAACTCTTAATCTTTATCATATGGATTTAGACAAAGCCTGAACTGTCCCTTCAGAGATGATGAGTACCATTCTAATGTAACTCCCTAGATGCTGTAACACCTGTGAAGATGTGAGAGAAGCCTACAGGAAAAAGGGTTGGGCTTTCAACAACCCATCTACCATCGAGCAGTGCAAGCGAGAGGGATGGTCCGAGAAAATGTCTGCACAAAAAAATGAAGGTTGCCGGGTTTTTGGTTACCTGGAAGTTAACAAGGTGGGTCACTACATAATGGACAGCGGATATGATTAAAAGTTAAACAATTGTCAATGAGGTATTGACCATGACACATTTTGTGAAACAAAGGGAATCAACGCATGACTGAATGTAGGTTGGTATTTGAGGGAAATGGGGATTAACAGTACTATTAGTCAAGTTCCTATAAAAATGGCCTCTTTGTTTATTTCTCATAGGATAGGATATTCAAAATCTTACTGAACTGTAGTCCTATCTTTATAATCATGAAAGGTAATAAGCCATAAATCCAAGTTGACAAATCCTTTAGTATGTTAATGTGGATTATGTCAGATAGAGAGACAGGCTGATTATATATTGTAATGTAGGCCTGTAATGATGTCATGATACAGTATACCTAAGGTAACAGTGGTGGACAAAGTGTTTTTTGCAACAAGAGATGATAGAGGTGTGTATTTGATAATAAGCCCAAAGAAATATGCAAAATACAAATTTGATCAAATAGTGTACATTGTAGATATAATCTAATTTTGCATTTCACTTTTTGATGACAAAAATATGAATTGGATTTAGTGACCAATGAATTGGATTTAGTGATTAAAGGAATACAAAAATATATTTGTTCTGTTTTTTTTTTAACAAAGTAATTTGTAATTGTAATTACATTTTAATTTTAAGGTGTAATTGTATTTGTAATTGTAATTGAGGAAAATCAAAGTAATTGTAATTTAATTAATTACATTTCAAAAGTAATTGAACCCATGTCTGTGACACATATAAGGCAATTGGCCAATGGTGTGCCAATATCAATGTCCTGTGCGGCAGATTTACAGACATGATAAATCTTAGGTCAAGGTGAAACCCAGTGTCTAGTGAAGTCATCAGAGGCGGTGGGGTAGCCTGGTGGTTAAAGTGTTCGCTCATCATGCCGAAGATCTGGGTTCGATTCCCCAATGTGTACAATGTGTAAAGCCCATTTCTGATGTGAATATCGCTAAAAGCGGCGTAAAACTAGTGAAGTCATCATCGCTTAGACAATCTCCTTAGTTATAGAATGTCTTCCCAGGGCAGTTGGCTCACTGTCTAGGCTAGTTGTACCAAAAGATGGTACCTATTGTTACCCTGCTTGGTGGTTGGTATCAGATGGGTCTGTGCCTGAGACTTGATATCATGTAAACTCTACATATTTTCTATTATTATGGCTCTATTAAGCAGACATTACACCCAGACAGACAGACTGACTCACACATGCTTCTTCATCATTTCCTATGTCTAAACTGCCTCCTTTCCGTGTCTCAGGTTAGCGGGCAACTTCCACTTCGCTCCTGGGAAGAGCTTCCAGCAGCACCATGTGCATGGTGAGGATTCTACTGAAGCACTGTTGTGTCTATGTCTGTAGAGAACTCAATGATAAAAGGCAAAAATTCAAGGGGTTAACAGAAAAGACCATTGTTTTTTCAATGCACAAATTGCCATTTATAGTATGACCAGAAATTATTGAGAATTTTAGGAATATTTTTAATTGGATTTCTAGTATAAACAACCTTGACCAGCTATCAAGTGCTTGGTTTCATTCAAGAGAGACAACTCCGTTAATCCTTTTTCATTAGTTTGTGAAGAGTTATCCCCCTTTGTTTACTTGCTAGCAGACGACATTTTCAGTGTTCCTCAGTATGGATGATTTAGAGAAGAGGAAGTTGATTTTAGAGTATTATAACAAGGACATCAGATGAGCTAAAGTGATTTCAAGTGGAACAGGCATCCCTTTGTCCACTGTTTATCGTGTTTTGAAAAATATTGCAAATGGATATGGCAATGAGTACCAGGTAGGCCCAGAAAATTGACTGTCGGTGACAGGAGGTGGCTTGGTATTCTTGTTTCTAAAAACAAACGAAGAAGTTTAGAAAACTTTAGGCTGGATATGATTGATAGAGGAACTGTGGCTGTCTGTAAGGAGACAATAAGAACTGAGCTGCATACAATGGGTTGGCAGAAAAGTCGAGGAATTCCATCACCGATCATGAAACCTGAACAAAAGGAGTGAAGGTTGAACTGGTGCTTACAGCATAGAAATTTTAACTGGACAATGTGATTTTCTCAGATGAAAGTTCTGTGTGGCTGTTTCCTAATACACTGAAATTCTGGACCAAACAAACTGAAAAACCTTTGTATCAGCGCCCAAAGCACAGTCCGAAATTTAACGTGTGGGGTGGCATATCTGTGTTAGGGGCATCGCCCTTCTGTGTATTTGAAGGGAAAATGAACAGTGAGCGGTACACAGATATTCTCGAGGGACATTTACTTCCATCTGCTCACATGTTCTATGGAAATTTTTGGATTTCCAGCAGGACAATGACCCAAAACATCGTTCAAAGCATTCACAGGCCTGGTTTATGACATTATTAGATTGGCCAAGCTATAGCCCTGACCTAAATCCAATAGAAAATGTTTGGGGACCTATGAAGGAAAGTGTCAATAAGAAAAATCTGACAAATATTGCTGAAATGAAAGAAGAGGCGGTCCGATAATGGGACAGCATGGACCACGACTTTCTAACTTCTTTGATCAGTAGTATGCCCCGCCGCATTGAAGCCTGCATTGCTGCCCATGGTGACTTGACAAAATACTAACTGTTCACCTGTCTTTGAATCTGGAGTTATGTTCTGCTAATATTCACATTTAATACGTGAGTAAGGAGTGAAAAAAATAAAAAATTTAAAATCTTTAAATTCTCAATAATTTCTGGTTGTACTGTAACAACTATAATTTCATTTTGAAAGTTAATTATCTAGTATGTGTGAAGACAAAAATTCAGATTATTCCATCCTCTTTTGATTATGTAATTTAACTATTACAATGAGTGAGATACATAGACAAGCCATGTTCTAATAAAGTGTTTGTGCTCCTACTAGAACTGACCGGAATATGACAGATCTTATATTGAAATTGTGTGTTTTGAGGAACCATGTATAAGATATTGTTTCTTTTCATCCATTGATGTCAATATACTGGTACAATGTACATGTATTTGGGGGAGATGTACTAATAACAGTGTTTGAAATAAGCCAAAAAACAGGAAGGCATCAGGGCTGGTAACTTCAAAATGTTACCAGCCCAAAATGGATTTAACCAGACCAGGCACCAAGATATGGTGAATTTACTCAGATGTATGGAACATCTAAAACAATTACCAGACCATTGGGCTGGCTAGTTGTAAATTTAGACCTCCGTCAGAAATCTAGTCTGTCTCGGGCGGTTGGACGGGCCTTATTTCACACACTGCTAATAACAAGATGAAAGGTCAAGACCTAAGCCCAGGGCTCCAGATATGTTTTCAACATCAGGAGTACGTACTCCTTATTTTTTCATTATAGGAGTACTGGAGTACATGTAGAGTACTGAATGGAAAATAATGGCGTATCAGTAATCTTGTGTTTTGTTTTATATATGCACCACAACATTGCTTCTCTTGTGTAAACAGGTCAATAAACAATAAAACAATACTTTTTCAGATAAATACTTCTGTAAATGATTTTAAGACCATACACCATTGCTGTGGTGCGTATCTGCTACGTTTTCTAAATTATTTCCTACCGTATCGTGCATATTTTCTCTCCGTACATATGCCGATACGGCCCTTATCTGGAGCCCTGTAAGCCTCAGATCATTTTCTAGAGATAAGTACAGTAAAATACCCCCACCTTATAAAAACGTGTGTTTGTGTTTGAGAGTATTTCTGATGATACAAACTGATGTTTACTTTCAGTTCACGATCTGCAGGCATTTGGTGGACAGAAGGTAAGTTTAAAACATGTTCTCCTCCATAGGAAGTGTTATTATTTCTAGAGCCAATAAGCATGAATCAGGTGAAATGTGGCAAGTACTTTCACAAGAGAGAAAGGGACAGAGAGGTCAGGGCAGCAGCACTGTTGCAGAAAGAGAGATCAATTTAATCAAGCACTGTCCATCTTTAGTTAGTATGACATCATTAACTCGCTCCTTTTTTCATTCTCTTGATCCCCATTGGGGATTCAGGCCAACATATTCCAATGATAGTTGTAAGAACTGAAGCTCAAGTATTGAGAATTTCTGGATTGGCCAATTTTCGTGGTGTGATGATTCATTGCATATGTGGAGTCATGATACAACATTCACTTACCCACGCTCTCAGTGTAGACCTTATGTCAGGATAACAATCACAGCTTGTCATGTGAAGGATGCATTTAAGGGTGAGGTGAAATTGGGTTTAACGTCGTGCTTGAGAATATTTCGCTCATATGACGACGTGCATGCGTGTGTATGTGCGGCTGCTTGTACTAGCCCAGACTGAAGCTGGTTTTATAGTGCTAGCCCACTGAGATACCATGCCGCAGTGAAGCATGAATACCCCATGCTAACATGCCACTCAGACACATTATACTGACTCCGAGCCGACCAGTCCTTGATGTACCCATTAAAGCCAGGCAGGGACCAACAAGTACCATATTTTAACGTCTTTTGGTATGACGCGGTCGGGGATCGAACCCGCAACCTTCCGCTCTCCGGGTGGACGCTCTAACCACTACACCACGGAGGCAGTTGCATTTAAGGGAGACTGCAGTTGAGTTACTTAGGTATTAAGGTCAAAGTATGTGTTTTCAATCAGTTAAGCATTTATGCCCTTGGAAAATATATACTGTTCAAAAGTAGTTAAAGAACACACAATTGCTTCCTATTACTGTGGTAATCTTCCGTGGGAGGACACATTGGTTAATGAAATATTGAGAAAACCTGGTGTTTCTCTAACACCTACATTATACATTGTTATATATGTTGCAGTTCAACATTTCTCATCAAATCAACCACCTGTCCTTTGGCATTGACTATCCTGGAATTATCAACCCTCTTGATGCAACATATGAAGCTGCTAACGAGGGTAAGATGTGTTACCTCCCCTTTCATCATATCACCTTGGTGGTAGCAGGGCTCCAGATAACTTTTGGGGGTGTGAGTGTACTTATAAATTGCTAGTGGAGGTGTACTGAGAATTTTGAAGGAGTACTGACATGATTTTGTGCGAGTGAGTTGGTGATGTGCTTTGTTATTTATAATATTAAACAACCCTTCAGCTATTAAACTTCATATATGTTAGGTGTACAAAGGTATTTATGTGTGTACATGATACACTTGAAATCTTATATTATGTCATACTTCATTGATTTTCATGTGTACATTACGCCTGTACACCCCGTATCTGTAGCCCTGTGGTAGAGTAAGTTTGTGGTCAATGAATTTGCTCTTGCTGACAACCTGGGTGTAATTCCACACACGGGCACAATGTTTGAGCCCGTTCTTGTGTAATTGTCCCCAGCCGCATAACGGAGGGGGGACCATGTTTTCAGCGGCGTGACGTCCTGATTCCTGATTCTTGTGAACGCTGATATCTCATGAACTCTTGTACCCAATGTCTTCAAATTTGGTGACAGCCTACATTAGGGGATTACCCAGACACCAGTCGATTTTGGTGACCTTGACCTTATTTTCAAGGTTACGACACTTTGACCGCTTTTTAAAACTCTTGTTAATGCGATATCTCATGAACTGTCATACCCAATGTCTTCAAATTTGGTGACAGCCTACATTGAGGGATTACGCAGACACCAATTTATTTGGGCGACCTTAACCTTATCTTCAAGGTCACCACGACACTTTTAACGCTTTTCCAACTGTTGTTATCCCTCGCAACGCCGCTTTGCGGGGGTATTAAAATGGACTTTGTC
This sequence comes from Haliotis rubra, assembly GCF_003918875.1. Taxonomy (NCBI): domain Eukaryota; kingdom Metazoa; phylum Mollusca; class Gastropoda; order Lepetellida; family Haliotidae; genus Haliotis; species Haliotis rubra. Next base: position 1,075,627 of record NW_025767368.1, on the reverse strand, counting down.
CGTGCGGCGTCGCGTCCAATCCGTCCGTGCACATTTGTCTTTTCTCCGAGCAGAACTCTAAAACCGTTCAATATTTCTTCACCAACCTTTGCACATACGTGGATCTGGTGGTGTACTGGTGCCTTTGGTAGTTTTTGAATTCTGAATTAAATATTTTTGCGCGTTTCCATGGCAACAAGTTCGACTTTGACTGAAATTGGTGGTAGTGCTCTTTTCCGGAGCAGAACTCTAAAACCGTTCACTATTTCATCACCAAACTTGGCACATAGATAGATCTGGTGGTGTACTGGTGCCTTTTGGTAGTTTTGGAATTTGAATAAAATATTTTTGGCGTTTCCAGGGCAACAAGTTTGACTTTGACTGAAATTGGTGGTAGTGCTCTTTTCAGAGCTGAACTCTAAAACTGTTCAATATTTCTTCACCAAACTTGGCACATAGATAGATCTGGTGGTTTACTGGTGCCTTTGGTAGTTTTGGAATTCTGAATAAAATATTTTGGCGTTTCCATGGCAACAAGTTTGACTTAGCCTGAAATTGTGGTAGTGCTCTTTTCCGAGCTGAACTCTAAAACTGTTCTCTATTTCTTCACCAAACTTGGCACATAGATAGATCTGGTGGTGTACTTGTGCCTTTGGTAGTTTTGGAATTCTGAATAAAATATTTTGGCGTTTCCATGGCAACAAGTTTGACTTAGCCTGAAATTGTGGTAGTGCTCTTTTCCGGAGCTGAACTCTAAAACTGTTCACTATTTCTTCACCAAACTTGGCACATAGATAGATCTGGTGGTGTACTGGTGCCTTTTGGTAGTTTTGGAATTCTGAATAAAATATTTTTGGCGTTTCCATGGCAACAAGTTTGACTTAGCCTGAAATTGTGGTAGTGCTCTTTTCCCGAGCTGAACTCTAAAACCGTTCACTATTTCTTCACCAAACTTGGCACATAGATAGATCTGGTGGTGTACTGGTGCCTTTTGGTAGTTTTGGAATTCTGAATAAAATATTTTTGGCGTTTCCATGGCAACAAGTTTGACTTAGACTGAAATTGGTGGTAGTGCTCTTTTCCGGAGCTGAACTCTAAAACCGTTCAATATTTCTTCACCAAACTTGGCACATAGATAGATCTGGTGGTGTACTGGTGCCTTTTGGTAGTTTTGGAATTCTGAATAAAATATTTTTGGCGTTTCCATGGCAACAAGTTTGACTTAGCCTGAAATTGTGGTAGTGCTCTTTTCCGGAGCTGAACTCTAAAACTGTTCTCTATTTCTTCACCAAACTTGGCACATAGATAGATCTGGTGGTGTACTTGTGCCTTTTGGTAGTTTTGGAATTCTGAATAAAATATTTTGGCGTTTCCATGGCAACAAGTTTGACTTAGCCTGAAATTGTGGTAGTGCTCTTTTCCGGAGCTGAACTCTAAAACTGTTCACTATTTCTTCACCAAACTTGGCACATAGATAGATCTGGTGGTGTACTGGTGCCTTTTGGTAGTTTTGGAATTTGAATAAAATATTTTTGGCGTTTCCATGGCAACAAGTTTGACTTAGCCTGAAATTGTGGTAGTGCTCTTTTTCCGAGCTGAACTCTAAAACTGTTCACTATTTCTTCACCAAACTTGGCACATAGATAGATCTGGTGGTGTACTGGTGCCTTTTGGTAGTTTTGGAATTTGAATAAAATAGTTTTGGCGTTTCCATGGCAACAAGTTCGACTTAGACTGAAATTGGTGGTAGTGCTCTTTTCCAGAGCTGAACTCTAAAACCGTTCAATATTTCTTCACCAAACTTGGCACATAGATAGATCTGGTGGTGTACTGGTGCCTTTTGGTAGTTTTGGAATTCTGAATAAAATATTTTGGCGTTTCCATGGCAACAAGTTTGACTTAGCCTGAAATTGTGGTAGTGCTCTTTTCCGAGCTGAACTCTAAAACTGTTCTCTATTTCTTCACCAAACTTGGCACATAGATAGATCTGGTGGTGTACTTGTGCCTTTGGTAGTTTTGGAATTCTGAATAAAAAATTATGGCGTTTCCATGGCAACAAGAGTCACTTAGCCTGAAATTGTGGTAGTGCTCTTTTCCGAGCTGAATTCTAAAACTGTTCTCTATTTCTTCACCAAACTTGGCACATAGATAGATCTGGTGGTGTACTGGTGCCTTTTGGTAGTTTTGGAATTCTGAATAAAATATTTTTGTCATTTCCATGGCAACAAGTTTGACTTAGACTGAAATTGGTGATAGTGCTCCTTTCTGGAGCAGAACTTTCAAAACCTTTCATTACTCTCCTTCCACTTTTCTATATACACACCTAAATATTTGACATAATCATAACTTCGTGAGACATAATCATGAAGAGTATTTTGCCATTGCAGGGGATATTGATGACTTTGTCTTCTTGTTAACATGACATCTCATACACTGTTGTATCCAATGTCTTCAAAGTTGGTGACAGACTACATTTGGGGATTACGCAGACACCAGTCGACTTGGGTGACCTTGACCTTATTTTCAAGGTCACCACAACACTTTGACCACTTTTCAAACTTATGTAAATGCGTTATCTTATGAACTGTTGTACCCAGTGTCTTCAAATTTGGTGACAGCCTACATTTGACCTTGACCTTATCTTCAAGGTCACAACAACACTTTGACCACTTTTCAAACTTATGTAAACGCGACATCTCATAAAACATTGCACCCAATGTCTTCAATTATGTCGACAGCCTACATTGGGTGATTATGCAGACACCAGTGATTTCAGGCATCTTGTATGTGAGGAAAAAATAAAAAGTAGTAAATATGTTATGAATATTCCATTCTTTAGTGGCGGGGGACATTGCCATATTAGTGGCGAACACTTGTTCACTATGAAGTTGAATTTTGCTTAAAATGGCCTGAAATCTTACTCAGTTTTTCACTCATAAATCCACTTTGTGGACTATTATGGCAAAGTTTGTAAGTCTGTTCTGCCTTCTAAGATTCAAGACATAGTGCTTACATCGGATGCAAGTAATGGCAGCATGCCATGCTTTATAACCGTCATGTACTGAGTGATGTTGGTTTCCTAGCAGTGTCATGTACCCATTATCAGCATGACAAACAAACACTTCAATCACTGGGCTGGCCTACCAGTCTTTTGTAGTGGTTAAAGTGTTCGTTGTCACGCTGAAGGCCGGGTTCGATTCCCCACATGGGTACAATGTGTGAAGCCATTTCTGGTGTTTGGACTGTTGCTAGAAGCGGCGTAAAACCATAGTCAGTCAGTCAGTATAACTGCAGGGCAAGGATTTTGGAAAGGGCATCTGTGTATATAATGCTCAAGTCACAAAGTGCATGAAGTTAACATGTTAGGTAACTGGAAAGGGAAGAGGGAGTGAAAGAAGAACCCTGTAGAGAAGACAGCATATTAAATTAGGAGCCAAATTTCACAAGAATAAAGTTGAGTTGGCTCCTAATATTCTTGAAGAAAGACTTAAATTCTTACACAAACAAAACAGGTTTAGAGTTACAACCAATACTGGTGCAAGGATTCCTATGAATCACCCCGCACTGACACCAAAACGTGTCTCTTTTTCAAGATTTTACAGTGTTATTCAGGGCTCATACAGATTATAAGGCTTTTTTAAGAGCTTTTCAAGCCCTAATCAACAATTTTTTCGAACTATAGAAACACATGTAACATATAAGAAGTTGAAAATAGACAAGGTGAGGACCAACCATCAGGGGGAAATAACTCTTAGCGTCATCGCCTCACTAGGAAATCCGTTTTTACATTGTATATTAACTAACACCTACTGCCATTGCAATGTATTTTATTGTGTATTAGTTTCCTGTAAAGTCATAACTTGACCCATTTTGCTACATTTAGGGCCTTTTCCACTGCCAGGCAAATGACTGGCAATAAGGGGCTTTTCAAGGGGGTAAAATGTTCAAATTTCAGGCTTCTACATGCTGGTGTGAACCTTGTTATTATCCTGAGGGACTAGTACTATTCTGATGTATAGGGTTATCTGTTGCAGGGCTCGATTTAGTGCTTTGTTACTTGTACTGATGCAACCCAGTATTACATAGCTATAAAAACAGTGCAACTAGAATTATGCTGGTGCAACTAGGTTTTTATCTTATGTTGCACATAGTGCAAGTAGGTTAACATCTCTTAAATCGAGCACTGTGTTGTGATGCTGAACAAGGGGACCGCAGCCCAGAATATAGGGCAGTTTTCCCCTCTGGGTTCTAAATGTTAGTTTCTAGAAACTATCAGCAGCTGTTGAATTCTGTCCTGACCATTAGCCCAAGTTCTTTTAGTCTGAGAATACTGCTTATTTTCATTTGTTGTAATTTTATTTTAAAGGACATTTTCCTCAATTACAACATTTATTATGCCCCCGCCATATATGGCAGGGGCATATAGGGTTACCCTCGGTGTCCGTCCGTCCGTCGTCCGACGAAACAGGGAATGTATTCTATCCACTTCTCCACCATAACCGCTCTGTGGAATTCAGTGAACTTATACATGGGCTTTCTTGGGACTCTAATGGTGTGCATCTCATATTTTGTTTTTTTATTTTATTGTTTTTTTTTGTAAGTTTAGAGACATTTGAACTTAGGTACATTTTGCTGAATTTCTCTATGATGATAGTGTAATAGGGGATGAAGTCTATCCACTTCTCCACAAAAACTGCTCAACAGAATTGAATGAACTTCTACATGTCTTTTGTAGGGACTCTAGAGGTGTGCATTTCATAATTTTTTATGCAATTTCTTACTTTTGTCACTTTTACAGATGTTTGAACTTAATTGAATTTTGTTCTATTCAGCCAGTTAGGTCCCATACAGAGGGTGTACGTTATCCACATCTCCTCAAAACTACTTTATGGAATTCTTTTAGATTACACCACATCTCCTCAAAACTACTTTATGGAATTCTTTTAGATTACACATGTGCTTTATAGGGACTCTAAAGGCATGCAGCTCATATTTTGATTTTGTGTTTCATCATTTTTCCAATTTTAATGCCGTTTGAACTTAGATCAATTTTGTTGAATTTCTGTCTGAATATAGTGTTGTAGGGGGTGAAGTCTATCCACTTCTCCACAAAAGCTGCTCATCAGAATTGATTGAGCTTCTACGTGTGTTTCATTGGGTCTCTAAAGGTGTGCATCTCATACCTTGTTCATCCAATTTCTTAATTTTGTCACTTCTACAGATGTTTGAACTTAGTTGAATTTGGTTCTATTCATCCAGTTCGTCCCATACAACAGGGGGTGTACGTTATCCACTTCTCCTCAAAAAACTGCTTTATGGAATTCATTTAGATTACACATGTGCTTTATAGGGACTCTAAAGGTGTGCATCTCATATTTTAATTTTAGATTTTATTTATTTTTCCAATTTTAATGCCGTTTAAACTTGAATAAATTTTGTTGAATTTCTCTCTGAATATAGTGTTATAGGGGATGAAGTCTATCAACTTCTCCACAAAAACTGCTCAACAGAATTGATTAAGCTTATACAAGTGTTTCATTGAGACTCGAAAGGTGTGCATGTCATAGTTGCATAGATGTTTCTTGAACTTGTTCGTGAATTTTGTTCAATTATTGATCATTATATGTCTTATGAATGTCAGCGGGGGCATCCGTGTCCCTGGACACAATTTTTTCTTGTTTTTCTTCTGCGTCTTGGTTATTAACAAAAACAAATACCATCTTAAATACAAGAAAGGAAACAATTACAAGCATGGCAAGCATTTCTAGGGGAGTATATTAAATATGTTCTATTAAATGTATTTTCATTACAGGTGTTCTTTCTTCCAATGGGCTTAGATATTTCCTTTTCCTGAGAAAGCAATTTGTATATATTTCATCAACACTGTGAAAACAAAGCATCAAAAATATTTTTGCAATTTTATTACATATACATTTATAAACACATAACGTAATGATGACGTGATAGAAATGCTGCATTCATGTGCAAAACTGGCCATATTGGCTGGAGCATCACTCATGACATGTCAGCTTTGGTGATCGTCAACTCAAGCACGCTTCTTTAAACAAGTCTACTGCGAAACACACACTCATGTCAACACCGGATTCCAGTTCCTATTCCCATGAACGTCCCAAACGTCCCTCCTCCCTGTACCATTGTCTTTCCCACCTGCTGCACCAACTCACGACCACGCATTCCGTACCTGCAACAATAATGTAACTAAGTAGCAGCAGGATAATATATCAACATCTACATTGTATATGAGAGAGACAAGTTCAACTTGTAACATGATTATTAGCCTGAAGCAAATTTCAAGACCTACTTCTATAACTTTGGTGATTGTCCAACCTTTTTTGCACAGATATGATTCAATGAGACTAAGTCCTGGTTTAATTAACTATGTTCCAAACTATGTTAAAGACCAAGGTCAACTGTTCATAATACCATCATATGTTATTTCTGTCTGAACCCTAATCAGGTGTTCTGTATCTAATGAATAATCTAAACTTGCTGACATCCAAAATTTAAGATGTAAAAAAACAGGGTTCAATTTTTATTCTGCCAACTAATATTTCTTAAATGCCAGTTACTGTTGATTAGATTATACTAAATAATGTAAAAGACTTTAATTCAAACCTGTGGAAAGTTTTTTCACACTTATAATCACCCTATATGCCAAAATTAGCAAATATACCTTTCTTAAATTGCTACATGATTACACTATATCTGTCAAGCTGCAATAATGTATAGTCAGTGTAAATTATTAAACGTCTCAGGTCCAAGATCCTTGCTAACCTATTTAAACGTTTTCTTGTACAGCTAATGACCACGATTACCCAGTTAAAACAACTCACCTGAGAGCTGAGAATCCCCCAAACAGAGCCCCAGATGCCATGCCTACACAGAATCCCATCATGAAGCCCATTTTGACCGGTCCCAGCAACTGGGGCCATGCCCCATGGAGTAGCTACTAGGCGGTGGAGCTGGCATTATCAGGGGGGCAGATGCACACTATGAAAGTACTGAAAAATAACAATGGTCTGGTTATAAATGTTCCTGTTGATCAAATATATTAATGCCAACTTCACAAAACTCCAGATAGTGACAAAATATCTCAATAAATGTTCATCCCTATAATCGTGCCAAATTGCACTGATATGTGATAGAATAAGGTGAGGTGAGGTGAGATTGGGTTTAACGTCGTGCTTGAGAATATTTCGCTGATATGACGACATGCATGCGTGTGTATGTGTATATGCGGCTGCTTGTATTAGCCCAGACTAAAGCTGGTTTTATAGTGCTAGCCCACTGAGATACCATGCCGCAGTGAAGCATAAATATCCCTCACATTATACTGACTCCGAGCCGACCAGTCCTTGTACCCATTAATGCCGAGAGCCATTTAGGGAACAACAAGTACCATATTTTAATGTCTTTTTGTATGACGCAGTCGCAGGATCGTAACCGCGACCTTCCGCTCTCCGGGCGGACGCTCTAACCACTACACCACGGAGGCGGTCCAATAAGTGAAAGACAAATCCCTGATTTGATTTGTTTTGGCGGTCAATATCCCACACAACTGGTGTATATGACAGGGCATCTCAAATGACTTTTATGAATTTTTATCAGCTTGAAATAAAGTTATGATAATGAAATACTTTGATTACTACTACTGCTTATAATCATGAAACTAGTCCTACAAAACACTGTAGACATACATGGTACACAATCAACACTTTTTTTCTAAGTTTTGTACGCATAAGTTTGTTTCACAATTAATATTTAAAAATTAATGCAGGGAATGATAGCTGAAAAAATATATAACAATAATATACTTGTGATTTGGTAATATGACCTGTGGAAACTAATACAACTGAAATTAGGTGAAACCAAAGACGTACAAAGATGTATCATTTTGTATGAAATTTACTCAACAGGCTGATGGGCTAATATTAGCTCTTTTGTTTGTGAAATCAGTTGAGGTGGGGTAATTTTTAATTTAAACCAAGACACTGATTGCGACAATTTGCCATCTAAAACAACACCATTTGCAACGCCCCAGTTCGTAGAACCTCAGAATCCGTTCACTTAAGCACGTGCGATGAGCTGGAACACCTCAAGGATAAACCCAATGGAACTGATACGAATGATGACATCTGGGATTTGGTAATGACGTATTAATTAAGTCAACACGAAGGGAGGTTTAATTTGTATTACCAAGGATGCGGCGCTTTCCACAGATTATTGAAAACATTTGAAGCCTGACCTTGCGTGTTTGCTTTTGACCCATTTGACAATAACGACTACCACCAGATGACGCGATAAAGAGGATCCCAGTGTAACAAAGTCTGACTCCAAAACCTGATGGATTCATACACAAAATAGCAATACGATGATTGCATGTGTGTACCTTTTCGAATTGTGACAAGTTACAGTGGCCGAGGCATCGCGCACCTGCAGTTAAGCTTCGGAAACCATTTTGTATCCCATGAGCACTTTCGTCATTTCCGGTTTCCATGTTTTGCCCTTCGAATGGCGTTTACTGAACATTGTTAAGTCTCCTGATCATTGGGATCGTTTAAAGGAAACGCATCTGTGCATATTTCAACAACACCTTTCCTTGTGATTCCATTGTCGAGTGCGGGAAAGCAAAATTTGAATGTAGTCAATAACAATGTCCTCATGTCAGCGTGCTGGCCAAGTGGTCTAGGGGTATGATTCTCGCTTCGGGTGCGAGAGGTCCCGGGTTCGACTCCCGGCTTGGCCCCAATTAAGTTTTGGTTTATATTTCAAGATATATTGTCGAGTGAAATAATCCGCGAGGGTGTGAGCAATGGTTCGTACGAGATCGGATGAATGAAGTTCAAAATTCATTTACAATGTTGAAACATGCAATCATTATGATATCAATTGTTTGTCAGAGCCTACACCCCTCAAAGATGTGATTCCACATTGACTCCATTTTGTACCTCAAGCCACTCACTACATTCACGTGACAGGAAACAAAACATCGAACAATGGATTGTCTATACCAGATTTGATTACATTCAGGTTCCCACCATTTTGGAGCAATATTTCTGAGAGAGACATTAAACACCAAGCAGGTTGTAGTATTATGTATGTAGGCAGTATTCCACACACACTGAATACTTTTTGTAGCCAAAGTTAATGTAGGATAAATTGAATGGTGCTTTATTACGGAACACCTCTTAAACGTTTGCTATAAGATTCCCACCTGTTATCTCCACAGTATTACCTCACCAATATCGTCAATGAAGCACCGTGATCTATAATTGGCACATTAGGCATTGGTGGGTCACATCAAAGCATGACAGGCTTTGTATAGAGAAAATTCCAAACTTAAACACATATTTTCAGTAAATCATGTAATGAAAATTATTGACATAATTTGTGGTTAGTAGCCAGTACCTAATCAATCAAACTCTCTGTTTACAGAACAGATGATGTTCCAATATTTTGTTAAAGTTGTGCCGACCACCTACACTCAAATTAATGGCAAGGTAAGTACATCAGGATTTATCTGAAGAAATGGATATGCATGTGATATCCGTAAAAGCTTATATAATGCTTCATAATTTCTAACCTTTCACAATTTTCTATGTATATATAAATAAGCTTTTTGCTGAAATAAGCTTGTAGAATTCTTGCAATAAGAAAAAATCATGTTGACAAAGTCAGCCTTAGCATTATGTGTTTTATGATAGATAATTGTGTTTGTAAGTTTGGTCTCTGCATGAGCATGTGTAATTAAAGACAGAGAAACAAGCTCTACACAGGAAAATAACAAATGTTAAATATTACCCAAAAATATATATTTCTAAATTGAACAATAATTCACATGGCCAACACAGTCAAGAGAACATTTTGACGTATTGTTTAAGAAATGCCACCAACTCAGTTGGTAATATTACTTGCTAAGGAGGCATACTAACAAATATAAGTCAAAATGTTTGAGATTAAAACAAAATTACTTTGATATTCAAAGATAGGTACAAAGTTTTGACTGTTGTTCCAGACGCTGCACACCAATCAGTTCTCAGTGACCAAACATTCCAAGACCGTGGCTGGGGGAGCAGGGGAGAGTGGCCTGCCAGGAGTCTTCTTCATGTATGAGCTCTCACCTATGATGGTTAAATATACAGAAAAACAGAGGTATGTGCTTAGGGAAAACTACTAACCATTCTCAGCTTTGTTCCTGGGTTATTAACAGAAAACATATTTTGCTCGGAAACCACTGGATCAGTGAAACTGGAGCATAATACACTTGTTCCAAATATTGATGACACTTGGATATGTTAATGAAGCTTTAATGTAATTTTTAATGTTGCCACCATGGCAGCCATATTAAATTTTTTTTATTTTATTGTCCTTTACTCAAATTATATAATGTTTGGTATATGTTTGGGGTGGAATATATTTAGCAATATTTGAAACTTGATTTGAGCACTTTAGTATTTATGCAGAATATATTTGAATATCATCCTCACAAGCAACGTTTGTCCAGGAGCTGTCTTAGCTTTTTCAACTGTTGACAACATATCTAGCTGATTTTTGTAATAAACTTTAGTCTCTTCTGCAAGTCTCTTGACAAATTTACATAATAGAGGCTCTGTTATGTGTGCATCAGTAGTTTCTAGATAAATAATGTTTAATGTAGACCTACATGCAGGGGTGGAAATAACCCATTGCCCGACGCCCGAGTCCAGTGTTTTTTTCTGTCGGGCAAGCAAATTTGTATATCACACTGTACCGGTGTCCAGTTGATATTCCAATGTTAATTATGTTGTTTATTTAAAAAAGCAACAAGAAAACGGCCGGTATAGTGGAAGACTTATCAGGGCAAGTGATTTTACATGTGACACTGTACCGGAGTACACTAGCAATTTTAAAGTTATTTCCACCCCCTGACATGTGTAGATGTTTTAATGAAATGTCATCTGATGAACTGAAAGACATTCAGGAGCAGGTTTGGCTTGTTTTGTTTGTTGTTTAATGCTGCTGTCGGCAATGTACCAGTAACTTATGTTTGAGTCCTCATATGGGTTGTGATATCTGAAGCCTTTTACTTCAAGTAGGATAACACCACACTCACTCAACAATATGTCAATATATCTACCTCTGTATAGGACGGGTATATGTATGTTGAATACTGTTGATAGACTAATGCTTAGTCTCTGAATATATATAATTTTGATAGTAACAAACAAGCCCATTGGAATTGAAAAGGAGCCCCAGGGACACCAGCGATTCAGAACCTGAGGAAATTTAGACTTGCTTTATTTAGGGCTTTAGCACTGCAGAGAGGGCTTGACAGTAGGGAAAATAATGTGGTTCAGGGACTGTGAGACAGACTATACTGTTGGATACTGGCTATTGTGAAGATGTGTCAACACTCACTGTCTGGGAGCTCACAAGAGTTGTCTCCCTTGGACAGCTTTCCTTTTCATAGCTGCAATTTGCAACAAGGCCGTGTGACTTGTGGGTTGTACCAGTGATGGGGTGTGCATTAATCTTGGGCCCCATACCTCTGTCAATAACAGGAACTGTTTACATGTGAATGACTTTGTATTATGATGATTCCACAGCCAAGTAGTTCTAGTATTGCTGAATTTTACTGACCACTACTTTTTACTTTCAGATCCTTCATGCATTTTCTGACAGGTGTTTGTGCAATAATAGGAGGAGTATTTACAGGTAAATACACAACACCACTGAGTAGTCATAATAACCCCTAAGGAGTAAGGAGTCATTATCCAGAAGCTAGCAATGCACAGGGCTTGAGTAAGGATGAGTACATTGAACAGTGCAGTATACTGGTTCTTAGTTACGACTACAAACATGCATGCATACACCTGCACATATAGATATGCACGTATAAGGGCAGTGATCTTGAATGCAACCTTAAATCCCTGTTGTACCTCTGAGTACCTGAGGGGTGGGGTTGGTAGCCTAGTGGTTAAAGCGTTCACGTGGAAGACCCGGGTTCAATTCCCAACATGGGTACAATGTGTGGAGCCCATTTATGGTGTCCCCCCACCATGATATTGTTGGAATATAGCTAAAAGTGGCATAACAGTTAACTCGCTCACTGCCTTGGCAACTGTTATAATGTGATACTAAAGTATGTGAGGGACAGTCTTTATGTAACCATGGCGTTGTGGAAAGGGCCTTGGTATCATGGGTCTGAGGCCACCCCAACCCCCAGTACACCATGCATGCAATGCCAATGGGCTGAATATCATATATGATGGCTGATTGTAAATGACTATGCACTGGCAGCTTGAACCATTGCCGGGTGTTATCAAAGGGTGATTTACCTGACCCTGGGTATTATTTACAGGGCAGCCTTGTGGTTAAAACATACTGGTACCCATCATGCCAAGGACACAGGTTCAATTCCCAACATGGGTACAATGTGTGAAGTCCATTTTTGGTTTCCCACGGTGATATTGCTGGAATATTGCTAAAAGTTGCCCCCAACTCACTCACTTGCTCGCTGTTGCTTGAAGGCAGCCTGATACAGCTGGAATATTATTGCTGACAATGGTGGTACATCAACATCCAACATCAACTCTCTGCCCCATGATATCAGACTGTCACCAACAACTTCAAATCTCATGTAAAGACATTCCTTTTCCGAAAATACTATCACTGCTAGATTTCCTTGTTCCTGCTTGTTTTAAATACTGTGTATATACTCATCATAGCGCTTAGAGCAGACACTGGAGTATTTTAGCGCTTTATAAATTCACTCATTATTATTTTATACACACACTCATCACCTGTATGTACCGATCCATTGATTGTGTCTCTGTTTTACAGTTGCTGGTCTCCTAGACGGGATGATCTACCATTCTGCTAGAGCCATCCAGAAAAAGATTGACCTGGGAAAGGCATCCTGATTTAATCAAGATATTTTAGCTGCAGACTATTTGCTCTCAGACTACTTGGCATCATAACAGAACGTCCCATCTATGGGGTATCTGTTGCTTCGGGAAGTACGTTTAGCTTGGGTTTTGCTCTATAATAAAAGGGAAACAAAATACTTCACATTACCAGACAGATCAATGCATTGTGGTCCATTGTATGATATTTGATATTTGATCTTAGTGCAGTGTTCACAGGGACTGCAATTCTGCTGATTAGTTAGTAAATCCCCTTTTGATAATCGGTTTCAGAAGTTTTGTCTGTCTCTGGCTATTTATCTTACAGAGGGCATGATTAAGCTCATTTACAGTTGGCAGTTTGAATCGGATTCTAAGAGTATTTTAGTCAAGGTCTAACACATCCCACTTGCAATAAATGCTTAATGACAATCCCTCAGTTGCACACAAGAATCAACAACAGTTGTGACCTCGGTATTACTTTTCGCTAAGCATTCATCTAATGGCTTCTTTGTAAGGAACACAATGTCGAGAAAACTGACATACCCTTAACTTTTTGTGGTTCAAACAAAGCTTGTAGTCTGTCAGCACAAAATGTATTTTGTATATCAAGAGTGCGAGGTAGGTCTGATTGAACAAGGCCAGTGCGATAGTGTGTGGCGCCCATAGGTCCCAGGGTAGTCCCACGTAGATTCTCATTGATGTATGCATTTGAAGCACATTTTAAGCCGCCTCTCACCCGTTGCCTGGTAATGCAGGAATATTGCTAAAGTGGCCTAAAACTGTTGTCTTTAGGTTTCCACTGAAACAATGTCATTGTTTCAATGTAGATAAAGCCTGGCCCCCATGATGATTGGGAAGAGCTGTGAAGGACAGTGTCTAAACTATAGTTATTGTCTTGGTCATACTGTATGCTATTTATTAACAACATCGGTATGTGACAACGACTTCGTCGGCCCACTTCTAATGTACAGATGCTATGTAAGACTGTATCCCGATACTGGTATTAACTGACTGGTTGTGAAGAATCTTATAATCTGTCAATCCTTCCACTTACTGTCCCTGTCTCAAACTGTATGATATAACTGTAGTGTACAGTCTCCGGGATATAACCGGGAGAGAAACTAGGTAGTCTCAGAGCAGATCTTTATGGTATTTACTATCTATTTTTGTTGGTATTTTGTTTCTAATAAAACGTGGAAAACTATCTCGATTGATATTTGTCTGCTTTATCAGTCAGTGACCGTATACCACTGAGAAGATGGTGCGAGGTGTATAATGAGTCTGGTCCTCATCTATATCCAGGCAGTGACATGAGGAAGTCTGTGGCGATCAGCATATCCGCCTATAGATGGGATTCCCAATGGTAACAAGGCTGAAAGATGAGAATCGCCGTGTCAGAGTGTGTGGCCTGGCGTCTTCGATACTGTTCAACATGTCTTTATGAAGCTGCACATATTCCTGCAAGATGGAAATATTATCTCGTGACAACTCTATAAATTGCTACGGCTTAAATCGTTGTTTAATGCCATACTCAACAATTCTCTAACTCTTCGACAGAGGTCTGTAAATAATCGAGTCTGCACCCAACAAGTTAATGATGTGATTATCGGTGTGATTGGATGACACACCGTCAACCAAATGTGGGAACCTTCCATCAGATCCTGCAAATCGCATCTTACGACAGCATGGGTTTACGACATAACATGATCATCACGATGTTTGTTGAACGGTTTGGCAGTATTGGAGACTTGTTACTTCATGGGACGAGGTCACGCCGAAAACCCGGGTTCGAATCCCCACATGGGTACAATGTGTGAAGCCCATTTCTGGTGTCCCCCGCCGTGATGTTGCTGGAATATTGCTAAAAGCGGCGTAAAACCAAACTCAGTCAGTTAGTCATGGGACGAGGGTATGGCCTGCCCCGTCGTCGAAAGTGCCTTAGTTTGCTGTGTAGTGTTGCGTCTTCTAGCCATGCCCAAAACCTTTGGTCTGGGGTTCGATTCTCTCCGGTATGTGTTTAACTGCAATGATTGATCATTCTTGGGTCATTCTATTTGCATTAGGCAGTCGTATGTGGCATTGTATTCAATGTGGTATAGGAATACCAGCCTGAGTAGATACCGAGTAAGTTATTTTCTTAAACATTGATACAAACATGAAACATGAATCGATAAATGAATTTTGTTGTTTAACGCCACAGTCAGCAGTATTCCAGCTGTGGCAGCGGTCTGTAAATAATCGAGTCTGGACCAGGCAATCCAGTGATTTATATCGTGAGCATCAATTTACTCAGTTGGGATGCGTGTCAACCAAGTCAGCGAACCTGACCACCCGATCCTGTTGGTCGCCTCTTGTGACAAGCATTTGTTGCTGAAGACCGATTCAAACCAGGATCTTCACGGGTAGGAAAATACGTAGGTATATATCGCATCATTAGGAGTATTTTGTGATGTATATTATATACTACTCGAAAGAAGTAAGTACACCCCAGTTTAAGTAAACTTAGGCTCACCATCATTCGTTACACTGCCAGCTTAAGTTGAGTTAGACTGAAGTACACCCGTTTGTTTTGTGTAACTGCAGTTAACCTATCATGCCATGACTAGTTATATTCAAATGAAAGAATATAATGGGTTTTTTAACTTCTTTTGAATAGCGTACATGCGAATTGTATCTTCCCTAGTCGCCAGTGTACAACACAATCCAGTCATTGATTCTAATACGGTTACATTCGATCATATGACCATGCAAGATATGCAACGTTGGCTTCAATGTGGCACTTACACATGTTCGTCTGGTCTGTTCATTGTCTTTATAATGCATTCAAACCCAGATTTTACGCGATGCCAGTTCTGGAATAAAATTTTGTCATTCTTTAATTTTTCAGATTTTTTTGGCTGAGCAGTAACTGGATATGTTGTGTGTGTGCTGCGTTTTCAAAGACATATAAGCATCAGTTACTTGTTGCTATGTTACATCTTGAGTTGACGCGTATTTAATACCTTGTCCGTATCCAACATTGACTGTTATGTGATGCAGTGATCCGCAAAGGTAATATTGTATTGTTTAATGAAAACGAACGAGGCCTGGTCGTCTTTTTCGGTTTATTCCGATGCAATATAGTTGGTAATATCAAACATTTGTACAATTTCCACATAATTATTGTGAGCGATGTTTACGTGCTGGAGACATCAGGAATGGGTTTCACACACTGTGCCCACCCACAGATAGCACTGATGAAGTAAACTGGAGTATTATGCTACTCTCAAAATTTAACGTCCATTGTGACTGTCTATACTCGTAGGACACTGTGGTGTCATTGTTTCAAACATCCAAACGTCGGGACACGCGGCATAGGAGAAAATCATCATTCAAGATGGCCGCCAGCAGCCATCTTAGAATAATACTCTTGATAATAGAAGCAGTATAATGTATACTCTAAGAGTTAGTTAAATTGTTTTATGCTTCATGAGAAGTAATTTTGACAAAGCAATTATTGTTTTATGAGCAAGTGTTAAGGAACACCCCATTTTGATCTTAACCAGCCCGACAGTCTATTTGTAATATTTAATGACCACTTTCCGCTGTTTCACTAATTGCCTGTCCCGAACCAAGTCAAAATTTGATTGTTTTCCTCTACGGTATAAATAGCCGAACCCTGACCGCAATATGGAATACGACCGAACCTTAAATAGAATTGTGTAACCAGCTTAGAATCCAGACAGACGAATGTGATCCGTTAAACTGTTCATGACTGAAAACGTACTGAGCGTCTGTCCACGTTTACATTTCACGCTGATGACGTATGTATTGTATTATATATATATACACTCACACACACCTACAAACAGCAATTACCTCGATATCTGGAAATATATTCATTTCCTACTGATTGATTGTACTACACATTTTAAACAACTGTATATATGCAACTGTCAAATAATAAATATGTACTAAATATGGAATTAAATAATAAAACGTTCGGTTTGTTTCTTATGTCCTATTCAGCCGGTGCAGGAAGACTGGATTAACTACATCGGCATTTAAAGTTTCGGAATGAACCATTTCAAATATAGAGAACAATGATTAAGCATATCTCAATAAGCCTCGGTAAAATACGTCAAGTTTCTTTGCAAAGTCAAGCGTGGCATGTTACATCCTAAACAGTGAATATCTGACTCATAGCGTTATTTCTAGTTATGGCCAGAGTGGCCCGATGTTCGGGTCTATTCCCCATAGAGTCCCGTGATGTCCACTCTGATGTCAGGGCTGAGGGTCAGGTGCTTGGACTCACACTGTCTGAAGAAGGTGAAGCTCCTTCCCTGGACTGCCCGCCATTTGTCCATGATGTTGTAAATGGCGCCGCCATCAACCATCACGCGGTCACAGTCGGAGTTGCCGTCCTCGATGTACATGGAGCGAAACGAAGCAAATGGGTAGTAGGCGGTGTTCTTGTACCGGATGTTGGACACTGTCAGGGTCGTCTCGTCCATTCCCACGTGAAGGTCAAGTCGGGCATATCCACCGTCATAGTAGTGCAAGTCCATGGACACGTCGTCTGTAAGAGACCGCAGGATGTCCACGCGATGAATAGGAGACGCCGGTCGGAAAGACGTGGGATCTGTTGTACCCAGAATCATGGACGAACCGAACGGAATCCAATCTAAACCGGCAGGGGGTAGCTGCAGCAGACGAGCGTTTCCGTCTTGATATAACACAAATACCTGTGCATATCCTTTCGCCCACGGCACCGGGCGCGAAATCCTGAAATAGTCGACGTCTGCCCACGTTTTTCCGCTGTCGAGATGTCGCATTTTCATTTTTTGAGGCTCACGCCACCAGAAATCAACATCTACACCTTCAATTACGAGTTCGTCACTTTTGTAGATAAAAAATGGCCTGTCGGGCTTCATGTAGCGTCTCTCCATCCGGAATTCTTCCACGTGCACCTCCACCGGAAAGAGAGTCAGTAAGGACAGCGACACATAGTTCTTCCGGAACTCGCTCCATGTGAAATCCGGAAAGTTCCAAACCACCTCCCTCTGTCCAGGAAGGAGATATTTGATGTCCAGGAGCGTCAGGTCCCTGTTTTTCCCTGTGTATGTAGCGTTTAGTAAAATTGCAAATTTCACTGGACGGATTTTCAGCACCATAATTGACCCTATCTCGGAGTCAATATGGCCACGGCTAGGGCCATCAAGGTCAAACTTGGCTTCCAAACCGGATGTTTGCATAATTTGTTTGTTGTTTCCAAACAACCTTAGCTCCGCTCCTTTGGTATACAGCTTCCCATGTTTTGCAGACAATTTAAAATCTTTAAAACTCCAGTGAACTGGCGGTAGAAAAGGGCAGTTGTTTTCATCCGGCTCTCGCCTGTTGGAGAATGAAGGGTACATCGGTAGAGTAGCTGTCAGAGTGTAGTTGGCGATGTTGGCCATGTATAGGGGAACGTGCACGTTGTCTTCTTCGGCACATTTGGTTATGTAGCTGCGCTGGGAGACGGTTGCGTTCCTTTTGTAGAGGTTGGGTTTGCCAAGCTTCTTCATGACTGACTCTGCCTGACAACGTAGCTTACAGTCAAAGACATCTTGAGTAAGGACGCTGTCCGATATCTGTAATTTCACGACGTCGACCTCGACACCATCTGGTGAACCACATACTATATTCATAGTGTGAACTCCGTGGTAAAGTCCGATTCCTTTCCCAATCTGTCCACTATTCCGGAAAACGTTCCATAAATGACCAAAATTGCTCTCATTTTTGGACATGAATGATCCAACAACAGTACGGTCAATTTTGATGGAGCATCTGTCTTGAAGTCCGTCATTCGAGAAGAGCACACCCGTCACGGTTACCCAGTTAAAGTCTTTTCGTAAGCAGAATGTCAGTGAAATGCTCTCTCCGTCTCCGAAATGCACAGTCCTCCCTGATGTGGAGTTTGAACGGGAATTGATTGTATGCTCTCCCTTTGAATTGGCAGCATGTAGAAGAAGAATCTTCCCCTGACATAGTAACCCAGTGCCGAGCAACACACACAACGCGGACACTAAACTGGACATCGTGCTTCAAGTACCTTTGTCTCTGTTACGCCTGACTGTCGTTGGATGAAGACACGACCCGCAGCTCAGGCATATAAGACAGTCTGTATCTTTTCATCTTTAATCACCCATATAATTACAGATGTAGTCCTCCGAGGTCGCACTAAACAATGCTATTCTCCCCGCCTCCCCGCTTCATCATCACCTGGAAGCCGCCACTTTGCGCTCTGGCTATTTGTAGATGGATACAGTGTTTTTTGTCCAGTAGAGGGCGGCTGATTAGGCTCCAGCGACTGAAGTGGAAGCTTTCTAATTAACTGTGTTGTGTAGCTCGTTTTGTTCTTTTCGTTGTTCGCCTTAAAAGAGCAATAAGTTAAAAGAAACAGTTCCTTTAGTTTAATGGTCCTCACTAACCCGTAAGAGGCAAAACCAACTTGTTTATCAGGGCTTTGTAGGGGAGATTAAAATGATTTACTCATGACGTCACGACAGAGCCGTCCCCCTTTCGCCAGCCACTCGTCAGTGTACTCCGGCCGATAGGTAAATACCTGCGCTGGTAGGGCGACAAGTGTTTCAAGCTGGGCCACCCCTGCGACGCACTGCAGAATTTCAAAGATCCTCTTTTTCAGTAAACTTTCAATTTGAAACTTGTTTAACTGACGTCTTCTATATAGTACTCTATCACGATCCCTTTTCCGCTTTCAG
The DNA here is from genome assembly GCF_003918875.1 of Haliotis rubra. NCBI lineage: Eukaryota > Metazoa > Mollusca > Gastropoda > Lepetellida > Haliotidae > Haliotis > Haliotis rubra. The sequence continues at coordinate 1,055,997 of NW_025767368.1, read as the reverse complement.
AAAGCCAGTCCCACAACTACCGCTGTGTTGCCTAATCACATAACTGCACGCTGCACGCTGTGGGCATAACGCCTTCAGATTGAATATATTTTCTACGCTGTAATTGTTATTCTGAAATATGCTTCGTATACAGCTCACGGAACTCACATGGACACAACTCGGTGTCCATGCAATAGAGACGGAGAAAGCATATTTATAGACTTGCACAAGTGACTAATGCAGTACATTTTTATTTAAATAATTATTTCTAGAATATATAAATAATAACAAGTTGCCCTCATAAAGACTTGCGTCCTTAGACCTACTGTCCGCATGCCCGTTATATGGATAGAATAACTAAATACCCATGGATCATTCAATACAGCCTTGGAGCAAGGCTAGAAGGGTATCGTGTTGACAATACGTGAATTCGTTACTGTAACGGAATATTTCGTAATTTAGTGTGTATTCCGCGACAATTTGCGTTGGGAATATTCGGGCAGGGACTGATAAACGTGCCAGTTGTCACTTACGTGTTGTGAAACCACCTGAACTGTTGACGCAGGTCGGAAGAACGGATGTTCGATATTCAACCATAGCGACATGGAGAATATAAACCTCAGGGTCTGTTGGTATCAAATATTTGAACATGAGTTTTAAACGCCGACATGTAGACAGTACATCTAACCAGCTTCAGGTATAGAGAGATTAATCATGGCGATCAACGTATTGTAATGTAAATTAACTGAATCATATCTCGGCGGTGCCACTGAATCCCGTCCGAGCCACTCAATGATAAAACAACGTTTCCACAAGGGTATTTTACCTCGTCTTACATGATATACCTTAACACTGTTCGAGTTAAAGATGTTTCACCTGATATGTTCAGTATACAAGGTCAATACGGCCTAATACTGTCACTCTGGTTGTCTCGAACTAACTCGAGACAAAGGATAGCGTTTTTTACCTCACTGTGTGCATAGATGCATAAATTCATATTATTTTTAATATCCGTAAATCAGTCTAAATCGTTTAATATAAGATAATTCAGTCGACGGTACGATCACATTTCTTTTCGCCTGTTTAATGTTATTCATATACTTTATATGGCAAATCGCAGGTGACGTGAAGGGAACTGTATATTGTGGTTTCTGCACGAGAGTTGTAATTGAACGGTTGTACCTACATTAATATTCACAGCACAGACGGATTTGATGAGTTAAAAGTAGAGAGTAACCCCTTAGATCTCTCTGAAGTTTATTCAGAGTCATGTCTTTTCCAACTGCTAATCACACATGTAACTTCACATCTCACGTGCATTACTACGCACAATAAAAAAAATAACAATTTTGTGAAAAACATAACACTTTTAACAAGTTAATTGGGTTTTTCGATTTCACCCAGGGTGGTAAGTCTTTGTCAAACATTTGCCGCCCCACGTCACTGACGTGAGGTCTCTTTGTTGTGTTTTGGCGGTCAGGGATTACGCGGTAATGGAGCATTGCATGTGCGTATTCCGCAGGTGAATCTTTCTGTCAACAATCTAACCCAAGGGAGGTAACCCCGGATTAGACGTACGATGCCTTTGAGTGAGAGGGGTCGTGTAATATTGACTCCGATACTCAGCGTGTTTGTGTTGCGACTCGATATGTCCAAGGGTGAATGTGTACATCTACTAAATGAATTAACAAGTGTCCTTATCATCTCACACAGGGGTCGTGTGGCAGGTGCTCGGTACTGATGGTGATGTAGCAATATGATCGATGAGTGTAATACCGAGACCTGACCACGATCACGCACTGGTACAGCAATCCTCACTTTGTGTTACTCATTTCCATGCATGCGTGTTGCCATGAACGAGCGGTTGGTCGAAATAAATTCTGTCTTTGGTTATGACTACAGCTAATATGTCGTCACTTTTAACACATATGCAATAACTATGATAGGTAACAATCTGATTAAGTTAGATATGTAACTGTTAATACTATGTTGGTTTTGACAATGTTAATATATAATAATGAAAACGTGACAAGTTCTAAAGACTGGTAACATATATATAGACGTCACGTTGCTAATTTGAATATCGATACGAGGACGGTCGTTTGTGTAAACTGGAACTGTAATTTAGAACCGTTTTATGAACACTAATTGAGGAGTCAGCATGTCTAGAATAGACCGACTGACTGACTGAGTTTGATTTTACGCCGCTTTTAGCAATATTCCAGCAACATCACGGCGGGGGACACCAGAAATGGGCTTCACACATTGTACCCATGGTGGGATTCGAACCCGGGTCTTCGGCGTGACCAGCCAACGCTTTAACCACTAGGCTACCCCACCGCCCCGTCTAGAGTAGAACGGATTGGTAGTATATATACATTTTGGTAACTTATGTATCGTTTTCAAATGGAATTAAATATAAACTGTCTGTCTGCAGATCAGTAGCCTCAACATTGTTGCAATGGCTAGTTCGCTCATACAGATACGCACACACACACACACCTGCAAACATACGTGACTTAATGCACGGACTCGGAGGAGAATGGACGTGTAATGACAAGATTAACGTATTCCAATGTCACACGTGATACTGACTATGATCTTCCAATTCCATCCACACAGAGTGATATTAGTCCCAAAGATTGAGTCTGACAATCTGTTTCCGTGTCCTTGCACTCGTTGGTGCTGTCGTCACACCGAAGACCCGGGTTCGAATCCCCACATGGGTGCAATATGTGAAGCCCATTTCTGGTGTCTCCCGTCGTGATATTGCTGGAATATTGCTAAAAGCGGCGTAAAACTAAATTCACTCACTCACTCGTTGGACCTGTATCCTGTATTGTAACGGTCTCATTATTGTCTGTCTTATATTTTCACAAGCTCTACATTTGGCATATCTTCCTGTAACGTTTGTAGAGCATGATATATAGTTCAGTGATATAGAATATTTCGCATATTAGTGTTTGTATTTCCGACGTCCTTTTCAATTGCTCATCGACAATGTTCAAATATCAACACTGTTGCCTACTTTTTCCAGCTGTATGACTCCAATCTGTAAATATTCGAGACAACCAGACAATCTAGTGATTGATATCAAGAGCAACTTACTAACGCTTACTCTGGAAATATATAACAAATTAATCAGTTTGAACTGAAAAGGAGACCATTCGAAATGAGAGATTCATAACCTAGATAGAATCTAAGCTTGCTTCACTTAGGGCGTTTGCACAACAAACAGGGACAGTGCGACACACTACAACCACGTCAGTGAACGCGACCACCCGCTCCCTGTAGCTCTTGTTGCTGAAGACCACCTCCGTGGTGTAGTGGTTAGAGCGTCCGCCCAGAGAGAGAGGAAGGTCGCGGGTTCGATCCCCGACCACGTCATACCAAAAGACGTTAAAATAAGGTACTTGTTGGTCCCTGCCTGGTGCTCGGCATTAATGGGTACAACAAGGACTGGTCGGCTCAGAGTCAGTATAATGTGTCGGAGTGGGGTATTCATGCTTCTCTGCGGCATGGTATCTCAGTGGGCTAGCACTATAAAACCAGCTTAAGTCTGGGCTAGTACAAGCAGCCGCACATACACATACACACGCATGCACGTTGTCATATGAGCGAAATATTCTCGAGCACGACGTAAAACCCAATTTCACCTCACCTCACCTCTTGTTGCTGAAGACCAACTGTAACATAGATGTTCACAGGTCTAAACGACATGCTGCCTTTTAATGGAGGGAATTTAAATGAATTTGTTTGTTAATGAGTTATAGTTTGTGTGGCCCTGTACAAAGAAATATACTGGGGTGTTTTTAATGCCTTGATAAATCATTTCATTCGGAAATTATACCTACCAGATGTTCTCCTTAACCCAGTTATATTTTCTGCCTAATTTACATTTAAAGTCTATTATTATATTACTTGTCGGCCAGCAGTGATAAATAATCAGCGTTTTCTTCAATGTGTCTCTGATTGGTCTACACGTCAGAGTTGGTCGTGCTGTGGCAAGAAGACAGGTAATATATACAGTATTGTAACCTTGATCAAGTCCACGTTCTTCAGATATATTTTACATGATTTTCAATATCCCCCGGAAGCTGTGTAAAACAATAATCTGGTATCACTGGATAAACAATGGATGCCTTGATTCATGTGTCTGGTGTACTTAAACAGTGTCAACATTCACACCAAGAACACACGTGACATTGGCCTGGTAGCTGAGGACCGGAAGTCATGATGGAAGTCACGTGTTCTGATTGAATAATATCCGTGATGGAAGTGTACTCATGCTGGTATTATCCGTGGCCGGCAAAATGTTTCTTGTATTAGTCATGTTTAGGAATGTTTTACTGGTATCAGAGACCATATAATAATCTATTTTATGGTCTCTGCTGGTATTATTCTGCTGCTATTATTCTTGTTTGTGTGTGTTTGTTTTGCTGATATCATTCAACTCGGGAATGTTCATCCTAGATAATCTCCAGGGTATACGTTACGATCACTCTCCACTAGCGTATACCCTGGAGATTATCGAGGATGGGGAATGTTTTGCTGGTCATGAGATTTCTCTGTCGGAAGTGTTCATGACATTAGTGTTTTGATGATATCGGATATTCATGTTCCTAAGGCAGTGTGTTCATATTCTGCCAAAAGTTACACGTCTCTACGAGGTTTGTGGAATAATTCATGTCCTACAATTTCCATGCTCTTCAGGAAAACATTGGTATCGCTCTATTGTGGAACATGTCAGATGACGTCAAGGGCAGTATCTGCAGCAAGCTACAATGTTCTGAAGCTCACTTGAAATTTTGTAATTGTTAAAGAGCAAAGTTGTAAGAATTGAATATTAATGCTTTTTTCACAGAGGAGATCTGCGAAGCCACAGATGGAAAAACATGCCCAAATTGCCCTCTTCATTCTTACGGAATGATAGACATACTTACATCACATAGTCTTGCAGTCAGACCGTGAATGAATGGTTTTACGCCGCTTTTAGCAATATTTCAACAACATCACAACGAGGGGCACCAGAAATGTACTTCAAACATCGTCCCCGTGAGTGAGTGTGAGTTTAGTTTTACGCCGCATTCAGCAATATTCCAGCTATATGGCGGCGGTCTGTAAATGATCGAGTCTGGACCAGATAATCCAGTGATCAAAAGCATGAGCATCGATCTGCGCAATTGGGAACTGATGACATGTGTCAACCAAGCCAGCGAGCCTGACCACCCGATCCCGTTAGTCGCCTATTACAAGTATGGGTTACTGAAGGTTCATTCTAACCCGGACCTTCACGGGTACCCATGAAGCGAATCAAATCAGACCTTCGGCGTAAACCGCCTCAGAACAAGTAGAACTAGCTTGTCATAAGTGGCGACTAATGAGATTGGAACCAGCCTCGCTAACTTGGTTGATGTATGCCATCGTATCCCAGTTGAGCAGTTCGCTATTCATGATGTCAATCACTTTGTGATTGTCTGGTCGAGACTCTATTATTTACAGACCTCTGTCAGGTAGATGTAACATTGCTGGGGGCAGCGTACGTAAAGAATGGTTTAGACATTTACCATTCTGAAATCCGGTTTCAACGCTGACAAGCGTTAAGTCAGATCGAGTCTATCTGGGATTCGTAAGTGCTTGACGTTCCCAAGGGACGCAACTCTGCTGCACAACAAACTGCGGCGCTTTACATGATTGGTTGTAACTATCGGAATACAGGGGAATACAACAAACTGGAGACAAAAGTAAACCAAGCGAATGTATTCAAGCATCACAGTCAATACAATACAAGTACGAATATCCGAGGTAGATGACCCGACTTTAGAAGATGGCATGAAGTGCTATTACGTACTGCAATGGTCCAGAGATTGATCCAGATAAATAAATTGAATGTTTTGAGGTAAAACCCAACAAAAAGCAAGGGAATTTAAGAACAAACCACACACGATGCAGTTTTCACACAACACGGTCATGTTTTCGGTAATCCTTGGCAGTTTCCGTATGCAGTCATCTGAAGCCAAGGAGTTCCGAATGCGATTCAGTATATATACTTGGCTCGTTTTCCGCTACACATGCACTTCATCCGGAACCGGGCGGTGTCGAAGAGGCAGTAGCCCCCACACTCCTCACTGCAGCGTGTGTAGCACACTTCCACCTTGAAGGGGTTGTGCTCAGCTGGTGTCCATCGCCGGCTTTGTTTCTGGGATATGACGCCACCTTCACCTGTAACACACACACTGTGTTAAGTTCAAACTGACACTTGATATATCCACAGAACGGACAGAACTAGTTTAAATAATATTTCCAGTTTTTTCCTTTAACCCTGATAGGCTACCGGCCGTAAAGGCCCAGAACTATAAACAATAGTTGTGGGTCCTGATCAGAATGTGTAGGCCCTATTTTTTTAAATAATTGCTGAAAGCGGCATAAAACCAAATCACTCACATACTCACTCCTGGGTTGTATACTGAGAATTACAATATAGCGCAAACTAATCCAGAAATAATAAGATATAGTATTGTACAAGCGCATTGGTGAGGTTATAGATTGTGAAGTCCACAAACTTAAGATTTAATATTTATAATATAATTAGATATATTGACAGTCCCTAGGGGAGATTTAGTATGCCTTTTGTGGAGTCTTTAACACAATATGAGTGTCGCCCCCTTGATGTATGATTCAGACCAGTAGCATGTTACATAGCATCCCACGACTGACATACGGAGGATGTCTCGCGAGGGTCTCCACTGATGACAGAAAGTCTCCTCCACAACTGATGGCGACTGTAAATACGTTTGCGATGCTGGCGTGTTCGTTTTGATGTCCCTTAGGATAAGAAAATATAATTACCGGTGAAAATCCATCATTAAGCAATGCCAAGGTTGGCAAACCCAAGAGACGCTGTTTAAACATGATTAGACTTGATCTTGTGTGAATTCACATACGGTATGTTGTGTGTTACGGTTGTAGAATACTGACACGTCTTGTACTGTACAACACTGACTCTACTTTCATGTTCAGAAGACTTGGGCGTGAAACCTCCAGTGCCTTCAGCAAATGAGATTCTCACTCACCCGTCTACAGAACAAAGTTGCGATTGTGTACATACTGTTTCCTCTAGAAAACGCCACAGATGCGTATCTTTTCGAATGTCATAAATGGCTTTGTCTTTTAAGATGATTCGTCGTAAATTGTTAAGGAGTGTAGAAAAAACAAGCTTTCCCGTTTTGTGCTTTTATTGTTTGCGACGACTTCGACACTCAACTGTTACAGTCAACATCTGAGGAAAAAGATTTACTTTGACTTTTCATATATATACTCTTCAAAAAAAAAGAAACTTGACATACTGTTTTGAGTTTACTTACTGTGAGCATATAACTGATTCAAACATGACATCATTATTCAGCTACAGTAAAATCATCACTTTACAAATTTCCAAAACATGATTATCCAGAAAGTGTTTGGTAAAACCACAGAGGGCTATTAAAGCCACTTGGTCAGAGTAAAATGTCAGTATCTGGTGTGACCACCATGAGCATCGATAACAGCTTGGCAGCGGTGACCCATAGAAGAAAGGACGATGCCGAATGCTGTCTTGAGGAATGTTTTGATACACTTGCTGAAGGGCTGTGTTCAGTTCTTGTAGTGTCTGAGGTGGCGGATTACGCTGGCGCAAGCGTCGATCAAGAGTATCCCATAGATGTTCAATGGGGGACAAATCCGGTGATCGAGAAGGCCAAGGTAACAACTGAACATTGTTTTGCTGGAGGAAGACCTGTCAAACACGTGCAACGTGAGGTAGAGCATTGTCATGCTCCAAAGATAACGTTGATGTAGGGAACGACGTGAAGTTGAACTGGTCTTCTGGCAAAAAGTCTGGCTTTCCATAGCCAATTGCGCACTGTCTGGTCGGAGATTCGGAGATCTGGATTGATGTGGATGATGCGGCCGATGTGTTTGTATGAAGATGTCTCAACCTTATGTAGTGATCCTGGGCGGCGGTGGTAACTCCAGGTCGACCTGACCTGGGTCTGTCATTAACACTCCCAGTATTTTTGTATCGGATCCATAGGTTTGAGATGATCTGTCTGGACACGCTGAAGTGTCTGGACACGCTGAAGTGCCTTGCCACATCATGCTGCGATGTCCGTCCTTGTAAACGGCCGATGGCGTTGTGTCGTTGAGCATCCGCCAGTCTCTTCATTCTCTTGTCGTCCATAGTGGCATAAAGCAATGCATGTGGAGTACCATTGATGTGGCTTTTTAAAGCGTACAGTCATAGGCTTCAGCTCAGGGTGATACACAATTTCATGATGCTCGTGCATTCCATGTAGGGTGCGCTTTAGCGATTCCTTACAGACGTGAGTGTAACGTTACGTATTTGTTGAACGTTTCTTTTTTCAAACGTTTTGTCGTCGGCAGCCATTCCCCCACATGATGGGATTCAGCATGGATTGGTTTGTGTCAAATATTTTCCTAAAATTCAAATCTGTCCAATGTCAAGTTTCTGTTTTTGGAGATTATATATTCCACTATGGTATATCATTTCACTTTTAAGACCTTCTTCAAGTAAGAGTAGTTATAAGAATAATTAGAATTAGAATATCTCAGTCTCTATATGAAATATACCCTTGATGTGTGTCCGAGCTTCGGTCTCTGTTTCCTACCTTCTCAATAAAGAGATTATTGTTTCAAGCCAGACGTAGAAGGGCAAATTGGAGGAAATACGACTAAGTATATGTTTTAATCAGTTAGATGTGCATATCATCAGTATTGGAGATCACCAAAGCGCACTTACTCTACCCCCCTCTTCCCTCACGCACGCGCGTACACACACACACATACACACACAAAAAAAACAAAGCAAAAAAAAAAAACGCGCACGCACGCACACAGCCATCCACTTTCACCCTACAAATTGAACACTAATGTGACGTGATGAAGCGGAATAGCTGTGAGACGTCCCGCAGGTTTAATCAAACTGACGACACCTTCAAGTCCCTGGAGGGCCTCCTCTGCAAAATAGCGCTACTTCTTTTCTTGTTCCCGAACTGTGCTTGAAACTGCGATAATAAGTTAGGTTAGATTTTGTAAAGATTTTTTTCCCCGTGTTATTGGGTACTCGTATCAAGAGGGACATTAATACAACAAAAAAAACACATCGCCAACAAAACCGTGCATTTAACCAAGAATTGACCCAGGATAATCTCTCGTGCCTCGCCATCCAGGTCTGGGAATGAATGAGTGAGTGAGTATGGCTTTACGCAGCTTTATCAATATTTCAGCAATATCACGGTGGTGGAAATGGGCTTCACACATTGTACCAAGAAGGGAATTGAACCCACGTTACGAGTGAACGCTTTACCCAATAGGCTACCCCATCGCCCCTCCGAAGGCAGAAAGATATGTACAAGCAACATATAACATAAATATCAGTAAACTGACATATTTCGAATATATAGAAATATAGCTGGGAACAATTCCATCTCTATAAGAGCACTGGGTTTACTGACACTGCGCGTGCACGGCTCCACGTGAGTACTTTGTCAACATGCACGTGCTGTGAGGTTCTGGGGCCGTATCTATAAAAGTTCTCAGAAATTTCTTAAGAATACTCTTATGTCGCAAAAATTCTTACCTAGGACTTACACTTAAAAGTGGCCGCCATTTTGTAGAGTTATGAAAATTCTTAGGTAGACTGTGCGAGGACTTTCGCTCACTCTAAGACTACTCATAAGTGTAAAGAGGCTCTATAACTAGATCTTCAGAAAATTCTCAAACCTAGGACTAACTCTCACAAAATCCTCAGTATTTTCTATACTTAGGAGTAAAGTTCTTTTAATTGTGAGAACTTTAATAAATACGGCCCCTGGAGAAATAGGATTTAACGTCGCGCTCGTGACAGACGCGCTTATATGGCCACATGAACACACAAGGGTACATGAAGCAGCCGGGGATCAAACCGTCGACCTTCAGCTCTCCAGGCAGACATTTTGTCCACTAGACCACTGAGGCGTCGCACGTGCAAATGTTTGGAACAGTTACCAGCGACTTACCTGTGTTGAGCAGGGAGAAGAGGAGGCAGACGACAGAGATATAGGATACCTTCATGTCAGTGACAGTCTGAAACAGAATAAGTGAGATTTTTGTAACGCACCATGACCGAGGAGACATCTTGTTCTCTATGATACCTGTATACGTGAATATCTGAAGACACATGCTCGAGAGGTCGCGCCAGGTGAATTTTGTAACCGACCAATCAACGTCAAGGCTTAATACATTCTCTGTAGCCATGACCGAAGGATTCAGACAAGCAAATATCTTCTTTCGGGGTCTGGGAAATGAATAGGAACTTCCGAATGCAGGCCGAAGTTGTGTATTATGGAAAATCTACATATCCAGACGTTTCTGAGCGCGGTTCCACCAACAGTCAAAAGTGGACTGGTTGGTTAGTTTGTTGTTAAACACTGCACTCATCAATATTCCAGCTATATGGCCGCCGTCTGTAAATAATCGAGTCTGGACCAGTGATTAACAGCATGAGCATCGATCTACGCAGTTAGGATACGATGAGATGTGCCAATCAAGTCAGCTAGCCTGACCACCGGGTCCCGTTAGTGGCCTCTTACGACAAGCATGGGTTACTGAAGACCAATTGTAACCCGTACCTTCACGGGACGTCATATGTGGAAATATCGCGGGTTTGTTTGTCTAATGGCGGCTGTTTTGAAGAACCGGCCAAAGTGTGCACTAAGTAACTGCAAGGTGCGACGTGGCCGGTTGCATCACCGTACCTTGACACGTGACCAGTGATCATGCTGTCAACCATTTGTCAATCCTCGATCACTGTAGACACCATCCTCGATCACTGTAGACACCATCCTCTTCTGGGTTTCTCTATGATAAAGTAGCGCGCAGTACCTTCCACAATGTCCCACATCTCAAAAGGTTCATCACTCCATACGGTCCTCTAGAAATACGTAACAAAATATCCCCACAATGTCGCATGCCTTACACCAGGTACATCAAGTTTCCAGTTTAACATGCTAGTCAACGACAACTACATTGTGCACTGAGAGGACATATATTCTCAACTAAGTGACCGCCTCCGTGGTGTAGTGGTTAAAGCGTCCGCCCGGAGAGCGGAAGGAGAGCGGAAGGTCGCGGGTTTGATCCCCGACCGCGTCATACCAAAAGACGTTAAAATATGGTACTTGTTGGTCCCTGCCTGGCGCTCGGCATTAATGGGTACAACAAGGACTGGTGGGCTCGGAGTCAGTATAATGTGTCTGAGTGGGGTATTCGTGCTTCACTGTGGCATGGTATCTCAGTGAGCTAGCACTATAAAACCAGCTTTAGTCTGGCTAGTACAAGCAGCCGCACATACACATACACACGCATGCACGTCGTCATATGAGCGAAATATTCTCAAGCACGACGTTAATTTCCAATTTCACCTCACCTCAACTAAATGACAGTTTCCCTTCTTACGTGGCAGATAATTCTTTAAGTCATTAATAGTATTTCACCTTATTATCTGTGAGAAACAGGAATAGCTCGGCGATGTTAATTTCAACTGGAAGTAAGGAACGTGTCTATAACTGAATTTCCGCGTAGATCAGCTGGTGTTACTAATGATGGCACATGCTCCCCGGGACCCCGGTGTTGCCAAATACAACATTTCAATGCCAGACCAGGTCACGTGGTCACAGCGTCTGTGAGGCTGACCGAGACCTCTGGATTACTATGCTAGATAGTATGTAGCACTTTAACAGGAAACCCGATCTTCCCAATTCCAGCTGTATAATTCTACAATCATTACAGTAGCATCGGCAATCGGAACTCGCGACTCCTGTTTGGTTATAGAGGGGTGGATATTTCAATGAGCACAACGCTTACCTGTAGCTCTATACAAATTTAGCTACTATATAAATTATCATATGGATAAAACAGGTGTTGAACAGTTTGCTGAAGAAGTTTGCGATGGTTAACGTTTTCATTCCAGACTGTCCCCGGTGGTAATGGTGGCAAAACGCCAGAAGGATAAATTATAGAAGGTGGGTAGAGATAAGGTGAATTTAACTTTTTAGGCCGCACTCAGCAATATTCCAGCTATATGGCGGCGATCTGTAGATAATCGAGTCTGACAATCCAGTGATCAACAGCATGAGCATCGATCTGCGAAATTGGGAATCGATGACATGTCTTAATTAATCGACGGACAGCTTAAAAACGCATCCGTTTTTAATGATCGTGCTGAATGTACCTTCAGCTTGTCACCACCTCTTTCGAGTACCTCTGAAACGTTTTACTTCGGTACCCTATTGGCAGCTATTCAGTTATAGGCACAAAGAAACTGCAATTTCGACAACTGAAAACGTGAGTGTGGGGGCAGTGCGTGTATTCAATTCTTGGTTTCAATAAACACAAAAAGTAATAACCAAAGTAAAAAAAATATGACCCTTTGGCCACAGTCTAAGTAAACTTAGGCTCAGTATTTTTCGTTACACTGCTATAGTAAACTTAGGCTCAGTATTATTCGTTACACTGCTATAGTAAACTTAGGCTCAGTATTTGTGGTGACAAAAGGACGCCATTGGTCATCATTGATGGTAACATGAATGCTGTACGCCCTGTAACACTTCCATTCCTTCGTCAACAGCCACAGTGTATCATGTTCCAACACGACAATGCCAGGCCCCATACTGTTAACGTCTTGCAAAATGTCTTTAACGTCAGCAATGTTCATGTGTTACCCCGGCCAGCTCACCCTCCAGTCCTTAATCCCATGGCCCGACAAATAAGATGGCAACAACAACAACCTCCCAACACCCGGGATGAACTCACTGCCTCACTGCGACCCTACATGAAGAATGGCGACGCATACCATGCACGTGACGTCATCAGGCGACTGACGAGGTGAGGTGAGGTGAAATTGGATTTAACGTCGTGCTTGAGAATATTTTTCTCATATGAAAACGACGTGCGTGCGTGTGTATGTGTATGTGCGGCTGCTTGTACTAGCCCAGACTTAAGCTGGTTTTATAGTGCTAGCCCACTGAGATACCATGCCGCAGTGAAGCATGAATACCCCACTCCGACACATTATACTGACTCTGAGCCGACCAGTCCTTGCTGTACCCATTAATGCCGAGCGCCAGGCAGGGACCAACAAGTACCATATTTTAACGTCTTTTGGTATGACACGGTTGGGGATCGAACCCGCGACCTTCCGCTCTCCGGGCGGACGCTCTAACCACTACACCACGGAGGCGGTCTAGGCGAATGACGAATTGAGGAGAGTGTCTGGCTGCATGCAAGCCACTGGAGATCACGCACGCTACTATGTTGACACATAACACCACGTATGGCCATGTTGTGCCGAGCTGACCATTAAGACATGTATTGAAAAACTGTTTTGTGTACCTCACACTGCCATTACCAGCCATATTTAATTCATTGTTCATTGTATTGTTAGGACTGTTTGCACAAGGTTTTAGCACATACTGATGTTTACAATACCGCTTATGTTGGCCATATATGTTTTGTTGTTTTTCGCAATCGAGCTTCAAATCGGCTGCCAAGTGTCTTTTGGACGTTAGTGCAACGGAATCTGTCTCGAGGTTGATATCTAACATATTGTGACTGAGTTTAGTACTGAAGAGGCATGCATGTAAATAGCGGATACACTATAAGTGAATTCGCAGATGCAAATGGAAAAACCTCCCTATCACAAACAAACAGTTTACAATAATGTCTTATGCCTAAGCTAACTGTTACGGAGTTAAGCAAATATTGTATTTCTATTAGCAGACAATGTCTTTTTCATTTAATGATACTTGCCAAGCATTTCACCTCCGACCACGCCGATTGGCACGCATACTCTTGCCCAAAGCGGCAGTGGGCAGTGAGATAGCCTAGAGGTTAAAGTGTTTGCTCGTCACAAGAATCGAGTTCGATTCCCACAAGGGTGCAATGTGTGAAGCTTATTTCTGGTGTCCCCCCGTGAGGATGTTGCTGGAATATTGCTCAAAGCGGCGTAGAATGATACTCTCTCACTCATCAATCTCTCGCCCAAACCATCAGCCGTCTTTACGAGGCTGCGGGTATCCGCCATTCCCTTAGGTCGACCACTGCAACTTGACTTCACGATTCAGGACTTTTAATGTAAAGTTGATCAGTGAACGAACTAGACACAACTCGTCAGCTATTCGTTGCTGAAAGCTACGTTTCGTTTCTATTAACATTTTCAGAGATTTAGGAACTATCGTTGTCCAAAGAGTTCTAGTGATGGTAGCCGACTAAACACGGATAATCATTCGTAATTTTTGTGTTGATGATTGTCAAGTGCGTACATGGACGGCATTATTGACCACCATTGAGGATTTTAAAGTAAAACCTTTCTATCGTCTAAAAATCATGTATAGTTTAGTTATTACCAGTTCATAAAAGTGTCATTCATTACGCTATAAGGGGTAGGGTATACTTTTTTTTTCAAACGACAAAAGTAACATGACCATGTTTTGAATTGTGTACACAGAACCTCTGATGGCTGGAATTATCACTGAAGACCAAAGAAAGTCGAGGAAAATGCTTTGTCACACACTTCCGACCTATAGGGGAGATCGGGGGCAATTGTAACACAGGGCAATTGTAACAAGGGCGATTACTCTAAAAGTTTTCGCTCAAGTATAGTGTAGGTGAGTAGAGTTATTTCCCTTTACTTTCCTACGGTACACATCCAGGCGTTTTTCAGCTGCTCGCTCATGGCGAGATACAGTTGACGAAGAACCGTTTTTCACATGGGAAAGTAAATTTTTCACAAAACGTAATAAAAGGTTCTTAATGCAGTTAATGTTGCTTGGTATGAAATTAATTAACAAGTGTAAAATTGAGGTATTACGACATATTTTGAAGTAGAAATATTTGAGAAGCCCAAAGTTGTTAACGTGTGACGTGGCATGAAACATGGCTACTACCATCGGGGGCAATTGTAACACTGTGTTACAATTGCCCCCATGTAATTTTCCCTTGTGTTATGATAATGAAGCAAATTAGGATGAAGGTTTTATGTTAGTTCTTTACTAGTTTTATCATAGTAGAACATGTTCAGTGTTGTGTTGATAGTATTAGCCCTCGGGTGACATCTTTTTGTGTTAGTCTTTGTATTATATTTTAGGCATACCAATACAAGAATTTTAAACCAAAACATTTTAAATGTCCATGGTGATAAAGGTTTAATGTTAATCCATTTCCACCTCAATTGATCAAGATAACATCTTTCCACATTTTATTTTCATTTTATTTGGAAAATAAACAGATTGTTACATTTGAACCTTCTTTGTTACAATTGCCCCATCCACCTCTTACAATTGCCCCGTGCTAGGGGTCAATTGTAACACTTGCAGTCATTGCATTTTATACGTAATAACTTTCAAACGACATGATAGTGAACTTTAAATGACACTGAGGTTTAAAACCAAGATGCCAATGTACCAGTTAGTACCGATAACTTTGTGACTAGTCGACTAGTCGACTAGTATCGAACTACACTGACTGACTGAGTTTGGTTTTACGCCGCTTTTAGCAATATTCCAGCATCATAACGGCGGGGGACACCAGAAATGGGCTTCACACATTGTACCATGTGGGGATTCGAACCCGGGTCTTCGGCGTGACGAGCCAACGCTTTAACCATTAGGCTACCCCACCGCCCCAGTATCGAATTACAAGAAGTTAAGTAAAATGTGTTACTATTGACCCCGGTCTCCCCTACGGCAGAGGCCACTAGAACCTTGACGGAAATCTCTCACAGAAAGTACACATGGGTTAACTATGTGCTATCTGTGAACTTATACACTTTCGAAATGAAAGTTACAACTGAATAATTATCACGTGTTTGTTTTGTTTGTTATTATAGAAAAATAACATTCTTATACGTTTGTTGTACTACAAAGTTTAGAGGTGCATTTAAATCAGAATTTGATAACATCTCAAAATCTTAATTAACGTCCATCTCAAAAGTGTCAGTGAAACGGAAAGACTTCCGCCCGTATCCACCTTAAATTTCATTCTAGTCGAATCATATCACCTGAATATATATATTCCTCATCTGGTAAGGATGAGTTTTAGCATGTTTCTTTAATTGTATCTTAACATACTGAAAGACATATCCAACTTTTAAAAATGCCACTCAAAGAAACTTTTCCTCATGGTTAAAATTTAAGGGGGATACGGGCGGAAGTCCTGCCGGAGAAAGCCCTTAACCTCGCCATTATTTTTTGCACGCGAAACTTGTTCTCGGCCAAAAGACGAAAATAATCGTGAGATTCCGGACATTCTCCAATACAGAAAATACATGTCTCCTTACAATAACTCAGCTGTGAGAATCGCCACAAATTCAAAGCTTCGAAAATCGAATATTGCCTTCGAAGTATTTTGAACATGTGCTCTGCACGTGGAACAACAACCTCGTGCAGCACGTGATTTGGGAGCAGACGTGAAAGGAGTTGTCACCAGACAGTCAAGGACGAGCTGCGACGGAGGTGAGTTGTTTCATACAACTGAATTTAAGTCCTTAAACGAAAGAACTCAGGCGCCCTAATGTCCGCCTATGAAATGTTTAAATGGAAATTGTCTTAGTATACAGTGACTCCCTCAGTGCACGCCAGATGTTTGCCGTTTATTCCCTGGCTTCAATACTATAGATCTACTGGTCATTGACTTTTGTTCGTTTTACTCAATAAATGTTCCATGTGTGAAGTTGAATATTGAAGACGAATGTACGAACAACTTAGATTTTTATGAAACTATGAGCATATGCTCTTATTTACTACCTTGTTCAAGGTTAAAGTATGATTCTGTTATTTAACGCTACGAGGGGGAAATCAAAACAGTGGAAATAGTGACATGATATTCGACGCTGCACCGGCTTTATTTCGGTCATTTAGGGATTCCATCATTAACAGTCGCATTCGGAAGCAGTGGAATCAAGTGTTCCAACTACTAACTGTGCCAGTTATTGAAATCGTCTGACGAGCTCGTGCAATGTGATCTCGCTCAACTCTTCAGTTATACAACTACAGTCTAGGGCGGTGGGGGTAGCCTAGTGGTTGAAGCGTTCGCTCGTCACGCTGAAGACCCGGGTTCGAATCCCCACATGGGTACAATGTGTGAAGCCCATTTCTGGTGTCACCCGCCGTGATAATGCTGGAATATTGCTAAAAGCGGCGTAAAACCAAACTCAGTCAGTACAACTAGTCTGTAGTTCTTAGTGGTCAGATTGCTGGAATATTGATAATACCTGCATAAAGCCATGCGCGCATAACATTCTGCAAAATTACAATGTAAAATCTAGACAAACACGGAAATGGAACCACGGGCAGCCTCAACGCACTTTCAGGGGTTGTCGATACTTGTACTTGCAAACCCAAGTACAGCTATTATCGCGCCAGAGATATATGCCGAAATAAATTAAGAGATAATTAAGATACACGCGCTCCATTTACCTAAATGATTATTTATGACTACGACAGTGACTGTTTACTATGGATATGACCCATCTGCCACGACAGGTTGTAAGTCTTCCCTAGGCTAATACAATGATTTACAAGATATCAAGTGTAGACTGTAAATTATCTCGGAACAAATACTATTCTATGAAAGAAGTCAACAGACAATTGTTTTCAGTGCATGAGTGAAAAACAGTAGTCAGTATTTATGGTCCCAGTCAACCAATAGGCCGCATTTCCCCAAATCGCATTAAATTCACACGCATGCAGCATTTCCTTTTGCTTAAGTGAGTCAGTTTAGTTTTACGCCACACTTAGCAGTATTCCAGCTATATGGCGGCGTCTGTAAATAATCCGAGTCTGGAGCAGACAGTACAGTGATCAACAGCGTGAGCATCAATGTACGCAATTTGGTATACCATGACATTTGTCAACAAAGAGAGCGAGTCTGACCACCCGATACCGTAAGTCCCCTTACAGGCATTACTGAAGACCAAATATTACCTGGATCTTCACGGGTGCCTGTTACATAACAAACTGAGCGCTACGAATCCATGTTAAGGTATAGGGGCTGCGACCCCCCTAGCGGTAAGATCGCTTTATACAACGCCACCCAGGTACCGCTTTTTTCGTGTTCGAATCCCAGATTTGCTAAGGAAATCATGGATTCTCAGCACCATAATTGTGCTCGTGAGCTCGACTAAAATCGTCAACGTTAAAGACCTGTATCACTTTGGTTGACATGAAATGCAGTTGGGGTACTTTTAATGATGGGTTTAATCTGTCATTCCAGTATATATGATCAATATGCTTTTGCTATTGTTTCAGAGCATTAAATGATGGCCCGTTATCTGCTGCTGCTCCTCGTGATTACTGTAAGTACAGAGCTCACTAATGTATGCAACATATTCCTATTATCCAATACACCAAGTAGATGAGTAGTTGGGATTCCTGTGGAACATGTTCCGAGAATTCTATGGGTCGACCCGTGAAGGTCCGGGTTAGAATTGATCTTCAGTAACCCATGCCTGTCGTAAAAGACGACTAACGGGATCGGGTGGTCAGATTGGCTGACTTGGTTGACACATGTCATCGTATCCCAATTGCGTAGATCGATGCTCATGCTGTTGATCATTGGATTTACATACCGCCGCCATATAGCTGGAATATTGCTGAGTATGGCGTTAAACAGCAAACCAACCGACCTACGGTAGTCATTAGAGCCGGTTCAGAGTACAACGTGTGACTTACGTTCGTAACAAAAGTGGCGTCGCTTTATGGCTGAATTAATTTGAGGCGACGGTGAATTTTAACTCAATACAATAGTGGGGGCGGTGGTGTAGCCTGGTGGTTGAAGCGTTCGCTTGTCACGCGGAAGGCTCGGGTGAGATTTCCCACATTGTCCAAGTAATGGAGAAGCATATTTGTAATTGCAGTCATGTTCACTGTCGTGTTGCTCTTCCATCACCTCGTTATGGCTTCCTACTGTCGCATGCTCGAATCACTGCTGAAATGACGGCATTTAGACGTGTCTGTTGTACTGTGGAATATTGCATATGCATTGGGGAAAATCCCCACATCAGCAATATTGCTGTGACATGGTCACAATGACAAAAATACACGAAACGGAATCTGTCACATGTATGGTAAACTCACTCAGAGGCTCTAAACCTAAGTTGACGGTAAATGATCTAAAGCCGTTATTGAAATAAATGTACCCTTTAATGGAATTGGTTGCAACACGTCTCCTTTATTACCACGTGGGTTTCATACGACACGCGAAAATGTACTCGAGCCATCAACTTAAGGATCAGTGTAGGCATAATCCATATTGTTCATCATTGGCAGCGTCTGAAGGTGTTCTGCGGGAGAATATTACAGACAGGTTGTCTGGGATTTGAGAAAAAAATGTTGACAATTTCATGTCGTGCCTTTTCCTAGCTACGTGTGCTGTATCAGTATTGAGAAAATTTGAGGACGGAAAAAGATGAGAGCATGAAAACACTGGGCAATATTCACTGACCCGCCGTGATGTTGCTGGAATATTGCTAAAAGCGGCGTAAAACCAAACTATTGCTAAAAGCGGCGTAAAACCAAACTGTCAGTCAGTCAGTCCAGGGTTGAGCCCACCTCTCTGAACCACGCCCGAGGGCAAGGGCCAAGAACCTTGAACCCAGCCACAAGTCGCCCCCTACATAGCATGGGTTGAACATTTATTACATTTACATGAATGACCTTCACCTTTAGCTTCCAGCACAACATATACACAAAGAACTTAATTAAGCACACCGTACAGACCATGGCCCGATTGGAAGCTGCTTTAACACCATGAATGGCATAGACTGCCCCCTTCAGAGGATCAGGAGGCTGACAGGGGTTACGAGGGGGAGAGTGCTGGCTGTCATACAGTCACATGGAGGTTACACTTGGTGTTGACCTTGAATCGTTTAAGACACGCAAAATTACATTTTGAATGTTCATTCGCCAAATAAATTCAACACTAAACATTCCTGGGTCATGCTTATACAGACATGGTTTTGTATCAAAATCAGTATTATGTTTTTTAAATGAGCAATTATCATGAAATGAACATGGATTCCAATCATTTTGTCGTTTTTTATGAGTCAAAGGATCATACCGGTCAGAAGAAATACAGGGGGTGCCTAATTAAGTTCTTTATGTATAGATCCCCAAGTATCCCATGATGTTAGAACAATGATACCTTGGACTACATACATAAAGAGTTCTTAACGCCACATAGACGTTTAGTGAAACGTTATCCCGTTACGCCCATAGTCATTGTTTTTGTATTGTGACACCAAACTCCGACAGGTATTCGCAATCGCTGAACGCGACAAACCAACATACCCTGGAGACCAGACCGAGTGGATCGAGGCCCTTGTTGTAAAAGACTGCTTAACCTGTTCCAAATCTGATGTAGATGTTTCCGTGGTGTAGATGAATTATTGCTTATTTAGCTGTATGCATTCACATATTGAAACGTCCAGTTAATCTTACGACATTCATTCGGGTCAGATAAGACGAAAGTCGACATTGTCAGTACTGAGTGAGTGAGTTGAGTTTTACGCCGCACTCAGCAATATCCCAGCTATATGGTGGCGGTCTGTAAATATTCGAGTCTGGACCAGACAATCCCGTGATCAACAGCATGAGCATCGATCTGCACAATTTGGAACCGATGACATGTGTCAACCAAGTCAGCGAAACTGTCCACCCGACCCCGTTAGTCGCCTTTTACGACAAGCATAGTCGCCTTTTATGGCAAGCATGGGTTGCCGAAGACCTATTCTACCCCGGATCTTCACGGGTCTTGTCAGTACTGACTTTACGAGCATGAAGTCAGATGTTCGGGTAAAACAGAATTGAGACATACATCTGTTAATCAAAGGTCAAATGTGAATGTCTCATAGCTTTCTCCATCCATTGTGGAAATGGATGTGAAGATCCTTTCCGATGAGTTAAGTTATATTTCAGGTAAACAGGCAGTGCTGTTCCCAAAGAAATATACATTCGTTTGATTGACATGCGCGGTGGGGAATAGGGTTGGTCTAGACTGCGACGCTTGTAATGAGCCCATTAGTTTTAGGGCCTTGTGGCCAGTGCGTATCAATCGCGTTAGGATTAGGAGTAAGAATAGACCATTACCATTTGCTTACATTGTGTGTAGCCTGGATGAATATATACAGGGTGCCATTGTGTAAGTTGAATATTGCCATCTGTAAAAACACCGCTCACTCGTGATCCTGTATTCTCGAAAGCACCATACCCTGATCCTTTGACTATTATACCTGTTTAACGTCTAAGACCTCTGACTTCGAGCTACCCGTGAAGATCTGGGTTAGAACTAGTCTTCAGCAAGTCGTGTAACCAACGGGGTTGGGCGGTCAGGCTCGCCGGTTTAGTTGACATATGTCATCGGATCCCAACTGCGTAAATGGATGCTCATGCTGTTGATCACCGGATTGTCTGGTCCAGACTCGATTATTTACAGACCACCGTCATACTGCTCATTGAGTCGTTAAACAAACAAATCTCACTTCGAGGTTTCTTCCCAGATCAGCCAGACACGTGATACAACTGAACTACCGTTCAAAGCAGTCTTGCAACCTCCAACAAGCTACTGTATAAATTACCATATATGGATGAAAAAGGTGTACAATTTGCTGAAGTATGCAATGGTTAACAATGTTTTCATTCCAGATTGTCCCCGGTGGTAATGATGGCCAAAACGCTGTCTTTCCAAAAGGATACATTATGGAAGGTGGGTAGAAACAAGTCTAGATGTCACCTGGTGATTACAATTGATACCTAGCAACCAGTGCTTGTCGTAAAGGTCGTTGGTCACAATATCAATCACTTGATTGACTGGTCAAGACTGGTAATATTTGTCGGACGCTGCAGTGTAATAAAGATATATGTGTGACCTATGTTAGATTATCATAATGAATGCCTATGTGTTATGTGGTTGCTTACAGCGAATTGTCTCCTGGCGGTTATTGCTTGTATTTTAGTCCAGCCGAGCTGTGGAAACAGCACCTCCGATAGTCCATCCATTTCCGTGGTTACCGACCTGAAGGCCCAGGCCCGAGCCGAGTGTGCCAACGGGGTCTTCTACTTCAACAACGTCAACAAAGCTAAACTCACCCTCCAGGTGTCCTTCAAGGGAAAGAATTCTAGCTTGTGCGAGTTTGTGGTGAGTGAGGTCCTCTCCGTAGGCGTTGACTTGAACAGGCTATTATAGTGATTATCAAAGCAGATATATTACTAAATAGGTTAACTGTGATGAGAGAGATAGATGAACGAGCTAGATTTGCCAGAAGGTATTATCAGGACGAAAATGACCGTACTTACTATGGACATGGCCATATGTTATTTCTCGTAAATCGTGCCAGGCCCCAATTTTTCTTCTTGGTGATGACAAGTGTATTGATTTCAATCAAAATGATTATTGATAAAGATCATACGGATAGTGATTTCTCGGTGAGTTTAGTTTTACGCCGCTTTTAGCAACACTTCAGCAATATCACGGCGGGGGACACCAGAAATGGGCTTCACACATTGTACCCATGTTGGGAATCAAACCCGGGTCTTCGGCGTGCGGAGTGAATGCTTTAACCATCAGTCTACCCCACCCCTGGGCACCTGCCATGATTTTGTAAATCATGTTAGGGGGTTACCGGGATCGATACACTACTGTTGGCCCTATAATGCATGCGCCAGAATACCTGACAGGTTTCCATATTAATCGATTATGAACGTTATAGGTGCAAGCATACCAGAAATGTTTTCATTTAGAGTGAAGTGTACATTCCCGTATCTTGCCCAGATGAGGGGGCACAGGCACGCACTCCATGGCCGTTTTACCACGTCTTGGCCTTGTGATGCGTGCTTTCTGTTATCGCTGTATCCGCAACAGGCGTAGCTTTCCCATATATGTACAATGTGACGTCCATTTCGTGTGTCCCCTGCTGTAATATTGCTGGGACATTACTCAAAGCCACATAAAACCATACAACCCCATGAGTTCTTTACAGAAACGTGCCGGAACCCCGGTGTACGTTGTCAAGGTGATCGTCGTGTTCGGAGAGAAGGGTCGCATGCTGGCACTTAAAGACCAAGAAGTCACCGTCACATGCACGTATGAAGCAAAGAAAACCAAGCAAAGCGGTACCCATAAAGTCCACGCTGCGTGAGTATAACGGAGGCATGATTCATTGGGTTGGTTCAGTTAGAGCTCCTTCCCTGCACTAATAAGCAAAGACTTTCACACCCATTGTGCCTTAGTTTACTGCTGCATAAGACGCTTCGATAGGATGCGACATGAAAACCCAGTATACATGTCGCCCATTAACCAGTCTGCTCTTAAGAACAGCTATATGATCCCGTCGTCATTGTTAAACTCAATTTGGAGAAGCGCATTGATTAAAGGCCGACTTGCGTGCTATATACAATTGGTGCCCGTTGTGGGTCCCCGAAGTAACTGTTTAATATGGACCAAGCTTGGGCCTGGGCTATAGTTGCACCGGTGTTGACAACGCACTAAACGATTGTTGCACTACCGACAACAGCAACTCTTGTTCTTTAGCATACATTAATGGACGAGAGCTAAGATAGGTTTCCTGCAAGTAGGCATTGGCTTGTGTTGTTGTGCAGCTGATACCGCTTTGATATAGACCTCACCATTAGCTAATCTGTACTGTGTATAGACATTAGCTATTAGCTAATCTGTACTGTGTTTAGACATTAGCTATCTGTAATCTGTACTTGTGTATGTGTATAGCTAACATTAGACTATTAGCTAATCTGTACTGTGTATAGACATTAGCTATTAGCTAATCTGTACTGTGTATAGTCATTAGCTATTAGCTAATCTGTACTGTGTATAGGCATTAGCTCAGAACCGGGGCAGTGGGGTAGCCACGTGGATAAAGCATTCGCTAGTCAGGCCGAAGACGGGTTTGATTCCCCACATGGGTAGAATGTCTGAAGCCATTTTTGGTGTCTGCCGTCGGAAGTATTATTGGAATATTGCTGGAAGCAGCGTAAAACTTGACTCACAAGCGGAACCTGAGACGGATAGTTCTATGGAAGACGTACTGCTAGAGTGAGTCGAGGCTTGACTTTAGATGGGTTGCTTTGCAGGCTGATAGCTCCTCCCGAGCTGCAGAAACACCAGGGCAAGCTGAGCACCACCTCCGTCCTGACACTCGAGCTGACCGACATCCTCGGCAACAACATCACGGGGCAAAGTATTGACCTCGGGAGGAAGGTTCAACTAAAGGCAACGACTAACGGTGGGCATACTGCAACGAACCTCTTCTATCTCTTTACCTACAGACAGCAGGATTCTCTATTTAGACCGGTCTTATTCATTTCTAGACCCAAGAAGCACTTGGCAAAAGTTGTAGAATACCCTCGAAATACATATCTTCACACAGATCAAGAGCTGATGAGATGCTCTTTGTAACTTTGAATATCATTGGCAAGTATTGTGTAATATTACTTGTGCCATTCTGACACTGGGTGTAATGACTTTGGGCTGGGGAGTATCCATGTGTTTAAAACCCTCAATTGGGGGTGTGGGGGTGTATACGTAGACCTTGTAGGTCAATGGCTATCACAGACACTTTCTATTGGCTTTTTATCTACCAGTGATTTTACACACGGTACACTATGGAAGACGCTATAATAGGAAACACGCCATAATAGGAAACACACCATAATAGGAAACACACGTGTTGAATTATTGCATTGACGCCTCCTGCGGTTTCACGACTCCAACCGCCCGATTTCGTTGTATATTTGTGTTAAATCTGTCAGGTGGTTCAAAAGAGAAAGGTTTGCATCCTGTGTCGTGCGACGCTGTGGGGACCAACACCAAAAAGAGATACGCCATTCTCAGGGGAGGGTAAGTATGACATGAAGCACAAAGTGGGACCATTGATCGATAAAACACATGTTAATGGTCACAGGCAAACAGCTACCACTTTACACTTTCAATAGAAGGTAACCTGAAAATAAAATCTCACTCTCTGCGAACCATGGTATTCATTCATTAGAGGACTTCAGATTAACCTTGTAAAGTATCTGTGAGGTGTTTGTGCAGGTGCGGTGACGGTATTGTCTTCAACAAGAGCGCTGGATTCATCGTGGACGGCCTCACTGCCCGCAGCCCCTACTTTGCCTCCTTCCATCTCGGTGATGACCTTGAATTTAGCTTCGACTGTAACTTCACACTCTGTGTGAAGAAATGCGATGGGGTGAGCGAGTTGTATGTAGCAACTAACTGTCTTAATGAACTGTTTGATCCCACTTAGACGGACAAGTATAGAAATATTATGATTGGTTTGATCCTTAAATTAATGGACGGTGGCTGTAGTCAAGACCCAAGTAAGCTTGAAGGTTCAGCCACCACCACTGGTCGATACACGTGTAGGTAGAGACCGCCATCATGACGGGACGTTTTGCTTAGTGCAGCATTAACATCGGTGTTCCAAGGTCATTCCCCTGACCGTGCTTGTATATCTTCCCGATTACAAACAGCTGCTTCGTATGCATAACCAATGTTTGGTGGAGCTGGGCCCACAGTATCCTCTACCCTATAGACGGGTGTCTTGATGTGACCAGAGGCGTAGGGTAGCCTAGTGGTTAAAGCGTTCACTCGTCACCCAGAGTTCGATTCCCCACATGGGTACAATGTGTAAAGCCCATACTGGTGTCCCCCACCGTGATGTTGCTGGAATATTGCTAAAAGCGGCGTAAAACTATACTCACTCGCTTGATGTGACGAGGTTGGTGGTCAACATGTCACAGCTGGAGGGGTTGTACAACCAATGGACCTGTACTTGAGTTGAATACGGGAACACTGTAAATCATTATTTATTCTACTTCAGAGTTCGTGCGCTACCGATAGGAGGAGGCGGGAGTCTAACAATGGTAGGTATCTCTGAAGTGTTGCATACCGGTCGTGGTAACTGCATCACTCATTCACAAAGATGGTTAGTGTCAATTGGCGCAGAATCCACTCCAGAAAGTCTGTAAAGACTGGTGGCGAGACCATTTCATCTGCATGACCATCTCTAGACAGTGCCCAGTAACGCTCGGCAGTGAAATGCAATATTTATTTTACATTTCTATGAACGTAACTGTTTAATAGAGTACTAAAAATCAGCAACGAATTACACGAAATGTTCAGCCATGCCATCGTATGTTCAGCCATGCCATCGTATGTTCAGCGATGCAGCGAGTTTTGCCCAATAGAGAATCAGGGTCACACTCACTCACTCGTGAAGATCCGGGTTAGAATTGATCTTCAGTAACCTATGCTTGTGAGAGGCGACTAACGGGATCGGGTGGTCAGGCTTGCTGACTTGGTTGGCACATGTCATCGTATCCCAATAGCGTAGATCGAAGCTCATGCTGTTGATCACTTGATCGTCTGGTCCTGACTCCATTATTTACAGACCGCCGCCATATAGCTGCAATATTGCTGTGTGAAGTAAAACTAAACTCACTCCACTCACTCACACAGTCACTCTTAGTATTCAGAGGAAATATACCATTGAACAAAAGTCAAGGACCACATGACTCTTGCAATACAACAGTTAGTCATGACATGAGCTACAGTAACAGTTTACCTTTACTGTTGTAAATATACAAGTGACCTTGGAATGGGATTTAGGGGCTTTAACATTTGCACCAAATCAACAGTTACGGGAGATTTTCAAGATATGGTCAGCATTACAAGCGTTACATTTCTGTATGTTTTGCTTTTGACAGCCCAATCAGACAACTACATCCAGGTGGCAACAGCCCCCACCGTCTTCGGACCTGCCCATGTGGATTTTGCCGACGTGGAAGGCGACGTTGATGACGTCGTTGAAAGCGACAATTACGCGGATCGCGATGTGCAGACTGAAGAATAAACTCATATCAATAGTGTAATTAAGGTATTGGCTTTTTACTTGGTTGGAATCCCACACCGCCTTCGGTAGCTGACAGGTCATTCCCAGCTACCCAACAGCAAACTCTAAACCATTCTTAAACAAGTATGCGACGCTACACTCCCTCTTGTCCGGATAGAACAGGGACTGGTAAGCTTGGGAGTCTGGTTACTGAGCCCGAGTGGGATGTCTCTGTGCAGTGTCTTGTCTCGTAAGGATAGCGCTACAAAACAGTAACTTTACACAAGTACACGTATGTACAATGTTGACTGGGACGTTAAACCCCATTCCACTTCATATAAAAACAATCCAAGCTACACCTATGTCTGTGTGAAAGTCACGTCTAAGACGTTGCCTCTCAAGAACAACGTCTACGACCATCTTCGCCCCTTAATCCTCTTGCCTTGCCTTGCCATTCACCTGATAGTCTATGATGGGTCATAATCCACCCGGATCCCGTGATATCCAGGTGCAGCTGCTCTTTTTACTTTACCATTAAATCCAAAGGACTTATTACCTATCAAAAATTGCAAGTAAATCAGAATAGGTAAACGAAAAACTGTGTGGTATATATCTAGCAATCTCCGTCGGTAAGCGTAGTTCGACCCAATAAGAATCACGGGTCATGCGAATATGAAACCTGTGTAAATTAAAGTGATGCACACGGAAGGAGATGTGTGAAAATGCTGAAGAAACTGCAGAAGTGGCTTAGGTTCGCGATGTATGTATTCACAGATGGACGATACACGGAAAGGGTCGCCAAATCAATCCTACAATCATTCTTGGTATCAGGAACCGCCTCCGTGGTGTAGTGGTTAGAGCGTCCGCCCGGAGAGCAGAAGGTCGCGGGTTCGATCCCCGACAGCGTCATACCAAAAGACGTTAAAATATGGTACTTGTTGGTCCCTGCCTGGCGCTCGGCATTAATGGGTACAACAAGGACTGGTCGGCTCTGAGTCAGTATAATGTGTCTAAGTAGGGTATTCATGCTTCACTGCGGCATGGTATCTGAGTGGGCTAGCACTATAAAACCAGCTTAAGTCTGGGCTAGTACAAGCAGCCGCACGTACACATACACACGCATGCACGTCGTCATGAGCGAAATATTCTCAAGCACGACGTAAAACCCAATTTCACCTCACCTCACCTCACCTTTTGGTATCAGGCTCTTTCTGAAGGCGCCTTGCAACCTCAGGACTTGACGCCTCGATCAGTGAGATTACTATGGGTCACCTACTGTTATGAATGCAGTACTCATTCTGATAACGGCCAAATCCGTGTTCGCAGAGAGAATGAACAGCTTTTATAGTTTAATTAGCGGAGCGTAATCAAGGAACTGGGACCAGCGGTTGACAAGTCCCCTACAATCAGCTATACTGTCCTTGTATTGCTAACATTAACAAGTGCGATGGTCTATATTCCTTCTGAAGTCTGTGACGACTTTTGCCCGGCAGATTTAAAGAGACAGCTAACGTCTACGACGGTGTGACTTGCTGTAGGCGCGAGGGGAAATCACTCACAATTACAGCTGCCTCTTCCGTTGTAAACATTTGAAAAAAGTCCCAGTCAATTATCTCAAGATTGCATTATGGAAGCTCTTGCATATGGCTGCCAGGGGATTCCTGGCAGAGATGTCCAGAAGGCAGCATGCTCACCTAATCAGAGCCGAGTATATAGGGTCCAGGCGGTTAAACAATGTTTCCTTGCTGTTTGGGTGTATAGTTTGGCATGAAATGCATGTGGACCCGGTTTTTTGTAAATATCTCTTCATCCAATGACCCAATCGATCTCAAACTGTGCAAGTGGATGTTTTGTCAGACAACCTAATCACATTAGTAAATCACCGATTTTATGCATTTGTAGTAAAGAATCTGTCTATGTAACTGTCAACAAAAGAAACAGCAGAACGCAAACTGCTTGCAGAGGGAGGGAGCCAATGACCTGTAACAGCGGCAGACTAGATAAGAGATCTCCGTCTGAATCCACTATTGTAAACTTAGGATTGTGGACCATGACTGGCTACATTGATAAAAGTAAACTCCAGTTCTTCGGCTCTCTATGCAACACTAGTTGTGACAATCTCATAAAACACATATTCTGTGCTTCCATGGCTAATACACCCCGAAAATCAACTATTTGTGGAGATCTCCAGTCTGTTTTGTGCAAATACACCTTAGAAACTACTTACATACTTACTTATATACAGTGGTTTATTTCCCCAAAACACCAGTGGAGACGAATTATAAACAAAAACGTACAAGAATATGAAGAACACATGTAGCGTAACAAAGTATCACTTAATGCAGGACTGTCTCGTTACATGCGAGCTCATACATCACTGACATATCACATACTTTTGAACTTAGCATTTTTATATCCTGAACTCAGAGCAGCCTTGCAATTATGTTTGAAAATTTCATCACGAAATAAAATCTCAAAAGAATGTTTGCTTTGTAACAAGCACGCTTATGACTATGACAACCATGTGATACTACACTGTGAACAATTATTAGGTCTCCGAAATAACTTTTTCTCATCTCTGATTGATCTACTTGATGTTGAAACCTATGTAAATTTTGAAATGTTAGAAGACGACGAAATGCTGTCAACTCTCCAAGGTGCAGATACACAGTTCACACGATCCCTAGTGCGGGACACATATCATGTTGTCATTATAAACTTTGCAAAATATGTCTATCATTTGAAACAATATCTTGAGTTTGTATTTTCTCTCTCTCTCTCGATCGATCTCGATCCTCGATCGATGATCTCTCTCTCTCTTGATTGATCGCTTGAATGGTCCATCGCGATGGGTTAACCTAGTGGGTGAGCGTTTGCTCGTCACGCCGAATACTCGGGTTCTGTTCCCCACATGGATACACTGTGTGAAGCCCATTTCTGGTGTTCCCTGCCGTGATATTGCTGGAATAATGCTAAAAGCGCCGTAAAACCATACTCTTACTGAATGGCCAATCCCCCCAGGATTGTTTCTAAATTGTCTTTCAAAAGCTTTTTAAGCACGAAAAGGTTTTTCGCGTGGTTCAATAAGGGTTTTACAAATATTCTGAAGTCAGTCTGGAGCGGATGATTAACATGGAGGCAACGTTCTGTCATTCCACACAACGTTCTGGCAATTATTTGAATGTCGATGGAACATCTGTCTTCATTTCCCCTGTTAATGTGGTTCAGCAACTGGGACTTATAGTTCCCCCAAATCCTCTCTCAAGGACGAGACTAGTCTGTATCAGCGATAAATGCTGAATAATCAACGGGTCTGCTGAATGAATGGCGGGACTAGCTGTGATGGTCATTTTGTCACAGCAATGCCTTTGTCGACTTGTCATTACTTCCGAGTGCTATGGTTTTCTTAATATTCAATTTAAGAGGCTGAACAAACTCAAAGGCAATGATGACCTTTCCTGCAATGACATTATGGGAAAGCATGTTTCAAAAGCTTCACGATTTTCTAGCCTGGGTAAGATAACGTTCATCAAACACTTGCAAAAGTAGGCGGTACTCGGAAAGAACTTCTAATTTCCAAACTTGTAAGATAAGTGTTTCGCACAATAGTTGTCTTATAAGAATGAACGAATAATAAACACATTGAAACAGATCATGAAGTATCACAGTACATGCTATGACCGAGGATTCTAGGGACCAGAAAGAGAGATGACCTGCTTTGCAAACGATTTCTAATCGTGAACCGTTTCTTGTTCTCCAGCAGACCGATGCACGTTTGCAGCAATTTTCCTCGCATTGAATATTTGTCATCAACAAGTATATTTGTTCTTTATACTTCGTATCAATGATCCCCTACTTTTTCTGACAAGCATACGAAGAGAAGTTATCTTTGTTAAATGAGATTATACTGAGTGACCCGACAAAATGTATGCGTGGCCTAGCCGCTCAAATTCAATAATGACCAACTACGTGTTTGTGTGTTTAATGGAAAATAACACTGAAGGACTAGGTGCTGAAGGTAGCCAGACTATAGTGAAATGGTTTTCATAGTAATTTCATGAATATCGTGCCAGAAAATACATGCTAAACAAAACGGTTCTTTTCTTGCAAGAATAACCTATTTGTCACATCTTGTGGCCCGACTCAACGTTCAAGGTCGGGCAAGCAGCAAGCGTGTTTTACACGCGTCGTAAGACGTTGACCTCTATGGTAACATGCACCGCCTCTGTCCGTTCAGGATCATGCCAAGGGTCACATGAATAATATAACTGTGGCGAAAATATTGTCAAAAGTGTCCATTCACTCGAGAGAAACACCAATTATACACTTGGAGAGAAAATGTTTTCAAGATTAAGTACATCACAAACATCTGAAACAAAACTTTATATGCATACTTGTTCTTATAATTACACTTGTAATATTGCTGATGTTCGAGAGATGACAATATCGTTTCGCACTGACGATAAATAATGTTTACCCGTTACGAAATGTAAAATAGAAAAATGTAATACTTTATGGATAACAACTTCTTTATTTCTTATGATGTGACGTTTCCTTATAGCTTCTTATACCGTTGTCAAAAAGTGATATGATGACGTTTCCTTATAGCTTCTTATGGATGAACTTTAAGCTTCTTTATTGTCTGATATGATGTGACGTTTTAGCTTCTTATACCGTTGTATGATGTGACGTTTCGGTATAGCTTCGTTGTCAAGCAAGAGTGATATGATGTGACGTTTCCTTATAGCTTCTTATACCGTTGTCAAGCAAGAGTGATATGATGTGACGTTTCGGTATAGCTTCTTATACCGTTGTCAAGCAAGACCGTTATCCATCAACTTCTAAAATGCCAATCAAACAGATCGTTACGAAATGGTTTTTTGTTTCGACAGGTGGCGGTAACTGGATACCTTGGGGATAGACAAGATACTATACCGCTCACTAACATGGACGCTGTTCATAGACGCTGTTAATGTTAGTGAGCGCTGTGAATCGTAGCTGGAGATAAAGATACTGTGTTTTGAAGTTTGATATAGTCCCACTCTGGAGTAGGGACATTATTCGAAGTTGGAACAGAGCTCTTTAGTTTACTGTTACCTCAGGGGAGCTCATTTCAGACTAATGGTTAATGTGAAACCAGTTCTAAGACAAAAGGAGACCTTCCAGATTGCCATGTGGCAAAGGGACCAGAATCTGTCCACTGGTTTAGGTGTCCCATCACGGTAAAATATTTTCGCTCGTAAGACATTCTAAACAAGCGTCTCCTTCGCTCGATGTGATGAAGGTGTTCGGTGACTATCGATCTTTCCTGTACCTATCACACGGGGTTTAAATACCCTTTTGCCTTCACCTATTACGTTACATTTTGCGAATATATACTACTCACACTTTGCTAAGGATCACAAAATTTCACAACTTTACTTAAACGTAGATTTATAATTTGAAATTGTATCCATTTAAAACTGGATAAATAAGAATATGGTAACCCCTCTTTAGGCAAACAGCCACTTTAATCTAACCTTATGCACTTGATACATGAGTAACCATAAAAATGATTTTGATGGCACCACTCAACCAAATTACAAAATTCGTAAACTTTTGGAAGCTGTGCATATCAAGAAGATAGACCCGCCATCAACAGAGATTAAGGATACTACATTCCTAATGCCTACCATCACTTGATAAAATGATCATCTATAATTCATAATTATATTTCTTGTGTACATCATCTGGTTCTATACAACATGTCATACAAGCTATGTACATCAACCCCATCCATTGTATGAACATTTACCTGGCTTCCTATCATTAGTATAAGCTTTAATTCAATCCTTGTATGTCATCTAACTGGCTTCCTATCATTAGTGGCTCACCTCACTGGCCTATCATTAGTATGTTTTAATTCAACTTGTATGTCATCTAACTGGCTTCCTATCATTAGTATAAGCTTTAATTCTTTTCTTGTATGTCATCTAACTGGCTTCCTATCATTAGTGTAAGCTTTAATTCAATCCTTGTATGTCACCTCACTGGCTTCCTATCATTAGTGTAAGCTTTAATTCAATCCTTGTATGTCACCTCACTGGCTTCCTATCATTAGTGTAAGCTTTAATTCAATCCTTGTATGTCACCTCACTGGCTTCCTATCATTAGTATAAGCTTTAATTCAATCCTTGTATGTCATCTAACTGGCTTCCTATCATTAGTATAAGCTTTAATTCAATCCTTGTATGTCATCTAACTGGCTTCCTATCATTAGTGTAAGCTTTAATTCAATCCTTGTATGTCACCTCACTGGCTTCCTATCATTAGTATAAGCTTTAATTCAATCCTTGTATGGACCCGTGAAGATCCGGGGTAGAATAGGTCTTCAGCAACCCATGTGCTTGCCATAAAAAGGCGACTATCTTGTCGTAAGAGGCGACTAACGGGATCGGGTGGTCAGTTTTGCTGACTTGGTTGACACATGTCATCGGTTCCCAATTGCGCAGATCGATGCTCATGCTGTTGATCACTGGATTGTCTGGTCCAGACTCGATTATTTACAGACCGCCGCCATATAGCTGGAATATTGCTGAGTGCGGCGTAAAACTAAACTCACTCACTCACTCAATCCTTGTATGTCATCTAACTGGCTTCCTATCATAAGTATAAGCTTTAATTCAATCCTTGTATGTCATCTAACTGGCTTCCTATCATTAGTGTAAGCTTTAATTCAATCCTTGTATGTCACCTCACTGGCTTCCTATCATTAGTATAAGCTTTAATTCAATCCTTGTATGTCACCTCACTGGCTTCCTATCATTAGTATAAGCTTTAATTCAATCCTTGTATGTCATCTAACTGGCTTCCTATCATTAGTATAAGCTTTAATTCAATCCTTGTATGTCATCTAACTGGCTTCGTATCATTAGTATAAGCTTTAATTCAATCCTTGTATGTCACCTCACTGGCTTCCTATCATTAGTGTAAGCTTTAATTCAATCCTTGTATGTCATCTAACTGGCTTCCTATCATTAGTATAAGCTTTAATTCAATCCTTGTAAGTCATCTAACTGGCTTCCTATCATTAGTGTAAGCTTTAATTCAATCCTTGTATGTCACCTCACTGGCTTCCTATCATTAGTATAAGCTTTAATTCAATCCTTGTATGTCATCTAACTGGCTTCCTATCATTAGTGTAAGCTTTAATTCAATCCTTGTATGTCATCTAACTGGCTTCCTATCATTAGTATAAGCTTTAATTCAACTCTTGTATGTCACCTCACTGGCTTCCTATCATTAGTGTAAGCTTTTAATTCAATCCTTGTATGTCATCTAACTGGCTTCCTATCATTAGTATAAGCTTTAATTCAATCCTTGTATGTCATCTAACTGGCTTCCTATCATTAGTGTAAGCTTTAATTCAATCCTTGTATGTCATCTAACTGGCTTCCTATCATTAGTATAAGCTTTAATTCAATCCTTGCATGTCACCTCACTGGCTTCCTATCATTAGTGTAAGCTTTAATTCAATCCTTGTATGTCATCTAACTGGCTTCCTATCATTAGTGTAAGCTTTAATTCAATCCTTGTATGTCATCTAACTGGCTTCCTATCATTAGTATAAGCTTTAATTCAATCCTTGTATGTCACCTAACTGGCTTCCTATCATTAGTGTAAGCTTTAATTCAATCCTTGTATGTCATCTAACTGGCTTCCTATCATTAGTATAAGCTTTAATTCAACCCTTGTATGTCATCTAACTGGCTTCCTATCATTAGTGTAAGCTTTAATTCAATCCTTGTATGTCACCTCACTGGCTTCCTATCATTAGTATAAGCTTTAATTCAATCCTTGTATGTCATCTAACTGGCTTCCTATCATTAGTGTAAGCTTTAATTCAATCCTTGTATGTCATCTAACTGGCTTCCTATCATTAGTATAAGCTTTAATTCAATCCTTGTATGTCACCTCACTGGCTTCCTATCATTAGTATAAGCTTTAATTCAATCCTTGTATATCATCTAACTGGCTTCCTATCATTAGTATAAGCTTTAATTCAATCCTTGTATGTCATCTAACTGGCTTCCTATCATTAGTATAAGCTTTAATTCAATCCTTGTATGTCATCTAACTGGCTTCCTATCATTAGTATAAGCTTTAATTCAATCCTTGTATGTCATCTAACTGGCTTCCTATCATTAGTGTAAGCTTTAATTCAATCCTTGTATGTCACCTCACTGGCTTCCTATCATTAGTATAAGCTTTAATTCAATCCTTGTATGTCATCTAACTGGCTTCCTATCATTAGTATAAGCTTTAATTCAATCCTTGTATGTCATCTAACTGGCTTCCTATCATTAGTATAAGCTTTAATTCAATCCTTGTATGTCATCTAACTGGCTTCCTATCATTAGTGTAAGCTTTAATTCAATCCTTGTATGTCACCTCACTGGCTTCCTATCATTAGTATAAGCTTTAATGCAATCCTTGTATGTCATCTAACTGGCTTCCTATCATTAGTATAAGCTTTAATTCAATCCTTGTATGTCACCTCACTGGCTTCCTATCATTAGTATAAGCTTTAATTCAATCCTTGTATGTCATCTAACTGGCTTCCTATCATTAGTGTAAGCTTTAATTCAATCCTTGTATGTCACCTAACTGGCTTCCAATCACGTACTCAATCTCCTTTACACGCGTTGTACTTCAACCTCACTTATTGTGCAAACAACTCATCCCCAATCATCTGTAATAACAAGTCATGTATATATTCTCTCTATTTGTTTCTCATGTATCACTTGCTTGACAACGTCATTAGAATCTATGTCGAAACGTCGCCCGTCACAGCATAAAAGAAGTTGTATAGCCATAAAATTGTCATCATTCTTCACCAATCAACCATTTTGCAAATCATGGAACGAGTCACTGACAAATAGACAACACATGTCAATAGCAGGTATGGGATCCACAAGATGCAATGACATACTGAAACCTAGGATCCATGCTTACAATAAAATTAGGTATATAAACCAAATTTGACCCCACATAATAGTTTTCTGTTGAATCCATGATTTGATCCTTAGCAAAGTGTGAATAGTATATATTTCGTTTCTAATACGAGCGTATTTTTACTTATATTCAACACAAAGAACATTGATGAGGTATGTTTTGGCTGTTTTGAGGTTGTTGTTTTTTGTTTAATTAAAATTGGGGTGATTGTGCAGACTAACGATTTATCTCGCCATGTTCATTCTGAGGTAGAGACGCCATCATGGTAGGTTAGTTATAGTCAAATGAAAAAGTTCGTTTTTATAACTATATTTGACGGCCGTCCTATTTTTATTTGTGTGTTTGCCCAAATGAGGATGGACTTCGTATTAAGAGCAATTACCCATGAACATGTTAAAAATGTATACACAAATGGCATGATTTCACTGTAAATCACATAACGACCGATCCCACCGCATATAATTCGCCAGTATGATACAATGGTTTAGAGAAATTATAAACTTCAAAGTCAAGCAGCTTTAACCATGATGAGGGTTATGACAGCCAATTTGTAATATGATAGTCACGTGAACTAATGAAACTTGAACAAGTTCCAGTAGTGATTCCTCCCAATTCAGGCGTAGATTACCCATGGGATTGTGGGGCGCCGAGCCACGACACTGGGTCTATAATCTTCTCATTGATCTAATACTAGTAGATCCTATTTTCCCAACGCTAATTTAATAAACGATTCAAATTCCCTTTCCCCTGAAAGGCAAACAAAAAAGCGTGGCTCCATAGACTTGTACTTGTAGTGTATGACCATACTAGTACTGTTAAATGGACAATTGTAATATGTTACATGTCATCTTGGCTTGTTCCAGCAGGTTTAATTCAAGTCATTCAATGTTACTTACATAAACAACACCATTTAGGTTATATATCAATGTCTCAGTTGTTCATTCCTCAAATTGTAATATTTATTTATCATTCTATCAGTTACTCTGTTCACAGAAGCAGTGTCTCAGTTAGGACGTAGT
Organism: Haliotis rubra; assembly: GCF_003918875.1. NCBI lineage: Eukaryota > Metazoa > Mollusca > Gastropoda > Lepetellida > Haliotidae > Haliotis > Haliotis rubra. The sequence goes on along the minus strand of NW_025767368.1, from coordinate 1,019,070 downwards.
AGCACTGAACATGGAGACAATGCCGTTATGCACATCTGTAATTACTGTTCAGCTTCAATTTGTACTGGTTAATCAACCCGGCGATTCGTGTCAAAGACACACACGTTCACACCTCAAGTTTTCCATGAACCAAACTAACGACAACACACTTCAGCAACGTTGACAAAAAGAACAACAGCTGAAAAAATACTAGCTATTCAGGACCATTTTCAATTTCAGGAACCAATTCCAGCACGTCTACATCACTCAGAATCTTATATCATGACGTGATTACACAATGCACCTCCAAAGTCGATGGGGTTTAAGCATTCAGAGGTATGAAACGTTTAACAACTTTAACACATTAACGTTTCAATTAACATTGCCTATCTATGGTATGCTATTTACGTCGTATTGCATGGTAGAGCTGTCATTGTGTACATTACAATATATTTACATTGTACTGTTGGCCTCCGGGCCATATATACCAATAAAATCTGTCTGTCTGTCTGTCTGTTAACGCATACTTTAAGTTTGTACGGGAAATAGAGAGAGACATGAATTCCCAGGCTAAGTGAATCCTGAGGCTCAGTGAAGACTAACTGTATTTGCATGATTATACCATGACTAAGTGCGTGAAAGCAGGTACTCACATGTTTGGTGACAAGGGATAGTGTGCACTGTTCTGGCGATGGCGCGTTGTGTGGGGCGTCCTTGGTCACCAGCAGTCTGTGGTGGTCTCCTGTCATGTACAGCAAGCTCCAGTAAGAGATCACAGCTCCGGGGGTTACTCAGCAGTGTGTCACCGAGTGACAGTGGTCGTGGGCCAGTGCTGCCGAGGCGCTGATGTAGGCGCTAGGGCGGAATCAGTGAGTTTGGTTTTATGCCGCTTTTAGAAATAGCACGACAGCTACATACTAGAAATGTACTTCACTTTTCGTATCGATATGGTTCTACGTCAGGCTCTACTCGTTAAGATGCTGTAATACAGTTAACATACTGCTCAGACGTTTTGGAAGTTTTCGTTGACTTTGATGATATTTGATGAGCTATCCATCGGCGATGTCAAACATACACTTTGCCATACACTGAGTTCAGTTGTTTATGCAAATATATTCACTGGCGAGTTATTGTTTGACATTAAATAAAAGTGTAATCCGCAGATTTCCACTAGAGGTCAGGTGAGGTGAAATTGGGTTTTACGTCGTGCTTGAGAATATTTCGCTCATATGACGACGTGCATGCGTGTGTATGTGTATGTGCGGCTGCTTGTACTAGCCCAAACTGAAGCTGGTTTTATAGTGCTAGCCCACTGAGATACCATGCCACATTATACTGATTCCGAGTCGACCAGTCCTTGCCGAGCGCCAGGCAGGGACCAACAAGTACCATATTTTAACGTCTTTTTGGTATGACGCGGTCGGGGATCCAACCCGCGACCTTCCGCTCTCCGGGCGGACGCTCTAATCACTACACCACGGAGGCGGTCGAATGCTACCTTGTGAGGTGCGAGCAGACGTATTGTCCTGAATCTGGTCATTCAACGTGCAGAGACCTTGTTCATAATTAAATGCTTGTGAATAATTCCTTCCAGTAATATTTTGCTGATGTGATGGACAGTAGCTAAATATCTGACAGTCACACGCGTGACTCGCATGATGGTATCGGGTACAGCATTGACGTTTTCCTCTGTGGTGACGTCCAGAGCGTGGCTTATTTTAGTCCATTTTAAACTCCCCACACCACTGTTTGAGTACTTAATGAAAGAGCAGTACCTCCTGCCTGTGTCATGATGAGTCTTGATGAATTTGCTTTGTGCTGTGTCTATTTAAATGCAGATATTGAATAACAGCTATATTTTCTGTTTATCCACCTTGAAAGCGAGTTATAAGGTAGCAGTATTCTTGAAAGAAGCATCTGTAAGCATTGCCACCTACTCATTAACATCCAATCAGATTCGACGAGACTGGGTTGGGCAGTATTTTTGTGAATGGCACGTTGGATACTTTTCATGTTCAAGCCGGAAACGTTTATGACAATCCTCGAACTTCAACATTTCATGCAGATGAATAACAGGTTTCCACAGGAAATTACGAAAGTATCTTTTCCCCCCTAATGAACATTATAGTGATGTTAAAACACCTTATGCAAAGAGTATCACCTTAGTGGTTTGTCGAGGTGTTCCATGTTCATGGGACAGGATAATAAAAAACAAATAAAAGGATGACTATTTATTTTGCATGTTATACCACTGCATATCACAGACTCATAATTGACATGTTACTGTACAATTTCAACAACGGAATTATATTTCTAATTGTTAAAATGAAACAAAACGCTCTCGTGCTGAAGATACAAAACTGTTTGTCCTTAACCTGTACACATGTAGCAACCGAGACGGCAATCAACATCAACTGTAGGTCAAGGTCCAGGTTCTGATGGTGAGATCAACAGTTTCCCAGCAGTTGTTAATTCCATTAGGGCAGTGATTAAAATCACTGATAAAGTGAGGTGCAGGCTGCAGACAATCTGGGCCTGATGCCAAAGGTGAAATGGAAAAAAGCCACACTCCTCACAAATCAACAGGCATATATATTTTAGTTGGTTAACAAAAGGTTTGGCTTAAAATTCAATGAATGTAGCCGAAAACGATAAAAAAAGTAATGTCTTTGAATGCCATGTAGAAGTGAAAGGTGAGATAAAACGGGATGATAGAACATGGCAGTGAAGACATGGCAGCCAGCCCGGATAATTAAATTAAAAAGTCCTAAGCGCTTTTGAATTGCTGGTAATAGGTCACACGATAAAGAGGAATATTATCATCAGAAGACGATGAATGATAGTTGATACTTTGCTGTAGTTATGTACACTATTCACCACTTCCTACCTACAGTGGCAGATGTCATTTCATTTCACCAATTCTACATCCCCCAATAGTACGTTTTTTTAATGTCTAATTTCACTTTGTATTTTCAGTTGCCTGACTTGGATGGTAATGATTCCCGGATTCAGTCCATCAGGTAGGACTTTCCCTGATCCCCACATACAATACAACACATATATCCATAACAAGCACATTTTAGTTTGTATGAAATGAGAAGAGTTTAAAATGTTATTTTCTGATAGTTTGCACATAATTCTCAAGTCAGTGTATGTTTTCAAGGTTCAGTTGATGTTTTGGTTTAATCTCAAATAATTTTGGTTCAGTGTAAAACATTTCTTGCATCAAGAATCTAGGATCCTCAAAGCATGACATTCCACTCCTTGTTGGATAACTGCTTGCTGAATGTTAGGTTGTACATCAACATTACTTCTCTCTGTGACCGTGCCATGAGCTCTTCACCATGAGCTCTGAATTCTCTTCACCCAGTCTGTCATGTGTCTACAGAAAGTACAGAATTCTCTTCACCAAATCAACCCGTGAAGATCCGGAATGATTTCAGTAACCCTTGTCGTGAGAGGCAACTAATGGGATCGGGTGGTCAGGCTCGCTGACTTGGTTGACACATGTCATCGTATCCCAGTTGCGTAGATCGATGTTCGTACTGTTGATCACTGGATTGTCTGGTCCAGACTCGATTATTTATAGACTGCTGCCATATAGCTGGAATATTGCTGAGTGCGGCGTAAAACTGCACTCACCCACTCTTCACCAAGTCTGTAATGTGCCCCCGCGGAAAGTGTCGTAATTCTCTTCACCCATTCTGTCATGTGCCTGCAGAGTGTGCTGAATTCTCTTCACCCATTCTGTCATGTGCCTGCAGAGTGTACTGAATTCTCTTCACCCAGTCTGTCATGTGCCGGTGCTGTTTCAGGTTCTAATGACGTCTCACCATTGTCAGACTGTTCAACAGATATTGTCAAGGCGTCAATGCTATTCTCTACACACACTTCACCAGCTTTGTTGATGTTTTTCCTTTGGTTTCTCGGACTGTTTGGTGATGTGTCTCTGGATAATGATCTGAAATATCTGTCACGGAAGGAGGCCCCAGCGAAGTGGTCCACGTCATACGAAGCTCCCAAGTCATCTTCCTCCATCTGAAAGATAAACAACAACAAAAAGATAAGGGGGGATTCCTAGCAATCTCAAGATGACTATAATTTGATAACAAGGATAAATAATAAATAATAATAAAATTTAAAGACTACCCTGGAGCTGTCCTGTCTAAAGGGGATGTGTCCTACCTGGAGTTCCTGCACTTTCTCCATGGTGATGAGTCTACGGCCCACGCGAGATGTCAGACATTGCTCGGAGTTGGCGACAACCTGGAAGCTCGGATGTCGTGGCACATTAGCATCAGAGTACCTGTGGGACAAACACTATATTAGTCCTCTTGCATGTGCGTGTGAGTCTGAGTGAGTGAGGGAGGGAGGGAGGAATATTGTTGAGAGAGGGGATATGTCATGCCCTGAATGTAAATCTGGCATAATGGCCATATTTATCCATTGTTTGAGGCAAATGTATTCTTAGCTCTACAAGATGTATAGAATGACATGCTGTTATTAAATAAACCAATTACCTTGCAACATATCCAAGATTGATGGACCAGTGAGCTGAGTGATTACATTACACATCCATGATCCAAACCTAACATTTAGCAGCCACAAGGCTGTGTACATGAGGGTGTCTTTTACTTACTCTGTTCTAATGGTGGGGAACCAGAAGACTAGACGACCGTGAAGACGGAGAAACTTAGCGGAGAAGTTGAGAAGATCCTTGAATATATCCGACAGCTGGTACTGTTGGCGCTGGGGGATATGGTTCTCCCTGCTGTGATGTGAACAGAAAGGTTTTGCTTGTTTCTTGCTTAATGCTGACTAAACAATATCTTACGATCAAACGACAACCTATATAATACCAAGTCTTGACCTGATAAACCAGTGTTTCTTTGATATCACTGAGTCGGACCAACTGATCCCGTCAGATGCCTTGTATGACAGTGCATGGTCCCGGTTTCATAAAGCGATGGCAGGGGTGGAAATAACCCATTGCCCAACGCCCGAGTCCAGTGTTTTTTTCTATAGGGCAAGCAAATTTGTATATCACACTGTACCGGTGTCCAGTTGACTTTCCAATGTTAATTATGTTCTTTATGTAAAAAATTAACAAGAAAACAGCTGGTACAGTGGAGAAATTATCAGGGCAAGTGATTTTACATGTGCCACTGTACCAGAGTACACTAGCAATTTTACAGTTATTTCCACCCCTGAATGGTAACTGTACGACTGTCGTAACTCGACATCAGACTTACAACAGTCACCCTGCTACAATCTCTTTCTGAAGCTGGGCCGTGGGAACTTCACACCCAGTCCCCACAGTGAGCATGTACACTGAAACTACATGTCTGCAGATATGGAAGGAGTACATGGAGAAGATGTTGCCACCCATAGTGTACCATAGTGTACACAACCATTATATAGTGATGTAGAGATTCCTTCATTATTGAAGAGATTGATATCACAATGGCACTGATATATGAAGACCTATCAACTGTCTTGTTGTTTCTTTGCTATTTGTTTGTTGTATAACACTGCCTTCGCCAATGTTCCAGCCATATGACTGTGGTCGGTAAATAACTGTCTGGACCAGGAAATAAAGAGCCTGACCAGCAGATGATGTTAGTCGCCACTTATGACAAGCACAAGTTGCTGAAATACAGTTGTAACCCAGCTGCTATACTGACTCATCCTCTGGGATCTCCTTCTCATTGTTGCCGATCTTCTTGGCTGGTTCCCGGATGCCATAGGGAGCTGACAAGAAATACACAGGTCAGATTCACATACATCGTAGAACTACTGCAGATTAGAACTGAAGAGGATAGTTTAAAGTATTTTCAACATAAATATAGTCTCAAAAGAAAATGTTTAAAATGTGAGACCAAGGACACATGTGCAGTAAAATGATTAAAATTAACAATCAATATAGCCTGTAGTTATGAATGTTTAACACACAGTGGATTCCAGTCTTAAAGTACATTCACAGGGCTCCAGATAAAGGCTGTATCAGTGTATGTACAGATAAAAAATATGCACATTACGGTAGATAATAATTTAGAAAACAAAGCAGATACGCACCACAGCAATGGTGTACAGTCTTAGAATAATTTACAGACGTATTTATATGAAAACGTATTGTTTTATTGTCCGAGAGAGGGTGTTTATTTAAATGAGTGATATGTTATATATTACAACAAAAGTTGCTATCTGCCCTCAGAATGTATCCCCCAATACGAGAAACAAGGAATAGATTGGTAGTCAATGTAGGTTGTCCTCGTAGCAAAACAACTGATTAATAACACACCCCAACACAAATTCATTATTGTAATGAATAGACAGGGAAACAGCTTACGGTCAGTAATGATAGCATCAAACATTCCCTGATGCCTCCACAGGTTGTGCTTCGAGGCATCTCCCACCAACACATCAATGTAGGCCTTCTCGAACCCGTACTGACGAAGGTTGGCTCGGATACTCTCCCCTGGATCCCTCTTGGTCTGGTTGTGTCGGCTCGGCTTGCCTGGGACACAACAAACTACTAGTGAGGCAAGAAGACGTAGGTTTTCTTAGTGACCATGTCAGGCAAATCGGGAAAATAAGCAGTGTTTTTATACTTACCTGATGTTACACAGTGCTTCAGCATCCCTACTTTAACCTAACATATAGTACAGAAAGAAAGTAGAAACAGACTGAAGTATGTGCCCTGCTAACCCTGAGTTCTCTACGATGGCCCATGTAACCTAATATTCAGTATGACAGCAGACATAGTATGGACAGAAGACAAAGCTTTGCCAGCATAATCTATGGCTGGTGTGGGGGAGGTGATGATGATTTTAATGGGGGTCACCCATTTTTTTCTTGAGGTGTGTGTGTGTGTGTGTCATAAATTTTGTACACATGTATTGGGGGTGGGGGTCCAGCAAAAACAAAACAAAAACACACACACACTAACACACACTAACACACACACACACACACACACACACACACACACACACACACACACACACACACACACACACACACACACACACACACACACACACACACACACACTATGAACAGTCCCCTAGGAACAAAAACACTGCAGTGTTCTATTCGACTGACATAGAAGATAGGCTTGATTGCAAAAGCACCATGATTGCAAAAGTACCATAGAAAGTTCCAGATAAATCAACAATCAATGCTGCATGGGCAAAGGCAGATAACTCATGGCTACTCTGACAAATACTTTACTGTTTCAACTGTCTCTGTGCAAACCTCTGTTAGGTTAGGGACGCTAAAACACTGATTACCTTAAGGTAAGGCAAAACATAGGATATTAAGTTCAATTTTTTTTCTCAAATGTTTGTATTTGCTTAAATTCCAAGGAATTTGCAATAATATTGTTCAGGAAAAAATTATTCCATAAATAAAACTGTTTCTCAGTATTCTTAACCGTCCCTTCCATTAAGTCACCTCTTAAAACCAGCACAGTTGCTGGGGACCTATTCTAACAAGATATCCCCAGTGGGGTTAGAACTTTCCATTTAGCATCTGCTTTTGCTGTGGCCATTATTTCCAGGCCTACCACAGCTAGAGATGCTGTAACCATGGTGACTGTGTGTCCTCACCCCGAGCATGCAGCAGAAGGTAGTCAATGTCAGTCCCCATCACGTAGCCACCAAAGTGGGCGCTGGCCACCAACAGACTACCTGTAACAGGGAAATCACACAGACCAATGTATTACTCGCTACAGGCATGTTATCAGTCAAAGCTTAGAAATCTGACAATCTTAAGGCTGGGAAAGAGGGCTAGTGAAACTTTTTTCATTAATTCTCTGAGTTTGTAGATAGTCCCAGTTTGTACTAATATTGAAGCGTTGAGAACTGATTCAAAATTACATCCCATACATGCTGGTAGACAAAGAGGACTGTCGTCAGTGCTATGTACTTCTCAGCGTGTACAGTCATGGGCTAGTAGACTAGTGTCTACTTCAAGAGCTGCTACATGAATTACCCATCTACACTGCATACCTATGATAATACATGTACTGTTGACAGCATCACTGCCTCTCTCATACCTATGATAATACATGTACTGTTGACAGCATCACTGCCTCTCTCATACCTATGATAATACATGTACTGTTGACAGCATCACTGCCTCTCTCATACCTATGATAATACATGTACTGTTGACAGCATCACTGCCTCTCTCATACCTATGATAATACGCATGTACTGTTGACAGCATCACTCGCCTCTCACATGTACTGCCTCTCTCACGTGTACTGTTGACAGCATCACTGCCTCTCTCATACCTATGATAATACGTACTGTACCGTTGACAGCATCACTCTCATACCTATGATAATACATGTACTGTTGACAGCATCACTGCCTCTCTCATACCTATGATAATACATGTACTGTTGACAGCATCACTGCCTCTCTCATACCTATGATAATACATGTACTGTTGACAGCATCACTGCCTCTCTCATACCTATGATAATACATGTACTGTTGACAGCATCACTGCCTGCCTCTCTCATACCTATGATAATACATGTACTGTTGACAGCATCACTGCCTCTCTCATACCTATGATAATACATGTACTGTTGACGTTGCAGCACTGCCTCTCTCACTGTTGACAGCATCACTGCCTCTACATACCTATGATAATACATGTACTGTTGACAGCATCACTGCCTCTCTCATACCTATGATAATACATGTACTGTTGACAGCATCACTGCCTCTCTCATACCTATGATAATACATGTACTGTTGACAGCATCACTGCCTCTCTCATACCTATGATAATACATGTACTGTTGACAGCATCACTGCCTCTCTCATACCTATGATAATACATGTACTGTTGACAGTTGACAGCATCACTGCCTCTCTCATACCTATGATAATACATGTACTGTTGACAGCATCACTGCCTCTCTCATACCTATGATAATACATGTACTGTTGACAGCATCACTGCCTCTCTCATACCTATGATAATACATGTACTGTTGACAGCATCACTGCCTCTCTCATACCTATGATAATACATGTACTGTTGACAGCATCACTGCCTCTCTCATACCTATGATAATACATGTACTGTTGACAGCATCACTGCCTGATAATACATACCTATGATAATACATGTACTGTTGACAGCATCACTGCCTCTCTCATACCTATGATAATACATGTACTGTTGACAGCATCACTGCCTCTCTCATACCTATGATAATACATGTACTGCATCACTGCCTCTCATACATGATAATACATGTACTGTTGACAGCCACTCTCTCATACCTATGATAATACATGTACTGTTGACAGCATCACTGCCTCTCTCATACCTATGATAATATGTACTGTTGACAGCATCACTGCCTCTCTGTTACCATGATAATACACTGCTGACAGCATCACTCTCTCATACCTATGATAATACATGTACTGTTGACAGCATCACTGCCTCTCTCATACCTATGATAATACATGTACTGTTGACAGCATCACTGCCTCTCTCATACCTATGATAATACATGTACTGTTGACAGCATCACTGCCTCTCTCATACCTATGATAATACATGTACTGTTGACAGCAGCATCACTGACAGCATCACTGCCTCTCATACCTATGATAATACATGTACTGTAGCATCACTGTCTCATACCTATGATAATACATGTACTGTTGACAGCATCACTGCCTCTCTCATACCTATGATAATACATGTACTGTTGACAGCATCACTGCCTCTCTCATACCTATGATAATACATGCACTGTTGACAGCATCACTGCCTCTCTCATACCTATGATAATACATGTACTGTTGACAGCATCACTGCCTTCTCATACTCATCATAATCAAAGAGAGTGAGTGAGTGAGTTGGGGTTAAAGCTGCTTCAAACTGTATTTCAGTTATCGCATGTCAGTTCAGTGCCGGAGGAGAAAACTGAGGAAGTTCTACCTAGGTGGCGAGCATAAGTATGGTGCTGATATTTCACTGGGATGAGCCTGGATTAGAACCATTCATTATAGGTTTCTGCTGTGCCCATCAGATGCATCTAATCCCGGACACTTGCCAGTGCCTTAGACAACATGGCCACAAATGCCCTCCACCCCATGATAATCAGTTTGGTAAACAATTTCAAATAATTATAACAGATAACATGCTTAATCATAATGCATAAACTAAACCTGCTTCACGCACCTGTCCCCACAAAGGGGTCAAAGATGAAGGTGTTTTCCTTGACCAGCCCCATGTTGGCCATGATGAGGGAGAGACAGGCGTCCATGCTGGTGTTCCCTGAAACAGACCATGTTGTGCATTTTCAGGTCTCAAAATGACATCACTTAATGACTAACAATACCCCAGGTGACACATCTCATCATGTTCATTTCTGATATATAAAGTTTGGGATTCACCTACCATATCCCACAGAGAGTATTAGGAAACCAATCAGTTTGTTGTTCCATCAAACATCTGAAAAAATCCCAGCATTGTAACTGATTATGTTTCCTGTTAAATACAACACTGAAATATTCCAGCTTTTTAATGTCAGTGTGGGCCAGACAGTCCAATAATTGAAGTTGGGTATGAAGAAATGCAGTAAACAAATTTCCTAGCCAGTTGTACATGGAGAGCATACTCTCACACTTTACCCCCAGTTAACATGCATAGATAAGCTTGTCAAATCAAGTCTCACCAATAAACTGCCTCTTCTGTAAGTGGTAGGCCTGTATCTTGTCTCTCTGTCCATTAGCAATCTAGAGGTAAACATGATTAGTGAATGAATGGTGTTTTACACAGCACTCACAAGGTTCATACGGATTAGGAACACTAAAATACGCCTAAATCTATCATTATTTTTTTCAGTACCAAAATACTTTATATTAGTCGAAAGACCTAAAAACCAGTATGACTATCATGATTTGCTCTGTACTTTGTAAATCTAATTTGTGAAAAGAAAAGAAAACAAATCACTCACCCATCTCCCAAAAAACATGAGGTAGGGCTGGTCTGGAGGGGGTGAACCCTCAGGGCCATAGTACTCTAGGAGACTGAAAGTGTGGGTGGGGTCCTTCAAGTTGACCTTGCCCTTAAAGCTGACCGCCTCCAGAGTGATGTCCTGTACAGAGGATGATGCTCAACACTTGGTTTGAGGCACAGCATGTGATACAATAGCACTTCTATGACACAGAATGCTTTAACTATGTTAACATGACACAGACAACTTAAACTCAGGGGTTAACATGACACAGACAACTTTAACTCAGGGGTTAACATGACACAGACAACTTAAACTCAAGGGTTAACATGACATAGACAACTTAAACTCAGATCTTAACATAACACAGACAACTTTAGCTCAAGGGTTAACATGACATAGACCACTTTATCTCAAGGGTTCAGAACATATTAACTCAAGGTTAATATGATACTGAAAGAGTCTGTATGACGGATTTATCACACTGATAAGTTGGCACAAATGTGTGAGTAAACTAGGGGCACTGAGGGGTTCATTGCCATGGACTTTAATTGAGAGAATCCTCTAAATGTGTCCTTTTTAACATAAAGGTATCCGTGGTAATGACACAGACAATGATGCTGATGGGATCAGCAAAGGTACTCAAGATATTTAACGATGCTACTTTACTGAATAAAATAAAAGTATGACAATGCATATTTTCCCAATGCACAAAACAGGTTTCAGTTAGAGTGACCTGTACACCTCAGGTGTGGTGCAATATGCTTCAAGTGTACTGTTTATCATAATCCATTACAACACTGACGTTAAATATTGCCATGCTAGGGTACATTTCTATGATCAGATGTTGAGATAAACAAAATGTCTTTTGTATTCAAACCTACAAAGAGGCCATGAAAATGAAGCATTCATATTGTAGATGGGATTCTGAGCATGACCATTCTGACCACCTGCGTTTGTCAGTTCAATGTCTGGAATTTCTTCTAAGTCTAATCAAAGAGTCATACAGTGGTCATACATAGCATGCTAAGAATTTCTTTGTCGTTCCTCATCAAACAACGGAAGCAAAAGATATCCTACCTCAATCTTTCGGATTTCTTTCTGCAACATTTTCTTGTTGAAGGTATCCACCACAATTTTGAATGTAGTGTCCTCCATCAAATAAGGTTTCTAACAGAAAAATATAACCATTTAATTTACATCAATATTGAATCTGTATATGGTCATTATTTCTAATCTTGATGTACATAATTTTACACAGAATTTGATACTCCAGCATGTCTGTTTAACCCCCACTCAGCACCTGGGCTCTAGATTGCTGGTGATTAGACGCCTGACTCTGAGAGTGTTTGTTCGAATCCCAGATGAGACTAAACCCCAAAATACTAGAATCTGTACTTTATTGAGAAAGTGTAATTCCAAATGTTACATTTGACCAATTTCTATGCATTTTAACAAGACAATCCAGTTATTAACATCAGGAATATTTCAACTTGGATACTGTAGTATGCATAAGCTGAGTCAGCAAATCTGACCACCCTGTCTCTTCAGTCACTTTTCACAAAATTGGGGGTTACTAGACATCAATTCTGACCAGTCCATGTGTAGTTATAAATGATCATGTTGATAGAAACTTGAAAAGAACATGTAATAGTGGTACCGTAAATACTAGTAATCATGTCAGTAATATGTACACTTAGTTCCATGGGGTATTTCCTCAAGTTGCTGTACAGCTCCTGTTTGTTTGAACCCTGTCCCCACAGCTCGTACAGTGACCTGAAAACAGATGAGGAGAGTAATGATATTACATACAGAGACCTGAAAACAGATGTAGAGAGTAATGATATTACATACAGAGACCTGAAAACAGATGTAGAGAGTAATGATGCTGACATACAGAGACCTGAAAACAGATGTGGAGAGTAATGATGCTGACATACAGTGACCTGAAAACAGATGTGGAGAGTAATGATATTACATACAGAGACCTGAAAACAGATGTAGAGAGTAATGATGCTGACATACAGACCTGAAAACAGATGAGGAGAGTAATGATGCTGACATACAGAGACCTGAAAACAGATGTGGAGAGTAATGATGCTGACATACAGAGACCTGAAAACAGATGTGGAGAGTAATGATGCTGACATACAGAGACCTGAAAACAGATGTAGAGAGTAATGATGCTGACATACAGAGACCTGAAAACAGATGAGGAGAGTAATGATGCTGACATACAGAGACCTGAAAACAGATGAGGAGAGTAATGATGCTGACATACAGAGACCTGAAAACAGATGAGGAGAGTAATGATGCTGACATACAGAGACCTGAAAACAGATGAGGAGAGTAATGATGCTGACATACAGAGACCTGAAAACAGATGAGGAGAGTAATGATGCTGACATACAGAGACCTGAAAACAGATGAGGAGAGTAATGATGCTGACATACAGAGACCTGAAAACAGATGAGGAGAGTAATGATATTACATACAGAGACCTGAAAACAGATGAGGAGAGTAATGATGCTGACATACAGAGACCTGAAAACAGATGAGGAGAGTAATGATATTACATACAGAGACCTGAAAACAGATGAGGAGAGTAATGATGCTGACATACAGAGACCTGAAAACAGATGTAGAGAGTAATGATGCTGACATACAGAGACCTGAAAACAGATGTGGAGAGTAATGATATTACATACAGAGACCTGAAAACAGATGTAGAGAGTAATGATGCTGACATACAGAGACAGAGACCTGACATACAAACAGATGTAGAGAGTAATGATGCTGACATACAGAGACCTGAAAACAGATGAGGAGAGTAATGATGCTGACATACAGAGACCTGAAAACAGATGTAGAGAGTAATGATGCTGACATACAGAGACCTGAAAACAGATGTAGAGAGAGACCATGACAGAGACCTGAAAACAGATGTAGAGAGTAATGATGCTGACATACAGAGACCTGAAAACAGATGAGGAGAGTAATGATGCTGACATACAGAGACCTGAAAACAGATGTAGAGAGTACTGATGCTGACATACAGAGACCTGAAAACAGATGAGATGAGAGTAATGATGCTGACATACAGAGACCTGAAAACAGATGAGAGAGAGTAATGATGCTGACATACAGAGACCTGAAAACAGATGTAGAGAGTAATGATATTGACATACAGAGACCTAAAAACAGATGAGGAGAGTAATGATGCTGACATACAGAGACCTGAAAACAGATGTAGAGAGTAATGATGCTGACATACAGAGACCTGAAAACAGATGAGGAGAGTAATGATGCTGACATACAGAGACCTGAAAACAGATGAGGAGAGAGTAATGATGCTGACATACAGAGACCTGAAAACAGATGAGGAGAGTAATGATGCTGACATACAGAGACCTGAAAACAGATGTAGAGAGTAATGATGTGACATACAGAGACCTGAAAACAGATGAGGAGAGTAATGATGCTGACATACAGAGACCTGAAAACAGATGTAGAGAGTAATGATGCTGACATACAGAGACCTGAAAACAGATGAGGAGAGTAATGATGCTGACATACAGAGACCTGAAAACAGATGTGGAGAGTAATGATATTACATACAGAGACCTGAAAACAGATGAGGAGAGTAATGATGCTGACATACAGAGACCTGAAAACAGATGAGGAGAGTAATGATGCTGACATACAGAGACCTGAAAACAGATGAGGAGAGTAATGATGCTGACAGAGATAAACAGAGACCTGAAAACAGATGAGGAGAGTAATGATGCTGACATACAGAGACCTGAAAACAGATGAGGAGAGTAATGATGCTGACATACAGAGACCTGAAAACAGATGAGGAGAGTAATGATGCTGACATACAGAGACCTGAAAACAGATGAGGAGAGTAATGATGCTGACATACAGAGACCTGAAAACAGATGAGGAGAGTAATGATGCTGACACACAGAGACCTGAAAACAGATGAGGAGAGTAATGATGCTGACATACAGAGACCTGAAAACAGATGAGAGAGTAATGATGCTGACACACAGAGACCTGAAAACAGATGAGAGTAATGATGCTGACATACAGAGACCTGAAAACAGATGAGGAGAGTAATGATGCTGACACACAGAGACCTGAAAACAGATGAGGAGAGTAATGATGCTGACATACAGAGACCTGAAAACAGATGAGGAGAGTAATGATGCTGACATACAGAGACCTGAAAACAGATGTAGAGAGTAATGATGCTGACACACAGAGACCTTAAACAGATGTGGAGAGTAATGATGCTGACATACAGAGACCTGAAAACAGATGTGGAGAGTAATGATGCTGACACACAGAGACCTGAAAACAGATGAGGAGAGTAATGATGCTGACATACAGAGACCTGAAAACAGATGTAGAGAGTAATGATGCTGACATACAGAGACCTGAAAACAGATGAGGAGAGTAATGATGCTGACACACAGAGACCTGAAAACAGATGAGGAGAGTAATGATGCTGACATACAGAGACCTGAAAACAGATGAGGAGAGTAATGATGCTGACATACAGAGACCTGAAAACAGATGTAGAGAGTAATGATGCTGACACACAGAGACCTTAAACAGATGAGGAGAGTAATGATGCTGACATACAGAGACCTGAAAACAGATGAGGAGAGTAATGATGCTGACATACAGAGACCTGAAAACAGATGAGGAGAGTAATGATGCTGACATACAGAGACCTGAAAACAGATGAGGAGAGTACTGATGCTGACATACAGAGACCTGAAAACAGATGAGGAGAGTAATGGTGCTGACACACAGAGACCTGAAAACAGATGAGGAGAGTAATGATGCTGACATACAGAGACCTGAAAACAGATGAGGAGAGTAATGATGCTGACATACAGAGACCTGAAAACAGATGAGGAGAGTAATGATGCTGACATACAGAGACCTGAAAACAGATGAGGAGAGTAATGGTGCTGACACACAGAGACCTGAAAACACATGAGGAGAGTAATGATGCTGACATACAGAGACCTGAAAACAGATGAGGAGAGTAATGATGCTGACACACAGAGACCTGAAAACAGATGAGGAGAGTAATGATGCTGACACACAGAGACCTGAAAACAGATGAGGAGAGTAATGATGCTGATACAGAGACCTGAAAACACATGAGGGAGAGAGTGACCTGAAACACATGAGAAGAGTAATGATGCTGACACACAGAGACCTGAAAACACATGAGGAGAGTACTGATGCTGACATACAGAGACCTGAAAACACATGAGAAGAGTAATGATGCTGACACACAGAGACCTGAAAACAGATGAGGAGAGTAATGATGCTGACATAGTTACTGTGATCAACATGAATAACTTCTCTTAAAGCACCAGAAAGTAGTATTGTATAAATCTGCATGGTGAAACTTTGGCTGTACACAGTCTGCTTCTTTTCATAGTGGTCTTGAATCCTTTTTCTCTTTCTTTGACCTTCATCTGCTCATAAGTACTGAAACAACAATGGCTTGTGGCACCCTGTCCATCATGTCCATCAAAACTGTTGTCTTGGATCCGCTGAATTCAAGCAAAGGGGAGTGGATGAAATACTGAAAAATCCCATAAAAATAATAGTCTCTCAGCAGTATTCCAGTTAGCAGCAGCCTCTCAATAATTGTGTCTGGACAAGACAATCCAGTGATCATGAGCATCAATCAACCCAGTCACCGAGCCTGACCACCCTACCCATTTGGTCACTCCTTACATGCAGCATAGGTTGCTAGGGAACCAGAATCCCCTCAAGGATCCGGGGAAAAATGTGTCTGTGGTAGGCTATTTCAACAATGATATGCATCTGTACCTCTAAAAATGTTTTTACGCCCATTTGTACAATGTCATTGAGTGTCATCTTATGCACTGCAATATACTCGAATAATAAGTGAGTGAGTGAGATTCATTTAATGTTAGATCTCAGACAATTACCACTATGGTGAAACCCATGAGGGCAGGTATTGTCCTGACAAACTTAAAAAATAATCAGTTCAAACTGGGATTCAAACCCTGGACACAGCCTTCTTGTATCATGTGTAAGCTCTAGGGACGTATCTCTGCATTCTGGTCATGATGAATGGAGCAATTGTAATTGGACTCACACTTTATCATCATATATGCTTTCTATCTATCATCATTGATAATTGTGTTTCAACATTCATTGTGTATCACTTGACTTACAGATCTATTTCTCAAACACATCTGGTAAGCATGGTCAGTTGAAATAAAAATATAATTGCCAAACGAAATCTTCAAACATGGTAAATTATCAAGAAATCATCTAATCAGTAGGATAAACACGGAGAAAAAAATGCATGAGTAGTTTTATATTATAAACATGATGTATCAGAAAAACTTACAGTAAGCATGGTATGCAACAATGATAATCATTTTATATAACATATTTAGCAGCATTCTCTTCCCACACAGGTTACTTGTCATATCTTCCTACGAACCTCTGCTCTAATACGGCCCTTTCATGGTGCGAGTGTTCCGGATTCGTCATTGGTTGCAATCAGATTTAGTTGTGCAATCAGCAACGTTGTTTCAAAAGTGATCATTCGCAATGCCTCAGTAATTTCCGTATATGCTTCGGGAAAACTAGAACCTCTTCCCCTGCGCGATGCGCAAACGTTTCTTCTAGACAGAACTCAGTCATGTAATGGCGGATCAATGGCATCCCCATCGCCCTCGTTGACAACGGACAAGCTAGCCATTAAATGTCTTGTGTGTCACATCAACACAATTCCCTGCTGATGGGGGACATTTGTGGTCCCACATTTGTTTGTACTAGTCAAGCTGGATCTAAGTCGACGTAACACGTGTTCTGATTGGATAAAAAGAAGGGAGATAATTCGTGTTGCGACTTTTTGCCGCATGGGGATTTTACGAGAACCGGGAAATATGGCCGTATTAGAACAGAGGTTTGTAGGAAGATATGACAAATAACCTCTGTGGGAAGAGAATGATTTAGCAGGAAAGAAAAGGAAACAGCATAATAGTGCACAAGAAATGCCTACTATTTGTATTTTCTCATTGTCGATATGTCACCTTTAGCATGCTTAGGTATAAACAAATTCACCTACTTGACAAGGACAGTCCGATTCATGATCCGCTTTGCATGTTCCAATGACGGCAACTCAACAACCAGAAATGGATTCTGAAGACAAGTGCAATCACATACCATGGTTAACACATGACCCATGATAACTGACGGTTCATCATAGTTACCCTTTTGCCATTAATCTCACATGATGTCTATCATCTAATCATGAAACAGTTCATAAAAATGTTTGTCGACTTCTAATCAAGGTTATCCTCTTGGTTCTACTCATACTTCTTTACCCAAAATCTTTTTGCCCTTTTCGAATCCCGAATGGGGCTCAACTCAAAAAGTACTAGAATTTGTACTTTACTAAGAAAGTGTAATCCCAAATATAACACATGTTACCTTTTCATCTTGGGTACACGCCTTTAGTTACTTACTTTTTTTTCAAGTTTCTCTTCATTTATGGTGATGTCGAAACCCAGCAATGATACAATTGATTTCAATTCCTGTAAGAACATAAAACATAATCATGCTGACACATTTTGTACAGGCTGACAGCAAAGACACAAAGAAATAAACTTTTTATATTGAATCTATGCATACCTAATACCACTATTTCTGAAGGAATTGGATATGCCAGTGAGTTTGGTTGTACAAAAATATCAAGGTGCATCACACCAAAAACTGTACCTCTTAACATGCTTTATAATAAGATGATGAGACATTATGTAGTACAGTACATGTTTACAGGGTCACTGATGGTTAGAAGCAAAATTGTTTCACAACGTACAACATTATACCGTTCTGGATTCTGATTTTCGTCAGGGTACATGTCTGTATACACACACTAACTAACCCGGGGTACTTGTGTGTGAGTGAGTGTTGTTTTATGCCGCTGTTAGCAATATTCCAGCATGATATCATGGTGATATCACTAATGAGCTTCACACATTGTTGCAGTTACATATGATAATCATTGTACGAATGTGGGAATCGAACCCGGGTGTTAGGTGTGACAAGTGAACGCCTTTACGGGTGTACGGCTTTGGCGTCACGACAAAATGACTGATCAGTGATCAGAGACGCTCATCACAAGCAAGCAAGAAACAATTCTCTAATATTTCGAAGGAAAGAAAGTTCACGCTCCCGGCTGGTCCCACAATGGCGATAAATGTGTATACTCACCGGTATTTTAAACTCTATATGTTCGCTTGCAAAGTGAAAAAGAAACTGAGAACGAATCCCTTTAGCAGGTCCCGAAAGCACACTTTTACTCATGGGCGCAGCCATGTTTTCACTCTTTATTGTTGAAAACAGTTAAGGTCATACTTTAAAAGAAACATGTGTATTTCCACTAAAACGAAATACAACGGGTTTATATATCACAAATTAGTCGGTAAAGAAAATATAGGCGAAACAAAATTATATGCACATTTCATCTTAATTTTTACTATCTACGTTACAATTATATACGTCTAGATAACACAAAATATAGTTTTTTATTTGAGCATTAATTCACTTTCAAGTACGGTTTTAAGGAAACTAACACCGGAAGTTTACATCTGCAACTTGCCGATTCATGACGGATGGATTACTTGTAGATTTCATCAAACTGTTGTGAAACATCACTTTATTGGACAAAAATGTCACGGGCAGGCCTCGAACTACTATTTGACACTGTGTCGGAGCAGCTGACGTGCCCAGGGGATGCTGTCATATGTGCCTTACACTGGAATATCGTTTCACATGGGTTTAAATGCACTGGAGTTGGAGAGGTATACAATTCTGAACGAAACAGAAGTGAAAGTAGCTCAGTAGTTAACAGGTACCAGCTAACTGGAGTCCCTGGAAGATCTAATGGCTGGATCGGCGACAGTGTGGAACACAGTTTATAGTACAATTTGCTCACACTGTCGTTTCTGGTTCTCTTTTACAGATCACGTTCTCAATCCTTAGCGTTACGGCCAGCGCTTTACCCCTAGTCTAAGGTCCCCTTAACCATTTTGTTTACGATCCGTAAGGCTAGGTATCCCTTTCTGATCAAACACCCCTTCAGGATCCTTAGGGCTAGGTATCCATTTCTAATAAAGCAACCCTTATGGATACCCTTTACGAACTTTGGAAATGAACCCTTTAGTTACTGTTTATTACAAATTACAAAGTTGTAGATTGCAACTGTTAGTTGTAGGTCAGCAACCTCTTTAATGGAATAGATCCTAGTGGATTTGTCAATCCAACACAATTTAAGACAGCTCCATACTTTTTTTAAGATTCAAATTTCACAGAGTAAAAGGCACCTTTTAATGCCAATAACTTGGTAAACAAGTGTAGCAGCCTAGCAGGGTACATGTGGAGTCTTCCCACAGATGACATCCTCACCTTGTCAGCTTGCTCATGGAGTTAACCTCTTTGGTCAACCAGTGAATGTCTAGATTAGAATGAACGTTCAGTAACCCATACTTGTTGTAAGAGGCGACTAACAGGATTGGGTGGTCAAGCTCGTTGGCTTGGTTGACACATGTCATCAGTTCCCAATTGCGCATGTCGATGCTGATGCTGTTGATCACTGGATTGTCTGGTCCAGACTCTATTATTTACAGACCGCCACCATATAGCTGGAATATTGCTGAGTTTTGGCATAAAACTCAGCTCAATCCCTCTTTGGTCATGTGGACAAGGTGTCCAACTTCTGGTCAGAAGGTCCAGGGCTCAATCCCAGAACGGGACTCTGAAATTTTATGGCCGCTACACAAGCACTAACCGTTTGTGATAGCATAAGTGGTCCCATGGTAGACCAAAGCTATCAAAGTGGGTTGGATCCTCCACATGGTGCTAATGTAGCAGAGCTGGGAGTCCTCCCACAGATGACATCATATCCATGGGAATTTGTTGACAGGGGTTAACTGCTTTTTGTTAAGTGGCCAGGACATCCGACTTCAGATCAGAAGGTCCATTATTTGAATCTCAGCTTGGGACTTTATTATGGAAACATTATAGCCGCAACACTGATGCAGAATGTTTGGCTGAGCATGTTCATGTTGAATTTGAGCAAAATATCAGGACAATGTGGCCCAGGATATGGCTTCTGTTGATAGGGGAGCAGAGCATGGAGTCATTGTGCAGATGACATCCTTCGATGATTGGTCAGCTTGCTGACAGGGTTAACCTCTTTGGTCATGTGGACATGGTTTGAATCCCATGATAATAGTTTGTGAAATCATTACTTTTGTGACATGCATACACATTGTGTCACCAGTGATCAGGGGTGGAAATAACTTTAAAATTGCTAGTGTATTCCGGTACAGTGGCACATGTAAAATCACTTGCCCTGATAATTTTTCCACTATACCGCCGTTTTCTTGTTGATTTTTTAAATAAACAACATAATTAACGTGGGAAAGTCAACTGGACACCGGTACAGTGTGATATACAAATTTGCTTGCCCAACGGAAAAAAGCACTGGACTCGGATGTTGGGCAATGAGTTATTTCCACCGCTGGTGATGTCTGTATTATGTCAAAATTGGCATTTCTCAACATGTATTATGATGTAAAATCATTGTTACTCCAATGCTATGTATTATTGCTTTTATTCTCAAACTAATAATAATGAATATATTTATCTCAAAGTTTCCTGCAGCAAATTATTGAAGTGCTATGGTATCAATATAATGATAATGAATGAAAGAATAGTGTTATTGATTTCAGGATGGGCACCTGTCTAAAAAGACAGAGCGTCTACCCCCAGGATGGAACAACTCCAAAGAGCTGTACACACTCAAGTATAACCACACCAAATCCAATGATGACTTTGTACTTAAAGTGGTGAAAATCGATGAAAGTCTCCTTGTGCATTTCATGGTAGGTGACCAATGTGCTCACTACTCATTGAGTTATTGGACCCTCCTCGGATCTGTACCACTGTGTACTGCAATAGTGTAGGAGTGTAACCTTGTCTTTTTCCACTGGTTATACAGCAGGGGCAGACACAGCTCTCTGAGATGGTGTGTGTGTGATTGTGCGTGCGTGCATGCATGTGCACACTCTTGAGGTGTGTGTGTGTGTAGGGGGCGGGGAGGTGTTTGCACACTTCATTTTCACCCATTATCAATGGTCATTTAATAAACTTTCAGGACAAAAGCAGGGCTACAGATAATTTTTCAACATCTGGAGTACATACTCCTTATTTTTTCAATATAGGAGTACTGTAAAAACTTAAGAGAACATTTAGAGTACTGAATTGAATTTAATGGCGTATCAGTAATCTTGTGTTTCATACATGCACCATGACATTGCTACTCTTGTGTAAACAGGTCAATAAACAAAATAACAATACTTTTTCAGATAAATATGTCTGTAAATGATTTTAAGACCGTACACCATTGCTGTGGTGTGTATCTGCTATGTCTTCTAAATTATTTACTACCGTATCTATCTGTACATACGCTGATACAGCCCTTATCTGGAGCCCTGACACAAGGGGGTGCACACCCATGCACCCCCCTCTGGATCCGCCGATGTACAGTGGTGCCTGACACCTCATTCTTTTCAACTGTGCCATTTATGAGGAGTCATTGTTAAGTGTATGTGACTTAGATGATTGTATGTCAGATGGCTGAGGACTTGGATGGTTGTTCATACTATCAGCCATTGGTTTGCTATAATTGTTTAGGTATCTATATCTATATTTTATATAGTGTATGTGTAAAAGTGCTGATTGTTGTATGAAACAGATGTGTATTGGTGGTCTCTAATTGTATGTTTATGGTATTTCAGAGACGGAGGGATGAGAAAGTGTCCAGTATGAATGTCCGTCTGGCAACATACACTAATCAGGATCTCACGGACATAGATACGTGAGTTACATTTATATTTGATATTAATGATTGCAATGTTTGGCAGAAATGTACAATTCCAATCTCTCATCTCATATCACATCAGGGGCGGTGGGGTAGCCTAGTGGTTAAAGCGTTTGCTCGTCATGCTGAAGACCCGGGTTTGATTCCCCACATGGGTACAGTGTGTGAAGCCCATTTCTGGTGTCCCCCAATGTGATATTGCTGGAATATTGCTAAAAGTGGTGTAAAACTAAACTCATTCATATCACATCATTGGAAATGTCATGTACACCTGACTTTGTTGGTGGAGGTCAGTTTTCATCTCAGTTAGGATTGATATATATACTTATGTTAATTACCATGATTACCTTATATTAACAACATGCTATAAATTTTACATATTTAATAACATTCTTTCTCCACTGGTACATGTTCTTTCAGAAATTACTCTGGTCTGTTTGATCATCTTTGGCAGAGCAGATGTTTTACAAACAGTCATCTGAAAAAATTCCCTTTTTTGACATGAAATCTTGATTTGATAATGTGTTCATGCTGTCTTAACCATTTCTTGAAATAGACTGAGCATGTATATCTGTTCTTAGCCTTAAAAATGTGCTTACAGGGCCTTCAAGAATTTAGAGGAGCTTGAAAAACACATTGAAAAGGAAATACTCACAGTTTTCCTGTCTGGCGCCAAGACATCGACCTCAAAAGCATCTGTAGCGAGGACGCAGAGTAATCAAGGGAGATCACCCTTGTTGGAAGATGATCCGTTGCGTGTTCCCAGTCGTAGGCAGCCTGTCCCTCCCGATTGGTAGGTGCTCCATTTGGCATAATTGTGGAGTTAACATGATGACTACAGCATGGAGTGGTACTGTGAGTTGAACGGTGTCTAGATTATACCCTGACCTGTCAGCTCAGTGTAAGTTAAGATGATGACTACAGCATGGAGTGGCACTGTGAGATGAACGGTGTCTAGATTATACCCTGACCTGTCAGCTCAGTGTAAGTTAAGATGATGACTACAGCATGGAGTGGCACTGTGAGATGAACGGTGTAAGTCTAGATTATACCCTGACCTGTCAGCTCAGTGTAAGTTAAGATGATGACTACAGCATGGAGTGGCACTGTGAGTTGAACGGTGTCTAGATTATACCCTGACCTGTCAGCTCAGTGTAAGTTAAGATTATACCCTGACCTGTCAGCTCAGTGTAAGTTAAGATGATGACTACAGCATGGAGTGGCACTGTGAGTTGAACGGTGTCTAGATTATACCCTGACCTGTCAGCTCAGTGTAAGTTAAGATGATGACTACAGCATGGAGTGGCACTGTGAGATGAACGGCGGTGTCTAGATTATACCCTGACCTGTCAGCTCAGTGTAAGTTAAGATGATGACTACAGCATGGAGTGGCACTGTGAGTTGAACGGCGTCTAGATTATACCCTGACCTGTCAGCTCAGTGTAAGTTAAGATGATGACTACAGCATGGAGTGGCACTGTGAGTTGAACGGCGTCTAGATTATACCCTGACCTGTCAGCTCAGTGTGGCAGAACACAACTTTATGTGAAGGATGTTTAGCACTCAGAGCTCCAGATAAGATTTAGCTCATGTGGGTACTGTACCCACTGTATTTTTTTGGAGTGGGTATTATGAATGTTGAGTGGGTATTTCATTTTCCGTTACCCACTGCTTTCAAATATGTGAGTATTTCAATCATTTTGCTCACCTAAGTATAACGTCATTGAGTAAGTTTACTAAGCAGGTATGTTCTGCCTTATGTCATACCTAATCAAAACCAACTTAAATATAATGGAAATGATTTAATAAAAAATCACTCATCCTATACTGACAGTACAACACTTGTCCTATACTAACAGTACAACTTGATAGCAATCGACGTCTTTTTCATTACACAAGCGATTTTTATAAATATATTCCGGACGCATTTGTTTTAAACTTTTGCGTATCTAACATTTTAAATGCAAAATTAGTACGCAACAATTATTTTTCAATGCGTAGTTGGAAATTTTCTATGCGTATTTTACCCGGATACGCAGCTTATCTGGGCCTCTGGCACTATTGTGCTACAATAGTTATTGCTGCCTTCAAAATTCACAGTGGTCTGCGAGACCCAGACTAAATAATTGTGCTGAAGGCAAGTTAACTTCAAATGATGGGAGTCCTCTTTGACTAGTTGCATTGTTAACTAGTTGAAGCCAGTGATTCTGAAGTAAACAAATGAAATTATTTTCTTCGTTTTTTTTTCTTTCTAAGTATTTGGAGGGAAGTTTATTGATATGATGAGGATGGAGATGAAAGTATAATAATTAATTTATTGTGATCTCATTGTGAGTTCTTTCATGTTCTCCTAGGATGCCATCCAGTGACCCATTCGCTGTTGGACGATCTGACCTTGACCCTTTAGCAGGTGGGATGGGGGGAATGCTCATGGACCCTCGGAGATCGGGTGTTCCTGGGTTTGCACCTGACCCTAATGCTGGCCTACCAAGTAGACTTCCTCCGTAAGTAGCACTATTAAGAGACAGGTGTGTCTCAGATCAGTGTAACATCTTGAAGTGATGTAATCATGGTAGTAATCTATTCAGAAGAATTAACACAATTAAAAGAATAGATATTGAGCATATGTGGTTGTTGTCCAAATATTATTGTGATTTGTACTTAGAAATATGACTTAAATGTCACATTTTAGTACCCATCTCAGTGAGGTGTGGAATTTGGAAGAATAAACTTGATTTCTGCTTCACTCGCAGAAGTGTCCTCATGAAGTATATATTTGTTATCCATGACTGATTTGTTTTACATCAATAACTTGATGACACAGCAGTTGTTAGGTGGAATTCGAATGACAGCGCTAGCTAACAGCTACAGTTTTGCATGGATGTCCTCTATTCATCTTCTTGGTTACATCTGACTTAATGACATTATCCAGCACAGAGTCTCGTGATCAAGGGGAGGTAATCAATGAAGCTCGTACTTGTCATGTAGACTTCAGTCATTTTTGTATATGTTACCCTAGTACTGGTTGTGTTAGTGCTTTAGTCCAACCATTTGACTATCCCTCAACTCCACCCATGGACTATGCCCATCTTGCAGGTGATGCTGTTAATAAGTTGCATGTTGAACATATCTGAGTGCGCTAAGGTACAAGTATTCAACAATGACTTGTACTTTCTAGGGGTGCAGTTCCGCCAGGAGCGAGATTCGACCCATTTGGACCCCCTGGAGCCAGACCTGGGTGAGAAGTGACAATTATCTGTAGTCAGACTCAGTTATACAGCTCATGCTTTGTAAAAACATGTCTTTATGATTCAGTGTAATCTTCTACAATTTTTCATTAGCTAAATGTCAGTTCTGCTTTTCAATGTTGTCCTTCATAGATCTTTTACACGATGTTGCCTATTTCTCTTCACAGGCCTGATCCTGACCACATGAAACCTCCAGGCTATGATGATATGTTCATGTGAACTGGCTAGTACCGAGTTATGTTCCTGGCTCTGCTAAACCATGTTATCTGGAAATGGCTGGATCATGTGACCAGCCTACTACTAGATCATGTGACCTTGCTACTACTGGATCATGTGACTTGCCTAGTACTGAATCATGTGACCAGCCTAGTACTGGATCATGTGACCTTGCTACTACTGGATCATGTGACTTGCCTAGTACTGAATCATGTGACCTGGCTAGTACTGGATCATGTGACCTTGCTACTACTGGATCATGTGACCAGCCTAGTACTGGATCATGTGACCAGCCTAGTACTGGATCATGTGACCTGGCTAGTACTGGATCATGTGACCTGGCTGTACAGGATCATGTGACCTACCTAGTACTGGATCGTGTGACCAAAAGACTGTTACTAAGTGATGTGACCTGGGAGTCAGACCACCATGTCCTCATGGTACTTGTTTTAACTTGTATATATTGTATGTTGTTGAGTACATGTTCTTGGTTGGTTCTCTTTCTTGGGAAGTAAAGAGTTTTTTGTCATCACCAGCCATTTTCTTGAGTTTGTGAATGTTATAAGTTGGTTATATTGGTCAGATATTTGTTTTCGGGTCAAGCTGCCTGTTTGTGAAGACACCTGTTACTCCAATCCAGGCAAGAGTAGATACTCGGTAACCATAACACTCAACGGACTGGTCAGGCAAGGAGACTTGGTTAATGGCTGCTACCATAGTCAGCTGCCATGGAGTGTTTGCAGCATCAGGTGCTGGGTTGTCAGACCTGGTTATCAACAGACCACCTTCGTGTAGCTGGAATATTGCTGAGTTGGGCGTTAAAAACCAACAACAATGAAGACACTTCCAATCAAGCATCTATAGTTTGGCATGAAATGCATGTGGACCCGTTTTTTTGTAAATATCTCTTCATCCAATGACCTAATCGATCTCAAACTGTGCAAGTGGATGTTTTGTCAGACAACCCTAATCACATTGTCAATCACCGATTTTATGCATTTGTATTAAAGAATCTGTCTATGTAACTGTCAACAAAATAAACAGCAGAACCTAAACTGCTTGCAGAGGGAGGGAGCCAATGACCTGTAGTTTGAGATCGATTGGGTCATTGGATGAAGAGATATTTACAAAAAACGGGTCCGCATGCATTTCATGCCAAACTATAGTCGACAATGAAGACACTTCCAATCAAGCATCTAGTCGATAACTTGTCAGGTTGAAACATCATGTGGCTGTCCTACACATGGCCTTCAGGTCTGATACTGACATCCATTAAGGTTGAGAGAGTCATGTTTTGAGGTTGCTTTGTATCCATCTGTTGACAGTACAGCCATAGAGGTCACCATGAATTTGAATATCTATCTGGGTATGGACATCACCTTTGTTCTGTCAGCATGTTTACCATTAGTAACTGACATGCTGCATCATCTTGCATTAAAATTTGTAAATTGCTACTAACAGTGATCAAATTCATGTTAATGCCAACACACACATTGTAGGGTTATTCAGGGTTAGAATGTATCCCAGGCATCCCACAGTGATCATTAGAGGATCAGGTGATCAAGTTCATTGATTGATTCATGTCATCATATCCCATTTGCGTAAATTGACGCTTTTGACATCAGTTATAGGATTAGCTGATCTAGACTCAGTTATTTAAAGACAGCTATCATACAGGTGCAATATTGCTAAGTGAGGCATTTAACAACGTACACATGTCGCGTACACATGTCTTATCAGACAAGTGCGAAATGTTACAGTAAAATAAAGGGTCACTTTATGTCATCATAAGTCATGAATAATTTCATGTTACTTAAGTTGTTTATGAGAATACCTGTCCCATTCAGACACTGTAAGGTGAGGGTTAAAGACCATGTAGCAAGGGAAGTAACTATATGGGAAATGATAATGGCACTTGTCAAATTCAGGCTTGATACTTATTTATTCTTTAAGTGTGTAAAATTTTCTCTCATGTATGGTCAGTAGTTTCATGACATGACATGTCACCTGCTGTAATATGAAAGAATGAGTTGATCTGTAACTTTTGTTGGTAATACATGTCACACAGAATGGAGTATTTCTTGTAAGCAGAATGTTGAACGCATCTCATCGCACTAGTGGTTATAAGGTGAACGTATTAGTGAGTGAGTTTAGTTTTATGCCACTTTTAGCAATATTCCTGCAACATCACAGCAGGGAACACCAGAAATGGGATTCACACATTGTGCCCATGTGGGGAATCGAACCCAGGTCTTAAACACTAGGCTACCCCACCACCCCAAGTGAACATATTACCAAGTGAGGCTAGTAGTTGAACTGCAGGTAAAGGTCAGTCACAAGTTCTAGTAACAACACAATATTCTTGTTTATTTCAAACATTAGCAATGTACATGATTGTCAAGAGAGACCAGTAGGGAGACTGCAGGTAAAGGTAAGTCACAGGTTCTAGTAACAACACAATATTCTTGTTTATTTCAAACATTAGCAATGTACATGATTGTCAAGAGAGACCAGTAGGGAGACTGCAGGTAAAGGTAAGTCACAGGTTCTAGTAACAACACAATATTCTTGTTTATTTCAAACATTAGCAATGTACATGATTGTCAAGAGAGACCAGTAGGGAGACTGCAGGTAAAGGTCAGTCACAGGTTCTAGTAACAACACAATATTCTTGTTTATTTCAAACATTAGCAATGTACATGATTGTCAAGAGAGACCAGTAGGTAGACTGCAGGTAAAGGTCAGTCACAGGTACTAGTAACAACACAATATTCTTGTTTATTTTAAACATCAGCTATATGCATGATCAACTTCAATATATATTATATGATTTCAAAGGTATGTTGCTGTCAGATTCAAACATACTTTGTACAGAAAAATCAAAACATTGTGTGCATGTTGATTATTGTGTAGCAGTTCGATGAGACATACATATAATAACAATGAAGGTAATATCTACACATATTATATATGTCAAGGTCGTCTTGACATATATGTAAAAAGAAAATGGTGAAAGTTTTACGCTCAGGGGTTTTGGCATCCTTGTCTTGTTTTGTTCAGCTTGTTTAAACACTGAAATCTAAAATCAATAACGTACAATCCTTGATATTATGATATGATATTGATTATGAGATGCTACCATGTGGAAAAATATATTTTGGGGAAAGCAATGAAAGATCCGATGAAGAAATACGCATTTTGTTGTGGCCTTTCCCAGGGAGTCTGGCACAGGATATAAAGTAGAACATGTAAATTGCATTATGTTAGACTGGTAGAGTATTCTACCCTCGACAGAACAATAAACTATAAACCAAATAGTGTGTATAGACGGATAAATTCACTCATCTACAACAAAACAGTAACAAAACATTTTACTCTATTGGAATCCTTGGTCTCCTTTTGCTAATCCAGAGTTTATGGTATTTACCAAACTGATAGGGGTCTATCATCCCCTGACAGAAATACTGTTCATGCATGTAAGAATAACAAACTAGTAACACATAAATGAAAAATTCATCATCATCATCAATATACACAAACTTTATGGATAACAACTTCTTTATTTCGTTTTTATCCATAAAGTTTGTAAATATTGTACTTCCCAATTTCTAAAATATCACTCGAATAAATCATCATCATCATCATCATCATCATCATCATCCACAGCAATGGTGAAAGTTACTGAAAGATACTTCTGGCTTGAATAAATGTCTTTGGAAATAAGGATTTTTTTTGTGTGTGTGAATTCGGTGCTACAGTTCACATACAATATAATACAATTCTAAACAAAAGCTAGATATTTATTGTCATTTGTCTAAGGTGTGTCCAGTTATAGATGTTTGTCAACTGTTTTGTGCCGCATTCTGCAATTTCCCAGCTGTAATGGACCCCATGACTTGGAGGTGTGACCGAAACGTGTGACTGTGGGTTTGAATCTCAGATTCATCCAAGTCATGATTCTTGGTTTGTCTGTACCAAGTGGTACCCCTTGAGACACCACCAAGGTGACACTGTGTGGTTTAATTTAAATGCATACACACACATTGTTAAACTAAACTGAACTTAAATATGCTGAACTAACTCACTCATCCCATCCTATCAACCCAAGAAGATACCGTGACACATATCATCACAGTTAGAACTGGTCTTCAGCAAACCATGCTTGTCATAAGAAGCAATCTGGTGGTCAGGCCCGCTCACTTGGTTGACACATATCATCGTATCCCAATTGCGTCGATGCCCACGGTGTTGATCACTGGATTGTGATCAAGACACAGTATTTCCAGACCGCTGTCATATAGCTGGAATATTCCTCAATGGAGTTAAAACAAGAAACACTCATTCACTCACTCACACACGAAAGTCTCTCAGCCACTCTTCAGAGAGTCTGGAAGTAATCATTCTCCAGATCTCGCTTAGGATCCAACTTGTTTTTCAGTTCCTTTTTCTCCACTGAAACACAGACAGAATTACATGTTAATAGCATACATTGCAAATGTCTGGTGAGAAGCAGGTAACCTGGAAATGGAGTCTGTAAAGGGTGGATTGTTAAATCATTTCCTTGTGTTAAATAAATATAGTAAATGAACTTATTTGTCATCAGTGAAATACAAAGATTTTTATTATTTGGATATGTGATTGAAAATTTGCACAGGTGAATATGTTTTGGATATCTTTGAATGAATGCTTAGGGACTAGTCATAAGTTATGGCTTGGGGGTGGGGGTGGGGGTCAGCAGTTTTGTACACATGAACTAGGGGTGTCAGCAATTTTGCATACATGAACTAGGGGGTCAGGAATTTTGTATATAACTGTATTTGGAAAAATGTGGTATGGGTCATTGATTTTTTACATGACATGCAGGGGGGTCAATTACTTTGTGCATAAATGTTGGGGGGGGGGGGGTGTCATCACATTGTACATGCTTCTCCATAAAGAATCATCATCACCCCCCATGCCATAAATTATGAACGGTCCCTTACACAGAAAAGTGTACTTTCCGTATCTTTAAATGAATACTAACAAAGGTAAACGCACTTTGGGTAACTTTGAATAGATACTTACACAGGTAAACCCGCTTTGGGTATCGGTGACGGAGAACCAAGACGATCAGGACGACGCTCCCCACCACCAGCAGCAGCCCCAAAACCACCGCCAACACCCACCACATGCTCGTCGTGGCCGCCTCTCTGATGCCTGCAACACAACAACGGTACTTTATCATGTAGTAGCAGCTTTAACGTCGCTCTTGCGTTACACAATATTCACAAGCCTATATGAACCTTCAGTAGTACAGTAAAACCCCGTGATACAGACAGCGTCCAACATTAAGGATGTGATCAGTGTAAGTGACCGGTCTTTTACTACCCGGCCTGGGGGTCAGAAGGACGGGAATCGGGGAGCGTCACAAAAGTACATGCACGTGTCACAAAAATGTAACATATTTGAGGAAGGGCATACGAAAATTGAGATTCTTTTATTGTCAGTACGTTAGTGAAGTGGGTGAAACCATCAAGGCAGGCTAAGTATTGTCAGTACGTTAGTGCCATGGGTGAAACCATCAAGGCAGGCTAGATAGTGTCAGTACGTTAGTGCCATGGGTGAAACCACCAAGGCAGGCTAAGTATTGTCAGTACGTTAGTGCCATGGGTGAAACCATCAAGGCAGGCTAAGTATTGTCAGTACGTTAGTGCCATGGGTGAAACCATCAAGGCAGGCTATGTATTGTCAGTACGTTAATGCCATGGGTGAAACCATCAAGGCAGGCTAAGTATTGTCAGTACGTTAATGCCATGGGTGAAACCATCAATGGAGGCTTAGTATTTTCAGTAGGTTAATGCCATGGGTGAAACCATCAAGGCAGGCTAAGTATTGTCAGTACCTTAGTGCCATGGGTGAAACCATCAAGGCAGGCTAGGTATTGTCAGTACGTTAGTGCCATGGGTGAAACCACCAAGGCAGGCTAAGTATTGTCAGTACGTTAGTGCCATGGGTGGGGTGAAACCATCAATGGAGGCTTAGTATTTTCAGTATGTTAGTGCCAAGGGTGAAACCATCAAGTCAGGCTAAGTATTGTCAGTACGTTAGTGCCATGGGTGAAACCATCAAGGCAGGCTAAGTATTGTCAGTACGTTAGTGCCATGGGTGAAACCATCAAGGCAGGCTAAGTATTGTCAGTACGTTAGCGCCATTGGTGAAACCATCAAGGCAGGTTAAGTATTGTCAGTACGTTAGTGCCATTGATGAAACCATCAAGGCAGGCTAAGTATTGTCAGTATGTTAGTGCCATGGGTGAAACCATCAAGGCAGGCTAAGTATTGTCAGTACGTTAGTGCCATGGGTGAAACCATCAAGGCAGGCTAAGTATTGTCAGTACGTTAGCGCCATTGGTGAAACCATCAAGGCAGGCTAAGTATTGTCAGTACGTTAGTGCAGTGGGTGAAACCATCAAGGCAGGCTAAGTATTGTCAGTACGTTAGTGCAGTGGGTGAAACCATCAAGGCAGGCTAAGTATTGTCAGTACGTTAGTGCCATGGGTGAAACCATCAAGGCAGGCTAAGTATTGTCAGTATGTTAGTGCCAAGGGTGAAACCATCAAGGCAGGCTAAGTATTGTCAGTACGTTAGTGCAGTGGGTGAAACCATCAATGGAGACTTGGTATTTTCAGTATGTTAGTGCCATGGGTGCCATTAGCCCTGCAACTAGAAACTAGTAATTTGACCTCAGTTTGTTTCAAGGGATTCTTCTGGGTACTTCCGATGCAACAGTAATTCCAGAACTATCGCTGTATCCCTGGTTGTACCAAGGCTAGGTACACACTCTTCATTATATACCTACTGCCACTTTTGCAATATTGCAGGTATCTTGTTATCTCATTGCATCCTTGCGAACCTGACTGACTGACTGAGTTTGGTTTTACGCCGCTTTTAGCAATATTCCTGCAACATCACGGCGGGGGACACCAGAAATGGGCTTCACACAATGTACCCATGTAGGGATTCGAACCCGGGTCTTCGGCGTGAGCCTTGCGAGAGGAACAACCCTAAAGGGAGACCTGTTCTGGGAATTATCGTTTGCATTGCAAGAGCTGCTAAGAGATGTTACCTTAACATCTTAACCTAGGTTTTACAGTTTTACGTTTGAAGTATTTCAAACCTCTGTTTTACAGCTGGACCACTTTCCGTGGTTCTGGTTAAACATTCGTCCAGCTCGAGGTTTTGCATTTTCAAATAAAACCCGGAGTTGTGTTTTAACTGTAATATCCAACCCCATATCCTTGAACCAGTTCCACAAACAGATCTTAATTCTAAGTCGATTTTAGCTCCCATTCTTTAACACTGATTGTCGACAGTCGCAGAGCTGAGAGGGCATTAATGGCCCTGGTTGTAATTAGAAACACTGTCGCATCATATACAGTGAGTGAGTTTAGTTTTACGCCGCTTTTAGCAATATTCCAGCATTATCACGGAGGGGGGACACAAGAAATGGGCTTCACACATTGTACCCATGTGGGGTCTTCCGCGTGAGGGGGCGGTGGGGTAGCCTAATGGTTAAAGCGTTGGCTCGTCACGCCGAAGACCCGGGTTCGAATCCCCACATGGGTACAATGTGTGAAGCCCATTTCTGGTGTCCCCCCGCCGTGATGTTGCTGGAATATTGCTAAAAGCGGCGTAAAACCCAAACTCAGTCAGTCAGTCAGTCAGTCTTCCGCGTGAGACCCGTGAAGGTCCGGTTTAGAATATTGATCTTCAGTAACCCATGCTTGTCGTAAGAGGCGACTAACAGGATCGGGTGGTCAGGCTCGCTGACTTGGTTGACACATGTCATCGGTTTCCAATTGCGCAGATCGATGCTCATGCTGTTGATCAATGGATTGTCTGGTCCAGACTCGATTATTTACAGATCGCCGCCATATAGCTGGAATATTGCTAAGTGCGGCGTAAAACTAAACTCACTCACTCACTAACCACTGGGCTACCCAACCGCCCTTCGAATACACAGACCTTCCGTGACCGGCTGCATCTCTGTTGTGGTGGGTTCTGTTGTGGACGGCATCCTCATTACGTCGGCGCTGACGACCACGTGTTGAACGTCGTGGCTGACTACACACGCGTACAACCCCAACACACTGTCCAGATTCTCAGGGCTGACGTTGGTGGTGTTGATGGTGACGACGCTGTTGGTGTCGTTGCTACGCAGTGAAATACCAGGATGAGATTGTCTAATGTCTTCGTTGTTGAACGTCCAGCGAAACACGAGCGTCCGACTGGGGTCTGTGACAGCGGAGACAGACAACGTCTTCACATCTCCAGGTACAACTCGGATAACTGGAGACGGGCGCGACTGTATTGTGATTGGGGCTGTAAAAAAATGTCTATGTACAATTAAACATGTATACATGTCATGCATAGAGGCACAGTTTTTGTAGATTACGCACGCACGCACGCACGCACACTATCAGGACCGGCACATCCTCGGTTCTATACATAGGCAAACACGCACGCACGCACGCACACACACACACACACACACTATCAGGACCGGCACATCCTCGGTTCTATACATAAGCGCGCGCGTACGCTTGCGCACGCACACACACACAAACACACACCTATCCGCCAATGCTATAGGTCACTACTGATATGTAAAGTTTCATTTCGGAAGTGACGTTACCAGCCCTATTACTCCAATTTCTAGCTTAGCACGAAATTTCTCTCGCCACCAAAATAATTTCATCGGATAGCCAGTTAAGCATTGTGTAGTTCGCATCGTGCTTTAAACAAACAAATGGTGAAGCACATAGATCTAGGGTATTCAGCATCATAAACTTAATACATGGCACTAAACAATGGAGGTTGTGGTTCAATGTTTTATTTACGTGTTCTTAACGCAATATTCCAGCTATATGAAGGCTGTGTAACTAATGGTGTATAAAAGCATGGGATGGGTTTAACGCCCTTTTTAACTTTATTTCAGTTTTATCTCGGAATGTCAGCCTAATATAATTGGAAGACCAGTGAGAATCTAGCATTTGACGCAACATCACACACGGGCCTTGGTCATCAGGTCATCTGATTTACGAAATAATGTATTCACATTATATTAGATATGAAGGGAAGACATGGGGCACCTACACAGAATATTCAGATATGCGTCCTGAAAGATGCTGCCAAACTCGTTCTGTACCAAACACTGCACGTTCATGATGTCAGTGTCACGTGACACATGGAGCAGACGGAACTTGGTGAAGTCGATGATTCTCTTGTCGTCTGGAAAAACAAGATAGTACAACTCATTACAACTAGTACTTGAACCACAGTAACAGTAGCCCCATAACAACTAGTACTTGAACCACAGTAACAGTAGCCCCATAACAACTAGTACTTGAACCACAGTAACAGTAGCCCCATAACAACTAGTACTTGAACCACAGTAACAGTAGCCTCATAACAACTAGTACTTGAACCACAGTAACAGTAGCCCCATAACAACTAGTACTTGAACCACAGTAACAGTAGCCTCATAACAACTAGTACTTGAACCACAGTAACAGTAGCCCCATAACAACTAGTACTTGAACCACAGTAACAGTAGCCTCATAACAACTAGTACTTGAACCACAGTAACAGTAGCCTCATAACAACTAGTACTTGAACCACAGTAACAGTAGCCTCATAACAACTAGTACTTGAACCACAGTAACAGTAGCCCCATAACAACTAGTACTTGAACCACAGTAACAGTAGCCTCATTACAACTAGTACTTGAACCACAGTAACAGTAGCCTCATAACAACTAGTACTTGAACCACAGTAACAGTAGCCCCATAACAACTAGTACTTGAACCACAGTAACAGTAGCCTCATAACAACTAGTACTTGAACCACAGTAACAGTAGCCCCATAACAACTAGTACTTGAACCACAGTAACAGTAGCCCCATAACAACTAGTACTTGAACCACAGTAACAGTAGCCCCATAACAACTAGTACTTGAACCACAGTAACAGTAGCCCCATAACAACTAGTACTTGAACCACAGTAACAGTAGCCTCATAACAACTAGTACTTGAACCACAGTAACAGTAGCCCCATAACAACTAGTACTTGAACCACAGTAACAGTAGCCTCATTACAACTAGTACTTGAACCACAGTAACAGTAGCCTCATAACAACTAGTACTTGAACCACAGTAACAGTAGCCCCATTACAACTAGTACTTGAACCACAGTAACAGTAGCCCCATTACAACTAGTACTTGAACCACAGTAACAGTAGCCTCATTACAACTAGTACTTGAACCACAGTAACAGTAGCCTCATAACAACTAGTACTTGAACCACAGTAACAGTAGCCCATTACATAACAACTAGTACTTGAACCACAGTAACAGTAGCCTCATAACAACTAGTACTTGAACCACAGTAACAGTAGCCCCATAACAACTAGTACTTGAACCACAGTAACAGTAGCCCCATTACAACTAGTACTTGAACCACAGTAACAGTAGCCTCATTACAACTAGTACTTGAACCACAGTAACAGTAGCCCCATAACAACTAGTACTTGAACCACAGTAACAGTAGCCTCATAACAACTAGTACTTGAACCACAGTAACAGTAGCCTCATAACAACTAGTACTTGAACCACAGTAACAGTAGCCTCATAACAACTAGTACTTGAACCACAGTAACAGTAGCCTCATAACAACTAGTACTTGAACCACAGTAACAGTAGCCTCATAACAACTAGTACTTGAACCACAGTAACAGTAGCCTCATTACAACTAGTACTTGAACCACAGTAACAGTAGCCCCATAACAACTAGTACTTGAACCACAGTAGTAACAGTAGCCTCATAACAACTAGTACTTGAACCACAGTAACAGTAGCCCCATTAACAACTAGTACTTGAACCACAGTAACAGTAGCCCCATAACAACTAGTACTTGAACCACAGTAACAGTAGCCCCAACAACAACTAGTAGTACTTGAACCACAGTAACAGTAGCCCCATAACAACTAGTAGTACTTGAACCACAGTAACAGTAGCCCCATAACAACTAGTACTTGAACCACAGTAACAGTAGCCTCATTACAACTAGTACTTGAACCACAGTAACAGTAGCCCCATAACAACTAGTACTTGAACCACAGTAACAGTAGCCCCATAACAACTAGTACTTGAACCACAGTAACAGTAGCCCCATTACAACTAGTACTTGAACCACAGTAACAGTACATAACAACAACTAGTACTTGAACCACAGTAACAGTAGCCCCATAACAACTAGTACTTGAACCACAGTAACAGTAGCCTCATAACAACTAGTACTTGAACCACAGTAACAGTAGCCCCATAACAACTAGTACTTGAACCACAGTAACAGTAGCCTCATTACAACTAGTACTTGAACCACAGTAACAGTAGCCCCATAACAACTAGTACTTGAACCACAGTAACAGTAGCCCCATAACAACTAGTACTTGAACCACAGTAACAGTAGCCTCATAACAACTAGTACTTGAACCACAGTAACAGTAGCCCCATTACAACTAGTACTTGAACCACAGTAACAGTAGCCCCATAACAACTAGTACTTGAACCACAGTAACAGTAGCCTCATAACAACTAGTACTTGAACCACAGTAACAGTAGCCCCATTACAACTAGTACTTGAACCACAGTAACAGTAGCCCCATAACAACTAGTACTTGAACCACAGTAACAGTAGCCCCATAACAACTAGTACTTGAACCACAGTAACAGTAGCCCCATAACAACTAGTACTTGAACCACAGTAACAGTAGCCCCATAACAACTAGTACTTGAACCACAGTAACAGTAGCCTCATAACAACTAGTACTTGAACCACAGTAACAGTAGCCTCATTACAACTAGTACTTGAACCACAGTAACAGTAGCCCCATAACAACTAGTACTTGAACCACAGTAACAGTAGCCCCATAACAACTAGTACTTGAACCACAGTAACAGTAGCCTCATTACAACTACAACTAGTACTTGAACCACAGTAACAGTAGCCTCATAACAACAACTAGTACTTGAACCACAGTAACAGTAGCCCCATAACAACTAGTACTTGAACCACAGTAACAGTAGCCTCATAACAACTAACAGTAACAGTAGCCTGAACCACAGTAACAGTAACAGTAGCCCCATAACAACTAGTACTTGAACCACAGTAACAGTAGCCTCATAACAACTAGTACTTGAACCACAGTAACAGTAGCCTCATTACAACTAGTACTTGAACCACAGTAACAGTAGCCCCATAACAACTAGTACTTGAACCACAGTAACAGTAGCCTCATTACAACTAGTACTTGAACCACAGTAACAGTAGCCCCATTACAACTAGTACTTGAACCACAGTAACAGTAGCCCCATAACAACTAGTACTTGAACCACAGTAACAGTAGCCCCATAACAACTAGTACTTGAACCACAGTAACAGTAGCCTCATTACAACTAGTACTTGAACCACAGTAACAGTAGCCCCATAACAACTAGTACTTGAACCACAGTAACAGTAGCCCCATTACAACTAGTACTTGAACCACAGTAACAGTAGCCTCATAACAACTAGTACTTGAACCACAGTAACAGTAGCCTCATAACAACTATAGTACTTGAACCACAGTAACAGTAGCCTCATAACAACTAGTACTTGAACCACAGTAACAGTAGCCCCATAACAACTAGTACTTGAACCACAGTAACAGTAGCCTCATTACAACTAGTACTTGAACCACAGTAACAGTAGCCTCATAACAACTAGTACTTGAACCACAGTAACAGTAGCCCCATTACAACTAGTACTTGAACCACAGTAACAGTAGCCTCATAACAACTAGTACTTGAACCACAGTAACAGTAGCCTCATAACAACTAGTACTTGAACCACAGTAACAGTAGCCTCATTACAACAACTAGTACTTGAACCACAGTAACAGTAGCCCCATAACAACTAGTACTTGAACCACAGTAACAGTAGCCCCATAACAACTAGTACTTGAACCACAGTAACAGTAGCCTCATAACAACTAGTACTTGAACCACAGTAACAGTAGCCTCATAACAACTATAGTACTTGAACCACAGTAACAGTAGCCTCATAACAACTAGTACTTGAACCACAGTAACAGTAGCCTCATAACAACTAGTACTTGAACCACAGTAACAGTAGCCTCATAACAACTAGTACTTGAACCACAGTAACAGTAGCCCCATTACAACTAGTACTTGAACCACAGTAACAGTAGCCTCATTACAACTAGTACTTGAACCACAGTAACAGTAGCCCCATAACAACTAGTACTTGAACCACAGTAACAGTAGCCTCATTACAACTAGTACTTGAACCACAGTAACAGTAGCCCCATTACAACTAGTACTTGAACCACAGTAACAGTAGCCTCATTACAACTAGTACTTGAACCACAGTAACAGTAGCCTCATAACAACTAGTACTTGAACCACAGTAACAGTAGCCCCATAACAACTAGTACTTGAACCACAGTAACAGTAGCCCCATAACAACTAGTACTTGAACCACAGTAACAGTAGCCTCATAACAACTAGTACTTGAACCACAGTAACAGTAGCCTCATAACAACTAGTACTTGAACCACAGTAACAGTAGCCTCATAACAACTAGTACTTGAACCACAGTAACAGTAGCCCCATAACAACTAGTACTTGAACCACAGTAACAGTAGCCCCATAACAACTAGTACTTGAACCACAGTAACAGTAGCCTCATAACAACTAGTACTTGAACCACAGTAACAGTAGCCCCATAACAACTAGTACTTGAACCACAGTAACAGTAGCCCCATAACAACTAGTACTTGAACCACAGTAACAGTAGCCTCATTACAACTAGTACTTGAACCACAGTAACAGTAGCCTCATAACAACTAGTACTTGAACCACAGTAACAGTAGCCTCATAACAACTAGTACTTGAACCACAGTAACAGTAGCCCCATTACAACTAGTACTTGAACCACAGTAACAGTAGCCCCATAACAACTAGTACTTGAACCACAGTAACAGTAGCCTCATTACAACTAGTACTTGAACCACAGTAACAGTAGCCTCATAACAACAACTAGTACTTGAACCACAGTAACAGTAGCCCCATTACAACTAGTACTTGAACCACAGTAACAGTAGCCTCATAACAACTAGTACTTGAACCACAGTAACAGTAGCCTCATAACAACTAGTACTTGAACCACAGTAACAGTAGCCCCATAACAACTAGTACTTGAACCACAGTAACAGTAGCCTCATTACAACTAGTACTTGAACCACAGTAACAGTAGCCTCATAACAACTAGTACTTGAACCACAGTAACAGTAGCCCCATAACAACTAGTACTTGAACCACAGTAACAGTAGCCTCATTACAACTAGTACTTGAACCACAGTAACAGTAGCCCCATAACAACTAGTACTTGAACCACAGTAACAGTAGCCCCATAACAACTAGTACTTGAACCACAGTAACAGTAGCCCCATAACAACTAGTACTTGAACCACAGTAACAGTAGCCTCATAACAACTAGTACTTGAACCACAGTAACAGTAGCCCCATTACAACTAGTACTTGAACCACAGTAACAGTAGCCCCATTACAACTAGTACTTGAACCACAGTAACAGTAGCCTCATTACAACTAGTACTTGAACCACAGTAACAGTAGCCCCATAACAACTAGTACTTGAACCACAGTAACAGTAGCCTCATAACAACTAGTACTTGAACCACAGTAACAGTAGCCTCATAACAACTAGTACTTGAACCACAGTAACAGTAGCCCCATAACAACTAGTACTTGAACCACAGTAACAGTAGCCTCATAACAACCATAGTACTTGAACCACAGTAACAGTAGCCCCATTACAACTAGT
Source organism: Haliotis rubra (assembly GCF_003918875.1). Taxonomy (NCBI): domain Eukaryota; kingdom Metazoa; phylum Mollusca; class Gastropoda; order Lepetellida; family Haliotidae; genus Haliotis; species Haliotis rubra. The sequence continues at coordinate 977,723 of NW_025767368.1, read as the reverse complement.
ACTTGAACCACAGTAACAGTAGCCCCATAACAACTAGTACTTGAACCACAGTAACAGTAGCCTCATTACAACTAGTACTTGAACCACAGTAACAGTAGCCTCATTACAACAACTAGTACTTGAACCACAGTAACAGTAGCCCCATAACAACTAGTACTTGAACCACAGTAACAGTAGCCCCATAACAACTAGTACTTGAACCACAGTAACAGTAGCCCCATAACAACTAGTACTTGAACCACAGTAACAGTAGCCTCATTACAACTATAGTACTTGAACCACAGTAACAGTAGCCTCATAACAACTAGTACTTGAACCACAGTAACAGTAGCCTCATAACAACTAGTACTTGAACCACAGTAACAGTAGCCCCATAACAACTAGTACTTGAACCACAGTAACAGTAGCCCCATTACAACTAGTACTTGAACCACAGTAACAGTAGCCTCATTACAACTATAGTACTTGAACCACAGTAACAGTAGCCCCATAACAACTAGTACTTGAACCACAGTAACAGTAGCCTCATTACAACTAGTACTTGAACCACAGTAACAGTAGCCCCATAACAACTAGTACTTGAACCACAGTAACAGTAGCCTCATTACAACTAGTACTTGAACCACAGTAACAGTAGCCTCATTACAACTAGTACTTGAACCACAGTAACAGTAGCCCATAACAACTAGTACTTGAACCACAGTAACAGTAGCCTCATAACAACTAGTACTTGAACCACAGTAACAGTAGCCTCATTACAACTAGTACTTGAACCACAGTAACAGTAGCCCCATAACAACTAGTACTTGAACCACAGTAACAGTAGCCTCATTACAACTAGTACTTGAACCACAGTAACAGTAGCCCCATAACAACTAGTACTTGAACCACAGTAACAGTAGCCTCATTACAACTAGTACTTGAACCACAGTAACAGTAGCCCCATAACAACTAGTACTTGAACCACAGTAACAGTAGCCCCATAACAACCAGTACTTGAACCACAGTAACAGTAGCCTCATTACAACTAGTACTTGAACCACAGTAACAGTAGCCTCATAACAACTAGTACTTGAACCACAGTAACAGTAGCCTCATAACAACTAGTACTTATTTGAACCACAGTAACAGTAGCCCCATAACAACTAGTACTTGAACCACAGTAACAGTAGCCTCATTACAACTAGTACTTGAACCACAGTAACAGTAGCCTCATAACAACTAGTACTTGAACCACAGTAACAGTAGCCTCATAACAACTAGTACTTGAACCACAGTAACAGTAGCCTCATAACAACTAGTACTTGAACCACAGTAACAGTAGCCTCATAACAACTAGTATTTGAACCACAGTAACAGTAGCCCCATAACAACTAGTACTTGAACCACAGTAACAGTAGCCTCATAACAACTAGTACTTGAACCACAGTAACAGTAGCCTCATTACAACTAGTACTTGAACCACAGTAACAGTAGCCTCATAACAACTAGTACTTGAACCACAGTAACAGTAGCCTCATAACAACTAGTACTTGAACCACAGTAACAGTAGCCCCATAACAACTAGTACTTGAACCACAGTAACAGTAGCCCCATAACAACTAGTATTTGAACCACAGTAACAGTAGCCCCATAACAACTAGTACTTGAACCACAGTAACAGTAGCCCCATAACAACTAGTACTTGAACCACAGTAACAGTAGCCCCATAACAACTAGTACTTGAACCACAGTAACAGTAGCCTCATTACAACTAGTACTTGAACCATCAATGAGTAGCCCGCTAAATAATGTAGTATGTAACGAGTGAGTGAGCGGGAGAGTAAGATGGGTTTAAGGACGCTTCAGACAATATTACAGTTAAAGTTAAGTCAAGGCGTTTCAGCCTACTGTGGGAAGAAGTGCCAAAGAGATTGGGTTCACTGTACTGAATAGAATCATACACGTTGCTAAAACACGAAGACTGATATTTAACCAAAATAACGAGTGTTTGTTTCTTTGTAGTTTAAAACCCACTCGTTAATTATCGAATCCAATCAAGTCAATCTAGTCATTGATATCGTGAGTATCTATCCTCGCAACTACGATAAATGACATTCATCAAACATGTCAGCATGACAACCCGATCCCGCTAGTCGCCTCTTTTGACAAGCATGGACCAGCTCTCATCCAGCTCCCTGCAGGGGTGTCATCATAATGATTGGGTTGATTGGTTTGTTGGTTAACGCCACATTCAGCAATAATCCAGCTATATGACGGCGGACTGTAAATAATCGAGTCTGGACCAGACAATCCAGTGATCAACATCACGAGTATCGATCTAGGCAGTTGAGATACGATGTCAGCCGGAGTTTCACGGGTATCATGATACCGAGCGGAAAGAGGAAAGATACTGTGTGAGACTGGTGAAGATGTCCTACTTTGAGGAAGCTGTTCGCCGTTCTGGTACCATATAGGAGGCGAAGGTGTGTTTTCCCTGTCCGCGCCTTTCGATATACAGTTGAACGTGACGTTGCTCCCCTCCACGACTGTCTGCGACAGCGGCGATTCCACCCAAATCGGCCGGGCTAAAACATTGCATGGTGGTTTCAACTACAGCAGTGCTAGGCATGTATTGCATACCTAAGTAGGCATGATCGTATATTGCATGTATGTAACTGTGTAGGACAAGGTATTGAAACATTTATGACAGTATTCGTAACTATGTATCTGAGAATGTATGACAGTGTATGTCAGCATGTATAAGAGTGTATGTAACTATGTACGATAATGTATATTACCATGTATGACAATTATGTAATCATGTATGACAAACTATGTAATCATGTAAGCAAACTATGTAACAACCGTGTATGACAAACTATGTAATCATGCATGACAAACTATGTAACTACGTATGACAAACTATGTAACCATGTATGACAAACTATGTAACTGTGCATGCCAAACTATGTAATCATGTATGCCAAACTATATAAATACGTATGACAAACTATGTAATCATGTATGACAAACTATGTAACTGTGTATGACAAACTATGTAATCATGTATGACAAACTATATAACTACGTATGACAAACATGTAATCATGTATGACAAACTATGTAACATGTATAACAAACTATGTAACCATGTATGACAACTATGTAATCATGTAAGCAAACTATGTAACCAATTATGACAACACATGTAACCAAGTATGACAATATATGTAGTCAAGTATAACGATGTATGGTACCATGTGTGACAATATATTGAATCAAGTATAACAATGTACGATACCCAGTATGACACTTTATGGTACCATGTATGACAGTATAATTAACCATAACAGTTAACGTACAGGTGACGTTGAGGAAGGACGTCTCCTTCAGTCGCCCCTGTGAGTTACTGGCTTCACACGTGTAAGTGCCCTCGTCGTAGTCGGTGACGTTGAGAATCTTCACACGTCGACCATAGTCCTCGATGCTGAAGTGGGTGTTGTTGGGGAATATAGCGTTGTTGTACTTGTCATACCACTGGACATCAGGAACAGGTCTACCACGAATAAAAAACAAACATGGATTTACTTGCAACGAGTACTAGCAGAATACGTGCTATGTAATATGTTGCATGCCTGTCGCTCCTGATTGTGGCCATGGTAGGTACCTACTCTAGTTGAAGAAATATTTGTCAACAATCCTCTATCCTAAACATAACACAGAAATATTCCTGCTTCGAACTAAGGGCTACTTAATAGTTGAGTGTAATCCCAAATATGACATGTGTTACATTTGACCACTTTGCCTACTCACGCAATGCCTATTCATATCAATCTATCCTCTGGGCGCGAATAGATTGGTGAAATATGTATGACAAGCAGCATAATCAGCAACGACAAGAAGTATTTTCGCAATGGAACTATAAGAATAAAATACACCCTCAAAAGTGTATGTATGAGAGCTTTGTATCTGCAAACAGCGAGTGTTTGGGTGTTAACCTGTCAGTGTCATAGATGCATTATCTTACTTTCCACCGAAGAAACACTCAAGGATGGCGCTCTTGCCAATAAATCCTCTCTTCACTCCGGTCTTGTATAGTCTTCGAGGTTTACTGTCACCGGTACCTGGGACAAAATACGTACAGATATAGCTACATATTATGCCTCATATAGTGGCAGATAGGCGAACGCGGTAAAACTTGCATCAGCAATTCCGCAGCCATACTGCGATCATATCAAAATGGACCGCCTCCGTGGTGTAGTGGTTAGAGCGCCCGCCCGGATAACGGAAGGTCGCGGGTTCGATCCCCGACCGCGTCATACCAAAAGACGTTAAAATATAGTACTTGTTTGTCCCTGCCTGGCGCTCGGCATTAATGGGTGCAACAAGGACTGGTCGACTCGGAGTCAGTGTAATGTGTCTGAGTAGGGTATTCATGCTTCACTGCGGCATGGTATATCAGTGGGCAAGCACTATAAAACCAGCTTAAGTCTGGGCTAGTACAAGCAGCCACACGTACACATACACACGCATGCACGTCGTCATGAGCGAAATATTCTTAAGTACGACGTTAAACCCCATTTCGCCTCACCTTATATCATTGTGATATACATAACAGAGATACACGTGTCCAACATCTGTGGACAAAGGAAGTAATACACTTATTACTAGATTATCACAGTGTTGTATTCAAAATTAGTATGTAAAAGTACTTAGACGTACTTGACAACGATACTACCCGTGACATGGTTAGGAGATGGCACCTGGTGTCAGACTCGTTGACTTGGTTGACACATCGTTTCTCAGTTGTTTAGACCGATGTTCATGATGTTAATCAGTGGATTGTCTGGTCGAGACATGATTATGTACAGACGGTCCCCATGGCTTGGATATTGCGGAGTGAGGCGTTAAACAACAAACCAACCAACCTCAGTTGTCGAAATATGATATATTCACCCCGGAGATAGGTTACAATACCAACTCAATGTGGTGGTGTTATTTACCGAATACTCACTTCGCCACACTTCTCTAGAATACTGAGGACAAATACATCCTTGATCTTGTACTCCAGAATCGACACATTTATATATACATGTAGTTACAGACAACTTGTGAATTCTTGCATAAAACCCAAACCAGAGGTCCTCTGAACTGAGTGACTTTAACTTTACAATTATTAGTATTTGTAATCTGGTATGAGTCAGTTTGTTACGCCAACGGCATAGAACCAACAGTCTCGAGAGTTGAACTTAATAGGAATCACTCAAATGCTGTAATGACACCGGGTGTTGCTGTAGGGTAAGCATGTACCGAGAGGTGGCACCCAATAATCACACTATTTGCTTTGCTTTGGTTTGGATGTTTTTAACGCCGCACTCAACAATATTCCAGCTATATGACGGTTGTACATGGAGTATGGACCAGACAATCCAATGATCAACAACATGAGCATCGATCTACACAATTGGGATACGATGTCATGAGTTAACCAAGCCTGTCCACCCGATACCGTTAGTCGCATCTTACCACAAGCATGCATTACTAAAGACCATTTCTAACCCGGATCTTCAGCGGTCCACACAAATGGCATGAAAAAGTGTTTCTTGCTTGATGCAAGAAATAGGACTTGTGGGTTAGAGGTCGTACCTGATCCAGGGGTGACTGTGAGGTCGACTTTGCTGCCGAGGTAGATGTTGTCGGTCTTAGCGTTGTGGAGCCCGCACGCATATAGCTTTCCGTCAATGCGGTCACCCACTTCCAAGTAAGCAAAATGTAGCGTACCTAGAACACGATATAAACACCACACACTGAAAAACTGTTACACGTTGAAGCTGTTGTAATTAAAGACTTGAGAATACATTTCACTCAGGAGGACTAGTTATTTAACTGCGAGATCCAATTGCCAACCTGTCTCGTCCACGCCGTATCTCTTGGTTGGGGTGAAGCTGCGTTGTTTATCGTCGTCATCGGTGAGGTACCAGGCGAAGGAGCCGACGGGGACAGATTCAGGTGGATTTAAACACTCCATGGAGGCACTCTCTCCCGCTACCTTAGTCATCGCTCGGGAACCGAGGTCATCAAACCTATTCCCTCCTGTAAACCAAGGTACACCGTGTCATCCTCGCTGTATATCAGTTACATATGTAACTATGTATGAAATTGTCTGTAACTATGCTGTAACAGTGTATGTAACTATATCTGACAGTGTATGTAACTATGTATGAAAGTGTGTGTAACTATATCTGACAGTGTATGTAACTATGTATGACAGTGCATGTAACTATGTATGAGAGTGTATGAAACAATGTATGACAGTGTCCGTAACTATGTATGAGAGTGTATGAAACAATGTATGACAGTGTATGAAACAATGTATGACAGTGTATGTAACTATGTATGACAGTGTATGTAACTATGTATGACAGTGTATGAAACAATGTATGACAGTGTGCGTAACTATGTATGACAGTGTATGAAACAATGTATGACAGTGTATGTAACTATGTATGACAGTGTATGAAACAATGTATGGCAGTGTATGTAACTATGTATGACAGTGTATGAAACAATGTAAGACAGTGTATGTACCTATGCATGACAGTGTATGCAACTATGTATGGCAGTGTATGTAACTATGTATGACAGTGTGTGTAACTATATCTGACAGTGTATGTAACTATGTATGACAGTGTATCTAACTATATCTGACCGTGTATGTAACTATGTATGACACTGTATGTAGCTATGTATGACAGTGTGTGTAACTATGTATGACAGTGTGTGTAACTATGTATGGCAGTGTATGTAACTGACGTACTGATCATATAGATTATGCGTGATAGACGTACTGATCATATGCATTATGTGTGATTGACGTACTGATCATATGCATTCTGTGTGATTGACGTACTGATCATATGCATTATGTGTGATTGACGTACTGATCATATGCATTATGTGTGATTGACGTACTGATCATATGCATTATGTGTGATTGACGTACTGATCATATAGATTATGCGTGATTGACGTACTGATCATATGCATTATGCGTGATAGACGTACTGATCATATGCATTATGTGTGATTGACGTACTGATCATATGCATTATGTGTGATTGACGTACTGATCATATAGATTATGCGTGATTGACGTACTGATCATATGCATTATGCGTGATTGACGTACTGATCATATGCATTATGTGTGATTGACGTACTGATCATATGCATTATGTGTGATTGACGTACTGATCATATGCATTATGCGTGATAGACGTACTGATCATATGCATTATGTGTGATTGACGTAGTGATCATATGCATTATGCGTGATTGACGTACTGATCATATAGATTATGCGTGATTGACGTACTGATCATATGCATTATGTGTGATTGACGTACTGATCATATGCATTATGTGTGATTGACGTACTGATCATATGCATTATGTGTGATAGACGTACTGATCATATGCATTATGTGTGATAGACGTACTGATCATATGCATTATGTGTGATTGACGTACTGATCATATGCATTATGCGTGATTGACGTACTGATCATATAGATTATGCGTGATTGACGTACTGATCATATGCATTATGTGTGATAGACGTACTGATCATATGCATTATGTGTGATAGACGTACTGATCATATGCATTATGTGTGATTGACGTACTGATCATATGCATTATGCGTGATAGACGTACTGATCATATGCATTATGTGTGATTGACGTACTGATCATATGCATTATGCGTGATTGACGTACTGATCATATGCATTATGCGTGATTGACGTACTGATCATATGCATTATGCGTGATAGACGTACTGATCATATGCATTATGCGTGATTGACGTACTGATCATATGCATTATGCGTGATTGACGTACTGATCATATGCATTATGCGTGATTGACGTACTGATCATATCCATTATGCGTGATTGACGTACTGATCATATGCATTACGCGTGATTGACTTACTGATTGCTTACACCATGCGTACAGTGTGTTTTATTACTTACTGATGAGTAACATCTCTACTTCCTGAGACACCGAAGTGCCCCACGTGTTGGTTGCTAAGCAACGGTACGTCCCTTCCTCACGTATCGTGGCGGCCTCCACCAGCAGAGAGCCGTTGACTGGGTTGACACTGATGTAATCGGATGTGAAGTTAGCGCCATCTTTGTGCCAAGTGTACCTATGTCAACACACAAAGCATTGTTGTGAGAGGACATCGCTTTGGAAGGACGTAATATTTACTCATTATAACGCCGAGATGTGTCTTGATCGATCGAGCTCCCTGACAAAACGTCACTGCCAAAGTTCTTAGCCTTCCACCTCAACAATCTACTACCGCCTTGTCCCAATTTACAATTGTACCACGCGGCCAAGGATTGTTAAATATACATCTCCCCTCTCTCCCTTTCTCTCTCACTCTCTCTCTCTCTCTCTCTCTCTCTCTCTCTCTCTCTCTCTCTCTCTCTCTCTCTCTCTCATGTGAAACTGAAGCTGTTGGATATATACTTACTTAGGGTGTGGAGTTCCAGTCGCATTACAGGGCACCATGAATCTTGAACCTGTGTTGAAGTAATCTGTCCGTGCAAAGAGGGGTGTATGCACTGTGGGGGGAACTCGGACTGAAAACACAGTGTCATACATGTATCTGCTATAATTCATGACTGCTTTACCAACGTACATATTGATTTAATGTCTTCCCCTGGAATTTTGAGATGAGAAGTACTCACGTATTGTCTCAATGTAATCAGGTGAAACCACCACTAAAAGCGTCAGCAATGTAATACAAACACAACTATAGTCAATCTATTAGCTTAAGGACATGTATGCTTGTGGGTGCACATAAATCAATCATGTTAATGGTTACTACACTTGCCTGTCTACAAGTCATTCTGCCAAAGCCACAGTTTGCCCATGGTAACCGTTAATATTCTGCCTACACCTGGGTTCATCTATATACAGCTCATTCTACACACATCACTGTTTGCCTATGTACAGCTCATTCTACCCAAATCACTGTTTGCCTATGTACAGCTCATTCTACCCAAATCACTGTTTGCCTATGTACAGCTCATTCTACCCACAAATCACTGTTTGCCTATGTACAGCTCATTCTACCCACATCACTGTTTGCCTATGTGTATTCAGCAGCACCACTGTTTTTCTACAGCCCACCCATCACTGTTTGCCTATGTACAGCCTCATATTCTACCCACATCACTCTGTTTGCCTATGTACAGCCCATTCTACCCAAATCACTGTTTGCCTATGTACAGCCTATATTCTACCCAAATCACTGTTTGCCTATATACAGCTCATTCATTCTACCCAAATCACTGTTTGCCCATGTACAGCTCATTCTACCCACATCACACTGTTTGCCTATGTACAGCCTCATTCTACCCACATCACTGTTTGCCTATATACACAGCTCATTCTACCCAAATCACTGTTTGCCTATGTACAGCCTCATTCTACCCAAATCACTGTTTGCCTATGTACAGCCTCATTCTACCCACACCACTGTTTGCCTATGTACAGCTCATTCTACCCAAATCACTGTTTGCCTATGTACAGCCCATTCTACCCATATCACTGTTTGCCTATGTACAGCTCATATTCTACCCACATCACTGTTTGCCTATGTAGCCTCATTCTACCCACATCACTGTTTGCCTATGTACAGCTCATTCTACCCAAATCACTGTTTGCCTATATACAGCCTCATTCTACCCACACCACTGTTTGCCTATGTACAGCTCATATTCTACCCAAATCACTGTTTGCCTATGTACAGCCTCATTCTACCCACATCACTGTTTGCCTACATACAGCTCTATTCTACCCACATCACTGTTTGCCTATGTACAGCTCCATTCTACCCAAATCACTGTTTGCCTATATACAGCCTATTCTACCCATTCATCACTGTTTGCCTATGTACAGCCTATTCTACCCAAATCACTGTTTGCCTATGTACAGCCTCATTCTACCCACATCACTGTTTCTGCCTATGTACCATTCTACCCACATCACTGTTTGCCTATGTACAGCTCATTCTACCCACATCACTGTTTGCCCATGTACAGCTCATTCTACCCAAATCACTGTTTGCCTATGTACAGCCTCATTCTACCCAAATCACTGTTTGCCTATTACAGCCATATTCCTCACCCACATCACTGTTTGCCTATATACATTCTCACTGTTTGCCTATGTACAGCTCATTCTACCCAAATCACTGTTTGCCTATGTACAGCTCATTCTACCCACATCACTGTTTGCCTATGTACAGCTCATTCTACCCACAGCACTGTTTGCCTATGTACAGCTCATTCTACCCACATCACTGTTTGCCTATGTACAGCTCATTCTACCCACATCACTGTTTGCCTATGTACAGCCTCATTCTACCCAAATCACTGTTTGCCTATGTACAGCTCATTCTACCCACATCACTGTTTGCCTATGTACAGCTCATTCTACCCATTCTACCCATCACTGTTTGCCTATATACAGCTCATTCTACCCACATCACTGTTTGCCTATGTACAGCTCATTCCTACCCAAATCACTGTTTGCCTATGTACAGCCTATTCTACCCACATCACTGTTTGCCTATGTACAGCTCATTCTACCCACATCACTGTTTGCCTATGTACAGCTCATTCTACCCACATCACTGTTTGCCTATGTACAGCACTCATTATATAGCTCATTCACCCACATCACTGTTTGCCTATATACAGCTCATTCTACCCAAATCACTGTTTGCCTATGTACAGCTCATTCTACCCAAATCACTGTTTGCCTATGTACAGCTCATTCTACCCACATCACTGTTTGCCTATATACAGCTCATTCTACCCAAATCACTGTTTGCCTATGTACAGCTCATTCTACCCACATCACTGTTTGCCTATGTACAGCTCATTCTACCCACACCACTGTTTGCCTATGTACAGCTCATTCTACCCAAATCACTGTTTGCCTATATACAGCTCATTCTACCCACATCACTGTTTGCCTATGTACAGCTCATTCTACCCACATCACTGTTTGCCTATGTACAGCTCATTCTACCCACATCACTGTTTGCCTATGTACAGCTCATTCTACCCAAATCACTGTTTGCCTATATACAGCATTCATTCATTCTACCCAAATCACTGTTTGCCTATGTACAGCCTCATTCTACCCATTCTACTTTGCCTATGTACAGCTCATTCTACCCACACCACTGTTTGCCTATATACAGCTCATTCTACCCAATATCACTGTTTGCCTATATACAGCTCATTCTACCCATTCTACCCAATCACTGTTTGCCTATGTACAGCCCATATTCTACCCACATCACTGTTTGCCTATGTACAGCTCATTCTACCCACATCACTGTTTGCCCTATGTACAGCCTCATTCTACCCACATCACTGTTTGCCTATGTACAGCCTCATTCTACCCAAATCACTGTTTGCCTATGTACAGCTCATTTCCACCCACATCACTGTTTGCCTAAATACAGCTCATTCTACCCAAATCACTGTTTGCCTATATACAGCTCATTCTACCCAAATCACTGTTTGCCTACATGTACAGCTCATTCTACCCAAATCACTGTTTGCCTATGTACAGCTCATTCTACCCAAATCACTGTTTGCCTATATACAGCAGCTCATTCTACCCAAATCACTGTTTGCCTATGTACAGCCCATTCTACCCAAATCACTGTTTGCCTATGTACAGCTCATTCTACCCACATCACTGTTTGCCTATGTACAGCTCATTCTACCCACATCACTGTTTGCCTATGTACAGCTCATTCTACCCACATCACTGTTTGCCTATGTACAGCTCATTCTACCCAAATCACTGTTTGCCTATATACAGCCTATATACAGCCTATTCTACCCACACCACTGTTTGCCTATATACAGCTCATTCTACCCACATCACTGTTTGCCTATATACAGCTCATTCTACCCAAATCACTGTTTGCCTATGTACAGCTCATTCTACCCAAATCACTGTTTGCCTATATACAGCTCATTCTACCCACACCACTGTTTGCCTATATACAGCTCTCATTCTACCCACATCACTGTTTGCCTATGTACAGCTCATTCTACCCAAATCACTGTTTGCCTATATACAGCTCATTCTACCCAAAGCACTGTTTGCCTATATACAGCTCATTCTACCCAAATCACTGTTTGCCTATATACAGCTCATTCTACCCAAATCACTGTTTGCCTATGTACAGCTCATTCTACCCATATCACTGTTTGCCTATGTACAGCTCATTCTACCCATATCACTGTTTGCCTATATACAGCTCATTCACCCTATAACTGAGGTTGTCTGTACATAGTTAACTCTGCTTACATCTAAGCAATAACCATTATAATTGCCATTGTATTATGTACTGTAGTTATGTATATGTATGTAACTCCTTGTATATGGGCCGGAGGCCTTGAATACAATAAACTTGACTTGACTTGACATCTGAGTTTGCCTATCTACCCTTGATTCCGCCTACATTCCAGTATTCCTGCTAACCGTTTATTCCACCTACAACTCAGTTGATTAATTACAGCTCATTCTGCCAAACCGGAGTTTGCCTATGTACGGCTAAAGTTGCCTATTACTGATTTTCCTGTGTATAGCGCATGAGGACTTGACCTCAGTTTGTACTCATTTTAATAGCGTTAAATGTGGGGGTTTTCTTTCGTTTTGACATGACCAAACACTGATAAGTAAAATCATTCTCACTTTGATAACTGCATATGTCACATCTGATCATTATTACATAAAATGATAATTGTAATTATATTAATTAAAATGCTTTCATTCATTATTTCATCAGCTAACGAACTTTAACGATGACTCCACTCGTGTAATCCTTACCAAAGTAGTGCACCCCGTTGTTTTGTAGATATGGACAACTTTGGACAAAAGATCTTTGACTCCAAAGAATTAACGTGTACTTGGTGATCAACTGACGATAACCTGAGTATACATGGTCCGGCAACGGCATTCAGGACTTGGAAATACAAGACTATACGTATTGTGATATACGTCAGGGAAACGAAGCTTGTTGAAGGTTGTTAAGAATACCTTAGAATAAAGAATGAAACGCTTACGATCATTTTGCATCTATTTTTGGTGTTTGACGAGATATTTTGAACTCTCTAGTCATGTTCATGCATTATAGGCAAAGGATATATTGAAGGAAAATCAAGTTCTATGGATATTCAACATCAAGTTGACTATCCATAGAAATTGGTTTTCCTTCATCTATACAACTTCTGAAATGCCTCTCAAAGAAGTTAAAAGATATATTGGCAGCTCTGTTTGCCAATAAACACTTGTTAACCCATGATATAAATTCTCTAATAAAGTCGTAATATAACTGGAATACAGATCAATACACTCTCTCATAGTAACGCATAGTCTGTAGTGACTCTCATTGTAACACACGTCCTTTGTGGCGTTCTGGGGTTTTCTTACTTCAGGCTCTGTCCTTACCTATGCTTGATTGACACAGGTTAAGTCTGGTTCTGTTAACCGTAGTTGCCAGAAATGTATTATCCTCGGTTGACAAAGTTCATCACAAATTGACTAACCACACGCCTGTTCTCCTTCCTTCAGGAAATGCAGGGATTGTCAGTGTTGCTTCGGTCAGGGCTCGGTTGGCAACAGTATAATAGGAGTATTGTATACATCGTAAGGATTCGTGCACTTTGCGTTCATAATTCTTCCTCTACTCCCATGCACAATCGTACTTTGTGGAAATCTCAAAACTGGTTTCTATATATAGGACCGGCCACTATTTCGATGTATGAACAAACAATTACAAGAAAGTGAATCTATAGATAACTGTGAGAAAACTGAAGTCGGTGTTGACGGACGTTGTGCTGTAACTGTCCTTTCAGCACTAACACTTGCAACACACCTCTGTCATGATTGAGGGTGGCTTTCTATTGGTCGTTCTACACCATAAGGATACACTGTTATGCGATGCAATGCGAACGATGGCCCTCCTCATACGACTACACATATGTGAATTCCTTTACACTGACAGGGGGCGGTGGGGTAGCCTAGTGGTTAAAGCGTTCGCTCGTCACGCCGAAGACCCGGGTTCGATTCCCCACATGGGTACAATGTGTGAAGCCCATTTCTGGTGTCCCCCGCCGTTATATTGCTGGAATATTGCTAAAAGCGGCGTAAAACTATACCCACTCACTCACATTATACTAACAGTTGTTCCAGCTGGTATACCGCCATATGGCTGGAATATTGCTGACTGTAAAACTAAACTAAGAAAACTCCAGCTGCTATACCAGGACGCCTTATTCTATTCTTATATATGGTCAGGGCTCACTGATATGGTTGACACATGTCATCGTATCCTGATTACGTAGATCATTGCTCATGATCTTGATCACTGGATTGTGTGGTCCAGACTCGATTATTTACATGGTGCCGCCATATGGCTGGAATATTGCTGAGTTGCGCGTTAAACAACAAACAAGCAACAAAACTTATAAAATGATGTTTGTGAAACTCGAGGTACTATTACAGCATGGTTTAATGGCATTATAGTTAAACGACAATGTACAGTTCATAACGTTGAACTGAATATCCATGTGTCTGGCTGTACAGTGTAGGAGGTTTTGAACATTAGGCTAAACTGCCGAGTAAACGAAAACTATACACTTAAAAACTGGATCGAACTAGAAAGTTACAAACGTTAACAAAACGTTATTGAGCTAAAACAGATAAGGACAGACTTTATGGATGAACAACTTCTTTAATCAGTGATGTGACGTTTCGATACAGATTCTTGTATCGTTGTCAAGCGGTCACTGTTGACATACCTGCTTGACAACGATACAAGGATATGTTTCGAAACGTCACATCACCTGAATAAAGAAGTTGTTCATCCATAACGTTTGTCCTTATCTGACTCCCCAACTTCTAGCAATGCCACTCAAAGAAGGAGCTAAAGATCGCTGAAACATGGCATATGAAAGTTCTAAAACTAAGCTATCATCCGCATCAAATACGTACATCAACAACGAACAAGTAGTTCTTGCCTACTTCAGTTGTAGCCACCATCAAATGTGCATGTACAGTTTCCTTTGCCTGAGTGTATATTTGAGTAGGTGATACTGGTACAGTTTAAAGGTACTGTTTACACATGAACTGATGTATTGTAAAACAAATTCGTAACATTGAAATGATTATTGTCATGAGTTCAAGAAATGATGAAACTCAGTGAAAACTGGCGAATTCTGAACACATCTTTACACCAAAACGCAGCTGGTCACATGCACGATATTTGAAGATGCATTTCAGAAATTTGATGTATGATCCTCGTGCAATTCATGTGCATAAGGTTTGCAGTTGGTTCCTTACGTTATATATATAGCATATAGTGAGTGCTTTAAGTGAGTCTAAACTTTTGGTGGGTAGTATACATAAATTCCACTGGATTATACTCACCATCGGGCTGGTCTTGGCTTAATGCATACCCACAGCACAGAATCACCACCATCCTCGACAGATACGTCGTCAACATTTTCATCTTCAGTAAATCACAACACCACTATCTCTTATTCGGGGGCTTAAACTTTCTGTCACCAAATCCTTAAATATCCACAGTCTTCTTGTCCGTCAGCAGATGAGGGAGCCGCTGTTCCGGTTGTGTGGGGACGATGTCCGCTGGCGTTGTAACTGCGGTCACTGTTGGTCTAAATGGGCTTGAATATCGCTAGGATGTGTGACGAGCAGGATGTAGAATCAGAAGACTAGAGTATGATGGCGCACACTCGCCCCTCCCATCAGGTTTCCTGCAGCATGTCTCACTCATCAAGCGGAACTACAGCCTTCCGACAGGGACAAGGGAGGGGAGCTAGTGTCCATCTCATGGCCATTGATGTAGGAGGGGAGCTAGTGTCCATCTTATGGCCATTGATGTAGGAGGGGAGCTAGCGTCCATCTCATGGCCATTGATGTAGGAGGGGAGCTAGCGTCCATCTTATGGCCATTGATGTAGGAGGGGAGCTAGCCTCCATCTCATGGCTATTGATGTAGAGGGGATCTAGCCTCCATCTCATGGCTATTGATGTAGAGGGGACCTGGCGTCCATCTCATGGCTATTGATGTAGAGGGGATCTGGCGTCCATCTCATGGCTATTGATGTAGAGGGGATCTAACGTCCATCTCATGGCTATTGATGTAGAGGGGGTCTAGCGTCCATCTCATGGCTATTGGTGTAGATGGGATCTAGCGTCCATCTCATGTCTACTGATGTAGAGGGGAGCTAGTGTCGATCTCATGGCTATTAATGTGGGAGAAGAGCTAGCGTCCATCTCATGTCTACTGATGTAGAGGGGAGCTAGTGTCGATCTCATGGCTATTAATGTGGGAGAAGAGCTAGCGTCCATCTCATGGCTATTGATGTAGAGGGGAGCTAGCGTCCATCTCATGGCCATTGATGTAGGAGGGGAGCTAGCGTCCACCTCATGGCTATTGATGTAGAGGGGATCCCCCAAATGAGTACACTACAACCATCCGTTGTCTCCTCCCAATGAGTACACTACAACCGTCCGTTGTCTCCCCCCAATGAGTACACTACAACCATCCGTTGTCTCCTCTCAATGAGGGCACTACAACCATCCGTTGTCTCCCCCCAATGAGTACACTACAACCATCCGTTGTCTCCTTCCAGTGAGTACACTACAACCATCCGTTGTCTCCCCTCAATGAATACACTACAACCAAGTGAGTACACTACAACCGTCCGTTGTCTCCTCCCAATGAGTACACTACAACCATCCGTTGTCTCCTCCCAATGAGTACACTACAACCATCCGTTGTCTCCTCCCAATGAGTACACTACAACCATCCGTTGTCTCCTCCCAATGAGTACACTACAACCATCCGTTGTCTCCTCCCAATGAGTACACTACAACCATCCCTTCTACATATGTTTATACTATATCGGATTATCTAACATCTCATTGAGTTCTGAGGCCTTAACAAATGATGCTGGATCAGGTAGGGTTTAATAATAATAAGAGCATTTGTATAGCGCTGACTTCCAGCACACAGGGGCAATGTTCAAAGCGCTGACAGTCACGGTTCAAATGTACTAGAAAATACAAGGATTTATGAAACAGCGTTGAAAGAGGTGTGTTGTGAGTCTGTTTTAGAAGAGTGGCAGAGTTGGTACTATTATATGTCAAGAGTACAGAGAGTTCCAAACTGCAAACGGAAAGGAAGGTTTCTTCTGTGCCATTCGTTTGAAGAGTCATGTTTTAGATGGACAATATATTCCATTCCACCCAGCCCTTTCTGCAGTGTAAAAGCCCTATGTGAGCTAGATTTTCTTTAGGTTCGTAATCTCCCATCTCCCTGGGTCTCCTTTTCAATTTGGATTTTATGTTGTTTGAGTTAAAGGGGTTTGGCGTTTCACCAACACCAGCCTGTATCAAAAGCTTGTATTTGTAACAGTGGTACTCCCTATCAAAAGTTCTTTTACCCGCTATATCGACATATGACAGAAACTGCCTAATCAGCTCACGAATAAAGCTGGCGTACCTACATATGATTTGAAGCTGGTATATGAACTGACGATCGAAGCTGGAATATCAACAGACTCTCGTAGTTGGTATTTCAACTGAAGACAGAAGCTGGAATATCAACTGACGATCGAAGCTGGTATATCAACTGACGATCGAAGCTGGTACATATACTCACGACTGAACCTGTTATATCAACTGTCGATTGAAATTGGTTTATATTGATTTAAGCTGATATATAAAATTATCATTAAATTTGGTCTATGAACTCCCGTTTTAAGCTGCATTGCATATATCAGGTCATTGTCAAAGGTGATACATCAACCATTAATTGAAGTTGGTATACCTATCCTTGATTGAAGTTGGCGTTCGTGGTCTGACACAAGCAGCCATGCAGACTGGGACCAGTCTATTTGCACCATCGCTTCCATCAGTGCGGCTAGGGACACGCTCAACACACGACAAGAATACAAGCAGTTCGTGATATTTGATTTCTTTGTTTGATTTCGGGTTTGTATGTCGGTGATCCGTGCCTGCATGATATGCAGGGAAATGTCTGTAGGATGAAAGCAACAAGGCCATGTTGAACTGGGTTTACCTACGCTGACCTCTCTCCGGTGTTCTCCTTGGGGACTCGGCTCCCTCAGCTGTGTTCGGCAGCTGAAGTAACTATAGGCTAATGATCATATCGTATATTACAATCCACATGCATGTGTTTAGCTATCAAGTGAGGACAACTGATTCTTATCTTTTGTTGGAACCCTGCTTTCGTAATAATTGGCGTTATTGCAAGTTGCATTATTCCTTTGCAGAGTACCAGTGGAGAGAATTCGATTTTACTTTTACAAATACACATGCTAAACATTGAATTCCAGAGGATTCCGTGTTGTCTATCCCAAGGGAGGCCAAGGGGCAGTGGTTGTTTAAAGGCACACACCTCATTACAACAGATTGGGGGTAGCACAGTGGTTACAATGTCCACTTTACCAAATATCCAAGTTCAAACCCAGTCTGAGAAAGCAGTTATTGGAGGCAGCGCGTCGTTGCTGCAACAGCGTTGTAAAACCACAAAGATACGTAATAGCGGACATACCGGAGTTGCGGGCTCTAGTGCCGGCATCATAACAACACGTTACTTCATCAAAGCAGGATACATACAAGACCTACATGCAAACGTAGCACTACAAGATGCTGCACAACGAACTGTTGGCCTACAAGGCACTACATCAACTGCTTAACTACAAAATGCACACTACAATATGTAGCACTACAATACAAAAAGATCTAGCACTTCACTGCAACATGTAGCACAAGATGTAGCACTTCAAGACGTAGCACTACAAGATGTAGCACTTCAAGACGTAGCTCTACAAGATGTAGCACTTCAAGACGTAGCACTACAAGATGCTGCACAACGAACTGTTGGCCTACAAGGCATACCACTACATCTACTGCATTATAAAGTGCTTAACTACAAAATGCACACTACAATATGTAGCACTTCAAGATGTAGCACTACAAGATGTAGCACTACAAGATGTAGCACTACAAGATGTAGCACTACGTAACTACAAGATGTCAAGCACTACAAGATGTAGCACTACAAGACGTAGCACTGTAGCACTACAAGATGTCAAGCACTACAAGATGTAGCACTACAAGATGTAGCACTACAAGATGTAGCACTACAAGATGTAGCACTACAAGATGTAGCACTTCAAGATGTAGCACTACAATATGTAGCACTTCAAGATGTAGCACTACAACATGTGACACTACAAGATGTGTCAAGATGTAGCACTACACTACAAGATGTGACACTTCAAGATGTAGCACTACAAGATGACACTTCAAGATGTAGCACTACAACATGTGACACTACAAGATGTGACACTTCAAGATGTAGCACTACAAAATGACACTACAAATGCTTCAAGATGTTCTGACACTACAAGATTCACACTCTCTCAAGATGTCTTCAAGTACGTAGCCTATCACTTCAACATGTGACACTACAAGATGTGACACTTCAACATGTAGCACTACAACACACTACAAGATGTGACACTTCAAGATGTAGCACTACAACATGTGACACTACAAGATGTGACACTTCAAGATGTAGCACTACAACATGTGACACTACAATATGTGACACTTCAAGATGTAGCACTACAAGATGTGACACTACAAGATGTGGCACTTCAACATGTGACACTTCAACACTACAATATGTGAGATACAATGATGTAGCACTTCAAGATGTAGCGCTAACAACATGTGCACTACAAGATGTTAGCACTACAACATGTGACACTACAAGATGTGACACTTCAAGATGTGTCACTACAACATGTGACACTACAATTATGTGATCGTTCTGTTCAAGATGTAGCACATACAACGTTGTGCAAGATAAACTGCATCAAATATTTCTAGACTGACGGAACATTCAAGACAATATGTGTGTACGGGAAGGAAGTGAGCACTTCTAAGATTATACTCGACATACCACTTCACTTCAAGAAGTGTGGCACTAGTAAGATGTGGGCACTACGTAAGATGTGCGACAACCTTTGTTGGGATTTGGGTGATGTAAGGCTGCTGATCACTTTGGTTGACTCATACATGTCTCTATCTTTCCCAATCTCCCGTGGATCACACACAAACACTCACTGAGTGCATGTGCTGGGCGACTAACGGGATCGGGTGGTCAAGTTTCGCTGGCTTGGTTGACACATGTCATCGGTTCCCAATTGCGCAGATCGATGCTCATGCTGTTGATCACTGGATTGTCTGGTCCAGACTCGCCGTCATGTAGCTGTATTATCGCTGAATGCGGCGTTAAACAACAATCGATCGATAATAATCAAATGGCGTTGAGTTGTTACGCGTCATGAAAGACTAGAATTCGTAAATACAAGTAATTTTATAAACTTGTATTTAAGTTCTAATCTTTTCAATCTTTTTATGGTTAACCTATCCAAATGTAGGGGGCCAAAGTAGGCTACATGTGAAAATCAAGGTTAGAATCCATCTTCAACAACTCATGCTTGTCGAAAGAGGAGACTAACGGGATCTGGTGGTAAACTCGCTTTATACTTGGTTGATACTTGTCATCATATGAAGATCGGTGCTCATGGTTTCAATATCTGGATTGTCTGGTCCAGGACCGATTGTAAACAGATCGCCATACAGCTAGATTTTTCAGACCGACGTTAAACAAATTCAAACCCTTTGAAAAATAACGAAAATGTAAAATCTATCCCTAAGTATGGACAAGAAGTTTGAGGCACTGACTGTGGAGGAAAAAGTGATCAGTGGTTGAGTATCCAGGTCTAATGACCTGCTAGAAATGTATGTACGAATACAGTTGTAACTGGCACACCAGGGCCGTCATATTTATCCGAATATATACTCTACATAAAAAGAAACGCAATGTAAGAAAAAAGGAAATATCTTATGGTGTTTTGCTGACATTTATACAAAATATGAATACCAAATATGAAGTTCTCATGTCTGCATGCATCGGTAAATAGCGAAAAGGTTGGGGAAACGCAACCATGTGGAACCATGATGGTCAAACACAACACACATGAAATGAACGTGCAACATGAACTGTTGGACTGTGAAAATGATGGGTTTTCATTTGTCAGTCATCACAGTTGAACAGCAAGTGAAAAGAGAAAGCATGCCCAAGTTGCCACGTTTCCACATGTCGTCCAGCACCATTAGGTAATCTATGCCCCGCCGTCCAACCGTGGGATAAGTGCAAGTCGTGAGATAGGATAAGTTTAAAAATTTGGAAATTTTAATATAAATTGTATATTTATATACTTATCCTATCTCACGCGATGGATGCCCGCCCGGCCTCCCCACTACTCAGATTACAACGTTGGCTCAGAGATGAGAATGATCATTCAAGGTAGTCACGTGGGCAATTAGTGGAGCATGCTGCAAGCTTTATTAGGAACTAGGAAGCTAATTAAGGAGAGCAGCATGGAGTGCACGGGCGAATGAACAAGGAGGCCTATGGAAAAAAGTTTACAGTCGTTCCACTAAAAGTCGAAGCAAGAGAGAGAGGTGCAAGTCGTGAGATAGAATAAGTATATAAATATACAATTTATATTAAAATTTCCAATATTACTAATAACGGTACATGATATTTCACATTCACCCCCTTAAAATCATCATCACACCCCAAGCCATAAATTATGAACAGAAAAGGAAACCCCATTTCTGGGCAGTTTTGGTGGCAAGGTCTTATTGTTATTAAACTTGCCTTCATTTCCCCCTTGTATTGGCTTGGTTAACCTATTGAAGGTAGTCTGAAGCTATGCCATCAGGTCTAAGAAAATCCTACAAATTCCAGTTGCTTGGCCTGTGTTTGTCAAAATTGACTTGCACCTGTCACATCTCTGCACTTTGTAATATTGGGTTGCACCAGTGATCAGCCTCATGACATATTTGTGCTTTTGTCTCCAGATGATCAGCAAACCGAAAGACTCTAGAGATGTTCATGAGCTGACAATATCAAAAGAGGAATTTGAAAAGAAGGAGAAAAACAATGAAGCAATATACAGTGGATTTATCCGGAACAGAAAGGTTAGTGGTCATACCAGAGTTCGTATTTAGAATTGCATGATATATCATGCTGTTGAATAGTCATTATAATGAGACCCATGAATCTCCAGATAAGAACAGGTTTTCATCAACCTGTGTGTCATAATAGGTGACTAGCAGGATCAGGTGGTCAGACTCGCTGACTTGGTTGATGAATGTCATCATATCCCAGTGGTTTAGATTGAGGTTTATTATGTCAATCACTGGATTGTCTGGTCCAGATTAAATTATTTACAGACTGTCGTAATAAAGGAGGAAAATTGCTGATTGTTGCATTAAACAAGATTAAAGTGCTTAATCATGTTTATTAGGGGGATCGTGTGTTCACAATGCATGACCTGTCTATCAATGTGTTATTGTACATGTTGTACCCTGAAGATGTGGGAGGTGGCTCATGCTCGAACATCTGCTTCTCTTGTAGCAATGTGACAACTCTCACATCCCTGTGGAGGATGAGATCATCCGGCGACTAGTCCTGGAGGAAAACAAGCGTGAGAGTTTCACAGCTGTAGTGATCCAACTAATAAACCCATCACACATTCCATACCTCAAACACAAGATGACGGAGTGGACACGCCAGCTATCGTATGTAGACTCCGAACATAACATATAGCATAATAGTTTTGAACATTAGATAGATTTCACTGAATCATTCTCAATTATTCTGTTATTCAGTATGTAATCTCTGAAAATCAATACATGCAAAGTGTTTGTGTTGTGCCAGGTAGGTTATGTATACTTTAGAATTATTTGAAAAGGAACAAGTTATATGGGTTGACAACTTCTTTATTGCAAAAGACGCGACATTTTCTTTTGGATCTACACATCAAGACTGTTATCGTGTTAGCATCTACACATCACTTGCTTAATGGTGTTAGCATCTACACATCACTTGCTTAATAACGGTGTCAGCATCTACACATCACTTGCTTAATAATGGTGTCAGCATCTACACATCACTTGCTTAATAACGGTGTTAGCATCTACACATCACTTGCTTAATAACGGTGTCAGCATCTACGCCGCAATGCTGCATCTATTGCAATGAAGAAGTTGGCAATCCATATAACTGGTTGCTCTTCATCATACCATCATCTGAAATGCCACATAGAGAAATTATTTGAAACATTGTGTCATAGTGATTAACACTATTAACCTCTGTGATGGAAGAGTATTGTGTGTTATGATGTTTACAGATGGTTAAACGGCTGCTGGTTTGTTGTGTATTTAGCTAGCATGTTTATCCCTCTACCCACAGTCACATCTACCACTATTATCTACATGGACCCGATGGTAATGTAAATGACGAGAACCTGACAAGCAAGCAGAACAACCCATTCAAGAACATAGATATCGAGGTAGGGAGACTCGGGATATTGGTTATTTAGCCTGTGTGATTGTGGTACAAGTTCTAGTGGTAAGGGACCTGTTAAGATCCGGGTTAGAATCGGTCTTCAGTAGCCCATGCATGTGGCTAAGAGGCGGCTAACAGGATCGGGTGGTCAGGCTCGCTGACTTGGTTGACCCATGTCATGGTATCCCATATGTGTACATTGATGCTCATGCTGTTGATCACTGGATTGTTTGGTTCAGACTGGATTATTTACATACTGCCGCCATATGGCTGGAATATTGCTGAGTGCTGCGTTAAACAACAAACCAAACCAAAAATCAAATCATCCAAGGTACATACAGTAATACCATCGCATTCATAAGCTCAACAAACGTTGTGTACTTGTCTGGTGCTGGTCTGAAGTCATTAATGTTCTAGCACATCATGCTATTTTTCAGTCATTAGTTCAAGGCAAAGCTTTTCATTTTAATCAGTGCAGTCCTTGTCACAGGATTGTATTGTTAGTGTATAACAAAGTTTGTATGTAGGATTGAGGTGGTGGTGTAATGACTAGATGAACATGTTGTGTCATCAGTTTAACTATCGTGACTGTTACACATGAAGATCCGGGTTAGAATTGGTCTTCAGCAGCCCATGCTTGTCATACGAGGCGACTAACGGGATCAGGTGGTCAGGCTCATGACTTGATTGATACATGTCATCATATCCCAATTGGGTTGATTAACGCTCGTGATGTTGATCACTGGTCTGGACATGATAATTTACAGATCGTTGCCATTTAGCTGAAAAATGCTGAGTGCTGAATAAAATAACAAGCAAACAATTTCATGACGGTTCATCACTGTCAGATGGTGCTAGTGAATTTTTAAATTGCCTATCAGCATAATATGGACTTATTCAATTTAATGTAATTGTTTCCATATATTTTGCATTTATTTGGGTAATAAACATGATGAAAAAAATGGCATTCCACTTTGCTAATCTCCATTATCATTTATAATGAATAAGTATGTCGACAACAGAAACTTACAGACTGCTAAGATAATCATTAATACAAAATAAATGAAGATAGTGATAGTGAATGCATTGTTCAGCACAATAAGGGAACACAAGACAAGCACATTCTGTTATCTGCCAGTCAGATGTCCTTTAGGGCAGTGGCCTTGGGTGTATTTTTCGTTTTTGGAAAAGTTCAGTTCTACAGGATCACTTGCTATTCATTTATTTATAATTGTTATTAATTATATTACAATGTGAAATTTTCAGTGGTAAATAACATGGTGAATGAGTATTGTGTTTTGGGTGCAGGTGAGCCTGTACACAAGGGGTGGGCCCCAGCCCAAGGTGGTGAATCTGCGAGATATCGATGACGACATGCAATCCATGTTCCTACACACAGCTTCCAGCAGTTTTGAGTTCAAGGCTCTCGTAGATGGGACAAATGTTGTGGAGGGTGTCCTTCGATACCACCCGTTCCTGTATGATAGAGAGACCTTCCCTTCAGAGGCTTATGATCCACGAAGTAAGATACTTGGAATAATTACAATGTTTTGGTTTCATGCAAGCAAACCAAGAATATCTCCAGATGTGATGCACTGTTTATTTTTTTCTAGCCTGTCAGCATGTCCGAGATAGTTAACAAAATTCAAGCAAAAACAACCCAGAAACATTTAATATAGAAATATTTCTTTTGTATCATATGATTTAACAGGCTCAACATGTGCTAAGCTTCACCAATTAAAAACATGCCATACTGATATGCTTATATTTTAAATATTCAGTAAACACTTTCTAAAATCTGTGATGTAAATGTAGAAATAACCAAGGACTCAAATTGGAATATTATCAAACATATCTGGATGGTGTTTTTCAGTATGTATGTTGTTATGTAGTATAGGCACAATTATGTTGCTAAATTTGATAAAATGATAGGATTTCCAATTTTCTTAGCCAAAATAGACTACATATGCAAATCACAAATCACAGTCAGTTAACACTACTGCCGGTATGCTTCAGTCAGCTGGGATATAGGCTGACAATAGTGCTGTAACCTTTATGTTGTTTAGTGGACCCCGAGCCAGAAGATGATCATGACTACGCCATCAATGACAGACCAGCCAGGGGTAGAAGACCGATATTTGAGTGCTACTGGAATGGACGACTTATCCCATACACCCTCATTGAGGAGTAAGATAATCCCTTGTGATCTGGATTACACTTGGTATTCAGCAGCCCATGCTTGTCATGAGAGAAAACTAACAGGATTGGGTGATCAGGCTCTTTGTTCTTGATGCATGTCATCATCATTATTATATCCAGGTTGGGTAGATCAGTGCTCATGATGTCAATCACTGGATTGTCTTCCTGATAAATGTTTTACTGACTGCTCTTATTTGGCGGGAATATTGCTTAGTGCAGCATTAAGCAACAAACACACACCAAAATAAGTCAGGAACTGAAAGAATTATGCTTCCCACTCATTAGGTGAAATCTTATTGAGTCATTATAAGCAGTTACTGAGTACCTAGAAGGATAAGATGGTACTATGACTGTTTATTTCCGTAGTTCCTAAAAAAGCAGCTTGGGTTGTATACTCTCCAGGGAGTTGAGAATAGAAATTGAGTGCAGACTGATCCACTTACTGGGATCAAAACTAATGTAGAGGACATTATTTATAATTTTTAATTCATGATATTCATGATGTATGGCAGTTTCTACCTACCTGTGAATATTCTTTCATGTAAATACCACTGATGTCAGGGCAGTTAACCTGATACAAGAAGCAGATGTTGAAGTTGTCAGATGGGCACTGATGATTCCATATCAATGTGATCAAATCTGAACTTAATGCACAGGGCTATCATTACGTTTTGAACCTATCATACATTGAACTGAAACTGTGTCATGAGCTTTAATTATTTTTCAACATAGTGTCCTTGCGGTTTGAAACACTTGTTCCACGTCATCTCCAGGTCAGATATTCCTGTTTCAAGCAGAAGGTCAAATTCAGGTTGAAACCAGTTCTTGGTCATTGTTTTTATGAGTTTTTATTCAAATTTGGAAACATGGTTCTCAGTAGGGGCCACATGTGGTCTGTATGGATGATGGGCCAGATACTTCTATCCACATTGTCTATAGCTTCCATTGCAACATGGCTGGTGTGAGCTGGACCTGATATCCCCTTGTAATTCTATTTATGTAGTATGACAAGGCGTTTCATTGTGTGTTGTATCTGCCAACAGTTTTGAGTGGTGCTCCCCTCCCAAGAAGCCCAAGGCTATTCCATCAGATTGTTACAACAGGTAGGTTAAAATCTTCCTTACAGGGATTCACTGTGTGTATGCTGTATCTAGCTTAGAAACAATGGGGCAAAATATGTCAAAGTGTATTGAGAAAGTATGTCAAATATTAACCAAAATATAGTTATCTCAGTTTCTGACCCTATAGACACACATGTTTATGAAAGTGCAGGAACTGTACTATAGTACCTGGGTGTAATTCTTGAGGTTGTTACACATATTGTTCTTCCAACCCTTTTCTATCCATGTACCCAGAGTGTCAGGTGTCCTCTGGACCAACGACAGCTTCCAGGTGAGCACCAACAAGCTGACGTTCTTGGATATGGAGATGAAGCTGCGAGACAAGGCCACCAGCTTCAGCCGGATACACAGCGGCCATGTGAGTACAGCTGTCTGCAGCTGATCTTAGACACGCCCCCTAGCCAGCAAAGGGTCACCTGTGCTGAAAATGTGAAATTTCAGGACATGAAAGCAAATGTATAAAACCTCTTTGAGGTTTCTGCTGTATGTTTTAAGTAAGAAACCCCTTTTATCTTATGTCTTCAACAGCAGATAATTAACACTCAGCAGAACCAGTAGAATTTCAGTAAGTACTGATATTGGCACCCCTTTATACATACCGCACCTGTGGATAACTTGATGTAGTACCATAGTGTGATAAAGGTAGAGAGATCAAGTGTGTCATAAACTGTATGATATTTGCATGTATATTTTAGCAATTGTTCATGCTGATTGGTCAGTTGATGTAAGGTCACAGTGCTTTATCAATTTCATGGTTGATAAAAATACCAAACTGTTTACAATTCGTCAGCATGACAAATGACTACTTTTAGTGATGATTCTGTTAACAGTTACCATTTCATATTTCCTCATAATTCTCCTTCTTAAAATGCCAATGAGTTATATATTAATCAACTGATGCTTCCATTCTCATGTTAATGATTAGTTAACCAGAATGTGAAGTTCTTTTTGTTGATTTCATCACTGATCTTTTGGACTTCCCCTCATAATATATCCAGGAAAAGAGAACATCAATCGAGAAGGAGTTTGTGTCGTGGCTAAAGGAGTGTCATGACAAGCATGACAAACAGATCCTCTTCGGCAGTTTCCGGGGTACCATCACCCGGACAGACCTCCCAAAACACAAGCAGTCCCCGTGGGCAGTGTACGACCAGGTGGAGTGGGATGGGAGACTGTACAAGAAGGGATCTCTGGTGAGTCAGCTACAGTGTTCTGTAGGGGGGGTGGGGGTGGGTGACTGTACAAGAAGGGATCTCTGGTGAGTCAGCTACAGTCTTCTGTAGTGGGTGTTGCGGATGGGAGATTGTACAAGAAGGGATCTCTGGTGAGTCAGCTACAGCCTTCTGTAGTGGTGGTGGGGGTGGGAGATTGTACAAGAAGGGATCTCTGATGAGTCAGCTACAGCCTTCTGTAGTGGTGGTGGGGGTGGGAGTCTGTACAAGAAGGGATCTCTGGTGAGTCAGCTGCAGTCTTCTGTAGTGGTGGTGGGGCGGGAGACTGTACAAGAAGGGATCTCTGGTGAGTCAGCTACAGTGTTCTGTAGTGGTGTTGGGGATGGGAGACTGTACAAGAAGGGATCTCTGGTGATGAGTCAGCTGCAGTCTTCTGTGGTGGGGGTGGGGGTGGGAGACTGTACAAGAAGGGATCTCTGGTGAGTCAGCTGCAGTCATCTGTAGTGGTGGTGGTTTGGGGTGGGAGACTGTACAAGAAGGGATCTCTGGTGAGTCAGCTACAGTGTTCTGCTTAGTGAGTGGTGGTGGGGGTGGGAGACTGTACAAGAAGGGATCTCTGGTGAGTCAGCTACAGTCTTCTGTAGTGGGGGTGGTGGGGGTGGGAGACTGTACAAGAAGGGATCTCTGGTGAGTCAGCTACAGTCTTCTGTAGTGGGGTGGGGGTCCGGGTGGGAGACTGTACAAGAAGGGATCTCTGGTGGAGTCAGCTGCAGTCGTCTGTAGTGGTGGTGGCAGGTGGGAGACTGTACAAGAAGGGATCTCTGGTGAGTCAGCTGCAGTCTTCTGTAGTGGTGGTTGGGGGTGGGAGACTGTACAAGAAGGGATCTCTGGTGAGTCAGCTGCAGTCTTCTGTAGTGGTGGTGGGGGTGGGAGACTGTACAAGAAGGGATCTCTGGTGAGTCAGCTGCAGTCGTCTGTAGTGGTGGTGGGGGTGGGAGACTGTACAAGAAGGGATCTCTGATGAGTCAGCTGCAGTCTTCTGTAGTGGTGGTTGGGGTGGGAGACTGTACAAGAAGGGATCTCTGGTGAGTCAGCTGCAGTCTTCTGTAGGTGGTGGGGGTGGGGTGGAGACTGTACAAGAAGTGATCTCTGGTGAGTCAGCTACAGTCTCAGTAGTGGGTGGTGTGGGATGGGATCAAGAAGGGATCTCTGGTGAGTCAGCTACAGTCTTCTGTAGTGGTGGTGGGGGTGGGAGACTGTACAAGAAGGGATCTCTGGTGAGTCAGCTACAGTCTTCTGTAGTGGTGGTGGGGGATGGGAGACTGTACAAGAAGGGATCTCTGGTGAGTCAGCTACAGCCTTCTGTAGTGGTGGTGGGGGTGGGAGTCTGTACAAGAAGGGATCTCTGATGAGTCAGCTGCAGTCTTCTGTAGTGGGGTGGGGGTTGGAGACTGTACAAGAAGGGATCTCTGGTGAGTCAGCTGCAGTCTTCTGTAGGTGGGGTGGGGGTTGGGAGACTGTACAAGAAGGTGGTGGTGGTGGCAGATATATCCAAAGCTTGTAATTCTTTGCAACACCTGGACTTTTATTTCTATCAGAATTTGTTTACCTCAGTGTTGATTATTCTGTTTTCTAAGATGCTTCGGTGAAAGATCAAAGGCGTGCCGACAGTACTTTATCAAGCTATAATGTGCACTTTTTGCATTACGTCACAATGTAATGCCATTCTAGTCTGCCCCCTCGTCATCGAACAATTTTGCATCACATCACAATGTAAGCGACGTCACGATGCATGTCAGTTGTCATCACCTCGTACAGCCTCCTACAGTAAACTACTCCGTTGCATCCCTTTTCTTGGTTTGCAGTTGCTTCACGCAGCTAACGTCACTGGTGGAAACATTACGTTTATGTTTTCCGACGTTTAAAATATCTCAATTCGACTCACAATTTTTCAGCAACACGGTAACGTTCGCAATGTTTATATTCCCACAATGCAATCGTGGAATGTCGCTTGACTACTCAGCTTCATCTGGATGTACTGATCTAAACTTACGTTGGTAGTAGAAATGCGACGTTAATATTGCTCCATATGGTTTACGTTAATCACAGATGTAATTAAATTAAGTTAGAGAAGACATTTAATCCGAACGTAAACCGTCATCAAACTGTTTATCATTTGCTTTTTCTGGTAACGTTCGTCTTAACGTAGGGGGGCAGACACATCAATAGAACATTGCGCCAGTTAGCCCTGTGCGAGGATTCTTAATTTAGGTCACCTACACCGTCGTTTGTTTTCTGCATTTGATTAATCATAATTATCCTTAGAAAGTATTAAATTTGGCATCTTAGAAAAGAAATACAGTTCGCTCTACCACCATGTATAGTGTAATAAAGCACACTTTCGCCCTGAACTATTATAGTTAAAGCACGAGGAAAGCTTGTATTTCTTAAATACATATTCTGAAATGAAGTGCAATTGAATGTTCAAGCTTCTGTTTAATACTGAGTATATGGTTGTGGTAGTGGGTGTAAGAACTGAAAAGGTGTTGGAGGAAGTTGTTGGAGATGATGTTGTTGGTTCTAGGTGAAGATCATGCGCACGCTGCCGCCCATGATGGGGACAATCAAGTGTTTCATGTTGTACGGAGACCACGATGGAGAAGTATACTCCACTGGGGGTGACCTCGAGATCATACAGGTTGGAATCACATATTGATTAATAAATATATCATAAACAAGTTGCAAGGCTTATTTTGGAAACTTTGTGCATGACATTTAAATCACATTGTGTGTAACATGTGGTAACTCAAAGTGTGAATGATATTGTTTGTGTTGCTTCAAATATACAGCTGCACGATAGTGACTCTATCTTCATGTCTTTATGTGTGGTTCATTCAACAAAGTGTTATTGTGTTACCACTGACTGTTTTACTTCCAGGAACCCAGAGCACTTTATGACGACACCAAGATCATACCTCTGTCCCGCCTTGACCGTACAGCCTCCCACCATGTGGTCAAGAAGTTTATTGAAGATGAAGAGGCCAAGTAAGGCAACCGATTCCGATAATGTACTGAAGAAATTCAACACAGTACTAGATTACTTAGGCTATCCATAGGTAGCCATCACTGTTGGTTAGAATTACATGTATCCACAAAACGATTGTTGCTACTTGATGTGGGGTATGATGGACTGACCCTCTGGTTGCAGACTCCCTGATAGCCTGATTGTCAGTTGGCCAGAAGGAAATGAAGTGAAACAGAATGGCCGTCGTCCTGCAGGAGAGACTGTTGGTAAAAATCGACTTTGTTGCACTTCTGCATATGTTGCATAAATATTGTTGAAATTATTGTGACTCCTGTATTAAGTAGAATTGATCGTACAACTGATTGTCTGCATGTATTATGTAGAGTTAAGTGATGTGAAGGTGGAGACTATTGTCACACCTGTATTATGTAGAGTTGATCGTACAACTGATTGTCTGCAAGTGATGTGAAGGTGGAGACTATTGTCACACCTGTATTATGTAGAGTTGATCGTACAACTGATTGTCTGCAAGTGATGTGAAGGTGGAGACTATTGTCACACCTGTATTATGTAGAGTTGATCGTACAACTGATTGTCTGCAAGTGATGTGAAGGTGGAGAGTTATTGTCACACCTGTATTATGTAGAGTTGATCGCACAACTGACAACTGATTGTCTATTGCAGGTGATGTGAAGGTGGATGGTTATTGTCACACCTGTATTATGTAGAGTTGATCGCGTACAACTGATTGTCTGCAGGTGATGTGAAGGTGGAGACTATTGTCACACCTGTACTATGTAGAGTTGATCATACAACTGATTGTCTGCACTGTGTCTGAGGTGATGTGAAGGTGGAGATTATTGTCAACCTGTACTATGTAGAGTTGATCATTACAAACTGTACAACTGATTGTCACACCTGCAGGTGATGTGAAGGTGGTGGTTATTGTCACACCTGTACTATGTAGAGTTGATCGTACAACTGATTGTCTGCAGGTGATGTGAAGGTGGTGGTTATTGTCACACCTGTATATGTCTGTACAGGTGATTGTCTGAAGGTGATGTGAAGGTGAAGGTGAGACTATTGTCACACCTGTATTATGTAGAGTTGATCGTACAACTGATTGTCTGCAGGTGATGTGAAGGTGGAGACTATTGTCACACCTGTACTATGTAGAGTTGATCGTACAACTGATTGTCTGCAGGTGATGTGAAGGTGGAGACTATTGTCACACCTGTACTATGTAGAGTTGATCGTACAACTGATTGTCTGCAGGTGATGTGAAGGTGGTGGTTATTGTCACACCTGTACTATGTAGAGTTGATCGTACAACTGATTGTCTGCAGGTGATGTGAAGGTGGAGATTATTGTCACACCTGTACTATGTAGAGTTGATCGTACAACTGATTGTCTGCAGGTGATGTGAAGGTGGTGAGTTATTGTCACACCTGTACTATGTAGAGTTGATCGTACAACTGATTGTCTGCAGGTGATGTGAAGGTGGAGATTATTGTCACACCTGTACTATGTAGAGTTGATCGTACAACTGATTGTCTGCAGGTGATGTGAAGGTGGTGCTGGAGACTATTGTCACACCTGTACTATGTAGAGTTGATCGGCAACTGATTGTCTGCAGGTGATGTGAAGGTGGTGACTATTGTCACACACCTGTACTACTATTGTCACACCTGTACTATGTAGAGTTGATCGTACAACTGATTGTCTGCAGGTGATGTGAAGGTGGTGACTATTGTCACACCTGTACTATGTAGAGTTGATCGTACAACTGATTGTCTGCAGGTGATGTGAAGGTGGAGATATGTAACAAGAGGGGCGAAATGATCAGCAAGCTACCTGGGACAGCTGCCACATCCAAGAAGCTGCTGGTTGAGCTGAAGATCATCTGGCATTGTAAGTCTCCCACTCAAACGTACCACAGTTCCTACTGAACATGGCTCCTAAAGTAATTATTCAGAATTGTTTTATGCTTTGGGAAGTCCAATGCACAAAATATACCTTTGCACTGTATAGTAAACAGTGACTGTGCATAGCTAGTAGGCAGTGACCTGTGTAATAGGAAGTGTTGTCACTAATGACTGTCTTGTTGTTGATGTTGCAGCTCCTGATGGTGATGAGGTGATTGTGTCTCACATTAGTCAGCATGGCAAGAACTGGCCGTACTGGTTCAGGAAGATGGGTATGTTCATCTCACGCTTATACAATTCGGTATGATGGAGACACGTCCCTCCACATTCATCAGTAACATTTTGACATGTCCCCTCTACACACTGTGACATGTAGTCCACATCCATCAGTGATACGTGTAGACAGTAAACTTCAACATGTGACATGTTGCAGAGAATGTGAAGAATCTTGGTCCCCACACACTACAACTGCAGACAGTCCTCAATGAAAGTGGAGCCACAATATTTGCAGGGAAGGAGCTTCCTTCGTACAAGATCCGCTTCACTGTCACAGGTAGATACTCGTCATATTGTTTTAATATGGGAAAAAAAACAGACTAAATCCTGGAATCAGATGATTCAACCAATGAACTACAGACAGCTTGATGAGTGACCTGTTCGTACTTGTAGAGGCAGAACCAGAGCGGTTCACAGTGGGCCTGCTAGATGGCCCGTTCAAGGTGGGCGTGCCCTTCCAGATACCACTGGAGTTCCAGGACAAATACAACCACCCAGCCAAGCCTCCTTCCAAACTCAAGCCAGACTTCACTGCTGCGTAAGTTCTCAAATGTTTCAGGATTTTTAAGGGATTGACTTATGAAAAGCAGTAACCATGAACTTTGAATCATCATTCAACTGTGTTAAACAGTCACTCACTCTGTTGTGTTTACAAATACATACCGCAACAAAGCTGCAAGTACACAGATGTTAGAAGAAATATAGAGGTGTTGTCATGCTACATGTGATGGTATTTACAGA
This sequence comes from Haliotis rubra, assembly GCF_003918875.1. Lineage (NCBI taxonomy): Eukaryota > Metazoa > Mollusca > Gastropoda > Lepetellida > Haliotidae > Haliotis > Haliotis rubra. The sequence continues at coordinate 943,687 of NW_025767368.1, read as the reverse complement.
GGCCTTGAGTTGTCCTACTGTGATGCTCACATCAAGGGAAACAGCATCATCATCCGTGGTGTGGAGGCCAGGGGTACCGTGGCAACCAGTGCTGGCAAGGTAAGGGGCTACACTGATACCAACAGTGAACATGATGAACATGTCTCATGTCACACCTTCTCATGCCATATAGTAGATGTACATCCATCAGGGCTTGTCTCCATTGGTATTATCAGTGCCATGTTTAAAGATGAGACATTGTCTCTTTGTATTCAGGGTAGCCATAAACTGGTGGGTTGATGTACTACACCACATATGATGGAGTGTCCCCTGTTAGGATCTGGGTTAGTAGTGGATCATAGTTTTCAGGAACCCATGCTTGTCATAAGAGGCGACTCACGTGGTGGTCATCAGGTGAACAGGCTCGCTGATATGGTCACGTGTCATTGTATCCCAATTGTGTAGATCGAAGTTCATGCTGTTGATCACTGGATTTCTGGTCCAGACTCGATTGTTTACAGACCACTGCCACATTGCTGAAATTTTTTAAACTTATCCTATCTCACGACTTGCACCTCTCTCTCTCGCTTCGAGTTTTAGTGGAACGACTGTAAACTTTTTTTCCATAGGCCTCTTAGTGCTCTCCTTAATTAGCTTCCTAAAGTGCTGTCGGAAATGCTAGAAAAATGCTTTTTGACTTATATTTAAAATTCAGAGGTATTACAGTTACTTAAATAACAAATATCACTTTAAGAAACATCTACCTAATGTAGACCGAGAGAATAAATTTTGAGACATGCCCTAAAATGTGTTTTTACTGATGAAAATACCAAAAACTTAGAAAAATAAGGGGTAGTGGGACGTTATTTGATACAAACATTAATTGCCTGTGTTACGTCATCAGCATCCACGGTATCGACAGGTGAAATTGACACCTGAGCACACTTTCGGTGAGGGTCATCTCAATAGATGTTTTCTGCAAAATGTTGAATATGTGTTCGTGTATAGTATACATTATCGGTTATGTAAGGGATCATTTGTGTATGTGTGTTTGTTTTGAAATAAACATACGAATTACTGTACATTGGAAAGAGTCCAATCACTTGTGTTATCTTATCAATTCATTGTAGAAATGTGCAACGTTTTAATAAATGTTTTGCATGTCAACAGTATATTTCATTGAAAACATATGGATGTAATTCGGTCAGTTTAATCTAGTTGTGAACATTGGCCAAAGATTTAACGAAGTCACTGGTGTAGCTTCTTTAGAATATGTATATTTTTCTTCTCATAAAGTTTGTAGACCGCCCGTCTAAGCACTCCCTTGTCAAAGTTGTCAAGGATGGTTTCACGTCCGGTTTTGCATTTGAGAGCCGGTCCCTGTCTTGTCTGATTTGTTTACAATATTGTAAACTTGTTGGTAAGACATGCCAACAGCTCTACAAGTTCTGTAATAAACCCTTTCTAAACTAATGAAAGGTTTACCTCTGTCTTTTTTAAGCAGAAAAAACCTATAAACCTTTGCAACAATCGACTGCAAATCGTTGGCCATAGTGGACGCTGTGATAAAGATGTGCATGCATGACGGGAAACTTATTTATCAAGACTTAACGTTTATAATAATATTTCTTCAATAAAGAAACGATAATTAAGTAAAGTAACACAAACATTGAATATTTATTTGTTTAGGAAAAACTATTTCAGATTTCTGTTGTTGAACTGAAAAAATCTTAGGCTGCTGTTTTGGTACCAAATTCTCTCCTGTAAACTGCCCTTTAAATGCATGGGAACGTTAAATCGATTGAAATAAAAATTAGGTAGACAATAGGCGAGTTGATATATTGACAACATAGCACATTTATCACCTTTATAAAGATATTAAGGCTAAAAAGCATTTTTCTAGCATTTCCGACAGTACTTTAGTTCCTAATGAAGCTTGCAGCATGCTCCACTAATTGCCCACATGACTACCTTGAATGATCATTCTCTTTCTTGTTGCATGACTGTGTGGACGTGCTGTATATTAGGGACATTATTTCACCCAAACATCATGGGGAAAACAGATAATCAGTCAAGGAAAAAGGAAAGTTTGTGCTCAGTGCAAGACGAATTATTCGTCCCTTGACCCTCACTCGTCTTGCAGAGACTGTATTGGACAATGTAACTGGAACAAACGATGTGGCAAGTGTAATTCACTAAAAGATGAGAATTTTAAGCCCTTCCTTCGTGTTTGCTCCTGGAGAATCGCCGATAGGGACAGGAAATCAACAGAATCTGCTCCCACTCCCGCCAAGCGTATCAAGTTACAGCGACAGAAAATCGTACCTTCACGCAAGAAAGCGACGTCTGTGGTTCAAGAGGATTTTATTGACGCTTCATCAGATTCTTACTTATCTGAGGACATTCGGCACCTATTACGTACGCATCAATCACCTCCTTCCATAGCGTCCGTCGTCCTTCGTCATATGATTTCTGCAGACTATGAACCTTTAGAAGACAAGGACTTCGAACAAGTGACCTTCAAGACATTCCTCCTGGTAGCTTTGGCTACCGCTGCTCGTATATCTGAACTGCATGTGCTTGATGTCAATCAGGTGCGGTTTCGAGTGGAAGAAGCATGGCAAGGCTTTCCTGGGTCTCCGCTGGGACTTCATTGCGAAAAACCAACTGCCAGGGCAACCGGACCGGATGTTTACCGTTCCCCCATTGTCCACCATTCTTGGGCCTGATGATAATAAAGATTTGACACTCTGCCCTGTTAGGGCTCTACACATTTACCTTGCTGCCTCCAAGGATCATCGATGGCTACAGAAGAGCCTCTTCATACCCTTGTCGACCGCTTCAAGAACTGAGGTTTCCCGGACCACATTGGCCTTCTGGATGCGTGCCACGATCCTGCGAGCCTACACCTTTGCAGGGTTGCCTCCTCCAGCCGCTTCAATCCTCATGAGACTCGTGCACTAGCAACTGCTCCTTGACTGCTGTCATGGAAGGTTGCTTCTGCCGTTCTGATACAGTCTTCTCTTCACATTACCTGCGAGACCTGTCTGTCACTGATGTCTAGGGACTACACCAGTTCGGACCTCTTGTACTGGCTCAGCAGCTCAGCAACAACGCAGATGAGGGATGGTTCCGCGCTACTACTTCCTTGTATATACTGAATAAAAGTTGAACTGGATCTCAACCTTTTGTTCTCATTATATGGGTTTAAGAACTACTTCACTTGGCCTCCATACCAAGGCATTGGAATACGGCTGCCTGTATGACGATGCAGAGGTGTTCGAAATTCACGCTTACTGACCTCTACTCCGGAGCAATTACGTCAGTGAAGTGTGACACTCCCAAATTCCAGTGGATTTCATTGCGTTCTGCCTCCGAAGTTGTCAGGCACATCCTTTGACTAAGCTTAGGCAAATTAGTGAGGGTCGATTTGATGCTGCCAGAACTGAACGTTAAACCTTGGAGATGCCGAGTTGTGTTTCTCTTTCACCCGCCCCTGGTCGGTGTCTACAGGGCCTTCTTGAAGCAGGGGCTGGCCCGATTCTAGTCGCAAGACTTTATTTACGTTGGTACCTTGTAAATCGTGGCGAGGTGAGGCCTGCTTGCCGAGTTGCGTCCCTTGTCTTGTACAAGGTTGCGGCCAAACTCCACATCGCTCGGGAGCACCCATCTCCCTGGGAGTAGTTGTGCTTAGTATGCCAAGGGGTTCCGGAGAACCCACTACAAGCATAGGAGTTGTGTGCATGCGTAACAGGCCTCCCTTGTACATCGCTATCTACGGTTTTCATCAGTCCACACAGCTCCAAGACCAGCTGTTCGCACTGTCCAGACAGAAGGGTAATCTGCGGCCCGCCGTGCAACCGTGGGATAAGTGCAAGTCGTGAGATAGGATAAGTTTAAAAATTTTGAAATTTTAATATAAATTGTATATTCATATACTTATCCTATCTCATGCGATGGATGCCCGCCCGGCCTCCCCACTACTCAGATTACAACGTTGGCTCCAAGATGAGAATGATCATTCAAGGTAGTCACGTGGGCAATTAGTAGAGCATGCTGCAAGCTTCATTAGGAACTACAAAGCTAATTAAGGAGAGCAGCATGGAGTGCACGGGTGAATGAACAAGGAGGCCTATGAAAAAAAGTTTACAGTCGTTCCACTAAAAGTCAAAGCGCGAGAGAGAAGTGCAAGTCGTGAGATAAGATAAGTGTATAAATATACAATATATATTAAAATTTCCAATATTGCTGAGTATGGCGTTAAATAGCAAAGAAATTCTGAGTGTCCAGGTAGGGGATAAATCTGACTGGATCTTTGGAGATGTTATTGCGAATAAGTGTGATTTTATGTTGAACGTGACACATATTCAGTATGCTGAAGCTGTAACATGTTATTTTTAGGATTACCCTTTCTTGGTAAAGTACAGATTCTAGTCCTTTTGTTGGGGTGAGTCCCATCCGAGATTCGAAACCAGACCCTCAGAGTCTGGCACCTAATCGCCAACGCACAAAGTCAGATGCCTAACCCGCTTCCGCGGTGGCTGAGCGGGTTAGTTGTCTGACTTTGTGTGCTGATTACCAAGAAAGTGTAACCCTAAATATAACATGTTACATTTGACCACTTTCTAAATGGCATTGGGTATTCATTAACTGAAGCTGCAAACACAACTGGATTGTATGAATCTAAGTGTGCAGAATCTACATGTTCTTTTGAAGCATTATCAAGTGTGTAATGGCTGATTCCTCATGTATTATTTATATATGTGGTTCAGAACTTCAGTCTAACAGTGAAGATCCCAGGACTGGAGGAAGATTCACAGTCTTTAAAGATCCGGCTGTTGCCAGGTACGGCTTCCGACATTTACACTCCTGGCCTGTCCAACTTGTCTCATATACTCACAGTCCAGTCAACAGAGCACTTGCCAGGAGAACAGAAGCTTGGTGGTTCAGTGCCTGGCTGCACGATGTTAAAGGATGATAGTTGTTATTTCCCTGCCTCGGGCTCGGCCTTGATTTGATAATACCAGAGCTGGCGAACTTGGAGTAACTATACTGTGTGTGATCGGGTATCCACTGTAAAACTGCAGCATGGTACCTCCGTGGGCTGGCTTTGTGAAACATACTTTCGTCCTGACTAGTACAAGCAGCTGTACACTCATCCACACATACTTGCATGCACATCAATAAAAAACTGCAATAATCTTGAGTGTGTCATTAACCCCATTTCATGTCACTTCACCTCTGTCTATGATGGCCAATCTTCCAGGTCTCCCTAGTTCCCTAGTTGTCACACCTGAGGATATGCTGGAGATTGAGAATGGCAACCCGGTGTCCTTCGGTGTTGTAGTCCAAGATGTCGCCAATAATGTCACATCTGAAGGGAAACAGATCATAACATGCAAGGCAAGTCTACATTGATTGTTTTATGGTGCATTGGTTCATCTGGTACAGATCAATAAATCAAGATACGTCTAAGATACCTCCCACCTCGGCTATTGGAATAGGGCTTGTTAAGTGCATACTGGTACCTCCAATACTCTGTTCCTGATCTGTCCCCCGATATGCCCCTGATCTGCTCCCCATCTGTGCCGGATCTTCCCAGTACTCTGTTCCTGATCTGTCCCCCGATATGCCCCTGATCTGCTCCCCATCTGTGCCGGATCTTCCCAGTCCTCTGTTCCTGATCTGTCCCCCGATATGCCCCTGATCTGCTCCCCATCTGTGCCAGATCTTCCCAGTACTCTGTTCATCTGATCTGTCCCCGTTCCTGATCTGTCCCCCTGATCAGCTCCCCATCTGTGCCAGATCTTCCCAGTACTCTGTTCCTGATCTGTCCCCCGATATGCCCCTGATCAGCTCCCCATCTGTGCCGGATCTTCCCAGTACTCTGTTCCTGATCTGTCCCCCGATAAGCCCCTGATCAGCTCCCCATCTGTGCCAGATCTTCCCAGTACTCTGTTCCCGATCTGTCCCCGATAAGCCCCTGATCAGCTCCCCATCTGTGCCAGATCTTCCCAGTACTCTGTTCCTGATCTGTCCCTGATAAGCCCTGATCAGCTCCCCATCTGTGCCAGATCTTCCCAGTACTCTGTTCCTGATCTGTCCCCCAATAAGCCCCTGATCAGCTCCCCATCTGTGCCAGATCTTCCCAGTACTCTGTTCCTGATCTGTCCCCCGATAAGCCCCTGATCAGCTCCCCATCTGTGCCAGATCTTCCCAGTACTCTGTTCCTGATCTGTCCCCCGATAAGCCCCTGATCAGCTCCCCATCTGTGCCAGATCTTCCCAGTACTCTGTTCCTGATCTGTCCCCTCGATAAGCCCCCTGATCAGCTCCCCATCTGTGCCAGATCTTCCCAGTACTCTGTTCCTGATCTGTCCCCCGATAAGCCCCTGATCAGCTCCCCATCTGTGCCAGATCTTCCCAGTACTCTGTTCCTGATCTGTCCCCCGATATGCCCCTGATCAGCTCCCCATCTGTGCCGGATCTTCCCAGTACTCTGTTCCTGATCTGTCCTCTGATAAGCCCCTGATCTGCTCCCCATCTGTGCCAGATCTTCCCAGTACTCTGTTCCTGATCTGTCCCCGGATAAGCCCCTGATCTTAGCACTTGTTTAGTCTTTGTATCATTCCATCCCATGACAGTTCTAGAGCATAATAGACTACAAGTACTCATGTTTCTTCAGGTTCAGAAAGATCTGATTAAAATGAACATATACATGGCCAGGCTGATTTGTGTGTCATTATGCACTGTCAGCATAAATTGTTGCCAATCGTGTCAGGAGTTGTTGGACACAGACTGGATTATTTGAAGTTCTTGAAGTGACTTCACTGAGTCTCCCACCCAGTCGCTCACTCATTGATGTAACTTAGTATAGGTCTTCATTGACTTCATTCTCACTCTGAGTTAACGTTGACAGTTTTCTGGTGCATCTGGCCTGCCAACATACACGGCTGACTGCAGCAACAGCAGCAGCTGCACCCTGACTGGCGACGCCCTTACATTGAAGAAGCTTCTCAAGGAGCAGATCATCACAGCCAAGATAGACATTCAGGTGAGGCAGACATATTTAGTGCAGAAATAATGATAGTAAATATTTGTTTGTACTGTACTGTACTGTTACTGAAGTCACTTGTGTATTTTCCAGGGCATGAAGAATGTTCCGACAGTGGAGAGGAAAATCCTTGTGAAGCCTAGTTTTCGTGTGACCAGCTTCAACTTGACCTATGGTTCTGAGGTCAACAGCAAAGTAACCAGGGTCGTCATACCTAGTTCAGGGGAGATAAATGGTATTGCCGGACAGCCAATCAAAGATATCTGTGAGTGAAGGGGTCAAAATTGTGTTGTCATTGTCATTATTCTCTTTATCTTGAGTACATTTTACAGCTTCTCCTATAGTATCTCTTGTTGTAACTAAGGAACCAGTGATTTATTATGGAGTGGTGGGTCAGAGGTGTCTGATGATCTACTGTACTGATAGTATTGTCCTTCCCCTACTGCTTGTCATATTGTTGGAAGCCCCTTTACATATCCAGGTATCATGACCTTCCCCAAGAGACTGTCACATATATTGGCGACCCTCCTCTAATTGCTTCACTTTTTCAGCCTTATTGTGTATGTATCCATGATAAATCAAACTCCGTGAGTGAGTGAGTGAGTGAGTGAGTGAATGAGTGAGTGAGTGTCACTCCGCTTTTAGCAATATCCCAGCAATATCACGCCAGGGACATCAGAAATGGGCTTCACACATTGTACCAATGAGGGAAAATCGAAGCCCAGGTCTTCGGTGTGACGAGCAAATGCTTTAACTACCAGGCTACTCCACCGCCCCCAAACTTCTTGATTACTCCTTCAAAAATAATGTATTCATGCATAATTGTTTTCACATTTATCACCAACACTCATTTATTGACATTTATTGGTATCAAATATTATTTTTCCTTATCCTGACTCATGCTATTTGCTTGTCTTCTTCTTCTTGCGAACACAGTGGAACACTTGTATCTCCCAATTGAAGTTCCCTTCAATGTAAAATCACTAATTAGTACTCACCACGGTTATCTTTCCCCTCGAAAGCGCGGGAACGAGGGCGCCACCTCTCACCATGTGCCTCACTCTCTCCTTCTTCGCCCAGTGAGCAGGACGTGAGAGCGCCTGTCTCTCCCTACACACTATATCCTTTATTTATATTTAGTTTGTTACCTCTTATATTCATCTATAGAGGTGTAACTAGTATCCTTATTCAACATGCATTGATATTTATTCGTGTTTCTGCTGCTTTATTCACGGTCCGCCGTGTTTGCTCAGCAGATTGCGTTAATGAAAATCTGCACTATTTGTAAATTACGTTTCTCTGCTGCCAATCCGCATTTAATATGCCCTAGTTGTACAACGCCATGCTCTATTGTTTCACGCTGCAATTTATGTATTAAATTGTCTAATTCTGCGTTTGATAAATATTTATATTAAGCGCCTTGAGACGTGCAGCAGATAGATCTCGAAACAGTCTTCAGTCATGGCTGATAGATCAGAGTCAGATATACCCTGTCAACTGTTGGCGGATGACCCTCTACCGTCTGGTGTTCGCCTGAGTTACCTTCGGGAGAAGCGTGGGGCGCAGTCCGCTATATCCAAGAAGCGACCTGCATCCCAGGACATTCCATCATCACAGTCTAAGACTAGGAGAGCTTCCACGCCGTCTAGCACATCGCGCTCCGCACCCCCAGGGCTACAGCCGTCGAAAGGGAAACCCACGAAGGCTACTAAAAACTTTTCATCTGACATTCTTCCTGTTTCAGAATTGTGTTTATATGATGATGACATTCCGATTATCATTTCAGATGTACGGCATAAGAAGCGTCCAGTATCGGCTACCGTCACTTCAGCGCAGATCAACATGCAACCAGAGATGCCTACGCTGACGGCTGAGATTCTAACTGAGGGTCCTGTCGCTACCATAGAGAGGGCAGCCTCAACGCCAGCGCAGACCGTCCCAGACGACCTGGTCAGCCAGATTATGATGTTGATGGAAGACCGATACGGTTTACAGAGGCCTCAGAACCGCGGGCCCCAGAGCCCAACCCATAATAAGTTATGTAGGGCCCCAGAGCCCGCTATGACTTCGCGTAGGGCCCCAGAGCCCACAATGAGCCTCCACGAAGGGCAACCCAGCCCGTATCGAAGCCTTCGCGAAGAACGTCCCAGGCCGCCTCCACGACGGATCCAGATCCTCACCATTCGCGAATGGCTTCACGGAGGAGGAGTGCTTCACCGAGCTCAGACCCTGAAGAACACAGAGGTCGTTCGCGAAGCAAGTTCCTATATAATGATTCGGACTCTGACTCGATACCTTCACGAAGGTTAAGTGGCTCCAAGTCATCTTCATCCAGAAGATCTAGAAGGGATTCATCGAGAGCTTCACGAAGCCACCAGCGTTCGCCGAGCAAGTCTCCTCCAAGGTCTCCTCCAAGGTCTCCCTATACTAGCCACTCGTCAGTCCATTCACCACAATCTTCTCGTCGATCTTCTTACAGATCTAGGACTCCACCTCACTCTATTATATGTGATCCTACGTCAGAAGAGGAAGGAGGTATCGTATTCTCGGATGCAGAAATTAGATAGTGGATGGTGAATGGATTGGAACTTGCTTCCCCGTCTAAGAACGAGAACTCAGCTCATACTTATTTGATGAAGGAAGATGATGCGGACACTATCTCCTTACCTCCTATTGACCCGATAGCAGCGGTTCCAGCTAATCTGGATACATCCTTTACCAAATCTACGAAGTTTCAGTCAACACATTTCCCGGTTTTCAACGCCAAGAAGTTTGCAGGCCACAATATGGACTCCTTTTTCAAGGCTCAAGATATTGATGAGAACTTTAAGTTAATCAGCGATGCCCAGGAATTACAGAATAGACGATCGCAAACTAGCCCAGTTGGATACCATTTCTAGGAGAATGTTTTTTGGATTGAATAGATCTAGAACTGTCAATGAAACCCTCATCACCAAGTTCAAAGATTCTACAGAGGAAGAAGATAGGATGACCTACTCGGCTCTACTCATGCAGAAAAGAGACCAACAGTTCCTTACAGATCACTTGTCAGCACTTACTGCAGCTACTACCATGGCTCGTCGTCAGGGTCTACTAGCCTCCTGCAATTGGGGTAATCAATTTACGGAATCCCTCTACGCTGCCCCGTGGTCATCACCTTTGCTCTTTGGTGGTAACATAGACAAGGTCTCCAAAGAGGTGTCTAAGGACTCTAGAGAGGTGCTTATGATCAAGTCCATGGATACGTTAGCTAATGTCATTAAGCAATCATCCTTGAGATACTCTGGCAAGAAGTTCTGGATCAGCGAAACATTGTACCAGGTTTCTACTCCCCAAGTTTCCTAGTGCCCAAGAAAATTTCCAAGGAAAAGTTTCGTCTCATATACATGAGCATCTTCAACAGAGACTATCTAAGCAAACCGCCAGCGTTTCGCATGATACACTTACCGCAACTTCGGTACTTAATTCGTCCCAGAGATCACATGGCCAGCATAGATTTGCAAGACGCATATCTACACATTCCGATTCATCCAAGTTCAAGGAAATATCTAAGATTTATCCTAGACGGAATACATTACCAATGGAAAGTACTTCCCTTTGGAATCTCATCGGCCCCTTGGGTATTCACAAGAGTGACAAAACCTATTGTCTCATACCTACATCGTCAAGGTCTTCGCAGTGCGTTTTACCTAGACGACGGGATACAAGTGGATCCAGATCCACAGCGTCTCAGACTACAGCTGAACTTTATAATCAAGTTACTAACTCAACTAGGATGGTTAGTAAATCTACTCAAGTCAGACCTAGAACCAGCGCAAAGATCTGCAATTTCTAGGTATACGATTTCCAACAGCCCAGAATCGTATAGTAGTCCCGGAGGACAGATGGATCAAGATCCAACAGTCAATCCCACAAGCCTTACTCTCTCCGCTACCACTACGACAGTGGCAGAGCCTATTGGGACTACTCACATCAGCTCAAGACTTGACAGTCAGAGGCAGACTTCAATTACGTCCGTTACAAGTCCTCATCAATGCGCATCTTGAAGACCCTCTACCGTTCAGTCTACCAGATCATGTCAAACCTCATCTACTTTGGTGGACCAAGAGATTGAATGTTTGCGTAGGCGTCTCCTTAATAGAGGCAGGAATCGGAAACACATCTCACGTGACAGCGTCACTACAAGGTTGGGAGCCCACCTTGCCAACAGGACAGCGTCAGGCCTATGGAGCAATCAAGAGAGCAAGTTACACATAAATCTGCTAGAGATGCAAGCAGTCATAAACGCCATAAGTCACTGGAGCAACCTACTACAGAACGCTCAGTTGATGATTCACACAGACAATTCGACAGTGGCGTTTTATGTGAACAAACAAGGCTCAACAAGGTCACCGAACCTACTGTCTCTATGTTTCCGATTATTCGATCTAATCGACAATCTAAACATACATGTCAGAGCTTGCCACATTCCAGGAGCAAAGAATGTATTAGCAGACGCGCTCTCTCGGCCACACCTCCCTTTGCCGACAGAATGGATGCTCCACACAGAGATATTCACTCAAATAATCAAGGAAATAGGATCTCCACTAGTAGACCTATTCGCCACTCGATTCAACAAACAACTGACAATCTTCGTATCGCCAGTTCCAGACCCACTAGCATGGGCAACGGACGCACTAAGCATATCGTGGGAGGGACTCAACGGGTACGCTTTCCGCCACCAGCGTTAATCCCACAAGTCTTACGAAAAATCAGTCAAACGCAGAGCCTCCATCTGATTTTGGTCGAGCCCTACTGGCCAGCGAGAACGTGGTTTCCAACTCTTATTCAAGAAATCGGACAACCAATTCTACAACTTCCAGAGTGCTCGAATCTGTTGATACATCCGCACACCAAACAAGCGCACAGAAAGCCAGAAGTATTCCAACTTCACGTATGGATTGTATCAAGGCATGTCTGAATAAGAGAGGTTATTCAGCCAGAGTGGCAAAAGCAGTCCTGCTTGCCCTGCGTAACTCAACTCGCAACTTATACGATGACAAATGGCACAGTTTTGTCAATTATGCTGCAAAGAAAGGATTTACAGCCAGATATGCTACTCATCCTCAAGTGGCGGACTACTTATGTTATCTACGTCAGACTAAGAATCTAAAAGGCTCAACTTTGTCCACTTATCTTGCAGCAATAAGCTCTGTCATAACTATGAGAACGGGCGTCAAGCTAACCAAAACCCCAGAGTTACTCGCTTTGCTACGAGCATTCCGATTGGAGGATCAAAACGGAAGTTTCACGCTCCAGCTTGGGATCTGAATATAGTGCTCCAACACCTCACAAGTGAGGCTTATGAACCGTTAGAATCTACATCGTTTGAATCACTGACTCAGAAAACATTGTTCCTGTTATCTCTAGCTACGGCTGCCAGGATGTCAGAGATTCACGCATTGGATTACGAGAGAACACGCTTTGATGATATTCATAACATCGTTCATCTGGGACTACGCTGGGATTTTATAGCCAAGAACCAATTGCCAGGTCAACCAGACAGATTATTCCACGTCCCAGCTCTCTCATCTATACTTGGACCTCATGATACGATGGATCTATCACTATGCCCAGTAAGAGCACTGAAAATATATCTCCACCGATCCAAACAGAGGAGAGCAATATTCAAGAGATTATTTATCCCTCTATCTACAGCTACGCAGACGGAAGTCTCACGTACTACTATCTCCATTTGGATCAGAACTGTCATACTACGTGCCTACAAGGCTGCAGGACTTGACCCTCCAAGAGCATCTAATCCTCATGAAATTAGAGCGCTAGCATCTACACTTGCTCTACACAGCAACTGCTCTTTGAATACCATAATGGAGATCCGATAAGGTGTTTGCCAACCACTATCTGAGAGATATCACCACCGAGGACATCTCAGGTATCCACCATTTCGGTCCCATGGTCCTCGCTCAGCAGTTGACAGTTCCTCGGAGAAGATAAGTCAATCTTACAGATTTTATACTTATCTTATAACAGTACTAAATAGCTACATGCTATATATATTTTGCTTAAGTTCATTTTATTATCTTAAGCTCAGTACTATGGTTGTTATATCATACAATATATTAGCTAACAACTCTAAGGAGTTTTGCTATTATATATATTTAGCTTAAGTTTCATCATATCTTAAGCTCAGTATTATGGTCACAATTTAAAATGTATTAGCTAACAAACTCTACGGAGTTTTTTGCTATTATATAGCTTAAGTTAAATTATATCTTAAGCACAGTACTATACTCATATAGCTTAAGTTTATTCATATCTTAAGCTTAGTACTTTGGTTACTTCATAAAAGTATATTAGCTAATAAACCCGAAGGAGTTATGCTATCATATTAACAACTTAAGTCTATTAGTCTTAAGCTTTGTATTAATGTTGTATATACTTTTATCATATAATTATATTGTAATAACCCATGTATGGCAGCTGATAAGTTAGCAGCAGGAATTCATCAATTCAGTGCCTTTATGAAGTTCCCATAAGGGTTATTACAGTCATTACAGTTCAAAATCACTAATTATCCAAATCCAAAGTATTATATATTCCCACCTCCGTATCCGTCGGATTCTACAAGCAAATAGCATGAGTCAGGATAAGGAAAAATATGTAATTTTCTGAATAAAATTGATATTTTATACTTATCCTGACTCATGAGGTAAGCCCTCCCGTCCTCCCCACATAACACTTTGGATTTCCCTGTAAATTCAAGCGTTGGGCTCGCTATAAAAGGAGAGAGTGAGGCACATGTTGAGAGGTGGCGCCCTCGTTCCCGCGCTTTCGAGGGGAAAGATAACTCGTGGTGAGTACTAATTAGTGATTTTACATTGAAGGGAACTTCAATTGGGAGATACAAGTGTTCCACTGTGTTCGCAAGAAGAAGAAGACAAGCAAATAGCATGAGTCAGGATAAGTATAAAATATCAATTTTATTCAGAAAATTACATATTGTTCAGAAGGTAACCTACATCGATTATAATAAGTATTTGTCTGACCGCTAGCATGTGTTGCTGTGTCTGTATTAGCAATCTGATTCCATGTGACTGCCAGCATTCATGTTGACTGAGTGTACTCACGCTGTATTTGCCAGGTTTCAAGCTGTTCGATGAGGGGGGACGTGAATGTACAATCGATGACCAGCTTGCAAGTAAGATCAAGGTCAGTAGCTGTTGGTAGTTGGTTTGTACCAGCTGTCTGGGGGTAGTCTGTGTGAGCTCAGAGACTGCTTAATTATCAGTGGTATGATGTGCAGTTTACTCATGGTAAATGTACTTGACATAGCTCTAAGCTGGATTATAATGGAAAACATATTTATTTTGGGCTTACATCAAGTTCATGTTTTATCATCGTTTCCTTCCAGATAACTGGATTCATAAACACTTGAAGATTACTGGCTCTATTCATGCGTTCTCTCTATAGTTGTCTATATGTAAACAGTTTGATTACATTATACTAGACAAGAGAAAATGGTCAGAGCAACTGATTATTGAAGTGTCAGGTCAACTGATTACAAGTGTGTGATGTCAGGTCAATCTGTTATGAAAGTGTGTGTGTCTCAGGTCTCCTGACTATAAGGATGTTATGGGAAATTATGTGTGTGTCTCAGGTCTCCTGAATATGAGCTGATTGTGGAGTGTTACTTCTCTCACGGGCAATAATTATGAGTGTGTTCTGTCTCTCAGGTGAGCTGATTGTGTGAGTGTTATGTCTGTCAGGTCAATGATTATGGTGTGTGTTGTGTGACAGGGCACCTAATTATGAGTGTGTTCTGTCTCTCAGGTGAGCTGATTGTGTGAGTGTTATGTCTGTCAGGTCAATGATTATGGTGTGTGTTGTGTGACAGGGCACCTAATTATGAGTGTGTTCTGTCTCTCAGGTGAGCTGATTGATTGTGTGAGTGTTATGTCTGTCAGGTCAATGATTATGGTGTGTGTTGTGTGACAGGGCACCTAATTATGAGTGTGTTCTGTCTCTCAGGTGAGCTGATTGTGTGAGTGTTATGTCTGTCAGGTCAATGATTATGGTGTGTGTTGTGTGACAGGGCACCTAATTATGAGTGTGTTCTCTCTGTCAGGTGAGCTGATTGTGTGAGTGTTATGTCTGTCAGGTCAATGATTATGGTGTGTGTTGTGTGACAGGGCACCTAATTATGAGTGTGTTCTGTCTCTCGGGTGAGCTGATTGTGTGAGTGTTATGTGTTATGGTCTGTCAGGGTCAATGATTCGGGTGAGTGTGTGTTATGTGTGACAGGTCAATGATTATGAGTGTGTGTTGTGTGACAGGTCAACTGGGTACCGAAGGTGTCGAAGGAGATGATTCTTCAGGGGAGGCTGCCAGACATCAAGATCCCCAACTCTGTGAGCGAGTCCAAGTACTGTCACGTCAACCTGCTGCAGGGGCCTGGGGTAGAGTTCACCTTCACAGTCAGGTTAGGTGGCTTTCACTGTAACATTTAGAATAGGTGTCCCCATTCTTGTGATTTGCCAAAACAGGCAACTAAATATATATGGTTGACTGTGGTTCCTTGTCATGATCATACCTGGACTGTATGGAATGATGCTTATCATATATGCAAGTGATTTGTCCAGCCAGATCATGTATCTGTTATACGCCCTCCCAGCTCTAGTCTGTGATTGAGGGTAATACCTGTCTATATAGACATGTTGATGTTACAGGTGTGTACCAGGACCCCCTTCACAGCTCAAGTGTGTGTGTAAGGGTACCAAAGCTCTCCAGGTTGGTCAAGAGCTGGAAGAACCAGTCTGGGTTACTATCAAGGACAAACATGGAAACACCATCAATGATGTGAGTAGGGAGATTGGCTCAGGCTGGTAACAAGATTAACAGATGAGAAGAAGTTCAGTACAGTAAAAGGAGAGTTTAGTCTGTGTACATTGATCCTATCTTGTGTAAATATGTTTGATGAAAGGTCAACAAGTAGCTCAGAACTTTGTTTCTCTTAGTTCCATGTGTTCTAGTTCTTCAAACTATCTTAAATGCTTTTTCCGTGAAGATCCTAGTTAGAATTGGTCTTCAGTAACCCATTCTTGTCGTAAGAGGCAACTAACGGGATCGGTCGGTCAGACTAGCTTACTTGGTTTGATACATGTCATCGTATCCCATTTGTGTAGAACGATGCTCATGATGTTGATCACCAGATTGTCTGGTCCAGACTCGGTTATTTACAGATTTCCACCATATAGCTGTAATATTGCTGAGTGCGTCATAAAGTACTAAACTCACTCACTCTAAATGTCTACGTTAGATTTTTGTTATATATGCCTTTCAATAATGGTGAATGACACACTGTTTCAGCTTCCCCCATCCACAGCTCGTGAGATCAAGGTTACTGGGCCTTTGTTGAACTCTGACAGTGTCCGAGTGTCAAAGCAGGAGGTAGGTCTATATAAAGACAATCTATCATGTACTTGTACCTTTACCCATACACTGGGACACCTGTGAAGATACGGTTAAAATTGGTCATTGGTTGACACACTTCATTGTATCACAACTGCATAGATCAATGCTCATGCTGTTTGCTCACTGGATTGTCTAGTCCAGACACGATTATTGACAGACCGCCTCCATATATCTGTAATAATGCTCAGTGAGGCATGAAACAAGAAACAAACAAAACCACGATTGTGGGTGACACTAGCCTTTCTTATCACTTTGCCGAAGCCTCTGATTGTTTCAGTATTGAGGGTAATTTATAAGTTGTGCAGTTAAGTAAATAATTGATATCAAAATATAACATTGTCTATATTATAGTCTTGACTGATTCATGAGTAGCCTGTGTTATGTAGTGTTACTAGTTGTATCAAACAGTTTACTGTTTCTGTGTTCCAGAAAAACTTTGTAGTTCATGGAGTCAAGTTTGACAAGGCTGGGGTGGGAACAAAGGAGCTAGAGGTCACCTGGAACAGCCTCAAGGACTATGTGCGTCTCGAGGTCGCTGCTGGACCCCCATCCCAGCTGGAGCTGGTTGGCTGGAAGCTGGAGCAGGTCAGTGTCGCCCCAACATGTGCTTTGTCATCTTTTCTAGGGCAGTTTAGGCCTCAAAGACCCTGTGCTTGTTGTATGGGAGCACTTGAATGGCCTAACTTGTTCTCGATCTTAAGTCCACATACCAACTCAAGGCCTAACTTGTTCTCGATCCTAAGTCCACATACCAACTCAAGGCCTAACTTGTTCTCGATCCTAGGTCTACATACCAACTCAAGGCCTAACTTGTTCCCAAACCTAGGTCCACATACCAACTCAAGGCCTAACTTGTTCCCAAACCTAGGTCCACATACCAACTCAAGGCCTAACTTGTTCCCAAACCTAGGTCCACATACCAACTCATGGCCGAGCTTGTCTAGATCCTAGGTCTACATACCAACTCATGGCCTAACTTGTTCTCAATCCTAAGTCCACATACCAACTCAAGGCCTAACTTGTTCCCAAACCTAGGTCCACATACCAATCCCAAACCCTAGGTCCACTCAAGGCCTAACTTGTTCCCAAACCTAGGTCCACATACCAACTCATGGCCTGAGCTTGTCTAGATCCTAGGTCCACATACCAACTCATGGCCTAACTTGTTCTCGATCCTAAGTCCACATACCAACTCAAGGCCTAACTTGTTCCCGATCCTAGGTCTACATACCAACTCAAGGCCTAACTTGTTCCCAAACCTAGGTCCACATACCAACTCATGGCCCGAGCTTGTCTAGATCCTAGGTCTACATACCAACTCATGGCCTACTTGGTCCACATCAAACCTATACCAACTCAAGGCCTAACTTGTTCCCAAACCTAGGTCCACATACCAACTCATGGCCTAAGCTTGTCTAGATCCTAGGTCTACATACCAACTCATGGCCTAACTTGTTCTCAATCCTAAGTCCACATACCAACTCAAGGCCTAACTTGTTCCCGATCCTAGGTCTACATACCAACTCAAGGCCTAACTTGTTCCCAAACCTAGGTCCACGTACCAACTCATGGCCGAGCTTGTCTAGATCCTAGGTCCACATACCAGCTCATGTCCTAACTTGTTCCCGATCCTAAGTCCACATACAAACTCATAGTCTAACTGGTCCTAGGTCCACAAATGAACTGATGAGCTAACTTGTCCAATGTCCTAGCAATACATACCGGTCCCTGCACGTGTCCTAAGTGTTCCTATGTCCTACCATAGTTCTATACCACTCCATGTTACAAGCCATAGCTTGTCCATGGTTCTCACATCATAGACACCTTTGGCGTTTTGAGACGTTAATCCTCAAACACTTTACAATAAATTATGGAAATGTTATCACCTTCTAAGAGATAATTTTAGACATTTGTAAATAATGAACATCATGAGATCTTATTGTCCGATTCATTGTTTCCTTCATTGGATGTAATGTCGCTGTTGTGTTGCAGGCTGTTGCTGTGTACAATGAGAACAAGCTGCCCCATCCTCTCAAAATCCAGCTTTTGGATGAGGCAGGGAATCCATCGAAAACAGCAGATGTGAAAATACAGATTGCTAAGGATCCTAAAATAAAGGTAAGAGACTTGCTGACTGATGTCGTTATGATGCATTTAGAAGCTGCAGGAGATACAACCAGTATGTGTGTGCACATACAATGACACTGTACCTAATACACAGATTATTCAATGATGCATGCTGATACTAATGCTGCTGCTGCTGATGCTGACTGATGTCGTTATGATGCATTTAGAAGCTGCAGGAGATACAACCAGTATGTATGTGCACATACAATGACACTGTATCTAATACACAGATTATTCAATGATGCATGCTGATACTGCTGCTGCTGCTGCTGATGCTGACTGATGTCGTTATGATGCATTTAGAAGCTGCAGGAGATACAACCAGTATGTGTGTGCACATACAATGACACTGTATCTAATACAGCAGGAGATACAACCAGTATGTGTGCACATACAATGACACTGTATCTAATACACAGATTATTCAATGATGCATGCTGATACTGCTGCTGATGCTGCTGATGCTGACTGATGTCGTTATGATGCATTTAGAAGCTGCAGGAGATACAACCAGTATGTGTGTGCACATACAATGACACTGTATCTAATGCTGACACAGATTATTCAATGATGCATGCTGATACTGCTGCTGATGCTGATGATGCTGACTGATGTCGTTATGATGCATTTAGAAGCTGCAGGAGATACAACCAGTATGTGTGTGCACATACAATGACACTGTATCTAATGCACAGATTATTCAATGATGCATGCTGATACTGCTGCTGATGCTGATGATGCTGACTGATGTCGTTATGATGCATTTAGAAGCTGCAGGAGATACAACCAGTATGTGTGTGCACATACAATACGCTGTATCTAATACACAGATTATTCAATGATGCATGCTGATACTGCTGCTGATGCTGATGATGCTGACTGATGTCGTTATGATGCATTTAGAAGCTGCAGGAGATACAACCAGTATGTGTGTGTGCACATACAATACGCTGTATCTAATACACAGATTATTCAATGATGCATGCTGATACTGCTGCTGATGCTGATGATGCTGACTGATGTCGTTATGATGCATTTAGAAGCTGCAGGAGATACAACCAGTATGTGTGTGCACATACAATGACACTGTATCTAATGCATAGATTATTCAATGATGCATGCTGATACTGCTGCTGATGCTGATGATGCTGACTGATGTCGAATTATGATGCATTTAGAAGCTGCAGGAGATACAACCAGTATGTGTGTGCACATACAATGACACTGTATCTAATGCACAGATTATTCAATGATGCATGCTGATACTGCTGCTGATGCTGATGATGCTGACTGATGTCGTTATGATGCATTTAGAAGCTGCAGGAGATACAACCAGTATGTGTGTGCACATACAATGACACTGTATCTAATACACAGATTATTCAATGATGCATGCTGATACTGCTGCTGATGCTGATGATGCTGACTGATGTCGTTATGATGCATTTAGAAGCTGCAGGAGATACAACCAGTATGACACTGTATCTAATACACAGATTATTCAATGATGCATGCTGATATTGATGCTGATGCTGAATGAATCATATCATTTATAGATTTTAGTGCA
The DNA here is from genome assembly GCF_003918875.1 of Haliotis rubra. NCBI lineage: Eukaryota > Metazoa > Mollusca > Gastropoda > Lepetellida > Haliotidae > Haliotis > Haliotis rubra. The sequence goes on along the minus strand of NW_025767368.1, from coordinate 923,490 downwards.
TCAGTTCATCACTACAGCTTTTCAAACTGTGTTATATTTACCTTCAGATTTGTGAGGGCCCTGATGGGATTATACTGTTTACCGGAAAACTAATCATAGCTTTTGTTAAACATGACATGAGTCAAAGGTTTTTCACAAAAGAATGACATAAAATGTCCATAAAGACTACTGAGCAAAACTTTACTGTTTATCGTAATTATGCTAAAATTTATTTATTTATTTTATTTATATGTATTTATATAGTGCCAATATCCAGATCAGCTGCTCAAAGGTGCTTTGTTTTTCCCTCGAGCATTGGATGTCAGTCTCAAATGGCACAATGTATTATCAATCTCAACTCCCTGGGGAGCATACAACTCTTGCAGCCACTAGGCGCACCGAGTTAATGTGGCTTTCCCATCCTTACCAGGTACCCATTCACAGCTGGGTGGACTGGGACAGGTAGTCACAGTATTTTGTCCAAGTTTACTGCACGTTGCTGTACCCGCAACTAGGTGTTTGCACGTATTCATGTGGCCACCATCTGGTTATATACCAACGGATTCGTGGGTTCTTTTAAGTGCACAGGGTTGTGTACTGTACACTAGGGGTTGTGACAACATGGAAAGAGTCTGCACGCAAGAGTTGACTCCAAGGTTTTTACACCCGGTCACAGGTGGGTTCGATCCCATCACCTCAAGCTCGCTGGATCACTAGCCTGGCGCCTTAGCCAGCTCGCACACCACGTCCCCACGCCACAAAAATCTTATTTTGTGAAACTTCTATACATGATGTACTTGCAAGAAATGAATTGTGGTATTGAAACAAAAGCAGAACCAGCTGTCCCATGTTTCATGATTCCCATTTGCATAGAGATGAACTCATATATAAAATTCAACTTTACAACTTGCATGCTGTTTGCATGTCTTTACTGACTAGGTCTAAAATCACTGACAGCTGATTAAGGCCCCTACATTTACTGACTACCGGATTGTGACCTCCCCCATCAGGACCCTCTTTTATAACTCTAACTATTCTCAGTCTAAGACATTTATTGGATTGATATTCACTATATAGTAGAATGTTATATACTCACAATGATGCACCATGTGTTTCTCCAGCTAATACCAGCGCCACAGCCTCTAAAGACAAATGCTCAGGGTATTGCTGATTTTGGGCAGCTGTCAGTCAGTGGCACAAGGTAAGGAGTAAGATGGGTAATTATGGAAAGCAATTTTGGGTAACAAAAATCAGATCTTATTATTGTCTGTGTACTTGATATTCCAAGATTTCCTTCGTTAGTTAAAGGTCACATGCAACCAAATAATCAAAGATAATTAAAACACAATTATCACTTATTCATGACATATCAAATACATTGCTGGTTATGAAAAAACAAATAAACAAAATTATAAGCGTACAGTCGCACGTGCTATGAGCGCAGCCCAGCTGTTGAAACCAGTTTCCCCGAAAAGTCGGGGGAAAATTAGTGAATCGTTTGAACTCCGATTTCGCGCGGTTTTTTTCATCGCGTTATTTTTCAACTTTATAAGTTGAATTTGCATTTTTGATGATTTGTTTCGGTAAGTCCATACCGAAAGGTATCAGAATCTGCAAAGTTGTGTTTTACGTTGCATGTGACCTTTAAGGGTTCAGAACTAAATGTAAACAATTTTAATTATTTTTTGCACCTTCGAGATTTGCCTCTTCCAGTGCTGCAACAGTGACTTTGACTTCATTCATCCTCACATTAATGGCTTAAATTGGGAATTGTTTTGATTTCCTTTTCTATATCATGGCTGGATACCAAGTCTTGTTACTTCAATTGGGTTTGGAATATTCTGCATGTAACTCTAACATACTACAAAGTCACTTATCTTGGATGCATTTTATTACTTACCGTGTGTAGAAAATGTCATGGAAACAATAAACGTTTGTGTTGGATTTGTGTGATTTTAGAGGAGTGTATGACATTCAACCAAAAGCATTCTACAACAAGTCTGTGATATCAGGACCAAAAATAAAGTTGAATGTGCAGTCCGATCCCACGCGGCCTGTGGAGCTGCAGGTGGACTACAGCAAGAATGCCGCCTTCGTAGCAGGAGACATCTTCCCAGAGTTCTCAGTGAAGGTCATGGCTGAAGATGACAGTGTAATGACGACTGCTAACCCGACACATCTCAGCATGAAGTTGTGGAAGAGTGACTCAGCCAATCAGAATCTGCCTCCCTCCAGGGTGAGACTTACAATGTGATGGCATGTTTTATGTTTACTCTGTTTTCAGAATCAGCTGACTTGAGCCAAGGGTCACAGTAAGAAAATAACATGAAATCTTTGATGGATAAGAAAAAAGAACCAAGTACACTGGGCTGTTTTTGTTAAAGTAGCTGTTAATTTTACACAGTATTTTCATGTCCCTGACCTCAACAGACCAAACTATCATGACACTGTAAAAGTGTGAAACATCCTTCAATTTAGACACAGTTACTACTTTTGTTTTTCCACCAAACCAACAGACCCAAAAACTTAATTCAGGAGAAATATTGAACTAAGTTTATATTAATTCTACTTGTAACAATGCACACTAATGTGGATAAGATTGCTCAAAAGTATGACAGGACTGGATCACTGAACCAAGCTGATTGTTGCTTATGTTAACCACCACTTGTATGGCATAAATAAATAGCATCTTCTTCAATAAAACACTACTTGTATGCTTGGCCGAGGCAGTATTTTCTTTGGGATGCAGACAATCATCGTAATGCACGATACAGCGGTTGTAATAGCGGCTGCTGTTGATATGAGTGTGGCAGTCTATTGATGACCACGGAACACAGACAACAAAACCTTAACCAGACTGTTGACCCAGTATCTCCCATGGAATCCAGTTTTCAATGTATTTGCACCACACAATGCTACTATTTCAGACCGCTACCTCCATGAGTCCCGACACCCCACTGAAGTCAGACAAGGGAGTGTTTCATTTCAGGTATGTTTAGAGAAACGTTTTCGCGTCAGTAGTCATATATCATGTATATAGCAGAGAGACAGACTCTTGAAAATTACAATAACTTTCTATGCACATTCCAGTTATATTCATATGTTACCATAGCAACAGATAGTGACAAGACATCATGATGCTATACTTGCAACTACGTTGATCTGATTCACATTCTATTACAGAACAGCAACTGTTTATATGGACCTGAAGTTGTTGATCATTTGGAGTTCCTTTAATTTGCAATCCAGCCATTGACAATCACGCTGGTCTGCTGGCCTGAGCCTACTAAGTTGTTCTGAGGACAACCATAATCCAATGATGGTAGTGCTCATTCACCAGCATTTGAGGGCTATTATCCTGACCCAGTTGTAAATGCAATAATAAATCTACGAAGTGTATCTTGATTTAACAGACTGAAAGCAGAGGAGCCATTCTAGCAGGCCTAGACCCAAACTCGGAGAACAAGTGGGAGTTTTCACTAGTCTTCTGGACTAGTTTTAGAAACTTCCATCTTCGAATCTTTAGCTAGTAGTAACATGCAAATTTCTTTTAGATGTTCCTCTGAATTAAAGAATGTTGTTTACCAGTAACCTAACACTGATGTTTGTTATGACTTGTTTATCCAACAGGAAGAGAAGCGTGCCCGAGCAAGCAGGGTCCTATAACGTGATGTTTGTGTTCTTTGATGGGAAGCATGAGCTGTACAGCACAGTGGTAGGTTGGAACCCCATCATGGCATCATAACATTTGGCCAAATTAGGTGATCAGTTCAAAACTTCAATCTTGGATACCCTAACCCCAGACTTAATTCTGAAATAAGATCGTGCCACCTCCATGCTATGGATAATGTGATGGGAAAAGATGGCAGCTTTTGCTTAGTTTAATTACCGCATACAAAACATTAAATACAGGTAAAATATCTTGGTTCTGTTGAAAACTTGCAGTGCCATTAACCCTACCACATGTGAACCAACATAGAACCTTTGAACTAGACCCGGTGCATAGTAAGCCTATATTCTGATCATGTACTCGTCAGCTTCTAGAAACTGAATTAGTATTGGCCTCAGTCTCATATTCTTTCATATTTGCCTTTAGAAAATATCTGATACAGCCAATTTATACATTATCTCCCCTTTTTCTTTCACTGAACCTAACGTGACGGTCTTGTGGAGATTTCAGGCTTCACTTGCACTAAGTTACCTTTGTGATCAGAGACAAATTAGTCCCGTACTTTAATATTGATTTAAATGGTCTTTTTTGCTTTGTGCAAGTGGGTTCTAAGCACAGTTGGTCCCCAGTGTCTGATGCATGTCATAAAAAGCTGTCTAAACTGATGAAAGTGGGTTGCAATGTATGGCCAGGCTGATTGTGTCACTGACAGAAGGGTGTCCAGGGTGTCTTAGTTACTTGTGATATAGCAGGAATGTTGCTGACTGTAGTGTCACTGAGTAGCTCACTGTGGTATGTTCATGTAGATCTCCATCAACGTGATGCCTGGGCAGCCAGAGGAGATGTCTCCCCAAGATTCCCCGGGTACACCTACTGTATCCAACACACGGAATGCCGCCTCACGCTGCCTCATCAGACATCTGAAGCTCTCGCTGAAGGACAAGTTTGGCAACCACATGGGTGAGAAGTACCATGGCCGACTGACGCTGGAAATTACAGCACCTGAGGGAGTCACAGAGATACCCTGCTTCGTAGGCGGCACCAAGTCCCTGGATATGTCCATGGTGAACGGACAGGTGCACCTTCAGGTAACCCTCAAACTCAGCCAACTGGTATAAATTGATAGAGTAAAACTTGTGTCTGTGTTATTCATTGTACTTGGATTGTTATAAGTCTCTGTAACAGAAGAAGTTGTGATGTTGTCAGTGTGACTGATGCAGTATGTTGTTGTCAAAATGACAAATGTGATGTTGTTATGGTGACTGATGCAGTGTGATGTTGTTAGGTGACTGATGCAGTGTGATATCGTCAAAATGACAGAGAAGAGTATTGTTATGGTGACTGACACAGTGTGATGTTGTTATGGTGACTGACACAGTTTGATGTTGTTAGGTGACTGATGCAGTGTGATGTTGTTAGGTGACTGATGCAGTGTGATATCGTCAAAATGACAGAGAAGAGTGTTGTTATGGTGACTAACACAGTGTGATGTTGTTATGGTGACTGACGCAGTGTGATGTTGTTATGGTGACTGATGCAGCCTGATATCGTCAAAATGACAGAGCAGAGTGTTGTTATGGTGACTGACGCAGTGTGATGTTGTTATGGTGACTGACGCAGTGTGATGTTGTTATGGTGACTGACGCAGTGTGATGTTGTTATGGTGACTGATGCAGTATAATGTTGTTATGGTGACTGATGCAGTATAATGTTGTTATGGTGACTGATGCAGTATAATGTTGTTATGGTGACTGATGCAGTATAATGTTGTTATGGTGACTGATGCAGCGTGATGTTATCAAAATGACGGAGCAGAGTGTTGTTATGGTGACTGATGCAGTGTGATGTTGTTATGGTGACTGATGCAGTGTGATGTTGTTATGGTGACTGATGCAGTGTGATGTTGTTATGGTGACTGATGCAGTGTGATGTTGTTATGGTGACTGATGCAGTGTGATGTTGTTATGGTGACTGATGCAGTATAATGTTGTTATGTTGTTATGGTGACTGATGCAGTATGATGTTGTTATGGTGACTGATGCAGTGTGATGTTGTTATGGTGACTGATGCAGCGTGATGTTGTTATGGTGACTGATGCAGCGTGATGTTGTTATGGTGACTGATGCAGTGGTTTGTTACAGAACCTGATGTTACAAGAGAACACGCCTGGCAAAGATGGACTGGAGTATGTCCTGAAGTGCCACATATCATGTGACATCATCCCCAGAAACAGGTCCATTCCACATTATGAAATACCATTCCTCTTCTATAACGGTGAGTACCAGTCTCAACACATGCTGAAAGGTCAGCACAACTTCAAATGAAAGATAGAAAAGAACATTTATTCTACATATATACACCACAACCATCATGCAAATACACACTATTGTTGACAGAGGGGAGATTCCCTCATCGTCATACCACCACAAGATGTGACACTGTCCACTGATGACTGCATGCATGCTTCTTCAGGATGCCTTATACACTGGACCTGATTTGCTTCATGTTCATGCTGATATGACTCTGGTTATCTGGAGCTATGAACCTATGTTAGCATGCCTCACATCACCTCACATCACCTCACATCACCTCACATCACTGGGAGGGAATGTGGGAATGTTGATCACAAATGATAAGCAGAGTAAAAGTTTAGTACTTTTATAAACTTCCTTTCAGAAAAAGTCAGTCATATCTTTGAGGATAATGTGACAACAAAAATTCACAGATATATGTTTGGGATATTTAAACATGAGTTATTTTGTCTCGATCCAGCAAAAGGAAGAAATGTTTCTTTAACTCAGGGGTGGAAATAACCAATTGCCCGACGTCTGAGTCCAGTGTTTTTTTCTGTCGGGCAAGCAAATTCGTATATCACACTGTACCGGCGTCCAGTTGACTTTCCAATGTTAATTATGTTGTTTATTAAAAAATCAACAGGAAAACGGCCGGTATAGTGGACAAATTATCAGGACAAGTGATTTCACATGTGCCACTGTACCGGAGTACACTAGCAATTTTAAAGTTATTTCCACCCCTGTTAACTAATGATAATTAAAGTACTACTACATTTAAGTATTTGGCTGGTGTGGTGTTGTGACTGTAGTAAATGTCTACGGGACAGTTATTCCATCTGTGGATGACAAGAGTCGTACAGTGTCAGTCTGCACAACCTGATGATGGCATAGGGACAGAGCTGGAGAATGGGAGAAGTGGGGGTTTTATGTTATAGTGTTGTCAGCAAACTTAGCACAGAAACAAGTGATTGATATGAAGAGCATCACAGACCATCATGTGACCTGACTACCTTAACCAGTTTAGCCCACTCTCATTATAATTTGTTCCAGGATACTGTGAATTAGTGTCAAGAGTGTGCTATGGTACTGATCAGCATAACTCCTGCACCAGTTAGTTAGCTGACCAATATGTGGCTGAAAAACTGCTGTGTGAGGCATTAAACAACAAACAATCATAAAAACAAATCAGTATTCAAGAGTGTTGTGGCCCAGTCCAAACCTGACCTTACTTTGTACCTCACAACCATCACATACAGTTCCATGAATCAACAGTGAATACAACTGATGTGATTCACAACGCACAACAATGTTCCAGTGCATTCTGTTACTGGACATAATCATCCTAACAGTCCTTTTTCATCTCTGGCAGAGATGGTACAGCACTACTGCATGGTTTGTGGAATATTTGGGTAAAAGAAAGTCATGCATTGAGATGGATGATACACCCAGAGCTCATGGTAGACAACAGACAATTCAGTTCAAGACTGTTCACAGTCACCTTATACAATGTTCAAGTTCTTTCATAGTATTTGTCTCCCAGTTGTTGGCTGTCAGCTTTGTGTCCTTTTGGACCTCACCCATATGCCAGTATCCATTTGACTTCAGTTATCTGCCCCTTTCTGTCAGACTTCAGTTATCTGCCCCTTTCTGTCAGACTTCAGTTATCTGCCCCTTTCTGTCAGACTTCAGTTATCTGCCCCTTTCTGTCAGACTTCAGTTATCTGCCCCTTTCTGTCAGACTTCAGTTATCTGCCCCTTTCTGTCGAATCCCAAGTCGCTGAAGCAGCTCCTCCACTGACTTGCATGCCTTGTACTTACACTTGGCCTTTGTCACCACTGCTACCTTTCTGAAATGGCAGCACAAGTTTTAGGGGTATTATTGGACTTAATGTTGACCTTTATAGCATGCTTACAAGTGTGTTGTTGTTTTACATGCTTTTAACAAAAGTGGAAAATGCGGTCCTGTCATATCACTTTCCCTGGATTGAATAGATGAGTTAGTGGATGTTGATAAGCAGAGTAAAAGTGGATGTTGTAGTAGAATATTTATTAAATCCGTCCAGGCAAATCATGGCTGAATGCTTGAACAACCACCCTTGAGATAAAGGCACAGAAACCACAATCAGGCAGGTTACACAGCCACACAGTCTTCATGATAAGGATGGCATGTCGCTGACTCTAAATATTTACTCTCTATGACTGCCACTAGCAGGACAATAAGCATGGTGTTAAGTAGACATTACCCAGTGCTATGCAGATTCTGTGGGGTGAAGTGTTGCATAACATGTTCTAGAAGGAATGAAGTCCTACTCACCCTGTCAGGTGCCAGGCATTGAAGGTTACAGCTCCCTTTGCTGACTGGTAGCCACTTGAACAAGGTGTACAGGAGTTGTCTGCCCTTACAGTCACAACCATCAGGTGACCACGTCTCATTTCGGGTGGAGCAGGGATGGTGATTGTCACTGCACTGTTGATGACAGCCTGTGACTCTAGAAGCTTGAAATAAATTACGGGGGCCGACAGCAAGTAGATTTTCAACATAACGTTCCATGGACTTGATCTTTGCCAGGAGGCTGTGCTTGATGCGTAGGACCTGTGTTTAGATCCAGTGTTAATCATGAATGTCTCATCTTAAGATCAGGATCACTAGAAGTGTATATCTAACATTTGATGTGTTTTAGTTATAAAAAAGGATGAGTTGAAGTTGCATAATTGATATTACAGATAGAGATCAAATACGGAATCTTATCAAAACCATACACTGGAGAATTCATTGTCAAAATTTTGAGGTAGAGACCAAAGTTAGTGCAAATGTCAGTGAAAATGATTATAATTAATAATTACATAACTTTTTAAATTGCTGTATTTACTGAAAAACTATCTGTATTATGCACAAGAAATCTAGATTGTCGTTTTGGGGGTTTGCTAACCAGCACTCTGGGTTTAGCGTGTTTAAGGGTGCTCTTTGGTTAAGGAGGTAGTGCAGGGGGCATTAATACAGCAAATATGGTAAGTCTGGATGGAGTTGACTGACCTGAAGTGTAGCATGTACAGTGTTGATGAAGGCGTTGGTGGGGGCAGTGACCTGTATACGGTTGTCGAAACTTGAGACATAGGAACCCCCAGACTGTGTGATGGTGAACGTCTCAGGCTGACTGTACTCCAGGCCGTAGTTCTCCACAGTAGCATCCTGACTCAGTCGCCATACACCATTCGGGGTTTTCTGTATGGTGCGGTCATCAGAGAATCTAGAACACACACTCAAAATCATTGGTGTGCTCGGAAATGTGTGACCAAAGCCACTGAATTATGTCATAATATTTATCATATTGCAGTATAGGTCCTGAGTACCCCATGCTTGCTGTAAAACACTTCAAGTGGAAATTGTGTGACTACATACCATATGACCTTGCATCACTCTGCCCCAACAGTAATATACATATAATATAGCTCTAATATTTAGCCGTGATTAGAAACTCTTCTCTTGACAGCTAGAGTGTAAGTGTGTTTAGTTTGTTTTTTTAGCCACTTTTAGCAATATTTCAACAATATCACGGCGGAGGACATGAAAAATGGGCTTCATACATTATACCCATTTGGGGAATCGAACCCATGTCTTCAGCGTGACAAGTGAACCCTTTAACCACTACGTTACCCCACCGCCCCTGATAACAGTCACCAAAATAGTCCATGGTAGTCACACAAGTAAGCAATTGTCATAGAAAGCAGCTGCTGAGATATCCATATCCACACTGTTGTCAGGTCAAACATCGATAGAGTCAATCAAGAGTAAATATTGTGTATATAAATGTACATTAGGCCTGTGGCCTTTTAAGTACCGAATAAAGATTGATTGACATCGATAGAGTCTGTTGAACAGACAAACCCAAGTGATTGAATGTTTGAATGTGCCTTAATTGTTGACTAAAAGTCTGTAAAAGATTTATTAAGTTGACACAACTTTTTTCATTTTCGTAAAAGCATACAGATAAAAATCTGCTAATTGTGTACTGTACTGACCTTTTGCCTATGGTGTTGTTGGCAATGACAGGATGGAGTAGCTGCTTGTTGAGCAGCATCTCGATCTGGTTGCAGACCCCCAGCAGCGTGTAGTCTCCCCCTGGGGCATTAGGTCACCATGTGATGGCTCCGTCCGGGCCACCCCTGAGTCAGGAGACTTGCCAACCTTTTTCAGGTTTGGCTCACTGCGATACGTCCTGATCGATGTCCTTGAATCCAGACTGATACTGTCTTCCTCAAGAAACATTGTGCGGAGTTCCTTAGTCTGATATTCCAAGGCTGACTTCTTTCCCGTTGTCTGGTATTCCTCAGCTGGCATTCTTCCCATAAGCGTTTCACTTCTAGATCTTCTGTTACCTTTTGTTGGAGGCTTGGAAAAGTTATGACCGAGAGTCTTTGATCCATCTTTCGGGATGGGTCTTCTTGTCAGAGGTCGTGATGATCTCAAAGTGTTTGACTTTGGATTCTCATCTTTAACAGGGTCTTTCTTTTTGAAAATTCCAAATAGCCCCTTTGACTCTTTCTCTGGCTGAACGTTCTTGCGCATATTCTTGTCATGGACAATGGTGTTGCCCTTGATATTAAACTTTTGTAGGTTCTCCAACTTGTACATGTTGTCAGGCAAGGTGTTAATCTTGTTGTAGCTGAGGTCAAGGGTCTGGAGTTTGGTCAGCAGGACAATCTGGGGGTTGATGTCATAGATCTTGTTTTGCTCCAGACGCAGGTACTTGAGCTGAGTGAGGTCAAATATCCCCTGAGGAAGAGACTCCAGTTTGTTGTTAGCAGCATTCAGGCAGATCAGGTTCTTCATGCGTGACACAGAGAAACTAGTAAAGTCATTACCAGAGATGTTGAGATATTGCAGGTTATCAAATTTGTCCGGGATAGTCATGAGCTTGTTGCCTTGGACATGGAGCACTCGGAGAGACTGCAGTCGGGTCAGTTCTGTGGGAAGAGCAGTAAGTCTGTTTTTAGAGACATTAAGAAACTTGAGATGTCTCATCCGTGTGACCATGATGTTGAGTGATGTGAACTGGTTGAGGCTGATGTTGAGCTCCCTGAGTTGCTTCAAGGAGTCAAAGTCTGGTGGGAGACCTGCTAGCCTGTTTTGAGAGAGGTTGAGGACATGGAGGGAGGAGAGCTTGCACACGGGGACAGGGACCTGGTCCAAGAGGTTATTGGCAAGGTTCAGGAACAGCAGCTTGCTGAGATTCTGGATGGAGAAGGGCAGATACCACAGTTTGTTCTGATGCATGTCCAGGTGTTTGAGGTTTGTCAGTAGGCCAACTTCATGGGGAATCTGCTCTAAATCATTCTCACCAAGCTGGAGGACCTTCAGGAGATGCAGCGAACCTCAATAAAAAAACAGTGTTAATTAACTCATGTAGGAAACAATATGTGGTCTATTTCCTGTACATTGTGTAAGTTACAGCTTGTTTAGCTTGACCTGATCAAGTGAATACTAATGCATTGCGTGACCGTGTCACAACTGGTTGGGTCCATTATTGTGAAGGGCTGCACCTTTGTCAGTTCATTGTCAACATCCGAGACGAGGTCGCCATTTGACATCTCAGTGTCGAGAAATCGTCAGCAATGTCCTAACTTTCTTTAAAAAGGAAGCTAGAGATAGTTTAATGTTTCCGATTCGGGCTTTTAGGCATTAAAAACCTTCCTTGACCTGCCGTTTGTGCCTTTTGACCTCCCGGGTCATGCATATGTAGAGTAGCTCAGGTCAAGCTGAACAAGCTGTAGGTATGTGCTGTTATTATCAGTTATGGCAATTTTCTGCTGATTCCCAGATTTATTTTGCATTTTCAAATTGATCAAGTCTGTGAATCGTCTGAACCCACCATACGACGACACAATATTAAGTTTTCAGCTAGAAAAAAGAGATTCCTATTGCCATTCCAGTATTTTGACAAAAATACTTTAATAATGATTGATTAATCAGGACATTTGTTAATGTGGTGATTTTGTCTGGAAAGATACCATCTAGTTGCTATGCCTAAGATCTATTTCTTAGGTCTGATTCATAAGTGATTACTTGTTTCTTTAATTTTTTGAGTCATACTTTGTTATGTTGTTATTGAAAGTACCTCGTGAATTATTGGAGGCAATGGTTGTATGGAGGTAAATATTTTAACACATTTAACACCCAAGATGAATTCCCGTGTACAGTTGAAATTGTGTAATGTTGTAAAATGTGGAGTGCCTATGTAAATGCATTACACCGGGGCACTATGACATAAAGGATTTGGATTCTTTGAATATAATTGCAACTTACAAACACACTTTGGCAGTGTTGACAACCTGTTGTTGGTGAGGTTGAGCTCAGTCAGGTGTTTACAGTTGATGAGTGTCTGTGGTAGAGATGTGATGAGGTTGTGCTGGAGTTGGAGAAGACGTAGACCTCGGAGATAGGACAACATGACCGGGAGCTGCTCCAGCTTGTTGTGGGACAGCTTGAGTACCTCGATCCTGGTGAACTGGAACACCTCGGGGGGCACCACTGACAGGTTCCGGTTGTGTAGGTCCAGCTCAACATAGCCTTTAGAGTTGGTCACCACTCGCAGGCGGATACGTGGTTTACGAGGCACAGTGGATGCATGATCTAGCCAGGCATTCACAGTAGCTTTACTCATGATGGTGTCTGAAAAATGCATTGTTTAATATTTCAAAAAATTGTGAATCAGTAGAAAGTTCAGATATGTTAACGTTTGAGTAGAGGAGGACATTACTCAAGCATAAAGCTTTTCATCTTTTCGTTGACGTGGGCCCTCGTTGACGAAAAAAACTTTCGATGAACGTAACTACCATACTCTCGAATAGACTTAAGATAGTTGTAGCACTAAGATTGCTTTGTGCAAGTGTGCCCTGGTGAAATTACACATGAGTAAATTATATAGAAAGAACAAACAAATTGGCAAGAAACTGAGGTCGAGTGACAACAAGATGTTGTATTTCAGATGCAAAGAAGCAGTCACAGATGGCAGCGCTGTCGAAGGAGCGGGACAACCTGCAGTCCACCATCAGAGCCTACAAGTCAATGTTCGAGACCCAGCAGCAACTTGTTAGTGAACTCCGAAGTAAGTCAGGATTAACCTGTCGGGCAGTTAATGAAAGACCTCAGGTTTCCACAAATGATAATGCCCTGAAAAATCGCATTACCCTTATAGCAGTAGTATAGAATGAGGGCTTATATCCTAGCAGTAGTATAGAATAAGGAGGACATATATCGTAGCAGTAGTATAGAATGAGAGGCTTATATCCTAGCAGTAGTATAGAATAAGGAGGACATATATCCTAGCAGTAGTATAGAATGAAGGCCTATATCCTAGCAGTAGTATAGAATGAAGGCTTATATCCTAGCAGTTGTATAGAATGAAGGCTTATATCCTAGCAGTAGTATAGAATAAGGAGGACATATATCCTAGCAGTAGTATAGAATGAGGGCTTATATCCTAGCAGTTGTATAGAATGAAGGCTTATATCCTAGCAGTAGTATAGAATAAGGAGGACATATATCCTAGCAGTTGTATAGAATGAAGGCCTATATCCTAGCAGTAGTATAGAATGAAGGCTTATATCCTGGCAGTAGTATAGAATGAGTGAGTGAGTATAGTTTTATGCCACTTTCAGCAATGCTCCAGCTATATATCAGGGGATGGCAGAAATTGGCTCCACATGTAGGGAATTGGACCCTGGCTATCAGACATGGGCATAGAACGAGAGCAGAATGAGTGAAGAATGAATTATTTAACACTGAATTTGTAATTCAGTGCAGACTGTACATATATATGTGTCACTTTTACAGTGTCCTCTCATTCTGTATAGTATAGAGGGTCTAGTATGGAGTGATAGCGTACTGCTTTGTTTTGCTAGCAGGCTGTCGGTGTCGAACTGAGAAGCAATTAGTGACTGATCACATCGTGACTAGAGTTGTGGATGTCCCACCAGACACACGGGCTGCTCTGTGATCAAACGTGAGGCTGACAGACGAACATGACAACATGTGTAATATCTCCCTGATATTGTACTGTGATATATTTAGATGGATTGAGGTAATGAAACTGATGTTGGATGGTTGGTACTATTTTATGATTGTTCAGCCAAACACCATTCCGACACATGATTCTAGTCAGTTTATGAATGTTATTCCTTACTTTCCAGTCTCCGTTGTTGAAGCTACAAGGGAGGAACAGAACATTCGAGGGGAACTCCGCAAACAGAACATTCCTCCATCCCAGCTTCAAGATGTAAGTTTGATATTCCGAGTAGGATCCCAATATCTTGACATATGTATCTCTTACATTTCACGTCATACGCATGACAGTTTATCTCATTTGGATTTTGTTTGTTTGTTATTTAACACCACACGCGACGATATTCCAGATGTATGGTGGCTGTCTGTAAATAATTGAGTCTGGACCAGACAGTTAAGTGATCAACAGCATGAGCATCGATTTATGTAGTGGGGATGCAATGACATGCGTCAACTAAGTCAGCAAACCTGACCACACTATCCCGTTAGTCGCCTTTTACGACTAGCATGGGTTGCTTAAGAGCAATTTTAACCCAGATCTTCACAGGGTGTATAAATCTGAGCCATGGTGTGTTTCAGATCAGTGTGGTAGACAAACTTGTGGCAGCCCGTGTTAAGGAGAGAGAACATCTGCTGAAAGTACCCAGGCGGCTCTGTGGCCTGCCCCCAGCACCCAAGGACCATGAAGTCTTAGGAAAAGTAAGTAACTTGATACTGGCTGCCAAAGGATGCAACTCAGCATGTCACAAGTAACTCCTGTTGTGTAAACACAGGCGGAACTGTTCCTCCAGTAACCACGAGGCAGCATGTTTAATGTTGTTTTGTTGTTACAGATAGCACATCTGGGTCGGGTTGAAGATAACGACATTGCACGTGTCATGTCGTGGCATATGTCAGCTGACATGGACTGTGTCGTCACTCTGTCCACAAAGAAGGTAAGCTGCTCTCACACTACTAATGTAATCATTGTAATCATTGTAATCTGTGCCCCTCTCTTTATGACAACTCTCTATCTGTAATACTACAAGACACGAAGCAGCTCAAATAATTTAGTCCATACTAATTAAGATATTTTGTTATGTGTATGTAATATTCATATATACCTGACATACATACACTTGAGTCGGTGAAATTAACCACAATTAAATTAACAGTCTGGGAAGAACTGTTAAAAAGGTGTGTTGGTAATAACACTTCTTGACACTGTCACGCTACACTCTGTCTGAAGCCTTCGACATGGATACATACCAGTGATTTAGATATGCTGACACCAGTACTTTAATGTAGGAATATATCTATTCTTTTTCAGAGAGATCGTCCTTGGGGTACATATTATGCATTTTCCGGCTGAAAAATGTCCTGTGACAGTTGTATCAATGTTTTTTGAATAAAAAGATTGTACAATAAATAAACTCTTTTATTTATTATACGGACCCTACCTCACGGAGTTACCTCCCTTAGAGCATGCGCACCAACTGGGTAGGCTCCTAGACCCGTATCATCATTCCTTCTGCTGTCACGGCCGTGAACAGACGTGTTTTGAGTAACCCATTCATGAGCGTGCTGGCTGTTAAAAAGACTATGTCTGAGACACCACCTGTATGTATGGTCTTTATTTGTCTAAAACAAGAACAGTAAAGCTTTACAGTTGGTTGTTTCATAATTGTGACTTTGTATTAATACAAAATTACGCGAACTTTCCCGTGGTTACGCCGCGTGTTGCTCTGCCATGGCGGGAAGTTTAGCGTGCCATAATGGTCGTAATATTGCGTATTAAAACCAACTATTACTTCCGTGGTAACCTTCACGTAGTTTTCAATGTTTTCTACGTGTTTATCTGCTGCTGGCGCCGTTAACTAACATGTTTGCGTGTTTGTTTCAGGCCTTTTCATGCTGTTCGGTCTGTGAGGGAGTATCCCGGGCCGACAGTCATACCAGTTGCGTGGCCTGTCTGGAGAAGACAGGCCATGAAACTGACTCCTGTCCTATTTGTCTGGCCTTTTCCCGGGCCCAGAAGAGGCGGGCTGCCGACACCTTGTTCTATCGCGAAATCGTGGCGGGGAGGGACCTGGCGCGAGGGTTCCCCGTCTAAGTCCAAGCGTGTGTCAAAAAGGGAAAAATCCCGTGGCCCTTCCCCTCTCCTGCCACGCCGAGTGGTTTTGACATGTCACTGATGGAGTCTATGTTTCAGCAGCAGATGGACTCGATGAAGTCGCCGTTAAGTGAGTCGGTTGGAGGTCTCCGGCAGGAGTTCCTCACCCACTCGGGCCGGGGTGGAGAAGTCGAGGGTGGGATCGCGCGGGCTCGGCTCGATCCCTCGGCCTTGAGGCGTCTGTAGATCCGTTGCCTCTGGCCGGATCCGGGCCTTTCGGCTGCTCCGGAGAGGAAGTGCTCCCAGTCCCCTCTCGAGCTTCGGCGAGGGCCGTTGAGTATTCCTGGTATTCCGGTCCTTGCGCACACCCGCCCCATGAGGCGGAGGCACCAGTTCTGCCTGGCCTGCCTCCAGCGTCTCGAGACGGAGTCCCGCCGCGCCCGGCTGGCGCTGGCGTGGAGCAGTCTGTCTGTTCTTCCCTTCCTGTGGTTCCTAGCGTTAGGCAGTCCACGGGTCGGGGTTAGGGTCCTCTTACGGAGGAGGGCCAGCCTCTGACTTCGGGCTCGGACGCCGAGGCAATGGAGCTTAGGGGAGGTCGAGAGCCTGACTGGCGGCTTCCGTTTTGCCGGCCTTGCGGGAGGTCCGGCAGAGAGAATGCCGAGGCCTACCCAGGCAGCGGTGCCTGCTGGTTGCGTGGACTCGACTGAGTTCAGCTTGCCTGGCGGCGTTTGCCCTAGGCAACCCTCACGAGCGCAGCTCCGCATTCTGCCATCGTTGGTCTCGGGCGTGGTCGATCCCCTCTTGTCTGGTGCCCGAGTAAGGTTTGACTTACCTGAACTTCGTGCGGCGCTACCAGCTTGGGGAGGATTCCCTGTTCGTTGTACCAATTGTTGGCGAATGTGTTTTCACTTCCGTCGCCCTGGGGAGGCTCGGCTTCCTCGGAGCAGCTCGGCTGCTCGGCAAGGGCGCTAACTCCACCTTTTGCCCTGGCGGCATCCCCTGCGGCGCCGCGTGCGGACCTACGAGGAGGTCTGCGAACGCCGGGCGATGCAGCAGGTGCGGGTGGTGGTCCATGAGGCCTACCTCACCTCGGTTCAGAGGTCGGCCCTGGAAGGCGGAGGGCATGCTGGCGGCGATGTCGCCGCATGTCGTGCTGCTCCGTCAGCTTTGGAAGTGCAGGCTCACGCTGGCAGCGCGACTCTTTGCGGTCTGCTGCGTCGGACGGTGATGTGGCGCGAGTCATGGGGATCGCCGGCTGTGGCTGTCGGCGTCTAGGTACTCGGCAGCAACACAGCAGACCTTGCTGGCCCTCCCTTTCCGTCTGGGGAGCGACCCTCTTTCCAGGGGCCCAGCAGGTCATACGAGGAGGCTGCGCTGCAGCTACCTCCTTCAAGGACTCTAAGGCCTTGTTGGAGCACCAGCGGGTGTCTCGCCCAGCGGCTCCGTGCCACCTTCCTCCGCCGGGGTGCAGCCTACACCCGAGTCTGCCGGCTGGCCGGCCGCTTGGTAGGGGTAGGCGGAGGAACAGGTCCGCCAAGGGTAGGGGCAAGGAGCAGTCCTCGACTAGCTCCCCAGCCTTTCAGTGGCGCGGGAGGTCTGCCCGACCTCCGTTAACCCATCAGGCTGCCGCTCAAGCCGTGTGTCACGCCCAGTCAGCTCCGCTACCGGGTCTACACGCGCTCCTACCCCATATCCAGTGGGAGGCGCCTCTCTCTATTCCTGCGGAATGGGAGAAGGCTACCAACAACGGCAGGTGCTGGCCCACGGTCAGCATAGGCCATCTCCCACTGTGGGCGAGTCCGCCCGACTTCACCGGCATCGTCGCACTCGGTGCCGTCATGTCAAGCCAGAGGCGGACATATTAGCGACGAAGTTCAGGCTCTGCTGGACAAGTCCCTAATCGGCGCATTCCACGGGGAGAGGAACAGGCGGGATTTTATTCCGCGTACTTCGCGTCCGAAGAAAGGCGGCGGGTTCCGTCCGATTCTCAACCTCAAGGGGTTGAATCGCATGCTCGAAGTACCATCCTTCAAGATGGAGACACTGCGCTTCGGTGATCTCATCTGTTCAGCCCGGCGATTGGCTCCGTCAATCGACCTAAAGGATCGCGTATCTGCATGTACCCATACATCCATCGTTCAAGCAGTACCTTCGGTTCTCTTCACGGACGGGATGTATTACCAATTCAGGGTGCTCCTTCGGCATATCGACTGCCCCAAGGGTGTTCACCAAGCTCATGTTAGTCCCAGCTACCCTAGCTCGCGCTCGCAAGGAAGGCGTTGTTACCCTTACCTAGGCGACTGGTTGCTCCGAACACTAACACAGCCAGCGAAGTCAGATGCTACTCACACAGTGATAGACATTCTAACTTCGACTGGGGTGGATCATCAACCTCAAGAAATCCGACCTGGTACCCACCCAGGACTTGGTTTTCTTGGGGGCGATTCAAGCGAACAAGGATCTCGTTTCCTTGTCGCCCGACCGGGTCACCAGAGTTAGGAGATGGTCTCTTCATTCCTCTCCCAGCCCCAGGCACCAGCACGGACTTGGCTCCGTCTACTGGAGCCATATGGCGGCGGCGATCTCTGTAGTGTGGCGGAGGCGGTTGAATGCGTCCCATACAGCAAGCTTTGGCTCGGCTGTGGACTCACACGGAGGATCTGGGCGCAGTCTCACAGTCCCAGTGGTTGACACCTCACCTTCAGTGGTGGACAAATGTCGGGAATCTCACCAGGGGTTCCCTTGGAAATCGGCGCCAGCTCTCACAGTTCAGACAGATCGTCCCTCCGCGGGCTGGGGCGTTCTGGGCAGTCTGTCGGGCTTCGGACTCTGGTCGAAGCGAAGCTCACCTTCACATCAGCGTGTTGGAACTGAGAGCTGTGCGGTTGGTATTGAGGCTTCAGAGAGCATGTCCGTGGCCAGGTAGTCCGTCTTCAGTTAGACAACCAGGCGGCCATGTCGTACATCCTGAAGCAGGGAGGCACGGTGTCCCCAAAGCTCCTCCGGAAGCGTGGGACTTTCTCCTCTGGAGCGACCAATACGATTGTCAGGTACTCCCTGTTTATCTCCGGGGCTGGAGAAGCGTCGCGAGCAGATGCGCTCTCGCGGATCCTGGCCCCGCAGTGAATGGATGCTCGACAGGCAGATATTCACAGTAATCTCCCAGTTATGCGGGTGGTTCGAGGTGGATCTGTTTGCGTCCGGCGGGGCGCATCAGACTTCCGTGTTCTGCTCTCGGATACGGACCCAGGGCGTTGGCTGCCGCGCCTTCCTGCTGGATTGGGACGGGCAAAGTGCTCTGGGCGTTCCGCCATTACCACTCATTCCCGTGTCCTTTCACAGCTGTCCACCAGCCAGCTCGGCTACTTGTGCTACTGGCACGCTTTGGCGTCACAGAGCTGGTTTCGGTAATTCTCAGGTTTCTGGCTCAGCCTCCTGTTCTATTACCTGCGACCGGACATTCTCACTCGAGCGCGCGCCCACCCAAATCCGCGGATTCAGTGGGTGGCTTGGCCTCTGTCAGGTCTAACCTCGAGGCGCGAGCGAATTCCTGCAGCAGTTGCAGACACAATTCTGGCTTCGAGGCGGGATTCGACAAGCGTTCAGTACGAGGATAGGTGGTCCGCTATGCGCCGCTGGTGTTCAGATAAGGGGATTGCAGATCCTTTTCTGCTCGGATTTAGTCCAGTATTGGAGTTTTGCAAGCCTCGTTTGGAAGAAGGCCTGGCGGCCGACCATTCGCGGCTACTCCACCGCTATTTCCACTTTTCACACCCCTGTCGATGGTGCTCTTCTGGGGCAGCACCCTCTCGTTTAGCGCTTTCGCTGGCTGGCCGGGCGGATTCGACCTGCTCTCAGGCGAACCAGTCCACCTTGGGATTTGTCGATCGTGCTTTCGATTGGCTGTCGGTCCCACTTTCTCACACCTATCGGCTATTTCCATTCAGTTGTTGACCTGGAAAGCTGTTTTCTGGTCATGGTAACATCTGGTCGAAGGGTCGGCGATTTACATGCTATGTCGTCCGACCCGGCTGACTGTGTTTCACGGATCGTGTCAGTATTAAGCCTCCCAGATGCCCGACCGAAGGTCGATCACGCTTTCCATGTGACAGCTCCTATCGAACTTCCTACTCTTACCCAGCCTTCCACATCGGGGACCACTCCTCTCTGAGCACTCACCCGTTGGATGTCCGTAAGGCGCTCAAAGTCTATCTCAAGCGAGCGCAGGGGATCCGTCACGGGTACCCAGCTGTTCTGTTGTTACGGTGGCGGGAAGGCTGGTCTGCCAGCCGAGCAAGCAGACTTTGTCTCGCTGGCTAGTATCGTGTATTTGTGCCGCTTATCAGGCTAAGGGCAAGCCTCCCCTGAGGGTTGAAGGCTCACTTTCGGTCAGGGCAGTAGCGCGCATCAAAAGCTTTTGCATCGGCACTCCCCATTGAAGAGATCTGCTCCGCTATTTGGAGCGGCCAAGCACGTTTATCGCCATTATCAGCTCGTCACGCATTCCCCGTAATCGTGCAAACTTTGGCCGTACTGTTCTCTCCAGTGGACAGTGTCCTGCCACCCTGACCGAGTGAGTCTTGGTTTATTGGTTTGTTTTGGCTACTGTACAATAAGATTCCATTATTGACATGTCTGCTAATGTGAGCTCACTCAGAGAACCTGTACCCCTTTCGATTCTCACGGAGTTACTGTATCGTTAGTGAGTGGTATTTTTGTTTCCCCTCTGATTGCTCTCATGAAAGAAGCCACTTAGTGGGTCGGATTTCGTTGATATTAGCACTCGTGCAATGTCTCATTATGCTAGAGGTAGATCTTTGAGCACAAATCCTCCCTGTCAGTTCCCCTCCCATAATGCCTCTCGTGAGGCGAAACTGGGTCAGTGACAGGTGAGTGTTATGGCGTCTGTTCAATTTTTTTCCATGATACGATCGCTATATTTTGAGTGTGCTTGGACAGAATTCCCTCCTCCCTGGCCTCCGGTCTTTGGGAGTCTGTGTTTATGCATAATATGTACCCCAAGGACGATCTCTCTGAAAAAGAATTAACCAAACCTGCAGAGGTTTTCAATTCTTTGAAGAGAGTCGTCCTTGGGGTAGGGCCTCCCGCCTCCCCGCAATTCTGTTCACTGATAAGAATTCAGCAGAAGGAATGATGATACGGGTCTAGGAGCCTACCCAGTTGGTGCGCATGCGCTAAGGGAGGTAACTCCGTGAGGTAGGGTCCGTATAATAAATAAAAGAGTTTATTTATTGTACAATCTTTTTATTCAAAAAACATTGATACAACTGTCACAGGACATTTTTCAGCCGGAAAATGCATAATATGTACCCCAAGGACGACTCTCTTCAAAGAATTGAAAACCTCTGCAGGTTTGGTTAAGTTTATGTATTTACAGTATTTTAAATGACTGAACGTGAGTGTAGAAATATGTTTTTCCTCTCCAGGCCAAGGAAATCTACCACCAGACCAATGGGAAGCAGCAGGTTCTTCCCCTCGACTCCATCTACCGGAAGAATCTGCCGGACTGGGGCAAGTGAGTACACGTACTGAGATGGAGTGAATATTGTTTTATGCTTTAGTCGGAAACACTGCAGCTATGCTATGCTTATTCCTGTGTAGGCCAGAGGCCCGTAGTACAAATAAAAACAATGATAATGAGTGAGTGGTACATTCACATTTTGACAGCACATGGTGTATAACCATAGCTAATTCCATAGAAGCTGGACATTTTCTGTTGACATTAGTATAAAGAAATTGTAAACTAATGGACATTATGTATATTTAGATGTGATATGATAGTAAGAGTATGAATTTTGAACCCCCTTGTATGAGTTTTCCCCTCCAGCATTCCTTGACTGTTAACTGTCATAAGACATAAACAGAGGAGGCATTGAAGTGGTCATTGATGGGATAGGTTCAGAATGTTATACATAGAGATCACCTGTATCCAGGTCTCTGATGGAGAGTTTCGAAGAGCTCACCATCTGGAGAGTTTCGAAGAGTTCACCATCTGAGACTGAGGAGGTGAGGTGAGGTGAGGTGAAATTGGGTTTAACGTCGTGCTTGAGAATATTTCGCTCATATGACGACGTGCATGCGTGTGTATGTGTAGGTGCGGCTGCTTGTACTAGCCCCGACTTAAGCTGGTTTTATAGTGCTAGCCCACTGAGATACCATGCCGCAGTGAAGCATGAATACCCCACTCAGACACATTATACTGACTCCGAGCCGACCAGTCCTTGTTGTACCCATTAGTGCCAAGCGCCAGGCAGGGACCAACAAGTACCATACTTTAACGTCTTTTGGTATGACGTGGTCGGGGATCAAACCCGCGACCTTCAGCTCTCCGGGCGGACGCTCTAACCACTACACCACCTAGGACTGAGGACAGAAAGGTAATTGGATTCTGGGGGTTGTTGAAAATCGTGAAAGAGCAGGGATTCCGGTCTCTTAGCTTTGTCACTTGTCCTTTGGCAAATGCTATGATAAATTATGTAAATCGGGGTGCCCAGGTCCTAGGAGCTCATGTAAAGATTTATTACAGGGACTCTGAAGCAACCATCACAAGTTCTAGCCTATGATCTGATCTTGATCAAAAGTCTAGGTCAGAGTCCTTGTGAACAATTCATCAAACGTTTGTCGACTTCCTACAGACTATCCTACAGAGGAATCTGTGGCCCAAAGTTCAACCATGAGATAAGTGCTTATTGTGAGATAGGATAAGTTTAAAAATTTGAAAAGTGTAACTATAAACAAAGTAGTTTATCAGAGATAACTGTTAACTTATATAGGAATAATGTGCAGAGGTTGGTGCCTTAACTGTATGACAGCTAAATACCACTGTATGAATATATATGTGTATTTCTACAAAGATTGTCCTTAGCTGTGAAACAGGTTCATCATGAATAAGAGACTTTCTGCCTTCATTAATGTGTAATCACAGACAGCAGGGCTACAGGGTTATTTATTATTCTCCAGTGATCCACACACTCCCTCCAAGTGACTGCACTCACAACAGAGGCATCATGTTCAAGATTTCAGTCTGTATCAACTTCAATAAATTACAAACATTTATATAACCATAGAAATTCAGGTTTTTCCAAGCTGAGTTTTTTCTATTTTCACACTTTCTTTCAGGTTTATTAAGTTTCGTTTTGTTACAAAATCAGATCACTGAAAATTTGTGATTAATCATGGCTCTCATTGGAATTCTACCTGTCCTTACAGTTTGTTATGCTATATTCTGACCTCAGTGAAGTAATCATTCAAGGTGTTTAGGATATAGATTGTATCTCTCATTCAGTATGTCAGTATAGACCGAATAAAGGAAACTGAATTCAGCTATTATTATTGTTGAAGTTGAAATATGCAAATACCACAGGTTTTGGGAAATGGAAGGCTCATTTACACAAGACTTTAAGTCATTAATTAAACTACTTTATAATCATTATTTCGGGGACCATTTGTTGCCTTAGGACCCCAGAAATTCATTACCTTAACCATTCAAGGGCTTAGACGAAATATTTTTGGAAGTATCTGCCTGGTTGAGGGAGCTCAGTGGTTAATGCATTTGTTCTTCACACTGAAGGTAGGGGTTTAAATCCCAGTATGGATACAGTATCTGGAGCCTATTTCCGTCACACCCTACAGTGATGTGACATATGACAGCAGCCTTAAAATAATCCAGTCTGGACAAGACAATCCAGTGATTGATATTGTGAGAACAATCTGCACATTCAGGCTACAGTATCGTACAATCAATCAAGTAGCTGGGCCTTGATTTTCGAAGCTCACTTAGCGCTAAGATAGTCGGAAGTTAATGTTTAGATATGGCACTTACGACTATCTTAGCGCTAAGAGAGCTTCGAAAATTTAGGCCCTGATCCTCACCACAAACTCCATCTGGTAACCCTCACAACCAGTACAGATTGTTGAGGGTCTACTCTAACCCAGAACCCCCTCAGGGGGACAATACTCACTTTACTTGGTTATGGCGCCCCTCACTGCCACTTGATGATGTTCACCAGAGTTATCCTGTCTGTGGTATCCTCACTACTTGTACCAATGGCCGCTCCCCTTCATCCCCTCTGATCCCCTCTACATCAGCACCAGGGATGTTGTTACCATGGTTTCAACCAAACTGACCTGCTTGATTACTGGCCTCATTATTTATTGATATCTGCTTGATTAAAAGTCAGCCATAGATTGGCCTCTGTGATTATTGATTGATCAGCCTTGTTATGGTGTAAGAGCCAACAGGTGGTGTGTCTTGTTCATGTCTTACTGTGTTCAGCGTTATTTCTTGGTACAGTTATTAATGATGTAATTTAAATGGCTAATGAGTCATAGCGTTTGTGCTTTGGCTTGGCATTGAATATATACTGCTCAAAAGAAGTTTAGAAACACTGTTTGTTTTCTTATAATACATCTACACTTAATCTGCTATTATCTATAGCCTTGACAGATTATCTATAGTCATAGATAACTGTGTGTTCTTAAACTCTTCTTTAGTACTGTATGTGGAAAACTTTAGCTAATGAAGAATACATTGACTTCCCAAGAATTTAAGGTTTTCCAATTGATTATTTGTTGTGTATTAATGCTTTTAGTATTTTCCCTGATATGTTACTGTGAGGATATTATTGTTTTATGTCTTTCAGTGGCATTTAGAAGTTGTACATAGATGTCCAAGATATTTTTATGGATTAAACTTCTTTTTTAATTTCTCTCACGACGTTTCGAGACCATTCCAGGTCCCTTCATCAGTTGAACTGGCAGTTAGGACTATGGCGTCGTCACTAACTGCCAGTTCCTAACTGCCAGTTCACCTGATGAAGGGACCTGGAATGGTCTCGAAACGTCGTGAGAGAAATTAAAAAAGAAGTTTAATCCATAAAAATATCTTGGACATTATTGTTTTAGTTCTTTATTATCAAACTGAACAACTCAGTTTCAGGATTCAACAGTTTTAATCAATGTTTCAAGTTATTATGTTGATATTCTATACTGTAGACATACTGTAAGAAAACCTACTACAACTTTGTAGGTTTGATAGGTTATCAAGGTACAGAGAACAAATGTTAAACATAATAGCTGCTAGGAATAGATGGCTTGAGCAGGATTGAGGCAGGTAAATGATTGGTTTTGATTATCACAATGATCCTATATATATATAACCAGCCTATAACCTATAACCACCACAATGATCCCCTATATATCAGCCTGTAACCATCACAATGATCCCTATCACAATGATCCCCCTATATATCAGCCTATAACCATCACAATGATAACCATCATCACAATGCCCCTGTAACCATCACAATGATCCTATATATCAGCCTATGACCATCACAATGATCCCTATATATCAGCCTGAACCATCACAATGATCCCTATATATCAGCCTATAACCACCACAATGATCCCTATATATCAGCCTATAACCATCACAATGATCCCTATATATCAGCCTATAACCATCACAATGATCCCTATATATCAGCCTATAACCACCACAATGATCCCTATATATCAGCCTATAACCATCACAATGATCCCTATATATCAGCCTATAACCATCACAATGATCCCCTATATATCAGCCTATAACCATCACAATGATATATATCAGCCTATATATCAGCCTATAACCATCACAATGATCCCTATATATCAGCCTATAACCATCACAATGATCCAATGATCCCCTATATATCACAAGCTATATATCAGCCTATGACCATCAAAATGACCTATGACCATCACAATGACAATGATGACCCCTCCCCTATATATCAGCCTATAACCATCACAATGATCCCCTGTATATCAGCCTATAACCATCACACAATGATAACCATCACAATATCAGCCTATAACCATCATCAATGATCCCCTATATATCAGCCTATGACCATCACAATGATCCCCTGTATATCAGCCTATGACCATCACAATGATCCCCAATATATCAGCATATGACCATCACAATGATCCCCTGTATATCAGCCTATGACCACCACAATGATCCCCAATATATATCACAATGATCCCCTGTATATCAGCCTATGACCATCACAATTATCCCCAATATATCAGCATATGACCATCACAATGATCCCCTGTATATCAGCCTATGACCATCACAATGATCCCCTATATATCAGCATATGACCATCACAATGATCCCCTATATATCAGCCTATGACCATCACAATGATCCCCTGTATATCAGCCTATGACCATCACAATGATCCCCAATACATCAGCATATGACCATCACAATGATCCCCAATATATCAGCATATGACCATCACAATGATCCCCTGTATATCAGCCTATGACCATCACAATGATTCCCAATATATCAGCCTATAACCATCACAATGATCCCCAATATATCAGCATATGACCATCACAATGATTCCCTGTGTATCAGACTATGACCATCACAATAAACCCGAATCAAACAAGAATTTATGGAGTTACAGCACTTCTGGTGTCCCAAACCATGAAGTCTTAAAGAATGTTGATACACGCTTCAGCCTTATTCACCAGATCTGACCCCAACTGGCTACCAAATATACTGACAGAAACAAATAAAGGAACACAAGAAAATTATGTTCCTTTAATATTTTCCGGTTTTCGTCACCAGCCTTGAATATCACTGTGGGGGTAAATCTGAGAATATATAATGGAACACTGCCATAAAGTGGTGTTCCCTTATTTGTTTCCCTCAGTATATTTTCAGGTTTGGGAAGATCCCTTTGTGGTCGTCTTCTTGAGGCAAGGGAGTTAACTGGCTATAAAAGACTGGTTTCCAACCTTCGCTGAACTAGACTTGAATTTTAGGGGAGTGGTCCCATGAATGTTGAATCAATATCCAGTTTGTAAACAACAGGGTGTCTTCCATGCAGATTTTGCAGGATTTGCAATTGTACTGCCAAGATATTTTCAACAATGTTTTCCAAGTCTTCTCTTGTGTTTAATCAATGTGGTCAAGTGTTTGATGCTCTTTGTGAGATAAGACATGTTTTATTACAATATAGATCCTGATTATCACTAACATACTATTGACTGGGCACATATATATTATGTGAGAGGTTGAATCACATTTGGTCAATAGAAGAGACCTGGAAGGGTCATCACTTGTAATCGTCATGAACTGTGATCAAGCCTCAAAACACCAGCCTAATTGCAAGGGTTGGATTGCTTTTAGTCATTTACCATAACACTCTTGTCTCAGGGAGATATGTTAGAGAGGGCTGGTGACAGATCAGTATTTGTCCTTCTACAAATCAGGGATATCTGAACTGGACAAGTTTATCAAACTGCAAGGAGACTGTTGAAATATTGTTCAAGCTTATAGCAATATTTCACCGCCAGGTATGCTAGGTTAAAACGCTTTGATACCTATATTCCCAAACAATGTGTTCGGGGAATCTCTACTAAGTATATGAAACAGATGGTTGATGATATGATGATAGTGATGACCTATGTTTCAGGCCCCTGCCCCACACGAGGTTCCGCCCCAGCTGGAATCCGCCCGGTAACCCAGTGTATGCCCGAGACATGCTGCTGTTTCCCCAGGATCAGGAAAACTGCAGAATAGGTGAGATTCTGGACAGATCAGGTTGATACTCCTTGTAGAGTTTGTTAACTCTTTGTTAACTTTGTCAGTGATTTCCATTTGATATTCTAGTTGGGCCTGGATTGTATCAAATAAGAACTTGTCACAGAAAATTCAAAACAAAAGACTGTTGCTTAAATATTGTTGGTTAAAATTCTTTACATGGTGTGTAGTTACATTATGTGAAGTGTGTCATTATGTGTCATGTGTCTATTGTTATTGTGTGTAATGTGTACTGTGTCATGATGTCTAATATGTCATGTGTCACGTGTACTGTGCCATGTGTGTAGTATGTCATGGTGTGTCATACATATTCTGTGTCGTGGTGTGCCACGGATTTTCTGTCATGTTGTGCCATGTGTTTTCTGTGTCATGTGTGTATTATGTTAAAGTATCCTGTGTCATGGTGTGTCGCATGTTCTGTGTCATGTGTGTTCTGTGTCACAGTGTGTTGTGCCATGTGTGTTCTGTGTCATGTATGTTCTGTGTCTTGTGCTATGTTGTGTCATGTGTGTTATGTTATGGTGTGTCACACATTCTGTGTCTTGTGTCATGGTGTGTCATGTGTCCATGTGTGTTCTGTGTCTTGTGCTATGTTGTGTCATGTGTGTTCTGTCATGGTGTGTCACACATTTGTGTCATGGTGTGTCATGCATCCATGTGTGTTCTGTGTCTTGTGCTATGTTGTGCCATTTGTGTTCTGTCATGGTGTGTCACACATTCTGTGTCGTGTCATGGTTTGTCATGTGTCCATGTGTGTTCTGTGTCTTGTGCCATGGTGTTTCATGTGTGTTCTGTTATGGTGTGTCACATTCTGTGTCTTGTGTCTTGGTGTGTCATGTGTGTTCTGTTATTGTGTGTCACACATTCTGTGTCATGGTGTGTGTGTGCCATGTGTGTTCTGTGTCGTCGTGCCATGGTGTGTCATGTGTGTCTGTTATGTGTCACACATTCTGTGTCTTGTGTCATGGTGTGTCATGTGTCCATGTGTGTTCTGTGTCTTGTGCCATGGTGTGTCATGTGTGTTCTGTTATGGTGTGTCACACATTCTGTGTCTTGTGTCATGGTGTGTCATGTGTCCATGTGTGTTCTGTGTCTTGTGCCATGGTGTGTCATGTGTGTTCTGTTATGGTGTGTCACACATTCTGTGTCTTGTGTCATGGTGTGTCATGTGTCCATGTGTGTTCTGTGTCTCGTGCCATGGTGTGTCATGTGTGTTCTGTTATGGTGTGTCATTCTGTGTGTGTGTATGTGTCCATGTGTGTCATGTGTCTTGTGTCATGTGTGTGTGTCATGTGTCCATGTGTGTGTCTGGTGTGTCATGTGTCCATGTGTGTCTGTGTCATGTGTGTTCTGTTATGTGTGTCACACATTCTGTGTCTTGTGTCATGGTTTGTCATGTGTCCATGTGTGTTCTGTGTCTTGTGCCATGGTGTGTCATGTGTGTTCTGTTATGGTGTGTCACACATTCTGTGTCTTGTGTCATGGTTTGTCATGTGTCCATGTGTGTTCTGTGTCTTGTGCCATGGTGTGTCATGTGTGTTCTGTTATGGTGTGTCACACATTCTGTGTCTTGTGTCATGGTGTGTCATGTGTCCATGTGTGTTCGGTGTCTCGTGCTATGTTGTGACATGTGTGTTCTGTTATGGTGTGTCACACATTCTGTGTCTTGTGTCATTGTGTGTCATGTGTCATGTGTGTGTTCTGTGTCTTGTGCTATGTTTCTGTGTCATGTGTCATGGTGTGTCATGTGTCCATGTCACACATTCTGTGTCTCGTGCCATGGTGTGTCATGTGTGTTCATTCATGGTGTGTCACACATTCTGTGTCTTGTGTCATGGTTTGTCATGTGTCCATGTGTGTTCTGTGTCTTGTGCCATGGTGTGTCATGTGTGTTCTGTTATGGTGTGTCACACATTCTGTGTCTTGTGTCATGGTGTGTCATGTGTCCATGTGTGTTCTGTGTCTCGTGCCATGGTGTGTCATGTGTGTTCTGTTATGGTGTGTCACACATTCTGTGTCTTGTGTCATGGTGTGTCATGTGTCCATGTGTGTTCTGTGTCTTGTGCCATGGTGTGTCATGTGTGTTCTGTCATGGTGTGTCACACATTCTGTGTCTTGTGTCATGTTTTTTCTGTGTTGTATGTTGCAGTGTTCGGCATGCTGCTAGGGGACACACTGATCCTGGACACACTGGACCATGCCAACTCTTACAGACAGGAGGTCAGTCTCACACACATACCTAACAGCAGGTGTAAATCGTTAACAGTAAAACAGTTGAGTTGCCAGTCATCCAGTAACAACTGGAATGGCTGGTCTGTCTTGATTATTCACATAATGCTGTATTAGAGCTTGAATACTGCCAAGTTATAGACAGATGTATGAATATAATTTGTTTCAGATCATCAAACACACACACTGCCCGACCATCTTGACCCGCAATGGAGACAGAATCCGCAGCAATGGCAAATTTGGAGGCACAATGAACAAAGCCCTGCCCGTGGAAAAGCTGCGAGGGGCTGTGTTCAGTGAACCTCTGCCTATGGCTTACCATGCATTATGTACCCAGATAGGTAAGTGACTTCACGTGGCAAAGATGACAAATCCTGATATATTTTTAAACATCCTTTTTCCTAATGTTGCCCCCAGTGAAGACTCAGTTCCAGTTGATCTTCAGCAACTCATGCTTACTGCCTTGCCTGATGCGTGTCATCGCATCTAAGTTGTATAGATCAATGGTCATGTCAGTCACTAGCTTGTCTAACACTGACTCAGGTATAACAGACTGACATCATTTAGATGGATTATTGCAGATTGTGCTGTTAAACACGAGAAATTCTAATTGTTGCTTAATATAGTGACAACCATATGTATAGTGTATGAAGCTTGCAATGAGCGACAGTGACATGCTTCTTTTATAGTCCTGTGAAATCTAGGTTTAAATCTAGTGTTCAACTATAGTCTGTTTGCAGTGAAAACATACTGATGAATTTCACTTTAAACAAAAAAGTAAATCAAATTAAGTGAAATTAAGAAGTGAAGTGAATTAATCACCCCTTGTAATACAAACCAATAATTGCGATTTGAAACTATGATTGTTTGTTAAACAACTTTTATCCTAAGTTGAATAAGATTCTGAGATTTGAATGTTCAATTGGCAAGGTAAAATTATGAGGATTCCCAATCTTAATTTCGCTTTAATCGATTTACTTTTTTGTTTAGAGTGAAATTCATCGGTACGTTTTCACTGCAAACAGACTATACCTTTGCTTATCATAAGAGGCAACTAGTTGGATCAGCTGGTCAAGCTCTTTGACAAGGTTGATCCCAGTTGCAGGGATGGATGCTCATGATGTCAATCACTGGTTTGTCTGGTCCAGATGTGATTATTTATATATAGTTGGTATGTAACTGAATGAAGTGTTACTCCATAAACAAACAAACCTACTTAGGACATGCACTCCCACGGTTTCCTCTCTGCGGTTACAGATACTCTGCAGAGTTATAAGGGGGCACTGGAGAGGCAGAGCAAGGCCAAGGTCGACCTGCAGGAACAAATAGAATGCCAGAAACTACCAGAGATGGTGAACAAGTACACAGAGTGCCAGGACGCTCAGAGGCAGCTCAAGGAAATAGAGCACAAGCTTGGTGAGTTCACACTTGAGGTCAAGTGTAATGTGAAGTTTGGGTAGGTATTGTTGTGTGAGGTGGGTTGGTGTGATCTGACGTTCCGTAGGATGTGTTGTGTGAGGTGGGTAGGATGTGTGTGATCTGGCGTTAGGAGTAGGATGTGATGTGTGTGATGGGTGGGTGATCTGGCGTTACGTAGGATGTGTTGTGAGTGGGTTGTTGAGTGCGATCTGGACGTTACGTAGGATGTGTTGTGTGAGGTGGGTTGTGTGCGATCAGGCGTTGTAGGATGAGGTGGGTTGGTGTGATCTGACGTTACGTAGGATGTGTTGTGTGAGGTGGGTTGGTGTGATCTGACGTTACGTAGGATGTGTTGTGTGAGGTGGGTTGGTGTGATCTGACGTTACGTAGGATGTGTTGTGTGAGGTGGGTTGGTGCGATCTGACGTTAACGTAGGATGTGTTGTGTGAGGTGGGTTGGTGTGATCTGACGTTAAGTAGGATGTGTTGTGTTAGGTGGGTTGGTGTGATCTGACGTTAAGTAGGATGTGATGTGTGAGGTGGGTTGGTGTGATCTGACGTTTAGGATGTGTTGTGTGAGGTGGGTTGGTGTGATCTGGCGTTAAGTAGGATGTGTTGTGTGAGGTGGGTTGGGTTGGTGTGATCTGGCGTTAGGATGTGTAGAGGTGTGTGTGATCTGACGTTAAGAGGATTTGTTGTGTTAGGTGGGTTGGTGTGATCTGACGTTAAGTAGGATGTGTTGTGTGAGGTGGTGGGTGGTGTCCTGTGAGTTTGGGTAGGGTGGTGTTGTGTTGTGTGAGGTGGGACAGGGTGATGTAAGATGGCGGGCAGTGTCCTGTGAGTTTGGGTGTGAGTTTGTGTGGTGGGACAGGGTGGTGGTGGTGGGTGGGTGTGTGAGGTGGGACAGGGTGATGTGAGGTGGTGGGTGGTGTCCTGTGAGTTGGGTAGTGTGGTGTTGAGTGGAATAGTGGTGTGTTGTGTGAGGTGGGACAGGGGAATGCTGTGAGTGGTATTGTGTTGTGTGGATGGGGTGGGACAGGGTGATGTGAGGTGGTGGAGGCAGTGTCCTGTGAGTTTGGGCACGGTGTTGTTGTGTTGTGTCCTGTGAGTTTGTGGTAGGGGTGGTGGTGTGTTGTGTTGTGATGTGAGGTGGGGAGTTTGGGGTGTGTTGTGTTGTGAGGTGGACAGGTGGTGTCCGTTAAAGTAGGATTTGTAGGTGGGTTTGATGTGTTGTGTGAGGGTGGGTGGTGTCCTGTGAGTTTGGGTAGGGTGGTGTTGGTTGGACAGGGTGATGTGAGGTGGTGGGCAGTGTCCTGTGGGTTTGGGTAGAGTGGTGTGTCCTGTGAGTTTGGGTAGAGTGGTGTTGAGTGGAATGCTGTGGTGGTGTGTTGTGTGTGGGTGGGTTAGGTGTGTGATCTGAAATTAAGTAGGATGTGTTGTGTGAGGTGGGACAGGGTGATGTGAGGTGGCAGGTGGTGTCCTGTGAGTTTGGGTAGCATTGTCTTTGGGCTTGTCTGTGAGGCTGCAATAATTGTTCTGATGCTGAATATAAATATGCCTATCATATAAATAATTGGTGAGAGCAGTCCCAAGGTAGAGTGAAGTGGTGGGATTGTATAGGATGAGTTTAGGCATCAGAGGGCAGGGTTCGTGATCAGAAGCTGAGCTGGGCAGTTACTTGGATGAACATTCCTGGCTTAATTAGTATATTTCTTTAGGCCTGACTTTTATTATGAACCAGTTAACACCTTGTGTTTTCTCCCTTCCCAGGTGTGGGACTACAGCCTCGACAACGACCTAGCAGCAACACAGATCCCCGTCTCAAGAACAGTAACACCACAGAAACACCGTCCAAGCGCCAGAGAACATTGTCTGGATCGTCCTCAACAACAACAGTTTCCAACAGCCACCAGAACGGAGAGGTGACAACGCCCACACGAGCCAGCAAGAGGATTGCCTCGATGACAACAGTGGTGTCGGATGATGGTCGGAAGAAGTTGCGTAAAACATGATAGTAATGTGGTTTATTCCTCTGTGCCTTCTTGACTGTGTTGTGATGGCATCCTGATGGTCTGGCTTTCGACCTTGGGTGTACTTTCTTTCTTCTCAACATTTAATGTGGACTTGGTGGGTAAGCCAGTTGAAGTGGCGAGGTGTAAGGGGAGTAACTCTCTCTCCTATGGATGTATACAGTGCGGCAAATTAAGTATTCATGTTATAAGGCCTTGGTGAGGGTTGTCAAACAGTTGAAGGGAATGACATGATGAATATTGTATCAGATTAAACTTCTATTTTCCAGAGAGTTAACTGTTTCATCAGTTTGCTCAGTGTGACATGTCAGGGTTCGGTCAGCTGAACAGTTGTTTGTTGACATAGGTTTAAAAGATATTCTTAAAATGGCACATTAATGGTGTAAAGATGAGTATTTGCTCTAATAGTACCTATGTAGTTGTTCGTGAATCATGCCGTTCGAATGTCCAGTTTGTTTTGATGTAATGAGTTTGTAGGTCAAGGTGAAGATGTTCAAGTGAATACAAACTGCAATAAGTACAAGTCTGTGAAATATACATGTATGTGGAAAGAATATTTTCATATTCATTGCTAGTCATGACAAACCATGAACCGTGTCATCTCTTGGTGTTCATTTCCAATGAGACAAATTGTTGTCATGCTCCTGTGACACAAGCCACACAATAATATACATCTGCATCTTCACAGGTTGTCATGCTCCTGTGACACAAGCCACACAATAATATACATCTGCAGCTTCACAGGTTGTCATGCTCCTGTGACACAAGCCACACAATAATATACATCTGCAGCTTCACGGGTTGTCATGCTCCTGTGACACAAGCCACACAATAATATACATCTGCAGCTTCACAGGTTGTCATGCTCCCGTGTATATACATTCCATCTTGTTCATTCATTCCATTTTGTTCATGTCATCCGGGGTCGTCAGTATCAGAAATCCTAAATTTCAGTTTAATTTCATATTTTAGCATTGTCACAATGTGTTCATTTACCATAAATTTTAATAAAATCTAAAGCTACTCACCAAGTGAGAATATAGGATTGTAATTTCATTATTGTATGGAGTGTCATGTGGAGGGTTTGAACATCATAAAGGTAGGGTGTCATACTGGTAGGGGTGACATGATGGGAAGGTGTGTCATGATGGTAGGTGTGTCATGATTGTGGGTGTGTCATGATGGTAGGTGTGTCATGATTGTGGTCATGTGGTTGTCATGATGGTAGGTGTGTCATGATTGTGGGTGTGTCATGATGGTAGGTGTGTCATGATGGTAGGTGTGACATGATGGTAGGTGTGACATGATTGTGGGCGTGTCATGATGGTAGGTGTGACAGTGGAAAGATGTGTCATGCTGGTAGGTGTGACATGATTGGTAGGTGTCATGATTGATGGGTGTGTCATGATGGTAGGTGTGACAGTGGAAAGATGTGTCATGCTGGTAGGTGTGACATGATTGGTAGGTGTCATGATGGATGGGTGTGTCATGATGGTAGGTGTGACATAATGGAAAGATGTGTCATGCTGGTAGGTGTGACATGATTGGTAGGTGTCATGATAGATGGGTGTGTCATGATGGTAGGTGTGACAGTGGAAGGATGTGTCATGATGGTAGGTGTGTCATGATGGTAGGTGTGACAGTGGAAAGATGTGTCATGCTGGTAGGTGTGACAAGATTGGTAGGTGTCCTGATTGTGGGTGTGTCATGATGGTAGGTGTGTCCTGATTGTGGGTGTGTCATGATGGTAGGTGTGTCCTGATTGTGGGTGTGTCACGATGGTAGGTGTGACAGTGGAAGGATGTGTCATGCTGCTAGGTGTGACATGATTTGTAGGTGTCATGATGGATGGGTGTGACATGATTTGTAGTGTGTCATAATGGATGGGTGTCATCATGATGGATTGATGGATGTCATGTAAAATCTGCCATGGTGGAAAGGTGTGTCATGATCAGAGGTGTGACATGATGGTTTGATGGATGTCATGTTAAGTGTGTCATGAGAGGTGTGTCACCATGGTGGCTGAGAATGTACAAGTAAAGAAGAGCAGCCCATGAAAGAGTGTTCAAATATTGCTAGGATAACTGGCTCAGAGGCATCACTCTGGGAGGACAAGTCTCTCGTGGATCAACTTCACAGATGAGATGGAACATGAATATGTCTTTGAACGGCATTTAGAAGTGATACACATAAAGCCCAGAATTTATGGATGTAAACTTCTTTATTTTAGGATCACCATGTTTCGGAGTATATCCTTACTCCTTCATGAGGTAGAACAGTAAGAATATACTCCGAAATGGCATGTTCCTCAAATGAAGAAGTTGACATCCATAAATTCTTGGCTTTATGAATATGTCGCTGCCCAATGTCCATTACCATTTCTTCATTGGTCAAGCATCCATAGTGGTT
The DNA here is from genome assembly GCF_003918875.1 of Haliotis rubra. Lineage (NCBI taxonomy): Eukaryota > Metazoa > Mollusca > Gastropoda > Lepetellida > Haliotidae > Haliotis > Haliotis rubra. Next base: position 887,669 of record NW_025767368.1, on the reverse strand, counting down.
TTTTTGTGCAGACAGATGTCCACCCCTGCAGATATAGTGTTTGTTTATATGTACTGGAGAAGATCTGTCCCAAGTTTTCCTTTGTTGTGATAGATATATGCAAACCAAAACCATATACCATGTAGATATTTATTTTGATTCAGATGTAACAGATTCTGTGCCCAATCATATATGTTGTCGAAAATCCTTTGACAAACATAATGATCCAATTGAAAACGTGAATGACTTCCTAATGAGGTACTGTCATGATCTCGGGTTGCAGGTATATTGTTGAAACTTTCTTGATCACCAACTTAACACTATGAAATAAGGCAGCATTAAATATCATATAGTGCTACATAATGAATACCATTTAAATGTTGTTGTGACCATTTGTAGTGTTAACTGACTTGTACGTGTGAGGATGTGATACTGTGGTATCGCAATGTGATTGTAATAATCTTATGCAAATATGATGAAAAATGTTGCAAATTGTTTTGATGTATTACAGATGTATGCTGGAGATACCTGGTTTGGAGTTGAATGTATATTACATAACGGGCACATGGTCTGCAGCAATATGACACTGTCAATGCCACATGTCAAGTCATGTTTTGTTTTTTACCAAGGTTAGACACCTTTGGTCAATTTCAGCTAGTCTGCAGTTCATTTCAGACTAGTGTCTCATGTACATAACTCTGATTTGTGCTAGTCTTGGGCTAACAGGCTAGCGGCCATGTCTGTCCATGCTTGTGGTGTTCAAATAATTGGAAAGACATTTCTTGAGAGCCACTATGATGATCTGGACATTGGATATTGGTTTCCATTCTATATGAAACATATTGGGAGTTGTAATTGTTTTAACGTAATCTGCTTCAAGATGAAACATATACTGAGTGATTTTCAAACACCACTAAAGCATTATATTTTAAATATAAAAAATATATAACTTGAGAATGACCTTTGGTTATTTCTTGAGATAAACGTTGATTTTAGACTTTTGGGGATAACCCTGCAAAATCCTTTGGCAGGTGTTGTGTTTTCTGTTGTGTTTGAATGGGCAACAGCTCAGCCAATACTCACTGGCAGTAGAGGTGTCATGTTCTGTGTTCACAACTATTTCCTCACTCGTAGTTATGTTTTTTAGCTCACCTGACAGAAAGTCAAGGGAGCTTTTATCATGGCCTGTTTGTCTGGGGTCCAGTGTTAACATCTCCATAGAAACCACTGAATGTTTTCACTTACATCTTCTCACTTATGACAACATCCTAATTTTTTCAAGTGGATCCAATTTTAATATATATGTTTACCTTTGCCCTCCGACTAGGTTCCTAAATTCTCTTGAAATGCATTCCCTCTACTGTAATCATCCCCTGAGACCATGGGACCAATAAAACTCCATAAGACTTTTTTAACCAATGATGTCACCTGAATTTCTTCATTTGGTTCAAATCCAATTTCATTATGGCCACCACAGCATCTATTTAAGAAATCAAATTATAGCTGTTATTTTGACATATTTTTGGTCTTTGATTATTATTCTCATATATGTGAAAATATGTTGATATACATATTTTGCCCAGTAAATAACTTTGATGAAATTTAGGAGCTGAAGTTTGGCATATGTGTGCCTCCTGATGATGGCATCATATTTTGTTCAAATATTTACATCATGGTTTTATTTGTAGTTTTCAGCAACTTTTCAGAATTGGCTGTCTTTTCTGACATTTTAAACAGTTCGCCATATATCCAGGTGAGCTAGAATCCTGAAGCACAATACTAAGTGTTCATTTTGGTCTATATTTCTACAGATATCATTCTAACATGCTTTGTATGTTTACACACTACATTCTATCATTCCATTGTCAACTTATCACTGTTCATTTTAAAAAATAAAGTCCTAAGGAAGAAGAACTTTTTGATTTTCTTTGTTACTTCAGGAACCAAAAAAGTGGAAGGAAGAGTGTTTGAAATACAATGTGTATTTTCTTATTCCCTGGGAAACATATCTGACTCAGAATCTTCTCAGGGAGACATACATCCTGTACCTGATCAGTAATCCCCACAGAGGAGACAAACATGTGAAAAGTGAAATCTTTATCAGTGTTGTCATATTTTATGTTTCAGCAAACCTTTCAGAAACTGGTAACCTTGAAATTCCTAACAGTAATCATCTGGGTGGTGGGGTTTGCAGACTAACTGATTTTCAGTGAAAAAGAAAAACATGTTTTCATCAAATGTAAGATTTCTTGTTACCAATGGACTTACTTGTATATGTAATTTACTTCTTGCTGTGAAAGCAGTAATATCTTCAGGAAACTGTACACAACCACACCTTTCATTGAAATCTTGCTCTTGCTCTGCAGAGCATCATGTTTCTGACGTATAACAAGGTGGTGGGGTAGCCTAGTGGTTAAAGCATTTGCTCATCACCCCGAAGGCCCAGGTTCGATTCCCCACATGGGTACAATATGTGAAGCCCATTTCTGGTGTCGTGATATTGTTGGAATATTGCTAAAAGCAGCATAAAAATGAACTCAGTCAGTCTGGAGCATAACTCATAAATCATATTACATGAAACATCAAAATGAAACTTTGTATTGACTTCCCACACATGCAACCTTGTAGCGATTCAGGGTTAAGACCAGTTACCACAGCAACCCGTGCGTCTTGTGAGAGGTGACAAGATGGATCAGTTTTCACAACTTGGCTGATAGTATACCATTGTATCTGAGAGAGGACATTCATAATGCAGTGTCCATGTAAAGAATCTCTACAGCATCACCCAAAAATAGTATTGATTTCTTTACAATGTGTTACATTTCATCATGACGTAATGATTAGGAACTATTGATATAACACTGCTATCCAATGAAAGGTTCACCCTGTTTTAACCACCACCACTAATATTCAGTTTCCTGGGGGGGTTAAAAACATTTAAAGAAGAAAAGGAATATTTTGGGTTAATGCATCTATCAATGTGAGTTGTACTTACAAGCTTAGGAAATAATTCGGTTTAGTAAAATGATTGCATGACAAACTTCTTGAGATTTTATTATTATTAAGATGTACTTTAGTTTATCTGTCATGGCATAATATGAAAGAACTTCTCTTTAGTAGCTTATTTAAAGGCATGGTGGATAACAACAATTTATAGGCGACTGAAATGTCTCATTTCATTCTCAAATTTGTTACTCATACCTTTTCATGGCATTCATACTCTTGAGCAGCACTTGTGTTGTGATCTTCCAGCTCTCCCCTTTGTGAATGAAACCACACAACACCAGTCATCCAGTTATAGTTTATTATCAGAATATATTCAGTTCTCTATGAAACAGTTGAAAAACTGCTTCTTTCTGAATAGCATTTACACAATTGTCCAGAGGCACTTCTGGATATTTCAGTCAATCTGAACATTACAAATCCAAATCAGAAAATCACATAACAATGCAGCAAGAATGTCAACTTGAAATATAAAATCACACGTGGTCACCCATATTTAGGATATCTCCATGCAAACCGAGAATCTTTTCTGACTTAAGGTAAATTGAACTGCAAAACCTCATCAAATACCAAGGATTTGTACTATCTGACATGTTTACTGGCTGAAGCTTGAAGTCTGAGAGGCAAGGATCTGGAAATCGGAAACGAGTCCGTGTGCTAGACATTTCCATTTATGACTGTAGCATGAGGAAATATTTGCATGCACCAGCTGTGACATCCACTCCAGCTACTTGCCTTCATTCAGTCATGCACCACACTTGTACAAAACACATGCAAAATGAAGATGATGAATACCTAAAACAGATCTTGTTTGTTAAAGGAGCTCTCAGCAACATTCAAGCTAAATGATGACCGTATTTACAAAAGTCTGTTCTGAGACTGACAATCCAGTGAATCCCATCATGATCACCTAACAATGCCATTACAATGCATCAACCAGTCAGCAAGTCTGGCCTCTTATGAGTGAGTGATTTTGTTTTACACCGCTTTTAGCAATATTCCAGCAATATCATGGTGGGTGACACCAGAAATAGACTTCAGACAAGTGGGGAATCGAACCCAGGTCCTCGGTGTGGAAAGCGAATGCTTTAACCACTAGGCTACCTCACTGCCCCTGATCTCTTATGGGTTGCTAAAGGATATTGAAGTCTAAGGATTCTTCACGGAGAATACAATGTTAAGTGTAAATGTACCTAATGTACATGTATGGACAAAAGGAGATCTTTGATTAGAGGAGTTCAAACATGGATTTCCATGGCCATATTATCACACACAACTCCAGAAGATAATAACAGACTCTATAAAATGATCACAAATCTGAAGGAGGCAATACATAAAAAGATTATACATGTATATAATCCATTGCTGTGGAGGAAAATTCTTGAGCTCTGTACAAACAATTCTGTACACCATGTACTGTACAGCTATACATCCACAGCAGAACATACATAACACTGCTAACATCATTTCTGACATGCTAAAAACTCAATTCTTGCTCATCTTATAACTCCACAAGATAACAAATCATCTTCCCATCTTCCCTGAGAAACCCTGTCATCCTCAAGGACAACAAGCTACAATTGATTCTAGGAAAAGCATAATGAAAACATCACTGGATTGTGTAAGTCTAGGATAAGATAAATGCAGCAGATTATTTTCTGAAACCAGCCTGAAACTAAACGACCGACCACTGGATGTTCGAGGAAATTGGAACAGAAAAAGTCATAACAGAAATTGCATGAAACAAACATAATACTTCAATATTACATAGAACTTGGTTGATAACGGTGTCAAAATCTACACCGAAACGTTGCATTCATTGCAATAAAGAAGTTGACTATCCATAGAACTTGGTTTTCCTTCACCTTTACAACTTCTGAAATGCCTCTCAAAGAAGTAAAATAAAATGTCACCACAATAATCAGATGACCCCAAATCATCAAATTGTAAATCCTTAGGTAGTATTAAAAAAGGCTGAAGGGATTTAGAGTGAGTGAGTGAGTGAGTTGGGTTTTACACCGCTTGTAGCAATATTCCCGCAATATCACGGCAATGGACACCAGAAATAGGCTTCAGAAGGAATTTATAGAGTGAGTGAGTTTAGTTTAACGCCACACTCAGCCATATTCCAGCTATATGGCGGTGGTCTGTAAACAATCAAGTATGGGCCAGAAAATCCAGGTATCAACAGCATGAACATCAATCTACGCAATTGGGATATGATGACATGTGTCAACCCAGTCAGCGAGCTTGACCACCCGATCCCGTAGAAGGAATTTAGAAGCTACATCAGGACAGTGGGTGAAGTAAAACAGCAGTTAACTAAACCAGGAACTGAGGCATGATGAGGGAACGCTTTATCTCCTGGCAACTGCACTGACTGAAAACTACAAGAAATACAACAAAACAGTGATGTTCTGACTGAAGTTCTTCCACACACCACACATACCAATAATTTAGATAATCATCCATATCCATTTGCATGCTACAACACACATCTAGGAGACAATCAGCTTGTGGTTTCTTTTTATGCCTGTCACAGAAACCCAACAGGAATGTGTCCTTGTTGTTTGTCCATAATATACTTCTCAAAACAACCCCATCTCCACCCGATTGTTCATATTTCTATAGTCCGTGTGTCATGCCAAGACAGATTAACTATAGTCCTTGTCCGAACTTCTTGAGTAGTATACAGTCAAACACGATTGCCGAAGTTTCAAGACTACTTATAATTATAGGAGGTTTGACTCAACCGCAAAGAAAAACTAAATATAGAATAACCAGGGACTGACCTCTAACCTTGAGACAGCTGTTAGTTTGACACAATGGTGTTTGACTGTATTACATGTTTTAGTGATCAGTATTTTCTTCACAAGTATCAGTGTTAAGATCATCATAAAATGCTGTATTCAGATGTGGAGCTAGTTGTAAGGAGTGTCCCAGGACATCAGATCAACCAGTATTTTGTCCATGCAGCACGTCCTTCATGTCCAACACTCATCCATGCTGCTGCTACTGCTGCTGCTGCTGCTGCTGCTGCTGCTTAGGCTAGGACTGCCCAATCATCAGAGTGACCATGTTCTCATATACCACAAATGTGATGGCACATGCTGGTGTCACTCGTAACAGGTTTGGAGCAAGACCTTTGTAGAACCCATACATGCCCTCGTATCTGGTGAAAGACGATAAAATCTGATGTTAACACTTGACACAGTCCAGGATGGCAGCAGATGACTTGCTCATGAGAAGGATGGAATGCTTTGCATTTCTTTGAATTTGGGGAATTTCTCCCTTTATTGACCAATATTGATATATACATACAAAAATTAAAACAACAGAAATGATTTCAACCGAGTTGCAAACAACTTTGATCAAGAAGAAAAAGTTCACATAAAAAGTTATACCATGCAATGGCCATATATGAGTAGTGAGAAAAGGTCCATCATCTCTGAGCAAAGCGTCTGCTGCAGATCCTTCAGTACATAACAGACACTATCAACATATCACTGTATCTCCCTATAGCAGCAACATCTGCTTGGTAGTGTGATCACTGGACAATCAGGATGTCGGCCATCACATAATGCTAGTCTGCTAAGTTGTTGTGAGGGAAATATAATCCAGTGATTGCCGGACTCATTGACTAGTAACATTTGAGGGTTGTATTTCTGTATGTGTCACTTTTGATAAAAATTGGTATTGAAATAAACAGACACAAACTGTAAACCCAAAACAGACAGAAAATTGCAAAAGTAGTTCAAAGAGTTATCTCATGCAGGACCAGCCACAAACTCTGAGTGCAGTGAAATAACATTTGTATTGGTCCTCTGGACTACTCTTCCCCCAAAAGTCTAGGGTTGAGCATGCTGCATGTACGCATGGACACTTGTCTGTCCATGTGTATCAATAGGTGTACATGTGTATCTGACACTGTGCCTAAACCCTGTTATCTGTGTGCGGTTAACAATGTAAGAGATGCACGTTAAGACTGTAAGAGATGCAAGATCTGATCTGTGATGCATTCTAGTTGTTTTCGTAGATGATTGAGATGTTCTTGTCATGTGGTCATACAAATGTACTCCTAAAAAAGTTAAGAATCACACAATTCTTCATATAATTACAATTAATCTGTCATATGAACTATAGAAATATGAAAGAATAAGGTGATGCTTAACTTGTTTGGAGTAGTATATATCTTGTTCCCTTGTAAGGAACCTGTGTTTGCTGTACTTGAGTTGAATCACTGTGTTCAGAAACATTGACATTTAGACTTCCCCTTTGAGACTAAGCTGATATCTTTGTATGTGACAGAGCAACATATTATAAGTTGTTTACTGGTCTTGAGGGGGACATGGGCTGATGTACCCTCGATGTTTGTTCATGTTTCCCATAAAGAAACATTGAGGGTACATCAACCCATGGGCCCGAGGGACCAGTGAACAACATATTTATCTAACTGAACACCTCAATGGTAATTTTGAACTGTTTGAAGCATGGGTATCGGATCATAGTATGGTGTACCAGACGACAAGACGACAAGAAAAACAAATTTAGAGTTATCTCCCTTCCAACGGTGATTTCCGTACATCATAAGTGATTCAATGTTATTCGAGATAAAGAATTACTACAACGAAGTACCAAATGAGTTCAGCATTCCCAGCGGGGTACATAGAAAATGTTACTCGCTTGTAAGCGGGGTACATTGAAAATAATAGAGCACTCAGCCAATCAGAAAACGACATTTATGTATGAGGCAAGATATATGTTTGTATTGCCCAGATCACAGGACCTTTCAGCAAATTTATGCAAATTCATGGACCAAGGCCTGGTATAGTGGTTTGGGCCATGAATATGCATGAATTTCACCAAGGAAGTCGTAAAATATAACGTGTTTCAAATATCAAAACTGATAATTTAATCTTATTCATTGACTGTGGGTGTTGTTATGTGAACTCAACAATGTCTGTAAACGTCTCCAGCTGAAAAGAATTCTATAAACCAAGTCACACAATAGATCATCGCCACATGTAATTTAATTCCATCTGCTCCTTATGTACATATGTACACATTTCAATCACATCACCTGAATACTACACATATTAAAGACACATTACAACTGCAACTGAAAAAAACACAGGCTAACTCCTAGAGGATAAACTATACATTTAACAAAGCAAGCCTCCTAGAGGATAAACTATACATTTAACAAAGAAACACACCCTAACTCCTAGAGGATAAACTATACATTTAACAAAGAAACACACCCTAACTCCTACGGGATAAACTATACATTTAACAACTGAAATAAGCCAATGTCCCAGGCTCCGAAGCTCACCTTTCCTGGTCAGAAATATTGTTCAAAACTAAAGAGTGTCCTGGGGTCCCTGACCCCTTGTGTACCTACAGGCCCCTCAATCTCTGATGTTTAATGTAAGGTTGTGACAAAGACCCATGAACATGTGCGTTTAATTTCAAATACTGAATAATTACAAACAATGTTTCAAGAAAATAACATGATTGACTCAACCAGAGCACAATGAAACTTCAATTTCAATGCATACCAGCATTGCTAATTAAGGATGTCAGCACTTGATGTCTTATCAAAAGGAAAAACATAACTTTGTTAATGCCCGTTTCTGCAGCATCACAGCCACATCATGGAAGGAAGACAAACCTACGTACTCAGCTGTATGGGTGAACACTCAACCAGGACCCTGTTTCACAAAGCTATCATAGTGCTACAACTAGTCTGTTACAGTATAGGAGGTACGACAGTCGTAACACCAAGACAGTTTGGTGAAACAGGGCCCAGGCTACCTACCCACCACAGATCACATACTCAGGCATTAACTCCACATGATACAGTAGGAAGGAGTGAGTTACACTACTAAGTCACGTGGCAATATTTCAGCCATATTGTGACTATAGCACCAGAGTTTGTTGATATTCTTCTTTTCACAATTACCCGTCTTAGAGAAAGAGTGTCCTTGCAATACAGTAAATATGAGATTCTAAAATGTCATTTTAATAGTTTGAATTCCAATTGCTGTGCCACCCACGTGTAATTTCCAATCAAGCAAGACTGAGCCGATGGCACTGCTATCAGCTATACAGTTATGAATACTTATATTGAACATGTTCAGTTTTGGATGAAATTGAAAAAGAAACGTGATTATGTTAAAAACATGTTTACGGCATGCACAATATGTTTATCTTGAAACAGACTTGCATGTGAAAGAGCTGAGCCAGGGGGATTGTGAGGACAGAAGCTGAGACAGGAATGTATTGAGATCAATGAGTACATCACTATATGCTCTTTGGTATACTGGTACAAATAATGCTGCATATGTGAGATAAATATAATATCAGCATGGTAACCATTGATATAAACAGAATATGGACAATAATCTACAGATATCTAAATCAGATACAATATTGTCATCAAGCAATGTAACTTCACAAGATTTGCTGCAGAACACCAGTTACCTGGTCTAAACGAGACATAATACATACACTAGTGGTATTAGTTCTAACATTACACCATGATCGCAAACACCCACATATTCAGAGAGACATGCGTAATCTGCACGTCCACTTAATTTCCAATCGTGATCACCTGAACAATGGAAAATACAATTTCCTAACAAGAAACTATGATAATGTAATATGTGTGTCTCCATTACCTGTACAGGGTTTACATAGCAGGCCAACGTGTTACATGCAGATTTGTCATTGTACACAAGGATAAACTGTGATAATCTGAGATTACTATTGCAGGTAGTTTCTGTAGATTAGTAGCTTGTAAACAGCTTCTATAGTTCCTGGTTGACACCTCCCCAATAACACATTGAACAATGCAATATACTACTCAGAAGATTATAAAGAACACCCAGTGTCCTGGCTGGTTGGTACAGCAAGACACTACCTTCCTATCATGGGCCTTCTGCTGAGTAGTATCTTAATTCTTTCTGCAAAGTCACACCTTCTAATATTTTTGAAGAGATTCCACCCACATATGACACAATCAGAAAAGAGAGTAAAAATGGAGTTAGCGTGTTGTTTACCTGATTGCTGTGATGGGATATAAAAATATATTCAATCATGATAATTGTTTACTCCTTCAAAAGAAACTGATCAAGCAGATTCACTATCAGCCATTGCAAACCCCTCATATTCAAAACCAACTGTTTAAGTAAAAGTCTATAATTTATAAACAATAACATAAAAAATTTTATTTGACACGAATCAACAATGCTAGCTGTTTTTGACTATTCTATGGCACTGATATGAATATTTTGAATTCTAGGTCTGCTGACTTTAAACAACAAAAATGATTTAATGATGGGTATGTCCTGTTGATATGATCATGAAGATGTGTGAAACATATGTACTTGTATATCAAATTACATGAGATTCTGTCATTTGACAATCATTCATGATAAAAACAAGTCATAATTGCACATATAACAACACATGATGTCAGTCACTTCCATAAATGCATCGGAATATATTTTATAACAATGTATTGTGAACATTAAATACCTTTAATTATACATAACGTTAAAACTTCAAGTTACAAACAACAATGTTGTGCGGAATTAACAACCTTTTTCATCAGCACAATATCAGGCACAATTCAGAGCCATAATTGTGACTCAGAACAACCACATGTAAGAATAATTGGTTGAATTCCCCATTAAAACTGCTGACATTATCAAACAAAATTGACCTCTACAACATTGGTCTAAACGCACAGCATAATCTATTTATGCATTTACGCGTGTGTGCGTGCAAGCATGTGTTTCTGTGTGTGTGTGTGTGTGTGTGTGTGTGTGTGTGTGTCTGTGTGTGTGTTCTCTCTGTGTCTCTCTCTCTGAGTGAGTGTGTGTGTGAGTGTGAATAAAAGCATGCTCGACAGTGTACACTGTGTGCAGATGATAGAGTGTTGTTTGTACAGTACATGTATGGCTGCCAACACACATCTGCCCTGTACTGTACATAACAGCAAGCTGTGCAGTGTCACTTCACTCGCCATACATGCCAAACTTTATATATAGTAGAGGTATATTGTTTTCATTTGACATATGGATTTCTGAGTCTGATCAATTCTGTGAATCCTTGACGTCCATCAGATTCACTGGGCTCAAAGTTGTAAACAGTCTTCTGTCACCTCTTCATCAAGCTTCTGGTGAACATAAACATGAAATTGCCAATACGTTGCCCACCACGTATGCAGCTGATATATTCCTGTAGCTGACACTCATGTAGACTATTCTTCCTGCAAATGTCTTGTAACTATTAGAATGAAATCTCTACAATAATTCTGCTGGCAATCATGTTGACGTTTCTTGTATCCAAAGTCCAGTGAGGAGATGTCTCTGTACAGGGTCCCATCAGCTGTGGTTGTCGGGACGGTTGCTCTTCAAGTTTGTGATATATTCGTACAGCAGAAACACTATACATATGTTAGGGGTGACGTGCCACAGATAGACGCCTAGGCCTTTATACAGCCCTCGTATACCCTCGTACCTGGTGAAAATAAGCTACATGCAACCACACATCTGACCAGCAGAACATGAAGTAAAGGCATGCGAAAACAATCGGAAAAATGTGGGACTAACAGGATATCGATATATCTGTAACACTGTAGTAGATAGTAAGTGAATGTTGTTTAACACAGTCAGCAATATTTCAGCTACACTGTCCTGAAAGTAAGAGCCAGTCCAACCTGTGGTTGATAGCAAGAACACCAATTTTCAGAACAGGTCTGAATGACATGGTCTTGCAGGTAAAAAATAATAATCAGTGCTGAACTTATTAATAGCTAACATGTCTGATATTAACATACGGTTTTCCTGCATTACATATAATACCAACATTAAAGACATATGTCACCCAGAGAGAAATATTTGGACAAGTTGAATAGCCCAACCACATCCAACCTATGGGCATCAGAGTTTGTAGATACTCTTGTTTGATCTAAAACATGTACAAGTGTAAGAATTAAAAAAGTATCAAACATATCTGATTTTAAAACAAGTATCAAAAGCAGCTTGGGTCACATGATGCCCATTGGTTGGGCATGCTTGGGTTATTTCTGGACTATTTGTCACTTGGTGAGAGATATCTACTAGGATCACGTTTCTGGTACCACAGCACGAGATTAAAAATAAGGTCAGTCGAAGTAAACTTGGGCCCAGTATTATTCGTTACACTGCTATACTGAATCAGACAAACCCTAGTAGTAGGTTGCGTCAGCTAACCTTTTGGACTGACCAATCAGAACACAGCTTACCAAATTGTGAAAGTTAACATCCGCACATACCGTTTGACCTACACCTGAAAAACCCGAATGATTCTGAATGCTATTTTCCGCACGATCGCTTCCGAGTGATTCACATGGAGGACGCAATGTGTAGCTAGTCGCTGAAAATAGCGTTTTTTTTCAATATTCAAGGATGTCATCATGTGGAAATATAAGCTAATAGTAACCAGGTCAAATATCTGTGTTTATTGCAGATTTTCTTTTGTTGATAGATCAGTGTCAGCGATCAGGGAAGAGAAAATCCCAAAACCATTTTGTAAGTCCCGCCGAACCATAACAAGTAGTCATTGTCTGATTGGTTAAATCCATTCGGGCCATCTCGCGTTTGATTGGACGGTCATAGGTCACTTAAAGGTTAGCTGATGCTAATTCTACTAGGGTTTGTTAGACTCAGTATAGCAGCGTAACAAATAATACTGAGCCTAAGTTTACTTAGACTGAAAATAAGGTGTTCTTGGACTTTCCAGAGTAACCTCAGAAACTGTCAACTGCCTATAAATAACTGAATGTAAGCAAAACAAGCAGAGACATTTAGGTGCCACACAGCTAATTCTGCAGGAAAAACACTGCACACCCGGTAAAGCAGAAAACATTGCATACTTACTTGAATATCTGTCGGATTATATCTCGTATACTTCCGTACTCTCTATGTTGGTCCTGTATGCGAGACCGGAGGACTTGGTAGGGATATGTAGTGGTAGCAGCAAACATCTTGGACAAGGCAGCAAATACCACATACTCAGCTGAACCCTGGGGATTATGGACAATCCTCACATCATTCATCAAGTTTTCATATGCATTTTAATTGTATTGTAATACTGTTGCATGGAGTTTCCATTCCATTTCTAAAATTAATGTCAAATTGATAAGAAAACATAAGCATTTTCAAGATTGAACTTTATCATATCGACTGAGTGAGTTGTAAGCTGATATTAACACTGCTTTGACATTAATCAGTTGTAATGACAACAGCATCTCAATTTCTGTGTTCTAACAAGTGGGTATAATTTTGAGCCACATCCGGCAGTATTCAATCAACATCTTTCCGTGGAACACCAGATCATACCCATGTGGTGAAATGAACCTGGGTCTCCAGTCTGATAGGAAAGTGACATGGTTGGAATATTGTGGACTGACAAGAAACAATCCGAACTGGTAGAAAGTCAAATGCTAATGCTACATCATGTAATTTTTGTTTTAAGACGTACCAGGCGGGTGTCAATGGCTTGATTCCTGTAAGTGTTGTAAAGTGTCTTCATTTCCTCGTAGGCCATGAACTGTAGAGCACCATGGGAGATCCCAAACACACCAGGTACAAAACCCTGTAATGCAAACCAGGCAAGATGAGTCAGTGTATGTACCTTTAGAAACACCATTACCATCATCATGAAATCATTAGGTAATACGTCAAATTATTATTGCCATATTTGAGCAAAAGTATTCAACAACATGAGGTTAAAATGAATGACTTTAGAAAACACTCCTTACATTGTTCAACATGATTTTCTGCTAGATACTAGGTTCAGCAGAGTGCAAGGGAAGTTCTATATTATTTTCCAATAAGACTACTCAGCCTTATTCAAACAAGACGTAGCTGTAATGACTGGAAATTCTGCTGGTATACAGCATATGGTTTGATAATCAGCATTTTTATGAGGAAGGATAACGGGGTTAGAACCTAAACTGAAACATCGCTCATACTGTAAGAAAGAAGTTGTTCATCTATACATTGTTATCCTTCCTTACTGCTCCAACTTCTAAATGCTTCTCAAAGACGTAATCTATTTATGATGTGGAAGCTTACCTTGTAAAGACCCCTAATGCCCTCGAACTTATAGATCTTGAAGAGGGCATCCACCATACCCTTATAGTGCACACTGGATTTAGATGCTGCTGGCTTGTCATACTGCAGACACAGGCGGGTCTTGGTCACCCAGATAGGGTTGGTCAACACTAATGTTGTGAATCCTACAACATACAACCTCACATCAGCTCACTACTGACAGCACTGAGATCCACCTGTACATACAATCACAGCTGCAATGACAGATGAAATAAGCTGTCCTACTATCATGGACAAAAGCATTCCTGTTTTGTTTGGACCAATAGTAAACATGGTACAGATATTAGGTGGTCGTAGACACAGCACATATTCATCTAACTTCTATTACTAAGGAGAGTGTTGAATTTCACATTTGTTTTATTCTGTAATTAGCAATATTCATGCAATATTCATGCAATATTACGATGTCTGGAAACAGTGTTGATATACAGACTCAGTCAAACCAGTGTTTGTTACCATGGTGATGTCCCACGTCTGATCTGAATAGACATTTTTATGAACAGACTTATTTTTGAATTTTTACTCAAGACACTTTTCTCAAATCAGAGTAGACCAGCTTCATGAAAAGTTTTTTGTGTTCTCCACTTGGAACCATATGACTATAATAAACAAACTTTGAAGAAATACATTTCCCTTACAATATTCGCTCAATAAAAAGTTCGAACAGGTGAAAAAATATTGTGCCTTGTCAGATGCGCTGTGTAGCCTTGTACCTCTGCCACAAAGCCAGTGGTATTTGAGTAGGATTGTACACTACCTTTAGCAATATTCCAACAATATCAATACAGAGGACACCAGAAATGGGATTAACATGTTGTACCTGTGTGGGGATTTGAACATTCATTTTCAGTGTGATGAGCAAAAACTTATACCTGTAGGCTACCCCACCGTCCTGTCTTAGCTTAGCAAGATCTAACTATTCCTCACATCTCCCTAATCTGCGGCAGAGGTCGAACAGAAAGCAGACAGGGAATGGATGTATTGCTTGAGCTCAGATAGAATGTGTGTTTACCTGCGCCAGTGGCTGCCATAATGTGATAGCCAGGTCCAAGGTTGCGCTTGGAGTCTCCCTCATTCATCTTACTTTTGATGGAGTTGTAACTGAAACAGTTATCTCTTATGGTTAACAGTCTCATGCATGGCAACTCAAACATTGCCTGAATAGCAAATATGGCAATATTTAACGTAAAACACCAAATGTGTTAGTAAGGCCTAATATAAAGCATGCTAGAACTGAAATTGAACTACAAGTGAAAGTGTATGTTGTATAACCATGTTAACACCACAGTAGGAAATATTCCAGCCATATCATGGTGGCCTGTGGGATATAGAGTCTGGCCCAGACAAATACCTGACTGAAAGCATGAGTAACTATACATGTGATCTTGACATCTGTTTATCACCTCTTATGACAAGATAAACATGGGTGAGAAGGAAACAGACCTCAAGAACTCTGCATAAAGATAATCTAGAAAATAGCAACGCATGATGCATTTCCAATTACATTCACATCAATGTGAATCAAGTAGTTTTTTACAAGTTGCATCAGTGGATCAGTTGTTTAATGCCACATTCAGCAATATTCCAGCTATATGACGGCAGTCTGTAAATATTAATAGTCTGGACGAGACAATCCAGTGATCAACAGCATGCGAATCGATCTACACAACAGGGATATGATGATATGTGTCAACCAAGTCAGCCAGCCTAACCATCAGATCCCGTTAGTCGCCTCATGGGTTGCTGAAGACTAATTCTAACCTGATTCTTCATGGGTCTGTTGTATCAGTGAATACCTGTGCAGGACTTGTGTGTTTGTGTATTTGTTTATTGTATAGCATGCACTCAGCAATATTTCTGGACCATGAAGGTGGTGTGTAAATAATTGAACCTAGGACAGACAATCCAATAATATCATGAGCATCAATCTGTGTAACTGGGATACAATGACTTGCATCAATCAAGTCATAGTCGAGCCTCAAACAAACATGGGTTGCTGAAGATCAATTCAAACATGGATCTTCATGGGTCACACTAAAAGCTTGTGTGAAAACATTATTGTTGGGGATACTTACAAGAAGAAGTATAATCCCCAGGACATGCCAGCACCCCAGATGTTGGGTGTGACTCCTTGATAGAGGCCAACAAAACCATTACTTCTAGCTATACTGCGCAATGCATGGACAATTCCATTGTACTTTGGTCGATTAGTCACACCATAGCCTTCATTTACTGAAAACAAAGAAAAATTAACATAACAGAAAAATCAAAATTGGTACACCTACGGAATACTGGATACCTACCAGCCATATTGTTTAACAATGTTTAATGTCGCATGCACTTCCTATTGTAGGGAAACATGAGGTATAAAATTCAAAAACCTAACCCTAACCCTGTTCTAAAGTAAACTTCTAAAGATGGCGAAGGTATCCAGTATTCTGTAGTCTTGCCTCAAAATTAACATGATCCTGTTTATATGACTATAGTATAATCATGATAATTCACCTGAATATCATCATCAACGCATGGTGAGTAAAAAGGCTTCCATATAAGAAGCCTTAAAAATGTCAAGCATGAAAAATACCTCCTTCACCATTTATGGAGAGAGATAATATGGGCATAACATCACACTCAAGAATATTAAAACAAAGTATGATACGACTTCGCTTATGGTCAATGAATTCCTTGTATCCTGTTATGAGTTTTTGGAGGCTTAAGAACATCCTGGTTTTCTCAAAGATCGCATGAACAATTTAATAACATGTCTTAACTTATTAAAGAGAAACCATCCGAGCATTTACAATGTATGCCAGAGCAAACACTGCCACCCAAAAACGTATAACGTCCGAAAACATATAATCAGGATAATCCTACAATAATGACGCGAGTCGACGAGATGATGCAATCTTTCTCAAAATATCTCTATTCTGGTAACTGTGGTACCTTAATCATGAACTTAATGTTTTGGTTAGTTTCATAATTTCGGTTATTCACTGTTCCATGATTATGGACGATTATACTTGCCTTGAAATCTGATTTTAACTAAGTCCAGAGGATGAAGTACCAGTGTGGAAACAACTCCGCCAGATATTCCAGCCACCAAATACTCCCATTTGACATTTCTCAACACCGAGTAGAGGCGCGTGGGCCTTGTATCCGTTTCTATCGGCGGTCTAGCCATACTGTTTAGTGTCTTAAACAACAAAAAATGCGTCTAGTTAAATACTGTCTTTCAGTCCTGGTAGTCATCCTTGAAAACCAAGGATTTAGTGTTCGTCAACTGCTAGCCTTGTTTGTGCCGTCGGCCATCTTTGCCAGGATCTCCCAATGAATAAATGACAGTTACATAAAGAAAGATATAAGATACATATCAGACCTGCTTATCATATACACAAGCATAGCTGTATTATATATATTCATGAATACAAAACAATCAATATTTTACATAAATAAAACCTTTAAGGGATCAATGCACTTACCTTAAATTTTATCCCTTAGTATTCCTTGAAACGATCTCGTTGTAACACATAATCTCGTGAGAAATTGCGAAAATTCCTGTTGTATTTCCCTAAGAAAACTTATTTATAGTAGAATTCATATTGTATAATACTGATAAAACCATTGAATTGTCCTCGTTTATATTCCTTTCATTTATAAAAATAAAACAGTAGATAAAAATCATTTAATACAGAGCAAGGTTATTGTTTCAAAGATATTTTTCATTTGCCTTTAAGCTAGTTTATAAGATAAGCCATAAACATACACGTTGCACTAGTTCCGTGTGTCACATGATCACATTAGCAGATGATAACCTTGATGTTTTCAAAGTGATCTTCATTTTAAGTGCCAGATAATTTCTTATTTGCTTTGACAGGTGTATTGTAGAGCCACCCAAAATAATGGCTGGCATTGAGAACTTCGGCACTGTTATTTCAAATATAGAGGATCTGGAGAAAGGTAAATGAAAATGTCATCTTGTCAAAAATATGTCTGATTGAAGAAACTCAGAAACGGAAGGTCTGTGTCAGGATATCAGGAGCGGTGTCCGGTATAAGCAACTGTGTCCGGTATAAGTAACGTGTTGATATTCATGTAACATTAATTGAGTAAAACTCTGGGTAGTGTTTTTGTGAGATTGTTTCTGTAACCTAGAAATCTACCCCTTCTATGTTTACACCATGCGATCGTTCATCGTCATCATGCAGTTGTGCACACACATATTCACAATCATCGTGATAATGGGGCCTGTGAAAGTGATGCCATATGTAAAAATATGAAATAACGACATTCAATACAGATGGCATGAATGTATATATACAGATTGTAAGCTGTTTACATTGGTTTTTCGGACACTAATACTGGTACTTTCCAGAAGGTACAATTTTCTCACTAATCAAATGAACAACTTGTCATATGCATGATAATAAGGCATTCAATGTATATACTACTATAAAGGATCCCATATTTAAAATGTGATTATATTAGTATGTGCTTTTGTACCAATCAATGAAGACATACAGATATACAACCACACTGGTAAATGTTGGGTAATGCATTGCATAAGTGAGAATGAGTTGTCATTTCAGGGATAAACAATTAAAATGAGGCACAGATGAAAAACATCTGTTTTAGAAACTTTTTACAAAAAATCATACATTGTAATGCCAGTGTACAACATGATTTCAGTTGTATTATGTCTCTAGTACTGACAAACATTCCTGTTAATAATCATGCAGATTATACGGACTTTCCAGATTTGATTTAGCATAACATCACAGGTTTCAGTACATAGATGTTTGGATCATCGATCATGGAGTACTAATTTATACAATAATTCATGATTAATTATTACCACTGGAGTGATATATTAGGATTCAGATCATCATCATCATCATCAAATGTTGAGCAGGAGGGTTTAGATTCTCCAATGCAGGTTAGCTCTAGCCCTCTGCCCAGAAGGTTGTACCGACTCTCTGTGGCCACCACATATTCCATTCTTGTAAATAAAATTGTAATTAGCTTCTTGTGACTTCGGACTGTTTACAGAGCTAATTCCCAACAACTACCAGCTAGGCATTTAGAAGGGGTTTCACCTGAAACCTCATTGGTACCATACACAGGGACCATAATACATCACAAGAACAGCTTCATTAAATCAGTTCTGTTTGTTCAAGGGAATATATCAGCATCACCTGAAAATCTATGGTGTATACACATTGCCATCTCCAGCAAGTTTAGTTTGTTGAGATACCAACTCCTACCATATCAAAGATTTAAGATGGACAATTCTCATAGCATACTTTAAAGCAATTACTTCAATGATCGATGATTTGTTTAACATTCATAGTGTGTTATTATGGATCCTAGAAATCATCTACATTTTAGAATGTCAATGGATTTGAAGATTTTGTGTTTTGAAGATTAGTTCTGTAGCATGAGTTGTAAGCTTTTGGGGAATTTGTTTATGATATATGCATTTTCACCATGTTTTTAAAGTGGCTGTATTAGAGAATTAGTGTCATTGACCTTTGTAGATGGAGCATGTCAGGTTTGTTAGGAGTGTAACAATATATTAAACTACAGCCATTGTAAGAATATCAAATGTCATTGGAATATATAGTAGTACAGTATAACAATTGAAACTTGTGGTAATTGCAGTTACTTATAAATATTACATTTGTAAAGCTAATTTCAAACCTGCCAATGTGGATGGTTAACTAGGGTCATGATAACTTCAGATTTGAGATACTGGTACTTTCCTTACGTTTATGTTGCAGAAGGGA
Source organism: Haliotis rubra (assembly GCF_003918875.1). Classification (NCBI taxonomy): domain Eukaryota; kingdom Metazoa; phylum Mollusca; class Gastropoda; order Lepetellida; family Haliotidae; genus Haliotis; species Haliotis rubra. The sequence goes on along the minus strand of NW_025767368.1, from coordinate 867,739 downwards.
GAAAAATAGCTGACGTTGAAATTGTATGCAATACTATACTCATTTCTGTTACATTGATTAGTATCATTATCAAGCATTACACCTGGTTTGCTACTACTATTACTAGCAACAGCTGAGCACTCCTATGATCCCATTGCAACAATCTGGATTGCAATTGCAATACAATCAATAGTCATGATAGTGAAATTAACCCCAATAGCATCCTTGGTTCTCCCTAATGTCTGTCAGATATAGTGACCTGTTGAAGAAGGTTTAACATGTGTATGAAATCATTTTAATTGTCTAAAAATATAGCACTCTGTTATAGGCAGTTGTCTGAGGAAGGGTAAGTGGGGATAAACCAGTATAGTTAGGCATAGGATGTTGTGAATGTGTTGTACCAATATATCTTGTCACATGGAATCCGTTGTCTTGTTTATGACGAGAAACCAACTGACCAAAGCAAAGGACACAGATCATCTACTAGTATGCTTTATATTAGAGATGGACAAGCAAGTCCTGATATTAAGCATGTTAAGAGTGAGTCAAGTTGTTCAAACACTACATGTACTTTGTATCTAATTTGACATTTTATTAATGTCCTTAGTTCAGTTTTAGAATGAAGTATGCATTCTTGTTAATTGTATTTTTTCTTGTATAAATAATGACAAACTAGGTGTGTTTTGTCTTGATGCAGCCAAAATATTTTCTTCCTGTCTATCATTACAGCAATGAAGAATGAAAGTCAGTGAGTCCTGATCAAAATTACTCAACATCAGGGACTAAGATAGCTTGTTATGTGGCCCCTAAATTCATTGGACCAGGATCCCTTTCTTCTGACATTGTCATAAGTTGGGTATTTCTACAGGACTTGTTGATATCACTTCACCCCGCAACCTACTGATGTCAATCATTATGCCATAATGTATAGTTGATAGGGGTAGCCATGGCAATCAGTAGATGTAGTTGAGAGCATGTTAACTATGTCATCATACTTGCCTTGGCGAAGTTAGGATGTCTAAGTAGGATGTTTTGCGTTATATTGCATATGTACTTTGCAGTCATTAGGATTACATCGATACATTTCTGGGTCTTAATTTTCAAAATGATTGTTAGATACTTGTAAAGATGTCATAAGTAAATAATTCATCATGGCCTTTTTTAAAAAATTTAAAGATCATAAATTTTAACATGGCTGAATACCTGATGTTAGTTAGTAGTTTTAATCTTCATCCAAGATGGCGTCTTGCTTTGCTGTCGGTAGATGAAAGAAGAAAATAATGAATGTACATCTTGATACACTGGACAGTGTGAAACTTATCTCACACTATAACTTTTGTCACGTTATCTTAACTTTGAAATTTAACTGCTAAGATTAATCTCAACCATGATCATTAAGAAGATCTAGACCCTTGTACCTGCATGCAGTTATATCATTACCAGTAGCTTAGTAATTGTTTGATTTTCTTCTTATCTAACTTCCAGGAGCGGGAAAAGGCTTTGGTGAGCATGGCTAAATATGATAGCTAATATATAATGTATGTCCTATGAGGTATGACAACAGTAGTTCTGGTCTACTCACCATGAGTCAGTGCTGTAGTGTATGGTAATCTGTATTCATCATGCTCATTGTTACAGTGAGTAGAAGTTTAGGTGTCGTCAACTGCAGTACAAGGATCAACTAAGGCTCTCTTGCACTTGTAGCTGCACCTTTGAATAAATTATTTATTATTTTGATCAAAATATTCAGAGTTTGCACTCACACATTACCTTAATTATGCATCTTCACTTTGCTTTGAAATGCCAGTACACTTAACTAGAAAACGAAAACATTTATTGCAACTGGTGCATCAGTGTAAATCTTGTTTGTCAGTCATTTTATTGTCAGTAAATTAATTATTTTTGTAATGTCCCATGTAATATGACTGTGTTGATAATAGGAGACAACTGACACTGTTGAAGAGCCATGTTTTATGGGTGCCTAGTTGTGTTTGTTGTATGTTTTGGGATAAAGAGGAAAGTATTCCTCCCTCATCATGTTTGTTTTCAATACAAAAATAAAACAAAAATCCCAAGTCCCTCCACACTTTGAAAAAAATATGCCTGAGGAACTGTTTTAGTGTAAGATGTGTTTGGATTAAGAAGCCTTTTGTCAGTGCAGTGCAGATATGATAACCAGAATGTTTGTTTCTCTCCAGTCTTTTCAAATATCCCTCATACATGTGTTAAGTGAACTTAGTAGTGTTCCTGGTATACCATAGTCTAGATCACCCAGATTGGCTGAAGTCAATGAACAATTGTACTGAAAAATGTACAACTTTGAGTAAGTGTCACTGAGCATGCTTAACATATCGTGAGCAATGTTTTTGTATGTTCAAGTGAAATTGTTCCATCTGTAGACCCCATTACACTGACAGAACTGTATTTGTATACTTTATACATGTTGATGTAGAATTCTCTTGTAATTTGCTTCATGCAGGATATCAGACATTGGTTCTTGACACTTTCACCAGGCCAAAGGAAATAATTATGGTCAAGTGTTTTGGAGGCTTAGTCATATTGATAAGTTGGATCTTACCATGAGTGAATATATATTCTTGAAAAGTATGTACTTAGTTGAAATTTGCTGTAAAGAAAAGATAGTTTCATCCAAATTCTACAGTTATATCACTTTATGATGGTTATTACTTACCACTGGGGCATTTTGAGGAAGCTGCACTCTATTGTTGTTAGATTTAGTTCAATTTTTGTCATGTATACATGTAGCATGCATATGTTGTGACATACCTGACAATGACTGACACATTGTTTGGAATGGGTGCATGTTGGGCTCTGATGCATGCACTTTTATGGAGTAAGTGAGCTCTAATGCATGCACTATGTATTGTTTAGTGTCTGATGCATGTACAATGTATTGTGGAGTGTACTCTGATTCATGCATGATCTTGTGCATGCACTATGTGTAGTGTATTGAGCTCTGATGCATGCACTTTGTATAGCGAAGAGAGCTCTGTGTAGTGTACTGAGCACTGATGCATCAAGTATCAGTACTGTACAAGCACCTGCTGGATGTGCTCTGCTGGAGCCTTCATATGTATAGACCTGCACATTCTAACATTTTCACTGCAAGCTTCATGTTAACTCACGCATAGAAAATACTTCCAACTCACAGAACACTGCCTTAACCGAGTCACACATAGCACTTTCAGATACTTGAAGAGATTTATCAAGGAATTAAGAACTATTTTTGTTGGCACCTCAAAATGGGGACCTTTCGAAAGTTTATGTTCAAAAACATTTTTATGAGGTAAAATTATGAAATTTCAATATGATGAATTTAATCACAATCCTACAAAAAGCCTTGATAAATGTGAGCATGTTCTTGGTGTTTTTAGTTCACTTTGTCATTGTTAAAGAAAGGCCGCTATCACTGTTTCTCACAAAGCCAGTTTGAGGAGCCAGCAGTTGTAGTTGTTGTTTGTTTCTACACTGATGACCATACAGTGTTGTCCATGTTTGCCTGACGACATAGCTGTGTGGCCTGGTGGCAGGCCAGGCTACCTGTCACAGACTCACACACTCATCGGTCATACTTATATCACACTAGGCCAGCAGTAGTTATGTAGCAGGATAAAATACCTGATTTTGTCCCTTATTCTATGATTCAATATATTATTTTCAGTACTAATAGAAGAAGATAGGAAATGCTTTATTTTAGGAAACTGTTTTCAACCAAAGTTAAACTTAAAAATCAGTTATGTTTTTAATATTTTATTATATACTATTCCGCTTTTGATATATTTGTCTCTCCATGATATAGAAACTAATTCTCATGGTAGTCCAGTGTATATTGAAACACATTTACACGTATCATTATCGCTATCAAAAGTTTCAAAATGTAGAACATATTTATATTTCAGTGTTGCAAATGTGAACAAGTTTTCCAATATACACATGATACAGATGTGTGGTAGCTTGCTGAAAGTCACTGTACGTGGTTATGTTAGGAGGCATGGAATCCCCCTTGATCCTTGATCTGTCAGCGTAGTGTTTTATGGTGAATGCTGAATACTTTGTACAGTTGTATCAGCAATGTGATTGTCAACTCGGTCAGTGGCCGATATGTTATATATATGTATATACAAGAGTATGTGTTGGGTTGACTTCTTGTTCCACTGTGGAGTGATGCTGACTGTGAAGTATTGTATGATTCAGGAGCACAAGTTGCAACCAGTCTTCTACAGGAAAGAGCCAATGATGTGCGAGCCAATAGGGTCAACTGGCAGTCATATCTACAGTGAGTTGTTGCATACATTTGACCATCAACTGACCAAGGTTTTACTAAAGTCTGAACAGCATTTATTAGCCTTGGTTTTACTTGCCTTTGGAAACTGGGGTATTGTGTGAATATGTTGTTCCATGTCATAAGCACAATTTAAAGACTTTGCTTAAACTTAACATTTTTCAAGGAATAAAGTAAAGACATTAGCTAACCATGTTTTTATTTCATTCTTGCCTTTTGAACATTCAGTACATTGAAGCAAATTATTATAAAAAAATGAATAAGTCTGTTTCAGTCCTATGCATGTGTGAGTGAGTGAGTTTAGCTTTATGCCGCTTTTAGCAATATTCCAGCAATATCTCGGTGGGGTACACCAGAAATGGGCTTCACACATTGTACCCGTGTGGGGAAACAAACCCGGGTCCTCGGCATGACGAGCGAACGCTTTAACCACTAGGCTACCCCACCACCCCTTATGCATGTGTACCTGGATTTACTCACTAATACATTTGTAAATATATTTTGTATTAAAATATTATGATTGCCTTTTGGATGAAACCGTCATCATGACATCTTGTATGTAGGTGCTGCCCTCTTTTCATTTCAGTAGATTTTGCATGAGAGTTTTCATAGACCTTAATATATTTACCTAGATGCTTGTCTTGTCTTTGTCATAGTGTTTGAAGTCACAAACTAATAAGTATTGAGTTAACCCTCATCTTTTTCAATCCTACCGGGCAGAATTGGTCCCCAGTATCCAGTTTGCCCTGGATGTGTGGGGAGTCAAATAAGTGAAGTACAAAGGAGTACACTGAATCCAGATGGTGTGTCTCCTTCAGTCAGCCTCCAGTTTACTGTGTTTGTAACATTGCTTACTGACAGCCTTTATATTACTGACTGGGGCGAAACTTGTTTCTTAGCAATTCTCTCGGTACCGTCTTAACAAACTCCATATTGTCTTTCTTTGTTCTATGAAGAGGCCAGATGATCTCCCCGGAGGTGTACACCTTCATCTCTAAATTTGACATGGCAAACTCTGAGGTCAGGACAGCCATGCTGCTGGAAAACCCTCAACAGGTACTGGTAAAACATCACAGGATTCTCATGTGTTCACCCCATTATATTCAGCCTCTGTGGTGCCTGCTCCAAGACCAAAATGATATAAATGGACTATTAGCGGGTTTACTCACAAGATGGGATGGAATTTTACCTGATCCCAATTTTGAAAAGTGCCAAAGTAATAGACTGTCTTTAGTGAAAATTATGTATAATTTTCTTATTCTTTTTCATAGAGATCGTCCTTGGGGTACATATATGCATTTTCTGCGGCTGAAAATGTCATGTGACAGTTGTATCAATGTTTAATAAAAATATTGTACAATAAATAAAAATCTTTTTTATTTATTATACGGCCCCCACCACGTGGAGTTACCCCCTGCTACACATGTGCAGCCAACCAGGTAAGCACCCAGGCCCGTATCATCATTCCTTCTGCTGTCACTCTAGTATTCACACATGTTTATAGAGTTCCAAGCTGATTAACTTCTTATCGGAAGAATGTCTGAGACTTCAACTACTGTATGTATGGTCATTATTCATTCTTGGGAAACATTTTATTGACTTTGCAGTCAGTTATTTCTCATTTATGTGACTGTATTAAACTTTTATGCTAGCTTTCCCGTGGTTTACGCACGTGTTGCTATTCCATGGCGGGAAGTTTAGCGTGCCATGTGGTTGAAATATTGCATTATTAACCAAGTATTTCATGTCGCGTTGTCGCATTCATGTAATTTTCAATGTTTTGTACGTGTATATTTATGCTGTTGTGTTGCGCCATTAGCTACATGCTTGCGTGTTTGCTTTCAGGCGTTTACGGTGTGTACTGCCTGAGGGCAAATATCCCTCGCCAAGATAAGCATGATAAATGCTTATGCTGTCTGGAAAAAGCAGGGCATAACCCTGACATCTGTGTATCAATGTGTGACAATTGTGTATGGGCTTTTCCCCCCGGGCCCAGAAGAGACGGGCGGCTGACTTCCTTTTTTACAAGGAATTGTGTGAGGCGGGAGGGGACTTGACCCAGGAGGTTCCCCCGTCCAAGGCCGAAAAGGCTAAGCAAACTAAATCTAAGTCTACTTCGCATAAGTCGCACTCTCAGTCTCAATCTTCCAGTGGTTTTGATATGTCCGTTATAACACAATTGTTTCAACAGCATATGGACTCAGTGAAGTCCCTAGTTCATGAGTCGGTTGGAGGTCTCCGACAGGAGTTCCTCGCCCACTCTGAACGGGCGACCGAGAGTCCGGGGGTGGGATCGCCAAGCTCGGCTCAAGCCTTGGCCTGTAGATCGCTCCTCGGCTACCCCGAAGGGGAGGGTTCACTCCCAGCCCCTCTCTCGGTGCTGGCGCAGGGTTCATTGGATTCCTGGGGTTCCGGTCCGGCGTTTGCTCTTCGGCAGCCCTCTCAGACACAGCTCCGCATCTTGCCCTCCCAGGCGCAGGACGTGATGGATCCTCTCCTGGTTGGTTCTCGCCTCAGGTTCGATCACCCTGAACTCGTTAAGAGGTATCAGCTGGGTGATGATTCCCTGACCCTTGTGCCGGTGGTGGACGAGTGTGTATTCACTTTGGTTGCCCTCGAGCGAGGCTCAGCTTCCTCGGGGGCAGCCCTGGCTGCCAAGCAAGGGCAGTTAGTACCACCGTTTGCCCAGTCAGATGCCCCCTGCGGCGGGCATACCAGACTTATGAGGAAGTCTACCGGAATGCCATGCAGCAGGTGCGGGTCGTGGTCATCGAGGCGTACCTTTCCTCGATACAAAGGTCGGCTCTGGAGTCGGAGGGGAGCACTGGTGACGTTTCTCCGCATGTTCTTCTTCTCCGCCAACTATCCGAAGTTCAGGCCCACCTGACGCGAGACTCTTTAAGGTCTGCCGCGTCCACGGTGATGTGCGCAGTCATGTGGATGCGCAAGGTGTGGCTGTCTACGTCCCGTTATTTGGCAGCAACACAGCAGACCTTGCTGGCCCTTCCGTTTCGGCTGGGAGCGACGTTGTTTCCGGTGGCACAGCAGGTCATTCGGGAGGCTGCTGCAGCAGCGACCTCCTTCAAGGACTCTAAGGCCTTGTTGGTGCAACGGCGGGCTTCTCGCTCCCGTAGCGGGTTCTTCCTATGGGGCACAGCCTACGCCCGAGCCTGCCAGCTGGCTTAGGCCGCTGGGTAGAGGTAGGAGGAGAAGCCGTGTCGCCAATGGTAAGAGCAAGGAGCAGGTCTCTTCGTCTGGCTCCCAGCAGCCTTTTCGCAGTCGCAGGGGGTCTGCCCCGACCTCCCGTTAAACCTGCCGGTTGTATCCGTGGGTATGTCCCAGCCAGTTCATCTGCAGGGGACTACTCACTCACTCTTACCTCACGTCCCAGTGGGGCGCCGCCTCTCTCTATTCCTACTGGAGTGGGAGAAGGCTACATGCAACACTTGGGTGCTATCTACCGTCAGTGTCGGCCATCTACCGCTGTGGAAGTGAGGCCCGCCAGAGTTCACTGACATAAGGCGCACTCCGGTGCCGTCATGTCCGGTCAAGGCGGGTATACTGCGCAACGAGGTTCAGGCTTTGCTGGACAAGTCCGCAATAGAGAGCATACCACTGGGCGAGGAGAAGGCGGGGTTTTATTCCACATACTTTCTCGTTCTGAAGAAGGACGGCGGGTTCCGTCTTATTCTCAACTTCAAGGGGTTGAATCGCATGTTAGAGGTTCCATCCTTCAAGATGGAGACTCTTCGCTCGGTGATCTCCTGTTCAGCCCGGCGATTGGCTTGCGTCGATTGACCTAAGGGATGCGTATCTACATGTACCAATTCATCCTTCGTTCAAGCAGTACCACCGGTTCTCTTACGACGGGATGTGTTACCAATTCACGGTGCTCCCCTACGGCATATCCACTGCCCCCAGGGTGTTCACCAAGCTCATGTTAGTGCCAGCTACCCTCGCAAGGTCGCAAGGACTGACTGACTGACTGACTGAGTTTTGGTTTTACGCCGCTTTTAGCAATATTCCAGCAACATCACGGAGGGGGACACCAGAAATGGGCTTCACACATTGTACCCATGTGGGGATTCGAACCCGGGTCTTCGGCGTGACAAGGTCGCAAGGAAGGCAACTGGGGTGTATCAGCAACCTCAAGAAATCCGACCTGGTACCCACCCCGGACTTGGTTTTTCTCGGGGCGCGGTTCACAACTCAACAGGGTCTTGTCTCTTTGTCGCCCGACCGGGTCAACAGAGTACGGGAGATGGTGTCTTCATTCCTCTCCAAGACCCAGGTACCAGCGCAGACTTGGCTCCATCTACTGGGTCATATGGCGGCAACTATCTCTGTCGTGTGGCGGGCGCGGTTGAGGATGCGCCCTAAAGAGCAAGCTTTGGCGAGTCTGTGGGCTCACTCAGAGGATCTGGAGAAGTGTCTCACAGTGCCTGGGTGGTTGTCTCCTCATCTTCAGTGGTGGACCAATGTCGGGAATCTCTCCAAGGGGGTCCCTTTGGAAATCCTGATGCCAGCTCTTACAGTTCAAACCGATGCTGGGGGGTGTTCTGGGCAGTCTGTCGGTGTCCGGACTCTGGTCCCAAGCCGAGGCCAGCCTTCACATCAATGTCTTGGAACTGAGAGCTGTGCGGTTGGTTTTCGAGCATGTTCAGGGCCAGGTGGTTCGTCTTCAATTGGACAACCGTACGGCCATGACGTACATCCTGAAGCAAGGCGGCACGGTGTCCCTAGCACTCCTTTGGGAGACGTGGGAATTTCTCTTCTGGTGCGACCAGTGCGACTGTCAGGTGATTCCTGTTTATCTCCCGGGGCTGGAGAACGTGCGAGCAGATGCTCTCTCTCGCCGGATCCTGGCCCCGCACGAGTGGATGCTCGATCGGCAGATATTCGGAGTTATCTCCCAGTTGTACAGATCGTTCCAGGTGGATCTGTTTGCGTCCGGCGGGACGAATCAGATACCCGTGTTCTGCTCTCGAATACCGGACCAGAGGGTGTTGGCTTCCAACGCCTTCCTGCTGGATTGGACGGGCAAGGTGCTGTGGGTGTTTCCCCCTCTACCACTCATTCCCCAGGTCCTCTCCCAGCTGTCCATCCAGCCAGCTCGGCTACTTGTGCTACTGGCACCGGTATGGCCGTCACAGAGCTGGTTTCCAGTAATTCTCAGGTTTCTGGCTCAGCCTCCTGTTCTATTACCTTTGTGACCGGACATTCTCACTCAGAACAGCGCGCCATACCCCAGTCCAAGGATTCAGTGGGTGGCTTGGCCTCTGTCAGGTCTAGGCTCGAAGCATGCGGAATTCCTGCAGCATTTGCAGACACAATTCTGGCTTTGAGGCGGGATTCGACAAGCGTTCAATATTAGGATAGGTGGTCCCGCTATGCGCGCTGGTGTTCAGATAAGGGGATTGCAGATCCCTTTTCTGCGGATTTAGTCCGAGTATTGGAGTTTCTGCAGGCTCGTTTGGAAGAAGGCTTGGCGGCTTCGACCATTCGTGGCTACTCCACCGCTATTTCCACTCTTCTGGGGCAGCACCCTCTTATGCAGCGCTTCTTGGCTGGCGTGGATCGGGTTCGACCTGCTGTCAGGCGTACCAGCCAACCTTGGGATTTGTCAATCATGCTAGATTGCTGTCCCGTCATACTTTCTCACGTCTATCGGCTATTTCCATTCAGCTGTTACCATGAAAGGCTGTATTTCTGGTGGCGGTAACATCTGGGCGAAGGGTTGGCGATTTACATGGTATGTCGGCAGACCCGGCGCTGACTGTGTTCCATCCAGATCGTGTCAGTATTCGCCTCCCGGATACTTACCGTCCGAAGATCAAGCACGCTTTCCATGTGACAGCTCCTATCCAACTTCCTAATCTTACCCAGCCTTCCACATCAGGGACCTCTGCAACAAGCACTCACCCGTTGGATGTCCATAAGACCCTCAAGGTCTATATCAAAGGAACACAAGGGATCTGTACGGGTACCAATCTGTTCTGCTGTTACGGTGGCGGGAAGGCTGGGATGCCGGCTAGCAAACAGACCCTATCTCGCTGGCTTGTATCGGTCATTTGTAGTGCTTATCAGGATAAGGGCAAGCCTCCCCCTGAGGGGTTAAAGGCTCACTCGGTCAGGGCAGTGGCCACTTCAAAGGCTTTTGCACCGGCACTGCCCATTGAAGAGATATGCTCTGCCACTATTTGGAGCAGGCCTAGCACATTTATAAGGCACTATCAGCTCGATACACTTTCCCGTGATTGAGTGGGTTTTGGCCGTTCTGTTCTCTCCAGTGGACAGTGTCCTGCCACCCTGACCGAGTGAATCTTGGTTATCTGGACAGATGACGCTGTTTTCAATTGTGTATAATTGATATATCCGCTGTTGTCATATCTAACTACTTTCGATTTCTCTCATGAGATACTAGTCGGTTGTCAGTTGGTTTTCCCCCTTTCGGTGCTCTTTATAGATTTCATGATGTGGGCGGGGTTTTAATTTCGCACAGTGTGCGAACTGTTTTGCTTAGCTTGTGAGGTCGGGTCCTCCCTGTCGGTTACCCTCCCATCATGCCTCTCGCGGAAGCTTCGGGACACAGTGAGTGTTATGCCGTCAGTTACTTTCTTCTTAACGATCGCTATTTATGTGTACTATGACAGAATTCCCTCCTCCCTAGCCTCCGGTCTTTGGGAGTCTGTGTTAATGCATATATGTACCCCAATGACGATATCTATGAAAAAGAATAGATAAACTTGTTGAGGTTTCAAATTCTTTGAAGAGAATCGTCCTTTGGGTAGGGCCACCCACCTCCCCGCAATTCTGTTCACTGATTTGTTCAGCAGAAGGAATGATGATACAGGCCTGGGTGCTTACCTGGTTGGCTTCGCATGTGTAGCAGGGGGGTAACCCCACGTGGTGGAGGCCGTATAATAAATAAAAAAGATTTTTATTTATTGTACAATAATATTTTTATTAAAACATTGATACAACTGTCACATGACATTTTCAGCCGCAGAAAATGCATATATGTACCCCAAGGACAATTCTCTTCAAAGAATTGGAAACCTCTACAGGTTTATCTAAGTTTTGTAGTTTTTATGGTAAGATTTCTGTTATGATGATAAAATGAGAATTTTATGATGATACTTAGCTGTCCCTTATAAGTGGATGCTTGATATGTTTTGACAGTTTGCTGTGACGTTCTACAGCCTGATCAACCAGATTGCCAAGGACCAAACACTTGAGTATATTCTCACCATGCTGGACGATGCCCTGCAGGTATAGAAATATGAACGCTGTTGGCTCTAAAATTTCTTTGGACACCTATGAATGAATTTCATTGTAGATGTATACGTTTTTATAATCTGTACAAGATATGTCAGGGTGGAAATAACCCATTGCCCGACGTCCGAGTCCAGTGTTATTTTCTGTCGGGCAAGCAAATTTGTATATCACACTGTACCGGTGTCCAGATGACTTTCCGGTGTTAATTATGTTGTTTATTTAAAAAAATCAACAAGAAAACAGCCGGTACAGTGGAAAAATTATCAGGGCAAGTGATTTTACATGTGCCACTGTTCCAGAGTACACTAGCAATTTTAAAGTTATTTCCACCCCTGTATGTCTATAGATGTACTTTGAAAGCTTCTCAAAGTGGTGGGGGCGGTGGGGTAGCCTAATGGTTAAAGCGTTGGCTCGTCACGCCGAAGACCCGGGTTCAAATCCCCACATGGGTACAATGTGTGAAGCCCATTTCTGGTGTCCTCCGCCGTGATGTTGCTGGAATATTGCTAAAAGCGGCGTAAAACCAAACTCAGTCAGTCAGTCAGTCTCAAAGTGGTGTCTCACTTTGTAAAGGCAGTGTTATAAATTAAGAGGTGTCCTGAGGCTTATTAAATCTTACATGGTACTTGAATCAATGGACCCCTAAATCTTTCATGTTGTTTCCAACTCGGAGGGGTTGTACTTGTGGTAATGATGCATAATGTTTAAGAAATACAGTTCGCTCTACCACCATGTATAGTGTAATAAAGCACACTTTTGCCCTCAACTATTATAGTTAAGGCACGAGGACGCTTGCGTCCGAGTGCTTTAACTTTATAATAGTTCAGTTTTTCTAAGATGCCAAATTTAATACATTGTAAGGGTAATTACGATTAATCTAAGGCAGCAAACAAACGATGGTGTTGGTGACCTAAATTAAGAATCCTTGCACAGGGCTAACTTGCGCGCTGTTCTATTGATGTGTCTGCCCCCTACCAGAAAATACAAACGATAAACAGTTTAATGATGGTTTACGTTCGGGTTAAATATTTTCTCTCAATTATTTTGATTACATCTGTGATTAACGTAAACCATATGGGCAATATGAACCTTGTATTTCTACTATCAACATAAGTTTGGATCAGTATATTCAGATGAAGCTGAGTAGTCAAGCGACATTCCACGATTGCATTATGGGAATGTAAACATTGCGAACGTTACCGTGTCGCTGAAAACTTGTGAGTCGAATTGAGACATTTAAAACGTTGGAGAACATTAACGTAATGTTTCCACCAGTGACGTTAGCTGCGTGAAGCAACTGCAAACCAAGAAACGGGATGCAACAGAGTAGTTTACTGTAGGAGGCTGAACAAGGCGATGGCAACGGACATGCATCGTGACGTCGGTTACATTGTGACGTAATGCAAAATTGTTCGATCACGAGGGGGCAGACGAGCCAACGCTTTAACCATTAGGCTACCCCACCGCCCCTCACTCATTAAGATGTCAATGACATGGAGTTGAATGTGTTGGGGTTAACAATGCTTTGAACAGGCTCCCTGTTCTATTGTTGCTTGTCAGCTTCATGTGTGAGGGGGACCTGAGGTAATGACGATTAACCTTTTAGTTTCACAAAAGAGCATGGTATGGTTTCTGGCCTGCCAAAGGGAAGTAACTCAACACAGCAAAGCACCCCTAGTTAACTAGGCCATCAGTGCCCCATGATTGAATGCAACACTTTTTGGGGGAGAGTAGGATTCCATCATCAGAGAGAGTGACTAGAAACTCAAGCAAAACATATGAAATACATCTGCCTCAACTTTTATAGCTATCGAGAGTGGTGGTTGTACAATTCTCTATTTTGTAAACCTTTTGTATTAACATATTAATATTCCAAATGTTGTAGATCACAGTAGCTCATGTATGGCCATGTACTGCATTTTCTTACCTTGTTGTGTGTGTTTTTCAGGAGGAGAAGGCTCGTGTAGACATTTTCAAGGAGTACGCGAAGAAGAAGAAGGAGTCAGTTTGGAACCCCTTCTTCCATCTCCTCGACAGAGAGGACAAATTCATCGTTTACCAGGTACCAGCTCATCAAACTGCTCACAGCATTCACAAAATGTCGCACAACATAGATTTACACACTAAGACCACCTTGCAAAACAGGGCCCTGTCCCACAAGTGCAATCATAACAGTATGACTGTCATGAGACAATGAAAAAGTATACAAATTAGCAGACAAATCGCTTCATGGAATGCTGCCATGGCCTCTATAACTATAAGCGTTCCTATTCTGATGTTGATTTAACAAGGGGAGCACCTTTGGTATTACAACTTCTAATTAGCTCATCATTATGTATGAATTCATTGGGTGATTTTATGACCAATCGAGGGAACACTGTAAGTATATCATGGATCCTATTAAGGAACAAGGAAGGAAGGGAGTAGTCATTGCTAATGATGCCATGGTGGACAGACAGCATTCTGAGCAAATGTATTGAGTGAATGTAAAATGGAAGTTGTAGTTTCCTGTTTCCAATCTTACAGCAGCATCTTGCTGGCTCAACATGTTTGCGTGAAGAGTAAATGTAAAGATTATCAATCAATGAATAGGTATACCTGACAAGATAGGTATACCTGACAGGTGCATTTGTTTTTTACTCATATGATGTAAAATGCTTAAACTGCTGCTTTCTATAAAATGGACCACCACAAGGTATATTTAGTAAACTTTAATGAAAGCTCTAAACACTGTTGGGCTCATTTGATGATATTAAGTGTAGACAGATCTTTGGGTAGAACTAAAGTACACCCAATGACCCCAGGAGCACTGTTGCTAGGCTCATGTCATAAGGCAATGTTACTCTGGCTGCGACCTTGGTGATTGTGTTGCCGTGCTCAAAACTGATCTGTTCAGGTCTCTATACTACTGGTGTGTCTGGTCCAGTCTCCACTACTTTACGCAAACATGACATGTAATGACATGTAAAGTGTCCGACTTCTTCATATGTTCCTCGTTTCTTCTTCTCCAGTCCAGTCGGATTATAGGCAAGATAGCCTGCTGGAGCAAGGAGCCCATGGACAAGAGAAATCTGCAGTTCTACCTCAACTGGATTAAAGATCAACTCAAGTCACCTGTAAGTTGACTGGAAAATACCTCTTTACTCTGCGTGTACGACAATGGGACCCTTCTCCATAATAATGGGCGATGGTGTAGCCTATTGGTAAAGCTTTCACTCATCATGGTGAAGACTGGTTTTCAGTTCCCCTACAGTACAATAGGGCTTCAACGAGTCCAAATTTTGGGACTCGAGTACTCGAGGGATGAGACTCGACTCGGACCCGAGTACTCGAAATTCATACCTTTCAAGCAACGATCAATTGTCAAGATAGTTACCTAATCATTTTAAGAAGTGAAATCTCAATCGATGTATAATATTTACTCTAATCTGCAGACTTGTAACAACTAATACCATACAGCCACACCGTGTGAGGAGTAAACTATTTAATCTAGGTGTTAATAAAAACATTATCAGATGGGTTAAAGAATTCAGGGTACATAGAACTCAGTATGTCAGTGTCAATGGCTATCAATCTTCTTTTCTCTCAACCTCTACTGGAGATCCACATGGTTGTGTTCCTTCATCCGTACGCTTCGTTTTGTATACCAGTGACTGTTACTTGTCAATATATGACTTGTTTACTGTGAAATTTGCAGATAACGCCACTGTTACTGATTCTGAACATTATTATCGTCAAGGCATTGACAAAACCGTAATGACAGTTTTTTATCAAATCTTTATTCAAAGTGTGTTGACCTACAATTTTCTATGTTGGTATGGAGATCTGTCTCATCGCAACAAAAACAGACTTTTTAAAATTGTTAATACTGCTCGCAAAATTTCTGGAGTGTATTTCGAATATAGTCAAAAAGGCAGCTAAAATTAGATTTGATAGTTGACATATTTCATCTCACCATTTTGAACTACTTCCTTCTGACTGGCTGTCGATTACCTTCCCTCAAAACAGAGCTCGACAGTCTTTCATACCATCAAGTATTCAGTGGAATGCAACAAATATTTTGAATCATTATCATGTGATTAGAACAAGAATTATTCAGCCTCTTTACCTATGTGGTTAATTGAATTATATCATGTCAGTTTTATTTGTAAATAGCATTCGTTTTTGAAGCATGTAATTATTGTGTATATTTTTGTGAACTGTGTATATATTCATTTTAAGACAGTTTTAAGTTGTATGAGAATTTCCTCCGGGATAATAAAGTTATATCTTTTTCTTAATATTAGACGTTAACGGCCGTTCATGCTTAGCACACGGCAGACAGTCCGTCAACGTCAATAATTCGAGTTATCGCCCCTTTTCGAGTCCTCGGGTCCTTGAAAATTGACTCGAGTCCAGCTAAACCCGACTCGTCCTCGAGTACTCGAGTACCCGTGGAAGCCCTACAGTACAATGTCTGAAGCTAGTTCTGGTGTTCCCCCATTGTGATATGGCTGGAATTATGCTAAATTTGCGTAAAACCATACTTACTTCCTCTCCCCTTCCTAGCTATGGACGTAGTAGGTCCCGAGTAGTATCTCAGTGCTTGTTGTAAGAGTTGTAATGAGGATCAAGTGGTTACGTGGTGCAGTGCTGTGATGAACTGGTGTTTATGCGGTCAATCACAGGTTTGACTTGTTAAGACAGATTTCATTGTTATCACATGTACTCCAAGATGTCATATTAAGCTTGTTCCGTTCAGGGGATCATTGTGTTTATTGTGAAGACATCTCCAGAAATATAAATACATGCTTTAGATTGAAATATCAAAATATCCAGGACAATGAAAACTGCAGATAGTGTAGGTGTTTACACAAAGATCTATTTCCAGAGCAATGAGTACCTCCAGACTGCCGCCCGATGTCTGCAGATGATGTTGAGGATTGACATGTACCGCTGGGCGTTCGTGGACGTCGAGGGCATCTCTGCGTAAGTAGATGCTGACAGAAGTTAGACAAGATGTGTTCAACGTGTAGACATCACTTGTTTTATGAAACATTTGAGGGTATGATTCAGGATAATAGATAATTGACATTACATGTTGCAGATAAGTAAGTAGATTAAAGAACCACTAAACTTTGTTTTTTGTTACTCTTTTAACCATTACATATGAAAGATTTGTGGTTAGTCTTATGCGGAACACCAAATTTATTCTTTAAAAACTTGTGGTTAATTAATACCGAGCGATTAAAAGTGGCCAAAAAGTCGCCTGCTTCCCTCTCGCCCGCCAACGAAACCACAGACAGGTTACGTAACTCTGTCGCCAGAGCACTGCATTGACGTCATATGAGGAACGATTTTCAGTTAGTTGTATAGAAATGTGTAGCACGCTCATCATTTTGATGATTTCGACATCAACGGCGTTATATGCCGAATCGTTGCTTTGTCGCCAATTGCTCTTAGGGTCGGGCGATGGTGTCCCTATGCACAGATTTCACAGGACCCCCGCAGTTCGGTGCTAAATGGGTTATATTTGTGAGTGCGGTTAGGCGTTGTGGAAGCCTGAAACGATATCTTACTTGTGTTCAGATCGCTTCATCGGAAGTTAAAGAATCAAAACTACTTACTAGTTGTAGTAAAATATGCATATGATTGATGACCATAAAGATTTTCTATGACACAACTTGTAACATAACGATTTCTTCCTCGAAGTGAGGTTGTGGTCGAAGTAACAATAATATTGTAAGTAGTATTATATTGGCACCCACCTCGCTGCCGCGAGAGAAATTGTTATGATATACGCTATGTCATGCAAAATCCTATTGGCCATCAATAAAATACATATTTTACTACCAGTAGAAAGTAGTTTTGATTTTGTAACTCGGTGAAAACAAACCTAAATATCATTTATCCTCAGACTGGCGGATGTTCCCGACAGGGCGCCGCCATTTTTAAAAAATAAAAAAATCTGTTAGATTCTTTTTCAGAAGAAGTCCTCCTTGGGGTACTTATAAGCATTAAAATGTCCATTTTGAAACCTACGACAGTTGTAACTATATTTCAATAAAAATATTTACAAAACGAAAAACCGTTCTGCATTTATGAGACCAGGTTCTACAGGGCCCCAGGGTTCTACCGCAAGAGCAGGTAACTCTAGCCGACAACCCTCAGACCTCACTTTTCATGCTGTCGTCTCAGAAGACAGACGTGCGTGTAGTTCATTGTGAAAAGAAATCAAAATGAGTGTTACAGAATCAACTAATGTATGTATGGTTCCTCTTTTTCTCGCATCGGGCTTTAAGTGGAATTGTAGGTTGATTTTTTCATTCATGATTGTTGTAACTTAGTCGGACAGGCTCCATTTTCCAGCCATGCGTGGCAGGCAAGATGGCGGTCGGTTTGGCTTCCTTCTGTCCTACGGTGTAACTTTTTTAAGTTACATCGCTAGGGGGGAGGGTAATTTCTTATTATTACTATGGTAGGCTTGCCTAACGTTTACACTTTCAGCAAAAGGTGAGTTGGGGTAAGTTTTTTCATATAACATTTACGAGACGAGTGTATTTATGCCTCAGTCGCCCTGGGAGGGTCATCTAGCCATAGCATACGCCTTCGCCAGGGTCGGGCGTCAAAGCCTCCCTTTACTTCTAACAACCAGGTGTTGAAGTCGGTCTATCGTTCCTTTGAGGAACAATACCGTAACGCCGTTCAACACCTAAAGGTTTCAGTCCACTCAGCATACCTCTCGGCCCTCACGGAGGTGCATTCACATCTGGCACGCGACGCCATTCGGTCGTGCGCTAGCCAGATGATGTCTGCGGTCATGGGCCTCCGTCGGTTGTGGCTGTCTGTGGCCAGATACTCACCGGCTACACAGCAGGCGCTATTGTCTTTGCCGTTCAGGATGGGCTCAACCCTGTTCCCGGGGGCATTGACAGTGGTCAGGGAGGCCGCGGAGGCGGTTAGCCAGTTTAAGGACTCTAAGCCCTTACTGAACAACCCCTCACTGCTCGCCCGGCCTTCCGCCCTGCTCCTCAGCTTGCCTTCCTCTTCAGGAAAGGAAGCGCGAAGTGGACGGCTCCACTTCAGGCACGAGGCAAGGGCAAGGGTAGAAGGTAGGGGCAAGGCTGCCGCCTCTCTCAGCAGCATTTTCAGAGGAAGGGGAAGTCGGCCCGGCTTCCCAGTGTAAGCATTCCTCCGAGCCCTTGTTGATCCCGCACAAGCAGTTGTTACACTGCCGACTGCCGGGATTCACTGTCTCTTACCCGACGTCCCTGTAGGGCCGGCTACCTCTCTTCCTTTCGGAATGGGAGAAAGCCACATCAAATCCCTGGGTCCTGTCCACACTCAGGGATGGGCATATGCCACAGTGGAAGCGCAGGCCCTCCTCCTTTCTCTCGATTCGTTGCACGCCAGTGCCGAACTCTCAGGAAAAGGCCGATGTTCTCCGTGCGAGGTCAGGCGTTGCTGGACAAGGCAGCCATCGAGGTGGTTCGAGGGCCAGGAAAAATTTAGGGTTTTACTCAACCTATTTCCTGGTTACCAAGAAGGACGGAGGGTTTAGACCCATTCTCAATTTAAAGGGTCTGAACAGTTTGCTAGAGGTACCGCCCTTCAAGATGGAGACACTGCGCGTTCGGTGATCTCATCTGTGGAGGCAGGGGATTGGCTTCGCCAATCGACCTCAAGGGCGCCGATACCTTCATGTACCCACGCACCTCGAAGTTCAGGAAATACCTCGGGTTTTCCTTCGACGGGGAGAGTGCTATCAGTTTCGTGTGCTCCTTCGGCATCTCCACGCCAAGGGTGTTCACAAAACTCATGCTAGTGCCAGCTCAAGTCGCCAGGGCACAGGGCAACTTTTGTTACCCGTGCATCTGGACGACTGGCTGCTCAGGCAGCTTTCCACTCACTTGAGTCGGGAATCCACACAGACAGTGATGGATATTCTCACCAGGTTGGGTTGGGTCATCAACCTCAAGAAATCCGAAGCTGGTTCCATCCCAGGATCAGGTTTTCTTGGGGGCGGGTCGAGACACAGCAGGGCTTAGTCTCTCTGTCTCAGGACCGCATTTCCAAAGTACAGCGGGTTGTTGTACAATTCCTTCAGTCCCCAGGGCCTCAGCACGCAAGATGGCTTCAGTTGCTAGGCAACATGGCGGCGGCAGTGGATGTAGTTTAGCGATGCGCGCGTCTGAGGATGCGCCAATTCAGCAAGCGTTAGCACAGCTGTGGTCACACTCGGGGAGTTACGAGACTATCCTCCTAACTCCAGAGTGGCTTCATCCTCACCTCAGGTGGTGGACCCGACACCGGGAATCTAGTCAGGGGTATCCTCTGGAGACCCGGTGCCTACGCTCACGCGATTCAGGACGGACGCCCTCACAGAGTGGGGGGTCCTAGGGGACCTCACAGCTTCGGACTTTGGTCCGTGAGCAGGCGACCTTACACATCAACGTGTTAGAATTGAGAGCGGTCCGCCCGGGTATTCCCTAACGCTTCATGGAACAGGTTCGAACCGTGTGGTTCGTCTAGAAATGGACAATCAAACGGCGATGTCCTATATCCTGAAGCAGGGCGTATCGGTGTCTCCGCCACTCCTCCAGGAGGCGTGGCAGTTTCTGCTGTGGTGCGACCGGTTCAACACACGGGTATTACCTGTGTATCTCCCGGGAGGACAACGTGCGGCAGATGCACTCTCACGTCGTATCCTGGCCCCTCACGAAGGGAGTTACTTTCCACCGGGAGATATTCGGGCTATCTCCCAGTTGTTCGGGTCGCTCCAGGTGGATCTGTTTGCCTCTGGGGTGATTTAACCAGACTCCGGTGTTTGCTCTCGGATCCCGGATCCGGGCGCCATCGCCCGATGCCTTCCAGCTAGATTGGGACGGACAGGGTCCTGTGGCGTTCCCACCGAGCACCTTCTGATTCCCAGAGTCCTATCGCAGCTAGCCACCCAACCAGCGACTACTTGTGCTTCTTGCACCTCTGTGGTCGCCTCAACGCTGGTTCCCTGTAATACTCAGATCGCTAGTACAGCCTCCGGTGCTGTTACCGATGCGCGACCGGACCTCCTATCCCAGGAAGGCTAGCCACACCGGATCCATGGATCCAGTGGGTGGCTTGGCCACTGTCAGGAGTCAGCCTCGCGTGAGAGCGTGAATTCCTGCACCAGTTGCAGACACAATTCTGGCTTCGCGGAGGGATTCGACTAACTTACAGTATGAGGATAGATGGGCCTGTTATGCGCGCTGGTGTGGAAACAGAGGGATACTTGATCCTTTCTTCGACTGTAGTCGAAGTTTTGGAGTTTTACAGTCCGGTTAGAAGCCGGCCTAGCCGTGTCTACTATCCGAGGCTACTCCACAGCTATTTCAGCTTTCCACATTCCTACCGAGGGTGCCCTTTTAGGACAACACCCTCTGGTTCAGCGTTGCTTAGCAGGTGTGGACAGAGTGCGCCCGTCAGTCCGTCGGGACCAGTCCACCATGGAGCTGTCCATCGCTTTAGATTGGCTATCTAGTCCTTTCTTCACGATGATAGGTCGGGATAACCTTCAACTATTAAGTTGGAAAGCGGCATTTTTGGTGGCCATTACTTCAGGTAGACGGGTGGGAGACATTCATGGCTATGTCTTCAGACCCGAGCTTACCGCTTTTCATAAGGATAGGGTAAGTATTCTTTACCTGATTCCTACCGCCCAAAAATCGATGTCAAAGCCGCTTCATGTCACCGCCCTATTGATTTACCTGCTCTTTACGCTTCCTGCTTGCCTGGTAGCAGCGCATGCAGTACATAATGTTGATGTATGCGTGAAGACACTTAAGACGATGTCAAGAGAACACAATCCGTAAAGATAAGCAGTTATTCTGCTGTTACGGGGCGTAAAGTAGGTCACCCAGTTACCAATACACAGACCATATCGAGGTGGATCGTATCGGCAATATGTATGGGTTACATATACACAAGGGTATGACTCCCCAGAGGGTTTAAGGCTCATCGGTTCGAAAGCAGCTGCCACGCCCAAAGCCGTTATGCGGCTGCTCTGCCCATTGAGAGATATGTTCTCGCGGCTATTTGGAGCCGACCGAGCATCCGCTCATTCGCCATGGCTATCAGCTGGACAAACATTCGCTGCGGCCGCTGCTCGGTTTGGCCAGACGATTCTCCACAGTGGACAGAGTAGCACGCCCAGGCCGATAGTGCTTCCGTGGCTGATTTACTCATTGTTTTATACTGGTGTACGGGTATATTCTCCCTATTTTGCACCGGTGAAGGTATGTGGTATGTTTTATTTCCGCTCTTTGGCATCGGTGCCTTTGGCTTCTATTTTCCATTTTTCCCCAGCTTTTGGCTAGCGGTGTGCATGGACAGTTTGTTTTGGCTTAGTCCCTAGTTTTACCTCGCACTCCACCAATCAGGATGGGAGGTGTAGTTTTTATCTTGGGGTGTGTACCGATTGACCAATGGGCACTAAGCTTTGACCTCCCAGGGTCTCAGCCTTTAGTCAGCCACCTTGATTGACATTGGGCGGACACGCGGACTGGGTAAGTGTGATTTCTATTTTCATACGGCTGTACTAACGCTATAAGCGCTCGACCAGTGTGTCAGACAGAATGCCACTCCCGGTTTTCTCTGATCTTGTGGAGTCTGTTTTATGCTTATAAGTACCCCAAGGAGGACTTCTTCTGAAAAGAATTATACAAACCTGTAGAGGTTATGAATTCTTTTGAAGAAAGTCCTCCTTGAATGCAGCCACCCGCCCCTCATTCTGTCTGATCCGTTCAGCATGAAAAGTGAGGCGAGGTTGTCGGCCAGAGTTACTGCTCAGTGCGGTAAATCAGCTGGGGCCCTGTAGGGGTGGTCTCATAACGCAGAACGGTGTTTCGCTTTTGTAAATATTTTTATTGAAATATAGTTACAACTGTCGTAGGTTTCAAAATGGACATTTTAATGCTTATAAGTACCCCAAGGAGGACTTTCTTCAAAGAATTCATAACCTCTACAGGTTTGTATAAATTAATGAGATTATAGTTTGTTTTCATCAAGTTAGAAAATCAAGACTACTTTCTACTCGTTGTTAAATAAGTATTGGAATCATAACCAAACGGATTTTGCATGACACAACTTATAACATAACGATTTCTTCCACGGAAGCGAGGTGGGGGTCGAAGTCACAATACTGGGCGCGATAAATTTCTTTGCTACATTCCCATGGTTAATGTCCACTCACCAGTATGTAGATACTAGTCAATGTGCGTCTTTATATTTGGTCTTATAATCCTAATTAGTTTATTATCACACTTGTATGCATTTTGAAACTAAATAAAAAGCAGACGATCTGCTGATACTTATAGTGAATTTATAACAGAACTGTAATATCTAGACATTTTATAGTTTGCCAATGTGAATCATAATTCGCGACACACACCCTAGTGCATGTTGTCTGTCTCATTACACTTCACGGGTGAAAACAATGATTCTGTTGAATGCTACGACAAAATGAATAAAAACAAAATGCAAATTTTAAAATTAAAACAGATTAAAGTTATAGAACAATATCAGGCCATTACCTTGTTCGAGAATGTATCCATTAATATCCACAAAACTGTTCCAAATGATGTGTCTTTTAACAGTTTAATATACCTAAAAAAGTGATAAATCTTTTCAGGTATTGGTGTATAGTCTCATTGGTCACCCAAGATAGCACACCTGGCAACTAATTGCATAATGTCTGCCTTTCTTTAAAAACAGTAATTTAGTTAGCCAATAATGGGCAATCAATCAATGTATTGCGGTTAATCCTTTGAAAGAAGGACGTTGTTTTACGCAGACACTTACCGACACGACAGAGTGTATTCAGTATAGATTAGTAAATCTACATGCGTAAACACTACCTTTTGACAATCTCAGCTGTGTAAGATAAAAGTAATTAATCAATCAGCGTGTTATCGGTTAATCCTTTGATCGATGTTTATAATGTTGAATATTTACTCCAGACACAAGAAATGCCAAATGGGAACCTTTGTTGGGTAATCTAAGTGTGTTACCACTAATTATACCTGTTATAAATTCATTAACTGACCATCAAGTGAATGATGACAAATAACATGTGTAGGTTTATACCTTAAATATTTTCTAAGTTGCTACATCAGAATATAGTTGGCAAAATGAAACATACCTATGATGAAAACCTGTTTTCTTGAAATCCTTCAGCTGATACCAAAGTCTAGTAAATTGTTGTTTGGCCTAGTACCCATAACATAATAGTCCATGCTAAAATCTAATTAAAACTTATGCCAAGAGATAGTTTTGCTCCTATATTTAGATATCCAGAATTTGAGATGACCTTGCCACTTCCTGGTGCCAATAAGATTCTGTAATGCTTCTCTTGTTTGATTTAAATAATCACTGTGTTTTAAAACAAGCCAACAAATCTGAACATGGTAGTGTGTTGTTTGGAAGAAATACTGTATCATATTGTAATATAAGTTTATGACCTTGACTCATGGACCTTCCATGACTGTTCCAGGATCGTATCTGTGTTGGCTGGCAGCAAGGTGGGCTTCCAGATTCAGTACCAGCTGACCTTCTGTCTGTGGTGCCTGACCTTCAACAGCACGCTGGCAGAACGCATGGCCAGGTTACGTCTCAGTGGGAATCTTACAATCTTGAGATGCAGTTCTTCAGCTTTTGCCCAGTCCAGAGACAGGAAGAGAAATGGACTCTATTATTTTAGATATCTTTCACATTGGTTTTGTTGATAGATTGTGTCAGTCTGTGTAGAATCATCTTTGTGACTGGTTTAGTAATGTTTAAGTATTATCATAAAGGTGGGGACCAGAAATAGGCATCATACATGGTCGCTATGTGGGGAATGTAACTTTGGCCTTGAGGTGTGACAAGCAACGGCGAACCCCACTGTCCCTTATGTACAGAAAGGGATTTCGACACGTAGGCTGTGGGGTGAGAGTCAAGAAATTATATCCATCCCTTAGGTTACTTTGAATGATATGTTTTGGTGGACTTGTCAGCCTCTCCAAAATAGCTGTCAACTGCTTTGTTATGATTTTGTCTTCACCATTCACTGTCCCTTTTTTTCTGAAATTCTGTGGAAAGTTTCTTGGACAATTTCCTCTCAGTTTGATTTTGAGATGATCCTTTGAAATACATTCAGCATTTCATTTTGCGTGTTTCTTCTCTGGTCCCTAGATACAATATCATCCCCATCCTGGCCGACATCCTCAGTGAGTCCGTCAAGGAGAAAGTCACCAGGATAATCCTAGCCACTTTCAGGGTAGGTACAGCTTATGCACAAACAGGTACAGTGTTGGTATCAAGAGATGCCATTTTTACCTGCATCACACCTTCTTTTCGTATTGATCCCAAACATTCTAATAGTCAAGAGAAGGTAAAGAACACCCAACCCTAATGTTTTCATATATATATATATAATTAACGTCACAGAAGCTGTTTGCTGCAAGCACCCTTTCGATTGTTGGAGTTATTTAACATGTTTTCAGTAGTAGATTACTTGAACCTGTTCAAATGAAGGGAAATCTGACTGTCTCCACTGTGGTTATAGAATCTATTAGAGAAGCCAGAGGACCGTGATATCGTGCAGGACCACGCCCTGTCCATGGTGCAGTGTAAGGTCCTCAAACAGCTGGAGCTTCTGGATGGGCGCAAGTTTGATGACCAGGACATTGTCGACGACCTCGCGTACCTCATTGTCGACGACCTCGCGTACCTCAATGAGAAGCTACAGCGCTCAGTGGCTGACCTCAGGTGGGTGGTGCTGATTGAATCTTTAATCATTCATTTGAATAAGATGCCTGATTTAAAATATCTAAACATACTGTGATGTGAAGGTTTTAAAACAGATGGTTTAATGTCTGGATTTTATGTGTTTCCAGCTCATTTGATGAGTATTCTACTGAAGTAAAATCGGGCCGCCTTGAGTGGAGCCCAGTCCACAAGTCAGACAGGTTCTGGCGGGAGAATGCCATCAGGCTCAATGAGAAGAGTTATGAACTGCTCAAGTAAGTCTCAGCACAATGAAATAGTGTAACGTCCTTCTTTTTATGTGACATTTCTGTTGTGATAAGACACAATCTATGTTTGTACATTCAGTCACTAAGTTTTGGCATATAAATGGATGGATCCCTTTGGGTATTTCATGTTAGAACTCACCTATATTCCATTATATGATGGTGGTCTTTAAATAGTCGAGTCTGGACCAGACAATCCAGTGATTGAAATAACATCATAAGCATCAAACTATGCATCTTTGATGTCCTGTGTTAACCAAGTCAGTGAGCCAGACCACCAACCCCATTACTCGCCTCTTACAACAAGCATAGGTTGCTGGAGATCAATTCTAACCCGAATCTTCACCATTTGGTCCTAAGAAGTGACTTGGTAGATTGATAGGTGAGGCTCTATGACTATCTAAGGCAGCATTCTTAGTTTGTACTTTATTGGTTGTTCATACACTGGTGTATGTGGCAATCACAATTTTGATGGCTCTGACCACATATATTTAGTACAGAGTCCTCTGGATCGAAAATCTAGAAGAATCATGATTTCCTGATACTGACCTTAACAATGACCGTTTCCAGGATACTTGTGCGTCTGCTGGAGACAAGTAAGGACCCTTTAATCCTGTCTGTAGCAGCACATGACATTGGCGAGTACGTCCGATACTACCCAAGAGGCAAGAAGTAAGTGGGGACTTATCAGGTCATGTTACCATCCACCAACTGTTTCCAATGTTTTGTGTGTGTTAATCAGATATGAAAGTGTGATATCTTCTTCAATTCATGTGCATTAGATGCCAATGTACACAAAAAACAAAATCACAAGGCCTCAACTCTTCTTGACAGGAGAGGGCCTATATTTGGCCTTATATGTTTAATTTGAGTGTATGCATGGTATGTGTTCTGAGTTAAGTAGGGCGTCAACAAATGACACCCTCTAAATAGATCAGACATTGGCCTAAACATATGGTTTATGTAACATAGTGAACAGTGTCTGTTACAAAACTGTGCTAAGCACAAGTTTAAATCCCATCATACATGTACTCTTAGCATAGTAGTATTTGAGGAATTAAATTCTCAACCTTTAAAAGATTCTTTAGTTTTGCTACAAATTGAAACTGAATTTAGCAGACTAAAAATATAAAAATAGTTAACAATAACGTCTGAGTGAAGCATCATTACCTACAGACATTTGGGATTAATGAAAAAAAGCTGTCACAAGTACTCTGGACTAGTGTCTAAAAAGAATGTCTAAGTCTGTATACATAGGTGCATGTTCTCCTGCAGTGTGATAGAACAGCTGGGGGCCAAGCACATCGTCATGCAGTACCTCAGCCACGAAGACCCCAACGTCAGATATGAGGCACTCATTGCTGTACAGAAGCTGATGGTCCACAACTGGTGAGTTGTAGGAATGTCTGTATGCCTTAGTCAGTGTCCTACCACATATGTTCCCTGTCTTTATTACGGAGGACAACATTTCTAGGTCTCCAAAAAGGACTGATAACATCCAAGTTTGGTTGTTGAAAGGATCTGGAATATATGTTTGAGTGATCAGTGCTGAAAACAGTCATTTACATTGTCATTCTGTCATTGTAGTAGACCGAGTGAGTGGAAATGATTTGATGCCATAGTTAGCATTATTCCAGCAATATCATGGCAGGGACACTAGAAATAGGCGTCACACATTGTACCCATGTGGAGGATCAAATATGGGGAGTCGGAGTGAAAAAGCAAATGCATTACCCACTAAGCTAACCCAAAGTGTAATAGGGTGATGTCCTGTGTATATGCTGAGATTCCTGTAAGTAATTCCTAATAAGATTTGCTGAAGGTTAAGTAACACAGGGCTATGAGTGTGACTGAACCTACTGTTGTAATTCAGGCTGTGTGGTGATATGATGACTATCAGGATACATCCTGGAGAAATACCAAACGAACAATTTCCTTCATGTTTCAGGGAATACTTAGGCAAACAGTTGGAGGCACCAAAGACGGACACACCAGTAATGTCAGCTGCAAAAGCATAGATGAACATCGACAACATGAGCACAACATAGCCTGTAGAACAGTCTCAGTATTCACCTGGTGCAGTAGGAGATCAGAACTAAATATTAACCTCAACAGTAATGAGCTTAGTATTGTACACAGTAGTGTTGGCACATGCTGGTCTGTAGTCTGTGTAGAGACAACATGGTAGAACTCGACTGATCAGTATGTCTAACCATTGCAGTCCCTGAACAGGAAGTGTTCTGGATTATCTAGGATAAGTAAGTGCCCTTAGCTACTGTGTACGAATGGTATGTTAGTGTCAAGAGATTGAATCAAATGTTTTATCTTAGTGCTATATCAGTCATTACTTTGACCGTTTTGAGTATGTATTGACATTCTTCGCAATATTGGGGTTGTACAGCAATGTGTTAAGGAGATGTATCTTTCATGATAACCTGGAACTTTTAGTCATGCTCTGGTTGCCATGGTGCCTGGTAGACATGGTTTGAAGTATGTAACCCCTCAGCTGAAGACAGCTGGATCCTGGAGTTCCAGGGAATATCAGTAGATAATTGGTAATATTTGATTAGGTCATTTCAGCTGCAATATGTTTATCCTGAATTAATATTAACCCTTTGTTTCTTTGATGATTAGTGCTCAAAACGTTTCATATGTTTTCAAATAGCTTGTCTAGTTAGTGAGTGTATCTACTCTTCAGGGGTAATGGGTATATTTCTTACAAATCTTCAGTTATTTGAAAGGATTTTTTTAAAACTGTAAACATTTTTCAAAGTAGACTTTACTATTTATTGCTATTCAGATATGCCATATGTAGGGTATTAAAGACTGGCCACTTCTACTAGCTTGTGTACTGCCATGTCCCAGTATACACAAGGTTCTAGATACACATGTCATAAGGTAGTGGTAAGGGAGTGGTGTAGTTTGGTTGGTGGATACAGGGAACTTGTTTGACATGAATTCCTTGACATGTACATTCCACACGATGTCATGTTGTTTTGGCTGTGAACTATGTTGGTATATGTGTATATATTGGATCTGATTGTCTAGTCAGCTCTGTCTGCATTCTGTATTTGTGCTTATGTATGAAGGGCCTTGTATCTTTTAAAAGTTGGTTTACAAGACATTAGCATAAGATGTGAGTGGTTTAATTTTCTTTAATCACATTTCCTTTTCCAGATGAGTCCAGTAACTAATTAATAAATAAAAATTAACAAAATTGTAAGTCACACGATCACAAGTACAATTGCAAAACAATATTTAAAGATAATTTATTAGGGTTTTTTATTGATAGCATAAAGATATTTGTATGTATTTTTCACCATTTGTTACAAACAGCTGTGAAAAAATATCCTTTTTTTTCTTTTCACCTATAGTAAAACAGAATCAAGACCCACTGGTTCCATTATCATTTTTCAATTTCAGGTGTTCTGCTTTTGTTGGTCAGTCTTGTAAACCAACTAATAAGATGTAAGGCTTAGAGGTAACTCTCCAACAACACAACAGGTGCCACTCCTGTTGAGAGGAAGTACCTGCTCTGTTTTGTCAGATGATGTACATGTACATTTGATCATTCAAGATCAACGTAATAGATTAATTCACCTCATTGATATCAGATCTTTTTCTCCAACACAATGCCTCTCTGTGTGAACATCTGAGGATGCCATCTGAGATTCTGTCAGTGATGAGGCATAAAACTGTAAAGAAATGAAGCTGAATCATTTCAGAAAACTGACATCAAATTGGCATCTTTCCTTCAGATTGATTTTTTTAATCTGCTCAGGGCTCTCCTGACATGACCTGCTATAACAATGTCCTCTGATTTTGACACAAAAATGGATTGTATATTGTAAAAGATCTCATTTACATGTATTTGATTGCCCATGTCTATGTTTTCTGTATCATAGCAACCCTTGTTCACATGGACATTGTGTTGTGGGACAGTTCCCTCATTCTCAAACACATCAGCTATCATCAAAGAACCTGGCTGGCAGAGAAATGTAGCAGCCATGAACAAAATAACTCGACCATCTTGTTATGTGTCAGATCCATGTGGAGTTGATATTTGTAATTACCGTCTTTCTCTGTTATATTATCATGAAATGATCAAGCAAATAAACGATGATTTTTACTTACTGTATTTTGCCTCCTCAAAGTTTTGTATCAGCAGTCACTAGTGATACAAGGCACTAGATGCTGTCCAGTGTGCATTCCTAGATATACCAGGATGTGAGGTTCTGTCAGAACTGATCTTGCCTGTGGGTTTTCCAGTTACACTGATAGCCAACAATCTAAGATGGTGCTAGAGGGGACAAGAAATCAGTAGGTCAGGCTTGGTCATCTTACCTCCATGACATGGATTGTTGTTTATGATATCAGTCACAAGGTGGTATGGTACAGACTTTTTTTCATTATCAGGCTGTTGGCATCAAGATTATGTGTCCTGTGCATGATCTGAAGATCACTGTGGACTGCCCTTCAACATTGACCTGACACACCTTGATATAGCTGGAATGCTTTTAGTAGCAGGATAAACCCAGTTGACTCACTCACGTCTTTGTGAGAGTGAAGGGCATTCAGTACTGTACTCTGCAATTATACTATTTAAAAGAAGTAGAGGATATTCAATAAAACGGCGCCATAACTATTGATATGTTATATCTTTCCGTGTGCTCTTGCGTTGTCATCGTGAGACAAAAAACGATGTCCCTGTCGGGCCCCATGCCACCATGTGTACGTCCAGGATGTTGTCACGGTAGTACTCCTCAGTGACTTGAATAACGTGTATCGTCTTCTGCCAGTCACAGTTATCCCAACCAGGGAGACTATCCCTGTCCTAACTCACACCATTACTGATCTATTCACAAAATTACTGATCCATCACCCACCTAACGTTAACGGCACGAAGCCGCTTATTCCGCCTGCGCCACACACTGTTGCTCCTGTCAAGAAAGTCGAATGTAAACCTTGATTCATCCGTAAAAATAAGGTTTGCCCAACGACGATTGGTCCCGCGCTATCGCTCTTGACACCAACGACGTCTTGCAGTAGTGTCACGGTCCGTCAGTGGTGGGAAAACACGTGGACGTCGGGCATACACGTTCATCTTGTACCCTATTTACAAATTCCCTTGTTACTCACTCTGACACCTGATTCGCTCGTCACGCTGAAGACCCGGGTTCGATTCCTCACATGGGTACAATGTGTGCAGCCCATTTCTGGTGTCCCCCGCCGTGATATTGCTGGAATATTGCTAAAAGCGGCGTAAAACCATACACACTCACACTCACTCTGACACCTGAAGCTATGTGATGCTCATCTCCAATTTGAGAGGCTCTTTCATCACAGTTTCCTAACACAGTAGCGCACGAGGTACCAGTCTTATGCGTCAGGACGACGTCTGTCATCAACCTTATCATGATAATCTGCTTATTATTGTCAATGCACTGTCTTGTTCCAACTTCCAACATGCCAGTTGCACGTATCAGTTCCTGACGTGACAGATGCCCTATTTTAAAAAATAAAGCTTCATTGAGTTTAAAACACAATAGGAACAACTTTCAGTCTGTCTGTTTTTATCATTCAAATAATATACAGTAACACACTGGCACGTTTCACTCACTCACTTGATAACAAGCAGGGCTATTATTTTAATGACCATCAGCGCAGAGTCGTGTTGGTAAGCTGCAAGAAATCTAGTGGGGCGGGTCGGGTTGGCCACTGATATCAGATGTGGAATACTGAAGGCTGACTATATATGTATCATAAGCC
Source organism: Haliotis rubra (assembly GCF_003918875.1). Lineage (NCBI taxonomy): Eukaryota > Metazoa > Mollusca > Gastropoda > Lepetellida > Haliotidae > Haliotis > Haliotis rubra. Next base: position 836,383 of record NW_025767368.1, on the reverse strand, counting down.
ACTACGTGGCAACGTGGCAGTGATTCGCCATAGCGTTAAACAGTATCCTTTGCGTTAGTCGAGACTTGACCCTCAGACAGCTACTGTCCTAAGATACCTAGCCATTGGTCTATTCTATTATCATCGTGTATGTATTTTAACGTCATAAAACACGTGATGTGAACATAAAGATGGACTTTGGATATTGAAGAACATATTTCCCAAATCTTATAAACTGTGGAGACTTGGTTTAATGAACGCTTTTATTTGACCATGGGCACTATTTGAGTTGAGCAGTCATTGTACAAGCACAGTGTCTGGTTGCCTAGCCAACAATACAGCCGCCGGGTGATGTGCAGCCAGAACACAGATTGCAATATTTCGGACAATAGTTTTTAGCTCCATCTGGGTTCTTGCAGATGCCTATGGATCCGTCGAGGACTTTGCAGTCGACACCAGGGCTGTCGACACACGCTGCAATGGTGGTGCTTGGTGTATGATGGCCGGGGAGGTGAGTGGGCGGTGTGTAATCTGGAGGAATGGAACATGCTTTAACTAACGCCTGAAATAATGACTTTGTTCAGTGGATTTAAAACAGCTTTGAACAGTATTTCAGTTATGTGGAGGAAGGAACCATCTAAATGTTTGCCACGTTGGTTTAACAAACTTGCACAAGTGTAGTGCTGATAGATTAAATAGCATAACTAAGGCGTATCGGGGAATCGAACCTGTGATGAGCAGATCCTGGTACGAACCAAGGGTTGCAATTAGGGACCGTTCATAATTTATGGCTAGGGGTGTGGGGTGTGTGATGATGATTTTGGTGAGCTAGGGTGTCACCCATTTTGTTCTGGCGAGCTGGGGAGGTCATCAATTTTGTACACACGTACTGGGGTGGGTGGGTGTTTAATCAATTTTGTACATAAAAATATGTTTAAAATTATGCTTAGAAATTATGGGGGTGGGGGTGGGGTTTAATTGATTTTGTACATGACATGCAGGGGTCACTTATTTTGTGGATAAAATTTAGGAGGGTCATTCACATTGTACAAGCCTCTCCATAAAAATCATCCATAAATTATGAACGGTCCCTTATATTGCACGTTTATACCTGGTATGATTCCCAGGTGCATACAGCGTGTAAACAGTTCGTAATCCGTGATTAGCATTATCTCTCCTCCTCCTCCCCCTCCCCTCCCCCGTGATATTGCTTGGACATTTAGGAGGGCGTCTTGAGCCCACTCACTTGCTCATCCCTGACTTAATCAGGTTTCGGACTAGTTTACACGTGTTACACTTACGAAGAGGTAGTTTAGTGAAGTAGTAGCCTCCCTGGAAGGCATAAGAAGACACGCCATCATAGCCGTACACTTGCACCATGAAGTTGTCGTCTGCTTCCACGTTGTGGTTGCCAGGGGGGATGGAAATAGTGGCCACAGAATACCCAAGATCCCTCACTCGTTGCCATTTTGAAGGATCTACTGTAGACCCGTCTAGGGTTAGATAGGGCGCTGAATCGCTTTTTGCCACGATATTTATGTAGCTGAGGAAGAATTTGGATGTCGGGTTGTCCATGGTGGAGAAGGTGTAGTTCCAGCCGTAGCTATTCACAGCCGGGATCGGGAGGCTGAAGGGTGTTGAACTACCATCATACTGAATGACATGGATACGATTGTTGCTGAATATCTCCATAGTTGTACCATCGGGAATCGTGTAGTCCCTGAAGTCGCCTTTGTCGATGTCAATCTGGTAGCTGTGGACGGTGAAGTCTTTGTGGTGCTCATACAAGTAGATGTGAGTGGAGTCAAAGGGTGCCATTACCTTCACTTTGTAGTTACTGTTGTCAAATACGTCGGGGACGATGAAACGAGTCCCGAGCAACTCGTTTGGTATAACCTGCAACACACACGTTTAGTGAGTGAGTTTGATTTAACGTCGCTTTGGACAGTATTTAAACCGGAAGCATTGCAGGCCTCTAGCACACTGGTGAACCCCACGGGTATAGTGCTGGCACACCTGGAAACACGATCAGGGTGAACCGGGTTTCCAACTTGCGATAAGGTTCTGAAGGGCCCAAGAGTGCCCAGGTGCCCAAGTTAGCAAAGCTAATTGCTGCCTAAGACGCCTGGATAACCCGTACCTATCAACGGATAATATTTCTAAATATGACTGTTTATGTACCAAGATGGTTGAATGCAATCAACACCAACATGTTTGTAAACAGCGAAAACTTCTGAATGTGAAATTCACAGGCCAAAAGTCTAAACAAATACAACACAGACATGATAATTTCCAACTGATTAGACAATAAAGGTCGTCATTCAAGCACAGTATATAAACCGGACTAAATGCCATAGATCAGTCTCATATGCCACCCGCTCTACACATCGGCCATATAGCAGTCATCGACCCAACATACAAGCCATAGATCATTCTCATAGGCCACCCGCTCTACACATCGGCCATATAGCAGTCTCATATGCCATCCGCTCTACACATCGGCCATATAGCAGTCCCAAAGGTCAGCGACCCAACATACAAGCCATAGATCAGGCACAAAGGCCATCGACCCAACATACAAGCCATAGATCAGGCACAAAGGCCATTGACCCAGCACACAAGCCATAGATCATGCACAACACACAAGTCATAGATCAGTGACAAAGACCATCGACCAAACACACAAGCCATAGATCAGGCACAAAAGCCATCGACCCAACATACAAGCCATAGATCAGGCACAAAGGCCATTGACCCAACATACAAGCCATAGATCAGTGACAAAGGCCATCGACCCAACACACACGCCATGGAGCATGCACAAAAGGCCATTGACCCAACACACAAGCCATAGATCATGCACAACACACAAGTCATAGATCAGTGACAAAGACCATCGACCCAACACACAAGCCATAGATCATGCACAACACACAAGTCATAGATCAGTGACAAAGGCCATTGACCCAACACACAAGCCATAGATCATGCACAACACACAAGCCATAGATCAGCGACAAAGGCCATCGACCCAACACAAGTCATAGATCAGTCATAGATGAGTGACAAAGACCATCGATCCCAACAACACACAAGTCATAGATCAGGCACAAAAGCCATCGCAACATCGACCCAACAAGCCACGGCCAGATCAGTGACAAAGGCCATCGACCCAACACACAAGCAATAGATCAGTGACAAAGGCCATCGACCCAACACACAAGCCATAGATCATGCACAACACACAAGTCATAGATCGTGACAAAGACCATCGACCCAACACACAAGTCATAGATCAGTGACAAAGGCCATCGACCCAACATACAAGCCATAAATCAGTGACAAAGGCCATCGACCCAGTGACAAAGGCCATCGACCCAACACACACAAGTCATAGATCAGTGACAAAGGCCATCGACCCAACACACAAGCCATCATGTGACACCATCGACAACACACAAGTCATAGATCAGTGACAAAGGCCATCGACCCAACATACAAGCCATAGATCAGTGACAAAGGCCATCGACCCAACAGCCATAACACATACAAGTCATAGATCAAAGGCCATCGACCAACACACAAGTCATAGATCAGTGACAAGGCCATCGACCCCACACACATGAATCAACACACAGGCCAGCTACATAGATCAGTGACAAAGGCCATCGACCCAACACACAAGTCATAGATCAGTGACAAAGGCCATCGACCCAACACACAAGCCATAGATCAGTGACAAAGGCCATAGATCAGGCACACAAGCCATAAATCAGACACAAAGGCCATCGACCCAACACACAAGCCATAGATCAGACACTAAAGGCCATCGACCCAACATACAAGCCATAAATCAGGCACAAAGGCCATCGATCAGCCAAACATGACCAATCAGACAAAAAGACATCGACCCACACACAAAGGCCATAGATTGGAGCCTAACTCTACACCAGCCACAGTCCAGGGCCTAGATTTTCGAAGCTCTCTTAGAGCTAAGATAGTCGTAAGTGCCATACATTAACATCAACTTACGACTATCTTTGCTCTAACAGAACTTCGAAAATCTAGGCCCAGGTCTTCTGTTAAGGCAGCCAACACAAAGACATGCTCTAGGCACTAGACACAACCCACCTGCTCAATAAAGTGATCACACCCGGCGGACTTGGTAGTGTAATAGCATGAAGACCCAGAATAAACTGCCACCGGCTGACTGGCGTTTATAGCGGTGCCAGTAAAGTCACACGCAGACCTTGTAGAGAAGGCAGAAATGATCTGGAAGACGTCCGACTTTCCAAGAGTTTCTGTGAAAGTGCTGCCACCTTTATATGTCTGTCCCTTGTATTTAACGCTGCAGGTAGACGCCAGTGTCACTTTCACATCAGTATTGGCTGTAATTCCTACAACGAGGATGACGGGGTTTTTAGTTGGCGTTGGAACGACGTAGTCCGTAGACAGTGCTGACACAGGCAGGATTTCTGCAGCGTCGGCCGCGGAGGCGTTGACGTTGTCGTTCATGGCGTACACAGAAATGTCCACATCAGAAGTTATGGTGATTCCCCGCTGCTCTAGGGTCATGGTATTGGGCATCTCGGACTGGTTTGGGATGTCAACTCGGAGGGTAGTTCCAGCTGTCAGGTTGTGGGTGGCCTTCCAGGGTGGGGCATTCCCCACCGCTAACATGCTCAGATCCACCGTGCCGTCCCCTTCGGGTGATACGAACACATAGTTGGCCGTGGTGTTGCTCTCCCCCACGCCATAGTTGAACATGAAGGCGGCCATGAACTCTTTTCCTTTGGAGAAACCTCCATCTGTAAGCAGTCATGGGATAATTCATAAAGTACCCTAACTGAATCAGTAATCCATATTCATCCAGAATATAGCTAGTCTGGTTCTGTCAACATATACACATTGAGTACCTTGATGTAAAAGCAAATGACAACACATCAAATTGGTTTTGAATGTACTCCAGAATATTAAGGTACTTAATACTGGATGAGCTTTAGAACCATTTATATGTTAACATTTTATTTAACCTTTACTATGATTTGGAAAACCTTTGCTGGCATTGACCTACTGTCTGTGTGTATATTTATCTGTTAATGTATTTGCTCTGGGTTGAGTGTACCTTATTTGTTAAGGACCAACTTGCAACCCGTGAAGGTCCGGGTTAGAATGAACCTTCAGTAACCCATGCTTGTCGTAAGAGGCGACCAACGGGATCGGGTGGTCAGACTCGCTGGCTTGGTTGACACATGTCATCGGTTCCCAATTGCGCAGATCGATTCTCATGCTGTTGATCCCTGAACTGTCTGGTCCAGACTCGATTATTTACAGACCGCCGCCATATGGCTGGAATATTGCTGAGTGGGGCGTCAAACTAAACTCATTCACTCACCAACTTGCATTACAATCAGTAATACGTTATGCGACCAAGACCTATATTGATTTGGTAGTAGACATAAACTAAATTTCCAAACGTTATCATGTTATTAAAGCCAAGCTCATCACGTGCATAAAGGGGAATACATGTACGTGCTATGGAAAACGTATGTCTCCAGTGAAATTGGAACCAGTACAGTGTGTGACAGCCGGGATAACTTGGAACATAATTTGCCTTATTGATTAATACGGTCTTCTTGTTTACGTAGTCTAATCAATTTGAACAGGTAATATGCACTTACTGACAAAAATGCTGAAAGCCTAATAAAGAAGGAATGAGCGCACGTAGGCTCATCTCAGACGACAGGCATGGGGATCACCCCTCGTTACAATACTCTCTCTCTCTCTCTCTCACACACACGCACACTCAAACTCAGATCACACACTCAGTTCTCTCTCTCTCTCTCTCTCTCTCTCTCTCACACACACACACACACACACACACACACACATACCAGTACAATACAGTATTGACCTCATACTTTTCTCATAACCTTTGCCTTACATAAGCAATAATGTATTTAATACGTGGTCATTACAACGACGTTTGAAGCTTAGAAGCTACGTTAGCCAATTCCTAAGTGGTCTATATTGGTTATTTACCGGATTGGATCATTGCTTCGAATTTGTTCACCGCTCTCCATATCATGACATTTGTTTTCTCTGGATTCAGTTTTAGACCTATTTTCATTCTAAAGATATTAAAAACGTAAAGACGACATATGTAAATAGATATGTGTCCTCTGTGAGCTTGAAAGACACAGACAGGCTACCTCTAACTATCAGTGGACTGCCATGGCAGTAAGAAGACAGCTGTAGATACTATAAATCTAACGCAGTGTTCAGTAGAATCAAACTGAAATATATTGCATAGAGATAGGTTTACCTGCATCTGCGGCTACTGCCCCGAGCAGAACCAAACCTACCAGTGTTAGTGAACACATGGCCGCTGGTGAACTGGTGGCACCGTGCGAGCTGCCCATCTGTGGTTGTGGCCAACAATATATAGCATATCCTACATGATAAGATATGGGAATTGGCTCTTATCTGACTGAAATAGTTGAGAAGTTACAGTTCACACTAAGGTTAGTGATATTATGGGAGTGTTGTTTAACACCGCTATACTGAATATCATGGCAGGGACTCCAAGACGAGATATACTGGGAGTGGTTTTTTTCGTCTCTGAACCATCTCTGTGGGAACTCCAATAACTTTTACATTACTATTCTAAGCATCGCGACAGGGACTCAAGATGTGATTACAAAATAATGCCCGTGCTCCAAGGTACCTCTGTTTATGGATGCCTTCTGATCCCGTGAGGATTCCTTGTTAAAACTGATCTTCAACAACTAGTGCTTCTCGTAAGCTACTACCAGCGATAAACAACATGGATCTGTTGGGGAGGCCCGATGTCTGCATGTCATTGTATCCAATTTGGGTGACCGATGATCATGATGATAATCACTGGATGTTCACACGATTATTTGCAGACCGCCTTCAAATAGCTGGAATGTTGCTAAGTGTAGCATTAAACATACCACTTTGGGGATGTCCCGCCCTCGTTTACCCTTTAAAGACTATCTAGAAGGCAGAGTTGCTGAACTAAAACATTGTACCTCTAACAAGTTAATCGACGTCAAGAGCCTTCTGACCTCTCAGTCTGAGGTAAGCAATCTTTGCAAATCTCTGAAAAATAACAAGGCCTGTGGGGTTGATGGAGGCTCAACTCTTCATTGTTATCTTTCTAAACTATTCAACAGAATAATCACCACAGGTTTTATCCCATCCCAGTGGAAGATAGGTATCATCATCCCAATCTTCAAAGGCGGAGGTAAACCAAGGACGTCCTTAGATTCATACAGATGAGTGACTCTGTTGCCTGTTATTTCAAAACTCTTTGAACAGGTCATAGTGAAACGGATCCCACAATTTCAAGACTCCACAGATTTCCCTGATCTTCAGCAATGCGGCTTCCAGAAAGGCCTCTCGTCTCTTCATGCATCATTCTTCCTACAGGAGACAGTCTACCACTACAAGGAACGGAATGACTCTCTGAAAGTGGTGTTCTTGGACAGTAGTAAAGCCTTCGACACTGTGTGGCATGATGGGCTACTCTGGAAGCTGAAGGAGTTGAACATTCATCCAGGTGTGTGGCGCATTTTCTGCAATACATACTTTGGAATGGAAAGTTGTGTTCTCGCCAACAATACCTAATGGTGGTTTATTTCAGAAAAGTAATATAGGCCATAGGCACAGGTTACACTTTGAGAATTACAGAGTGAGAAAATATGTTATAATGAGGACTGTCTCAGTAACATAGCTTGATATATATATATGCCGATAAATGTTTTAAGATGCTTGCATTTGATGATTGCAGAAGCGTATTAAATTTTTGGATTGTTGGATATTCATAAAAGTGTAAAGGTATATACAGTCGCCGCAATACTTGATATTTATTACAAATAAGTAAGAAGTGATATTCATCTTCTATATATGGCAATTTACAGATATTACATAATCTGTGATTTCTAGCCTCACCAATATACCTGCCAGTTTCTATTCGTAGTTTATGAGACCCCGATCTAAACTGAGCAAGCGCAAGTCTATGTTTAAAATAGCTAACTATGAAGATATAAGATTCAACACCGAACATAAGTTTAAACAATGTGTATCCAAATGTTTTTGTGCCTTTTATTAGTGCAGAATGCCAGTCCTGTTGATACGAAACTTTGAGTCTACCAAGAAATTCATTTAAAAATAGCGTTTCACTTCGAACCATCTGTTCTTGCCAAACAAATCCAAATCCATAGACTTCTAATATATGCTTTACCTACTCATCCTGGTTTAAACTCGACCGTGGAGTGAGGCAAGGTAGCGTCCTTTCTGCCAAGCTCTACTTGGTCTATATCAACGAGCTTCTGACAAACCTATCACATCTTAAGAAGGGAGCATTCGTACTGGATCTCCACCTCGCTGCACCAACTCAGGCAGATGATATCTCACTGATCAGTCCTATCACAGCTATTCTACAATCCATGGTAACAGAGTGTCAGAACTACAGTGCCAAATTGCAGTTCACATTCCCTCCCTCAAAAAGCAACGTCTTGGTCTCCAATCCGCAAAGAAATACCAAGTGCAATATCAAACTTTACGGAAAGAAGTTACCTGAAGTGGACAACACAAAGCATCTTGGCATTCTTCTCGACTCACACCTTAGCAGCCACACTCGAACATCAAACGCAAGTTCGAAGATGAAGTCAGCTGCAATGATGTTGATGAAATCAGGCTTACACAACAGTGGTTTGAATCCAATTACCAGCTCCAATCTTGTCAAGTCTGTGTGTATGCCCAAAGCCTTGTTTGGGTGCGAATTGTGGTCAGGGTTGAAAAAGGGCGATATTATCACTGTCGAAAGGGCACAGCGATTCTGTTTAAAGATGTGTCAGGGGCTCCCAAAATTACTAAATCTGACATATGTAACTCCCTGATTGGATGGTACTCGGCAGAATCACATATCGACACAAACTGATGCAGTTTCTTGATAAGTTCGTCTCCTCCGGCATCTTAATGAGTCAACCCTCCTGGAAGCAGATCGTAAAAGATTCTGTCATGGAATACGAGAAGTCCTCCTGGAACCAACGAATGGCATCAGATCCAGATCTCAGACACTTCAGGACATTACACCCCTCGATAGAACCACACCCAGCGTGGCTACTTGCCAAAAGATACCCCTTCTTGAAACAACAATGCTTCTTCATAGTGCAAATGTGTGCTCTCTGGCGTCCTTGCCGTGTGTATGGACCTTGTGATAAATGTAGTGTGAACTGTGCAGACCTCCTGATCCATGTCCTAACATCGTGTGAAGCTTGTGCTGGCTGCAGAGACCAACTCTGGTGTGACATTATCATCGTGGGCCCAGTGGAGTTGAGCGTGGAACTACACAACAAGACCGATATGGACCTGGTGTGCAGCCTGCTGTCCCCCAGTACTGCTCTCGGGCGAGGAGACTGAGCTGTACACACTGACTGTTGTTAACGGACTCTACGCGACCTGTAATGCATGAATATTCTATAACTTAAACTTATCTTAACTCATCTCACATTCCCTTGTACTCTCCATTGGAGGAATAAAAGTGTACATATACCACTTTGGGAATGTCCCGCCCTCGTTTATCCAGTCCATTGTACTTCAATTCTATGTGATATGATACACTGGGTAATCAAGAATGGTGAAACTTATGACCATGAGCGACGAAGGATCGCAATGGGATGGCGGGGTATTGACAGAGTCAACTGAATGCACTCAGTAGACTCTGCTGTCAAAGATATTGAGGGTGATGAAGGTTGAATGGAGAAGTATATTTGGCCCAACATAGGGCACATAAGCTTACTAATGTATTAGACTATATGTACGACCATGCACAGAAACATCACATGTCAACTACATCACATACATCGCACACATCAACTCGGGCACCCATCCAACTATTCTCCACGCCCGATGTTCCTGAACTCTTGCTTTGCTAACACGTGGCACTGAATTAAAGTTGGCTACACAATAACTCACCACATATCCTTTGCTTGCCAATAAAGGGGTGACAGTACCCGAGCAGAGGCTGTCTACTCCGACCTTATGATATATTATATGGTCTCTGCTCCGACATCTGCGACACATCTTAATCTTAATGCTATATTCCAAGTCCCGACTGGAGGATGCCGTTGGGCACAGTCGCCGCAGTTTGATGTGCATAGTTTCACCCCTGGTCAAAACCTAGGGGCGCCAATCGAAATTCTACTTCGCCTATGTTATGATGGTAGGTTTGTCAGCACCACGAAGAAGCACAATCAAAGCTAAGAAATAGAACAGACTTTGCCATCTTCGGAAGAGGAGATATTCAAGGTATCTTCTTCTTTAACTGTTGTTTATTATCTGGATGATAGTGGTTAACTCATCCTTGGTTACAAATCGCTCAACAAAATCACCTGGGTCTGCTACCAAATGATGTAAATGCTCAAGAAATGAAGAAACTGGGACATTTCCTATCAGGAGTCAAGACAAGACAAGACAATCGTTTATTGTATTTAGGCCACCGGCCCTTATACAAGCGAGTTACATACATTAAGACATGGTTAACTGTAAGTGCTCGTTACGACGAATAAATGCATATTTAACATGGAGAGCTAGATTACGTAGGGTGGAATCATTATTAGTTGTTAATAAACTGGTAAAAGCTAACAGTGGTGGTTCCGACAGATAACGTTCTGGGATATACATGTAACGTAAATCTTCATAAAATGGACAGTCAAGGGTAAAATGTAGTTCATCTTCTACTGAAAAATTACATAAAGGACAAGATTTTTCAGATTTTGGGATGGACAGTTTTCTGCCTCTATTTACCATTAAGTCCAACAAACCTGTCCTATATTTGACAAATATATTTCTGTTACACTTAAAAGTAAGTTTAGATAAATACAGTTCAGGTTGTAATAGGTTTTTAAATGTTCTATATAATTCGTAACGAGAGCTACTTTCTAGAGTGAAATGCCATTCCTGATGAAACATATTTACCGCTCGATCACGAAATTCTTTTAAAAACATAAAGACATCGCCAACACCCTGAACCTTAGAACCCGATGTGATGAGCTTTTGTGACACAAAAATGCATTTTTAAAAAATGATCTGGACTCTCCCATGAATGATGTTTACTGTATATGTTCTATTGTATTGCCCGACATTTCCTAAAGTGGTGGCAGCTGTTTTCCTGTGCTTGGATAATCTTCTTGGCTACTCTTCTGTCTAACAGTAACAGGAAGGAGCAAGTCCCTAAACTTTACACCACGCTGTTGCTTTTATGTTGAACTCCCTCTCACACTGACCTCAGTGCCAACTCGTCAGTGCTTCAAGTCTAGGCTTCACACTTCTCTTTCAACTCTGTTACCATCGACCCAGCAGTCCTGTTTGGTAAGTCCAAGTCGGGGTTTGGAAATATAGGCACATTATTAGGTTTAGTATGTATTAGGGGTTGTGTGTGGGTTCTTAGATGTGGTCTATAGTAAAATGAATGAGAATAACTCATGCCTAGAGGCTGCTTATTGTACAATCTAGGGTACATCTGGTAATTTGTGTTGGGAAGGTGTTGAGACATAGTTGAAAACGGGACCAAATGAGATGGTTATAGTGAATTAGTACAATTATATACTACTCAAGACAGGTTAAGGAACTTCCACACATTGGAAGGCTGTGTTTTATAACACATAAAGCCATGACAGATTAACAACTGTCATAGGAATACATAGTGTTCTTCAACTTCTTTGAGTAGTATATATCTGCTCACATATAACACTTCCAGATGTATAGTGGGTTGAAACACATGCTACTTGGACTAATATTAATGTCTCCTAGAACCTGGGAGGAAAGAGTCACACTTCCTACCTGCTGTGTTCATGTTACACTATTCAGTCAGTCTGGTGGCAACAGCTTCCAACATTGCGTCACTGAGAGTAAGGCTTGGTTGGTTGGTTGGTTGTTTAACGCCACACACAATACAGCTTTATGGCGGCGGTCTGTGAACAATATAGACTGGACCAGACAGCCCAGTGATCAACTGCATGAGCATTGATCTACACTATTGGGACACGACGTGTGTCAACCAAGTCAGCAAGACTGACCACCCGATCCCGTTAGTCGCCTCTTATGACAAGCATGGGTTGCTGAAACCAATTCTAACGCGGATCTTCTCAGGTTATTCTGAGTAAGGATTTATCAAAGACTAATTTAGAGGACTGGTTGAAATAATATAGGACTAGTTCTAAGAGTATGGAGCTTGTCCTGCTTGATGAAGACAAAAATGTTTACAATTTTCAATCAGTTTTATTCAGATTCATCTGGTAGCAAATTGTGGACTACCATCAGAGGATCTTTACTTGTTGTTAGCACAATTTAGTTGTCTCCTGCTAGTTCATTAGTTCAGATGTCAAGACTGTCCTTGCTGGTATCTCTGTTTTGGTTCGGGGCAAAAACTTCCCCAGTACATGATGCTTATCTCTCCAAGGAAATACTTGGGCAAATAAGTCTCCAGTGCACACTGCTTCCTCTCTGAGAGCATTTTGGGCCAAACAAATCCCCAGTACTCCATGCTTGTATCTCTGTCAGCACTGTCATCAGAGCCCGATGAGGAGTGTGTGGGTACACTGTGTTCTGGCTGATTCTCTGCTGTCATGATGGGGATGAACTGGACCCTCTCCTCTCAACAACTCAGTGTCTCCATTATTAACGTCTGAATCCTGCTGTGGCAGCAACCAGCATTCACGCTGCCAATGGCTGCATTAGCGTTGGCATTTCTCAAAGTCATGGATGTGATGACAGTCATCAAGGTCAAGGGAACTCTTCAACTTCCTTCTCCTGCCTCTCTTGTGATGACACCCATCTTGTCACCAGGATTTCCTGGAACCAGGACACATTCATATAAGAAGATGAAGGACAAACTGTCCACATACCTGACACTTATTGAAAAATATATTTCTTTGTCAATGAGAATATTCTTATACTTATAAGAAGAATTCTGTTGCAAATACATTGATTCCTATCATGAGTGAGTGAGTGAGTTTAGTTTTACGTTGCACTCAGCAATATTCCAGCTATATGGCTGCGGTCTGTAAATAATCGATTCTAGACCAGACAATCCAGTGATCAACAGCATGAGCGCAATTGAGATACAATGACAGGTGTCAACCAAGTCAGTGAGTCTGACTACCCGATCCCGTTAATAGTCGCCTCTTACGACAAGCATGGGTTACTGAAGATCAATTCTAATCCGGATCTTCACAGTCAATTCCCACTATGAACATCATAAACCATCTGTAGTATACACAAATAGAAAACATGGACTGTTACATGTATTTTGGTGTCACTGGTGAGCACGTACAAGGATTGCTGACACATCAACCTACAAGTTAGTCAGGGGGTGTATATTGGAGCAGGGTGATTATTACACGTATAAGGATTGCTGACAGATCAAACCTACAAGTTAGTCAGGGGGTGTATATTGGAGCAGGGTGATTATTACAGCAAATATTGCAAGTGACATGCTCACCAGAACTTTCAGCTCATCATTTGGTGAGGAGACAAATCAAATAAACAATTTAGCCTGAGGGACTGGAGAATCTAATGAGGGTTTGAGTGGGATACTCCGCTTCCTGTGTAGTGATGGTGAACAATACAACAGTCTACACAACCACCAGGACAACACACTCACCTGAACTTTAAACTGTGGTATGCAGGCCGGAGACATGAGACTTTCCTCACTTACTCCCCTTGGTTTTATAACATAACACATCAGCAGCTCCTGTAAATAGAAACAGTCGCTGAGTTGGGTTGACCAACGGTAGATCACTGTACCACAAGAGTGTGTAAATAATGTCTTCCAATATATTACAATGATTAAAGGATTGATTTATGTCAACAATAAATGCTGTAACTATTGAAGATACGGAAATCGAAAGAGTAACTGAATACAAATATTTGGGTACTATCTTAGATTCGAAACTCTCCTGGAACGAAAACACTGAGAAAATATATAAAAAAGGACAGCAACGCTTGCATTTTTTGTGGAAGTTGAAACATTTTATAATCGACCAAACTACCATGATGTTATTTTACAAAACCCTTATTCAAAGTGTCATAAACTTTAATTTCTTTAGTTGGTTCGGGAACCTGTCTGTTCAGAATAAAAACGAACTTTCAAAAATCGTAAACACTGCGTATAAAATTATTTGGCTTCCTATCGAAAGTATCGGCAGTTGTTATGAGCAGCAAATTTAAAAAAAGGCAAACAAAATTTTCTGAATATTAAGTATTACCTTCTGGACGCAGGCTGCGTTTGCCGACTTTTAGAACAAACAGGGTTCGCCACTCATTTGTTCCAGCTAGTATTAGATGCATTAACAACAAATTCTGTGATTGACTTGTCTATTGTCACAATTCTATTCAATATCTATATTTGTGTACTAAATTGATGTATTTATATCCTGATTATTTCATGATTACCAATTGCAATGTTATGTATGGCTGCTTTATGAATGAAAATCTGGAGAACGTATGATGCAAAACAAATTTCCCTTGGGACAATAAAGATTATCTTATCTTATCTTATCTTATCTTATCTTAATCAAAACTATCAATACTAATTATTATTTCACTTGGGAGGTGGGGTAGCCCAGTGGTTAAAGTGTTTGCTCGTCATGCCGAAGACCTGGGTTCGATTCCCCACATTGGTACATTGTCTGAAGCCCATTTCTGGTGTCCCCTGCCGTGATATTGACGGAATATTGCTAAAACCATAATATAAAATCCAACTCACTTTCACTCACTATTATTACAAATCATCAAGAAAGCAGGTACACCCTTGAAAATAATATCTGACAATGATCCTTAACTGTCAAGACCATAATCAGTGACTGATGGTAGTACATAAACCTTATGATTAGATAATGATCCTCGGCTGATGAACTGGTACCTACTTCAACTTTGTAGCAAGTAAATACAGAAAGTTAGTAGGCCAAATATTTTGTATGTCCCATCAAAATTATTTGTAAACAATCAATAATCCATTTTCCTTCCAACCTCATACTATGTTCATACTAAAAAGGGTAAAACATTTTCCCACAATTCATATACACTACAGTTTACATAAATCTGTTGATCAGTCTGGATCAGACAAACCTGTGACTATATCAGCCAAATCACCTGACCACCTGATCCATTTTCATAGAGTTATATGACAAGCATAGTTATTATTGGGCAGCTAATCTAGCCTGGAATTATTCAATGACATCATAAGATATTCTACTATGTGTGCAGCCCATTTCTGGTGTCCCCCGCCGTGATATTGCTGGAATATTGCTAAAAGCGGCGTAAAACTAAACTCAGTCAGTCAGTCTACTATGACTATGATCTACTATAACCTAAATAACAGTCTGGATCAGGCAAACGAGGAACTACAGGATAAGTGTAAAACAATATGCAGATCAAGACTGTCCTTACCTTGGCCACATGTTCAGTGATGCGATTGAGTCCAGCAAGGGAAATCCATGACAGAGGTCTGTGGGTGTATTCAGGATGTTCAATGAGCGTCTCCTCATCCACGAGTCGGACCAGCACTGAGTAGCTACCATGGTAGAAGGGGGGTCCCTCTTTGTACACTACTGCAGAAACACCATGTGATGGTCAGTATGGTGTGTAAACAGTCCATACAACAGACTTGGTGTTTAGGGGTCAGTCTTATATTGCCTGGAGTGTACCTAGTTGCACTAAAGACATGTACACATTTGCAAGTCTCAAGGTTGTCTTCAATTGTTAGTGGGGTTTAGAACGAATACACATATAAATACCAACAGAGGACTAATGGATGTCATATTCTTTATTATGAGGAACAAAACATGTCAGAGTGTCACCAGCTCTTAGTATTCAATACTCACTGAAGTCACATCCGAACTTCAGTCCTGTTTTCGGCACCCATCCCTTGCTGCGGTAATAGTGGTAGGCAATATAGTTGGCACAGAAGTCATCTCGAGACGAACAGAACCGTTGCCATAGAGATGACAGATTGAGGTTCTTCTATAGTAACAAAACATTCAGTTACCATGGTTACAGTTACAAACCTTTATCTTATAAACTATAATGTAGGGTATTTGACTTTCACCTCCTCGAAGATCATCCATATTTTTCACTGTACACAATGACACACTCATATCTAAACTGTCACCACTCTTCATGGTCTTGGAGCTGGTTGCTGGTGATGGATAGTATTTATAAGTGCCATGGACATTTACTGATTGTGTAAATATGAAATTCATGAACACATTTCTTTGTCATCCTCTGTATTTCATCATCCAGAGCAATATTAAGTAGTCCTAAGTATATTTATGTTATATTCATCAACTAGTTGTTTGGCCTTGTTTCTTTAAGATGGAGGCTGACAAAACAAACTGAAATAATCATGAAACTTAAAAGAAGTTGAAAAAGGACAATTCTAACCCAGCAGGTGATAGAGGTTTACAAACTTGTTGACACAATAAACATTATCAATAGGCAAAGGAATAAATATTCAAGGCATATAATAATGTGGGATTCAAACCAGCAAATCATGGCAGTGGTACTTAAGGGGCATAACTCTGACAGTGAGATGCAACAGATGTCAAATTACCTGTTTTTCATCGGTCACTACCAAACACCCCAGGCCATAGGACAGAAAAAATGTCTGGAAGAAACAAATGAGTGAAATTAGAATAACCATAAACATGTTGATAATATTTAATCATCTGTGACTGAGGGTTTAAACGTCTATTGAACACTTTTATCTATGAGACTGTTTGATTGGGCGATAAAGCACAATCAAGGATCTGGTCCACAAAGTGATGTCAGTGCTTCCCAATATATTAAGTGAATGCATAATTATAGAAATTATGATCATCTTAGTGCTAAGATCGTTTTAAGACATGGGGTCCTGGGCCCCGTTTCGACTGTCATAAGTCTATGTTACAGTATAGGAGGTACGACAGTTGTAGCGCTACGATAGCTTTGTGAAACGGGTCCTGGATAGTTATTCAGTTAGGTCAGTTTAATGTTGTTGGAAAGCCCAAACTTACTTCCTCAAAGCTGAGCAGGAGATGCTCCACAATTGGGTATGGGTCTTTCTTCAATACAGGACGCCATCTCTTCTTTCTGGACTTTCTTTGTCTCGTCTGACTACCGTCATCACTATCTGCCATCACAAACACATCCCCATCACAGTCATCACTGTCACAAAACGGGTCATATTCTACAGGGTCAAGGTCATTGCACTGACCATTTTCAGCAGCTCCCTGCTGCATACCATCTTCCTGAATACAGTCCATATGGCTAGTTACCTCTGGAGGTAATGTATTGCCTTCAGGAATATTTGCCTCTGTCTGGACTGTTTCTGCATTTGAAATTTGCACGTCAATTACATTTGCACTATCTGATGACCCATTGTCTGCCACAGAATTCATATCACAGGTTTTATTATGACAGTTATGGCTGGCATCAAGTTGGGCATTTATCATAGTTGTTTTAGTAAGTCCAGATTCTGAGTTTGGTGGTCCTCCAGTTTTCAGCCTGTCTTCATCTGGATTCTCCCTCACTTCCATCTTATCAGGTTGTTCTTCCTCACAGTTTCCTACCTTCTGCTTCACACTCTCAGTTTTGTCAACACCCCAGAACTCTGCTTCTGCCCCTTCTGCACCCCAAGCATCCCTCTCCTGCTTCACATCCCCACTCCCACCCTCCCCCAGAACTCTGCATCTGCCCCTTCTGTAGTCCAAGCATCCCCACCTTCTCCTGCTTTACACCCCCACTCTCGCCCATCCCCCAGAACTCGGCATCTTCTGTTGTGTCCCATGATGCTTCAGTCTTATCTGCTTTTTTGTCAGTCCAGACATCTGCTTGCTCCTCCTCCTCCTCCTCTAAATCTTTGAATTCAGTGCCTTTTGTGAATGACTCTGAACTTAAGTGTATAACCTCTTCTCCTTGGGCTGGCTTGGTGTCAGCTGTGGCCTGATCATCCAGACCTTCCATCATGCTTATCTCCTCCTCTGATGAAGAGTCCGATGGTTCATCAGCTACATTTGTCCCAGCCCACTTTATGCGCTGTTTGAACCTGGGGTCAAAATAATAACATCAATGCGTGAGTTAAAATGTATTGTCACATTGGCAGTATTTGAGACATATCATGCAGAGAGAAAATCGTATGTCAATAACAAATATGTTTAAACGGTATAAAATCCTGCAGTCAAAAGAAAGTACTACAACTACAGTCCATTTGATTTGATTCGAGACTGATGAATAGCTAACTAACATAAAATCTAATTATTGCAACAATACCAAATTTTGCACAGTCACATGAAATCGACAGACCAACTCTGATGATTTGTCTCATAATTTTGGACACTCGAATAAAAAAGTTGTTTAACAAACGATCATTATTTTGCTATTTTTTACGAGGGGGACCACTTGCTGGTAGAGCAGCCAGGTGTTGCAATTTCACTACACACGCTTGTTGATCAATGACTGCACCTGGACAACCAACACCTACACTCTGTGACTGAGGACCCGGGGCTGGATGATGCTGTCTACATCAGCCGGGTGCGGCACACGTGCCGTACGGTATCTGTGATTAAATTCAGGCTGTGATCGAGACAGGTTACCCTTTCCAAAGAAACCCTACAATGGAATGTGAAACACTATTGCACTGGTTGTGAGATTAAATCATTTACTGAAACATTTTTGAATGTTTCATAAAACAATAAACAAACAAAATCACACACAAGTTTCTATATCTATGGTCACACTGGTAATTCTTCATCTCAACCAACTCACCATTTTAAACAAGAAGTTGATATCTCCTGAATGCCTGACTGTCACAGTGTTGCCCGAGAGGTATGCAGTGTAGTAGAACCACTGCTCAGGGCCAACAGATTCATGGGTAATGCTTTCAATAGGGACAGGAAATGGGGATTCCTTACTGCAGAATACTCTCTTCTTCCGTCGAGGAGGAACGAACTTGGCCATGGTAAAATCTCAATACTAGTAACTGAAAACAAACATGTAATCACAGTAAAGTGTGAATGTTCTGAAAGACTGAGAGAAGAAAATCATGGTAACTGCAAATGTTAGAAAATTAATTATGAACACGATCTATAGATCATGAAACTTATTTGATGCTACTATTGAAAAGCAAATTCAAATTTAATTAGATAAATTTCACAATTTACATCACGTACACGTACACAACTTAAATCTAAGTTAAATATAACTCAACCTAGTGATAGTGTCTTGTCAGGCGATAAAATACTGATCATCAGAGTTATATCTCAATAAATGAAACCTACCTCAACCAAACAATACAAAAGTACTGTGGAATGGTTTGAGGGTAAGCTTGACAAAGTTCATCCAACAGTCAACAGCTGATCAATGTATCAGGCGAGGGTCTCCGGTTGTGTTCTGGTGCACACGCCAAGCATCAAGCATCAAGAATCAAGCATAAAAATAAATAACGAATGGATATCGACAATCGCATCGCCTGCATATGGCCTGTATTATGTACAGTGACACAATTCTACAACCGCATACGTGGGACATCAACTAATCACAAATTGTATGATCAAATGTGGTGCAAGGAGGCTGCCATCTTGAAAGGGAGAATTCCTTGCGGGGATTTGAACTACCGGTTTTATTTATAATCTTAATCAATAGTCCTGGTAATAACATGATATTGAATAGTAGATTACATTATATAAAACATATAACATACTACATTCTAGGTGTTATTTCAGCTTAGATAGGACAAATTCAGTTATAATAAAGCAGTAAATGATCGCTCCCATGCAGAGTTATCGCTCCTAAATCGTTTGCAACATTGAAATAAGCGGCCGTACAATGCCTCAGTGTTGAGTGAGTGAGTTCTAAAGTTTAGTTTTACGCCGCTTTTATTCTAGCAATATCACGGCGGGGGACACCAGCAATGGGATTCACTCATAGTGCCCATGTGGGGAATCGAACCCGGTCTTCGGCGTACCAGCGAATGCCTTAACCACATCTACCCCACCGCCCCAGTCTCAATGTCGAACTAACACAGTTTGTCATTGTACATATGTCGTCATGTTTAGAGCACCCCGTCAGTAAAATAACCTCTCTGCTCGTTTATAATGTTTTCCTTTAAACAGGGGCGGTGGGGTAGCCTTGCTGTTAAAGTGTTTGCTCGTCACGCTGAAGACCCGGGTTCAATTCCCCACATGGGTACAATGTGTAAAGCCCATTTCTGGTGTCCCCCGCCGTGATATCGCTGTAATATTGCTAAAAGCGGCGTAAAACTATACTCACTCACTCACTCCTTTAAACACTGAAAGAAAATATATTATATTACGTTTGAGTCTCTACACGTACCACCTAAATATACTATTCTTTAACAAACTGTACTACCAGGTGCAAATCTCGAACATAGAATTCTTTGCTGGGACGAAGTTTGACTTTTTGGAAAGATCGCGGGAATCGTTCCCACAACCTCCTCGTAAGGCACACGGAAGATTAAACCATAGAACTGATGTGGTTACTTTAGAATGTACGAATGTTTATTAGGGTCCGTCGTAGTATACTTTTACACATATGAAACATTTAATAATAAACGTCTTTTCAACGGCATATTAGTAAAGGAAAAACACGGGTTTGGTTGAACATGTAACTTTTAGCCTATGGTGGTCGAGAGAGGACGTCGCTTTCGCTCCTTCAATATTACAACAATACTGCACCAGAAAAAGGCTTCACACATTGTGCACATGTGGGGAATTGAACCCAGGTATTCGGCGTGGAAAGCGGACGCTTTAACAGGCTATCCTAAGGCCTCTATTATTGAAAAGGTGAGTTTTGCACTAGAAAATCGAGGCAGATTATCATACAAAACGAGATATTTATAACTTTAAAGTTATTTCACTTGATTGAATTGCATGCATGTGGTAAAGTGGACAAACATAGTTTTGCCTAAGTGACAAAGGTGCTATTACTTCTTAGTTCTAGAACTCCATCGTTCAGACAGAAATTAAGGATTTCATTTGGAATTGCATTTAGATAAATGTTTATATATATATATATATATATATATATATATATATATATATATATATATATATATATATATATTTATATATATATATAAATATATATTTAAATAAGATAAATATTTCTAGGATTAAACATGAGTCTAGTTTCCTTTGACCCCAGCTGGAGAAGCAGCTGTCAAGATTATTCATGGACAACCAATCAAAGTATATTCTCCCAAAAAAGAAACGCATAGGTGTATTGTTTTGAATTTAACCTGCTAACTGTAAAGTGAGATAACACGTGCAATTCTGGATCAGATGCAGCCACATTTCACTGTATAAATATTACATTTCCGTTAACATGTATAGCTTATAAAAAGTTCAATAAGTGAAGGCGCCCGTTCCCAGTTGTCTTCAGTATCTGTTGTGGCCACCATGAGCCCCAAAACTGCTCTGCGCTGTCTCGGCATGGACTGAATAAATCTTTGAATTCGACTTTGTGGAATTCTGGCCCATTCCTCTTGCAATGCCTGCGACAGTTGATCTAACGTCTGTGGTGCCGGTTGACGTTCACGTAGGCGTCGGCCGAGATCACCCTGCAAATGCTCGATGGGGTTGAGGTCGGGCGATTTGGAAGGCCATGGAAGCACTGTAATGTTCTCATTCTGAAGATACTGAATAGTGACATGTGCGGTGTGAGGCCTGGCCTTATCTTACTGGAACAACTCCCTCTGGCAGTCAATGATCGGAATCATGTGAAGCCTTAGATTCCGTCAATGTATCGATTAGCACTTAAATCGACGTCGATGTAGCACATGGTCAAAATATACGTCTTCTGGCTAGAATCGTTAACATTTACGAATGGTTTGCGCCGACAATCTCCTCAAACCTAGGCACTGCACGTGCAGTTCCTGTTTCTGTGACAGTTCGGTTCCGCAAAATAAGTACCCGGATGTACCTATCCTGCGCTGCAGTGGTGATCCGACATCTATCACTTCGAGACCGATCTTGTGTAGAATTGGTGTGTTGATATCGGTCCCATAAACGACTGATGGTACTCTGGTGAAATTGAGGTGAGGTGCAATGGCTGATTGAGACTCCCCAGCCTCCAGACGTCCAGTGTTTCGATTTACAGCAGTGAGTCGCGGCATAACGATATTCTTTTGTTTAGCTAAAAAAAATGCCAATGACTGTCTTAAAGCAAAAAAAGTATATAGGCAATGTCCCAGCTCATGATTCTCCACAACTCCACGTGCATGTTGCGAACCACTTTTTCTCCATGACATTTTCATGCAAGTTGACATTTTCGAACGTAAACGTGCCCTGTGCATTCGTACAATGTACACAAACCAACATTATAATGACGAAATTGTAACAGTAAAACACTAATTTAAAAATAATATTTGAAATTTCATATATCAACATCACCCATGCGTTTCGTTTTGTGGAGAGTATACTCCAAAGTGGGCTCGGCATTTATCGTAACAGAATGAATATATAACACGCTAGATGACCGATCATGTTATTTCTTGGACAGAAGCATCTCCAAGTTTGATACACATGTAGTCAGTTTTCTGTTTTAACAACAGTTGTTTTGCTTTCTTCAGCTATACACCTTGCCATTCTTTATATAGGTTTCATTTCGATGCAAATAGGCATTGGCATTTTGTTCTCTGTTATGTCCTAAAATGCATTAATACTAAGCTGTGAATAGCCGGAACGCAGGTTACAAACTGTCCATGGAGTACATCATAAGACAATGTTAGGCTGGGTTTCCATGTGTATGTATTGTCTGCGTAATTGCGTGATGCGTAGTGCGTATTATATATATGTGCATAATGTTCAATTCCATGTGTACGTGTATAAAGGCTGTGTGATACGTTATATCAAGTCTTTCTTTTCCTGGAGATCGTACTGATCACAATTGGTGTGTACAATGCCACCTTGTTTCTCAAAGAACGCAAGGGAACTTACAGAACTTTGCAACTAACGTGATATGAAGATATATGTATTCAAAATACCAGTCCTTTCTTAGTCATCGTTTTCCTGAAGTTTCCTTGTAATTGCGTTCCAAATATTGCTTACCTTCGTAACATCCTTGTGGTCCTTCCTGGATGCATCGTAGATGGCTGGATTGCATCTAACGAGTTCAATTAATTGTTCAAGAAGTATCTCGGGTACCGATTTCCTTGTCATTTTGCAACTTGTGTGTGCAATAAAATCCACGTTGCATTGGTGAAACCCCTTTTGGAATCCCTACTTCCTACTTCCGTATAGCTGTGTGATTCATAATTCGGGCATTTTTTTGAGCGTAAGCAAAATCACGCACTACGCAGCACGTAGCACGTGGAAACGGCTATTACTATTTTAGTATAAATTGTTGTTTGCACAAAGCATCGCCACTACGCGCACATGGAAACCCGGCTGTAGGCACCGATCATGGAGTGTAATTGCGAAGTTACTCGATCAATATTTAGCCTATGGTAGTCAATGATCGGAATCATGTGAAGCCTTAGATTCCGTCAATGTATCGATTAGCACTTAAATCGACGTCGATGTAGCACATGGTCAAAATATACGTCTTCTGGCTAGAATCGTTAACATTTACGAATGGTTTGCGCCGACAATCTCCTCAAACCTAGGCACTGCACGTGCAGTTCCTGTTTCTGTGACAGTTCGGTTCCGCAAAATAAGTACCCGGATGTACCTATCCTGCGCTGCAGTGGTGATCCGACATCTATCACTTCGAGACCGATCTTGTGTAGAATTGGTGTGTTGATATCGGTCCCATAAACGACTGATGGTACTCTGGTGAAATTGAGGTGAGGTGCAATGGCTGATTGAGACTCCCCAGCCTCCAGACGTCCAGTGTTTCGATTTACAGCAGTGAGTCGCGGCATAACGATATTCTTTTGTTTAGCTAAAAAAAAAAATGCCAATGACTGTCTTAAAGCAAAAAAAGTATATAGGCAATGTCCCAGCTCATGATTCTCCACAACTCCACGTGCATGTTGCGAACCACTTTTTCTCCATGACATTTTCATGCAAGTTGACATTTTCGAACGTAAACGTGCCCTGTGCATTCGTACAATGTACACAAACCAACATTATAATGACGAAATTGTAACAGTAAAACACTAATTTAAAAATAATATTTGAAATTTCATATATCAACATCACCCATGCGTTTCGTTTTGTGGAGAGTATACTCCAAAGTGGGCTCGGCATTTATCGTAACAGAATGAATATATAACACGCTAGATGACCGATCATGTTATTTCTTGGACAGAAGCATCTCCAAGTTTGATACACATGTAGTCAGTTTTCTGTTTTAACAACAGTTGTTTTGCTTTCTTCAGCTATACACCTTGCCATTCTTTATATAGGTTTCATTTCGATGCAAATAGGCATTGGCATTTTGTTCTCTGTTATGTCCTAAAATGCATTAATACTAAGCTGTGAATAGCCGGAACGCAGGTTACAAACTGTCCATGGAGTACATCATAAGACAATGTTAGGCTGGGTTTCCATGTGTATGTATTGTCTGCGTAATTGCGTGATGCGTAGTGCGTATTATATATATGTGCATAATGTTCAATTCCATGTGTACGTGTATAAAGGCTGTGTGATACGTTATATCAAGTCTTTCTTTTCCTGGAGATCGTACTGATCACAATTGGTGTGTACAATGCCACCTTGTTTCTCAAAGAACGCAAGGGAACTAACAGAACTTTGCAACTAACGTGATATGAAGATATATGTATTCAAAATACCAGTCCTTTCTTAGTCATCGTTTTCCTGAAGTTTCCTTGTAATTGCGTTCCAAATATTGCTTACCTTCGTAACATCCTTGTGGTCCTTCCTGGATGCATCGTAGATGGCTGGATTGCATCTAACGAGTTCAATTAATTGTTCAAGAAGTATCTCGGGTACCGATTTCCTTGTCATTTTGCAACTTGTGTGTGCAATAAAATCCACGTTGCATTGGTGAAACCCCTTTTGGAATCCCTACTTCCTACTTCCGTATAGCTGTGTGATTCATAATTCGGGCATTTTTTGAGCGTAAGCAAAATCACGCACTACGCAGCACGTAGCACGTGGAAACGGCTATTACTATTTTAGTATAAATTGTTGTTTGCACAAAGCATCGCCACTACGCGCACATGGAAACCCGGCTGTAGGCACCGATCATGGAGTGTAATTGCGAAGTTACTCGATCAATATTTAATGTACTTTTGAATTTATCATCTACTGCACTTCGTGCACGGATTATGTCAAACTTTTGGGGATATCATATAGTGGAACTACTTCGCTGACACATGTCATCGGTTCCCAGTTGCGCAGATCGATGCTCATGCTGTTGATCACTGGATTGTCTGGTCCAGACTCGATTATTTACAGACCACCGCCATATAGCTGGAATATTGCTGAGTAAGGCGTAAAACTAAACTTACTCACTCACTCACTATAGTGGAACTGGAACTTATCTTTCTATGGTAAACCTTCTTCAGGTTTCGTAGACGAGGCGGGCGGGGGTACCCTAGTGATTAAAGCGTTCGCTCGTCTCGCCGAAGACCCGGGTTCGATTCCCCACATTGGTATAATGTGTGATGTCCATTTCTGGTGTCCCCCGCCGTGAGATTTCTGGAATATTGCTGAAAGCGGCGTAAAACTAAACTCACTGTTAGACGACGCACATCACCATTGAGGAGACAAAAACTGTGAAACCATATAATTTGCATAATGTATAATCAGGGCTCGTTTTAGTGCTTTGTTACTTACACTGGTACAAGCCAATATTACAAAGTGCAACATAGTTATTATTCTAACTTGCACCAGGTGCAGGTACATTTTGAGTGGGTAAACTTCTGAATAAAACATCTAAATAATTCAATAGCATATTTCTTTCATTACATATTGCAACAAAAGCAGTGCAACTGGAATTTGGCTGGTGCAACTAGGTTTTTATCTCAGGTTGCACCTGGTGCAAGTAAAATGGTGAGGTGAGGTGAAACTGGGTTTAACGTCGCGCTGGAGAATATTTCGCTCATAGGTGCATATAATATGGAGGGCACGTGCGAGTGTGTAGGATATACATCTTGGAATATCATATGAATTAAAAACGTATAAACCATTTCCATAATAATTTTAAATCATTACTAAAACTAGACCCTGTTGTACGATTCTGAGTTTACCATAACAGAAACGACAAGACCCTTTCCACATCCATAAGAAATCTCTGCTAGAAGCTGAGTCGAGTGTACAATTGTGACAGTATCATGGGTATATATTTGTTTCAGCAGTATTACAGTTGTAGAATATTGTTTGTAAACAATTGAGTCTTGACCAGACATTCCAGTGATTGTCATCATGCGATACGACGACAGAGCATGTGCTTGTTTCTGAAAGGAGGTGTTCGCAATGAGATGAGAGTATCTTGTCCCGCTGGTGGCACTTATCACAAAGACACGCACAGGCAATTCAAGTGTTCCCCAAAACGGGGATTTCATATAAGTGAGCTACAGCCAGCAATAATACAACTCCATTATGAATGATGACATGAGTCTAATCTGGACCACGTTCGAGGGCACCAGAATGTGATCTATTCGGTACTCAGTATTTAGCTCTTCCCACAATCATGAGTTACTTGGGATCTCTCCTGCCCCTGAATAATACGTGTAATACTTGTACTGGTATACTTGTACTTGTACTTGTACTTGTAGGATCCAAGTCTTGTATCATTTATCTTTTATACATAACAAAGTCACCTAAGCTTATATAACAAATAAACAAATATTTTCTCAATAAAACATTCAACGAAGCAGTCAGAAATCTACCTAATAAATTATCGATACATTAAAACAAGTCAATTTGTGGCAAGCACGTGAAATGTATATATGGCTTTACGATCCACCTTCATAAAAAACCCATTAAACCAAGAAACTTTGTGTAGCTTCCGAAATATTTTTGGCGGGTAGACAACCACCTCAAACACAGGTAGGCAGCTAACCGTACTTAATGTAATTTTGTATTCTACATTCACGCATTTCGTAGTGTTCGGGTCTAACATAAAAGATATTTCACTCGCCGCATGTCTGACGCATAATCCATGAAAATGTACACGTTCAAGCGAAGTTGCTGAAAGATATGAGATAGACAGACAGACAGATATTTTATTTCAGTCTCGTCTCACAAAGGTTTCATATATAAACATACTTATAAAATATAACATATAAGTGAGCCCCCCTTTAAGGGTTATGAGAGACTAATGTATTAATACATTATAAACACTAAAAATAAATAATGATATAGTTATATACAGTATAAAATCTATCCGTATAAAATATGTTTTCTTCTTTGTAAGATATAAAAGCAGGTTTTGGCACTGAAATATACATGGTGTTTAAAAAGTAAAACTAATTTATCAACATCACAGAGATCTAAGCAGTTGGGATAGCTAAAACAGACATTTTCACATACTGACTTTAACTCAAATCACCACCTTCATGAATAAAAACATTAAACCAAAAAACTTTGTGTAGCTTCCGAAATAATATTGGCGGGTAGACAATCACCTCAAACACAGGTAGGCAGCTAACCTGTACTTAATGTAATTTGTATTCTACATTCACGCATTTCGTAGTGTTCGGGTCTAGCATAAAAGACATTTCACTCGCCGCATGTCTGACGCATAATCCATGGAAAAGTACACGTTCAAGCGAAGTTGCTGCGAAATTGCTGAAAGATATGAGTGTAGATGCTGTTATTCAATTATAGTCCAAATACTCCAAGTTGAATGGACCGGGGGCGAGTAGAGCCCGCTGACTGACTGACAATAGAGTGTTTCTCCAAGTTGTTGAGGTGTGACAGATTCACCTTAGCGTCTCACCATACAACCGCTCACCTCTCTCCGCTCCGGGCTGGTTCATTGTTGAGAGAGAGGGACGGATTTAGGATGGGTGACCTACATCGGGGGAAGAACTGGCGAAATATGATCCGTCTGCTCCCCTGAATACAAAATGGAGGATGTTCGAACGCGGGGCTGAGAAAGTTTGTTGTTGATGTTTCAACGTTGTGGACATGGGAAGAGAGGACTGCAGATCGACGGGTTAAAGTCGCTGCAGTTTATCAGAAGGTACTGTTAGGAAGAAGTACTGCTAGATAATGCACGGTAACTGTGATGGAGAGACGCAGCGCGTGAAGAGCATTACACCTGGATTGATGTGGGTGAATTCCTGGACTGGTGCCTGTTAACACCTCGGTGTGAATGTAACCTGCTTGCGGATGGGGGCTTCAGTGTTTGAAACTTACGACCGATGGCTGTATTAATTTCCATGGTTACATTCAACAAGTAGTTCATGCAGGTGTACAATGCCTGTCGTGCAGATGGTCGGGCTGGAGCTGCAGTTTTCTTCAAATTGGATTAGTGTTACAAACACATCCAAGTGTATGGACTGACACACCTTTAGGATATGGTCTATGGAACTGTGGATGGATAATTCATACGGACCTAGCAAGAAGTGGAACGATTTACGTTAATACTCTGATTTTCCTGCTGAGTTTTCTTAATTCAGCCCAATATTGACCCAATGGATTAGAGACCGGCTCTGAATGTTAAACGCTCCCGTGTATTTGTTTACGGCGATCCTTCGTCACCCAAAGTACATTCTACATATCATATGACGAACATCCATTAAACTGCTCCGCTCCAACACATCTTTACGTTTTCAAGTGGGGTCTTTAGGTTTTCTGAATACATTTCGTGAGAAGAGCCAGTTTAGATGTATATGTCGGAGGTCTGGATTGGGTTAGCACCAATACAATCCGTGAATCACACCCCCACCCTCGTGGTACACGCCTCCTTCCATTGTTGAAGTTAGTAACGGAGTTCCACCAACAATGGCACTACTCTCAGACACAATGGACGGGGCGCATACTCAATTACACTTGACAAAACGTTCAACTTTATTTAACATTGTAGCAATGTTAATATTTTTAGACTTGCTTAAATCGTCACAAAGCGCGGACTGTCACATAAACACAACGAACTGCATACCTTTTGGAATAAAAGGTAAAAAATGTTTAGGAACAACGCTGGACTTTCAGTACACGTCGCTGGAATTTGCCAACGATTCTTCCACGTTGGCCCAGGTGGATGAGAAGCTGTCTCTGTGGAGCGGGCTACAGAATGTCCCCCAGTGTTGGTCAGTTGTCCAGCCCTTCCTGTGTTCTGTGTACTTCCCAAAGTGTGACAACAACACCGGACAGCTGGAACTACCCAGCAAGGAGCTATGTGAGAAGATTAGAGAGCCCTGTAAAATAGTGGAGTCCTTCCACAGCTGGCCGTCATTTCTCCAGTGTCACCAACCCCACTTCCGGGAGAACTGCAAGGTTGGTATGCGACGAACGTCCCAGCATGGGGTATATTTTATTGTTAGACGATGCTGGTGTTTAAGTGATTTACGTGCGTGATATATTGTTGGAAATGAATTGTTTGTGGAAGTGTCTTGGTGTATAGGCTGGGGGTTGACCATCTTTAAGTAAATGGAAACGTGTGATTGGTTGGTTGACATCGATATGTCTTAAAACGAACTTCTGCAATCTACTGGTAGATATCAGTTCTACTTAAATTAAAGGGTAATATGTTTTGAAAGAAGATTTGGTCACTGACATATAGCAAGTTGTTATATCTTACCCAAATATCTCCACTTATCCAGATTATCCACAATAATTAAAGTCACTACCATCCATTCAAAGATTGTTACTACCATCTATTCCTCCACAATCACTACCATCTATTACAACACTGTCACTACCATCCATTACAACACTGTCACTACCATCCATTACAACACTGTCACTACCATCCATTATAACACTGCCACTACCATCCATTACAACACTGTCACTACCATCCATTACAACACTGCCACTACCATCCATTACAACACTGTCACTACCATCCATTACAACACCACTATCCACAACACTGTCACCATCCATTACAACACTGTCACTACCATCCATTACAACACTGTCACTACCATCCATTACAACACTGTCACTACCATCCATTACAACACTGCCACTACCATCCATTACAACACTGTCACTACCATCCATTACAACACTGTCACTACCATCCATTACAACACTGCCACTACCATCCATTACAACACTGTCACTACCATCCATTACAACACTGTCACTACCATCCATTACAACACTGTCACTACCATCCATTACAACACTGTCACTACCATCCATTACAACACTGTCACTACCATCCATTACAACACTGTCACTGTCACTACCATCCATTACAACACTGTCACTACCATCCATTACAACACTTTCAACCATCCATTACAACACTGTCACTACCATCCATTCCAACACTGTCCAACACTGTCACTACCATCCATTCCAACACTGTCACTACCATCCATTCACAACACTGTCACTACCATCCATTACAACACTGTCACTACCATCCATTACAACACTGTCACTACCATCCATTACAACACTGCCACTGCCACTACCATCCATTCCCAACACTGTCACTACCATTCCAACACTGCCATTACCATCCATTCCAACACTGTCACTACCATCCATTTACAACACTGTCACTACCATCCATTTCAACACTGTCACTGCCACCATCCATTCCAACACTGTCACTACTACCATCCATTACAACACTGTCACTACCATCCATTACAACACTGTCACTACCATCCATTACAACACTGTCACTACCATCCATTACAACACTGTCACTACCATCCATTATAACACTGTCACTACCATCCATTACAACACTGTCACTACCATCCATTACAACACTTTCACTACCATCCATTCCAACACTGTCACTACCATCCATTACAACACTGTCACTACCAGTGTCACTACCATCCATTACAACACTGTCACTACCATCCATCACAACAACTACCATCCTGTCACTACTGTCACTACCATCCATTTATCCATTACAACATTGTCACTACACACTGTCATCCTACACTGTCATCCATCCACAACAACAGTGTCACTACTATCCATTATAACACTGTCACTACCATCCATTACAACACTGTCACTACCATCCATTACAACACTGTTACATCCATTACAACACTGTCACTACCATCCATTACAACACTGTCACTACCATCCATTACAACACTGTCACTACCATCCATTATAACACTGTCACTACCATCCATTACAACACTGTCACTATACCATCCATCATAACACTGTCACTACCATCCATCACAACACTGTCACTACACCATCCATTATACCACTGTCACTACCATCCATTACAACAGTGTCACTACTATCCATTATAACATTTCATTACACCTAGGTACAGGCACAGAGGCTTTGGTTATTCAGGTTATTGCATGAATGTCTTACAGCTTATAAACCTGAATGGACTGACATCCATTGTCATGTGCCACATTGTCATGGTGTGACCTACATCCAGGGTAATGCAATAACTCCACAATGTTGTCAGTCATCCAAGCATGACTACAACAAAACGGTGGCCTGTAAGCCAGTGTAAAGTTCCATCATTAGCCGTGTGCTTTCTCCAGACTGTCAGGAGTCACTGCTAACAAGATGTTACTGTGTGTCTCTGATTGGTGGGGTGCGAGGGATGAATGAACGTTACACACGTCTGTGTGTTTGGGTGTGTGGGGATTGTGGATATTCTGTATAGGTTGTAGGTTATTGTCCGGAGAACTTAATCAAACAGCACTGGGAACGTGACTGAATGCCTTGATCTCAGTGTAGACTGGTCTCTATACATTATTGTGTCTTCATATTGCATGGACTTAGCAGGATTTCACACCTAGCTTGTTCATGTGCTCACTGGTCAAGTAGTTGAAAAGAAAATGATTCAAAGGCTCAACAGACTTATCCATGCTTCAGTATTTCTTCGTTACTATTCCAAATGTTGCAAGCAGGAAAGAAAATGTAAATGAAAATCTAATTGATAAAAAAATCAAAATCATGAAATTAAATGTTTTTTGTGTTGTTTTAACACTTTACTCAGTTAACAAAGATAGGTGGTAAGTATATGATTGAAATTATGGTATTTACAGTAATTCTTAGTATTCATCCATTTCTTTCATTTCCTCCACTTTTCAGAAGTATTTATCCCTTAAAATACATATCTTAGGAATAGATATGTTGTGATGTAATTTTGTCCAAGTTTCCATGGTAACCATTCCTGATGTTTTATCCTATTTGCTGGCAGAATGCAAAATATTTTCTTCAAATGTACATACTGAGACTTTTTGCTTGTTAAAATGCTTATCAAAACTAAGAGTTGTCAAACCTGAAAGAAACGACAAAAGTGTCACATTTGAAAATACTATGAAATTGTCAAATTTGGGAGTGTACATGACATTGTCCGACTCGTGTGCATACATGACATTGTCCAACTCGTGTGTACATGACATTGTCCGACTCGTGTGTGTACATGACATTGTCCGACTCGTGTGTGTACATGACATTGTCAGACTTGTGTGTGTACATGACATTGTCCGACTCATGTGTGTACATGACATTGTCCGACTTGTGTGTGTACATGACATTGTCTGACCTGTGTGTGTACATGACATTGTCCATGACATTGTCAGACTTCGTGTGTGTACATGACATTGTCCGACTCGTGTGTACATTACATTGTGTGTACATGACATTGTCGATTTCGTGTGTGTACATTACATTGTCCGACTTCGTGTGTGTACATTACATTGTCCGACTCGTGTGTGTACATTACATTGTCCGACTTCTGTGTGTGTACATGACATTGTCCGACTTCGTGTGTGTACATGACATTGTCCGACTCGTGTGTGTGTACATGACATTGTCCGACTCGTGTGTGTACATGTACATTGTCCGACTCGTGTGTGTACATGACATTGTCCGACTTCGTGTGTGTACATGACATTGTCCGACTCGTGTGTGTACATGACATTGTCCGACTCGTGTGTGTACATGACATTGTCCGACTCGTGTGTGTACATTACATTGTCCGACTCGTGTGTGTACATTACATTGTCCGACTTGTGTGTGTACATGACATTGTCCGACTCGTGTGTGTACATGACATTGTCCGACTCATGTGTGTACATTACATTGTCCGACTCGTGTGTGTACATGACATTGTCAGACTCGTGCATACATGACGCTGCACAGTAGGCCAACTTCAGGCTATTCAGCAATAAGGGTAAATTCCCAGTTGACATCGGTTCAGTATTGCATTACCTGGGGAATCTACCTGAACTAACGAGCTTGTGTAGTCAGGTGTGAGGGGCAGAAATCACCCGAAAGTCTAGAAATGCATATCCTGTCTATTGTTCTGTTTCCATAGAGGGGCATGTCAAATCTCTGGCAGTAAATGATGTATGCATAGGAATATTCTCATGGCCACATTCAATATAACAAATAATGTGTCACATTTATTTTCTGAATTATATTCCTCTCATAAGCTGCATTATTTATATGTAACCAATCCTGACAATCAGCCTTGATAAAATTCTTTGGGGTTCCCACATGAGTAAAGGCTGCACGTTTTTTAAATGACATACAAGTGTTTTTCAAATAAACCTTCCTTGATGCCTTGGTGAAGGTGCTGTCCAACAGGTAATGGGATCTCCGTGATACGGTTATCTAGCATCAAGGATGTTTTCACAAACACCTGAGGCTGGCATCACTGAATGTCTTTATCAGCTGAGGGAATGTGATTAGTTGAAATATGATAATGTTGAATAATCGACAGCTGTGACTTGAGCTGAGACAGACAAGTTAACCACACATAATAAAGATAACATTTTTTTCAGGTATTGATAACGTTTTCTATGGCAAACATTTCTGGAGTATTCTGGTTACCCCTGAACAATTTAAAATTCTTGTTCTGCGGACAAGCCTACATTAAATTTTTCAAAAGCAATACACTTGAAAATTGAAAATGCTGAATTTGATTGGAATGTTTTTTAGAAGTTTTATTGTAGGCTTGTACTATTTTCTAACTTTGAATGTTAAAAACACATTGATCTAAATGTAATAATGCTTATTCTACCATGACTTCAATAAATACTGCATTGTGATTGGTTAATTATAGTCATTCAGAGGTATATAATCTGATTTTCCAACACAATATGTATCTTTTCTAAATCTTAATAATTCGGTTATGGTAGAAAGGAGATAAACATACTTTGTTGGAAAATTAGAGGCATATTAAAAAATTATAACAGCTCTAAATTTATATTTTAAATCTCACTCTATGTGTTCGGTTTTAAATCAAATTTAGAGCTATTATAATTTCGTTATATACCTCTGATTTTCCAACACAGTATGTTTATTTCCTAAATGCTTAAAACTGTGATAACTGTTACAAACCCCAAAATGGCAGATATTCATTGATATCAATTAAACTACCAGCTCACCTTTATTTAGGAGCGAACTGTTTTGTCTCATTTTGTGCACACACGTACATACTATGCTGAAGAAAACTAAAGACCACTCTAATTTTTCTTGCCCAATGTTCATCTGTTATGTCATGTGATTTTAACTCCAGTGAGATGAAAAACCTGGTGTTATTGAACCGTTGTTCAGTAGTCTATTCCCCCAGTCCCATACAGTAAGATTGTTTTCCCACACATTCCCTTTAATGATGCCCCTGTGGGGTCAGAACAGTACCAGTTGCTTGAAGCAAAGGATGACTAAACCGAAGCAGCGAGGCATGGTGCGGCAGGGCTGACTACTTTCATGTTGCCCAGTGCTGGCGGGGGCGTAGCTACCATTATTAAAAAAAGCCAGGGCTTACACATAATTGTTGCTAAAAAGGTTGGGCAAGCCCTCAATATTATCTAAATATAAAGCTTTCGAACCTATCAGGCTTACATGAAAAACTTGGCTTACTACGGGCCTGGCTGGGTAAACAACAAACTCACTGAAGCAGTTTTACAAGTGAAATATTAAATTTGAAAAGCTTGTAAATTAAGGTGCTTAATGTAAAGTTTCTTTACAAAAATGTTGATTTATAAGTGGAAATAAAACCAAATGAAAGGGAGTATTTTCAATCAAATATAATGTTTTGTATTTTGATTAAGTTTTGTAAACTTTACAGTTTCTTTTGTAATTAAGAGACACAATAACGATGCAAATTTAAATTATATAAGATGTTTGATATTAAAAATACAGATGTTTGCTGAGTGAAAACCCAATGCAACTAGGTTGACTAAAGTGTTCTGCGGAATGGAACTGTTCGAAAAATGCAAAGATGCTCTCAGGTTAGGAGATGTTCAGAAGTTCAATATTTTACAGATGTTTCAACATGAGTAGAGCTTAACTCAAAGCCCTGTGAAACTTAGGAAATACACCTTCTTGTCAGTAGACAAAATGGGACACTCAATTTGCTGGTATCATGAACTTCAGTAGTGTTTTCTGTGATGTAAGTTTGAGTACATCTATGTCACTTTTGTTCAACTTGTTCACAATGTCACTGTGTTATGTGTATCCTTCCCCATTTTGTTACCAGCCAGAGACATATGAGAAAGCGTCGTTCAACACGACAGGTCGGTGTGAGCCCCCACTGATCAAGACGTCAATGAGGGAGAGCTGGTACGAGGAAGTTGAGGGGTGTGGCATCCAGTGTCAGAATCCCCTCTTCACCCTGGAGGAGCATCAGGAGGTCCACGCCTTTGTCGCAGTCTGGGGGGCGCTATGCCTCATCTGTACACTCTTCACTGTGGTGAGTAATGATGACAGCCGACCACACCCAGATGTACACATCAGTTGTCATGAGCTTGCATAATTCAATTTTGAACAACGGGGAAAGTTCTATGGATATACAACTTCTTTATTATCATGTAAGCAATGTTTCGGTGTAGCTGTTAATACAATTATCAAGCAAGTGTTATCAAGATAATGGTGTTAGAAGCTACACCGAAACGTCGTTTACATCATAAAAAGTTGTATATCCATAGAACTTTCCCCGTTGTTCATTACAACAACTTCTAAATGCCACCCAAAGAAATATTACTATTTTATTCCCAATATATATAATACTGGTGATACAACAGCATGTCCTGGCAGAAATATCAAGTTTTAAATCTGACGACTCCTCAGAATTATATGGTAATAAATAGGGTTTTTAAAGTTAACCAAGTGAACCACAGATTCTGGTTGATGTTATGAAAGTGATGCTGATTATTTACATTTGTAGCTGACGTTTGTGATAGACTGGAAGAACGCCAACAAATACCCTGCCCTCATTCTGTTCTACATCAATGCCTGCTTCTTTGTGGGGAGCATTGGATGGCTGGCCCAGTTTGCTGGAAATGCTCGCGAGGACATTGTGTGTCGCTCTGACCGCACAGCCCGTATGGGAGAGCCACAGCTTGGGTAGGTTTACTTTAGTGTTAGTGAGGTCATCGTGTGTCGCTCTGACTGCACAGCCTGTATGGGAGAGCCACAGCTTGGGTAGGTTTACTTTAGTGTTAGTGAGGACATCGTGTGTCGCTCTGACTGCACAGCCTGTATGGGAGAGCCACAGCTTGGTGTAGGTTCACTTTACAGTTAGTGAGGACATCGTGTGTCAGCCCTGGGAGAGCCTGACTGCACAGCCTGTATGGGAGACTGCCACAGCTTGGTGTAGGTTGTAGGTTCTTTACAGTTAGTGAGGACATGGTGTCGCCTGACCGCTCTGACTGCACAGCCTGTATGGGAGAGCCACAGCTTTGGTAGGTTCACTTTACAGTTAGTGAGGACAGCCACAGCTTGGTGTAGGTTTGCTCTGAACACACAGCCATCGTATGGGAGAGCCACAGCTTTGGTAGGTTTACTTTAGTGTTAGTGAGGACATTGTGTGTCGCTCTGACTGCACAGCCTGTATGGGAGAGCCACAGCTTTGGTAGGTTCACTTTACAGTTATGGTGAGGACATGGTGTTGCTCTGATCGTGTGTCGCCTGACCGCACAGCAGCCTGTATGGGAGAGCCACAGCTTGGGTAGGTTTACTTTAGAGTTAGTGAGGACATCGTGTGTCGCTCTGACCGCACAGCCCGTATGGGAGAACCACAGCTTTGGTAGGTTTTCTTTAGAGTTAGTGAGGACATTGTGTGTCGCTCTGACTGCACAGCCCGTATGGGAGAGCCACAGCTTGGGTAGGTTTACTTCAGAGTTAGTGAGGACATTGTGTGTCGCTCTGACTGCACAGCCCGTATGGGAGAGCCACAGCTTGGGTAAGTTTACTTTGCAGTCAGCAACTCCAGGTTAAACACAGCTTTAACTACTGTTCAGTATTGATGCTGACATATGAAGGATCTAATCAGGTAGAATGTGGGATTCAAACCAAGATCCTATAAATCCAGCAAGCTAAGGGAAACAACTCTGCACAATTTCAATCTCTACAGTCAACATGAAGATAGCCACTTACTGTTGACTGCTAAACACAGTAAGACCATGTTAATTTGAAATGTACCATTCCCAGCAGAAGTGCCAAGTTTTAAATTAACAATATCCTGGTGTATGGACCTATAGCAATTTCCATCGACAAATTCACAGAAGGTGAGTTTCCTTGACTAACAGCGTCTAACTATAACTCAATACACAGGAGCCAGTTCCACAAAGCAATCATAGTGCTTATGAAGATCACTGTAACTCATTAAGCTTACAACAGTGCTAAGCTCTCTTTATGACGTGAGGCCCTCATCAAGTGTCCTATCATATATAAAATACTGCTGAAATCAATTTGATCCCCAGTGTTTCCCTTGTTCCAGGTCTGGTGAGTCGGCGTCCTGCACTGTGGTGTTCCTGTTGGTCTACTACTCCATGATGGCTGGTGTCACCTGGTTTGTCATGCTGGCCTATGCCTGGCACATCACCTTCAAGGCTCTGGGTACACCCAGAGACAATCTGAGTAGCAAGACCGCTTACTTCCATCTCGTCAGCTGGTTCCTGCCACTCGTTTTGTCAATAGTCTGTCTGGCAATCTCAGAGGTATCATACCATTCCTGTGACTATAGTTGTATTGACAGCAGTATTAAATCGTTGTTGTTTTAACTAGTTGTGTAAATGGCAGTCTCAAACCATAATTTTAAATAGTTGTGTAGCTAGCATTATTAAATCATTGTTGTAACTAGTTGTGTAGATGGCAGTCTCAAACCATAATTTTAAATAGTTGTGTAGCTAGCATTATTAAATCATTGTTGTAACTAGTTGTGTAGATGGCAGCATCAAACCATAGTTGTAAATAGTTGTGTAGTGAGCCATTGTGAGAGTTTTGTTAATTATACCAGCTGAAAATGTCACGGATCCCTAGCAGTTAAAAGGATGGTGTAAATTCTGGTCACCTAACTGTTGTTGTTCAATAGCCAGTTATAAAATTGTATTGCTCAGTAACAGCATCAAAACCTTTTAAATGTTCTCAGACTTTCAAAGCTGAAGTGTTGATTCCATTTAATGATATAAATGGGTATGTGAGGTATTGCTAATGTCCTTTCAAAACAGATTTTTATTTGAAAATGTTATTATGATTTTCAAATCACAATATGGCTGAAATATTCTCGCTTAGTACAAGA
Organism: Haliotis rubra; assembly: GCF_003918875.1. NCBI lineage: Eukaryota > Metazoa > Mollusca > Gastropoda > Lepetellida > Haliotidae > Haliotis > Haliotis rubra. The sequence goes on along the minus strand of NW_025767368.1, from coordinate 797,743 downwards.
GTCCTGACTTAATATTACTATACTGTTTTCAGATTGACGGAGATTCACTAAGTGGAATCTGTTTTGTTGGGTACATGAAGCATGGCATCCGAGCTGGATTTGTCCTAGGTCCTATAGCAGTGGTCCTTGTATGTGGACTCGTCTTCCTGGTCAGAGGTAAGTAAAGCCATCCTGTCTCCAGACATAACACTTGACCACAGGCCCCCACTGCGGGTCAGAAAATCGATAAACTAGGCCCCAGTTTAGTATCAACACCCCCTACTATATAATATATAAAGGTTCATCACAGAAATACGGCGACATGATCGAAAACCGGACAATTACGTACATGTCAATGAATATATCGTATTTTAAAGGTCTCACAAGTATCAAAAGCTTTTGTCCATATCTCCGTTGTATGTAGGAGGCATATACATGCGCTTTCCGTGGGGATTCATTTGATGGGTTTTATTAAATCGCCAAAGACCGAAGTTGCTGTGCCGAAGTATACAAAACTAGCTTCTCAGCCAGCTTGACTTCACTACCTCCGGCGATCTGATTGGCTAACACATTACACTGAATGAATGTGTTTCTTTAAAAAATATTTGTACTCGCTTTTAAAATTATTCTTACCAAGATAAAACATCAGATAGTGACATCTTGGATGATAGACGCTTTGAGTTTCCTCTCTCATTTTCGCGACGTGCATTTGTTGTCATTTTATTTACCAATTTGATTGGCGCTTGACGCACCTAGTTTTGTACACTTCGGCACAGCAACTCGGGTCTTTGGCGCATTTAATAAAACCCATCAAATGCATCCCCACGGAAAGCGATGTATATGCCTCCTACATACATCGGAGATATGGACAAAAGCTTTTGATACTTGTGAGACCTTTAAAATACGATATATAGTCATTGACGTGTGCGTAATTGTCCGGTTTTCGATCATGTCACCGTATTTCTGTGATGAACCTTTATATATTATATAGTAAGGGGTGTTGATACTAAACCGGTGCCTAGTTTATCGATTTTCTGACCCGCAGTGGGGGCCTGTGCACTTGACCAGTGTCCATCTTAGAACTGCTCACCAAGCCATGAAAGTAACATGTACCAAAAGATTAGTAGTACTTTGTTTAACTTCCTGTTAACTTTTCACTGAGGCAATCAAATCCTAAAAGTACCATGGACCATACACAGACAATATCCTTGTGTGTCATTTTAGAAGCTGTAGTGAGAATGAATTCACCTTTGGTTACTCTGTCAGTTTAATGTGATGTTTTGGTACAGATGCTGTTTTTCTTGTCCAGAAAATGATAACATAGATGCTATCATCTGTACAGAGACCTTGCAACACTGTCACTTACAGACTATCAATGATCTATTTTACTTCAAATTGTTTTGAAGCCAGTCCTCAACAGAGTGGTCTCCCTTGACATTTGTGTCGACTGGAGATAACCAGTTTAATCAGCTACTGTTTGGTATTTTCAGGTCTTATTACGCTGATCAACAGAGTGGTCTCCCTTGACATATGTGTCGACTGGAGATAACCAGTTTAATCAGCTGTTTGGTATTTTCAGGTCTTATTTCAGAGTGGTCTCCCTTGACATATGCGCTGATCAAGATCAGGAAGAATGCGCCAACTTTCATCAGTGAAAAAGCTACGTCCAAAATCAGGGAGACAATTCTCCGTTTAGGTAATAACTGTGCATGATGTTCACCACTATTGCAGAAACAAAATCTAGCATGTTGAGAGTATTGGAGCATACAGATACAAGTTACATGTTACATGCCTTTTGTTATATGCTTGCCTTATCCTAAGTTAAATAAATCTCAGCTGAATTTTGATACACTGCCACTACTGCCACTCACAGTTACTGAAGCAATGAGAGGAGGACATTTACTTTTGTCTGTGGTCAAGATATAATCTCTTAGAAGTGTTGAGAAAATGATGTCACATAACAATATAAACGTGATATTTCTTAAGATGATTTGAATATCAGGACACTATGTATTGATGGTGCTAGGGTGTGGAGATGCTGAGATGAAACACTTTACACTGAAGTGAGTGAGTGTGTGGTTTGGTTTTTACACTGCTTTTAGCAATATTCCAGCAATATCATGGTGGGGGACACTAGAAATGTGCATGATATTGCTGGAATATTGCTAAAAGCGACATAATATTAAATTGTTATAAAGTTGTTTCAAATCATGTATTGCGTTTCGTTTTCAGGTATATTTGCAACACTTGCGTTTGTGTTTGTGTTGATCACATTCTCCGTCCATGTCTACACATTTGCCAATGAAAACAAGTGGAGAGATAGCTTCAGGGACTACATGTAGTAAGTGGCTCCCTGTTTACTCTCATCTGGCTCATGTAGCTGTGGACATGTTTAAAGGATCACATGTAGATTGAAAGTATACTGAACAAACATTAGAAACGCACCACATATAATTGGAAATATGCCCGTCAGACTGAAATGTACCCATGATATCTGAGCATCTTCGGTGCATTTTAGTGTGGTGCGTTTCAAATGTTCAGTAAATGTCACTTCAAAAGAGGGAGCTGGTAGCCATGTTTGAAGTGTTCTAGTCTAGTTGACTTGTAAACAGCCTGCAACTAATTCATATAATGAGACCGCAACATTTTCTTAATGATTAATGGACAAATTTATGGGTAATTGTTTTCCATGTCTTCTGTTACTGTGTATGTACTCATCTCTCCTAGAAGCTGTATCCAGTACAAACATAAGATGTGGATGTGAATGCTATTCTTTCACAATGCAGAAAGTTGTATCTTTTGCCGCTGATTCTATGGCGTGATTAGAACAGAAGAGGGAAGATATATCTGTATAATAATACTCGGAGGTTGTGAAGTGTAGCATGCGGAATCTGATGTCTAAGTCATATACATAACAGGATGTTAAAACTAGTGTTGTGAATCTGTGTTCGAGTATTGGGACAAGAATAGTTTTAAATATTGCTAGAATGTTAGGTCAAGTCAATCATGGACACAGGAAATGGAGCGGTGCATTTTGTAGTCACAAGAAAACCTGTGTCCGATACATGCAGGTAATCAGTGAAGCACTTTATGTTTGGTAGTGTTCACATATTTTTGTCGGATGGTTACGGTCTTAGAATCATTTACAGATATTTATCTGAAAAGTATTGTTTTATTGTTTATTGACCTGTTTCAAGAACAAGTGTTTAAAGATTACTGATACTCCTTCCATTATACTCACAGTGACTCCTGGTGTTCAAAAATTATCTGGAGCCCTGTACACAGTATAACCAACTGGCTGCAAAATCTATTTATAAACAAGTATGTGGAAGTATTCTTCTAAAGGAGTGCACCTCTGTATGTCTGTGGACCAGAATTTACCCAATACCCTGTGTACTGATATTCATGGCATGTCTCTATAGGCTAGAACCTATGACATACACCTTGTGTTCTGAGATTGAGATGTGTGTTTCAGCTGTGAGGCCAACGTGACAATAACCCGTACAGTGACGAACACCACCGGCAGGATGTGTGAGGTAGCTTACAAACCAAGTGTGGTGGCATTAGAAATCCACATCTTCGCCTTCTTCGGGGCAGGCATCGCCATGAGCTCTTGGTCCTGGAACAAGGCCTCCTTCAACGCCTGGGAGAGGTTCCTCAGGAAGTGAGTATAGACAATTTCTCTTTAACATTCTTTATCTTACCTCAGAGTCAGAATGTTGAGATCTAACTGGTTTACTTCACCTTCATAAGATACTATACATTCCTACCCGTGAAGGTCCAGGTTAGAATATTGATCTTTAGTAACCCAGGCTTGTCGTAAGAGGTGACTAACGGGATCGGGTGGTCAGACTTGCTGGCTTGGTTGACACATGTCATCGGTTCCCAATTGCGCTGATCGATGCTCATGCTGTTGATAACTGGATTGTCTGGTCCAAACTCGATTATTTAAGACCGCCGCCATATAGCTGGAATATTGCTGAGTGCGGCGTAAAACTAAACTCACTTACTGCTATACATTCCATCTTTGTGGGAAATAAATTTCTGAGTGTGACAATACATCCCTCATACCACACCACAAAGAAAGCAAGCAGCATGTGAGTTCTGAGTCAGACAACAAATCTCATGCTCCCCAATAAAAACAAAATGATGTGATGTTAATGAGTCAGTGAAAGTCATGTGACACAGCACAAGTCAATGTCAGCTCAAATAGTTGTTGTCAATCAATATTCTATTTGTTTCCATTATTTTACAATGACAGATTTATAGATGTGGGCAAGACAAATACATTGTAGCAGCAGCACTTGGGGGTATTTTTGTATTTTGTTTGTGACCACTTGCCGCTTCTGCTATAAAACCAAATATGGAACGCATAAAACCACATGTAGCCTGAGTGATACTGATATAACATATGCCACAAGTACATTAAGAGGTTTTGAGTGCATTTGACAATTTGATTATGACATTCCTTTTACCGGTAGTATGTTCCTTGTATGCCCCTCTACAGCTGTTCATGTCATTGTCTGGAACAAGTAGATGTATAAATTGTTGATGTGGTACAAAATTCGCTCTCTCTTGTGTAGGTGTGTATAAAAAACAAACGTTTCTCTGATCCACACTTCATTCACATTTTACAGTTTACCAGGTAAGCTATTTCCAAGCACCTGGCCTATGTTTAGGAGTGTATATGAGTATCTATATTAAAACAAAAGGTAGATTACTAGAATGACCTATACATTTCCAGGGTGTTCCGCAAGCCATCCAACAAGCCAGTGAAACTGAAGAAGCACAAGATGATTGCCCAGGCCTTTGAGAAGAGAAAGAACATCAACAATGGACGCATGTCAATCAGCTTCCATAGTACACATGACGACCCGCTAGGTACGTTGCCGGAATATATATGCTGTACCAACAGGAATATCTGTTATTTATGATGTTGTACCATGATGTTGAACTCTTAGAAACACTTGGGAGCTATCAGAATAATTTTTTGTTCAGGCGCAGCTTGTTATTAACCATCTAAATTGCACACATGCATGTTCTGTTGTCCTTTGTTTTCAGGGATGAAGTTTGATCTCAACAGTGTGAGTTCCCATGACATGTCATCCAACTTTGCTGCTGCCATGCCCAAGCTGGTACGACGACGAGGTGGTCTCATTCAGCCTGTAGCTGGGACTCTTCGCAGATACTCTGACTCAGGTCGGTACAGAGTTGATGCCTGTTTAATGCCGCATGCAGCAATACTCCTACTGGGTGACATTGGTCTGTACATGAGAGTCTGGACCAGACAATGATCTATACAATGATCTATACAATGACATATACAATGATCTATACAATGATCTATACAATGACATATACAATGATCTATACAATGATCTATACAATGATCTATACAATGACATATACAATGATCTATACAATGATCTATACAATGACATATACAATGATCTATACAATGATCTATACAATGACATACAATGATCTATACAATGATCTATACAATGACATATACAATGATCTATACAATGATCTATACAATGATATATACAATGATCTATACAATGATCTATACAATGACATATACAATGATCTATACAATGATCTATACAATGATCTATACAATGGTCTATACAATGATCTATACAATGACATATACAATGACATATACAATGACATATACAATCAGTCAAATCATAGCATCCGACCACTTGATCCCATTAGTCGCCTCTTACCATAATCATGACTTGCTGAAGATCAATCAGAACCCAGGGACTCGATCCACAAAATCTTCATAGCTTTTCCACTCGAAAGTCTATGATAAAGCATACAGTTACTATATACGATTGGTCGTAATGTTGTGAATGTTTTGTGGATTGGGATTCAGATCCTGATGGGTGAAGGTGGGGTGTGAGGGCAGATACTGCAACTTAGGTGGGTGACAAAGTGATGTGGGGTAGACTCATGCGGGTGGAAGCTGGTTGTCAGGCCCGACACTCTTACTCAGATTGGTGGAGGGTGGATGTTTGGTCACTTTTTGTGAAGATCATCAGTACAAGAATGTATTGTCTAACAGTGCTACTTTTGATGTCTTTCAGTGGCATTTAGAAGTAGTACAGTGATGTCCAAGATATTTTATGGATTAAACTTCTTTTTAATTTCTCTCACAACGTTTCAGTGTTACTTTTGTCTCACCAGATATTGGCTCCGTGACCTCAAGAAGAATGTCCCAGGATTCCCAGCTTGGACAAGCTATTGGACAACCCCAGCTGCCCATAGATCCTGATACCAAGGCCGAAAAGAAAAAGAGGAAGAAGAAGAAAAAGAAAAGGCGAAGAGCACACAAGATTCAGCCAATCATAGCCCCTGTTTTAAATGCCCTCCATGCCGTGGGTGGTCGGCGAGGGCTCCGTCGAGGCAGTGACACATCCGTGATCAGCAGAGCCTCTGCTCATAGTGTGCGTGTGTCCATTGAGAGGAACAGCATGGAGGCCATTTCTATAGCATCAGTGCCTATGTCTCATCATGGTGATATTGACACTGTTGATCTGAGTCAGATACCATCCACCAGGGCAGGGTCACAGCCGGCAAAGCCACATACAAACTTCTCTCTGTTCACAGCCAGTGGCTTGTTACAACCCAGAGGCAGACCAAGTGTGCAGGAGTTTGCTGCAGTCAAGAGGTCAAGAAGAAGTCGCCGATCCGAAGTCACTGTGGAAATGTCTGAGTCAAACTTCCAAGCTAGTCGGCCCCGACCTGGACAGTCAAAACCCATAGAAACAATTATAACACTGGAGTCCGAGGATGGGTCTCAGTCAGCTTAGTCAGAAAGTCCCACTGAATTCTGAGAGTCTGATACATCATTACTCCAGGGCCCTTTCCACAAAGTGATTTAAGTGCTAAGACTATTGTAGTCTATGAGAAAGTATGGGAGTTACGATCACATTAGCACTAACATTGCTTTGTGGTATGGATGCAAGCAGTCTACTAGTCTATGTCACAAAGGAGGGGGATATACTGTACAATGTGCATGTCTTAAGACTCGATGACAAACAGCTGTGAGAAGAGTATGAATTGATACTGTGCTTCCACTCAGTCCCATGAAACTGTGAAAGAAGACCATGCCAGTACTATTAGATGTTAGTTTCTACAGTCCCATGTGATAAGCATATAACAAATTAAACAACTTTGAGGTATTTTGTGAATGATATAACTATCTACATGCTGTAATATCTGCATAGATGGTTTAGGCTTACATTCAAAACTTGTCATGAGTGACAGACTAACAGGGTAGAACAGGAGTCAGCAGAGAAGATGCATCCACAGTGCTACCAGATGTTTATAGTACCAGATTATTTTACGTGGATTTACAACTTTATATCCCAACATGGATGGGTTGGCTTCATTCCATGGACACATGTACTGTGCTTTGTGTTCCCTGCTGGGAGTGAGGTGTTCTGGATGTGAAGATGGTGCTGTTAGTTTTAACATAAACCTTGGTGCCATTGTACTACTACTGTTGTAAATCTATGATAAAAGTACAAGAGTTACGTTCTTCTCAGCACTAAGATTGCCTTAAGTCTATGTTTGTAGTACCAGAGTTAGTGCTTAGTGCTAAGACTGTTGTAAGTCAGTGTTAAAGTATGATTTTTACAATCATTAAGATGATCACTTTGTGAAACACATCGCCAAGGTAAGTCACATATTCATTCAGTGTTTATATGGATGTGTACATACGCTTTCACGGATTGCCAGTTGATGCCACACTTTTTTTGTAAAATTTGAAGTAAAATCTATTTTTGTTTTCATATTATATTTTAAATTTGAAAACCTTTATGGTCGGTGCAAAACGTGTGTTTGAAGGAAAGTAGAATTACTGTTTATAAGTAAAGGTGTTCATTTCTGAAAAGAAGAGTTTAAACTTTTCCCCTTAAAATGCTGTTGTTGGGCAAGGGACAGAAAAATTTACTTATTTTGGGTGTTGTTGCACTCTTTTTTCTAATCCAGGAAGGGAGCATTGAGGAGCAAATAGGATTAACTAGAAGTTATAAATATGTTTTCTCCCTTTTGGCTACAGTTGCTCTATCTTTCCACTGGCTAAAAAGAGAGTGGCCATCAATTAACATGAGTATACATCTGGATGAATGGCAACTAAGATAGTCTTCATCAGTAGAGCAAACGCCCTTGTATTCATTTTGGAAATTTTAACGTCTCATTTTTTATCATGTAAACATTGTTAAACACAAGTGTCCTTTGTAATTTTCTGTTATAGCAGTCACATCATGTTTCACCTGATTCCATTTACCTTCAGTAATATCCAGCAGTCACATCACTTCTACAGTTTCAGAGCACCAAAGAAATATGCCCATACCTGTTGTACATATTTGTGTTGGGCTACTCCAGGTTGCCATACAGCATTACACATAAAACAATATTTTTTCAGAGAAATCCAACGGAATACTGTCTCTTGTTTGCCTTCATAATACAAGTGGCATATCTATACTGAGTAAATCAGTCTGGTAGTGTCAGCACTGACAAAGTCTACCTTAGGGCAAAAAATATAACTAATTATTTTTCCATAACTCACCCACTGTTTTACATGTGAATGTAAATTCATATCTTCTCTGTTGTCCAAAAAACTTCAAACTAATGTAGAAAAATATTATTTTTGTACGTATGAAGAGATTGTGTTGAGGAAAGTGTTGTTTTCTTGACCAGCCTGTTCGTTATAGCAACTGTAGTGAAAGCACTGCTTTGTGGAATGGGCTGCATAGTCAGCTATTCACTGGTGGGGCAGAGGGTGAGGTGTCAACCTGTGCCTGTCTGTAATGTTTTTGTTCACTTCTCAGGTAGTGTGCACCCCTTCTCAGAATCCTTGGTCACTGTTATTTCAGTTATTTGATATGAGCGGGTTGTAATTTATCCATAGACTTACGCTGTTTATGCTCTGTTCAAGCCCTGAATGTGTATAGTGCTGCCTCCTCTACTAACACACATGGTATTCTGTAGTGTAGGATGTCCCACTAGCCAAGGTTGTGGCCTCTCCACAGTTTAGTTGCTATGTAGGACAAGCATGAGGCACTGGGGACATGTTCCGTATTCCTCATGTATGGCATACCACATACACAAATTTATCATGAAGATCAGATTGTTTTACCCACTGGAATAGTTGGTTTCAGGAATGTTCCCTTTTTCAGCTTTCTGGAACTCATGTATTTTACCGAAGGCACCATCCTCATATAGATTCAATTACTGTGGACAATTATTCAAAAAAATTTTATTGAATATTTAACTCGACTTTTGATCACAATCAGTTTTCATTGTTGAATGTGACAGAACCATCTTACAGAAACAAAGGTTGTTCACACTGCATAATATTAATAATGGTAAGGTATTATCATAAAGCAGATATTGTGATGTCATTTCTTCTGTCTTGTGATGTTGTATTTTGTTTGTGATGTCATATCACAGGCCATTGTTTCTTATCATGCATTAGACATTGATTGCAGCTGAGTTACCATAAATCAGATTATTTCAGATATACCTTGATACCAGTAATTGGGATATGTACATGATTTGTATGTACGGACATCAGCCGGACGGCATCCTCGAGGACCATATCTCCATTCTGTTGTGATATGCACCCAGGACTTATCCACCATGGATTCTTTTGAGGATGATACAAAATAGGCAGAAGCCACAATTTGATATCCATTTGAACAGAACCTTTGAGTGAGATGATACGACACAAACAGCCTGGAAAGTGGCTGGTACCCCATTTTGTCACACCACAGAAGGCAGAGCAGTAGACGATAGAAAATCCTGTGTCATTAACAATCCCTTGTTACATCACATCCTCTATATCATCAGATGTTCCTTGTGATTTCCGATCCTGTCATATATATCATCAAATTGCCTTGTCATTTCATGTCATCTATATCATCAAATGTGTCTTGCAATTTCATATCACACATCAAGCACATCTTCATATCTGCCTTGTGATTTCATATCATGTCAAATATGTATCTTTAAATGTGACTTTTGATGTCATATCGCATCATTTATATCATTGATTGTGCCTTGTGATATTGAATCACATGTAGATTTAAAATATGCCTTGTGATGTCATATGACAAATCATGTATATTATCAAATGTCTCATACCACTCCATGGTTGTTGGTTGGTATCGCACACAGTGCCTTGTATCATTACACCAAGCACTCATGTGCCCAGTTGTCAAGTGATGTTGTGTCCTGTTTCTTGTAGCGTTTGTACATACTGCTGTTTACACAAGCATCTCTAGATGCTAGCCGTCATAATAATGTTTAGAGTTTTATACCTTTACTTCCAGTATATTTACTAGATACATTTATCCAAAGATCTGATATAAAAGTGAAGATAAAGACCTACAGAATATACCTGTTGTGTTGTTACTGTGGACTGGGTTCTACCTCCGTGTGAAGGTCTCTTCAGGAAGGTTCACACTATGTACAAAGATCATGAAAACTTGAGTAAGTGTGGAGTGGGATTTGAGGCTGCTTTTAGTTTGTTTGTTGTTGAACATTGCAATCAGCAATATTCCATCCATATGATGGCTGTAAATAATCAAGTCTGAAACAGACGATCCAGTGATTGACATCATGGGCAGTGTTCTATGGAACGGTGATGTGATGACATGGGTCACCCAAGTCCCTGGAACCGTGATGTGATGACATGTGTCACCCAAGTCCCTGGAACTGTGATGTGATGACATGTGTCAACCAAATCACTGGGGCTGTGATGGAAATACCAGAAATTCCAATGCATTAAACACCAACCGTTGAGGTCACAAGTGAATGGTTTAAGCACAAGGCTACTCAACCACCCCAACCCAGACGGAAACCCAGGAGCAGTGGAAAGATGCAACACATTTGGGTGCTAATAGAGACCTCAACAATTGTAAGGGGCACCTATCATAAACTCAGTCATGTGGTGTATCTTTAATACAGCTGGTGGTGAGGAATGCATGCTACATTTAGTCACAGTTAGAAGGAATGAATCCAGTGTTCCTGTGTGATGAATCCAACAAAACCACACAATAACAATTAGAATGACAGACAACAACAATAGGGATATAATTGCTCTCTTTACTAAGGTGACTACAGTGACTACCGTACCAGCACCCAGGGTAGTCGGCGTTGATTCAGCCAGTGATGGAGGACCTCTTCCTGGCCCACCAGGATCTTCTCCATGACAAACTGCAACATCAGCAATAGCTTTAGCATCGAGATGACATCAGCACTTCAACTGCAACATCAGTAACTATTGTATCTACAAATACAGCATTATCCTCCAAACATTAGCAACATCAGAATTGGGTTCTCTGCAACACCATCAACAACTTAAACATCGTCACCCAGTCACAGACCTCAACACCTGCAACACTAACCAATACCACTACAATCCCATCTTCGACAATAATAAATAAAAGCAATGAACCACTGTTCATATTTATAAGAAATCTCTGCTAAAGGATAAGTTGATTGTACAGTTCGGATGTACAAGGCAACACAGGGAATAGCATTGGACACCATCGTTGTCACTGATGTACAAAATCTAGAAATGTCCTGCTGTCAGCTGTCAGATGTCCACCTTCAGTGTGATCCTGTTTGTTGTCCACCTTCAGTTTGATTCTGTCTGATGCCTATTTGTTGCAGTGTGATCCTGTCTGATGTCTACTTGCTGCAGTGTGATCCTGTCTGATGTCTACTTGCTGCAGTGTGATCCTGTCTGATGTCTACTCACTGCAGTGTGATCCTGTCTGATGCCTACTTGCTGCAGAGTGATCCTGTCCGGTGTCCACCTCCTGCAGTGTGATCCTGTCTGATGTCTACTCACTGCAGTGTGATCCTGTCTGATGCCTCATTGCTGCAGAGTGATCCTGTCCGGTGTCCACCTTCTGCAGTGTGATCCTGTCTGATGTCTACTCACTGCAGTGTGATCCCGTCTGATGCCTACTGCCTACTCTTGCTGCAGTGTGATCCTGTCTGATGTCTACTTGCTGCAGTGTGATCCTGTCTGGTGTCTACTTGCTGCAGTGTGATCCTGTCTGATGCCTGCTTGTGTGATCCTGTCAGTGTGATCCTGTGCGGTGTGTCCACCTCCTGCAGTGTGATCCTGTCTGATGTCTACCTCCTGCAGTGTGATCCTGTCTGATGCCTACCTGCTGCAGTGTGATCCTGTCTGATGCCTACTTGCTGCAGTGTGATCCTGTCTGATGTCTACTTGCTGCAGTGTGATCCTGTCTGATGCCTACTTGCTGCAGTGTGATCCTGTCTGATGCCTACTTGCTGCAGTGTGATCCTGTCTGATGTCCTACTGCACTGCAGTGGGATGTCTGATGTCCTGCTGCAGTGTGATCCTGTCTGATGTCTACTTGCACTGCAGTGTGATCCTGTCTGATGCCTACTTGCTGCAGTGTGATCCTGTCTGATGCCTACTTGCTGCAGTGTGATCCTGTCTGGTGTCCACTGCGAGTGCTGCTGTGTGATCCTGTCTGCAGTGTGTCTACTCACTGCAGTGTGATCCTGTCTGATGCCTACTTGCTGCAGTGTGATCCTGTCTGATCCTGCCTGATGCCTACTTGCTGCAGTGTGATCCTGTGTCTGATGCCTACTTGCTGCAGTGTGATCCTGTCTACTGATGTGTGATACTTCACTGCAGTGTGATCCTGTCTGATGCCTACTTCTGCAGTGTGATCCTGTCTTGCTGCAGTGTGATCCTGTCTGATGCCTACTTGCTGCAGTGTGAGTGTGATCCTTCTGCAGTGTGATGTCCTACTCACTGCAGTGTGATCCTGTCTGATGCCTACTTGCTGCAGTGTGATCCCATCTGATGCCTACTTGCTGCAGTGTGATCCTGTCTGATGCCTCATTGCTGCAGAGTGATCCTGTCCTGTCTGATGCCTACCTGCTGCAGTGTGATCCTGTCTGCAGTGTGATCCTGTCTGATGCACTACTGCAGTGTGATCCTGTCAATGCCCTGCAGTGTGATCCTGTCTGATGCCTACTTGCTGCAGTGTGATCCTGTCTGATGCCTACTTGCTGCAGTGTGATCCTGTCTGATGCCTACTTGCTGCAGTGTGATCCTGTCTGATGCCTACTTGCTGCAGTGTGATCCTGTCTGATGCCTACTGCTGCAGTGTGATCCTGTCTGATGCCTACTTGCTGCAGTGTGATCCTGTCACTGCCTAGTGTGATCCTGTCTGATGCCTACTTGCTGCATCCTGATGATCCTGTCTGATCCTGTCTGAGTGTGTCTGATCCTGTCTGATGCCTACTTGCTGGCTGCTGTCTGTGATCCTGTCTGATGCCTACTTGCTGCAGTGTGATCCTGTCTGATGACTCACTGCAGTGTGCCTACTTGCTGCAGTGTGATCCTGTCTGTGTGATCCTATCTGATGCCTACTCACTGCAGTGTGATCCTGTCTGATGCCTACTTGCTGCAGTGTGATCCTGTCTGATGCCTACTTGCTACTGATGCCTACTTGCTGCAGTGTGATCCTGTCTGATGTCTACTCACTGCAGTGTGATCCTGTCTAATGCCTACTTGCAGTGCGATCCTCTCTGATGTCTACTTCCTGCAGTGTGATCCTGTCTGATGCCTACTTGCTGCAGTGTGATCCTGTCTGATGCCTACTTGCTGCAGTGTGATCCTGTCTGATGCCTACTTGCTGCAGTGTGATCCTGTCTGGTGTCCACCTTCTGCAGTGTGATCCTGTCTGATGCCTACTTGCTGCAGTGTGATCCTGTCTGATGCCTACTTGCTTCCATATCTACCAATGAAAAACAGCATCCTGACAGCACTCACCTTCAATGCAGCTTGCATGGAAATTTTGCAGACTTCAAACGCAGGCAGCGACATTACAAGGAGACAAAGCTTGGCCTGAAATGTATGCCTCAACTTACCGGGGTACAAGTGCCAGATAGAAACTATGGCATAATAGGACTAAATGTCGTCAGTGGCTTGATCACCACCATTAGACGGCTTTTGTGTATTGAGTAACAATATGCAGCGGATGTTTGAACAACTAAATATATATATTTTAGATATTTACATGGAAAGATGCAACTAAAATAACATATTATACTATTATATATAATAATATATCATTATTATAATTGTATATTATTATATATTAGTATATCTTATTCTTGGTATAACAATAGCTTCAAATGTAAAGCATTAATTAAAGCAGGCATTAGATGTTCACCATTTTACTAAGAAACCTACATGCATGGGTGCTGACAAACCTATCACGAAACTATGCCCAAGGTACATAACTCTCCACAGCAAACGGCACCTTAAACATTCCCCAATATATAGATGATTATTACTAACATCTATCAGAAATGTGAATTCTAAATGGTTTGGCACCGGGACATATCAAAACCAGTCTTTGCTGATCTTCTCAAGTTTTGGTTCATGAATGCTACCAGAGACCATATAATATGGTCTCTGATGCTACTGAAAACAACTCTTTTGATGCAATGAAAACCTCTTCCTGGTAAATGAGAAGTTTTTTGAATATGAAAATGATGATGACAGCAAGTGATTTAAGTGGAAAGTTTAGACAGATGATGATTACAGACTCGTAATAAACCCTCTCATAAAGATACATTCATACTCCAATATACACATATGTAGTACTGTGGCTATCTTGTGGAATACCAATATTGCAATTACTTTTGCATAAAGAACAGTCTTTGCTCCAAACTGAGAGAATCGGCCGATCTTTGACAAGGCTTCATTGATATCTGGATCATTCTCTGCTATCTTCATTTGGGTTCTCTCTCTCAGCTCATCGTACCTGGACAACAAAGATATTAGAAATTATTAATTTTTTTCACAAAGTCTTGTCAAAAGGACTAATGCAAATCTTATTTCAATAGTCCACACATTTGTAGATCTGCTTGTTCTGACAGGGCAAAGCTATTGGCTACTTTGTGTGTTGTAACCAAGCTCAGGTTGTATCGTTATTCAGTACTCTGTAAGACTTTTGAGACCTAGACTTCCACATTAGGGCTGGTATTATAGATATACACTTACCACCTAGATGGCTGTATTTCCACATCAGGGTTGGCACAGATAAGTTGTACAGAATTTTGCATGCGCTCACAGTGATTCTCGAAAAGGGACCTCGGCTGCATGTCATCAAAACACTGCATCTTGAACTTGAATGACACCATCTTTGTTCTATGGGGGAATAATGATATATTGTCTCATTAAACAAAATAACATCATTTCAAATTTTGGTGCTTTCATGTCCCAACACATGTCTAACTATCAAATCCAAAGTTACATGTCATGACAAAGACCAACCAGTCCATCTTATACTCTAGTCCCAACACCACTTTGCTCTTACATAATGTCCAAACCACATCAAAATACAAGATCCAACAGCCCCCTGTCATGTCCCGCTACCAAGTCTCACTACTGCCTCAGCATGACACTATGTCCCTCCCCACTAAACCCACTGTTCCAGTGAGTACCTCTCCAGTCTTTGCAGTTCAGCACCCGACTCCATCTGCAGGTTGTGCTTCAGCTTGCCCAAGTTGTGCTTCACCCTCTGAACCATCATGGCATTATCCTCCACCTTGCTCTGCTTCCGGCTGGACACCACAACATAAATATATAATCAATCTTAGCCATCACGATATGAACACATCATCTATGTCACAATGTGTCAATATATTCAGGTAATGGTGTGGTTACTGTTGCTCAAACAACCAGTTATTTTCACAAACAAAAATCTATAATCAATCTTTAGATGTCTTCCAGGACTCAGTTGCTTTTGTCTTACATTTCAGGGGCTTCCTTGCTCATGATCATGAAGAATGGTTGTCTCCAATTTCAGGGCCTTCTAATAAAGACAATGGTGTTCTTACATCTCTTGGACTTACTTGCTCTTTGGAAAGATATCAGTGTTTTTCTCCATTGCCACCTGCTGCCAGAGGGGTTGTCGCTTCGCCTCTCGTTCCTCAACGCTGTCAGCTTGCACAGGGGTCATTTTCCTGCAGAAAACTTCTGTAAGTATCCACAATGTACCAAGCTCCTGCAAATTCCTACACACAATAGACTGAGAGTAAGGGTGTAATGGTTTTCTAGTTAAATGGGTTCCTAAGAACTCTAGCAGTCATTATCCAGATCAGATTCAAACCATGTACCTTCTGATCCGAGGTCCGATGCCTAGTCTACATCACTAAAGAGGTTAAACATGGACAGGGTAATGATGTCATCTATGGGATTAATCCAGGCCCTGTTATACGTGCATCCTCTTCATAAAGATTTGTACTAAGAACACAGCCTCCTCCCGTGTGCATATGCCTGTCAAATTGAGTAGTGACAACTCCAAGACAGTATTTACAAAGGCTGTTTTCATGAATTCAATTCATTGTTCATGGATATTAGAATCTAAAATCCATGAGTTTTTAAAAAAAGAATTGTATTTAGTTGAATTTGTATGTTATTTATCAAAGTGAGACATGCAAAATGGAATACATGTATATCAAAGCCAGGCAGGATAATAGTCAACACATATATTCGACAGTAATGTGGTCACTGGTCATTATTAACATAAATTAACACTGTCAGCATGGTCAGAACAGAATTAATTTTATTACTGTTTCACTGAATATATCGACTATTACTTCATCCTCTGACATGTTATTGTATTCGTTACCCAATATTTATGATATGCATTATATTTACCTCATAGTGAATTCAGTTCAGTCCTGGTCTTTACACACTCGTGCCCTTTTCCCAGTTAATTCAGAATATATTCTGTATCATTATTAGGCAACAGTTACTGATGATAACATCATGATATAGTACATCAGTCTATATGTAAGCATCGATGACTCTATGTATAGTATGTGATAATTAGTGAAGATGCTTTTTCGTACCGTGACCATTTGAGTGTTCTGAGGATTATATTCTGTGTCATGGCTGCAGGGGATCCACCACTGGCAGTCTTTTCATCTAAGCTCATCAGTTCATCCCAGGTGTCAACACGGAGGTAGTCACGCTCCCACATCCGAGACTTGCGTCTGGACAACACAAAGGTCAAATTCCAACTGACTTAAAGGATATTTATCATTGGACAAACCTCTTGGTGTAATTGGACCTGAAGTTACATCTGGCATGCAGTGGGTGATCTTTGAAAACATTAGAATCTTGTTCTTGAATACACAATGCCTTAAGAAAGTGGTCAAATGCAACATGTTATATTTGGGATTACACTCTAAAAGGCTATGTGCACACATCACACGACCCTGCAGTCATTCCTCACACATCACATGACCCTGCAGTCATTCCTCACACATCACATGACCCTGCTGTCATTCCTCACACATCACATGACCCTGCAGTCATTCCTCACACATCACATGACCCTGCAGTCATTCCTCACACATCACATGACCCTGCAGTCTTCCTTCAGTCATCACATGACCCTGCAGTCATTCCTCACACATCACATGACCCTGCAGTCTTCCTTCAGTCATCACATGACCCTGCAGTCATTCCTCACACATCACATGACCCTGTCTTCCTTCAGTCATCACATGACCCTGCAGTCATTCCTCACACATCACATGACCCTGCAGTCTTCCTCGCACATCACATGACCCTGCTGTCATTCCTCACACATCACATGACCCTGCTGTCATTCCTCACACATCACATGACCCTGCAGTCTTCCTTCAGTCATCACATGACCCTGCAGTCATTCCTCACACATCACATGACCCTGCAGTCATTCCTCACACATCACATGTCCCTGCAGTCATTCCTCACACATCACATGGCCCTGCAGTCTTCCTTCAGTCATCACATGACCCTGCAGTCATTCCTCATACATCACATGACCCTGCAGTCATTCCTCAAACATCACATGACCCTGCAGTCTTCCTTCAGTCATCACATGACCCTGTAGTCATTCCTCACACATCACATGACCCTGCAGTCATTCCTCACACATCACATGACCCTGCAGTCTTCCTTCAGTCATCACATGACCCTGCAGTCATTCCTCACACATCACATGACCCTGCAGTCTTCCTTCAGTCATCACATGACCCTGCAGTCATTCCTCACACATCACATGACCCTGTCTTCCTTCAGTCATCACATGACCCTGCAGTCATTCCTCACACATCACATGACCCTGCAGTCTTCCTCACACATCACATGACCCTGCTGTCATTCCTCACACATCACATGACCCTGTAGTCATTCCTCACACATCACATGACCCTGCAGTCATTCCTCACACATCACATGACCCTGCAGTCTTCCTTCAGTCATCACATGACCCTGCAGTCATTCCTCACACATCACATGACCCTGCAGTCTTCCTTCAGTCATCACATGACCCTGCAGTCATTCCTCACACATCACATGACCCTGTCTTCCTTCAGTCATCACATGACCCTGCAGTCATTCCTCACACATCACATGACCCTGCAGTCTTCCTCACACATCACATGACCCTGCTGTCATTCCTCACACATCACATGACCCTGCAGTCATTCCTCACACATCACATGACCCTGCAGTCATCCTCCAGTCATCACATGACCCTGCAGTCATTCCTCACACATCACATCCAGCTACCCAATAGGTAGATATACCTTGAATTAGCTCCTGCTAGTTGCCCCATCACCGACCCCACACGACTGCGACGCTGTGTCATAACTCCTGGCCCGAGAATGGATAATCGTCCTCCATCCTGACTCATGGAAGAGGTGTCTCCTGACAGACTCGTGTCCATGGACATATGGCGGTTATAGTTGCGAGAGAACCGTCTAAAACAAATAATGGCATTGCCATCAGCAGTTTCTGTCTTTTGGTCATATAGATCTTAAAAGTTTCTGGAAAATCTGTATTCTGCAATAGTAATTAAATGTACTAGGTCCTCATGCATATTTAAGGTTGCTTTTACTTAAGTACTCTTGTCGAGGAGCATAAGGATCCAATGATTCTACAGGACAGTGCATTGCTGTGTCTCCAGGTTATCAGCTGAAAGTGAGACTGAGGTGTACGTACACTTGACCAAGTCGACTATCCCTCTCAGTCCCACTTGAGGCTTTCATCAGCTCTCGGAGATTCTCACGTGACAGAGGAGTCTGTGGAAGAATCATATTTCCATCCTTACATAGGAGCATATTACCAACAATGACATATTATAGGTGAAATTGTTTGTAAAGAGGCCCATAACATCAAATATATGTTGAAATACCCTCACCCATATGAGTAACTTATTTTGACAATATATTAACTGATTATTAACTGATCAAAAGCAACAGCATAGCAGCAAAATGACTGAAGCTCTCCTGACTTTTGAAGAATTAATTGTTGCCATTTTTAAAATCGGATCACAATTCTGTGAGCACATTAAAATGCCAAAAACCTACTACATATTGTTTCTTCTTCCAAAGCCTTGTTCCCCATAAAGTTAACATTTTCAACATGGTCACAACAGTGTTGGATCAATCACCCAAAGTTAGGTGAACTAAAAATGAATATGGCAAAATATGATTTTCCATAAGGTTTATTTGGTAGCCATGACTGAGAGATTAACATGTTTTGGAGACCCCATTAAACCGTGTTGATAGTCTGGATACCTTGCTGCGGAGGTCACGTGTTTGCATCCGCCGGAGTGACAAGATGACACTGTAGATGGCATTCAGATACTCTATATGGTCTCTGCATCTTCGTTCTTGCATCTCTCTGTTACAGCAGAGGTCATGGACCAGGAGGAATAAGATGATGTGAAAGAGACAAAGAGACATGACAGCAACTTCAGGAGATATTGCTACAGCAAGAGGCTATGTGGCTCACATGAATATCTCTCATTATGAATTCAGTGAAGATATAAAGTCACAAAATGTAGATCATTAAATCACATAAGGGCTATGATATATGTGAAAAGAAGAGGGGTCCACATAATTGTGTGTATGTGTGTGTATGTGTGTGTATGCAACTATGCATGCATTGTCTACCTCGTTCCTTGACAACACAATATTCAGCAATATTTCACTTCGCATGATGCCAGCCTGTATATTATTAAACCTAGACCAGGTGATCAAGTGATTCATAATGAGCAACAAATCGTGCCCTAAGGGTACAGTTCCTGAATCCTTGAGCCTGACGAACCAGTGTTGTCACTTCTTACAACCAGTCTAGGAGGTAGGTTGCTGGGGACCAAATCTATGCAAGGATCCCTAAGGGGCACGTATATATTCGATGAAGATGTCATAATGCCATCATAAAAACTGTATCAGAATGCTGTGAGCAACAGGCACCAAGTCTGGATTCAAATACACAAACTGTTTACTAAGCTTCCTCACTAAAATTACCTCACTTCAGAGATGTCCAAATGGCTCTAAACTAAGCTAAAATTTCATAATGAGTGAGTGAGTTTAGTTTTACGCATCAGTCAGCAATATTCCAGCTATATGGCGGTGGTCTGTAAATAATCGAGTCTGGACCAGACAATCCAGTGATCAACAACATGAGCATCGATCTGCACAATTGGGAACCGATGACATGTGTCAACCAAGTCAGCGAGCCTGACCAAGGCCAACATTCCAACCCAGTCCTACACGGGTCTAAAATTTCATAAAGAAGCAATGGTCAAATATTACAGCATCGTCAATCAGAAGATAAGACAAAGTCATTACAAGTAACCCAAAATGTGATATTTGCAACATGACTTCCATAGTTGCTAGCTTCAGATACACAGGAATGAGCTGTTGAATAGACAGTTGGACCATGCTTCATTGCATCAGACCATCAGCTGACAAGAACCTTCAGGTTAGCAGACAGCACACACAGAAAGTGGTTCTTAGGTGCTGACAGACAATCTACAGATGAAATAGACTACGGTAAGATCCTCAGCAGACATAGACCATATATGAGGTGTTTCAAAGGTAACTAATCAGCAAAAGGAACTTAGCAATGAATTACAATAAGGAAATAGTTTGTCATCATTTGGCCCGAGTTCATCTCTATGGAGTAACCAGTCACAGACCTGGAATTTCGATCTCACACATTTGATTTCAGTTATCACAAATGGGTTTCTCACCAACATGAGTGCAAAAACAGAGGTGTAAAATCTGTTGCTGTGTTTGGAAGGGTGACGGTAAGTGCAGATCATGTATTCTGTAGTGTGCGCCACTTGAAGAGTGAGCATGTGTATGGTTAAACTTACCTCAGAAGACTGCCAACATGAATCATCTTGTTGTCATGGCTACCAGACTCCAGCTCAGAGGAGCAGATAGAAGAGGTGGGAACAATGTCTTCTCCATCTCCTGACTGGACAACAGTTGGGCTCTTGTGATCCTGAAAAGTCACAAAATCAAGTAAGTGTTTCAAAGTCAAAATATGAATTCAGTTATAGTGTAGTTTATTGTTGACACTGTAATAATTGCCTTCAATGTTTATGTTATGATTTGGTAGAATAACTGGTGCATAATTATCAACAATAACAAAGTACATGTAGCTGGGAGTTAAGCATATTACAGTCTAATGCAAGCAGTTGTGTTGAGGTTGAAACTATACTGTGAAAGGTGGATCAGCACAGTAATGTTAAGTTGAACTGAACCTGTCCCAACTCACAGTTTCATGTGGGCTGGAGGTGAGGAATGGCTTGCCTGGAGAAGACCGGTCACCTGACTCCTGGTCCATGTCGTTGTCCGACTCCCCTGTGTGGCGAGACTGCATGGCCAGCAGACCCAGGTCTGTGAGGGACAGCAGTTCCATGTCATTGTCTTGCTGATCATCACCACTCCCACACATGTTCTGAAAACAAGCAACAGTTTGTAGACATACTGGGAGGCCAGAACTTCCTCTTCTTATAAGGTTGAGTGTCATAACACTCAAAGCACAACCACAAAAATGTCAATATTGTTCAAATACAAACAAATTTTCTACAGACTTCAAACATCTCATAATTCAAGGACAACCACCAAAATGTTTACATTTAAAACTTCATGCTTTGTTTCAAGTAGAACCACCTCAATTTAAAAAGATTTCAATAAAAAAAAACATCGTAGCACAACAGAATACCCAGTCTTGACTATTTTCAGAAACAGATTCCTTTTGGTGGAAAGATTTATTTTAGAGAAATCACTGTGTTCATGAAAAGGGTAATCATGTACTGCCCTATAGTTAGCACTCACTTTCATACAATTTGCTGAAAAAGTAAGCATTTAAAACCTGGCTATGCAGGGCAGTACTCTTTCTATGAGACAGTGGTCTGTTAACCAACCAGACAATCAAGTGAGAGATGGACCATACATTCCAGTTAGATCATTTTGAATTACAACCAGTGTAGAAGTGCAGAGATTCCCATACTTATATGTTATAAAAGAACAGTTTGGGAATAATCCATTTTACAAGTAATTGGGGGTCAGTATTCATGTATCAGACCTAACATTTCTTTTAAAAAATGCCACTGAACTTATGACAAATATCACAGAAACATTGACCCACTTCAATACAACATACAACATAAGTGCAATGGAATACCCCATCTTGACTATCCTCAAAATAGATTCCTTATGGTGTAAATGGTGAAATTAGCTGTGAGGAATCTTTGAAGGGCATTTAGAAGTGGAATACATAAGAAAAACAAGATTTATGGATGTCAACTTCTTTATTGTGAATAACATGACGTTTCAGAGTGTATGCTTGCTTCTTCATCAGGTGAAAAGATATGTGAGGAAATTAGAATAGATTAAAGGCATCCAAATTTCAACAGATTTCAAACACAACCACCAAAGTTTCAATGGATTTCGCTGACAGGATGATCAGTACAAAGGTACCAAACAGTATATAAAACAGTGTTCTCACATTAAACCAGTGCTGAAATCACTCCATAGGCTTAAAAGTACAAGAAAGATTTGACTTCAAGACCTTACCACTGGTTTATCAGGCTCTGCATAAAACTCCTCCCATCCGTATAGTTCCAGCAGAAACCTCAACTCCAATGAACATCCCCTTCATGTGTCACTATGTACAACTTTAAATCATTTGGTCCTAGAACATTCTATTTAGCAGCACCCTCATGGATCTCGCTCCCTCCAGACCTCAAACTAGCCCTTTCCTTGCCAGCCTTTAAATCAAGACTAAAGACCTATCTATTTCTTTGTTACACTTTTTCATATTCTTTTGCACATACCTATACACATACCTCTTTTATCATGTTAGCACTTTGAGCATTCCCCATCATAATATATAATAATAATATTATTATTGTATATATGGTACACATGGGAAAGTGAAAACCAGCACTTGGAGAAAGCAGTCCTTCCAGCTTCAGATTTCATTGGCACCAATGTTCCAAACTGGCTATTTTTAATAATTTCTCTTTATTTGGTATTACACACCTCAATGAGACGAACATGTTCCTCATAAGGAAAACCAGCTCTAACTGCTGCAATACGCGCCCGGGTTATCTGGAGAGCCTCCATGATATCTTCGAAACCTGCACGAGAAAACTTGCTGGCTTCAACACTCTCTGATGACATGCTCTGGAACAACAACACCATATTGATAATGGACAGTTTAAAAAAGAATAGCCAAATATTTGTAGCGAATGAGTGAATGGATGTCTTGATACACTGCAGTAAGCAACATAACCATGATTACAGCATCAGAGCCACACAAATCTGATGATATAGGACAATTTTGTTGTGGTACAGATATTATATATACACTGTAACAACCTGATTACCATCTAGGATGAGACACTGGGAACATATTCATGAATTTATCTAGGATTCCAAATTATGTGCATTTGGCAAGCAAACTGAGAAAAGAATTGTGATAATGTTCAAAATTTTATGTTTTTTCTTCTTTAAACATTTCTGTAAATTTTGAGGTATTGGATCTTTTTCATGTCAAAATTAGGAACATTTACCATCATTAATTGCAGACTGGGGACCCAATATCTGCCACTGAGCAGATCCAGATAAATCCCGATATTCTAAAATCTCAAAAGTCAATGATGTTTACGTAGGAATTAGTATGGCCATTATGTGTTCAGATATGCTTAAGATGTGCCTAATTCAAACCAAGAACTCACCTCATGTGGTGGGTTTTCTACTGGTGGGAGGATGTCCTGGTTGTCCATATATAGGTGTGAGTGTTTCCTGAGTTCCTGCAAACAATTTTTTGAGGTAAGATAGATAAATATACACATTTATTCTATTTTCATTTTATTAAATGAAATTCATATTTGCATGTCTGTTTTAGAATGATTGATGTCTATACTGTAATATTCAATGGAAGTCTTCTCTGTACTAAACATGGTCAAGGTGGGAAGCTATGCCTATTTATAAAGACAGCAAGTCTTAAATCAGGGCAAGTAAAATTCATACAAAATTTAGAAGCACTACATAAAATTCTCGATTTAAACTGTGATAGATTCTTTCACTGACCTTATTCCCTAGTACATGTGAGAGTGTTTGCATGAGGAGCTGGCCTGTATCGATCACAAGTTCACCTCCCATAGTTTGGAAAGGCTCCCATGGCACAGAGTGGTATCCTCGGGACAGATTGTTTTGTCTGCGATAGTAGTGTTTCTTCCACAAGTGGTTCTTCCTCTCTTCCACCAGATGATTGCTGTTCCGCATCCATACCTTCTTGCACATAAATGGTTGGACTGAAACCAGAGCAGACTGGTTAGAATATGTCCTATTCAAATTATCACTGGCATCACATTAGAGGACCAAGACTATTATTACTGCTGCAACAGAATCAGACTTGCAGGTTTCTGTCCTTTATCTCAATATCTATATTTATATATTATATGTACACTCATTACACATGATGCACAACAGAAACAGTTAAAAAAGTCAGAATCTGACAAGTAATTGGTGTTTTTACACAATAAGTGGAGGGAATTTTACTCCCTACTCAACAATTGTTGTTATAATTTTGAAATTTATTCAGATGCCATGCAGTAAGTAGTACCTTCTGGTTCTCGAATGTTGAGTTTGACAAATTTGACCAGATCATTGATGTAGGGTGTGCACTGCCCCCTTGTGCTTGTGGAGTAGATTGACATGTCTGAAACAGTAATAGAGTCCTACAAAAGATGCTGGCTTTTAAGGACACACAAAATAATATCAGAAATATGATCAAGAGCAACCTAAATGCTACATCTGGGGTTGAAAAGTAGTTGTTCGTGATTATAAATTATGTTATTTTGCAATCTGTGTCATTTACTTGTTAGGTGAAAAAGGTTGGGTAATGCCATTTTCTGTTGGAAAACACGATTAGTTTTCAATTGTAGGGTCTACGATCCTGTCCACTGAGTTACTTAATGGTTGCACGTGAGTTAAGATAAGATAAGATAAGATACAACTTTATTATCCCGGAAAATTCTATTTGTATCAAAAAGGGCCTCAAAATGAATATTTACAAAATTCACAAAAACATACACAATAATTACATGTACAAAATGATTGCTGATGATTCCATACTATTAACCACATAGGTAAAAAGGCTGAGTTAGTAGTTATCGCATGCATGATGACTATTCAAAAACATTTGTTGCATTTATAACACGAATACTGGATGGAGTTACAACTTTTGAAACCAAACGAGTGTCAAAAATGCACATCCAAAACTAGACAAATGACGTCATCAACATGTCCCATAAATTCATTAAATGATTATACAGATCCTGTATTTTATGATGCTTAGGCCCCGAACTGTTATAATAACAATACTTAGATCATGTGTCCGAATTCCTCATTAGCCCTGAATCATAATGATAATGCAATCTTACATCGTGAATGAAAATACACAGCTGACAAACAGATAAAATAATTCGAAATAATATTGAAGCCTCATGATAAACAAAAACATCTTTACTCTCTCCTGCCTTCCAATGTTCAACTATACTGTACACAACTCGGTTTTCTGATATGCAAAATTTGAATGAACCTCGTCTGGTAACTTTCCCTCTCTCAAACTTGGTTACTGTTGTGACCTCATATAAACTGGTGCCGATTCTCTTTAGTTATGACGTTCTAATTTGTTTATAGACAGGGTACCAGTTAACGACGTCACAATATGACGCAAGAGTTACTGTTCTTCGCAAGCATCTTGCACACCGCTATAAATTTTAAAGTCATTTTGTCAGAGACTGGAACATGAATATTAACGAATGCATCAACGAGACGC
This sequence comes from Haliotis rubra, assembly GCF_003918875.1. Lineage (NCBI taxonomy): Eukaryota > Metazoa > Mollusca > Gastropoda > Lepetellida > Haliotidae > Haliotis > Haliotis rubra. The sequence goes on along the minus strand of NW_025767368.1, from coordinate 771,525 downwards.
CAAAACACGTTTATTCACAAAATGCGAAATGTAAATATAATTTCGTATAATAAACTTTTAGACACAAACAATATTTTCAGTTTTATCATATTCCAATTTATAAAAAATATAGAATCATTTCAGGAGGGAGAAGTCATCCATAGGATTTCGGAGTATGCAGGACATTAGGTGGGACAACTTTATTGTAATGTATATGTTACAGTCATCATCATCATCATCATCATCATCATCATCATCATCATCATCATCATCATCATCATCATCATCATCATCATCATCATCATCATCATCATCATCATCATCATCATCATCATCATCATCATTTTATTCACTCATTAACGACACCAACGTTGGTACATGAGCATACATATATATATTAACATATGATAAAAAGACACAAGATGGCTATATGCATTGATATTTGTGTACAAAATATTAGTCCCTTATTGATATAGAGTATATAAAAACTGTACATACATACATGATTATAATATATTAAACGAAAAGTCTTGATGGACATAATTAGCAACTTTTTAAGATAACGTTTATAAATTTGAATAGGTTTTTCAGTTCTCTAAGGTTTTTTGGTTAACATTAGTCTTTTAAATTTTATCAAATTTGGCCAGACATAATAATAACTATTAATCAGCTGCACCCGCTGTTGATGAAGAGCCTCGCACTTCAGTAAGTAGTGAAACTCGTCACCAACAGCAGGTGAGTTACACAACTGACAAACACGTTCTTCCCTTGGAATTGCTAGATATCGGCCTGTTTCAATCGGCATCTTATGATTATTAAGTCTGAAGCGTAGAATTGGTATATAAATTGATTTAGGAAGGTAGAGGTAGTTTTCAAAATTTGGCTTTTCTTTAAAAGTCTGTAGTATACGCCTTTTGAACTTGCATTAATTTCTGAGCCAAGATTGGTGAAATTGATCTGTTAGTGTTGTATTAACCATTGAAGCAAGCCATGATGTTGAGCAGATTGATGGGTTTTCAAAAATATATGAGAGGCCACATTTATCGAGAATTGACTTGATAAAAGAAAACCATGTATTATTTTTTACAGTATCTTGAATATTTATGGACATAAAAGAATAAAGAACCTGGGAAAGTTTACGCGATTGCATACTGCTTTCAAGTTTATGCCAGATGGAAAGAATCTTTTATAAATAGCCATGGACATCTTCCAAATTCACCGTAAAGCATGAAGGAAGGAGTAGAGGTTTTGAGACCAGCCGCCAAATTTAAAAACTTAAGGTGAACTCTTTCAACAGTAACAAGATTTTCATGACCCCATACCTCACAACCATACAACAGTATCGGGACAACCATAACGTCGAAATCAGATAACAGACAATCAATTGGTAAATTAACATTCCTAGCCTTCTGTAATAGGGAGAACATTGCTTTCGTCGCACTCTCTGACAAATTCTTGATAGCTTTTATAAGTCGCCTGTTTCTATGAAACTTTATACCAAGATATGTGTAATCGTCCACTGTACTAAGACATTTATCTCCGAATTTAAATGACGGTTTTGTATGTTTTGTGGGACCACCTCCAAATATCACAATTTTTGTTTTCGAAATATTGACATTTAGTTTCCATTTCTTACAATAATCGTAGAAACTGGTGAGAGACTTTTGTACATCATCTGGGTTATCATTTAAGAGGACAGTATCATCAGCATACATGAAATGAAAGTGATGAAAAGGGAGATATTATATGTGGTAATAGTTTCAATACTGAGACCCTTAGAGCCATTATCTTTTAGAAACTCATCAAGGTCATTTACAAACAAAGAGAACAGCATTATATCAAGAAGTGTTTTAGAAATCTTACTCCAGGTCGTTTTTATCCCCAACAGGTACCATAAACTTAGTACATGTATATCTATCTCTAATTGCAACGCCTAGGCCCCCTGATTTCCTTACTGCCTTCTCTCTATGCTGCAAATTCAGTGTGAATCCTTCAATATGTAAATCATCTAAGCTGTCACTTTTTGTCATCATCAACATCATCATCATCATCATCATCATCATCATCATCATCATCACCTTCATTAACCACATCAATTTGAACATCATCATTATCAACAATATCGTTATCATTATCAACATAGTTAACAGCATCATTATCAACATCATGATCAACGGCAGTATCAACTTCATTACCATCATCATGATTATCAACTTCACTGACAACATAATTCTCTGGATGAACATGATGAACATTATCATTATTGACAACATCATCTTTATTATCATCAACATCCTTATCACCCTCCTTGACGACATCATCTTTATTATCATCAACATCCTTATCACCCTCCTTGACAACATCATCTTTATTATCATCAACATCCTTATCATCGTTCTCCTTGACGACATCATCTTTATTATCATCAACATCCTTATCCACCCTCCTTGACGACATCATCTTTATTATCATCAACATCCTTATCACCCTCCTTGACGACATCATCTTTATTATCATCAACATCCTTATCACCCTCCTTGACAACATCATCTTTATTATCATCAACATCCTTATCACCCTCCTTGACGACATCATCTTTATTATCATCAACATCCTTATCACCCTCCTTCACAACATCATCTTTTATTATCATCAACATCCTTATCACCCTCCTTGACGACATCATCTTTATTATCATCAACATCCTTATCACCCTCCTTCACAACATCATCTTTATTATCATCAACATCCTTATCACCCTCTTCTTGACGACATCATCTTTATTATCATCAACATCCTTATCACCCTCCTTGACGACATCATCTTTATTATCATCAACATCCTTATCACCCTCCTTGACGACATCATCTTTATTATCATCAACATCCTTATCACCCTCCTTGACGACATCATCTTTATTATCATCAACATCCTTATCACCCTCCTTTGACGACATCATCTTTATTATCATCAACATCCCTATCACCCTCCTTGACGACATCATCTTTATTATCATCAACATCCTTATCACCCTCCTTGACGACATCATCTTTATTATCCTCCAACATCCCTATCACCTCCTTGACGACATCATCTTTATTATCATCAACATCCTTATCACCCTCCTTGACGACATCATCTTTATTATCATCAACATCCCTATCACCCTCCTTGACGACATCATCTTTATTATCATCAACATCCTTATCACCCTCCTTGACGACATCATCTTTATTATCATCAACATCCCTATCACCCTCCTTGACGACATCATCTTTATTATCATCAACATCCTTATCACCCTCCTATGACGACATCATCTTTATTATCATCAACATCCCTATCACCCTCCTTGACACACATCATCTTTATTATCATCAACATCCTTTATCACCCTCCTTGACGACATCATCTTTATTATCATCAACATCCTTATCACCTCCTTGACGACATCATCTTTATTATCATCAACATCCTTATCACCCTCCTTGACGACATCATCTTTATTATCATCAACATCCTTCTATTATCACCCTCCTCCTTTGACAACATCATCTTTATTATCATCAACATCCCTATCACCCTCCTTGACGACATCATCTTTATTATCATCAACATCCTTATCACCCTCCTTGACGACATCATCTTTATTATCATCAACATCCTTATCACCCTCTCCTCCTTTGACGACATCATCTTTATTATCATCAACATCCTTATCACCCTCCTTGACGACATTCCATACATCATCTTTATTATCATCAACATCCTTATCACCCTCCTTGACAACATCATCTTTATTATCATCAACATCCCTATCACCCTCCTTGACGACATCATCTTTATTATCATCAACATGATACAGGGAGAGATACAGACTGTTGCACTCTGTTGATATACAGTCTATCCACTATAATATAGGCTTGTTTACCCTGGTTTCTGGCTTGTCTCTGTAGTGGCATCAGGATATCTCTCCTATACTGAGAGATTTCCTCAGGAAACTACTTCATAATCCTATAAGGTGTAGTCTTAAGGAATTTGCCTGATCCTTTCACGGTATCTCTTTGTTGGGTGTAAACGACTTTGGCAATGAGTGGTCTAGGACTACTTGAGTGTTCGGGGTTACTTTGCCGAGCCTTGCCTATTCTGTGGACCCTCTTGAATTTAAGATTTCCACTTTCCATGCTTAGTTTTTCTGAAATAAATTCCCTGAACACCTCCTCTTCTTTTGACATTTGCATATTTCACTATATTTGTTGAGGCCCCCGTTTTTTTAGACACCGTGCATACATGTGACTGCATTTTGTAACTTAGCATGTCGCTCGTGACCTAAACAACGGGTACCGGCTTCTGTCGTCCACTGAAGTCTGTGACCACACATGCAACGAGAGGGTTAGACTAAGGCTTAGTCTCTGAATATATACATAACTTTGATAGTAACAAACAAGCCCATTTATATTGAAAAGGAGCCCTAAGGAGACCAGAGATTCAGAACCTGAACCTGAGGAAATCTAGACTTGCTTTATTAGGGCTTTAGCACTGCAGAGAGGGCTTGGCAGTAGGGGAAATAATGTGGTTCAGGGACTGTGAGACAGACTACGAGAGGGTGTGCATTGTCCTGCTAAAGTCAAACGCATTTTTCAGAAGGAACGGAAGGGCGAGGAGAAGGATAACATCGTCACGGTACCGCACACCTGTTGAGTAGTCAGCAATGCACACTGGATGGAACCATCTCGCGCGCCGCGTGTGTGTGTGATATCATATGATCATCATACCGACGTGGCCTTACTACGCGACGTTCAGAACGTTGCCGGTCAGTGGTGTTGGCGGTCTGTTGGCATCGACCCAGGACTGTCAAGAGTGACTAAAACGACGAGCAACAAAGTGGAGAGCAAATCCCTTTTCAAGGAACCGTTCATTTTCAACTGGGCATGTTTGGGGCAAGGTTGCCATCGGTTCTAGATCTGTATTCAAACTGCATCTGTCCTGTCATAGGGCGGAGGACCAGAGCTGATGGTACCAGCGAGTAAAAACGAAAGGGTAAGTGGACTTAAGAAATCTGGAGATCAGAGCTGAACGCTCATAATAAAGAGTCACAACTGTTTATGCTGTCACCGTCCATTCTTATTCTTTTTGTTTTGTTGATTGGACCAAACAAGAAATTCAGTGCATTGACCCTCGCCCACGGAGAATCATGTCACCGCCCAAGCTGTTCCCTCAATTGTTAACATCACGCAATTTTACACCACTTATTTGATGTGGTGACTCTTTTGTGTAAGCATGTCAAAACTCAGGATGAAAACAAAGCATTCCTCAGTGTCAATGTTCATTTTGTCGATGGTTCTGCATTACTAAACGGTACAGAAGTGAGTGCCAAACCAAACCAAACGAAGGGCCATGTGAAATAGGCACAGATTCAGTACTGTTGTTCAAAGGAAGGCTTGCATGAAGTCGGCTAGACAGGAAAGTGAAACAGAAGACTTCTGTTTGCTGGTTAGAACAAGGCACCTTCCATCAAACTGTAAATGTGTAATGCGAGTCTGTCTAACACTTTCTCAGTGAATGCCAGGCATCTAAACCGACATTATTGGGTTGCTTGGTCCGTTTATTACCATTTCACTCTGCTTGTGGTTTTGACTCAGAGGTCCATTACAGGTTCGAAACTGAATATGTAGAGAGCGTCATAAAATATGACAGTTATACCATTCTTTGAAATAGGCCCACGTACATGCCAACAAACCTGACCTTGTCGTCTTTGAAACGCAATAAATTCGTTAAAAGTCTTTGGATTTTCTGCCCCTTTTGACACAAATGTGATTGAAAAGATTCGGAAAAAACATGGCAAATATGCGGACCACGCTTACGAAATGTCGCGCTTGCAAGCATCCAAAGTACCAAGTTGTCCGACTCCCCATTGTTCTGGGCACTTTGGTACCTCTGCTACCTTCCAATAACTTGACTGTCATTGTGAGAGTCTCGAGTGTTCGGGATAGCTTCGAGGAGCACTGCTCTTCTGACTCTTGGTGGGTTCGACTTGGTAGCGTTTCCTGGGAGACGTCCCATTCGATGTGTGGGCTGTGTTATAAAGTACAAGGGCCCTGAGCTGAAGGCAAGCCCTACCAGCCTGACTGTGTTATAAAGGAGCTGAGCTGAAGGCAAGCCTTACCAGCCTGACTGTGTTATAAAGGACAAGGGCCCTGAGCTGAAGGCAAGCCTTACCAGCCTGACTGTGTTATAAAGGACAAGGGCCCTGAGCTGAAGGCAAGCCTTACCAGCCTGACTGTGTTATAAAGGAGCTGAGCTGAAGGCAAGCCTTACCAGCCTGACTGTGTTATAAAGGAGCTGAGCTGAAGGCAAGCCTTACCAGCCTGACTGTGTTATAAAGGAGCTGAGTGACTGTGTTATAAAGGAGCTGAGCTGAAGGCAAGCCTTACCAGCCTGACTGTGTTATAAAGGAGCTGAGCTGAAGGCAAGCCTTACCAGCCTGACTGTGTTATAAAGGAGCTGAGCTGAAGGCAAGCCTTACCAGCCTGACTGTGATTATAAAGGAGCTGAGCTGAAGGCAAGCCTTACCAGCCTGACTGTGTTATAAAGGAGCTGAGCTGAAGGCAAGCCTTACCAGCCTGACTGTGTTATAAAGGACTGAGCTGAAGGCAAGCCTGCCTGCTGAAGGCAAGCCTGAAGGCAAGCCTGACTGTATTATAAAGGACCTGAGCTGAAGGCAAGCCTTACCAGCCTGACTGTGTTATAAAGGAGCTGAGCTGAAGGCAAGCCTTACCAGCCTGACTGTATTATAAAGGAGCTATAAAGGAGCTGAGCTGAAGGCAAGCTGAAGGCAAGCCTTACCAGCCTGACTGTATTATAAAGGAGCTGAGCTGAAGGCAAGCAAGCCTTACCACCAGCCTGACTGTATTATAAAGGAGCCTGAGCTGAAGGCTGAAGGCCTTACCAGCCTGACTGTATTATAAAGGAGCTGAGCTGAAGGCAAGGCAAGCCTTAGCTGAAGGCAAGCCCAGCCTGAATGTGTATTATAAAGGAGACTGAGCTGAAGGCAAGCCTTACCAGCCTGACTGTATTATAAAGGAGCTGAGCTGAAGGCAAGCCTTACCAGCCTGACTGTGTATTAGGAGCTGAGCTGAAAGGCAAGCCCTGAGCTGAAGGCAAGCCTTACCAGCCTGACTGTATTATAAAGGAGCTGAGCTGAAGGCAAGCCTTACCAGCCTGACTGTATTAGGCAAGCTGAGCTTAGCCCACCAGCCTGACTGTATTATAAAGGAGCTGAGCTGAAGGCAAGCCTTACCATCCTGACTGTAATATAAAGGAGCTGAGCTGAAGGCAAGCCTTACCGGCCTGAATGTGTTATAAAGGACAAGGGCCCTGAGCTGAAGGCAAGCCTTACCAGCCTGACTGTGTTATAAAGTACAAGGGCCCTGAGCTGAAGGCAAGCCTTACCAGCCTGAATGTGTTATAACGGACAAGGGCCCTGAGCTGAAGGCAAGCCTTACCAGCCTGAGTTATAAAGGAAGGCAAGCCTTACCAGCCTGACTGTGTTATAAAGGACAAGGGCCCTGAGCTGAAGGCAAGCCTTACCAGCCTGACTGTGTGTATATAAAGGACAAAGGGCCCTGAGCTGAAGGCAAGCCTTACCAGCCTGAATGTGTTATAAAGGACAAGGGCCCTGAGCTGAAGGCAAGCCTTACCAGCCTGAATGTGTTATAAAGGACAAGGGCCCTGAGCTGAAGGCAAGCCTTACCAGCCTGACTGTGTTATAAAGGAAAAGGGCCCTGAGCTGAAGGCAAGCCTTACCGGCCTGAATGTGTTATAAAGTACAAGGGCCCTGAGCTAAAGGCAAGCCTTAGCAGCCTGACTGTGTTATAGAGGACAAGGGCCCTGAGCTGAAGGCAAGCCCTACCAGCCTGACTGTGTTATAAAGGACAAGGGCCCTGAGCTGAAGGCAAGCCTTACCAGCCTGACTGTGTTATAAAGGACAAGGGCCCTGAGCTGAAGGCAAGCCTTACGAGCCTGAATGTGTTATAAAGGACAAGGGCCCTGAGCTGAAGGCAAGCCTTACCAGCCTGACTGTGTTATAAAGGACAAGGGCCCTGAGCTGAAGGCAAACCTTACCAGCCTAACTGTGTTATAAAGGACAAGGGCCCTGAGCTGAAGGCAAGCCTTACCAGCCTGAATGTGTTATAAAGGACAAGGGCCCTGAGCTGAAGGCAAGCCTTACCAGCCTGACTGTGTTATAAAGGACAAGGGCCCTGAGCTGAAGGCAAGCCTTACCGGCCTGGATGTGTTATAAAGGACAAGGGCCCTGAGCTGAAGGCAAGGCAAGCCTTACTGTGTCAGGATCACCGGAATCCTCTTTACATCATTTATTTCTTTTAATCTAAATATAGTAAAGTAGTAATTACTTCTCCACCAGGGCCCTGTTCCTGAAAGCCACGTAGCGCTAAGGTGATCGTAACTCCCATACTTTAACACAGACTTACGACTGTCGTAGACCTTCGATCGCTTTGAGGAACGGGGTCCTGACCTTAATACGGGCCTCGGGGACAGTCTGAGTGCACGTTCATTTAACACTGGTATTTTACCATAATATGTTTGCAGTCGATTAATTGAAATTATAGTCGAACTCGTAAACTTTCCTTTTGCGAACCTATTATATGTATTCAAAACCGGGATTGAATTATGAGATCTCGTAACCCATGTTTTCGTCAGTGGCGACTGAAGGGATTGAATGGTCAGGCTCTACGACTTGGTTGATGTAGGTCATCGCATCCCATTACGTAGTTCAATCCTCATGATGTCAATCATCAGATTGTTTGGTCTAGACCCATTTATAACAGACCGGCACCCTACAACAAACAAATGAAGTTGTGAGCATAAAAGTCGAGAGTGATATTTAGCATATTCTGAATTGATGCATGAATGGATGTATCCCACCTCACTGTACCCATCCTAAAGAAAAACGGGGTGCATGTGTCGAGAACATACATTCATTCATTCATACGTACGTACGCACGCACACACACACGCATACATACAGTGGGAAACCAAGAAAGGAAAAGCCTATCGTACAATTTAGAGTTTTATAAACTGAACAGGATATAGAAATCAAATCAAATTGCAAATTAATACAACGGGATTACACGGTACGGTCGCAGTGAAAGTTCCATTGTATTGACAGTACAGTTACAATTGTAATTTGAAACACAATAGACTTGGTAACGGCAATAGAGTCATTGATGCCAATAGTCGCCTAGCAACAACAGTGGTCAAGCCTCCAATCAGGCATTCAAGGGTGACAATAACGGCCCTCCCAAGACTGCTGGACTTGAGTCATGTAATGAGAGATTACAACCATCCTTGGGTGGTGGGTAAGATTAGTGAGTGAGTGAGTGAGTTTAGCTTTACGCCGCACTCAGCAATATTCCAGCTATATGGCGGCGGTCTGTAAATAATCGAGTCTGGACCAGACAATCCAGTGATCAACAGCATGAGCATCGATCTGCGCAATTGGGAACCGATGATATGTGTCAACCAAGTCAGCGAGCCTGACCACCCGATCCCGTTAGTCGCCTCTTACGACAAGCATAGTCGCCTTTTGTGGCAAGCGTGGGTTGCTGAAGACCTATTCTACCCCGGATCTTCATGGTAAGCCTAGTGGTTAAAGTGTCGTCTGGTCACGCCGAAGACCCAGGTTCAATTCCCCACATGGGAACAATTCGCGAAGCCCATATCTTGTGTCCCCTGCCGTGATGTTGCTGGAATATTGCTAAAGGCGGCGTAACACCATCACTCACTCACTCACTACAACTGTCCTTGATGTAACGTGGGATAGTCCAGGCTTGCGCTTGCTCACCTATATTCCAAATACCTTGCTGAAACTTCTATACAATGCTGTGTTGTTCTAGAGTGAGTAAGTGAGTGAGTTTAGTTTTACGCCGCACTCAGCAATATTCCAGCTATATGGGGCGGTCTGTAAATAATCGAGTCTAGACCAGACAATCCAGTAATCAACAGCATGAGCATCGACCTGCGCAAATGGGAACCGATGACATGTGTCAACCAAGCCAGCGAGCCTGATCACCCGATCCCGTTAGTCGCCTCTTACGACAAGCATGGGTTACTGAAGGTTCATTTAAACCGGACCTTCACGGGTCTTGTTGTTCTAGAAGATTCCAGACTACATGTACATGCACTTAACTCAGAAAGAACGTAAACATAGTAACTTCCAAACCACTGCTTACATTAAATAGTAATACATTCCTGGCAACTATCTAATGTCAAAACACAATTGATGAACTTCTACTGTAACAGAAATAATGCACTTTAGGTTACACTGCAATATAGGAATGCGTTATCTTATGGTGTATTCGTGTCTGGTGTCGGATCAGTCCTGTAATATGTTGCCAACGAAACGCAGTTAGGTGCTCACAATTTAACGTACTAATTTCCAAATGTAGAAACTGAATTCGAATGACAACAATTTCATTGTGCTTCTTGTTCCTTTTACGTGACAACAATTTCATTATGCTTCTTGGTCCTTTTACATGACAACAATTTCATTATGCTTCTTGGTCCTTTTACATGACAACAATTTCATTATGCTTCTTGTTCCTTTTACATGACAACAATTTCATTATGCTTCTTGTTCCTTTTACATGACAACAATTTCATTGTGCTTCTTGTTCCTTTTACATGACAACAATTTCATTGTGCTTCTTGTTCCTTTTACATGACAACAATTTCATTATGCTTCTTGTTCCTTTTACATGACAACAATTTCATTATGCTTCTTGTTCCTTTTACATGACAACAATTTCATTATGCTCTTTCTTGTTCCTTTTACATGACAACAATTTCATTATGCTTCTTGTTATACATGACAACAATTTCATTTATGCTTCTTTCCTTTTTACATGACAACAATTTCATTATGCTTCTTGTTCCTTTTACATGACAACAATTTCATTGTGCTTCTTGTTCCTTTTACATGACAACAATTTCATTATGCTTGCTTGTTCCTTTTACATGACAACAATTTCATTATGCTTCTTGTTCCTTTTACATGACAACAATTTCATTGTGCTTCTTGTTCCTTTTTACATGACAACAATTTCATTTATGCTTCTTGTTCCTTTTACATGACAACAATTTTGACAACAATTTCATTGTGCTTCTTGTTCCTTTTACATGACAACAATTTCATTGTGCTTTCCTTTACATGACAACAATTTCATTGTGCTTCTTGTTCCTTTTACATGACAACAATTTCATTATGCTTCTTGTTCCTTTTACATGACAACAATTTCATTGTGCTTCTTGTTCCTTTACATGACAACAATTTCATTATGCTTCTTGTTCCTTTTACATGACAACAATTTCATTTATGCTTCTTGTTCCTTTTACATGACAACAATTTCTTGTTCCTTTTACATGACAACAATTTCATTATGCTTCTTGTTCCTTTTACATGACAACAATTTCATTGTGCTTCTTGTTCCTTTTACATGACAACAATTTCATTGTGCTTCTTGTTCCTTTTACATGACAACAATTTCATTATGCTTCTTGTTCCTTTTACATGACAACAATTTCATTATGCTTCTTGTTCCTTTTACATGACAACAATTTCATTATGCTTCTTGGTTCCTTTTACATGACAACAATTTCATTATGCTTCTTGTTCCTTTTACATATTTCATTGTGCTTCTTGTTCCTTTTACATGACAACAATTTCATTGTGCTTCTTGTTCCTTTTACATGACAACAATTTCATTATGCTTCTTGTTCCTTTTACATGACAACAATTTCATTTATGCTTCTTGTTCCTTTTACATGACAACAATTTCATTATGCTTCTTGTTCCTTTTACATGACAACAATTTCATTATGCTTCTTGTTCCTTTTACATGACAACAATTTCATTGTGCTTCTTGTTCCTTTTACATGACAACAATTTCATTATGCTTCTTGTTCCTTTTACATGACAACAATTTCATTATGCTTCTTGTTCCTTTTACATGACAACAATTTCATTATGCTTCTTGTTCCTTTTACATGACAACAATTTCATTGTGCTTCTTGTTCCTTTTACATGACAACAATTTCATTATGCTTCTTGTTCCTTTTACATGACAACAATTTCATTATGCTTCTTGTTCCTTTTACATGACAACAATTTCATTATTGTGCTTCTTGTTCCTTTTACATGACAACAATTTCATTATGCTTCTTGTTCCTTTTACATGACAACAATTTCATTATGCTTCTTGTTCCTTTTACATGACAACAATTTCATTATGCTTCTTGTTCCTTTTACATGACAACAATTTCATTATGCTTCTTGTTCCTTTTACATGACAACAATTTCATTATGCTTCTTGGTCCTTTTACATGACAACAATTTCATTATGCTTCTTGTTCCTTTTACATGACAACAATTTCATTGTGCTTCTTGTTCCTTTTACATGACAACAATTTCATTATGCTTCTTGTTCCTATTACAAGTTATATGAAAGGAACTAGTTCCATGTCCGTCAAACATAACAGTATTCCCTGACCAAGTTGTCTGCATTTATCGATGGTATCTCCAGCATATAAACTGACGTACAAAAGAAAGTACACGGCTGGAGATTTGGTTGGTTGTTTAACGCCGCACCCAGCAATATCCCAGCGACATCATAGTGGTTTGTAAATAATCGAGTCTCGTACAGAAAATACACCGACTGACATCATGAGCATCGATCTATGCAATTGGGATACGATGACATGCGTCAACCAAGTCAGTGAGCCAGACTACCGATCCTGTTAGTCCCCTTTTACCACAAGCATGGGTTGCTGAAGACCAATTTTAACCAGGATCCTTCACGGGTATTGGCATTTTGGGGATTATTTAACAAAATAAAAATAAACAAATATTTCGAAAAGTGTAATGATAGTGACTGACGAGTCAAAAACGTTATTGTATCCCAACACGAGCTGAATTCGACGTTCTGGTGATTTCGACGATTGCATTGCACGCGCTATATCGGGGGAGTACGTGTGCGATCGGAGTGCACAAACAGTTTCACTGGTAGGGCGGGTGCCAAGTCGCTGTCGTGAGAAGTTTTATTGATAATGGAAATCGGGAAGTAAAGTTATATAAAAAGCAAACAAACATCAATATTATTTACCCGAGATCGTTAATACCACTTACGATGCAAAATCAGTTCCCTTTATAGCAAAAAATAGCAAGCGAAAATTCAGTTAGATCAGTCGTCTGCTGGTGACAGGCAAAATATAAATAGGAAGGCACGTGATCACAACACTCCTTCGCAGTGCGGAGCAAAAAGTATGGCTCATCGTCGAAAACCCATACAAAATACCTGGATGTTACGAGCGGCAACAGTTTCGCCGATACGATTTCATCAACGCTATTTTTGTAGGGAACACTTGATATTTTTGTGTGAAATAGATGAATATATCCTTTATCACTCAAGGTTACTAAAATACAAACTTTAAATGATATTACAGATAAAAAATACGTTTTTGTCTTACATCGTCGAAAACCCCTGACACCGGGATACATATTGCCAAAACATCACAGATGTCCTTAAAAGGCTGTGAGTAGAATATCATGAAAATCATAATTTTGTTGAATCGTACGTACATGTTATGTACTAACAGTATACTACAGTCGTTTGAGATTGTTAGTGGTATACCTGTTAAAGGTATGTACGAGACATTTGAATGTCTCAGATGGGGACCTCGAACCGCCATATTGCTAGAACGTTCACCTGTATAAGGTAGATCATCATCAGACTGAAAACACCTGACATCCAGACGGGTCAGACATCGAACATTCCCAGAACGGGAAGACAAGGAGTGTCTCACAAGATGATCATCACCTGCGTATTCACCATGTGCGCATGTCACGTCATCAGCATCAACAGCGTTGGGTCACCGAATCAGCATGAAGATGCATGCAGTCGGCATCCGGGCCATACCGGGACCTGTTATTATCTCGTCAACATCAACTGAACCCTCAAAACTGGGCGGGTGACTTGAGACGCTGGCTTCGTCACAACTTGGTACAAGTTTGCAGTGTTTTTTGCAACATGCAGAAATGTTCGTGACTTGTAAGTCAGAATCAAAACCTCTTTAAAGAAATCTTGGAAAATGATCCCAACGCATATTTTGTACATCAGGTTATTTAAACACAAGTCGTACCGACGTAAAATACATAAAACCTAACTGATCATAATACAACAAATTTTGAATAGCTTGCGGACAAATATCCATGAAAAGATCGTGTTTGCTGAATGAATAGAGACATCGCTTATTCACTAACACCATTGCAGTGAAGTTTTCTCAACAGGACACGCGTCACGTCTTGTAATTGAGACACGTATCGCTATTAACAGGCTGTTCCTAGGACACATGGTGGTGAATACACAATGGCTTGCTAAAGTGAGTGAATGAGTATGATTTTACGCCGCTTTCAGCAATATTCCAGCAATATCACGGCGGGGGACACCAGAAATGGGCTTCACACAATGTACCCATGTGGATATCGAACCCGGGTCTTCGGCGTGACGAGCGAACGCTTGAACCACTAGGCTGCCTCACCGTCCCGGCTTGCAAAAGACATGTATAGTTACAATGTATGAAAAATGACATGAGGCTACAGATACATATGCGATATATACACAACAGTCATATCACAGGTGATTGTTACATTAACTGATAAAGACATCAGTCTTTTATTGCAGCGAAATCCTTTACTTATAGTATTTACAGTAAATGAACATGACTGTGTTGACAAATAATCCAAGGGGGACAACTTCTTGACTGGTATTCACGATGTGGAAAAGATATATACATTGAGATTGAACATTCCGGACAAACAGAAATAAATTCTTTCAGACTGTTATATTTAATATTTCATTAAATGGGATCATAACAATTAGAATGCACAAAAATATGTATCAACAATTTAATGCACGCCCGATGGGTGACACAGGGACGGGTGTAAATATTAGGTGACACAGAGGTGGTATTCATCAGTGAATGAGTTTAATTTTACGCCGCCTTTAGCAATAAAGTGTGTGGGGGTGGGGTGGGGTGGGGGAGACACACGAAATGGGGTTCACACATTGTACCCACTGTATTCATCAACCTACATGTTAACTAAATGAATAATACATATACTTACTACCCCCTTTGACATTTAACATATTAAACACGGTACGACACGCCGTCTATTTACATTTATTCACATACAGTTCATTGTAAATTGTTCGCTTCGTTAAATTCATTGGTGTTATATGGAGACTTGTTGATTTATTGACCATATGTACTCTTGAAACATTATTCATCTATTTAATTGCGATATTATTTAAATACGTTATTTTTGTCACCGTTTCAGGACTCAGGAAATGATGACGAACTCAGTCAGATGAAACATAGCCCACAGGCATTCGATACCACTCGTACCTTTCCGTAACCTTGAAATAGGCTCGTCCCGGAAAGGCCCGAGCTGGTCACGACTCTATCGAAGCATGACGACCATATACATGCTTACACGCTCGTCAAACGTCGACCTGTTTTAAGTGTGTTCCACGTGTTGTCTCGCACAGGTAAGTTAACGTGTTTACATCACGCCTACTTTTAGTTACACTATATTTTGGTATGTTGTGTAGTTTGGTCACGTTGAAACTATGCGTACCGATGCCGTCTTCCATTCAATCACGACAGAAGTGTTGTATATTCACTGAAGCGTGTCCGACCCGGATCTGTATCTTTATGTCAGTGGAATGTGAGGAGCGTATGGTTTTGCAAATTTATTTCTTAACAAGGTCTTAAACGTACTTATGGGAACACGAATAATATCACAGGTAGACCTGTAATGGGACAGAAACAGGTCAACGGCGACGACGCACAGAGCTAAGCTACAAAACAGGATATAAGATTGTCTTGTTTCTACACCCGGAACAATATCCAATGGCTACACAATGACGTCATATATCAGGCTTATACTCCAACTGTACAATAGACTAAATATAGGCTCATTCAAAACTAGGGAATTCCGGTCCAGCTTGTCTGCCTCACATTAATGGAATGTATAATTATTTTCACTTCCGAATCTAATGTTATGCTACTGTCCTAGAAGATCAATCAGGAAGTTGTCTATCCATAAAATTGTTTCTCTTCATCATGTCAGCTTCTAAATGCCACTTGAAGAAGTCCTAGAAGCAAATCTACATTTTCCACAAGATATGAATATCCTTTTTCACTCTGTGTCTTATTCTACTGAAATGTAGCCTCAAATTCCAAATTACATATTTTCAGAGACGTGACTCGCATTGTTCGGTATACATTCCAGTTTTCTTTTAAAAATATGTCTTAAAGAACAAATAAACTTTTGTTTTTTGTACTCTTTGGCCCCTGAACACTTAAATGTATGTTTATTATGTAGGAAATGAAGGGTTTTTAGAAGAAGAAGAAGAAGGATCTATTTTGTATAAAGGCCATACGACCCATCGTACAAGGTGCTACAATAGTGATTTGGGTTACCATTTTCATGCAACAACGCTAACAGGAGCAGAATAAACATGTTCTAAGAACTTGACAAAATTATTTATGATGTTAATTTCGGATGATGTACATATGCTGCGGAGTGAATAATAATATCCATGGAATGTAACGCCGACGCATATCCTCATAGCGTTTACAAATATAGACAATATGGATTTCATCCTCAATACTTTTACAGTGTTTACATAACACAATATCATCATTACAGGAGGCAGTACCACTTCTAATATATTTGATACCTAGTGCATTACACCCTGATCTAAATAATGTGAACAGACGCTTGCACTTATTACTTATGTTCAATGATAAATATTTTTTCACAGGTCAACAGAGATTTATGGGACTTATAGAAAGACAGCGAAGGAACATCTAGGGACAAATGCCACTCTTGCATAGAGCAGTTGTTAATTCTTTAAGTAAACATACATAGAAACATTTTTGCATCACCGACATCTTGTGAAATCCAAGCAGTACCAAATCCAAGGTAAAATAACAAATCACTGACATGCCGAGCCCATGTGGGACGTTTCCTAAATTCAACAGATAATAAAAATTGATAACATTGATATGGATATCTACTTTGATGCATTCTTAATAATCTTAGCCAGTATTTAATACATTTGACATAATAAACATTGCTTAAGGGTGCCCTCCCACATTCCCCATATGCAACAGCATTAGATGATCTGTAACTAATCTGAAGTAAAAATTTGCAAAAATTTCGAAGGACAATTTCAATACTTTCTCTCTTTTTAAAACCCCATATCTCAGCACCATATGTTAGAATTGGTAAAATCTTTTTATCAAAAATATATAATCCTTCTGAGAGTGACATATCATATCGTCTTATAAATGACTTGATCGGCCACAGTGCCCTATTAGCTTGATCAGATAATGTTTTACATGCCCTAGTCCAAATCAATTTGGGAGTTATCATAAGTCCTAGATATTTATAAATATTGACAGTTTCCATTCGAATGCCATTATAGAACCATTTTTCGTGTTTGGACAAGGGTCCACCCATTTTAAAAATAATTATTTTACTTTTATCAGTATTAATATCCATGTCCCATTTATGGGGGAATACATATGTAGGACGTCAAGGCGGCGCTGTAATCTAACAACAGTATCAGCTATCAAAACCAAATCATCTGCAAATAACAGAGCAATAATAATCAACATATTTTCGGAGATAAATATACCATCATCAAACTTATTTTCTAAGGTCAATACAAGCTCATTAATATATAAAGAAAATAATACCGGACTAAGGACACGGCCTTGCCGAGCCCCACAGGCGCTATCAAAATATTCAGTTACTTTCTTACCATACTCATAGGTTACAGTGGCCTTGACATTAGTATACATATTTTTAATCAACTTGAATTTTTTTCCAATGATCCCATTTTGCAGAAGAACATACAGTAATTTAAACCTATTCACCATGTCAAATGCCTTGCGAAAATCTATGTATGCAATATCTTCCCATTTTTACGTGTTAAATACTTCTGAATGATTGTCTGCAGAATAAAGATACTGTCCACAGTCTTAAATCCACCCTGATATTCTCCAATTATCTCACGAAGTTGCAAAAAGTACTCCCAATCTTTTGTTTAGAACCGAAACAAACATTTTGCTCATTACATTCAGAAGAGAGATTCCCCTATAATTATTCGGGTCAGATCTACTACCTTTCTTATGTAGTGGGATAATAATGCCAGTTGACCCGGAATTTGGCCAAGAGCCGGATAAGAGTATCTTGTTGAACAGTAATACTAAAGAGGGAACTATTATATGTTCAGAAACTTTGAAAAACTCTGCGGGAATACCATCATCGCCTGGGGATTTGTCTGATAGCATTTATTACATCCTGATCTGTAAAGTCACATGATAGAATATCATCGTCATTGATACAATCAACACATGTATTAAAGTCATGTTTATCAACATATGATTTGGCATCTTCTGAAAAGTTGCCATCTTCTGGCAACGTTGGGTTTAACAAGTCCTTAAAGTATTAAGCCCATGTTGATGGCGTTACACTTTCTTCCATGGCGCGAGTTGTGGTATATTGTTTCACAAGTCTCCAAAATGCTGAGCAGTCACTGGAACAAGCTGCATGGTGTATTTTTTGAGTAATGGAACGTTTTTAGTTTTACAAGTCTGTTTGAACTGAGATCTAATGTCTTTGTATCTATTCAGATTCTCAAATGTTGTTGTTTTTCTAAACACATTAAGCAGTTTATACTTTTCATGTTTAAGAGTCTGACACTGTTGACCAAACCATTCTGGTTGTTGTTTAGCGTTGATGGTTTTGGGTTGTCTACATTCCATATCTCGCCCACAGGTTTGCAGAATGCGCTGCAGTATGTATAATGCTTTGTCAGTGTTGACATGTAGACTGCTTATAAAGTCCTGAAACAAATCACTTGTATCAGCATTTTGCAGGTTATCAAGATATAATTGTGATTTTTCATTTTTCCATTTAAATTTATTTCTGTTACTACAATGAAATTACTTATCATCGGCTGACCTGTCCACATCGAACAGGGATGAGATTGTGGTTGTGTGTGGGAGATGGTCAGACTCCGTGCGAGAAACACTCTTGAAGTCCTCCACATAACGGTATAACGATGCTGACACTGCAATGTAGTCCGGTGTGCTACAACCGGTAGGACCAATATATGTATAGTCCCCCTCATCTGAGAATCTGTCATTTAACAGGTACCAACCAAAAGTTTTGCATAAGTCTAGTAATTCTCTTCCATAGTTATTTACAACAAGATCTTTATTTTTACGATTTGGGTACACAGGTGGGGCATCAAGTTCCTCGTATGTATCCTCCTCCAAAGGTAGAAAATCAACGCTATCATCAACAATATAGTCTAATTCAGTGCCAGTTCTGCCATTAAAATCGCCACAAATAATGAAGTCAGTATCTGGAAATTCGTTTTTCATTGCCACAATGTAACTTTCCAGTCGCTCAACCCCATCGTTACTGTTTTTCCGGTGTTATATAGACACAACCCAGAATAAGCCTTTTGCCTGACCGTATACGCCGAATGGAAACAAGAAACACGGCGTCCACCCACTCCTCGTGTACACGATGGAAAAAAGATGAAATACTGTCACCCATAAGTATAGCAACGCCACCGCTGAACCGGCCGATGTTGTTTACCTTAGGGCGAACTGATTGAAATGCTGTATAACAGGCAATTAAGTTACTAAAGTCATCATAACATTTGGCCCAGGTTTCGGTCAAACATGATATCATATACTGAACAGCAAAAGAAACGCAAGTTTCGAAAAAATGAAATCTCATGAAGGTAAGCGTTCATGTTTATGGAACGTTCATGGTAAAGTGACGTAATGATCCCAGATGAGATGATGTCATGTAATTTGACGTCCATACGAAACATTCGCTCAAACAGACCAACAGTGCAGCAAAACCATAATTTTAGCAACGAGTGACAACTCATGCGCAAGATCGGTTCATCCGGGTCACTCATCAAAGGAACCGAACTCAAGCAGCAACAGTAACAGCAGCCTTTGTTCTTGGGTCCCTAAGGGGAGCGGTGCCAAGCGATACGATTAGGAGTCGTCTTCGGGCTGCTGGAATCCACTGCCGAAGGCCATATGTGGGTCCAATTTTGGCACGTCAACAACGCCAGCGACGTTTGCAGCCCTCACACAGCAGGGGTGTCGATGGATTATCTGGTTCAGAACAACATTAACGTCTCTTTCCCCGGATATAGCTCCCATTGAGCATTCGGGGACGAAATTGGACGGAGGATTGCTGCAGGTAGACAGCCACTCACACTTGCACAGTTGGAATAAAGATTGGTGTTTGAGCGGAACCAGTTGCCTCAGGCATTCTTTCAGACTCTAGTGACCTCAATGAGGCCATGTTGCACGGCATGTGTGCAAGCTCAGGGTGACTATATGCGCTACTAAAGAGATTGTCACTTTTCGCGT
Source organism: Haliotis rubra (assembly GCF_003918875.1). Taxonomy (NCBI): domain Eukaryota; kingdom Metazoa; phylum Mollusca; class Gastropoda; order Lepetellida; family Haliotidae; genus Haliotis; species Haliotis rubra. The sequence continues at coordinate 750,987 of NW_025767368.1, read as the reverse complement.
TCAGGGGTATCTCCATTTGACGGACTGTGATCAATTTGAACTTATTGCAATTCAATGTCAACAGCAAGTTTTAGCTGTTACATTGACAGTGTTTTCTATAGAATGAATGATTAGACATAATTTGGGTTGTCTTCTATTCAAAAACTTGACAAAAAGCCAGACTTGCGTTTCTTTTGCTGTTCAGTATATTTAGAGATAAAGTCACAAAAGTCTGGATGGATTACTTTACTATATAGGCCGTTTACATTCCAACACAATAGGCTTATTGGTTGCAGAGAATGTGATGCATCCGGAATATCCGGTGTCAATATCAGTCACAGGGTCAAGGCCCACCTGCTACAAAACACTGTGGTTTGGGTCAGCATGACCAAGCGAGTGTGGTCCGTGTATATCTCCGGCGAATCTGACTAGAGCCCCAGAACTATCCGGCATGAACTTAACATCATCTATAACTAGAAAGTCGCCTTTGATGTATGCTGTTTTGCCTTGGTCCCTAGCTTGTTTGAGGTGGGGTATGAGTTGTTTTCTTCTGAGTCTTGCTTTTGGAGAGAAGTCCTCAGATAATCTGAATGTTGTGTTGCCTTTCAGCTCTGCCTTAGCCTTGTTGAGGACGTTAAGTTTGTCGTCTCTGGAGACGAACTTCATCATGATAGGCGGATTTCCCCCCTGTTCACGCTTTGTGCCCAATCTGTGGACAGTGTCGAAAAGAATATCATCTCCATTTTGTAGACATAACGTATCCTTCAGAAATGAATAAACTTTCCTTTTAGATTCACCAGACTCTTCCTACCGTCCTTCCATTTCCATTCCAAATAAAATCAAATTATTTCTTCTGGAGTAGTTCTCACTTTTATCAAGTTTGGCCTCTAAAGCAGTGGTAGTGTTTGCCTGAGACGTCACTATCTTCCTAAGATCTCTATTTTCGGTTTGAATTTGTTCCAACTGATTATTTAATTTGGCATTGTTTTGGTCCACTGTATTTTTCAGGGTTGTTAGCATTTCACTCATGGACGCTATGGTCTTATTCAACGCATCAAATTGGCCAGTCAGTGCTTTTATAGACTCACTCACGCTGTTGTCCGCCTCGGTGTCCGGCTGGGATCCCCTCCCCCTTGTGTTGGGACCGGGTCCCGGGTTGGACTCGATGTCACCCGACAACAGAAGCTGCCATCTTGCATCAAATGTAAACATTGTAGAGTCCGTGCAACTCATCTCGCACGTGCACATGCTTGAAATTTCTTGACAATAATTAAAATTGTCTGTGCTGGGTAAATTAGAGAAAATATGTTCGGGATTAACACTGTATATCAGTGGACTGTGACTCATCAGCATGACAGTTAACGTGACACCAACTGCGTACAGCCTGTAGGCCAGATCCATACCCGGAGTCCATGTTGTCTCCGACATGTACTTGCTAACATGTTCAGTTTGTCTGTGACCCCTGGGCATCTTAAAACACCCAATTCTACATCTCCAACTGTCCACGTCGATCCCCATTCTTCATTAAACGTATTGTGCCCAAGAAAAAGGCACTACAAAGGCTTGACAAAGAAAGAAAACGTATTTTTTTCTCTCCCGCGTTGTCGTCGCCGTATCTACCTATTCAGGGGCAGGTAACCAGTCGAAGAAGAGAAAAGTTTTGTGGCTTTTATTATCTTGATTTCTCAGTACGTTTTGAACTATAAATGGAAAAAACCACTTGGTTTGGAAATCGGTTTCTAAATCAGTTGTATGGAGACTATGCTACGGGGTTATTCTACTGAGGGACTTTACGTTGAGGTAAGTACAAGCACCTATTGTCCCGGATGCAGCGTCCCGGATATAGCGGCTCCTGTCGTGTCCGGCTACAACCCAGGTGTACATCCAGGTCAGTGTACCCCAGGTATACCGTACTGTATCGTATACCACAGGGTTTTAGCCACATGCACACAGACATACCTGCACGTGTGCGCGCATGTACTTACTACACCTACCATTTAATGTTAGTCTTTGAAAAGTCGAGTTTTGATAAGACAATGCTGTGATCTAATAGGGATAGGATAACATCAATCAATCTAGTTCGCGGCCCGTTAATCGCCTCTCACGAGAAGCATGGGTTGCTGAGGCCGGATCTTCAGGGGTGGCCTCAGGTGTCCAACCATACTGGTGTATTTATCTCTCAATCCTAAGGTTATTGTGATAGTACTTGTGATAGTAAACAATACATAAACTTTGAGGCTGACCATCTGCTGAACGTAAATCAAGAAGTGCGGTAGCTGTTACCGTATTTCCGCAATTTAATTATTTCTTTCGGACACTTTACAACCAGCATTTAATAGTTAACGTAATCATTCCGTGCATAGAAACTGCCCCACGTTTAATCGAGACCACGGCGTTTAACTTGTATGAGAGGCATTTAGAAGTTGGAGCACTAACCAAGGATAATAATATATGGATGAACAACTTCTTTGTCACTTGATTGATAACGGGGCGGTGGGGTAGCCTAGTGGTTAAAGCGTTGGCTCGTCACGCCGAAGACCCGGGTTCGAATCCCCACATGGGTACAATGTGTGAAGCCCATTTCTGGTGTCCCCCGCCATGATGTTGCTGGAATATTGCTAAAAGCGGCGTAAAACAAAACTCAGTCAGTCAGTTGATTGATAACGGGGTTAGAACCTACATCAAAACGTCGCTCTCACTGTAATAAAGAAGTTGTTCACTCATATAGTGTTATCCTTCCTCACGACGTTTAATCGAAGGTTTACAGCCAGTTTAAAATATGATATGCGAGGAATCCTATGCAAGGGTCTTTCATGTGAAGTACCAACAACAGAAATATACAAAGTGTAACAGGACGAACGTGAACACCGCTTAATGGCTGACACAAACACACTTCCACGATTGACGGAGCTATACTGTCTAGTTCAACCCTCAAGAAATACTTTAGGGCATTGTTGTTGTCCGATTAATGGGCTACAGGAACGCGACCCACGGTCACTTTAGATGTTGGGAGGCCAGTGAAGAGGTCAGTGCTAGGGTGAAATGGAGTTTAGGTCGTATTCAAATGAATTACAGTTGTAACGCTACGTGCGTGCACGCACGTGTGTTAGGGAGCATGTTTGTGTGCCTGCTTGCTCTAGCCTGGACATTTGTTGGCAGCATAGTGCTAGGCCACTTTCGCCGATTCGAAAGATCAGCAGGTAAGGGGTGCACCTCCGCAGTGCCGATTTGGGCAAATGAATGTTTTCAGCATTATTCCGAACTGTAAGTAAACCTCCACAAGTCTAGGCAAAGGTCACATGTCAGCATCCAATCATTGAGGTCAAATATCCAGATCACTTGTAAACTTACCGGCATCTGCAGTTCCGCTCTGATGAAACAGTTTGTATACGCTGCCTGCACCTCCCACCCCACCCCTACTGACCCAGTTGATCAAACACTGTCCTATATTCCCATATATTCTGCCACTCATGTTAACCATGATTGCTACTTTGCAGGCCATATTTCTTGACGATAGACTTTATGTTGCAGCCATGGGCATGCTGGACGAATTGCGGAAGGTGTATTCTCAGGCCATAATTGAGACACTTGTGACACCCGTCCTTGGAGCCGCAGGGGAAGTAGATGAACTGAAAGGCTTGGTATTGTCCGGCTTAGTTGATTTTGAAGATCGGGTGAAGCAGTGTGGCGAGATTGATGATGGCGGCATGGAAACGGTCGAGCTGGATTTATCTCCCTTTGAAACCTTCAAACACAGACTCCGAGATATGGAAGATTACTTGAAGCACAAGTTTAGGGAGCGTACCACGTCGAGGCAGACTTCTTTGTTCAACGGAAGTTCAAACAGTAGCGATTCAGGTTCGTTAGCTTACTCTCATTGGTAAACCTTTCCAGGACTTTGGTTGGTTAGCCAAACCGATACGTTCATATAAATAAAATTGTATTGTGTATATTTTATCATATTAATCATTATATTTATTACATATTTCAGTTTCACACAAGGCGTTTATTACTATGCTTTGTGTATAGACCCACACTGGAAATAGGCACTAGATCACGAAAGATTTCTTTGCCATGTGTATCTTTACATAGAAGGTTATTTTTCATAGTGATTTATCTATTTTCACAGTAAAAGAAAACACCCTGATATCATTGGACACATACACGTGTTCTTATGTTGAAACCAGCATATGTAATTTAAATGAGTGTTAAATAATATACAGTCGAGCACCGTTGTCTCGATATTCATGGGACCAAGAAAAACTATCGAGTTATCCGAACTTCGAGACATCCGACCAGGGCATATCATCACATATCACTATGAAAGAAAACAAAACAAAAAGTAGATTTCATGTATATATATTTGTATATACATTTTTACTCACAGAGATCGCAGTCACACACGATACAGCTCATGTTACAGTGTCCATCTTGAATGATACCTCATCTCGCCCTCAATCTCTCGATTCCACAAATCTTGTGAACGCATCTGCCGTTCTCAACTGCGATTACACAAAACCTAAGTATGTTTTGATTCGAAACTATATTCGTTATCAGTAGTGTTTAGTCGTAACAGTGAATACATCCTAAGTTATATCGAGACAACCGAGATATCGAGTTATTAGAGTTCGACACAACGGTGCTCGACTGTACTTGTAATGGTGAGGTGATATTTTTGTGAAACCGAAATGGACGGAGGGTGGTGGTGAGTGGGTGAACTTTTTGCGGGGTAGAAAGTAGTCCCAGCAAAGATGAAAACCCATTTTTCATTTGCAAACTGAAATTATACAAAAACACTCCAAGAACCCAGATACTAACAAAATGCGGATAAACTAGTGGTGTTCCGATTAATTGAAATAATCGAAGATTGGTCGAAGTGACCAAACGACCAAGCAATCGATCACATTTTCTCATAATCGAACACAAACGATTTTGGAACTGCTGGTTTAGCGTTTGAAACACTTGACGATGGAACATATCTTCGAAGTTGTCAGGGCCTGAAAACTTGTTTAATTCTTAGAAAACTCACTTCACTAACTGAAAAGTCATGACTGAATATTTCTTGAAGACTCCAGAAAGTTTATGTTCATGATATATTACTCATCACTTTAAAGTAGCAAGTTGCATCATGTTATACATATCTACAATAACAACCTTGGTAGGAAAATCTGAAAAATGACGCTAACCAATTTTTTTTCGATGATTGTTCGTTGGTAATGAAGCAATCATCAATTGTGAGATTTCAACCAATTCCCAACACTAGGATAAACCCAAATAGGAAATGAAATCTAGTGAAAGCCGCCCTTAACCAAGCCTAAATCAGGGCCCTTCTCTCTCAATATATTTGGGCAGTACAGTTCTCAACATGGTTAGCGTGTGTTGCACCAGTTCCTGATGTCCCTACTACGATTGTGATGACATATTACAAAAGTCCGGGGGTGGGACTCACTCACTCACTCACTCAACCTTTATCTCACTCTTTATCTGTCCTTAGCAGAGTCGGACACAGCGAGGCAGGCCCTCAGACAGTGCTACCCCCGTCTCGTGGAGGGCCTGAGGCTTAACGGAACGCTTCTGGACCAGTTGATCCAGGACAACTGCCTGGACGACAGTGATGTTGAGAGTATTCGCACCAAACCAACAGACAGGCGTAGAAACGAGCAGTTACTGCGACTCATCTCAACACAGGTCTCCCCGGACAAGATCGTCGATGTGTTTGTTCCAGCGTTACGGGCCGAGCAAGCTCACTTAGCGGACATGTTTTGCCATGCTTTCCAAGAAATCGGTTTCCCTGCTATAAAACAGTGTCCGTATTGCAGGCTTACTGGAACGGTTGAACCCAAAGGCGTTGCCGAAGCGTTGTATAGTAAGAACCGTATTTTGGAAAATAGTTTGCGGGACCTGATAAACCCATCCTTGTCTACCACTGAGAAGTGGAAACTGATTTTGGACTTGATACAAGACGCCACTTTCATCATTGACGCTTTAGAGAATACTTGTAGTGAGTTGTACCATGAGCTGAAGGCTCTGGACGGAACTGCGCAGATACACTGGTGCACGTGCAGCCGTGATAACGTTTCAACCATCAGCACTCCAGCTTATAACGACACCGTCAGCGTGTTTGACGGGACGCCAACTCTTACACCAAGTGTCCCTGGTAAGTGAGTGAACGGAGAGTGTTTGTGCTTCAGTCAGAGATTCATCTGATGAAAACTCCAATGGTTTACCTGTTAATACATGATTGTAAACCAAAAGTCACTGTGTTCTTTAATCTGATTGGTTGAAAAACGTGATCGAATGGTATTCGATTCCCGGAAATTTGATGCGTATTAATACATACAAACATCGCTCACACCATTGTATTGTTACGTCCTCAGCTGTGATGACGTCATTCAAATCATATTGTGACGTAAAAGTCCGAATGACGTCACAAATGAGCAGTTCCAGATGCTACCATGAGAGACAGCCGAAACGGCCGGTTGATGACATTTCACTGCTGTACCGTACACGATGTCAATGAGTGCAGACACAAAAACGAGTGTGGACCTTTTGGTTTAGTTTTGTGTTTACAATGTCGATAAACATCATGTGTTGGCCAATTTCCGGGTGTTATTGAGTATTTGAAGCACGGGAATATTCCATTTGAAACCTCCGGCTGACACCGTCGGTTCCAAATAAATTCCCGTGCTTCAAATACTCAATAACACCCGGAAATTGGCCAACACATGAGGTTTATCTCCTAACAGGAGCATATGGTACAAGTCAACATATGGAAGAATGAGAATGTGAAGCAGTTTTGGTTTCGTCTACAATAGATTCCAAAGCATATTTCTTTATAATAAGTCCAATGCTTTTGACAATATGTAAGGGCCACGCAAAAAATAAACTTTAAAATTTGTAAGGAAACTAGAGATGTTTCAGCTACGAAACGAGGTATTTTATGAAACTAAAACTATGAGCAGACAAATATTTTATATTCAGTTGAAGCATATTAATGTTTTCACGTCTTAGATGATTGATATATATATATCAAATCAAGGGATATGAAGGTATTATTGATCACAAATATGTCGTGTATATATCTTGTTGATAATATTTAGTACTGTTCTTCTATCGACAGCGTACCCAATGAAGTCATCCACTCGGGGTATATGCGCAATCATCAACAACTCCGACACCCACGCTGCTGATACCCAAAAGGTGGACGACCTCTTTACAAGACTTGGTTTCACTGTTGAAAGGATCACGAATCTGACAAAGCGACACATTGTTCATAGACTTGAGGAGATCGCATGTAGAGACCATTCCTCACACGACGCGTTTGTGTGCGCCATTCTACTCGGCGGGACTGAAAAAGACCACGTGTGTGACATCAGCATGGAGTCCGTTCACATCGCCTACCTGGTCAAGCCATTTCGGGCTCTCAGTTGCAGGACACTTGCAGGAAAGCCCAAGGTGATTTTGATACCGTATGGTTCCGGGCTCCGGCGCCAGGCAGGTCTGGTGATCAAGGAGGCTGTGCCCCATTCGCTTCTGGAGACCCGGAGGACTGTTGTGCCCGATGACGCAGACATCTTGTATGCACGTGGCACTCCTCCTGGTTATCATACCTCCCACTGCAAGACCACCGGCTCCTGGTACCTCAATAACCTCGTTGAGGTCATGGACAGCCATTCGGACACCACGGACTTCGTCACGTGCTTGGGGATGGTTAATGAAGGAGTTGGTAGAGTGGAATACACAAAGCTTGACGTCACTTACACACAGACTACACACATCATGAGTACTCTCAAGAAAGCTCTTTATTTCACGAAACGCCCAAGGTCAAGGTCAAGGTCAGTGCAAGAGGAATCTGACCATGGGCAAGAGCACAGTAATCGCTCTGATGTGGAGGCCAAACTGTGAGTGTCATTGACCACTTCCTGTGTGATGCATGAATGGAGCTGATGTGATACATCGGTGATGGATGGACGTGGTTGCAGACTGAACTCTGTGTGATTTCTGGATGAAGTTAAGGTGAACTCTGGATGAGCTGGATCAGTTAACCTCGAATTCATCATTTGTGACTTCATTATATCTGGATTACGTTGAATAGCCCTGTGTAATATCCTGATTAACCCCTTCGTGTGAATTCTGTTAACCCTAGATGACTGGCCTCTGTGTAGACATGGCGTAAACCTGGTGTGATTCGTACGTAAATTCTGTTCGATTTCTCCAGAACGAGGCTCGGGTTCTATATCCGGTGATATTCTGAGCAAAAACGAACTAAAACAGTAATTAACAAGGGAATGCTCCCAGAGCTCTCCAGATTTCTGTAATCAACATAGACCCTTTCAAAATGTTGATGATGGCCTTCAAATGATATTAACACGTATTTAAACATTATGCATGTAAATATCTTGAAAAGGACAATTTCTGAAAACAGGTCGATTTTGTTGTCGAAGGTTCCAACATTTACTTTAGTATTGCGCATTAGTATTATGTATATATGTGCAATACTCGACATGTCAGTTATGGGCGATAATATATGTTCAAGGAAAACATTACTAAAACGCCTCAAACACTTGACCTTCACTTGTTTTATTTCATTGGAGTTTGACCCTTTATAGAGGGACGGCCAAATTGTATGAATGTCGGAACGTACGAACTGCCTTTGTCAGTCACGGAGAAAAGGCGTCGTAATGCATTGGCATCAAATATGGGACTTCGAAATGACCGTCTGGACGTCACGGGAGAAGTTATTCTCGAACCCGTGGCACATACAAGTGTGGTTTTCCAAATTTGGTCGATCAGACTCAGTCGGTGATTTTAGAGAAGTATCGGATTATTGAAGTAAACATATAGATCCGTATTGACTGTCACATGTCAGGTAAAACACTGATCGAGTCTATATTTTGGATGTTCATTTCTCCCTTTCGTTCACTAGGATCGATCGAAACAAGGGTAATATTGAATGAGCTTGCAATAAAGCTGGCAATTTATGGCCAAAACGTCAGTTCATAATCAGGATCAATGGGTCAAAAGTATCAACGTTCTAAATATTCGTGCTTAGGAATTCCCAGGGATTTCGCATCTACTGTCGAAGTATACCCGTCAGCGTTTGCGTCATTTCCACAATACAATCTCATGGAAAACGTGTGAACGTCAAAATGTGTCGTACTCTCAAGCTCGGGGCGGTGGACTGGTAGACTTTTGAAACTTGGATAGTTGGACACATTTTGATTAATGGTGTTTGACTGTGTGCAAGAAGTCAAAAGCTGATCGCGTTTGCGTGTTAATGTTGATAAACCAGTCAGTGATCCAATCATGTGTTTAACATTTTGCATTGTATAATGATGATGTCAATGTTGTAAAAACAACTTTTCCACTTTGGTTTCATCCGGGGGACAAGGGTAGGGTGCTATCAGACTAATGATCTTTATCGAGGCGAGTTGGAGATTCGAAACCGCAATAAGATGATCTTGACAAGGTAATTAGTATAAGCCTCAGAACGCAGAGGCCCGTGAACCTGGTCATACATCGTCATCAGGTCACGGACACACATTGTCATCATGTCGCGAAGAAACAGAACGAGGTCACTGAGACACAGAACGAGGTCACTGAGTCACAGAGTCAAGTCATGGAGACACAGAGCCGGGTCATGGAGACACAGAACCATGTCAAACATTGTCATCATGTCACGAAGACACAGAACCAGGTCACTGAGATACAGAACCAGGTCGCGGAGACACAGAACCAGGTCACTGAGACACAGAACCAGGTCACTGAGACACAGAACCAGGTCATGGAGACACAGAATCAGGTCACTGAGATACAGAAGCAGGTCACTGAGACACAGAACCAGGTCACTGAGATACAGAAGCAGGTCACTGAGACACAGAACCAGGTCACTGAGATACAGAACCAGGTCATGGAGATACAGAACCAGGTCACTGAGATACAGAACCAGGTCACTGAGATACAGAACCTGGTCACTGAGATACAGAACCAGGTCACTGAGACAGAACCAGGTCACTGAGACACAGAACCAGGTCACTGAGACACAGAACCAGGTCACTGAGATACAGAACCAGGTCACTGAGATACAGAACCAGGGTCACTGAGACACAGAACCAGGTCAGGATACAGAACCAGGTCACTGGGTCACATGAACCAGGTCACTGAGACACAGAACCAGGTCACTGAGATACAGAACCAGGTCACTGAGATACAGAACCAGGTCACTGGAGATACAGAACCAGGTCACTGAGATACAGAACCAGGTCATGGAGATACAGAACCAGGTCACTGAGACACAGAACCAGGTCACTGAGATACAGAACCAGGTGGATGACAGAAGCAGGTCACTGAGATACACTGAGATACTGAGGATACAGAACCAGGTCACTGAGATACAGAACCAGGTCACTGAGATACAGAACCAGGTCACTGAGATACAGAACCAGGTCATGGAGACACAGAACCAGGTCACTGAGATACAGAACCAGGTCACTGAGATACAGAACCAGGTCACTGAGATACAGAACCAGGTCACTGAGATACAGAACCAGGTCACTGAGACACAGAACCAGGTCACTGAGATACAGAACCAGGTCACTGGAGATACAGAACCAGGTCACTGAGATACAGAACCAGGTCACTGAACCAGGACACAGAACCAGGTCACTGAGACACAGAACCAGGTCACAGAACCAGGAGATACAGAACCAGGTCACTGAGATACAGAACCAGGTCACTGAGATACAGAACCAGGTCACTGAGATACAGAACCAGGTCACTGAGAACAGAACCAGGTCACTGAGATACAGAACCAGGTCACTGAGATACAGAACCAGGTCACTGAGATACAGAACCAGGTCATGGAGATACAGAACCAGGTCACTGAGATACAGAACCAGGTCACTGAGATACAGAACCAGGTCACTGAGATACAGAACCAGGTCACTGAGAGAACCAGGTCACAGAACCAGGTCACTGAGATACAGAACCAGGTCACTGAGATACAGAACCAGGTCACTGAGATACAGAACCAGGTCACTGAGACACAGAACCAGGTCACTGAGATACAGAACCAGGTCACTGAGATACAGAACCAGGTCACTGAGATACAGAACCAGGTCACTGAGATACAGAACCAGGTCATGGAGACACAGAACCAGGTCACTGAGATACAGAACCAGGTCACTGAGAGACACAGAACCAGGTCACTGAGATACAGAACCAGGTCACTGAGATACAGAACCAGGTGAGATACAGAACCAGAACCAGGTCATGAGACACAGAACCAGGTCACTGAGACACAGAACCAGGTCACAGGTCACTGAGATACAGAACCAGGTCATGGAGATACAGAACCAGGTCACTGAGATACAGAACCAGGTCACTGAGATACAGAACCAGGTCACTGAGATACAGAACCAGGTCACTGAGACACAGAACCAGGTCACTGAGATACAGAACCAGGTCACTGAGATACAGAACCAGGTCACTGAGACACAGAACCAGGTCACTGAGACACAGAACCAGGTCACTGAGACAGAACCAGGTCACTGAGATACAGAACCAGGTCACTGAGATCAGGTCACTGAGATACAGAACCAGGTCACTGAGATACAGAACCAGGTCACTGAGATACAGAACCAGGTCACTGAGACAGAACCAGGTCACTGAGATACAGAACCAGGTCACTGAGATACAGAACCAGGTCACTGAGATACAGAACCAGGTCACTGAGATACAGAACCAGGTCACTGAGATACAGAACCAGGTCACTGAGATACAGAACCAGGTCACTGAGATACAGAACCAGGTCACTGAGATACAGAACCAGGTCACTGAGATACAGAACCAGGTCACTGAGATACAGAACCAGGTCACTGAGATACAGAACCAGGTCACTGAGATACAGAACCAGGTCACTGAGACAGAACCAGGTCACTGAGATACAGAACCAGGTCACTGAGATACAGAACCAGGTCACTGAGATACAGAACCAGGAACCAGGATACAGAACCACTGAGATACAGAACCAGGTCACTGAGATACAGAACCAGGTCACTGAGATACAGAACCAGGTCACTGAGACACAGAACCAGGTCACTGAGATACAGAACCAGGTCACTGAGATACAGAACCAGGTCACTGAGATACAGAACCAGGTCACTGAGATACAGAACCAGGTCACTGAGATCACAGAACCAGGTCACTGAGACTGAGATACAGAACCAGGTCACTGAGATACAGAACCAGGTCACTGAGATACAGAACCAGGTCACTGAGACACAGAACCAGGTGATGGAGACACAGAATCAGGTCACTGAGATACAGAACCAGGTCACTGAGACACAGAACCAGGTCACTGAGACACAGAACCAGGTCCTCACCTCACCTCACCTCACCTCACCTCACCTATAGGGAGTATGGGAAACCTGGTACAAACTGATGTAGAAGCTTTAGTGCGCGCCATGCTTTTCTTAGGAGACAACCAATACAGGTCTTGCTCATAAGAATGTGTCACCTGGCTGATTGTATGTCACTGTGCCCCATTGCGTGGATCGCTGGCAGGTCTGGCCCAGCCCGTTATTTACGCGATGTCGTTTAGCTAGAGCGTTGGCGCTGAAATACACCGAATATAGAAACGTGATTAATGTTTACGCACGGCTGTGCCTCGTAAAACTCATTTCACAGTGTGGATTTAATACTGGAGTACTATGACCAAAGGTTGACAATTCTAAATCGCTCCTTTGATGGGGTACCCGTTAAGATCGGGGTTAGAATTGGTCTTCAGCAACCCATGCTTGTCATAAGAGGCGACTAACGGGTGGTCAGGCTCGCTGACTTGGTTAACCAATACCATCGTATCTTAATTGTGTAATTCGATGTTCATGTTGATCACTGAATTGTCTGGTCCAGAATCGGTTATTTACAGACCGCCGCCATATAGCTGTAATATTGCTGAGTGCGGCGTTAAACAACAAACCAACCAGCCTTTGTTGGGTAATTACATTCTCCGTATCGAGTGAACGACTTGGGTTTAACACAGTATTCCAGTTATATTACAGTTTGTCAACTTATCGTCAAAGCCAGAAACAAAATCGGGGCGAGCCTGCATGATAGATTCCTGCCGTGCCTAGGGGACGCAACTGTGCACAGCCAACAGACAATTGTATGTGTATCCTCTTTTGTTACCATTCATTCAAACGCAAAGTTTGAACACAATAAGCCTGTCAGATACATCATCCTAGCCACTCTAGGAGTGAGTGAACATCGTGTTTTAAATCGCCTCTCGCGACATTCCAGGATTACCACAGCTGTTCCATACTGGCATGTACATGACTGGGTCTAAGCCAGTCGAACAAATGACTAACTTATTACTTTACATACACTAACCCAAACGAACTGTTTGTGAATATATGGTATGTCATATTTGTGGCATATCGTTATGAAATCATACACAGGGGCGTAGCTGACCAGTCAAATTTGGAGTGATTGCATTGGTTGGCAATGGCTGACGGGTGTATTATAGCACGGATGTCTCAAGCACCGTAGGGGCGGTGAGGTAGTCCCGTCACGCCGAAGACCCGGGTTCGATTCCCCGCCGTCATATTCCTAGAATATTGCTAAAAGCTGCGTAAAACTAAACTCACTCACTCAAGTACTGTAGTTGGATGAAACAACAGTGTTGACCTTGTTTGTGGTGTCATCTCGCTATCTATGGCGTGTTACCATTGTGTCTGTACCCCAATATGCCTGTCCCCTTATCAAGATACATTCACTCTCCAGTACGTTTCACGTATGGGTAAATGACACACAGATCTATCTGAACATAACTCACCTACGGCAAGACTTTGTTGAACGCCAGTCTCAAATATGCTACTTCACGTCCATATCTTTCATTTGTGTCAGTAGAATGTCACCAAACAATATACCCAGTTGGTGAAAAGAAAGTGTACACCCATTTTTGAAACGGTTGTTCCATGGTGATAAATTCGAATCGGAAGTCATAGATGTGTTTTGAGTCGATAGTTTGCAGTGCTGTGCTGATAACGTCATTGTTTTTCTTTGTGAAATCCAGTTACCAAGCGTATATTTTATTTGCCCTTCAGTTTATATTAACAAGTACTGGTAAAAAAGAAGAGTGGAACTAGGAACTGCATCGAGATTTCCTACCCCTAACAAGGTGTTCCTCGAGGAGTTGTAGTCAATGATCGAGATCCGATAACACAGGTGAACTGGGATAACTAATATGGAGAATTATACGTGTTACTTTCAACTATGTATTTAATCGACAAACAATTATTAAAAGCAAAATCAGCTGCACAACTCGTAGACCATGAGAGGTTTGCTTGAGTGGGAATTGCCACACGATATAAACGATTGAATAACTGACGAGTACAAAAATAATTAGAAACTCTTAAGGTGCTTCCAACCTATATTGGAAAATTAAATGTGAGCTACATATTTGCAGAGGAATATGGAAATATGTAACTGATAATTTTCAGTGTTTCCCCACAAAAACATAAACTAAATCATATTCCGCGCATAGATCGCCTTAAGTTTTAGAGTTAACCGGGAGCAGTACTGCAGTAAATAGGGTTTTACGAAATTGTGGACTGTTTATCCCAGTTCTGGTCGCTACAAACGTGGTCCCGCCGCGACCCCATGCCTGATGCATCGGTTCACGGCTACTTGCGGCTGCTGCTTCTGTCTTGGATGAATTCGTATCGATGTGACGAACTTTCATCATTTTCATCCTTGGTCCACCATGGACTCCCTCGAGATGGTTGTTTGACCTTGGGCAATGTGTTCCACTTTTGAACTGGACCGTGTAGTCGAGCCAGTTTACTGTGACTTATTCTCTTCTACTGATCCATCTTATTAATCGTATGTAATAGTGCATATTTATAATGTGCACAAATCCACGCTCGTAAGCATGCTCCCATCGCTACATTAAAATACGTACATACTATATACAGAAATAAGAAAAGTTACAATGGAATAGATGCATAATATGTAAAAATATTAAGAAAGGCAATTGATGACAATATTGAGTAAAGGGGTATTTATTAATTGATATTTGATTTAAAAGAGTACAGAGATTCTGAGTGTTTCAGGTCAAAGGGGAGAGAGTTCCACAAAGGGGCAGCGCTTGTACCCAACTTAACTCACACCTCCAGCCAAAAACCTCAACATCGTCGACGAGGAGTGCATCTGTTCGCGGATATCTGATTGGACTTCCAGCTTGTAGGAAATCCACTCTCGAAGTCGTGACGCAACAAGCCTTGGTAGAGCCGAAGTGATGCATCGGGAATCAGTTAGCTGCAGTCCTTATCCAGCTTTCAAAACAGATGCTTATTCCTAATATTGGCATTGCACCATCTCAAAACACACTCCCGTCATAACCTCTGTACATCATCTATGCTGTTTCCAATACCAGCACAGACTGTTGCCAGGTGGTAAAGGGCTCCCGATGCAAACACTACAAACAGATCATTGATCGTTCAATAAGAACCTGAAACTCAAAACATGGATTCCTGCGGTAAGAACTCTTGAATCAGAACCTACCCCCCCAAAAAACCTAAATCCTCTTTATGTAATCTCATCAGCTGCTCCTACAAACAAGTCTGTTGACATGCTGTACAAGGACGCCAGATGCTACATCACAGACATATTATATAGAACGCACTATCAGAACTTTGTGTTAAAACATGTATCCTGGCGGATATGGTAATGAAAAATCCGACTGCAATTGTTATTGGTGTACCTTGTTAACCATCATGTATGGCGACAGGACGTATTGACCGTGGTCGGTGTGGAAACACAAGCCAGGATGTTCAGTCAGTGTACACATTGATCCCAGTATTGACCCAAGCGTTGTATATAAGTGTCATTCGTTCAGTAAACATAAACCGCTTATTACACACAATTTTCTGGTTACGTAACCAGTGTCATACTTAGGACAAGTTGGAATATCATTACAGTAAAATCAGGCTCCGGCATTAGTTACACAAGACCGGAAGGAAAGCAGGGTGTGGACAGATTCCAGATACACAATGGCGGTCGTAACACATACTGAAATAAGTGATTGAACGAGTTTAGTTTTACGCCGCACTCAGCAATATTCAAGCTATATGGCGGCGGTCTGTAAATCATCGAGTCTGGACCAGACAATCCAGTTATCAACAATATGAGCATCCATCTGCGCAATTGGGAACCGATGATATGTGTCAACCAAGTCAGCGAGCCTGACCACCCGATCCCGTTAGTCGTCTCTTACGACAAGCATGGGCTACTGAAGATCAATATTCTAACCCGGACCTTCTCGGGTTACTGAAATAAGGATCGGTTGGCAACAGTGTGTGGAAGCATCCAAACGCATATCTTTACTCAAGTTCCCAACAACGGATTCGCTTGTTTGCCTCGTTTTACCTCGATTATTTACCTTGTATTTACCTGACT
Organism: Haliotis rubra; assembly: GCF_003918875.1. NCBI lineage: Eukaryota > Metazoa > Mollusca > Gastropoda > Lepetellida > Haliotidae > Haliotis > Haliotis rubra. The sequence continues at coordinate 734,550 of NW_025767368.1, read as the reverse complement.
GGGCGTGATAAGCCCTCATTTATTTCACTCTCAGAGAACACTGCTCACCTGTTGTTTGATTGTCATTGTTCTCGTTGGATTAACTGAAGGGTTGCATGCCAAAACAACCTAAGTCATACGTAGGTTGTTTTGGAATAATAACAGAGGTATACGCAGCTTGAGAAGCTCTTTCCTGTGATTATAAGGTTGTTGGAGTATGTTTTACAGTTTTCGAGAAAATAGCTTTTAAAATAGGATACTCAGTGCCAAAATGACCTAAGTCAGACTTAGTTTGTTCTGTCAAGCAGTCCTTCAACTACAGGTAAACAGAGCAGAGCTAAGACAATCCAGCCCCTAACACAGGTTAGGCTCACTGACATGGATGTGAATACTGAACAACAGGACACGGCTATTTTACAGTCATATAAACTGTTTATTCACTTAAAGCAATGTGCTCTGAACCTATCCAGCGGTTTAGCTGTCAGGGAAGTACATACAATCCGACTTGCTATATGAATGTTGATATAGATATCGATAGCCATGGAGATGATATTCAGACAGAGAAACATTGCTGGCTCAGCATAGATTGTATAGCGCCGTTATATATTGAGTTAACAGCGAGCACAGAAACACGAGTGACTTGTTATACCAAGACAAATGACATAAAGGACTGACATTTGAACCCGAAACAACACATAGCTGGATAATGTAGGTTACTAATGTTTACATTTTTTGTTTTAAGTAATTTTGGTTTACAGTGATTAATCCTGATATTCTTATGCTAATCGTATGATTACAAACGTACTTTTCTTTTGATCAAATCAAACCACAAGGGGACGTGTAAATGAACTTCTCTGTTTGAAGTCGACTCGCGTCCGTTTGAGCGCTGAACAACTTGGTCTTCAAGATGTTTCATCAAAGAGTTAGTGCAGGTGATTGAATTGTTGGTATTGTAATTAAGGTATTGTATATAACGCCCTTCGGGATTTTAAGTCCAAGTAAAGGGAAAGAAAATAAATTCAAGAATCTCAAACGGTCAAAGACACTTTAACAGTGAAATTTAATCGAAGTTGAACCGAGATAAGGACATAAAGACAAAGGCCGATTGTCACTACCACAACCAGACATAACTCATTGCGAGGTAACAGAAAATATTTTCATAAATCCAAATTTAATAGAACGCTGATACTGATCTGGTCAAAACTCCAGATTATTTATTTGCAAGCGGGAATATTGACTGGTTGTTGGTAGCAACATTATGTCGAAACCATCTGATTGAAGTTTTGCATATGACAGGCCTGGATGTCCAGGGAACAGGCACACCAGGCAGCATCGATATTCCACAGACAAATATACATCTCATCATGCAACGCGGGCATGACGAGCCCTAACCGTGGATGGTTATCGAGTATTCCAACTGTTGCCGGGATGCACAGCTTGCCAACATGATGGCAAGTTTATAAGTATCGGTGATAGTCAGATACTGTCATTGAGTCTCACGTTCAGACAACTTTAAGGTTCGAGTGAGACGCTGTATCTGTGGTATTCAGATCATCCTTGGTATCAGCATGGTGAGTAGACTCACATGGGGCCCGAACTCGGAATAAGTCACGCATACATGTACATACTATCATGTCACTCTTAGAAATGTGTGGGATAGACATTTATATGTGTAAACAATTATATGTATACATGTATTCACTATCACTTACCTTTTAATTGTGTATAACCAGGGAGACTACACAATGACATGTGCACAATCTTCTCGTGTCATCATCGGGGCGGTGGAGTAGCCGAATGGTTAAAGCGTCCGCTCGAACCCAGTTTCGATTCCCCACATGGGTACAATGTGTGAAGCCTATTTTCTGGTGCCCCCCGCCGTGATATTGCTGGAATATTGCGAAAAGCGGCGTAAAACTATACTCACACCATCTGGTATCACCAGTCAAATGTTTAATTGAGAGACGTGACTTGTCTGTAACATAGGTGTCTGTTAAGGACGTATCTTGTGCGTCTGAAGGACCATTCTCATCATATAAACATATATAAAAAATGACTGAGACTGGACATGTTCCTATACCTCTCAGGTATAAAACCAGTTTCCTAATGGCACTGATTGTAGTTTTATAAACAGATGAAAGAAATATAAAAATATGTACATGAGAAACGTGTGTCTCAAATTCTTCAAGGAATCTATTCATGTTGCGTTATTTATTAGATTTATGTCCAAGGGGCAATGCTACTGTCCATATTTGGCATGGATGTAACCATGGACATTAAGAACGATAATGACAGCATTTGTTGAGCATGGCCGACGAGACACGTCACATACATGCGACCTAAGTTCCCCGGGTTCTGTATCTGTCACATCTGTGAGAACATTGATTTACAAATGACATTCAATATTACCTTAACTCATGATTGGGATATTAGACATACACATCAGCAGTGGATATGTGTACCACATTGTAGTTTGAAAGCATAGATGTACCGAAATTACTTGACTGAACCAATACAGATATGTGATCTTGATACATTCTGACGTCCGTGTGAGGAAGGCATGTTTACTGCTGTTAGAGTATGGGGTTTCGACCAACCGGGAACATTGTGAAAGGAAACTGAAGGTAAAACCAGTAATCCGGATTTCACATTAGTTTGTGTTGAAAGGAGTTGTTCTCTTCCAGAGGGAATGCTTATCAATCCACGTGGGGCAAGCCGGATGTCAAATGGGCAATGCATGCTGGGAGCTGTACTGTTTGGAGCACGGCATCCAGCCCGATGGACAGAGGCCTTCAGGAAAGGCTCTCGATGACGAATCCTTCAACACCTTCTTCAGCGAGACCGGCTCTGGAAAGCATGTACCGAGGGCCGTGTTCGTGGACCTTGAGCCAACTGTTGTAGGTGAGTCATTACCTCGTCATGAACAATATGAGTGACGGAATTATTTATCAAAAGTTGCACAGGTGGTTTATTGATGACTTGTAATTTCAGACGAGGTCCGCACCGGCACCTACCGACAGCTGTTCCATCCCCAGCAGCTAATCACCGGCAAGGAGGACGCAGCCAACAACTACGCCCGTGGCCACTACACCATCGGCAGAGAAATGATTGACGTGACCCTCGACCGGATCCGGAAGTTGGCAGATCAGTGTTCCGGTCTCCAGGGGTTTCTTGTGTTCCACAGTTTTGGGGGAGGCACCGGGTCTGGATTCACTTCCCTCCTCTTCGAGCGACTCAGTGTGGAATATGGGAAAAAGTCCAAGCTTGGATTCTGTATATACCCAGCCCCGCAGATATCAACAGCTGTGGTCGAGCCGTATAACTCCATCTTGACCACCCATACAAGTCTAGAGCACACAGACGTGTCCTTCATGGTCGACAACGAAGCCATCTATGACATCTGTCGCCGTAATCTTGACATTGAAAGGCCAACCTATACCAACCTGAACCGTCTGATTGGCCAGATTGTCAGTTCCATCACCGCCTCGCTTCGGTTCGATGGCGCTCTGAACGTGGATCTGACGGAGTTCCAGACCAACCTGGTGCCCTTCCCAAGGGTGCATTTTCCTCTGGCGAACCTTGCCCCAGTTATCTCCTCCGAGAAGGCCTACCATGAGCAACTGACTGTAGCTGACATCACCAATACTTGTTTCGAGCCTGCTAACCAGATGGTCAAGTGTGACCCCCGTCACGGCAAGTACATGGCCTGCTGTCTCCTGTACCGAGGTGACGTTGTTCCAAAAGACATCAACGCCGCTATCGCCGCCATTAAGACCAGAAGATCAATCCAGTTCGTCGACTGGTGCCCGACTGGGTTCAAGGTCGGCATCAACCATCAAGCACCAACTGTTGTCCCTGGTGGTGACCTGGCTAAGGTGAAGAGAGCCGTCTGCATGTTGGCAAACACCACTGCCATCGCAGAAGCCTGGGCACGTCTTGACCACAAGTTTGATCTAATGTACGCCAAGCGAGCCTTCGTCCACTGGTACGTGGGTGAGGGTATGGAGGAGGGAGAGTTCTCCGAGGCCCGTGAGGACTTGGCTGCCCTGGAGAAGGACTACGAGGAAGTTGGCTGTAGCACTACGGAAGATGATCAAATAGAGGGAGAAGAGTATTAACGCCAGAGTACCCTGTCCGCGCTTTTACCTAGCTTGTTACCATGGTTACTTACTATATCACTTTAAGCTTTATCAAAAACACGACACGATGATACTGTGATTGCAAAAGGATATAAAGGGCGTGTGTATTTGTTTTGAAAACGCTAAATTCGGTAAAACGTAAATATATATTTTTTTAAGTATAAGAGGAACTGTTGTAAACCATGGTTGCTGCTGCTGCTGCTTCTGCTTGAGATCTTCTCCTGAAGTTTACAACAAAGGACTAAGTTACATAATCATGATAATTTGTGGCACTTCAGTCCAACAAGAGCGTGGAAATTGGTAATCTGTTCAGAGTTGTGTCATGATCCAGTGATCATGTATACGAATCATTGTTTCAGACTCCGAATCCAGCATTTACGCTGACCATTATCATGGTGTGTAGGCACCAATGTGGTAAAGTGGTAATTGAACATTGCGTTAAACGCGGCATTAACCCCTACTTAAACTCATGCTGAAACAATCTTAGACTGAGCCCATAACGTTATTCTGTAGAACTACTGTAAGGGTAAACTCATGCTGAAACAATGTTAGACTGAGCCCACAACGTTATTCTGTAGAACTACTGTAAGGGTATAAAGAATTATAGCCAATCTGAGGCAGGTCATCAAACCATCTTACATTTATCTCGAACCTTGTGTACAATCTGAGGCAGGTCATCAAACCATGTTACATTTATCTCGAACCTTGTGTACCTGACTTTCATCTGTTCTTTGTTTATTATGCGTAGAGCTCTGATCACGAATCAGTTGAAGTTTAGCAACGTCGAGCTCGGACAGTCCTTGGATGGGTGACCGTGTTGGCAGCTTGACTCCTGAGAGTTTCTAGGACTACAGTCCTGCCCCACAACGAAGCACATGTGATACATGTGGTCTCACCCTAGGCAAGTGAGTTTGTTCAAAATTGCCTCTGTTCACCCAGCCGAAAATGGGCACCCAGTTGGATAAAGCCATGCGACTGTAACCTTCTAGCGCCTAGGGGCGGTGGGGTAGCCTATTGGTTAAAGCGTTGGCTCACGCCGAAAACCCAGGTTCGAATCCCCACATGGGTACAATGTGTGAAGCCCATTTCTGGTGTCCCCCGCCGTGATGTTGCTGGAATATTGCTAAAAGCGGCGTAAAACCAAACTCAGTCAGTCAGTTCTAGCACCTAACAGGCAGCTTGGGTTATCCGGGGTAATAATAATCAGATTCTGATTACAGCGTCCAGTGAGCAACTAGTCAGTTGGATACTAGGCGCTATATAAATGAGTTATTATTATTATTGTTATTAATTATGTACTCAGAAATATACGGCGGCGGTCTGTAAATAATCCAGAAAATCCAGTGAGCATCGATTTACGCAACTGGGATACAATTACATGTGTCAACCGACACATGCATGAACCAAGTCCGAGAGCTTGACACCCGATTCTGTTAGTTGCCTCTTTCAACAAGCATGGGTTGATGGAGACCAATTCTAACCCGGTTCTTCACGGGTACATCTGGATTACGTAGTAACAAGCTGTCCTGAACCAGTAATATATGGCAACGAAAGTGACACTTGAATCATCGAGTGGATGACTCACGATTTAACTGTAAAGGAATTGACCAGTGAAGAACTCTTAAAGCTCTGGAACATCAACAGGTCCCGGTTACAAAAAAACCTTGATACTGCCCATAACCTGAACTTCCTTCTGTCTATTCAGGATGAACTCTACTTGGCGAAATGCAATACTTCCAAACCATCCCAGTATTTATAAGGAACGCAAGAAAAAAACAATTGGATGTGAAGCTAAATCCTTTTCACAAAGGAAGGAACGAATGTGTTCACAGGTATCTTCGTGATATTGTGTTGTTGTAGTTAGAAATGATAGTCACATGATGCGAATGGTTTCGTATTGGAAAAGGTCCGATGTCTGCTATTATTCCTGTCGTGACACATGACCCTTCGCCAGTCCGACTGTCCTGTTGTGTGTGTTAATAGAAATGCATCAATATGTCAACTGGTATGTTTTGACTAATATGTGTATCAAGGCCATTTTGATCCACACTGTAGTGAAGGATCAGGGGTTTGACAAGGTAAAACACAATGGTAAGGGGGAAATAGGAAGCAAGAGATGACGACTGACAGGGACCTGTATTCCTACCTCTTTGGAATCTAAATTATTGAGAACTGAATTTGAACATTGGCACGTTTTGGACTATGACCACACCAAGATGTACGCTAATGTGTCATGCAGTCTGACTTCCTGGGATTGGATATTTTCTCTATTTGACAATGAAGAAGTAATCCACGCTTATTTATAAATTTAGCATTAGGTCATGAACCTGCTTCTTACACTGCTCTTGAAATTCGAAAACAATGTCTCATTTCATGTACGTGGTACTTCAGTACAAGGTTATTTCATAAATCTATAATTACTAAAGGTTAGTTGTTAAACATGGACAAAGGATGTAATGTTTGCTTATCTTTAGAAATTCTTTTCCTTTCTTTTATCACTGTGGGTCTAACAGTACTACCTTTCACTATATTCCTCGTCTTTTGAGAAGAGAAATTTTGTGACCTTAGAATTAAGTATAAATTCAAGAGGCAACAAGGCAACAACGATTTTTCAAAGATATTTGCAAACATTATTCCATCGAGTGTTGACGGTTTTAGTTATTCTCTATATTTCCTGTCCTTATATACCAGTATTTACTCTCAACCATCACACCCATGCTGGTAGTTGGAGTCAACGCATATGTCAGAAGAACCCATCTGTATGTCTACACGTATGTAATGTCGTGTGTTAGGGTATATACTAAGCATGGGTACTGTGTAACACAGGGCGCCGTTACCTCTGTCCAATATAAAACAGAGGCCATTGTATTTGCTCCACCTAATATTTTTCCAGAAGTGTCCAGTGGAGGGTTTCCGTATTGGAGAAGAATCTGTTCCATTTTCTCACTTTGATCTTGGCGTATACTTCGACTGATCTCTAACCATGGACGATCACATCAGCTATCTATCCAGAACTTGCCATTATAACATCAGGAACATTGGTGCTATTAGATATCTCCTACCAAGGAATGTCACTGAGACCCTCATGCGATCACTTATTGTCTCGTCTCGACTACTGCAGAGGCCCCTTTGTAGTATCACTAAATATCAATTTCAGCAAAGAGTGCAGAACACTGAAGCAAGGGTAGTGAGTAAAACTAAGCTATGAGATCACATTCAACCTGTCCTCGAATCTCTTCACTAAGCTATGAGATCACATTCAACCTGTCCTCGAATCTCTTCACTAAGCTATGAGATCACATTCAACCTGTCCTCGAATCTCTTCATTAAGCTATGAGATCACATTCAACCTGTCCTCGAATCTCTTCACTAAGCTATGAGATCACATTTAACCTGTCCTCGAATCTCTTCACTGGCTACGTGTAGAAGAGAGGATGTAGTTCAAACTTCTGCCACTGACATACCAGGCTGTTCACATCTCTCCATGCCTACAAACATCTGTCTACCAGCCTACACGAAGCCTACGCTCTGCTGATCAGTTTCACCTTTGTGTTCCTTCCTACAAGTTAATATCGTTTGGTGCCAGAACTTTACAGTATGCGTCAGCTGTACTTTGGAACTCTCTTCCCTATGATCTGACATGCTCTCCCTCACTTGACATTTTAAAGCTCATCTCAAGACCTATCTCTTTGGGAAATATTAAAATTGACTTGAACTGTTGTATGCGCTTAGGGCATGCCCATGAGGTGTGGAGATCAGCGCTATACAAGTGTCCTGATTATTATTAACATTTATTATTAACATCAAACATCTGGTGTTCTTAGGTGTGACCTAGATTTCCACCTGCACACTGAATGCGTTGATCATATAAGTACAGGTGTGTGGACCATGCATGTTATAGATGACAACTGGTGTTTACGTGCGACTTGTCTTTTCTTCGGGTCATCCAGGTAATGGTTTGCATGTAGCCGGCGCCGAGTGAGGGAGAAAGTAGTCCTTCAACATTGTAGAGAAATAGCTACCAAATTGATATAAATACCACAGTCCGCACCTCTGTACATCATATAGACAGCTACAGGTGGAACGATGAAGGCGTGGTACCGTTCAGAGGGTGGTCTTGGTACTAGGACTAACACCTTTATGGTGTTAGTTCCTACACTCCAGGTCAAACATCACTATATCAGCTGGCCTCTTGATTTCTCCTCCAATTTGTACTCGATTCTGTTTTTAAGTTTTAATGTGTCTAATCGCCTTTGAAATAAATATTTCACAATCATGCTGTTGAAAGTGTTAGCCATGTATTGCCAGGGATCACTGTATTGCAACACCGCACTATGGATTCAGTTCTCCAACTGGGCATAAGATGTTTTTGTAGTAAACCTGCTGTGACATTTGAAAAGATGTCACCACTCATTCATGACAAATGATGGGCGTATAACCGATGAATACTGTGGAATGCCTGGATGCCCTCGTCTGGTATGCATACAACCAACCGTGTGGTGTGATAATATGCAGTATGGGATATAGCTGGTAAGAGACAATCATGCAAGCCGTTTTGGACACAGTTAATATGAACAAGTTGTGGCTTTCTGAAGTCATGCTGTCCCTGGAAGTAACCGGGTGATCGGAACTCCAAACTGAACATCCTGGTTCCCCCACACTATACATACATCAAATACAAGGCCTCAGCGTGACGAGCCAACTCTTTCTATTAACAGCAAAGCTCCCACAACCCCGACCCTCCGATATTCCAACGAAACACACAGTCGGTAAACATCATCTTTTGGGCAATGATTCGTTCTGAAGTTCAGATATGTGGGGAATTACTGTATTGATGAGCAACTGACAGTGGACGGACAGATTGCTTACTGCTGATGTCAAAAGTCGATGCCATTTGAAACCATTGGATCTGTCCTTTATGTGAAGGGGCTAAATACGATAGGTGACCTCACTGCCAGTCATCCTGCCCGATGGCATGGTTAGGGTTGTTTCCAAATTTAAACTTTCCTAGTGTCCTGTTTATGTACAGTACAAATAGTAATTCAGTTGTGTAAATGTCAAGGTGTCCATTGTTGGAGAACCCAGCACCATTTACCTTGTGTGAATAAAAACAACTGCTGAAACAAAGACACTCTTCCATGCATGGTTCAGTTACTGTTGTTTTGGTCTGTAATCCTTATAGAAGTCCATATCCTTAAAGCATCCTACCCTGAAGATCTGGGTTAAGATTGGTCTACAGCAGCCCATGCTTGTTGTAACTTGTGGTAACTTAGGCCACTAATGGGATCGGCTGGTCAGGCTGGCCGACTTCATGCATGTTATGGTATGAATGTTTCAACTTAAGTCTTCCTGTGTGGATATGTGTACATGCTTGCTATTAATCACATTTGACAATAAATTGTTCACTTCTGTGGGTGAGGCCTAAAAACTCTAGCTTAGATTGTAGATGGCACAATTGTAATCGAAGCACCATAACTGTCACATTTACAAAAGATTTCATGACACAGTCTCCAAAATCAACATTTATTATACATAATTACATCGCCACCCCTCCATGTGTCCATATCACATCAATCAAACTCCATGTCAGCCCGACCTGGGGCGTCCTCAGCATCGCGGCACTTGGAGTGGACCAGTTCCCGGCGTATCTCACTAGTGATGGTGTGGTGCGTCTGTACCCGGAGCAGCTCCATCAGAGCCTCTTTCTGCTCCGTGGAGACGTCTTCCTTGTAGCGCTGTATGAAGGTCAGCAGACTCTGATGCCACAACACGGGGAGCTCGCGCTTGTCTGTCACAAACCTGTACATCAAACATGGACAGGAGTTAGGGGAACAGTAGCATCACATCCCTGATGATGAATGCTCTCACCACTCTCATTACCAAGTGTGATTGTAGAACTGTTAGAATTAATTTATGTCATGATGTTGACCCTGAACAACAGATGTTTGGTTGTTGTTTTACACTGCACTCAGCAATATTCCAGCTATATGGCGGTGGTCAATAATCAAGTCTGGACCAGACAATCCAGTGATCAACAGCATGAGCATGGTTCAGCTGGGAACCGATGACATGTGTCAACCAAGTCAGCGAGCCTGACTACCCGATCCCCTTAGTCGCCTCTTACGACAAGCATGGGTTACTGAAGACCAATATTCTAACCCGGACCTTCATGGGCACTGAACAACAGATATTATGACTGAGTAAGTATGGTTTATGCCAATATTCCAGCAGTATCAAGACAACAGAAATGGGCTTCACACATTGGACCCATGTAGGGAATCAAAGCTGGGTCTTCTGGTGATGAGCGATAGCTTTAACCACTACCCCCAACAGATATTATAGTTTGCCAAAAACTTATTCTAATCTTTGAAACATAAAGAGCATGGTATATTACTTGAGGCATCAAGTTTTGGTGTATCTGATAACCTTTCTGTATCACATAATGCTGTATCTTGTTTTGTTGTTTAATGCTGCACATAGCACAATTCCACCTACATGATGGCGGTTTGTAAATAATCGACTCTTGACTAGACAATCCAGTGATCCAACAGCATGAGTATCGATCTACTCAACTGGGGTACGATGACATGTGTCAGCAAAGCCAGCTAGCCTGACCACCCAATCCCATTAGTCGCCTCTTATGACAAGAATGGGTTGCTGAAGACCAATTTTAACCTGGTTCTTCATGAGTGGAATTCTGTATCTGATTATCTATTCTTCATAACCCACTCTATAAATGACCCCTCATTGTCTGTCAACCTCTCTGTCCTGCTACTTGCCTTGTGAAGTGGTGGACGACGGCATCAATGACTCTATACGGCAAGGCATACTTCTTGTCTAGGAGGGTCTTTAAGAAGATGCTGTTAGCACCGTTGTAGTCCATCTCTGCAATTTTCAAAATGGCTGCAGCAGAGTGCAGCATGGGTATTGTGTTCTTTGCCAGGATACTGGATATGATAACAGCCTCTCTCAGGGTGCAGTTGCCGGACTAAACAGGAAGCAACAGTAAAAGGTGTTTGTTAAAGTTCAGACTAAGTAGATACTTTGTTGAAGTACTTGCAAACAATTAGCATCAACAGGAGTATGGTCTGGAGTACAGGTTCATGCTGTCTGGAAATGGCAAATGTAGATGAATGCATGAAATTTGTAAAACAACTGGCTTTCTGTCGTGGTGTAATTTTGATTAAAACAAAATGTAACCAAAGTAGATTTAGTCACAATAGGTTTTTTATAGTAATAAGTTTGTAAAACACTGGTCTTGGCAAGTCTACTGGGTAGACTAGGTCGAACTTGACACTAGGCAAAATTTTACAAGACTAGGGCTTGGAACAAGTGACTAAAATCGCAGACTCAGATCTCAGTTAATGTTGACAGACATGGTCATCTGACATGGGACTCAGAGCTTTGCTGTGAGAAGTTCACTTGGCCCTATAATTCTGACAACAATAACACACAACTAACAGGAGATATCTTAAAGCACCACAACACTGCCTGACATTACACATAGAAATGGCTACAGATTGCAACTATATTCAGATGAAATAACTTACCTCACACAGAGGAAGGAGAATTCCTTTGAAGAAGGCGGCTGGCTTGAAGAGGGACTTCTGAACAGCCTGGAGAAACAATGGCTTCAGTCAGTGCTTCATTTGGGTGTGGTGGAAGGTACATAGTGAAGGTGTAGTAAGAGGTGAGGTGAAATGGGGTTTAACGTCGCACTTAAGAATATTTCGCTCATATGACGACGTGCATGCATGTGTATGTGTAGCTACATGACCTAAGCTGGTCTTATAGTGCAAGCTCACTGAGATACCATGCCCCAATTAAACATGAATACCCCACATTATACCGACTTCGATCCGACCAGTCCTTGTTGTACCCATTAATGCCGAGTGCCAGGCAGGGACCAACAGGTGAGTAGGTGAGTTTAGTTTTACGCCGCACTCAGCAATATTCCAGCTATATGGCGGTGGTCTGGAAATAATCAAGTCTGGACCAGACAATCCAGTGATCAACAGCATGAGCATCGATCTGCGCAATTGGGAACCGATGACATGTGTCAACCAAGTCAGCAATCCTGACCACCCGATCCCGTTAGTCGCCTCTAATGACAAGCATGGGTTACTCAAGATCAATATTCTAGCCTGGACCTTCACGGGTCGGACCAACAAATACCATATTTTAACGTCTTTTGGTATAACGCGACATTCCAGGGCCCGGGCAGCTGCTCTAACCACGACATCACTGAGGTGGTCCAGGTGTAGTAAGAGCGCTTGATACAGGTGTAGAGGAGAGTGCTTGATGCAGGTGTAGAGGACAGTGCTTGATGGAGGTGTAGAGGAGAGTGCTTGATGCAGGTGTAGAGGAGAGTGCTTGATGCAGGTGTAGAGGAGAGTGCTTGATGAAGGTGTAGAAGAGAGTGCTTGATATACAGGTGTAGAGGAGAAGGCTTGATGCAGGTGTAGAGGAGAGTGCTTGATGAAGGTGTAGAAGAGACTGCTTGATATACAGGTGTAGAGGAGATTGCTTGATGCAGGTGTAGAAGAGACTGCTTGATACAGGCGTGAGAGAAGGCTTGATGCAGGTGTAGAGGAGAGGGTTTGATGCAGGTGTAGAGGAGAGTGTTTGATGCAGGTGTAGAGAAGAGAGCTTGATGCAGGTGTATAGGAGAGTGCTTGATACAGGCGTAGAGGACAGTGCTTGATGCAGGTGTATAGGAGAGTGCTTGATGCAGGTGTATAGGAGAGTGTTTGATGCAGGTGTATAGGAGAGTGCTTGATGCAGGTGTAGAGGACAGTGCTTGATGCAGGTGTAGAGAAGGCTTGATGCAGGTGTAGAGGACAGTCCTTGATGCAGGTGTAGAGGAGAGTGTTTGATGCAGGTGTAGAGGACAGTGCTTGATGCAGGTGTATAGGAGAGTGGTTGATGCAGGTGTATAGGAGAGTGCTTGATGCAGGTGTAGAGGACAGTCCTTGATGCAGGTATATAGGAGAGTGCTTGATGCAGGTGTAGAGAAGAAAGGACGATGCAGATGTGGAGGAGAGTGCTTGATACAGGTGTAGAGTAGAAGGCTTGATACAGGTGTAGAGGACAGTCCTTGATACAGGTGTATTGGAGAGTGCTTGATGCAGGTGTAGAGGACAGTCCTTGATACAGGTGTATTGGAGAGTGCTTGATGCAGGTGTAGAGAAGAAAGGACGATGCAGATGTGGAGGAGAATGCTTGATACAGGTGAAGAGTAGAGGGCTTGATACAGGTGTAGAGGACAGTCCTTGATGCAGGTGCATTGGAGAGTGCTTGATGCAGGTGTAGAGAAGAAAGGACGATGCAGATGTGGAGAGAGTGATACAGGTGTTGCTTGATACAGGTGTAGAGTAGAGTGCTTGATACAGGTGTAGAGGACAGTCCTTGATACAGGTGTATTGGAGAGTGCTTGATGCAGGTGTAGAGGACAGTGCTTGATGCAGGTGTAGAGAAGGCTTGATGCAGGTGTAGAGGACAGTCCTTGATACAGGTGTATTGGAGAGTACTTGATGCAGGTGTATAGGAGAGTGCTTGATGCAGGTGTAGAGGACTTGATGCAGGTGTATAGGAGTGCAGGTGATGACAGGTGTAGGGAGAAAGTGCTTGATGCAGGTGTATAGGAGAGTGCTTGATGCAGGTGTGATGCAGGTGTAGAGGACAGTGCTTGATGCAGGTGTAGAGGAGAGTGCTTGATGCAGGTGTGATGCAGGTGTAGAGGACAGTGCTTGATGCAGGTGTATAGGAGAGTGATTGATGCAGGTGTAGAAGGCTTGATGCAGGTGTATGATGCAGGTGTAGAGGACAGTCCTTGATGCAGGTGTAGAGGAGAGTGCTTGATGCAGGTGTAGAGGACAGTGCTTGATGCAGGTGTATAGGAGAGTGATTGATGCAGGTGTATAGGAGAGTGCTTGATGCAGGTGTAGAGGACAGTCCTTGATGCAGGTATATAGGAGAGTGCTTGATGCAGGTGTAGAGAAGAAAGGACGATGCAGATGTGGAGGAGAGTGCTTGATACAGGTGTAGAGTAGAAGGCTTGATGCAGGTGTAGAGGAGAGGGCTTGATGCAGGTGTAGAGGAGAGTGTTTGATGCAGGTGTAGAGAAGAGAGCTTGATGCAGGTGTATAGGAGAGTGCTTGATGCAGGTGTAGAGAAGAAAGGATGATGCAGATGTGGAGGAGAGTGCTTGATACAGGTGAAGAGTAGAGGGCTTGATACAGGTGTAGAGGACAGTCCTTGATGCAGGTGCATTGGAGAGTGCTTGATGCAGGTGTAGAGAAGAAAGGACGATGCAGATGTGGAGGAGAGTGCTTGATACAGGTGTAGAGTAGAGTGCTTGATACAGGTGTAGAGAACAGTCCTTGATACAGGTGTATTGGAGAGTGCTTGATGCAGGTGTAGAGGACAGTCCTTGATACAGGTGTATTGGAGAGTGCTTGATACAGGAGTAGAGGGCTTGATACAGGTGTAGAGGACAGTCCTTGATGCAGGTGCATTGGAGAGTTCTTGATGCAGGTGTAGAGAAGAAAGGACGATGCAGATGTGGAGGAGAGTGCTTGATACAGGTGTAGAGTAGAGGGCTTGATACAGGTGTAGAGATGCAGGTATAGAGGAGAGTGCTTGATGCAGGTGTAGAGGAGAGTACTTGAGGCAGGTGTGTGGGATTGTGATTGATGCAGGTGTGGAGAAGAGTGCTTGATGCAGGTGCGGAGAAAAGTGCTTGATACAGGTGAGGAGGAGAGTGCTTGATGCATGTGAGGAGGAGAGTGCTTGATGCAGGTGAGGAGGAGAGAGGTTGATGCAGGTGAGGAGGAGGAGAGTGCTTGATGCAGGTGAGGAAGAGAGTGCTTGATGCAGGTGAGGAGGAGAGTGCTTGATGCATGGGTACAATATATTTGGTTACTCAAAGGAAAATTAGGATACCCAATTGAGATGAACACAAGCGAGTACATAACTCAATGACCCAAAAAGTTATCTGCAGCTCTGGAGTACCTGAGGCAAGTGTGTGGGAATGTGCTTGATGCAGGTGTAGAGGAGAGTGCTTGATGGAGGTGTGCTGATAAGCTACGAGTAAGTAAGAAACATATATAGAAAGGTAATGTCTGCTTTTACTGCCAACAATTAGTTATAATAAACAACACAGTTGCGATGTATACAGGATCTCACCATGTACAGATGGAAGTTGAGTCTATTGTACTCTGCAATGTCATCTCTGACCCGGGGATACAGGACAAGGTTGAAGAACCTGGGAGGAGAAAGAAACATGTGACACACCTGCAGGCCAGAGTACACTTAGTGCTCAACCTGGCTAAACCAGAAGGAAACTGAAGGTTTTGTTTCATATCTACACATACATATGTAG
This sequence comes from Haliotis rubra, assembly GCF_003918875.1. NCBI lineage: Eukaryota > Metazoa > Mollusca > Gastropoda > Lepetellida > Haliotidae > Haliotis > Haliotis rubra. Next base: position 719,049 of record NW_025767368.1, on the reverse strand, counting down.
TGGCAGTATTGTCTAAAATAGGCATGAACCTATGTAAACAAGTGCTTGCCTATGATGTGACAATGTCCCCCACCGCTAAAGAATGGAATATTTATAACACATCTACTACTTTTTATTTTTTGGTCACATACAAGATGCCTGATATGGCTGGTGTCTGCATAATCACCCAATGTAGGCTGTTAACATAATTGAAGACATTGGGTCAATGTTTTATGAGATATCGCGTTAACAAGAGTTTGAAAAGTGGTCAAAGTGTCGTGGTCACCTTGAAAATAAGGTCAAGTCCACCAAAATTGACTGGTGTCTGTGTAATCCCCCACTGTAGGCTATCACAAGATTTGAAGACATCGGGTACAACAGTTCATGAGATATCGTGTTAACAAGAGTTTTAAAAGTGGTCAAAGTGTTGCAGTGACCTTGAAAATAAGGTCAAGTCCACCAAAATTGACTGGTGTCTGTGTAATCCCCCACTGTAGGCTGTCACCAAATTTGAAGACATCGAGTACAACAGTTCATGAGATATCGCGTTAACAAGAATCGGGATGGACGGACATACGGACGCCGCTGAATACATAGTCCCCCGTTCCATGTGTGTGGGGGGGGACAATAAAAGGCAGATTTATGAGAGACCTCATCTTGGTCTTTGTTGGACGTTACCCGTGAAGGTCCGGGTTAGAATACTGATCTTCAGTAACCCATGCTTGTCCTACGAGGCGACTAATGGGATTGGGTGGTCAGGCTCGCTGACTTAGTTGACACGTGTCATCGGTTCCCAATTGCGCAGATCGATGCTCATGCTGTTGATCACTGGACTGTCTGGTCCAGACTCGATTATTTACAGACCGCCGCCATATAGCTGGCACATTGCTGAGTGCAGCGTAAAACTAAACTCACTCACACTCTTTCTTGGTCGTAATCAGGATATCAACAAGGTGTTACCTTTGAGACATCTTGACATTGAGATTGGACACAAATATTCTGGTGGCCTGGCACATAGTGGCTGCTGACCAGGTCTCGGGCTCTGTCAGGTACAGGATCTAGAACATGGAGGAGAAAGGGATGATGTCATGGCAGGGGACACCTAGAACCTTCACCCAAAGTACACAGGAGAGAAATAAACCTGGGCCTCGGGGAAGTTTTCAATGGATCTTGAGGGAGGGGAGGGTGTCAGGAAGGCAGGGTGAGGACTCAAGTATATCTATCTTTACATGGGCCCCTCACTCGGATGTGTTTATCACCATCTTGAACAGTATTTCATTTATAACACAGCATGTCAGCTGGAACGAAGGTAAAACATGATGTTTGGTGTTTACAATTTGAAATCATAATGATCGCTTTCTCCCACAGTACCTACCTGTTCCCAGTTCCGTAATGTTGGGATGATCTTGAAGGCTTTAGGTAGTTTCCCACTTCTGTATTTCTGCAGAATTTGTCGGATACTTCGGTACATCGTGACCACCCTCTCATCCAGCTGCTGCATCTGAACACTGGCGTTGTCTGCAACACATGACACACGTATCACACACATCACACATACATGGTGAGCAGCATCGCATCCGGCAGCTGGATCTTTCAAGGCATCAAATAAGGTCTTCTGCTGTCTCATAAGATAATGAGAATGGTTGGTAGGTTGGTTGTTTGATGCCGCACTCAGCAATATTCCAGCAATATGACGGCAGACTGTAAATAATCAAGTCTGGACCAAACAATCCAGTGATCAACAGCATGAGCATCGATCTACACAATTGGGATACGATGACATCCTGATAGTCACCCCTTTTGACAAGCATGGGCTACTGGAGACCAATTCTAACCTGGATCTTCAAAGGTTTAATGAGAATAATGAGTAATGCTTGATCATGTTGGCATTGGCAAGATCTCCAAAAACAAAGATGACATGTCATTAAGGTTGGCAACTCTATAACCAGTCTGTCAATTTCTTTGTGTTATCTAAGAGCACTTGAGTTTTTTAACATGCATTTCATTATTAACTGTCCTGATCTACATTTTACTTCTGTTGCCATGGTTACCTGATAACTGTGTTTTAATCTCTGTTTGTTTTTTCAGTGATCTTCTCCATGATGATATCAGCCAGCGTGCGTCTGACCGGCGGGTTATGTGACATGAACATCTCCATTGCCTTCTCGTCATCAGCATTAACTTCCTGAAATACAGCAACGGATTAGGAAACACTGATGAAGTAGATTTTCTGACTTCGACCTGTTGTCTTTGGGACTGCGATTGAGGATTTAATAGTAGCAGTGACTGCAAATGTAATCATTATCAGTGTATGAAATAAGCCAGACATCAGGGCTGGTAACTTCAAAATGTTACCAGCCAAAAATGGATTTAACCAGACCAGACATCCCAATGAAAAAAGTCAGTGTTTACTAAGATGTATGGAACATGTTAAACTTTGGACCAGACCATCGGGATGGCTAGCTGAAAATTTAGACCGTCCGTCAGAAATCTAGCCCATCTCGGGCGGTCGGACAGGCCTTATTTCATACACTGTTATTATTAAGGCTGTAATGATTCACTCGCATATTCGGTGAATCGAACCGTAGCCCTTCATGAATTCAATTCGTTATTCGTGGTCACCAGAACCGAATATTAACGCATATTTACGATTTTTTTTAAGGATGCGTGTTTTACTTCAACCCTTATGTCCTTTCCAAAGTGAGATATGCAAGAATGGAACATGTACTAGCATTGCAGTAGTGCAAGTCATGTTAGTTTGCCAAGACTGCACATGGTACTGTCGATTATAACTATTACATACCAAATTTGAGTGTCATGAGATCACTGGTTATTGCTGTGACAAATTAACACTGTCAACATGTCCGTTCCATACTGTACATCAATCACTTAACTACAATATTGTATTTGTGAATAATTATTCGTATTCGTTATCCAATATTCATGATACGCATCATATTCGCCACATAGTGTATTCATTGCAGCCCTAGTTATTATGCATGAATATATGTCTGCAGCAGTAATCAGTGTATAGTTTGTATGTACTAGTGGCTATGAAGAGTGAACAGTTTGTATGTAGCAGTGATTGTGAGCAGTGAATAGTTTGTATGTAGCAGTGATCGTGAGTATTTTTGTTAGGCATGAATATTTCATTGTTTGCAGCCGTTTTCTTCACTTCTGTGACTGCAAGGAGTGACAGCTGAACTTACAATTGGTTCATAATGTTCTTCATCTTCTGATCCAAGGTCATCTTCTGAGTCTGATGCATCATGGGAGGGACCTGGACCAAGACTCACAGTTTTGGGACCGACTTTTTTTCTGGAAGACAAATGTTGTAAATCATGAAACTGAACTGAGCATGAATTACTTGGGGAAAATTAAGTGCCCTTGCCTTAGCTCCATTTATCATTGATGTGACCCAGTTTATCTGGACATAATCGTAAAGTGTCCCGCCAAGTTCACTGCACATGTTGGAAACAATAACCATATGACAAAGACCCCAGTAGGTATTGTATCAGCTGCAGACTCGGTGTTTCTCACTGGGTAATGTGTCAGTCCAGTCAACTTTGGTTTACAAAAGTGGAGCAAGTAGTTTGTCCACAAATGTGTATAGCACTGTTTTGGGTTGAGTAAGCGGGTGAGTTTTACACTGCTTTCATCAATATTCTACTTTCTAGCAATATCAAAGTAGGTACAATGTACACCATATATGGGCTTCACAAAAATGTACCAATGTGTGGAATAAAACCTGGGTCTTCAGTGTGATATGCAAATGCTTTATTAACAAAACCACACCGCTTCACATACTTTTCTTTCGGTGATCTTGTCAAATAATGTTTTAATATTAAACAAAACACTGTATATCCAAGACATGAAAATGTCCAGTACAATAACAAAAATATGTGCCATATTGGTGATAATAATATGCTTAAGGTACTTAATGAATACAGACCAATGTTTATTTACAAAGATCATGTTACTAATCTTCATTGGTTGACATGACCAAACACAAATCTCCTGAACATTTGACACACAGGAAGGATCTTCAAGTTTCTGGTTCAGAATGTCAACAAAAGTATTTCCCTACTTCTGAGGTCCAATTTCCTCCTCAAGTTCCTCTTGCTGTGCTCGGGCTTGTGCCAAAATCTTTTTTTGACAGCTTCTCATCAACAAACTGCAGCAGAAGAAAACAATTAAAAACACCTGCACATGTGACAGAAGAAACTGATATCATGCATATTTAAACATATCTACATTATATAATTATATTTGTGATCTATATCTCATGTTGTAGCCACATCTGTTGGCTTGAAATGTGAGCAAATTTGATTAGGGACATTGACAGTGTTACTTCCCTTTCGTTTTATTTAGGGCTAAGAACCTGCCAGTGACAATACATACCTTGATGCCAGTTTCTAGTGTTACAACCTCATTCGATGGAAATTGGTTATCTGCAGCATGTTTCAGGCATGGCACAGTTAATCATGCTAATCTATCATGATCTAAAATCATGATCAAATGACCAGACACTTGTTTGTGCAAAATAATAGTTCATACATGTAATGTATACTTACCAGGGGATACACCCGAACCGGCCCCAAGCCGAACCGGACCCTGGATATTTAACCCAAACCGGCCCCTGGATATTTAAACCAAACCGTCCCCGCTCCCCGCACCCGAACCGGCCCCTGGGTTAATTAACGATAATCAGACAGACAATTAATCAGACAGACATGAAGATTTCAGTTAATTTATTATATATATACAGACATGAAGATTTCAATGAATTTATTATATATATATAGACATGAAGATTTCAGTTTATTATATATATATACAGACATGAAGATTACAATTAATTTATTATATATATAAACAGACATGAAGATTTCAATTAATATATATATATATATATAGACATGAAGATTTCAGTTAATTTATTATATATATATACAGACATGAAGATTTCAATTAATTTATTATATATATATAGACATGAAGATTTCAGTTAATTTATTATATATATATATACAGACATGAAGATTTTAATTAATTTATTATATATGTATAGACATGAAGATTTCAATTAATTTATTATATAGGCACTGTTGTCTTTCACGGCATCTCAGTGAGCAGTAAACGCATAATCGGACACGTTATCCATGATGAACAAATTATGAATCATGTCCTTCAGATAATGTCTTTTATAAGATTTTACGCAAGGTGAAGATAACAGTATACGGTGCAGGTGACATTGAGTGAACGCAATCAGTGTCAAGTAAGAGCATACGCCTAAGACAACATGTACATTAATTCGCTCACGATAATCCGTTCAAAGAAATATTAAAACAACACATTCACTTTAATCGCTCAGTGAGACGTGCGTAAAATAACAGTTTAATTTTGGAGCTGAAGAATGTTTTCATAATGTTAGCAGAATTCACTCTGTGAAACGTGGTTAATGTGTGTTGAAAATCTTGACAAATGTTCCACACATGGAAACATGCGAAAAGATGAAGGACGACATTATTTTTCGTTACTGGAAACTTGGGCGTAACAAAGCTGAAACGTGAATTCATTATATTGGATTTATGCGCTATTCTTGTATTGAATTAATGTGTCAATTCTGTGGATACGATACAACGAAATGTAAGAACACGTTTTACTTTAATATTGTTTTGCAATTGATCTTTTAGATTCTTAAAAGAATTACATAAAATGTCCTCTACCACGGGATCTCGTGATCAGCAGCACTTGCATGTTCACTTGCCTCTCATCGACACTAATATTCGCTAATATATTTTCAAAAATCGATATTACATGTAAAGACATATGAGTAATATGTTTTCGTCATTTATGTTAAAGGAACTTTAATTCATATGTCAATGTAGAAATATTTACTTCTCGGGGCCGGTTTGGGTCAAATACCAGGGGCCGGTTCGGGTTAAATATCAGGGGCCGGTTCGGCTTGGGGCCGGTTCGGGGGTAATTCCTTACCAGTACCCATCCGTTACCAAATGCTTATTGTCAACAGTTGGAAAATATGACAGTTTGCAACATATTGTGCTTTATAATACACAACAATTATGGAGTTTGATGGTCTATATTATAAGGATTAGATTTTATCCTTCACTATATACTTACTTCCCGCACATCATCATGATCATCTAGCACTATGTAAACTTACACGTTATGGCTCGTGGGTGACATATATCGCCACTCAGATTCTGAAAGTTGACAGTGTTGTCAAGGGATTACATCTGATACAAAGGTTCTGAACTTATTTTACCTCAAATAAGTAACATTTTGAAGTCACTGACCAAGCAAAATATTTTCTCGTTGCAGTGCTTTACATGTAAACATGGTAAACGTGATATGCATTTTTTTCACAAATTCTCAGCTGCCTTGTTTTCAGTGTTTACGTGAACCTTACTGATTAAAAAGGAAACTGACCTGCCAAACTGCATTTGAAGGCTACTAATTCACAGAAAATGACATAGATTATTGGATAGGCGTGCCTCGCGGCTAGCATGGTGTCAATGGACTTGCACAACAACCAGCCAACTAGAACAAGTATCACGATTATAATAAGTGCTCAAATAGCCAACCTCTTCGTCTTCCTCTTTCCTTAGTCGAACTTTTGCTCTACTTTTTTGTTTTATGCTTGTGTCCTCCATGTATTGTTGTGCTAGGTCGCCCTCTCCTCCTTGTGATCGACGCATTTTCTTTACTTTACCCATATTATTTCCGTAATTCGTTTGTAAACGAGATACCGTCCACACGTGTTGTGGACACGGAAGCGGAAATATACCTTACGCTCCTTACAACGTAAGCTGGGCCCCGTCTCGCATATCGCTAGCTTTGGCGAAAAAAGACACTGTTCGGAGCTGGACTATGCGCACCTCAACAGTGGTACCAGTCAAAACGTGTGGCCGTTGACCCGAAAATAATGAAAGCGTCAATAGGAGAAACACTTTCGCTGTTGCTGAAAATTATCTATCTTTATTTGGAATCTTTTTATCGACTGATCGTGCCACCCGCCAGACAAGATGTCCGCGGGAAGAAAGTACTGATCACAGGTGCAGGGCACGGCATTGGCCGGGAACTGTCACTGGAGTTTGCCCGCCTCGGAGCGTCGCTCATACTGTGGGATATCAATAAGGTGAGACGTGTGCTTATTTACATCATTGTCACGAGTGCAGTATACCGGGCGCAGCTCACTATAGTGTTAACTGGCTCAGACTGCCAACTAGACAGTTTCACTGATCTGGCATGCCTCTTCTTCAACTGTTCAAAGTTCGATCCTTAAAGTTAGTGGTGTTGGAGTAATAGGTGCTGTATGTTCTGCGATGGTGTCACCGGTGTAGGCTACAGTGTAGACATGTTTGGACTGCAGTGCAGGATCCCATCGCGGCTCTGTGCTAGGTGTAATATAACTCCTTATCATGCTTATCTGTTGAAACGCTTTCCTAACATCTACGACCTACGACATTTTACGATCTTTTATTTACATCATACTCCGTGAATTTCTTCCTTGTACGAATGTTTCCTAGAAATGACCTTCAGACACCATTGTGATTCTATAGTATGACCAGAAATTATTGAGAATTTTAGGAATATGCTTAATTGGATTTCTAGTATAATCAACCTTGACCAGCTATCAAGTGCTTGGTTTCATTCAAGAGAGACAACTCCGTTAATCCTTTTTCATTAGTTTGTGAAGAGTTATCCTCCTTTGTATTACCTTTGCTAGCAGACGACATTTTCAGTGATCCTCAGTATGGATGATTTAGAGAAGAGGAAGTTGATTTTAGAGTATTATAACAAGGACATCAGATCAGCTAAAGTGATTTCAAGTAGAATAGGCATCCCTTTGTCCACTGTTTATCGTGTTTTGAAAAATATTGCAAATGGATATGGCATTGAGCACCAGGGAGGCGCAGGTAGGCCCAGAAAATTGACTGTCGGTGACAGGAGGCGGCTTGGTATTCTTGTTTGTAAAAACAAATGAAGGAGTTTAGAAAACTAAAGGCAGGATATGATTGATAGAGGAACTGTGGCTGTCTGTAAGGAGACAATTAGAACTGAGCTGCATGCAATGGGTTGGCTGAAAAGACAAGGAATTCCATCACCAATCATGAAACCTGAACAAAAGGAGCGAAGGTTGAACTGGTGCTTACAGCATAGAAATGTTAACTGGGACAATGTGATTTTCTCGATGAAAGTTCTGTGTGGCTGTTTCCTAATACACTGAAATTCTGGTTGAAACAAAGCGAAAAAAACTTTGTATCAGCGCCCAAAGTACAGTCCGAAATTTAACGTCTGGGGTGGCATATCTGTGTTAGGGGCAACGCCCCTCTGTGTATTTGAAGGGAATATGAACAGTGAGCGGTACACAGATATTCTCGAGGGACATTTACTTCCATCTGCTCACGTGTTCTATGGAAATTTTTGGATTTTCCAGCAGGACAACGACCCAAAACATCGTTCAAAGCATTCACAGGCCTGGTTTCGGACCCAAAATATGACATTATTAGATGGGCCAAGCTATAGCCCTGACCTAAATCCAAAAGAAAATGTTTGGGGACTTATGAAGGAAAGTGTCAATAAGAAAAATCTGACAAATATTGCTGAAATGAAAGAAGAGGTGGTCCGATATTGGGGCAGCATGGACCACGACTTTCTAACTTCTTTGATCAGTAGTATGCCCAGCCGCATTGAAGCCTGCATTGCTGCCCATGGTGACTTGACAAAATACTAACTGTTCACCTGTCTTTCAATCTGGAGTTATGTTCTGCTAATATTCACATTTAATACTTGAATAATGAGTGAAAAAAAATATTAAAAATTACAATCTTTAAATTCTCAATAATTTCTGGTTGTACTGTAACTATAAAATTGGCAGTCAACACAAGGCTTCTTACCCCAAATCTGCTGTCTGGGCAGATGCATAAATCGACCTACTAGTGCTACTGTTATAAACGGTGGGGAGTAGGTACCAGGGTGGTGGGTAACACTGGGTATTGTAATTTGTATGTTCTGCGAAACTCTGATGATGTATGTTTTTTACGTTTCTCAGTCCTCAGATAACTGCCATTTCACTTGGTGCTACCAGAAAAATGCTGAATACAAGACACATGAATCAAGATTATAGTTCATTATATGCATGATAAGCAAATTTTGAATCTGTGAAGAAAATGCTAATCCATATTTCAATATTTTAAAGTTGGAGTGTTCTTTCCTTTTAAATCAGAAAATCAACTCCATAACTTTGCAATTTATATGAAGTTGAGCATCACATACACACTCACACTACCTACTGGGGAACAGGTGGCCACATTTCTCTTGGTTTGATGGAAGGTTCTAATCCCTGTTCACACCCGTTTTATTTCTTGGTTTGTTAGCACTTTATCTGTACTCATGAGTTTCACCAATGTGGCCAACCTCTGAGACGTGCATCACTTAATACTATCCTGCCACATTAAGCTGACATGCTGTCATAAAATGTGAATAATGTACAAAACAGTTTCAAATCCAACTCACTCACTATTGTCACTTACCATTTGATATGAAAGATTGTACATGTCCAAAGATGTTTTACATCTTACAGGAGAACAATGAAGGAACAGCTGATGAAGTCCGTCATATTGGTGCCACAGTCCACACCTACATCTGTGACGTCACCTCCACCGACGACGTACATACCATTGCTGACCGTGTGAGGAGGGAGGTGGGCAACGTGGACATCTTGGTCAACAACGCTGGCATCCTGTACGGTGGACCGGTTCTCGACATGCAGGAGAAGCATATCCGTCGCACATTTGAAGTGAACACCTTGGCTCATTTCTGGGTAAGAATTGGACAAGGACCATAACAACCATCTCTTAGTTGGCCACAGTGTTATCCAGCGATCTACTTACTTGTGTAAATGTGGGCTAGAATTGGCTTTCAACAATCCACAGTTTTTGTAAGAAGTGACAAATTGGGTGGCCAGACTTGATACATGTCATTGTATCCCTATTGCACAGATGCTCATGATGTCAGTCACTGGCTTGTCTGGTCCATACCTGATTATTTACAGACCACCATCATATACCTGGAATATTACTGGTTGTGTCATTAATAGGGCTGCGCAATATAACCGGTTTACCGGTATTTACCGGTTCAGACATGAAAATGATACGTATTGCGATACCCTGATCGAAAACCTGTGTTTTGACTTGCATTCGGAAAACTTCGTAACACTCGGAAACCTTCGGATATTTCCTTTTTTCATTTGTGCCAAATATTATTCACATTGTTATTTTTAATCATGAATAAAAGTTGTTATTAAAGCTTAATCAAGCATAGTGATTTTGCTGTGTATTTGCTCTATAAATCAAGCATTACCTCGATTATCAGTAGAGTTTGTGTAAAAATACTTCACGCAATATATTGCAATACATATTGCAATATGGAAATTCTCTGCAATACCCACCCCCAGTCATTAAACACCAAACAAACAAAATAGTCAAAGGTGTATTCTTGCTGTGAGTGTGATAGAGAAATGGATGTGAAAGTTACGATGTTGAAATTTTATTGTTCAATCAACATCAGCTTTTAATGTTGCAACAGCATTTACTTTTGTTTGGAATTGAAAGTGTAAATGTTGACTTTTGAACAACATCAAATATCAGTGTTGAATTTTGGTTGTGTACTCTTTGAAAATTTATTTCACAGATGAATACTGTACTTTAGGTTAAATTAACTCTACCCCTATATCTAGACCAGTTACCACCATGGGTATGAGTTGTCTCCCTTGTGGAGAGCTTCTTTCATTCTGACAGATTTCTTGCAGACTGTTCGTGAGTTTCTGCCTTCCATGCTTGAGGCCAACAATGGAGTCATCATGAACATTGCTTCATCATCAGCAAAGTCTGGAACAGCATTCTTGGTTGATTACAGGTGAGACATAGTTTAATGTCAGGTGTAGATTTGTTGGATTTTAAGTTTTCCAGTAGTTCAAAGCTTTAAAGAAAAGTAATGTCTCGACACTGTTCTGTTATTTGTCATCATGGTATTGTCAACAACAGTCCATACTGTTGGGCTCCAATGGCATGCAATCAGCATTTTCACGAGTCTGACCACATGGTCCATTGTCATCTCAAATGACCAACACAGGTTACCTGGTACCAATATCACCAGAATTAAGACAAATAGAACTGTTATTTTTAATGATTTGTCAGAGTGAGATTTGTGTCTTTCACAATGTGTGCAGGTGATAAGCGTCTGTGACCTGTGTAATTTCGGACATTCTTAAGCAGTAATACAAAGTTCATACAAAAATAAAAAAATGTTCCTCTCTCTCTTTCGTCACCCACTCAGCAGCAGATTGCCCCCAGAATTTTGATAATCATTCACTTCCTGACCCTCGTACCCACTTATTCTTCCTGTTTCCAGCTCGTCCAAGTATGCTGTATTCGGCTTCACAGAGGCCCTGAGGGAGGAGATTGATCGACTGGGGAAGCCGGGGGTGCAGACCACTGTGGTCTGTCCATTTTTTGTTGACACAGGACTATGTAAATACCCAAAGAGCAGGTAGGGAGAATTCTTTTTGTTCATGCTTAATCAAAAGCTCTGTAACTATTTAAGTAGGGTATGAAGCTTATCTCCACACACATGATCCAATATGTAGTATGATAAGCCAGTTTAGATTGGTTGGTTGGTTTGTTGTCTAGCTGCACTCAGCAGTATTCCAGCTATATGGTGGCAGTCTGTAAATAATCGAGTCTTGACCGGACAATCAAGTGATCAACAGCATGAGCATCAATCAATGCAATGGGGATGCCATGACATCTGTCAACCAAGTCAGCGAGCCTGACCACCCGATCCTGATAGTCGCCTCATATGACAAGCTTGGGTTACTGAAGACCAATTCTAACCCGGATCTTCACGGGTAGCCAGTATAAGAACACAAAGGCCATGTAATGAATATATTTATTAATTTAAAGAAAACATCAATTACGCCTTCTCGGGTAACAGTAACTAGCGAAGCATATCAGTCCCTTCAAGAATCACACAGCATATATAGCAAGACATGTTTTTTTCAGCCAGTTCAGAGCCTAAGAGTTACGTGCCTCATAACTCTGATATCTTGATCTGAGATTGGTTTGTGGAAAATGACAACCAAAAATGCTGTCATAATTTAGCTTTTAAATCATATGTGCTCATGTGGTTATATATTGTCTGTCTTCATTTGGCTCAGGTTTGACCCAATTTTGACCCCCAAGGAGACAGCCATTACAGCCATTGATGGGATGTTGCGAGGGGAGAAGGAGGTGTATGTGCCACGAAGGATGTGGCTACAGCTGAGGACTGCCGCGTACGTACACTGTAGAGACTGTTGTGTGACTAAAGGCAGTTGGCATATATTAGTTAATGCCAAGATCAGTGCTGCAACATATTCTTAAAACTTTGATGTCACCGAATTGTCACACATTGCATGATGTCATGGATGATGGAATTGTATGAGTGAGTGAGTTAGTTTTATGCCACACTCGGCAATATTCCAGCTACATGGCAGCGGTCTGTAAATAATCGAGTCTGGACCAGACAATACAGTGATCAACAGCATTAGCATCAATCTACGCAATTGGGGCGTGTCAACCAAGTCAGCGAGCCTGACCACCCAATCCCGTTAGTCGCCTAGGCCTCTTACGACAAGCATAGGTTACTCATTATCAATTCAAACGCAGATCTTCAGGTGTCGGGACTGTATAAAATCATCAGTTGTATAGTAGTGTTTGAATGGTTGCTTGTCATAATTGGTACAATGTGTGAAGCCCATTCTGGTGTCACCAGTCTCCATCACCGTACACTCTGAGCTGAAACACTAGTAATTATTGTTACTATATGATTGATAGTGTTTCCACATAACTAGTCCAGTAAACTGATCATGATGTGATACACATGCATAGATGTCTACAGGCTTGACAAACTATTGGATGATGTAAACAATATGTTAAGATATCGATTGTTTATATCTGAGTACAATGTAAACACACACACTGAAGTCACTTGGCACTTATATATAAACAGGGAGTTTCACTCAGGTATTGTTTGGATGGATTTTTAAAAATATATTTATAAATAAGTTCAACATATGATACAGGAAGTATTACCAGTGTGTGTTTGACAATGTTATTGATATGCTGTTTCTGTTTCCCCAGTCTTTTCCCAGAGAAAGCCCTCCCTCTGCTGAAGAAATTCCACCAGTATGGAATCGACCCTCAGTACAACTCAAAGAGTGACTGATACAACATGCTCCAGTTGTTTTCTTTGATTACATGTACTTTTTCTACATGTTTAAAAAAACTTGGCCGAAATTGAGTATTGATTTTTTATACCAATATATATTGTTATCCATTTACAAGTATATCCGATATTTTACAATGTCAGAATGACAATAAAGCGATTTTTAAAACGTAACTTGTGTTGTTATTTCACTGCCAAAACCACCAACTCTGGAAGACTCCAGTGGAGATTTCCGGGATGAATAGACTTCGTCCCTGGACCTCGTCACTCCATGCTCAACTCACAGTGGAGATTCCAGGGATGAATAGACCCCGGCACTCCATGCTCAACTCACAGTGGAGATTCCAGGGATGAATAGACCCCGGCACTCCATGCCTAAAGTGGAGATTCCAGGGATGAATAGACCCTGGCACTCCATGGCCAACTCATAGTGGAGATTCCAGGGATGAATAGACCCTGGCACTCCATGCCTAACTCATAGTGGAGATTCCAGGGATGAATAGACCCTGGCACTCCATGCCTAACTCATAGTGGAGATTCCAGGGATGAATAGACCCTGGCACTCCATGCCTAACTCATAGTGGAGATTCCAGGGATGAATAGACCCTGGCACTCCATGCCTAACTCATAGTGGAGATTCCAGGGATGAATAGACCCTGGCACTCCATGCCCAATCATAGTGGAGATTCCAGGGATGAATAGACCCTGGCACTCCATGCCTAACTCATAGTGGAGATTCCAGGGATGAAGAGACCCTGGCACTCCATGCCTAACTCACAGTGGAGATTCCAGGGATGAATAGACCCTGGCACTCCATGCCTAACTCATAGTGGAGATTCCAGGGATGAATAGACCCTGGCACTCCATGCCTAACTCATAGTGGAGATTCCAGGGATGAATAGACCCTGGCACTCCATGGCCAACTCACAGTGGAGATTCCAGGGATGAATAGACCCTGGCACTCCATGGCCTAACTCACAGTGGAGATTCCAGGGATGAATAGACCCTGGCACTCCATGCTTAACTCACAGTGGAGATTCCAGGGATCTAACTACATTCATTACCCCCTCCACATGAGGTCTCTTCAAGTGAATTTGTCAATCCGTGAAACAGCAGCCATGCCTTAGAATTTTTGGTCGCAAGGAATATACACATGGGCATTAATCAAGCAACATCAACTTTTTTATAAGATGAGTACGGAACATGTTTTATATGCTTTGAAAACCTACTTCCGGGTATGAAGATGGCAACTGTGACATATTTAACACTGATTAAGCAAAACCAAAAAAGTTGAGATTTGGTATCAATTTCCTTGAAATCGGAGAGAAATACAGAAAAACGTGAATGTGAACAATGCCGGGAGGTGTGGTCACCCATGGTGACTACGTCACCAATCTGATTGTCACACTGTTCTCAAATAATGATTGTTGTGATTGTAATGTATGAACCACCACTTGCGACCACATCAGTACCTTGTGAAGCCACCGCTCACAAGGGTAACATCTGCCAGTCTTCTCGTCATGCTGGCAATCAGAAGTCGAATTCTCAGCATTGGAATCCTCTGCCATCCCTCATGAAGTGCCTGCGTCAAATCCTGCAGAACAGGAGGATTTCTAGCTCGAACTTGGCCTCCCAGATAGTCGCAAAGATGTTATATAAAACCAGGGATAATATACAACGTTATATAGTCTCACTGATAAAACATATAAACACATCGAATATAATTCGATGGCATATAGCGATGACTATGGGACGACTGGCAAGGAAAGAGTTATCACGTTGGTATTCTTCCTGTCGATAACCTTGATTATTGTATGTCCAGTGTACTGTAATCCAATTTGCAGTCATACGAAACCATTACTGAGCCACTACCAAAGGAGTTGGTAATATAATATTAACAAACTTTAAGGATAACAACTTATTCCTGCGTGACAACGGTACAAGAATTTGTATCGAAACCTTGCACTCACGAAATAGAAGACGTTATCCGTTTGTGAAAATGGTACTTCCCGACTTCTAAAATTACACTAAAAGAAGTCTGGTGATATGCCTGGCACTCTAGCGTCTCCATACGCGACAACGGCCGTCGGTAACGTGTAGATGATGAATTATATGCCAAGTCGCCACGTCCTCAAGTTCTGCACCACGCCTCCCTGTCCGTGCCCATCTCCATGGAAGGGATGTCTTTACGACCTTCCCTCAGACCAGCAACCTGCAGACCCTGTTTGATGGAGAGCCGGATTCCCTCTCGCCATTGCCAGTGCAGTTCTTTGGCATTGCGTCTTGGTTGACGAATTAGGACTCTGTCATCACGGTCATTGGTCATGTCAAGAAAAGTTAATATTTAGTTCTGCCGTCTTTTAAATCAGTTCAGAAAAGTGTAGTGCACATAGCCCACTGACATACATGTATATACACCCCCATATGCTTGGCGTCTTTACAGCACGTGATCATGCGATCCACAGTTATGCTAGTATTCTTGCTAGTGTACGATCGCCTGTTTGGACAAAAATTTGCAAAATGCCCTTGGATTCAGATGGTGCTTAATTAATGCACATAGGTAGAAACCTATGATTGGGGGTTCGAATCCCAGTTCGGTGTGTCTGCAGGTTTGTCGGCACCATACATGTGCACCCGTGTTTCACCAAAGTGGTGAACCTCGGGACTGTAAGCTGACACTGCCTGATATAACTGGAATACTGATTATTGACCTCCCTGATAAAATGGCGTAAATGACAGTCGCTACTCTTGAGCTCACTTCAGACTCTGTTCGTGTGAGAGAGATACCCTTGAGACATGGATGGTGAGTGATTAAGTGGCTGATGTGGAATAGAACAGCTCTCAACGTGTCGTCTTGCTCCGACTCATTGCTGTCGGGTACACTCGCATGAATCACCGGCGACATGGCCGTTATCACAGATAAGTTATGTAGGTGCAGGTACGATAAGAGATAAATATACCAGCAAAAATAATTTTTTTACATCTCATTCCTTTCTTGTGTGTCATACCCTATACTCTGTTACGTGACTCACACCGTACTACCTAAACACGTGTCGTACACTACTACCTCCTCGTGTCGTATACCGTCCTCCCTAACCACGTGTCGTACACTACTACCCTCCTCGTGTCGTATACCGTCCTCCCTAACCACGTGTCGTACACTACTACGTGACTACTACCTAACCTCGTGTCGTATACCGTACGTTGGGCCTCCCTCGTGTCCTATACCACGTGTCGTACACTACTACCTCCTCGTGTCGTATACCGTCCTCCCTAGCCACGTGTCGTACACTACTACCTCCTCGTGTCGTATACCGTCCTCCCTAGCCACGTGTCGTACACTACTACCTCCTCGTGTCGTATACCGTCCTCCCTAGCCACGTGTACCGTACTACTAGCCACTACTACCTCCTCGTGTCGTATACCGTCCTCCCTAACCACGTGTCGTACACTACTACCTCGCCATTGTACGTATCTCGTAGCCACGTGTCGTATACCGTGCGTTCCTCGCCACGTACGTACACCCCCACGTGTCCACGCCACGTCCGTACACCATCCTCCCTATCCACTCGACTACCTCCTCGTGTCGTATACCGTCCTCCCTAGCCACGTGTCGTACACCTACACGTCATCCCTACTACCGTACCCTAACCACGTGTCGTACACTACCTCTTCGTACGTATACCGTCCGTCAGTCCTAGCCACGTGTCGTACACTACTACCTCCTCGTGTCGTATACCGTCCTCCCTAGCCACGTGTCGTACCGTATCCTCCCTAGCCACGTGTCGTGTCGTACTGTCCTCCTACCGTACACCATCCTCCTACCCACGTGTCGTATACCGTCCTCCCTCGCCACGTGTCGTACACCACCTACCTCGTGTCGTACCGTCGTATACACCATCCTCCCTAGCCACGTGTCGTACCGTGCTGTCTCGCCACGTATCGTACACCATCCTCGTGTCGTATCGTATACCGTCCTCCCCTAGCCCACGTGTCGTGTCAGTGCACACTACGTACACCTCCTCGTGTCGCATACCGTCCTCCCTAGCCACGTCCTACACTACTAACCACGTGTCGTATACCGTCCTCCCTAACCACGTGTCCTACACTACGACCTCCTCGTACGTATAGCGTCCTCCTAACCACGTGTCGTACACTACTACCTCTCGTGACGTATATCTACCGTCCCTCTTCCTAGCCACGTGTCGTACACTACTACCTCCTCGTGTCGTATACCGTCCTCCCTAGCCACGTATCGTACACCATCCTCCTAGTACCCACGTGTCGTATACCGTCCTCTCTCGCCACGTATCGTACACCATCCTCCCTAGCCACGTGTCTTATACTGTCCTCTCTCGCCACGTTTCGTACACCATCCTCCCTAGCTACGTGTCGGATACCGTCCCTCTCGCCACGTATCGTACACCATCCTCCCTAGCCACGTGTCGTATACCGTGCTGTATCTCGCCACGTATCGTACACCATCCTCAGCCAGCCTCGTGTCGTGTACACCATCCTCCCTAGCCACGTATCGTATCGTACACCGTCATCCTCCCTAGCCACGTGTCGAATACCGTCCTCCCTAGCCACGTGTCGTGCACCTCCTCTCGCAAATATCGTACACCATCCTCCTAGCCACGTGTCGTATACCGTCCTCTCTAGCCACGTATCGTACACCATCCTCCCTAGCCGTCGGATACCGTCCTCTCTCGCCACGTATCGTACACCATCCTCCCTAGCCACGTGTCGTATACTGTGCTCTCTCGCCACGTGTCGTACACCATCCTCCCTAGCCACGTGTCGTATACTGTGCTGTCTCGCCACGTATCGTACACCATCCTCCCTAGCCACGTGTCGAATACCATCCTCCCTCGCCACGTATCGTACACCATCCTCTCTAGCCACGTATCGTCCACTACTACCTCCTGGCCCATGTCCCATGCCCAACACCGTCGCAACATGCCTATGGCGATATGTTACATATCACATTCGCTTTTCAAACGTTTGGACACCCTGCTCTAGCCGGTCCTCTGCCTGACTGTGACACTCTGTTCCCTTCCAGCTGACACACGCCCTAACCTCCTAACCCAGGATGCATATTGCCAGCCGCTCCGGTGTGCGATTTTAACTTATGCAGCATATTGCTTTAATTAAAACATAATTGAATTGTTTAAATTAACAAGAACCACCATGATATATGGTATTGATTGTATTAATTATATTTGTTCCCGACCTGATATTTAAGGAGGGTCGTTTCCTGTAAGTTACATTAGGTTCAATAGCATGACCCGTGTGTGTATGTGCAACCAGAACAGATATTTCGTAAGCATGTGTTTAAGTCAATCAGAGCACCATTCAATAACTGTCGACTCAGCTTGAACACTCCAGACAGCTTGATAAACTCAGGTAGACAATACACGTACATGTAGATACCTTCCTGCGTCAGTTGCAGTAGCGGCGTCAGAGGCGGAGATAAATCAACAACCGCTACACCTTTGAACCCGGCAAACAACGGTGCTCGCCATCAGAATGAAAGTTTCACTGGCTGAAGTTTTTTCCTTGTGGCTGAAAGTAATATTCTGCTATCTGGAATCTCTGTACCACGTGGTTGTCCCGCATCCTAGACAAGATGTCCGCGGAAAGAAAGTGCTAATTACCGGTGCTGGACACGGCATTGGCCGGGAACTGTCACTGGAGTTTGCCCGCCTCGGAGCGTCGCTCATACTGTGGGATATCAACAAGGTAAAATCACGGGAGATATAGTATATTATATCACGCATATCACGCTTAGGAATGATAAAGTTTCTTAAGCATAGGCAATGGATTACCCTTGCGTCGAGGGACAGGCAGTAGTACGGGGAAGAGTAACTGTGCTTCACAGAAAGTTCAATTCATTATTAATTGACTTTGAACTTTAAAGAAGCATGATCTTCAAGACTTCACCTCGGTTTTAAGGCAGGGATTTACAATTTGATATGTTGATACTTAGATATTTGCGTGTTTGTTGGGAGAATGATCCTGATACACGGTTTTTTTTCAATGTGAACACCATACAGTGATTGTTTAGGTATCAGATTTCCATTAAAACGCCTTTGTTTAGCCCTAAATAACACTGACACAAACAGGTATTGCCAATCTTTGTTTGGTTCATCCAAATACAACATAATCGCTTTGGAGACGTGTTTTTACGTTAGACGTCACGTCAACTAGACAGCCATATTGGTTGTCCACGTAATCGGTCCAGACTGAAACAGTAACAGTTTGGACGCCTACAATTGTCAAGTGAGCGATTGGTTGTGAGCGATGTGTATTACGCCGCTTGGTCCAGCAATATCCAGACAACGGACATAAGACATTTACACATCGAACCGGGTTCCTGTTGCAACGCATTATCCAACTTCCTAAATCCACCCGTTTCATAATAGTATCCACGAACATAGGGAGACCTCACGTATGCCATATAGAATTGCTAACTTGTTTAGACGTCATCAATAAAGAAGTCATAGACGATGTGAATGTACGTAATACAACACTTGGGTTGGATATGGAAGAGTTTTGTCCAGGTTTCGTGGTAACACAGAGTGAAGGAGAAGAATATATATATTTTCATTATGGGGAGTGAGTGAGTGAGTATGGTTTTACGCCGCTTTTAGCAATATTCCAGCAATATCACGGCGGGGGGACACCAGAAATGGGTTTAACATATTGTACCCATGTGGGGAATCGAACCCGGGTCTGTAGCGTGACGAGCCAACGCTTTAACCACTCGGTTACCCCACCGCCCCTTTTCATTATGGTGTCACATAAAGATATTCTGTAAAATATGCAATGTCCGACCAAACAGACCATGACACACTCAAGATACCACATACAAAAAAACATGCAATTAATAGTAGCTATGGGCGACACGTGTTAATTGTAGATCTCGACCGACCAGTGAACAGTATAATGCATTTACTTACAGGAGAACAATGAAGGAACGGCTGATGAAGTCCGTCATATTGGTGCCACAGTCCACACCTACATCTGTGACGTCACCTCCACCGACGACGTACACAACACTGCCGACCGTGTGCGGAGGGAGGTGGGCAACGTGGACATCTTGGTCAACAACGCCGGCATCCTGTACGGTGGGCCGGTTCTCGACATGCAGGAGAAGCATATCCGTCGCACATTTGAAGTGAACACCTTAGCTCATTTCTGGGTAAGAATTGGACAAGATGGTGGTGGTGGTGGAATTGGGTTTAACGTCGTGCTTGAGAATATTTCGCTCATATGACGACGTGCATGCGTGTGTATGTGTATGTGCGGCTGCTTGTACTAGCCCAGACTGAAGCTGGTTTTATAGTGCTAGCCCACTGAGATACCATGCCGCAGTGAAGCATGAATACCCCACTCGGACACATTATACTGACTCCGAGCCGACCGGTGTCCTCCCATTTGTGAGAACTCCCAGTTGTGAGACACATTAATTAATGGTTCAGTGCACATAAGTGGTGTTTCCACATCCCTACAACGAAAGTGGGATCAGCCCAGTTGTTGAAGAGTACCCACAGGAGTCATTGATGAGTAGATTAATGAAATAGATTATCAAAGATTCTATTTACACAGAAGAAATAGTTCATTAAATATTTTATTTATTCAGAAGAAAATGTAATTATGATAACACATTTTTATTGACTATTGTGAAGTTTGAAAGTCATTTTGGTTTAAATATATTTAATTAATTTGTAAGTACATATAAATATATACAGATTGCATCAAATACAACTATTCTCTAAGTAGTCATAATTAGAGAGTTACAGTTGTGTGTGTCTAACAAGCTATTGTAGGAATATAAATCAATCATGAGAAGGTTGTTGAGTTAATTTAGGTATTTTCCTGAGAAAATGATATAATTGTCTTGATGATATAATCGTGGACGGATTCAGCTATTTTCTGGTTTACACAAGGAGTAAATTCTTTGTTTCCGTTCCAAATGGTATCCAGGTTATAACGGGTAGTGTCGGGTAAAAAGGTTTGGCATAAGAGTCAGTTCGACTGTAAATTCCTATTATTTTAGAGTTATTTCTTAAACTATATCTTGTAGTTTCGGAGACGGATGTAAATCTGAGTAGGTAAATTAATTTCTCTTTCAAATGATCACGAAGTTACCTACACAAAGTGTTTAATTTTTAAAGACATTTACCTGAGTATGTTAATCAATTTATCTTATAAAGTTTCATTAAGACTTCCACAAGATGCAGTTACATAGCAAATCAGGAATACAGGGGGAGTATGGTGTGTTTTCTTTGTTAATTACCTACTCCACTGTCTCATAACTGGGAGTCTCACAATTGGGAGTTCTCACAGCCGACCAGTCCTTGTTGTACCCATTAATGCCGAGCGCCAGGCAGGGACCAACAAGTACCATATTTTAACGTCTTTTGGTATGACGCGGTCGGGGATCGAACCCGCGACCTTCCGCACTCCGGGCGGACGCTCTAACCACTACACCACGGAGGCGGTCAATTGGACAAGGACCATGACAACCATGATAAAGTTCATGTCTTAAATGGGTACAGTATTATCCGGTGATCAATAGAGATCACAGGGAGCCATCTCATAGGTGTACCTATTATATGTTATATCATTATATAATACTATTATACAGTTCGTCTCGATCGATCAGTCCGTGCCTGCGCTTTTATGCTGAACTTCTACAGGAACATTCGAAATATTTCATCCCATGATGACAAAATGTGACACAAAAAATCTCACGGACTAATCGAAATTTTCCGTATCGAACACCTGGCCTTGTGGATAGTGCTTCTTTCCGGGTCAGTGGTTCGATCCCCGTATCAGACGTTAAGGTTCTTGTTACCTCGCCTGGTGCTCGGAATAAAGGGGATAGAACAATAACTTGAAGGTCAGCATACTCATATCAGGGTGATATATCACTGCTAACTGCGGCAAGGTGTCTCAGTGGGCTGACACTATTAACTGGGCGTTAGTACAAACAGCCACACATGCATGTACATGCACACCACTATATACGTGCAACAGTCTGGAACGTGACCTTAAATCGTCACCTCATCTCATTACTTCGCCGTATCAGTGCTAGAACAGCCAAAATAAGGTGACGGGCGAAAGAAAGTATACCAACGTTGTCGAAAAGTTACCTGTCTGAAAACAGCAGTTAGAACACTGCAAACCTAATAGGTCTAAAACACAATTATAATACATGTATAACACATCGCCATCGACTAACCTGTCGATCACATCCTGTCTAGCAATCTCCAAATAGAAGTGTATACTTTCTGTTGTCCGTCAGTGTATTTCGATTTTGCCTGTTTAAATCTTTCGAATTCGTTTTTCCATCGAGTGAGAATTCCATAAAGACGTGTATGTTGGCAGACAGTTCGCGAGTTCCTGCCAGCCATGCTGGAGGCTGACAGTGGCATCATCGTCAACATCTCCTCCGGCACCGCCAAGTCAGGAACAGCGTTCCTCGTTGACTACAGGTCTGGGCAGTAACTTCAAGTAATATCCACGTTTACAAGTCGAGATGGGATAAGAGCCCGTATTTGGCTAACTGAAATCCAAACATTTTGCACTTTTTTAAAACTTCAGCCACTTTTAAACGATATATTTTTTCCTTACACTTACAAATTACTCTGCTGACATGATAAAATACTACTGCACAGCACAAATGAGTGAAAAAAGATGATTTTTCTATTAACATTGCCGCAAAATATTGTTGTCTTCACAAAATAATGATTCCTGAAACATGCTAAGTTTGGCCATATTTGCATTTACTTTTTCTTATTTGGCTCATTCATTTAGTTCAAAACATATATGTGTAGTTATGAACAAAGTTGAAAACAATATATTTATATCTGCTGACTTTAACGATTTGTGAAAGATCTGTTTTCCCGCGTGAGCGGTCATCTCATTGTTAACTACCTGAGAAGTTGACCTTTATCATAAAGTGTAGGTGTGTAATGTGAATAACGACTTGCTTGCGTTTGAATTTGGTGCTATGACATTTGCTGTTTTTCAAATAAAATGTAATGAATATAGCTTAAAAATAAATCTCATTTGTACTTAAAATGTGTATAAATTCAGACTTGATCTCGTCACTATATGGCTGGAATAATGCCGATGTGACGTAAAACCCAACCCAGCCCAACTCAACTTTAACGATTTGAAGCAGATGTTTTGATTTCATATATGTCACCTCACTCCTATACTGTCATGTAGATCTGTTGATCTTAAAGTTATCTTCGTTTGTTGTGTCCTAATAATTATGTTGCCCGAATGTGTGTCTGCAGACAAGTATGCAGTGTTCATAGATCAAAATCACGTGTAGGTGTTAAAACGCAAGCATACGCCCTCCCCCTTTTTGATCAGAATATGTTTATCCACCACTTGCATTGTATACTAAGTAGAGTTAGGACCCTTCATTCCAGCTCGTCCAAGTATGCTGTATTCGGCTTCACAGAGGCCCTGAGGGAGGAGATTGACCGACTGGGGAAGCCGGGGGTGCAGACCACCGTGGTCTGTCCCAGCTTCGTGGACACAGGACTATGTAAATACCCGAAGGACAGGTGCGTGTCATCCCAGACTGATTCACATACAAAACTTTCTCGAGAGATTTGTTATGCCGTAATGGATTATATCACCACAGTTGACTTTGGGGAGTTGAGGATTAGTAAGTCCGGATCCGGTTGTCGTGAGTTCGAATTCACCCTTGCTATAAACTTAAGTTTGTCAGAATAGAAGCGAACGTAAAATATACCTTGACAAAATGCAGTTCCACAGTGGCTCCGTTGAATTAGAACTACAGCGCTTTTAGAGATGCGAAAAATGAGCAGAAAAAACTCGATTATTGGTGTTATTGGATGTGTGATGATTTTGTGAGTTTAAAAGACCACGGCTTAAAATATAATAGAGCAGGTCGCCACGAGTGAGTGTTTTTGTTTAATATTGACAACTGCGTATCGCTTATAGTAGGGAACAGCTCTTTTACAACCGCGAATTTGTATCTGGTTTTAACGTACCAATTTGTGAATTAGGATTTAATGGATTCAAGGGACGATACCCTCAAGCATCGCTGAACCATCCATGTCCCACTAAGCCATTCCCTTACCTACCCAAAACCCTGTTGACTTAATACGTCCCTCCTCCAGGTTCAACCCCATCTTGACCCCTAAGGAAACTGCCCTTGGTACTATTGACGGGATGCTGAGAGGGGAGAACGTCGTGTATGTGCCGAGGAGACTCGGTGTTCTGGTCAGGCTAGGCGCGTGAGTATTGATTCAGGCGAAGGCAGACAAATCTCTTCTAAAGGAAGAATAAATACACTAGAAATAGATAAACTAGATTTCTATAAATAGTTTTAAACTTTTAATAGGGAAGTTTCGATGATTTTAATGTTTGTGATCTACACCTACGTATGAAATATACCACTATTGGAGTTGTCAACACATTGCCTGCACACCAGGCAAACCGTTGCAATACTGAAAGACAAATCCACTCAGAACATAAGAGGGTTGAATGCATCAAAAGATACAGTCTGTGATGGGTGTATTCATTCATGCTTCATGATCTATTTGTGACGTGTATATTGTCTCCCTATTTCGTGTTGCCATCTATCTGTGACGTGTATATGGGCAACATATGAGTGATGCCATCTGTCTGTGACGTACATATTGGCAACAGATATGAGTGATGCCATCTGTCTGTGACGTGCATATTGTCAACTGATATGAGTGATGCCATCTGTCTGTGACGTGCATATTGTCAACAGATATGAGTGATGCCATCTGTCTGTGACGTGTATATTGTCAACTGATATGAGTGATGTCATCTGTCTGTGACGTGCATATTGTCAACTGATATGTGTGATGTCATCTGTCTGTGACGTGTATGTTGTATCTGAGATCTGCAATTTTTCATCTTCATACGAGATGCATGTTGCCTATGACGTGTTTAACAAATTTATTGACACGTGCCATGTCTAGTTATCTTCGTGTACACGTTCATGATGCCTGCTGCTGCGTTGTTGTAGGCTGATGCCGGAGACGCTGAAGCCGCTGCTGAAACAGTTCTCTCAAATCGGAATCGATCCCCAATACGACGTCAAACAAGACTAAGCTGATGGATCTTGACCAGTGACCAGTGCTTGGCTGTAGCAAACAGCAGGTTAATTAGTGGACTCACCTTCAGATTGATTTAACCTCCAAGTACCAATTATATCGAATCAAATTATTTTCAGTAATTTGTTTCTGAATTTAAAATCATTTCTTGTAATGTGTTCAAAGTCAGACTTTACCTGGAAAATCGGTCTAAGATAGGTGAGATATGATGTCATTGATGGCCAGTCGCTGTGAGGAGAGACTGAATATTATTTTACAGCGCAGTCAGCATTAGCACACCTGTATCAGGGCGGCCCACACCAAGTTACTTATTGTGAACACCCTATATTAATAAACCAGCTGTTACAAGCATGTCGATATCTTTATCCCGGAAACCCTACCCGGGACACAAGTCTAAGGCACTGAGGCTCTATTTTCCTCGAGAACACCTAAGGTAATACAGACATTAGATGCAGGGCCCCAGAATCACTGTCCAAGAATCTTCAAATGAAGACAATTTTAAGCTTCGAGAGCGGGCATGTATTCTGCAGAGGAATCCAGGAGGACAAGAACTGGGTACTGTACATCAACTATGTCCCGTAGTCCCAGGATTTTGAACAGCCTGGTGTGTGTCAACCAGAACATGATACGAATATAAAGGGAGATAACTGGGGATAACCAAACGACTATGATTCTGAGTGCTCAATCTCCCTGTACCGACAAACCTGTTCACCTTCTTGCTATCGGAAGTTGTTACTTTTCTTGTATATCATTAAACCTCTCATCAGGCTGCCACAGGCTGTTCAGTTATCTTGGGAAGAGGTAACAGGTTAAACAATATTCCAGTTATATCGCACCGAAACCCTAAGGTAACTCAGGTCGTTGTAGGTTTAACGAGGCTGGTTTTCTCTGCAAGCCGTCAACTGATTGTGGGTGTGGCTGCCCGTGTTTGTCCGTACTGATGCCGGCTATAAAGTGCCAGCCCATCGTGATACCATATGTCGCTGTTCTAACATGGATACCTTGCTTGACTATACTGACGGGACGGCCAGCCCTTGCTTTATCCCCTGAATGAGTGACCGACTAACGGGATCGGGTGGTCAGGCTCGCCGACTTAATTGACACATCATGCACATGTCATCGTATCCCAATTGTGTAATATGTTGTTGATCAATGGATTGTCTGGTCCAGACTCGATTATTTAGACCGCTGCAATACAGCTGGGAATTTGCTGAGTGCAGCGTTGCACAACAAACCCTAAATGAGTGAGTGAGTGATGTTTCTGAACTCTACTTCGCCTTTAAGATGGGGTGAATTCTATGTGGTCGCAGATATGTGTCCCTTGGTTGTGTGATAATCCAGCTATTGTAGGTTCGAATCCCAGCTGCGCCTTGACTGACTGACTGAGTTTGGTTTTACGCCGCTTTTAGCAATATTCCAGCAACATCACGGCGGGGGACACCAGAAATGGGCTTCACACATTGTACCCATGTGGGGATTCGAACCCGGGTCTTCGGCGTGACGAGCCAACGCTTTAACCACTAGGCTGTCCCAACGCCCCAGCTGCGCTTTGATAATGAACATGTGTGTGTGCATGTGCTTGTGAGTGAACTAAGTTAAAGTGGTGGCTGCCTGACTTCTGTAATTTTATTGAAAACACTCCAATTGTGAGAATTCGATAATGTCATACGCATCACAATAGATTCATCGTTGTGATCGTTCAACCCCGCGTTTGTGTACAGCGACACGTGACATACGTAGCATGAAAAGTCAAATATTAAAATTTAGATATTTCATAAATTCACTTGTTACCATGAATATGTTGTATTCCATGCGCCTGAATTCGCTGTAGTAACAGTTCTCGTAGATTAATGCTTAGTCTCTGAATATATATAATTTTGATAGTAACAAACAAGCCCATTTAAATTGAAAAGGAGCCCCAGGGAGACCAGAGATGCAGAACCTGAGGAAATCTAGACTTGCTTTATTTAAGGCTTTAGCACTGCAGAGAGGGCTTGGCAGTAGGGAAAAAATGTGGTTCAGGGACTGTGAGACAGACTACAGTTCTCGTACTGTGGGGTGTTTCAGTGGTGCGACGAAGCTTATCGCCGACTGGCTCACTGATCTCAGACTGTTGGGTGACCATCGTTCGACCTTGGGTATGACCTCTGTCCCAACCACGGTGACGTCACACACACGCTCTCGTGGCTTGTCCAAATAAGGAACAAAAATAATCAGCTTTGATAAGCCGTTAGTGTACCCCACAGGTAGATACACGAGTGTAATTTGGGAAACGTTCAAATATTTCTCGCGATATAGGAGTTATATATAGATACACGAGAAGCGAGAATTATCTCGTGAATGTCATGAATGGTCTCGACACGTATGCGTACGAGATGCGTTGGTTTTTCCTGTTATTGTCAACCTTTAGAAGGTCGGGTGACAAAAATGACATACCCTCTACGGCAGCATCTACGATGTTAATCATTATCTGTAAAAATCCTATCCGCAACGAGCAGATGAACAGTGATTTAACTGGAGCCTCTACCGGGTCAACACTGAGTAGGTCGTGAACAGGTTGTGCGGCATACTTCCTTAAACGTTCACAGTGTGAATGCTGCAAGATACAGTTCATTCACCTCACAATTATGAAAAGGTGCACGGTAACTGGATCACCTGGGTTTGTTATACTTAAGGAATCAGGGTGACACACCCTGGCATTGCAACGACATGATTCGTAGTCTTAAACTGTTGGTTCCTTACTGGGACGGCGGGTTAAGGTAGATGTAAAACTGTTGGCTCGTCACAAGGACGGCGGGTTAAGGTAGATGTAAAACTGTTGGTTCCTCACAGGGTAGGCGGGTTAAGGTAGATGTAAAACTGTTGGTTCCTCACAGGGACGGCGGGTTAAGGTAGATGTAAAACTGTTGGTTCCTCACAGGGACGGCGGGTTAAGGTAGATGTAAAACTGTTGGCTCCTCACAGGGACGGCGGGTTAAGGTAGATGTAAAACTGTTGGTTCCTCACAGGGACGGCGGGTTAAGGTAGATGTAAAACTGTTGGCTCGTCACAGGGACGGCGGGTTAAGGTAGATGTAAAACTGTTGGTTCCTCACAGAGTAGGCGGGTTAAGGTAGATGTAAAACTGTCGGTTCCTCACAGGGTAGGTGGGTTAAGGTAGATGTAAAACTGTTGATTCCTCACAGGGTAGGTGGGTTAAGGTAGATGTAAAACTGTTGGCTCGTCACAGGGTAGGCGGGTTAAGGTAGATGTAAAACTGTTGGCTCGTCACAGGGACGGCAGGTTAAGGTAGATGTAAAACTGTTGATTCCTCACA
Organism: Haliotis rubra; assembly: GCF_003918875.1. Lineage (NCBI taxonomy): Eukaryota > Metazoa > Mollusca > Gastropoda > Lepetellida > Haliotidae > Haliotis > Haliotis rubra. Next base: position 690,322 of record NW_025767368.1, on the reverse strand, counting down.
GGGTAGGCAGGTTAATGTAGATGTATAACTGTTCGCTCGTCACAGGGACGGTGGGTTAAGGTAGATGTAAAACTGTTGATTCCTCACAGGGACGGCGGGTTAAGGTAGATATAAAACTGTTGGCTCGTCACAGGGACGGCAGGTTAAGGTAGATGTAAAACTGTTGGCTCGTCACAGGGATGGCAGGTTAAGGTAGATGTAAAACTGTTGGTTCCTCACAGGAACGGCGGGTTAAGGTAGATGTAAAACTGTTGGTTCCTCACAGGAACGGCCGGTTAAGGTAGATGTAAAACTGTTGGTTCCTCACAGGAACGGCGGGTTAAGGTAGATATAAAACTGTTGGTTCCTCACAGGAACGGCGGGTTAAGGTAGATGTAAAACTGTTGATTCCTCACAGGGACGGCAGGTTAAGGTAGATGTAAAACTGTTGGCTCGTCACAGGGACGGCGGGTTAAGGTAGATGTAAAACTGTTGGCTCGTCACAGGGACGGCGGGTTAAGGTAGATGTAAAACTGTTGGCTCGTCACAGGGACGGCAGGTTAAGGTAGATGTAAAACTGTTGGTTCCTCACAGGGACGGCGGGTTAAGGTAGATGTAAAACTGTTGGCTCGTCACAGGGACGGCGGGTTAAGGTAGATGTAAAACTGTTGGCTCGTCACAGGGTAGGCGGGTTAAGGTAGATGTAAAACTGTTGATTCCTCACAGGGTAGGCGGGTTAAGGTAGATGTAAAACTGTTGGCACGTCACGGGGACGGCGGGTTAGTGTAGATGTAAAACTGTTGTCTCGTCACAAGGTAGACGGGTTAATATAGATGTAAAACTGTTGGCTCGTCACAGGGACGGCGGGTTAATGTAGATGTAAAACTGTTGGTTCCTCACAGGAATGTAGATGTAAAACTGTTGGCTCGTCACAGGGACGGCGGGTTAATATAGATGTAAAACTGTTGGCTCGTCACAGGAATGTAGATGTAAAACTGTTGGCTCGTCACAGGGACGGCGGGTTAATGTAGATGTAAAACTGTTGGCTCGTCACAGGAATGTAGATGTAAAACTGTTGGCTCGTCACAGGGACGGCGGGTTAATGTAGATGTAAAACTGTTGGCTCGTCACAGGAATGTAGATGTAAAACCGTTGGCTCGTCACAGGAATGTAGATGTAAAACCGTTGGCTCGTCACAGGGACGGCAGGTTAATGTAGGAGTAAACTGTTCTTTCGTCACGGGCGTTGTCACCGCCGTAATGCGACTAGAACATTCCTAAAGCAGGTGTGAAAGCATACTTACTCACTCACTCAACACCCTCTATTCATACAAGAAAACCGAGAGGTGGCCGCGACAGTTATAGAACAGTGAGGCATGCGTATCATCTCTGTCAGAGGGTTAGCCTCTTATACATTCCTGACCTCGCTGACCCGACCATGAGCCAAGACCAGAGCAAACCAGAAATATATGTGCCGAGACTATAGTCTGTTTGCAGTGAAAACGTACCGATGAATTTCACTTTATACAAATTATGAGGTAAAATTATGAGGATTCGCAATCTTAATTTCACTTTATTCGATTTACTTTTTTGTTTAAAGTGAAATTCATCGGTACGTTTTCACTGCAAACAGACTATAATTGCGGAAACATTGGTCAAAGCATTCTCTAAGGTCATGGGGTGTACTTCCATGTTGTACCGGTGCTATCTTTGAGAACCTTTTCCAGTTGAGTAACATCTTGCATGTGGAATGTACATAGTTTACAGAAAAAAGCTGTTTTAAATGTCTTAATAATAATAAATATCTAAATCATGGCACATATCTTATAATGATACATATTTTAATAATGATACATATTTTAATAATGAGGAATAGCTTAATAATGATAAATATCTTAACGATGATATCTTTATCATGATAATATCTTATTTATGACAAATATCTTAATTATGATAAAACGTAGCAAGAGACTCTTCATTTTTTAGAAACTGCAGTAATCCACAAAATTTGGGTCAAAATGATACCGATAAATCATAATCTAACTCCAAATCGGTTCATGATCAAACATTCTGTTCAACGCATAATGTAATGAAAACATCAGACTAACTCTGGAAAAAAGTTTCATAACGTTTGTCTCCAAAATAGAAAAGTTACTTAACAAACTATCATTATTTTGTTTTGATTTTCCGTGTGAAGTTTTACGAGGGTAGAGTAACAGTGCTATGACAGGCTATTTGTCTCTAGTGTCACAGTCAACTTCTAGTATGAGATAAATTAATGCATGTCTACTCTCGGTTCACCAAGCAACGAATGTACAATTCTCGGCAAACTGTAAGTTTCTTGCATTTGTATTTGAGTGAGTGAGTATGTTTTTTAAGCGCTGTTATCATCTATAACTGTGTTCCACGTGAGATATAGCTTGTGTGAGATCAAACAAATCTGTACAATGCCCTGACGTCATCAATTACATGGCTCACAATGCTATGACGTCGTAAACTTGATGACGTGACAATGCGATGACATCGCTGCACTGCAAGTCTAATGGCAGTACCGTGTTCAGAAATGTACATTTTGTTATTGAAAACTAATGAAGAGTGATTTTTGATGATAAATAAAATCTCACTCGCGTGTGAGCAATACACAACGAGGGACACCAGAAATGGGCTTCACACATTGTACCCATGTGGGGAATCGAACCCGGGTCTTCGGCGTGACGAGCAACCACTTCCAGATCCAGATGTCTTTTTCCAAATCAATCTTCCCCAGTACTGACATCACTTAATTCAAAACCATTCATTACCATATCAACCAATACATCATGATACACCAACACCACCACCACATACAATGTTATATCATTGCCTTATTTTGCTTCAGCCTTCATGCATTGATATTCCATATGTCTGTGTAATGTACACTACACCCGTTCCTTTAATCTAAGGTATTGTAATACATAAACTGACGTACAAAAGAAAGTACACACCTGGTGTTTTGGGATTATTTGAAAAGTGTTGTGATTTTGACTGGCAACTTCGCAATTGGGCACGATATTTGGGGTGTTTTGGCAATATATTAGGAATGAGTGTGGCTCATATATCACTGTAAAAACTCTTTTCAAAACATTTACCTCGCTCTTTGGAAAGTAATCCAAACGCACCGGGTGTGTACTTTCTTTTGTTCGTCAGTTTAGTATCTTATGATACCTTGGAGAGGAATAGGAAGGATAATTTCAGCAAAACCGTTACTCGAGATAGAAGCTACGTATACGGAACAACACATTGACCGATGAAGATACCCCTTTTGTTAATTATTATGTGCAGTATGTGTCCTTCCTGTTATATTTCTTTCATAAGAAAATATAGATGCATCCCAGATGGGTAAATAACGGCAGCAACATGACAACACACCGGACTCAGTGTCACTTCAGTTTTAAACATTGCTCATTAACTAACGTATATATATTATTGATTCTGAAAAAGAGGCGTCACACAGTTAAATAGACGTGCCACAGGAATATCTCACTAGGCAGTAACCCTGCATTATATGCGAGGTATTACAGAAACAGTCACCATAGTAACCAGGAATGTATTACACCTGATATCTAGATGTATCCAACGACAGAAAACAGACATAAAGTTAAAAAGGATGAGACATTTATTATGAGACAACTTAATTAATAATTGTGCTTCCGAGAGTGATATGTACAGTTGCATGCCAATATGGAACAATAAATTAAACACTGCGTGGTATATACATTAACATGTGTTAAATGCACATTCTTAACAGTACGTCAATGGTTCAACACCCCTAACAAAGTCCGGTTCCAGTTTCTATATAGTGAGTGAGGTAGTTAGTGGGGGTGGGGGTTAGGTGCATAGCTCCTCATATGGAATATTACTGAGCAGGATATGTTCAGATCTAGTTAAGTGAGTGAAAGACACCCACTGAAAAACATTCACAGAGACAGGGTCACAACCTCAGTGTCATATACATCACAAGGATGATTGGTTCACTCAGTAAGGCTTGATCTGAGATCAACATGCACTCTGTCACACAGAGAAGTCGCTGTGACGTACACACATGTCTGTCAATGAGATTCAATCACAACCTTGTCGTGAGCCATATTTCTCAAACACTAACGCTTCAAAAGTCCTCACACCAGCGGCGACGTCTACGGTTTGACGACGTTATAGCGGCAGACACTGCGACGTAATGTAGTACAGGTGCACGGTGTTGGACGCGAGGCCAACCAAGGTCAACAACCCGCTCATTCCGTGACATCGTCTGAACGTGCGGTAGGCGGCTGAATATTCTGGGTTCTTTTTCATTTCCTTCATATCGGCGTAACCAATGACGTCACCGACACCTGCCTCCACCTCCATTTGAAACGTCACCAACATGGCGCGAACTATGAGTGGCGCTAGAATCAGGGAATTCAGAGCCGCTGACACGAAGCCGGCGATGAGCATTGAGATCTGCAAACAATGAACATAAAACGTTAAGACTTGGTTCCTTCTAAACCTAAATACTTTTCGTCAAATGTGCTTGATACTTGAATGACCAGGGTGCGTTATTTGAACGTAATTACTACATATGGTTAGTCATACCCAAACGACGTTGAAATATTGTACTTGTTTTACGCTGTCTACAGTTCGGCATTAAGGGGATAAATTAAGGGCTGTTCGGCTCAAATTAAGTACACTGACTTTTTGTGCGTTTTTATATTCTCAGTAGATTCGTGTCTTAAGTCCCTAACATTGAAACGTTAAAAATATGTTCCTCGTTCATGGAGACATATCTGATAACATTTATAACATATCTAAAGGTTTTGCTCCATCCATGCAGTTCAAGTGTTAAGTACATGTGTCAAAACCTCATCATTTGCAACTTTGTGCCCGTTGAGCGACACCCACCTGTATCACGTGACTTCTCTGCATGGCCTCGAGGGGATGCTGAATGACGAACGTCCCCAACATGATGGATGACGTCACGAGGCTCCACAGGAAGAACATTGGGAAGAGGCGTGTCTGAACCCGGCCGAACATGTGTCGTGGGAGATTGTAGAACATCGTCAGACCTGGAGACAAGGAAATACATCAATGTCGGGGATACCTTTCACACCCCTTCTACATTGACATAGTTATTGGTTCATTCTCGGTTTCACGTTTTTCACGTTTTACCTTTCAGCAAATCTTTGAATGTGCGCCGAAGGTTTAATGTGAAATGTTCTCAGACAGGCATGATTTTTTGCACGGACCTGGATCGTATTTCCCGTTAATTCATTTTTACTTTTGTTTAAATGGCACCTTCTCGATTTTTACACACTTTTTAAAGGGAACGTCTCAAACCATTGACAATGCAATCAAAGGTCAATTCAGTTAGGTATGGCGATATCCCTGCTGTTATATCATAAACGTCAGTTGGTAATACTAAGAACTTACATCGGAAAAGAGAGCTTTGCATGAGGGAAATGTTTTTTTTATTTCTGTGTTTCTCATCGCCCGCCGACACGAAAATAAAAGGTGTTTTTTTTTCATTTCGAACTCAGGACCAACTAATGCTCATACAATTGGTGACTTCCCGAGGCTGTGCTGGGAACTTCCTGGGGCTGTGCTGGGATGAAGGTTGGACATTCACAAGAAGGTTAATCGCTATATATTAACATTCTGTTATTTATATTCCATTTATTAATACACTATAACATATCCAACAGCAAAAACATTTTAATGCCCGATATGTCTAACATTTGATTCAATTTATGTTGATGTTCTCTGCTGCTTTTAAGTAAATTGGACAAAACTGTGTATATGTGTTAATTCCTGAATACTAAAGGAAACAGAACAGGTGTAATAAAGCAGAATCAAAGTTACAGATGTTTTTGTCTTCTTTTGATGTAGATATGAACAAATCCAAATATATTAATTCATAATTTTTAATATTTTTAACTGACGGACCGATCCAACTTTAGATCAGACCGTCCACGTAAAACACATAAAATAATTGCTCCTTAACATTATTCCAACGTTCAACCAAGTGTTTACTGAAGAGGCTGTGTCGTGTAGTAGGGGTCAATTGTAACAAGGGCGATTACTCTAAAAGTTTTCGCTCAAGCATAGTGTAGGTGAGTAGAGTTATTTCCCTTTACTTTCCTGCGGTACTCATCCAGGCGTTTTTCATCTGCTCGCTTATGGCGAGATACAGTTGACAAAAAAATCGTTTTTCACATAGGTAAGTAAATTTTTCACAATACGTATTAAACCGTTCTTAATGCAGTAAATGGTGTTTGGTATGAAATTAACTTTTCAAGTGTAAAATTTAGATATTACGACATATTTGGAAGTAGAAATATTTGAGAAGCCCAAGGTTGTTAACGTGTGACGTGACATGAAATATGGCTACTGCCATTAGGGGCAATTGTAACACCGTGTTACAATTGCCCCCATGTAATTTCCCCTTGTGTTATGATAATAAAGCAAATTATGATGAAGGTTTTATGTTAGTTCTTTACTAGGTTTATCATAGTAGAACATTTTCAGTTTTATGTTGATAGTATTAGCCTCGGGTGAACGTTTTTGGAGTAAGTCTTTGTATTATTTTTTGGGCATACCAATACATGAATTTTAAACGAAAAACATTTTAAATGTCGGTGGTGATAAAGGTTTATTGTTAATCCATTTCCACCTCAACTGATCAAGATAACGTCTTTCCACATTTTATTTTGATTTTATTTGGAAAATAAACAGATTGTTACATTTGAACCTTCTTTGTTACAATTGCCCCATCCGCCTGTTACAATTGCCCTGTGCTGGGGTCAATTGTAACACTTGCAGTCATTGCATTTGATACGTAATACCTTTGTAACGACATGATAGTGAACTTTAAACGACACTGAGGTTTAAAGCCAAGCCATTGTACTAGTTAGTACCGTTTAACTTTGCGAGCGGTGGTCTGGGATCGAACTACAAGGTGTTAAGTAAAAGTGTTACAATTGACCCCGGTCTCCCCTAAGGTTAAACGACACCCCCCCAAAAAAAACAAAAAAACAAAAACCTAACGTGATTGATATCTCGTATGGGGGAGCGAATGACCGAATACAGTTTAATGCGGTTGTGTACATTATTCCAGACGTTTACCACTAATACACAAACACACACAGACACACACAAACACACACAAACACGGGCATGTTGCGGACGAACCGAGAACCATAATCGGGATAAACCGGGATTCCCGTATACAATCCTAGGTTCCTGGAGAACCTAGGGGACGTAACCCTGCACAGCGGATCGCGGCGTGTTGGGCAATGGTCATCAGTATAATGTAACCCATAGACATGACAGAGAGCAGAGAAATCTCCTTATCATGAAATTCTAAGGACCACGAAAACATATCAGATTATCCGATATACGAGATAAGCAGAGTGGCCATACTAACCTAGCTACAGTATCGATATGGGTTTTGCAAAGATATTGTGGCATTTAGAACGAGATATCGAAATGTTAATGCATCATTCACCCGTTTTAATATACTAGTAGACCTACCTGCTACAAGAGTCACCCACAACTGCGCGCCATATTGGGCTGCCCAACTTCCAAGATGCATCATTCCTACAAGTGCTGTCTGTGTGTCCATCCGGCGGCGCACGGGGAAGAGGAGGAAACTGATGAAGATGACGATTACACTCACGGAGAAGTACTGGAACTGAGTAATCCTGCAAACAAATCAACAGTAACAATAATTTTTTAAAAAAACATAACAACGTTAGTTAACAATATCAAAAATACCACTGCTACTGCTACACTAAGATTCCCTGAAGTAAAATTGGAAACACTAGGCTCAGGATATAAACAACAACATTGAAATGAAAATATTTTAAGAGTCTTGTTTGTCTTTTGAAATGTAACAGAGAGCAACCTAGAGAATATCCTCATACCTTACAAATCCAAAGCTTACATCGTAGTTTTCCAGTTTTTTGTAATTCATGGGGTCTGTGGTATACTATAGAAACAAGGTTAACTTGTCCTTTGATATGAAAAAGGATGGAGTCATTTTCAAACAGAAAAAAAAATAGTCATGCCAAACTTTCAATACTGTTTTTTCAGAGTTTTTATGACAGCCTGTTTATCTGTATATCAAACTGTAATGCCCATGTAGGAAAAGGCAAATTTTATGTGTGAAAAAATATTTTGCTTTCTAAACACCTCCGTAAAAAAATATTTTAAAATTAACTAAAGATATTTGTTTTCAAATAAAATGTAACAGCTAAAGTTGCATCTTGTCAAGAATAAGCTTTGTTAGTATCGTTTGATAAAGTTTCTTTTACCAAATATCTGCTATATATAAACTTTAATAATAGTATTCTACTAGACTAACGACTAGTCTCTGAAATGAACATATTTTACAGAAAAAAAGTTCACAGTTAAAAAAATAAAATGTTATGAAAAGGAGCCCTGAGACTTTCTTCATTTTCTGAAGCTGTGGAAATCTAGACTTGCCACATTTTCTAGATTTGTGTGGGCTTACTTGGATATATTTGCTTCAGGGTCTGTATTATGACAGGGTTGTATTCTACAAGTTTCGGCATAAAATACTCAGAAAGACTTAATAATAATGTTTCAGTCATCGTGAAAAAGGCTTGTACACCAAACAACCACTTTTCTGTCGTGAATAGGCTAATATGTATGTATGAGATTAGCATGTAAAAATATCAGGTCACAGTTTCCAAATAGTTTAACAAAGTGATATATATAATAATTAATTTAAACTATTTTTTATTTCAATTTTTAAAAATAAATTTGCGCACTCGGTTATCAACTTCGTCATACCCAAGGAAGGTTTTGTTGGCGCTATCTGCCACATCACATTACAGACGTGAACTAGATTAACATCTAGTCTGTGAAATATATTTGAGGTAACATGCTGGAATTCAATTATGGAATTACGTCACGTATTGCACTCCCACCAACTGCACCAGTGTTTGGGTGCTGAGAAAACTTTCGTAATGTTTGACAGGTGCTCCACGGAAAATCTGTTTAGCAAATGTGTGTCGGTACTTCATCGATAAGTTCCTTAAAATTATAACACGGCTAACCCGACCTGGAGATGTCCAGTTTCATATTAAAATTTAAATTACATGCCTTAAGAATTTTTAAGTTTTCAGTTTTAAACAGAAAATAGTAAATTAATTAGCATAATAGATCAGGATATAAAACATACCTGACTTTCTCGAACTTGACCATAATGGATATTCTTGATGCGTATTGGATCTTCCGTCCTTTCAGTAGTCTGTCAGAGTACATTGACGTTCCACGTGCTGGTGTATTTATAACGCGCCGATCCAGATCCGGGCTTCTGATTGGCTGACGGGATAACTGGCGTAGCATCTACTAACATTCCCGTCTTCTCTGAACGTGTTGCGGGGCAAGTAGGCAGCATTCATCCTGTACACCGGTTACCTCCCTTGTAACCTTTACAGCGTTTCTTACGTGGAAAATAAGGCGACAGATATAAGTGTGTTACCTCGATTGTGCCTTTCCCCTCCCCTGGGGAGCGTATGAGCATTGTACGTGCTCCGCACCACGTGGTCGCAGCGGAGTACAGGTAGCGCACGACAGCTTGTCTTGTGTGTGGACATGATGCAATACTTACCTGAATCAACCCCTTTCATTGCTTAGTGACACGTTACGAGAATCCAGGTTGCCCAGTGTGAAGCAAGGTGATTTCATTAACAATGTCGCTGTACCACGCACATATTTGCTTTGGCAGAAAATACTTCAATTTAATTAATTTTCTGCGCAAAAAAATATTTATAATGATCGAGCTTGAAATTTAATGGCCCCGTAATAGTTTGTTTACACAGGATGGGCGGTAAGAGGATGTCTCATGTCGTAAGTGTATTTCCGTCGCTTTCACTGCCGTTCCGTCGATTACCGTTCATGTCACCGTGGTCGCAACTGCCTGTGACGTCAACATCGACATCAGTGCGGCGTCTACCATTTTCCGAGTGACACACATGCATTCAGTAAACTGCACTGAAGAAAGACGCATTTGCACGGACTGAACTTTTGTCGTCAACAGATTGATTGTGTAATACCTGACAGCCTTGTTGTAAAATATGACGTCCACTGGCTATTTAGTCCGTTTGCGTAAGTAAGTAAACAAGTATTGACTAGATTTGTAAATAGTCAATGTCACCTTAGTAATTCAGTCGCTGTTGGAGATGAATTTCATGTTTTCCAACAGCCATATAAACTCTTTAAAATTTCTTAAATTGCCGAATATTAAATTTCATTGTAAGAAACATTTGACAGGTAAAGAGTTTACTGATAAAAAAGTCTCTCTAAATGCCTGAATACTGTTTGTAAAACAATAAATACAATTAATTTGTTCAACTTTTTAAATTTTCAGTAGTCCTGTTACCGCTGCTATTTTGAGGTGAGGTGAGGTGAGGTGAGGTGAAATTGGGTTTAACGTTGTGTTTGAGAATATTTCGCTCATATGACGACGTGCATGCGTGTGTATGGGTATGTGCGACTGCTTGTACTAGCCCAGACATAAGCTGGTTTTAAAGTGCTAGCCCACTGAGATACCATGCCGCAGTGAAGCATGAATACCCCACTCAGACACATTATACTGACTCCGAGCCGACCAGTCCTTGTTGTACCCATTAATGCCGAGTGCCAGGCAGGGACCAACAAGTACCATATTTTAACGTCTTTTGGTATGACGCGGTCGGGGATCGAACCCGCGACCTTCTGCTCTCCGGGCGGACGCTCTAACCACTACACCACGGAGGCGGTTGGTGCTATTTTGAACACAATTGTATATTTATGCATCTCATGAACCACCGTATGTGGAATTGAGATTTGAAGAGTCAATTATTCGGTTAGTATTGTATTTGCTGTCATGATAATAATTCTATATCGTCGTCGTCGTCGTCATCATCATCATCATCACCACAGGGATAAACCAGTGGTTGATATAATGAGCAACTTTGTGATACGCTGTCCTAATATATACCAAGCCACAGTACCTGACCGGTCACAACTGGTTGTTGTCTGTTAAAACACTCATAATTTCTCAAGACTTGCCGATTATAAGGGTAGAATTACAACTGATGAATCGGGAGAGCCATGGAGCTCTTGTATTCAACATCTCCCCTACAAACTGCAGCTGTAAGCCGAATTTCTGTTAGAAGCGGTGTTAAACCTCACTCATAGAATCAAAGCGTGCACGTTTAATGCCAATATGAATCTAGTTTGTCTCACAGTCCCCGAACCACATTATTTTCCCTTCCGCCCAGTCAATTCTGCAATGCTTAAGTCCAAAATGAAGCAAGTCTAGATTTCCGCAGGTTCTGAATCTGCCCTATCACTGGGGCTCCTTTTCAATTTAAAATGAATTATTTGTTTCTACCACAATTGTATATTCAGCTACTATGTGTAGTGTTATATTAACCGTTATCAGGGATATCTGTAAAATACTGAAGACATCAAGCCGTCTCCACTTAACACGAGTGTTGAGATGGGAAACAACATGAGCGTTCCCCCAGCTGTGGTAGGCCGTGGGAGGCCACGGTAGAAGGTATACACTGACGGAAGGGTCGGAGATTCCCCTGCATTATGTAACTGGGAGTCTGGGAGGGGAAAACAGTTCCAGCTCAGAACGTGCAGTTCTCGGAGGAGCTGACTTACTGACATTAGCAAGCAGATTCCTCACGGAGCACGGCCCCCCACACACATCCAACAGCGTCAGCGACAATGTAACACCAACATCGGAGATGTGACTCTCCCAGTATGGGGAAGGTGGAACACGGGTATTCGACTCTCTCGGCGCTTACATCACCTTTACATAACGGATTCAGGAAATACACATGCATATCGTTTTCTTGATTCTTTGCACATGCTAACTGTTAATACGGTTCACAATATCATGTCGGATCTGAAAATGTAATGTCGCCTTCAGCTGAAAGGTCAAGGTATGAGTTTATGACTGCGTGCGTGGGTGAGTGGGTGAGTGAATGGGTTGTCCAGTGGCGGATCCAGAGGTGGGTTCAGGGTCCCCCACTCCCCATCTTTGAAAATGACTAAAGACCACACTGAAGTGTATTACTCAATGGCGGAGCCAAGGTGGAGTTCAGGGGTTCGAACCCCCTGAACCCCCCTTGAAAATTCCTGGTTCCGCCTATGTTGTCTTTCCGCTTTTGGCATTATTCCAACAATATCACCACGTGGGACTACAAAATTGGATTCACTCATTGTACTCATGTGGGTAATCGATCCCGTTACTGCGGTGAACGGGCGAACGCTTTAAACACTAGGCTACCCCACCGCCCGAGGTATATTATATGGTCCATGGTTTAAAAATAACACGAGCAATAGCTTTCTAAATTTTAATGAAAATTATGAGCTGTTTTCATGTAAAGGATAATTAATCTTTGTTTATTGAAGCAACAACAATAAATGCATTTATAGGTAGGACTAAAATGTGTCAAATATATTGATGTTAAATGTTTACAGGAAGCGTTTGTGTAATATTATAACCTAAGTTAACACTTGACCCAGCTGATTTTCTTAAACATGTATAGTACCCGTTTTAGTCATATACGTGTAGTTGGTCATGGCCACAATTTGCAAGTGTTTGTCTTACCATGGACGTTGTATGCTGAAGGATGTTGTATCGTTGTAAATTTGTTGAAATATTTAAAATTTCAGAAAACCTCGCGTATAGAGGTGCTAAGTTAATTCAATAGAAATTACGAACATCTTAATTACAATGATGCTTAGTAATCTAGACGATGTAGTTTTGAGCTTTGTGGTAGATAATGCAAGCGATTACATTTTCAACCAGACGTTAACGTGAGAAAATATTGTATCGAATAACTACTGAAACATTCTGTGGAGAGTAAAGGGCAAAATAGTGATGGAAATTAAGCAAATAGATCACTGGAAATTAGGGATGACACCAGGTGTTCCTGCTAAAGGGTACACACGTCCTTCTCGAGTGGAAGCACCCACCAGTCAAACACCTTCGCCAAGCCTTTTTTCCATGTACACCTTCCCTAAGATAACATTTTCCATTTGACATCGTTTAGCTTCCTTGAATAGTCAAGCAAGTAAAATGTCGTTGATATTTTGTGTTATCACGGATGAATATTTTAGTAATGCAAAATTAAAGTAAATCATTTTATCCATGAATTCCTTGAAAATAATCAACTGTTATGTCATATCATTAAGTATGTAGGTATGCTTGTTTTTTTATGGTGTCAATTGGTGTCGATTGGTGTCAATGGTGTCGATTAACCTTTATTAACGTAAATATAAAATTTAGTAACTGCACAGCCATGGCGCATGAGGCATAATGTGTTTGAATGTCTGTCTGTGGTAACACTTCTGACAGTACTGTCGGACATAGTTTGACCAGTGTTTGAATGTCTGTCTGTGGTAACACTTCTGACAGTACTGTCGGACATAGTTTGACCAGTGTTTGAATGTCTGTCTGTGGTAACACTTCTGACAGTACTGTCGGACATAGTTTGACCAGTGTTTGAATGTCTGTCTGTGGTAACACTTCTGACAGTACTGTCGGACATAGTTTGACCAGTGTTTGAATGCCTGTTTATGGCAACACCTCTGACAGAACTGTGATGCATAGAAGTAGATTTGTGTGTATGAAGAGTTTGTTCCAGCCTTTGTTTGTTCTTAGTGCGACCAGTGTTGAATGTATGCCTGTGGTAACACTTCTGAAAACACTATGAGGCATAGTTTGACCAGTGTTTGAATGTATGCCTGTGGTAACACTTCTGAAAACACTATGAGGCATAGTTTGACCAGTGTTTGAATGTATGCCTGTGGTAACACTTCTGAAAACACTATGAGGCATAGTTTGACCAGTGTTGAATGTATGTCTGTGGTAACACTTCTGAAAGCACTATGAGGCATAGTTTGACCAGTGTTTGAATGTATGTCTGTGGTAACACTTCTGAAAACACTATGAGGCATAGTTTGACCAGTGTTTGAATGTATGTCTGTGGTAACACTTCTGAAAACACTATGAGGCATAGTTTGACCAGTGTTTGAATGTATGCCTGTGGTAACACTTCTGAAAACACTATGAGGCATAGTTTGACCAGTGTTTGAATGTATGCCTGTGGTAACACTTCTGAAAACACTATGAGGCATAGTTTGACCAGTGTTTGAATGTATGCCTGTGGTAACACTTCTGAAAACACTATGAGGCATAGTTGACCAGTGTTTGAATGTATGCCTGTGGTAACACTTCTGAAAACACTATGAGGCATAGTTTGACCAGTGTTTGAATGTATGTCTGTGGTAACACTTCTTGAAAACACTATGAGGCATAGTTTGACTATGAGGCATAGTTTGAAGTGTTTGAATGTATGCCTGTGGTAACACTTCTGAAAACACTATGAGGCATAGTGTTTGACCAGTGTTTGAATGTATGTCTGTGGTAACACTTCTGAAAACACTATGAGGCATAGTGTGACCAGTGTTTGAATGTATGCCTGTGGTAACACTTCTGAAAACACTATGAGTTTGACCAGTGTTTGAATGTATGCCTGTGGTAACACTTCTGAAAACACTATGAGCATGTTTGACCAGTGTTTGAATGTATGCCTGTGGTAACACTTCTGAAAACACTATGAGGCATAGTTTGACCAGTGTTTGAATGTATGCCTGTGGTAACACTTCTGAAAAACACTATGAGGCATAGTTTGACCAGTGTTTGAATGTATGCCTGTGGTAACACTTCTGAAAACACTATGAGGCATAGTTTGACCAGTGTTTGAATGTATGCCTGTGGTAACACTTCTGAAAACACTATGAGGCATAGTTTGACCAGTGTTTGAATGTATGCCTGTGGTAACACTTCTGAAAACACTATGAGGCATAGTTTGACCAGTGTTTGAATGTATGCCTGTGGTAACACTTCTGAAAACACTATGAGGCATAGTTTGACCAGTGTTTGAATGTATGCCTGTGGTAACACTTCTGAAAACACTATGAGGCATAGTTTGACCAGTGTTTGAATGTATGCCTGTGGTAACACTTCTGAAAACACTATGAGGCATGGTTTGACCAGTGTTTGAATGTATGCCTGTGGTAACACTTCTGAAAACACTATGAGGCATAGTTTGACCAGTGTTTAAATGTATGCCTGTGGTAACACTTCTGAAAACACTATGAGGCATAGTTTGACCAGTGTTGAATGTATGCCTGAGGTAACACTTCTGAAAACACTATGAGGCATAGTTTGACCAGTGTTTGAATGTTTGGATGTCGGACGGGTAATCAGGTCCGGTCAAAGGCCACAGATATGCAGAGAACGCGCCCACTGGTATTCTGTAAAACCGTGGATATCAGAGATCATAGTCCAGAGTCTTTAGCTAAACCCGACAAAATTAAAAGAGCATAAATTATTTTCAGGAAAAAAATAATTTAGGAGATGAAATTCACGGTTTCATTGGCCACAATTTATTTAATGTGTTCTTTTTGATTATCTGATCAGCATGGTGGCTAAATGAAGTTAGTGAGTCCCGGTTCAACTTTCGTGGGAAACCTGAGATTAATACATTGTCAGTGTCACAGGCCTGAGGACCCGTGGGGATCGGGTTGCTTCTGTTCTGTGACAAGGCTCTTGGAGGGACATCGTGCCGCCGATGACCGGTACTGACCGGTTGACATGTGTTTTTTCCAAGATGCCATATAGTTAAAGAAGTATAACGTTAATATTGCAAACGCGAGCTGTAATCAATATTCAATCTCAGTTTTGTTTAGAACGCGTGACCGGCAGGTTGTTTCCCCTTAGTGACGTCACAGCCGACGTCATGTCACAACCCAAGGTTAATGGCAATGGATTAATGACCATAGTGGCTACCGAATATGACTAATACTTGAACACCTCGACATACCAGCTGAGGCTGTGAGTCACTGATATCGTGTTTCGTTGAACTGGGTCACTCACAACTTATTGTGTTCATACAGCTCGCTGACTTAGTCGATGCATGTCATAACTTAGTTATTAGATGTCATAACTTAGTTATAGTCTGTTTGCAGTGAAAACGTACCGATGAATTTCACTTTCAACAAAAATGTAAATCAAAAGAAGTGAAATTAAGATTGCGAATCCTCATAATTTTACCTTGTCATTTGAACATTTAAAATTCAGAATTTTTTACAACTTAAGATAAAAGTTGTTTAACAAACGATCATAGTTTCAAATCGCTATTACTGGTTTGTATTACAAAGGGGTAAGCGCAGTAGTTGGAACAGTGAAACAAATGCACGTGCGGTACGTGATGAGCGTTAACATAGACGAACTCTCTTGTTCTCGGTTTTTCATTTAATGTGCATACCCCCGTGTAATACAAACCAATAATAACGATTTGAAACTATGATCGTTTGTTAAACAACTTTTATCCTAAGTTGAATGAAATTCTCAGATTAAAACGTTCAAATGGCAAGGTAAAATTATGAGGATTCGCAATCTTAATTTCACTTACATTTTTGTTTGAATTGAAATTCATCGGTACGTTTTATAATATATCTTTTTACTTTCTTGGCTTTCATCACCCTGATGAAAATCCGGGTTTGGGTTGTTCTTCAGCAGGTGGTGATTGTCGGGACAGGCGACTACAGTGACCAGGGTCCCGATCCACAAAACGTTCGTAGGGCTACGTCATTCGTAAGCTTATGAAAAACTATACAGGTACTACAGGTCGTAACGTTACGAACGCTTTCAGGGTCGGGACCCAGGTTGGCTTTGGATTTTCTGGTCTGTTATCTGGTCAGATTATCGACCGTGATCGTGTGTGAGTCTGAGTCACACGGCAATCGTTATAGATCTACTTTCTTTGGTTTTGTTTCAACCCTATGTATACGTCGAGGAGTGACGATTGTGTTGGAGTGAAAGCTCTGATTTTTACGAGGTCGTTGTTTAATGCAGTACTCAGCAATATTCAAATCAACGCTGACACGGTCACGTGTAAATATTCATGTCATAGCCACTTAAACCAGTGATTGATATTAATTTTGAACAGCGACATACGGAACCCAGTCACCCAAGTCACCAGCCAGGCCAGTCTTTGCCCTTAACCCGGAAATACTGCAGGCGCTAAGGACCCAGAACCATACAAAGTTGTGGGTCCTGATCAGAATGAATTGGCTCTATATTTTAATATGGAAATAATACGCTTAGGGACCGTTCATAATTTATGGCAAGTGGGGTGATGATGATTTTTATTCAGAAGCATGTACATTGTGAATAATAAAACCCCCAATAAATTAAAAAATGTACTTATACAGTAAGTGACCCCGGGGCCCCTTGCATATCATGTACAAAATCAATGCCCTCTCCCCTGCCCGCTTATTTGTTAAGCATATTGTTGTAGTGTTTATGTACAAAATAGCTGACCCACCCAAGTACATGTGTACAAAATTGCTGATCCTCCCTTCCTCCCCACAACAAAATGGGTGATCCCCCACCCCCCTTTAAAATCATAATCACCCCCCTAGCCATTTATTATGAACTGTCCCTCAGTTAGTGGGGATGAAAAAACTGTCGGCCATAAGGACCTGCAGAAAACAAAAGCTGTAGGGCCGTGTTGTTTTCAGTCGGCTTCGGGTATAAGGACCGACATTAATTTCGGACGCTGAACAAGCCTATTCGTTCCATTAAATCGCTTAGTGGGGACATTCTATAACCGGGGTCCCTCGCGCTGGTATGCTGGGTGTGGTCTAACTGCTGCGCATGCACCTAGTGACTCCAGTCTCGCCACTGGTGTGTTTGTACAGCATGTTGCTCCATTGATCAGTTGCACAAAAGTCCGTAACTCAGGTGGGATTCTGGGCAGGCATCACACCTGTCACTCACGACGTTGGCCATGTGAGGTTGCCATGGAAGCATCAGGTGACTGCCTTTGATGTGGTTACCACATGTGTGAAATATGATAACATATATGATAACAGGAATGTTAACATTGACCTGGGCGATAACACGATTAGTAGCTGATAGTGACACGAATGGTAATTGATATTGTAAAGTAAACTAATTGTAACGGGAATAAAACCTGACAGTAACACGAGATGAGAGTAAGCTTTTCTGCTTTTCAGGAACGACTGGTTTTGTCACTGATGTTCCGTTTTCCATTGATATACACTCATTCTCAGTTAACTGGGACAATTGCGGTCGGTGCTTTCAAATTTGATATTAAATCCAGGTGTATCTGTGCAGAAAAAAGTCATATTGCAGCGTGAGTAGCAAACATTTGGCTCTATGACGGCATTTTTGCTATGTCGGTAGTGCGTATTCTTTTCATTTAAGTTGCTGCAAAATGTTATCCAACGGAAGTTTTGTTATATTTAGTGAGATGAAAGAGCCAAATACATACGGGTTAATTCGCCCATGTCAGCATGTCGGTGGTTCACCAACCAAAACCCAAAACTCACGTTTAGATTATGTCGGTAGAGTCAGAGTAATTTACGTTACTTTGTGTTTGTTTACAGCTTTTCTTGTGGTAAATCATCGCACAGAACCACAAGATAACTTTTCTTGATTGGCCTGTTCATCTATTCTCGATATGTAAAACCATATAGTTTCGTAAACATTGATTTTTCTTACAATATGGAACAATATGCTCGACATCAGTAGAGATTTTTTAAGCAAGTAATCATATGTTACCCATATAACTCGAAATCTAGCATTCCAGTAATAGTCTTCATCACAGTACATATGGGGTCCGGCGGTCTGTTGTTTTACATGTGCCTCAACCAAGCATTCAGTATTTATTCATCTTGCCATAACATTATTCATTACCACAACTAATTTACGTTACTATAATGTTGAAACAAACTTCTAATTGATGAGATGTAAATCAATAAAAGAATGAAGGAGTTACAGATAGTATCAATATGTTTGAGGTTTATTTGAAATTCTTGTGTGAATGGGGTTGCGGCAGAAAAAATCCATCGAAATCATTGATTAATTCAATTGTGTGCATTCACGAGTGTTGGCAAGTACATTATTATCGTAACGTGAATTACGTCATTACCCCGAGATATTCAGAATGGTTGAATTACTATGATAAAAACGTTGCCATATTATTGAAACATATACAACAATGTCAAGAGGATTTGTTTTCAGATACACCGCCTCCGTGGTGTAGTGGTTAGAGCGTCCGCCCGGAGAGTGGAGGGTCGCGGGTTCGATCCCCGACCGCGTCATACCAAAAGACGTTAAAATATGGTACTTGTTGGTCCCTGCCTGGCGCTCGGCATTAATGGGTACAACAAGGACTGGTCGGCTCGGAGTCAGTATAATGTGTCTGAGTGGGGTATTCATGCTTCACTGCGGCATGGTATCTCAGTGGGCTAGCACTATAAAACCAGCTTAAGTCTAGGCTAGTACAAGCAGCCGCACATACACATACACACGCATGCACGTCGTCATATGAGCGAAATATTCTCAAGCACGACGTAAAACCCAATTTCACCTCACCTCACCTCTTTTCAGATACAGTGGCTAAAACTGCTGCCCCAAAGTAACATGATTCTACAGAGAGAAAGAAAGCAAAAATGGGAGCAGTATACATCTCAAAATGGAGACCGAGCTTTTATCGAAAACTGCGTTATAGTTGTGATGAGTGACGTTTTGTGTCGTTTTCATTAAAAGATAATTGTTACAGACTGATTACAAGTTTTTCTTTCTGAAAAGTTATCAAAAGTGGGTGTCATTATTGAAATATATTAACAGTAGTAATTTACGTTACAGACGAATAATATCCTGAACAACCAACAGAAATATTTGTACTATGGTCGATTGTTTGTCATCGACCAGCTTTGTAGTTTCGCACATGGGCAGAAAACTATCAACTGATTTTTCCATTTTTGATTAGTGTTGTTGGTTAAATCTTTTACTGATATCATTACAAAGCTAAATAAGCAGTTCACAATGTTAATTACTCTATTTATTTATATATTAGATTTGAAGCAAATTAATTCGCTTCCATAGTTCGATGGACCTGTGTATAATTTTGAACTCCTGAACGCATCACGCAATTCAGTTGGAATAAACAGATCGTAATCCATATCGGGATGCTGTAACGTAACATACAACACGGGATTGGTGGTCATATATTTGTGGACACATAATGAGAATTTTGGTCGTGCCTGAGTGTTAATATTTTGCAGAAAATTAGTTCAGATATGGTACTAACTGAAAAAATGACCGCTACAGTGTCATTTTTTCAGTTAGCGGTTTTCATTTACTATATTTTTCACAATTGTAGACCTCACGGTTTACTGAGAATGAGTGATAATCCTCATCACGTTTAGGCTCTTGTACTCTGTGGAATATATGTCTCAGTACGTCTCAGTAGGTACTCTAGTCGCTTCACAGAAAGTCACAAATGCTACTGAGTGTAGGCAGATTTAAGAGATCGGTTTTTACGCCCTTCATGAAACTGACATAAGATATTGAGCTTCTAAGGGTAGATGGTGGACCCACAGTGTTGCTGCAATCTTGTTGAAGCATGACACCATGCCTGACAGTTCGTGTGTTTTGAGCATTACAGTTCTACTGCTTAAAGACATATTTTATTACTTGTATTATATTACGCTTAAAATTTTATCATTTAGCTTAGCTTAGCATCAGTGTATTGCACCAGTGTCTAATTCATAAATAAAGTTATGTGCGAGGTTTTCCTTTGTTCGTTGTTAATAGGTAGTCACTGAACCTGTAGGGACAGAAACCGATTCTAGTAGGAACAGAAAGTGATTGTCACGAATAAACACTGTCTATTGTAATGATATTAAAGACTGATAATAACAGGAATAGAAGTCGACTGTAACACTATCAGAAACTGATTGTAATACTAATGTAAACTGATTGTAATACAAATGTAAACTGATTGCATCACGGGTGATTAATTATAAAATGAGTAAAAGCTGACTGTAACAAGAACGGTTTTTTGTGATTGTAACACGAATTGTAACTTCAACTGTTACATGGATACAAACTGACTGAAACACGACTAGAAATTGAGAAGGTTATTATATTCAATGTGTGGAACACGTTTTCGATGTAAGTATATTCCGGACATACACCTCTCTGTTCTTTTAACTTCTTCTTTGGTTAAATCCAGTTTCTGTGTCATTTACAGTGAGCGCAAACCACCGGAAGTGACGTCACTTTATTATGAGAAATATATTCGTCATATCACATCAGCAACGGATAACGGGTTGGTTTCATCACGTCCTCAAGACAATCAGCGATAGATCAGTGGAGGCGGAACAGATATTCTGCTCATTTGTCTCCTGTAGTGCAATGTTTCCTTTTTTCAACGCCATTAAGATACACAGTCGCAAATATGATCCAGCGTTATTTCAGTGACTTGACTCCTCGTCACAGGACTGTCTGCCGACTGTATCTTTTTCCTAAACATCGTACTTGCTTTGGGTTGTCTGAGTGAGGGAGTGAGTTCGTTTGCTGACAGTCCAAGTAAACTTAGGCTCAGTATTATTCGTTACACTGCTATACTGAGTCTAACAAAACCTTGTGGAAGGTCGCGTCAGGTAACCTTTGAGCGACCTATGACCGTCCAATCAAACGCGAGACGACCAAACGGATTTAACCAATCAGACAACGGCTACTATTTAGGGTTCGGCGGGACTTACAAAATGGATTTTCTCTTCCCGGTCACCAACACTGATCTCACAACAAATGAAAACCCGCATAAAATACAGATATATGACCTGCAGAATATACGCTTTTGGGTTTCTGATGACATGGTTATCATTAGCTAATATTTCCGCAAGCTGACACCCTTGAATACTGACAAAACGCTATTTTCTGCGACTGTTTACTCACTGTTGTCACAGTGTTGTGGCGTGCTCTTGTGCATCACTCGGAAGCGATCGTACGGGAAATAGCATTCGGAATCGTTCGGCTACAAACTTTTTCGAGGTAAAAGTTCAAAAGATATGTGCGAATGTCAACTTTCGCAATTTGGTAAGCTGTGTTCTGATTGGTCAATTGAAAAGGTTACCTGACGCGACCTTCCATAAGGTTTTGTTAGACTCAGTATAGCAGTGTAACGAATAGTACTGAGCCTAAGTTTACTTAGACTGTTTGCTGATTAATTGTTTTTATTAACAGTTCTTATTTCTTTCCACTGGTAATGTCAACAAACATAAACGAATAATATTTATGAATACTAACGTAAGATTCACATGCTTAGGGACATTTTGAAAATGTATATTATGAAAATATACATTATATATTTATATATATTATGAAATATACATTTTGAAATTATATATTACATTTTCAATATGTTCCAAAGCATATGAAGCTTACGTTGTTATTCATAAATGTTGCTCATTAACGGTTGTTGACAATGACAATGACTGACGTGCAGGAATTAAATGTCGGTTATCATTTCAAGGAGTTTATAGTGGCTTTGGAGCCCTAAATGAACAATAAGTCGTCGATGTTTACCATAGTGGATAAATCTACTTATGTTCACAGTGTGTTTATAAGCTGTCACGTTCGCTGCGTGGTGTTGATTGACAGTTTCCTTTACATGAAACATTCACTGTGACCTGTGAACCCTGAACTGACCACAGGATAACCTGGTCGCCGGTTGTCACAGAGCATCGTGTTTATATGACTACAATAGGAAGCCGTCATCTCAAGTACTTCTGCTGTTTAAGCGTGGCCTACACTTATCATGGTGGGACAGGGATTACAGTGTCCTCCATTCCCCGTGTTTGCTACGTGTTGATTTACGGCTTAAAAACGAAGGTTCATTAATAATCAGTACTTGAAAGGATTTGGTATAAAACCAACAAGCAACACCGAAAATGTAATTTACAAATCAAACTACATGCTAATTATAAAGGTATATATAAATGTTGTTGTTTTTTAAACGCAATATTCCAGTTACAATACGGCGTTCGGTAATTAATCGAGTGTGGACCAGACAATCCAGTGATTGACATCATGAGCATCTTCGCAGTTGGGATACGATGACACGTGTCAGCCAAAACACCGACCCTGATCACATGATCCCGTTAGTTGTTTCTTACGAGAAGCGTGGGTTGCTGAAGATTAACCTCAATGTTGAAGATAAGTGCTAATGTCCACCTGAGACGTACACGCATCAGGGTCAGACCATTTCAATTTTCAGAATTTAGTACGTTTTATTTCAAGTCGGGACCAGACAGACGCTCATCCATCCCGTTTGTCGCCTTTTTCGACAAGAATGGGTTTTAACCAAGAGATTCAGATTGGTAGACATGAAAAACAAATCCAGTTTCAAGTCTTAAGTAGTTAAGTAGGTAGGACGAATTAATAAAAGAAAGAAAGAACGAGAAAGTTTGTTTGATGTTTAACGCTGCACTCAGTAATATCCAAGCTATAGTCGAGCGTGGACCAGGCATAGTGATGAATAGCATGAGCATCGATCTACACAACTGGGATACGATGACATACGATCCTGACAACCCGCTCCCGTTAGCTGCCTCTTACGACCAGCATGGGTTGCTGAAGACACATTCTAACACGGATCTGCACAGATACACGTTCAACCGGTTCAATTTATCGTATTTAAAAACGTATCTATTCATATTGACAGCGACTGTACATGAGTTCTATAGGCAGTTTGTATGCACCTTTAAATATGTAACGTATCAAGTATCATGATTTTGCACGTTTTTGCATATTTTACAGACGCTTCACGTCATCCTGTCAACCTTCCTTCGAGAGCTCACTCGGTTACAATTGCAACGCTATCTGGAGCAAATGACTTGTCCTGATTGCTGCTTAAACTGCATTCGGAAATCATTGTTGGTTTGTTATTTCACGCCGCACTCAGCAATATTCCAGCTATATGGCGGCGGTCTGTAAATAATCGAGTCTGGACCAGACACTCAAGTGATCAACAGCATGAGGGAGCATCATTCTTCGCAATTTGGACATGATGACATGTCACAGACATGTGTCAACCAAGTCAGCGAGCCTGACCAACCGATCCCGTTAGTCGCCTTTTACGACAAGCATGTGTTACTGCAGACCCATTCTAACCCGGATCTTCACGGATGGGCATAGAAGGGAGATAACTCGTGATGGCGGTATCCAGCCTTCTGTGTGAATGTGGCCGAGGGAAGGGAAGGGGACTCGGGAAAGGGAGGAAACCGGACTATTTGTAGTCAATTAACTTCCTGCACAAAGCCGGGTTTTAACGGTAGATGTTGTCGCCTTCCAGTTTTTCTAAGGACTTTTCAATTGATAACAGGGGTAGATTTGAATATCTTTACTTAGTGAAATCAATGTAATATCACAATCTTTAAGCCTGACACCCACGGGTCTCATTCCAAACTGTCTTGTTTGACGTTAGTTGTCAGTCCAGAAGTTACACTTTCTGATCTGGCCGACATCCGCTCACCTGTGGATATTGACATAGCAACACTTCCCTGTTTAAGGTGCTGTCGCGGAGAGTGTGCTCAGCTTAGCTGCGTGAGTGATTGTAAATTCGCCTTAACTCGCACACAGTTTGGCTACATGAAGTGAAATTCTATTGGGATTACAAGTTGTGTCCAGATGCAAAGTCACGAAATTTTAAATGTTCACTCAGACAATAGCTTCATTCAAAACATTATGAGTGTAGTTTGATATACGTGGGGCGAAGAGTGTCTTTGTTCCTGGTGCATCATTTGTTACTGTCGCCCAGATATCGTGACCCCAGTTTCTGATCCTCACAAACATGCAGTTACACCACACAGGCTGTCAGACGTAACAGTCACCTGTCCCACGTCAAGGGGAGGATATGCCACGTGACAATTCTTGCAAGGAACCTGGCCTCGCTTTTTACTTACACTCCGGAATCCACGAGGTAAGTTATTATCTGATTTTCGAGTAGCTTCATTGTGCATGTTGAGCGTTAAATAATCAATTCATTATTGAAGGTGAGGTGAAATTGGGTTTAACGTCGTGCTTGAGAATATTCCGCTCATTTGACGACGTGCATGCGTTTGTATGTGTATGTGCGGCTGCTTGTACTAGCCCAGACTTAAGCTGGTTTTATAGTGCTAGCCCACTGAGATACCATGCCGCAGTGAAGCATGAATACCCCACTCAGACACATGTAGCATTACGTCTAGACATATATTTCACAACCCGTGAAGGTCCGGGTTAGAATATTGGCCTTCAGTAACCCATGCTTGTCGTAAGAGGCGACTAATGGGATCGGGTGATCAGGCTCGCTGATATGGTTGCAGGGTTCGATTTAAGAGATGTTAGCCTACTTGCACCAGGTGCAACCTGAGATAAAAACCTAATTGCACCAGCCAAATTCCAGTTGCACTGCTTTTATGGTAATATGTAATGAATGGAATATGCTATTGAATTATTTAGATGTTTTAGTCAGAAGTTTACCCACAAAAAAAATGACCTGCACCTGGTGCAAGTTAGACTAATACCTACGTTGCACTTTGTAATATTGGTTAGCATCAGTGCAAGTAACAAAGCACTAAATCGAGCCCTGGGTTGACACATGTCATCGGTTCCCAATTGCGCAGATCGATGCTCATGTTGTTGATCACTTGATTGTGTGGTCCAGACTCGATTATTTACAGACCGCCGCCATATAGCTGGAGTAGGGGAGACCGGGGTCAATTGTAACACTTTTTACTTAACGTCTTGTAATTCGATACTAGTCGACCGCTCACAAAGTTAATCGGTACTAACTAGTACAATGGCTTCTTGGCTTTAAACCTCAGTGTCATTTAAAGTTCACTATCATGTCGTTACAAAGTTATTACGTACAAAATGCAATGACTGCAAGTGTTACAATTGACCCCAGCACAGGGCAATTGTAACAGGCGGATGGGGCAATTGTAACAAAGAAGGTTCAAATGTAACAATCTGTTTATTTTCCAAATATAATCAAAATCAAATGTGGAAAGATGTTATCTTGATCAATTGAGGTGGAAATGGATTAACATTAAACCTTTATCACCATCGACATTTAAAATGTTTTTGGTTTAAAATTCTTGTATTGGTATGCCCAAAATATAATACAAAGACTGACACCAAAATGTGTCACCCGAGGGCTGATACTATCAACATAACACTGATCACGTTCTACTATGATAAAACTAGTAAAGAACTAACATAAAACCTTCATCCTAATTTGCTTCATTATACTAACACAAGGGAAAATTACATGGGGGCAATTGTAACACAGTGTTACAATTGCCCCCGATGGTAGTAGCCATGTTTCATGCCACGTCACACGCTAACAACTTTGGGCTTCTCAAATATTTCTACTTCAAAGTATGTCGTAATACCTCAATTTTACACTTGTTAATTAGTTTCATACCAAGCAACTTTTACTGCATTAAGAACCTTTTATTACGTTTTGTGAAAAATTTACTTTCCCATGTGAAAACGATTCTTCGTTAACTGTATCTCGCCATGAGCGAGCAGCTGAAAAACGCCTGGATGTGTACCGTAGGAAAGTAAAGGGAAATAACTCTACTCACCTACATTATGCTTGAGCGAAAACTTTTAGAATAATCGCCCTTGTTACAATTGCCCCGTGTTATAATTGACCCCGGTCTCCCCTATTGCCTGAGTGCGGCGTAGAACTAAACTCACTCACTCACTAACATATATTTCACGCGTCAGTGCATGGTACTGTCCCTCACATAAACATCAGCACCTGTCCATCTGTATCTGATGAAGTAATAGAGAATATATTGTCATAGCAACCGATTTAGGACAGCCATCGTCCAAATATTTCCAAAGGCCAAAAAGTATTTTGCCAAAAGATGTATGACTCAATTGCAATCATTTATATGTCGCTAATTTCCATGCTTGTCGTAAGGGGCGACTAACGGGATCGGGTGGTCAGGCTCGCTGTCTTGGTTGACGCATGACCAGTACACCTTATTCACGCGACGCCATGTTGAAACTGAGAGCGAGGCTGGGAAGATGTTCATGGTGTTGATTACTCGATTGTCTGATCCAGACTCGATTATTTACAGACATTATAACTGGAATACTGCTGAGTGTGGCATTAAACAACCAAACCAATCTTAATCCTTGTCAGCCAACCCCGCACCACTCTGTCACATCTACTAATTACTGTGTATGACATTTCTAACCTTAATTGGTCATCCCGTTGATCGTGTCTGCCATCAGTTGGTCCAAGGCTAAGCTATTGTTTCTTTATCTGTCCATCGTTGTGTCTTCTACTGTACGTATTGTTTATACATGTTTGTTCTATGTGGGGACGATCGCGAGCAGGATAATGCGGAATTATCCTAGATTGTGCTTAGTTATCCTAGCTTGAGCCATAGAATTATCCATGATTACAGAAATCAACCATGCCATCTTCGGATACATTTGTTTACATATTATAGCTCTTGTTTCTGTCCTCCTGTACTCTTACAGCTGTTGATATGACGACAATTAAACTTATATATAACATTACTCAAGTTGTACGTCAAGAGGGATGAAGTTGCTTATCCAGCCGTGAATGTTATATATGTCGTGCCCAATCCCGGATTTGCTCATTCTGCTGGTTTTTATGCAACCGGTTTGTCCCATTGCCGGGAACTGGGCAATTCATGATTCAGTTTGCACAATCCCAGGAAATGGGCATTGAATAAGATATAATTCAAATGAGAGACATCATGATGAATGTTTATTCTGACTAAACAGTATCTTGATACAATGTAACACATCCAAACATTTAGGTAGTTAAAAGTTCAAATATATATTTTTTTTAAAACTGAAATTAATGGTTATCCTAACAAAACAGTATCCTTTTTTTATTATTTATTTTTTATTCCATTTCAAGTTGCATGTACAGACAGAAGAGTGTTGGCAGTTACATCATCAAGTTAGTTCAAAATTGTATACACATATGTGGGTGTACATATATAGATAAATAGGAGCTAGGTGAAAATGTTATAACTGTAGTAGACATAATGGTTTGAGTAAGTCAACTTGCATGCGTGCTAATTTAAAAAGGCATCAGGGGTGGTGGGTTAGCCTAGTGGTTAAAGCGTTGGCTCGTCACGCCGAAGACCCGGGTTCGAATCCCCACATGGGTGCAATGTGTAAAGCCCATTTCTGGTGTCCCCCGCCGTGATGTTGCTGAAATATTGCTAAAAGCGGCGTAGGACCAAACTCAGTCAGTAAAATGGCATCACTTAAAAGAAAACATTATCTTTATACATTTGGACATATCAAAACATTTAGGTAATTATAAGATCAAACCTTCAACTGAAATTAAAACAACTACTTATTTTTACACTTTATATTTCGATGATGGCAACGGCTAGAGCATTTATTTCCATATTTGTAGCACATGCAACGTGTGCTGCTACGTTGCCCAGTACCTGCTACATTACAGGCCAGGGCCAACACTGTCCAATCTTGCAGCTGCTCTCACTGAAATTTCCTCACTTCGTTTCACATCATCCATTTTCAGAAATTTTTGCATGCACCGCTCAAATTGATTTCGACAAAATGTCCCACACAGTTGACCGTGTGTTGTGGCGATAGTGTGTTGTTAACAATGCTCACTTAGCTGGCCAGTCAAATGGAGCAAGCCACCGGCCATCCACGGAGATTGGACAACACTCTTGCTCCAAGTCTGGGAAATGGGCAATTCTAGGAATAGGGCACGACATATATATTATCAGCTTATGGGGTCCATATTTCTCAGTTCCTTTCATGCTTTAGTACTTTTATTTGTATTTTACGAAAAGACATTTTATCCTTACAAATTACAACAATCAAAGTTTCTAGTTTTTTGTCCCCATACGTGTGACTGTAGGCATTCAAGGGAAATTACCAAAACACGATGCCATCCTATACTATCAGTTACTGGGAGTTTCAATGCATCCGAATTCTGTGGCACTTGCCGAAATGATTTCATTTGATTTTGTGATTTGCGGGTACTACCGGAAGGTGCAAATACTACGTGTCATTCGCGTTATTTGAAATCAGATTAGAGGCGGATTATTCTCTGGCGTTCGTTGACTTTATGAGACTGCAGAATGTAGATAGGCCTACAGTCGAAATGGTTCGGGCAAAAGTAGTTGAACTTGTTACACACCGAATGAGACATTCAGGTTGTCATACCGTGTGTTGGTGAAAATGAAAATATGTTTACAATGTGTTTCACAGGCGCTATGCCCGACTGCAAGGCTATGCCCCACTGCAACGAACCTACCAGCATCGACCAAAGTGGCGAAACCTACTGCGGCGTAGGGAGCTTCAGGCCACGGATTCTGCAGCCATGCAAGCATATCCTGTCGTTCTCTGTGGTGTATGGTTTTGCTGGGCTTATCTCCCAGAGTCTCAATGTCTACATCAACTCTCAGGTCACAGCCCTTGAGAAGCAGTTCCATTTGGACAGTACCACCACCGGCATCATCCTCAGCTGCAATGACATAGGCTTCCTCTGCACGGTCCTTCTCGTCAGCCATTTTGGGAGTAGTCGCCACATACCCAGAATTCTGTCTGCGGCCTGCTTCCTGTTTGGTATTTCCGGTATTCTTGTGAGCCTGTGTCAGTTTGTTGATCCAGTCTACTTACCACAGCTATCAGATGCTGCTGTTGCCAATTCCTCCATGAAGGCGTTCACTGCTCCGCTGTGTCGCCATGGCAACGTGTCTGAGACCGAAGAGTGCGGAACGGATGCGACCCATTCATCAGTGGGTCCCCGATGGGTGGTGTGGATGCTTGGGGCGGGGATGGTGCTTCAAGGGATCGGAAAGTCCCCTCGGACGTCGCTCTCTACAACCTACATCGACAACAACAACCCCATCAAGACAAAAACAGGGCTATATCTAGGTATGTTCCATGTGGAGTATATATTTAATTACTATTCTACGCTGCAGTCGGAACTGTCTAGTTTGTGGTTTGAGGAACGATTGGCCACCACATTCTTGGCATACGATGACATACAATCAGCCACGTCATAGTATATACATAACATCTGTTGTTCAGCAAATATTTCCTTGGAATTCCAGATCTGTACAGCTTGAGGCAACGATGATATGTACAATGACATTTAATTAATGCATTAAAGGAATGAGAATAAATTGAGAAACGTATGTGCATTACCATCCCTCACTCAGGCCATTTTGTTTTCCTTATATATGTATGTACTTACCTAAAGGTGTTTGTTTGTGGTTTTACCTAGGTATATCCACAACAATGATAGTGTTCGGACCCGCGCTTGCCACAGCAATAGGTGGTGCATTCCGGCAGATCCCTGTGGATCTACAAGGTAAGGCATCAGTCAAGTAGATATCTGCCAAACGTTTCGAGAATAGCTAGCCATGTTAGCAAAGGTTAACATATTTAGTAGTTATCAGGAGATGGTACATAGCATGAAGCGTAATTAAATATCCCCTGACCTTATATGACTCAGGTATTTAGAAAAGAATAAAACTTACTCGTCACACTGTCACCTATTTCCAGAGACCGCTATGACCCCAACACATCCAAAATGGATAGGTGCTTGGTGGATAGGCTTCTTGCTGTTTGGGTGTCTGGGAGTCATTATTGGATTTCCTCTAATGTTGTTCCCTAAAAGTCTGCAGCAACCGTCTAGCCCCGCCACTGCCAAGGACGCAAACAATCCCGTCATCCACAGCGTCAAAGGTATGCCATAGTTGCATATTGACTATTTTTAAGCATTATGTACATACATTGTAAGACTGAATAGCGACGTCTTGTCTATAAAGAAAAGCTGTATATATTTAACGTTCAAACATTTATACTTCAACAAAAACATCTTTGGTTAAGACGACATTGATTGAATTAGTTAACGCCGCTTTCGGCAGTGCTCCGGTGGTTAGTTCCCATGAAGTAGAATTCTAAAAACACAGGAGTGAGCTTGTGGTTTGGGATTACCTTCAAGACCTGGTGATCTCGAACAAGTTCAGAATACTGCACCCAGTGACATAATCCTTCATAACAACACCGGCACAACATCAAGGAGATAATGCTGTAATAACAAAATTCTACTTCACGGGAATACCACGTTCCAGTTATATCACAGCGTGTCAGCTTAATTTGAAAAGCCCCAAGTGGTGTTCAGACGTTACCACTTTCAATGGGTATTGTGCTGACGAGATTTGAACCCACGATCATAGGTGTTTTGCCTTTCTAATGGACGACAGGTCATCCCTGCCTCTCTATGCGATAGTACTTTAACATAGGATTACTGTGATCCCAGGGCTATAGCGGCTTTGCCCTATTATTGAAGAGCTATGCACGTTAGTCGGTTTAACAGTGGAGGAAATATTGACATTAGCGTTGTTTTCTTCACCCCTATGACCAATGTGAAGATCTGCCCCGGTCCGTGTTGCGGGTTTTGCGGAGGCCGGTGTACACGTTGTGCGTCACTGGGCTGATGTTCCTGGTATTTGTGGTGGCTGGAACGGAGTCCTTCAGCTCTAAATACGTGGAGAAACAGTTCATGGTGCCGGGATACAAGACCAACATCATACTGGGTAGGACGATATCATAATTGGTAGGTCAACATGATACTTAGTAGGTCAACTTGACACTATGTGGCAGATGCCTTAGTGTGTAGGCCAACATCATACTGAGTGGGAGGAATCATAGGTTTGTCAACGTCATACTGGGTGTTGTGATTTCATACTGGGTAGGTCAACATCATACTGGGTAGTGGGTAGGTCAACATCATACTTGGTAGGTCAACATGCTACTTTGTAGGTCAGCTTCATACTGTGTGGCAGATGTCATAGTGGGTAGGCCAACATCATCATGGCAAGGTCAACATCATACTGATTGGGAGGATATCATAATGGGTAGGCCAACATCATCATGGCAAGGTCAACATCATACTGATTGGGAGGATATCATAGTGGGTATGTCAACATTAAAATGAATGGGTCGATGACTCAATGTGTTTGTAGGTTGGTCCACACCATCGGGTATGCCACCATCATGCCGGGAAACACTGGTAGGCTGTGCCACACTCGCTTCCCGTTAAATATCGTCTTCATATCCCTAGGTGTACAAAAGTTGGTGGCAGTGACAATAGGAACGTTTGGAGGAGGATTAATAACATCGCGACTCAAGCTGTCTAGGCTTGGATGCAGCAGAATGGTGCTTATAGCGGTTTGTCTTTCGTGTTTCTTCAACTGCCTGGACTTCTTCCTTGGATGTGATACTCCTGACATACGTGGCTTCAGTTTTGGTGAAGGGTGAGTGTCTGGGGTTACTGTCCGTCCTGGCATAGGTGGCTTCAGTTCTGGTGAAGGGTGATCGTTTCAGTTCTGGTGATGGATGAGTGTCTGGAATTAATGTCCTCACATGTGTGGCTGAACTGTCCGAGAAGGGTGAGTGTCTGGGGTTTCTGTCCTGGCATAGGTGGCTTCAGTTGTGGTGAAGGGTGAGTGTCTGTGTCTAATGTCCTCACATACGTGGCTTCAGTCCTGGTGATGGATGAGTGTCTGGAACTAATGTCCTCACAAGTGTGGCTGAACTGTCCGAGAAGGGTGAGTGTCCGGGGTTTCTGTCCTGGCATAGGTGGCTTCAGTTCTGGTGAAGGGTGAGTGTCTGTGTCTAATGTCCTCACATACGTGGCTTCAGTCCTGGTGATGGATGAGTGTCTGGAACTAATGTTCTCAC
This sequence comes from Haliotis rubra, assembly GCF_003918875.1. NCBI lineage: Eukaryota > Metazoa > Mollusca > Gastropoda > Lepetellida > Haliotidae > Haliotis > Haliotis rubra. The sequence continues at coordinate 657,637 of NW_025767368.1, read as the reverse complement.
AAGTGTGGCTGAACTGTCCGAGAAGAGTGAGTGTATGGGGTTAACCTCAGTTTCCGAGCAGGGTAAGGTTCTCGTGTTACTGTCCTCACATATATGTCTTCAGTTCATGGTGATCTCGGGTATGTGGTCTTGAGCAACCCATGTTTGTTGAAAAAGGAGGCTAATGGGATCGGATGATCAGGATCACTTGCCTTATGAAGTCAGTCATTAGATTATATGGTCCAGATTCAAGTAGGGTAAGTGTTTCATGTTACTGTTCTCTTTCTTATGATGTTATTGCTACTGCTTAGGGACGTTACTCGTGACGACGGCATCAACGTATGCACCTGCGACTTGACTAACTACTTCCCAGTGTGTGGAGACAACATCACCTACTTCTCTCCCTGCTTTGCCGGTTGTACCAACCAGTCCAAGTCGGTGAGACATTAGTTGTGTTCTGTTTGTTGGAGTCATTACTTCTCTCTGACTCCCTCTCTCTCTCTCTCTCCCCTCTCTCTCTCTCTGACTCTCTCTCTCTCTCTCTCTGACTCTCTCTCTCTCTGACCCTCCCTCTCTCTCTCTCTCTCTCTCTCTCATCCTACATAGTATACCAAAGAAAACATTTGGAATGTGAGTTATTCCATTTAAGTTACTCAGACTGGGATCATCTTATTGTTGTATTCGAAGTCGGGGTTCAATTATGATCGCTGTTTATGATTTCAGCGGTGTACCATGATATCTCGGATTATACGTACTGAAATCCAATCTGACTTCAGTTAGTTTGGACTTTCTTCCGTCAGTGAGTCGAAAGCTATAGTATGGTTGTTCATTTAACCTCTAATACACCCACTCCGTTGTAGACAAGTACATTTTCGATAAATGAGATCTCACGTTTATTGAAGTTAAACTGCAAACCTAACCATGGTCATAATTTGACTTCCTCTGTTCCAGCTGTATGGAGGTTGTAGCAAAGTGACCAGCGGTCAGACGACAGCTGGGATGTGCCCGACCGACTGCCCCTACCTCTACTACTACATCGCCGTCGACATGGTGATGAGATTGTGCGGCACCATGTCTATCATGCCGATGTATATGCTGCAGATCAGGTAATCTACAGCCATGATGATTTATATGCACCAAGCGTTTACGGATTAATTCTTCTTACATCATCACCAGTGAGTCATCTCAAGAAGACTACCAGTAGAAGTGTCAGTAAGAGGTTATAGGAAGTTACAGCATAGCAAGCATGATAATTCGTTCTGTAGCGATTGCTGGCCAAACACCCATATGGCCAATGCTGGATGAGGAACCAGGAGAGTTCATGGACACTGTTCTGTTATTATATGTTGAACCTTTGCTATCTACGGCTGATTAAGTATGTAATCATGCAATATTTGTTCTTCAGGAGTGTAGATGAGCGGGACAAAGCTATGGCGGTCGGTCTTCTTTCCTTCCTGGCGTCTCTCTTAGGTTGGTGACAAACATACAAGTTCTAGCTGCAGATAGACCCGTGAAGATCCGGGTCGGAATTGATCTTCAGCAACACATGCTTGTCGTAAGAGGCGGTTAACAGGATCGGGTGGTCAGGCCCACTGACTTGGTGGACACATGTCATCGTGTCCCAACTACGTAGATCGATGCTCATGCTGTTGATTGTCTGGTCTAAGCTCGAATATTTAAAGACCGACGCCATTTGGCTGGAATATTGCTGAGTGTGGCGTGAAACAACAAACAAACAAAACATCCAGACAGTCACGTACATTGTTTTAAAAACAGCTGAATATTGCACTGGATAAAGGGTATCCTTTGAATTCGTCTTAGATCCAGAGTGGTGCAAAGGTGCGCAGTCATGGTATAATCATAGTGGGCGATGAAATGTATAGTATAATAATGTAGCTGTATTTTTCACTTTCTATTTTCGGTATAGCCCAACTGTTTTAAAAAAGCTTCTGCGACGCCATTTTGAAATCATGCATTCATTACACCATTTCTAGATTTTGTGTGTATGTATGTGTTGCAGGGTTCCTGCCTGCTCCCATAATCGCTGGCTATGTGATCGATAGCACGTGTCTCATCTGGGATGTCACGTGTGGCGTGAAGGGCTCATGTGCCCAGTATGACCTGACATTACTGAGATTTAGGCTGAAGGCTCTGGAGGTCAGCGGCAAGGTCATGTCCGTCACCTTCTTCCTCATCACCCTGCTTGTACTGAGACGCGAGGAGAGGATTGTTGGAAAACGTGGAAAAAAGGAAGAGAAATCTCAGAACTCCAGCAACACGCTTCAAGCAACCAAACTTTGAAATAGGATGTGTACATTAACTAGCTGTTATATCTGTACACACTAGGATACGACTGACTGGGATGGAAAAGTTACACATCATAATTTCACCATGTTTAATGCACATGCGGTTCATGGATCTGCACCATCCATGGATCATTTCATATGCTGTGTGCCATAAGACTCATAGTCCTCACCAGGACGGTTTCCTGAAAGAAAACTCTCAGTTGTTTGCTTGTATGTATCGATACAAAAACTGTTGAGCTAATTCTAAAGGGTACTATAGTCTGTTTGCAGTGAAAACGTACCGATGAATTTCACTCTATACAAAAAAGTAAATCGATTAAAGCGAAATTAAGATTGCGAATCCTCATAATTTTACCTTGCCAATTGAACATTCAAATCTCAGAATTTTATTCAACTTAGGATAAAAGTTGTTTAACAAACTATCATAGTTTCAAATCGCTATTATTGGTTTGTATTACACGGGGGGGTGCACATTAAATGAAACATCAAGAACATGTAGGGCTGGTCTAACTTAACGCTCATCACGTACCGCACGTGCATTTGTATCACTGTTCCATCTACTGCACTTACCCCCTTGTAATACAAACCAATAATAGCGATTTGAAACTATGATCGTTTGTTAAACAACTTCTATCCTAAGTTGAATAAAATTCTGAGATTTAAATGTTCATTTGGCAAGGTAAAATTATGAGGATTCGCAATCTTAATTTCATTTAATTTGAAATACTTTTTTGTTTAAAGTGAAATTCATCGGTACGTTTTCACTGCAAACAGACTATATTTTTGAGCAAATTGCTAATCCATGCAGGTTCGTATAAGCGTAAGTTAATGTTCTCCCTAATTATGTGAAGACAGGACACAAACTGCAACGTCCAGGCACAAATAAATCTTCTGCGAGAGGCCATACTTAGAGATTATTTTACTTGGTTCCATTCTTTGATGCCAGATGTAGACCAGTGAATGGGTTCTTGTGGAGAACTGCTTCCAGCAACTTTCTGCTTTGGCAGGGCACACAACTGCGGTGGATCAAATGTACATTTGACACACTATAATATTATGACAATCATTTTCATCCCCGAAACATATTTCATTGATGCTAGTTACATACATATACCAGTGATACTCAAGCAAGTACAATGTTTAAATGTTGCCATGTGTCCTGTAATGATTAGAGATGTGGAGGCCTTGTGGACACATCTAGCGGAGGCCGAGGCCACAGGCAGCCATCAGTCATAACACTTAGCCTTACCACTTAATGTTTTGTGATGTCCTCATGGAATCATTGCAATCATTACAGTAACAGCAAATCTCAAGCTTTCCACGGGTTGCACAGTAAAGAATTGACCCACCATCGCCTCCAAAATACAACCACAAAAAACAAAAACCCATCCAACCAACCAACCAAAAATAGCTAAGAAAAAGCAAAGCAAAGCCAACAATTATGTTTGAACTACTGCTACTGGGCTTGCTAAGAACTCCCCACACCACTTACTGTGTATCCCATAGCTGAAGCGGACTATTTCGTACCGAAGGGTAAGCCACTGGACAGACATGACGTTGGATGCCTCAAGTCATGGTTGGAGTAGGTGATTGGACATACAAGGGGTAGAAGGCCTACAGTAAGTAAATTCCAGTTCAGCAGAGCCAGTCTGTTTGGCCTCTTATTGAGTTCTCTTTGTTATAGTTTGTATCCATGAACAAAATTTAACGTTAAGAGAAATTATCTGTATTCTTGCATGCTGCCACATAAACATGTCTATTGTGCATTCCTATCCCCATCTGTGCATTCCTATCCCCATCTGTGCATTCCTATCCCCATCTGTGCATTCCTCCACATCTCGAACCATCTGATGTCGATTTCCAGAAGATTCAGCCACACACTGTACCATCTGTTATATTTAGGGGTGGGTATTGTAGGGAATTTTCATATTGCGATATATTGCGATGCGAAATCATGTATTGCGGTATGTATTGCAATATATTGCATGATGTATTTTTAAACAAAAAAATACTTATAATCGAGTTAATGCTTGATTTATAGAGGAAAACCACAACAACATCACCATGCTTGATTACGCTTTAATAACAACTTTTGTTTTATCATGATAGAATAAAAATGTGAATCATATTTGGCACAAATGAAAAAAGGAAATATCCGAAGATTTCCGAGTGTTACGAAGTTTTCCGAATGCAACTCAAAATACCGGTTTTCTACCAGCGTATCGCAATACGTATCGTTTCATGTCTGAACCGGTAAATACCGGTAAACCGGTTATATAGCGCAGCCCTAGTTATTTTACATGGAAAACGAATCTCCTGGACTAGACCAGTATTTCGTGTAGTGCATGATTAAGGCGCCTAACACACAGTGGTAGAGGAACATTTAGAACAACTATAGTTCTAAGCCTATAACTCAGGTAGTGATGGTTTGTTGAAAAACACGAATGGCCAACATCGTATATCTCTTACAGGGATCGTTGTCGGGTTACACACGCACGCACGCACGCACGCACGCACGCACGCACGCACGCACACACTATGTAGGTGATATATATATATACTAACCAGATGGAACAATCGGATGCTAAGGTCCCCCATTGCTCACACTGTCTATACCACCAATCACATGTCCTCCTCTTTCTTCTCTTGTCCTCCATTACGTCTTTTTCCTCCACTGTCAACTTAAACTCAAGCCTCCAATATAGACTCCCTTTGTTATCATTTTATTTAGACAAGCAGATAGTGGTAAAGCTGAATTGTAAAACCGTACTTCACAACAATGGCATCATTACAATTTGCTGTTAAAATGTGTCTCCTGTATATAAATAAGCCAGCATCCTCTCCTATCGAAATCCTTGCCCAACAATTACAACGCACTTGCTCATGACACGCTTCCTTCTCGTTCTCCTGCAGTAATAATATTGAAATAGTGTTCAAAGAGGTAAAAAGGAGGAATCATGAAGTGAATGAAACACCTGTAGTCCGTGTATTACCAGATGCGGATGTTGTGTGAAAGCTAGTAATGATTTCTATCATCCTGTGCATCAAGGCAGCCCTTGTGGTCTGCAGCCATGCAAGCTGTAAAACTGGTTCAGGTGGTTTGGCTCGGCTCCCTTGGCACCATCAAGTCCTACCCACATATGTTCAATGCGGTATGTGCCGTGACTTGTAGCTGCCTGGGGACAACTCTGATGGTTTTCTGATGGAATAAGAATATCGGTCCTTTGTGCGAGGGTATCAGGACTGGTCCCAAAGCAAGTTGACCCCGGCGTCTGTCCTATGTAGGTGATGTCGCACAACACTATTCCTAAATCACAACCATGTTGTTGTGTTGTGCTGTGCTATGGTGTTTCAGACCTCGTGGACCTCCAAACCTGACATGGACTAACGTGAAAGAGTTTCGTCCCTTACCGTGCAATCACGCAATACGTGTCGATCCTTCCCCAAGGGGGACTTTGGTTGCAACAGGTCCCCTCCAACCTGTGCTTGTCGTAAGATACAATGAAATGGCTCAGGTAGTCACCCCTCGATGGCCAGCTGTTTGTTAGTGTGTCCTTCCCTGAGGGCAACTGTCCAAACTAATATATGTTATATACAGTCAGCCACCATATAACGAGAATAATGTTTTATTGAATGCGAACACTATACAGTAAACCAAGTGTTGTTTTTCAGGAATATATAGCCATCTTTTTGGTGCGTTTGGTGGTATATATGAGCTTTGCATTACAATCATACGGAATTATTAAAAGTCGAATCTGAATAATAGCCAGTTTTTTTACTGGGACAACTACAAGTGAGTGAGTTGGGTTTTCCGCCAATGTTTCTAGTATTCCAGCCCTGTTTGAGGTTGGAGATTGAAAACAAATTAAGCATGGACGGCAAAGTGTGAGAACTGTGTTCAACAGTATTTGGTCACAGGTGGGTGGAGACTGTTTCCTTGTTGAGGTGTTGTGAACATCTCTGTCGGACTGCGACTATGTAGAAAGCGACGCCACAAGCAGCCATGGCAGCCATAGTACTGAACACTACTCCATCGTATGAGTTGGTGACATCCTTCACTGTCCCTGGTAAATAAAATCATTTGGTAGATATTGAGGCGTTAAAGTATATAGATTCTTCAGGATTGGGGAATTTGAAAATATTGAAATTGTGGTGAGTCACAAAGCTGATGCTTAATGCTGCTTTAGCACATTAATAACCTGTAATTGCTTCAGCATAGGACTGATAAAGCAAAACTGTGTGGTGAAATGTAATAATAAAGACAGCAGAGTTGGCTCATATCAGTCAAACTAGAGAATGTCTATTTCAAGAAGAGGACAAATCTTTACTAAATTACAGTGTTACACTTTCATTTATCAAAGGCTGGCAAAATTCTACATGCATTACCTGCAATAGGGCCACCTAAGAATGCTCCCAAACCGCAAATCGTTTCACAATAGCCCACAGCTGATGCGTAGCGTTTGGGTCCTGCTATTTCGTACATGAGTGTTGGGTAGGCTACTGAACACGACCCAAGGGGGATGCCGTAACACACGACAGCGGTGACTAGGCTTGGGTATGTGTTTGCCAACACTAGGGGCAGCAGACTTCCTGCGAGCACCATGCACATAGTAGCAAACACAGTCACCTGGGACACCTTCACCACAGGTCTCACGAAGAGGTAGAGAAAGCGTCCTCCCAAGTTGGACAGTCCAATAAGGGAAAGAAGATAGGATCCAAGTTTGGCATCAAATCCTTTAGAAATAGTCATGTCCACAAAGAAAAAGTTTATCGATGGCAGAAGACTCATTAGAATAAATAGGCATATTCCTAAAACAATAAACGCAAAGTCTTTAAATAACCCTAAATTCAGGGTTTCCACGAAAGACTCCTTCTTTTGTTTTGTGTCTTTCATTTCAGAAACATTGGTGTCCTGTTTGGATTCTTCAGTATCGGTCATCTGTAAACTAATCGATATTTCACCATTGTGTTCTTCTCTTCTGTTGTTGTCTTTTCCATACTCATCTACAAAAGTCACATTGTCATATGCTACGGAACTGTTCTCCATCTGAGATGGCTCTTGTAAATTAGTGACAACCATGCTATCTTCTCTTATGTCATTGTATACTATGTTGCTTTTTGCCTTGAGTTCCTTGTCCCTCTGGATGTCCTTGCTGAGCACGGTCAGAAGCATTCCAATGGGACACGCTTGGAACATGAGGCCAGCCAGGACGAGGAAGGTGCCCCTCCAGCCGAACACATCGATGAGAGCTGTGTTGAGGAATGGCGAGATGAGGCCTCCAAGTCCGGGACCAATACTGACAACAATGAACACCTGATTCCGTCTTTTGTTGAACATCAGTCCTGTTACTGTGTAGGGGACCACAGTAAACGTGCACAGACCACATCCTGCAAAAGGTCAGAAGGCAAAATGAGTTGGATTTAATGCGGCTTTGAACAGTATTCCGAATTTATCCCAGAGTGTCAGCCCGAAATAAATAATGATGCCGGTCTTTGACGTTTACCGAGTGGCGGATGGATTGAAACAGATGTTATTATATTTACAACAATGCAGCCTGGAAACTGTTTGAAGCTTGTGAAGGAAATCTTAGTCAAGAGTTTTTAATACACAAAACACAAAAACCTGGAATAGCTGACATACTCCAAATCTCACCTGTAACTACTCCTACAGTAAAGATGAGTACCGGCAGGGAAGGGGCGAAGGCGCTTCCCACACACCCAATTCCCGCTAACAGACCACCAACAGTGGTCACATGTCCCTCTCCAACTTTCTTGATGACGATTGTGGCAAACATACCTTCAAAAGTGATTATCATAATTACCTAAGTGGAAGAAAGGATTGAGTGAATCATATTCTATGTTATTTCTGAGTTTTGAAAGTGTGGCTTTCCAGCAATGTGAATTTGTTTCTGAAAATATTTCATAATGTGACTGGTCCACTACTTTTGATTAATTCACAATTTATTATTTATATTATTTTTTTAATTATTATTACAATTCCTTACATTTGAAGATATAACTAGAATCTTTTAATTATCAGTGAAATAAATACAACACCAGTTAAATGACACTCAGGGTATTTGGAAAATGCAATTTACACGTCAGTTAGAGCTAACCATTTCGTTTTTACTTTCTTATGTGGTAAAATATCAACATTGCTTATGGTTTGTGATGTTACAGAAAGTATATACGTTCTTATTAACAAACCAATCCAAAATATTTGGCAAATTATATCCTGAGTATCTGTTAACTACACTGTGAGCCCACCTCTATGACTTTGACATCATAGGTTTTGACGTCATATGTTTCGTATCCAAAGCTACAGTCATTCCTAAGTAAGTAAATCCATTCGTAAAATCATCCCGATATTTGGCAATGTTTTGTGTACCCACTCTATTTGGCTTTTACGATTTTTTTACAGCATTACCATAATGTCTTTACCGTGGTCCTAAAATGTCTTTACAACAGTGCCAAAATACCTTTACAGCAGTGCCAAAATGTCCTTACAACATTACCAACATGTCTTTACATCAGTGAGTGAGTGAGTTTAGTTTTACGCTGCACTCAGTAATATTCCAGCTTTATGGCGGAGGTCTGTAGATAATCGAGTCTGCATCAGACAATCCAGTGATCAACATCAATCTGCGCAATTGGGAACCGATGGCATGTGTCAACCAAGTCAGCGAGCCTAACCACCCGATCCCGTTAGTCGCCTCTTACGGCAAGCATGGGCTACTGAAGACCAATACCATCACGGGTATGGTAAGAATTAGGTGGTCTTTGGTAATATTTAGCATCATTGGAATGACAACATCCTTTGAATGATTTCCCACCTGTTCCAAACACAAGTCCTGTGCACACAGACTGGAGGAGGGACGCCATGGCTCTTGAGGACTGGAAGGTGTCGAGGATCTCCACAAACAGGACACCCAGACCCACCAGGAACGACATGACTATGAACATCAGGGAGACCAGACATGCCGCCACCACACACTTCTTTATATTGACAGTCGTCAGACTTCCTTTCCTGAATCTGTAACAGAAATATCCTCAGCTAAACTATTTACATCATATAGTGTGTCCGAGGGTTTATAATCCGGGTAAGAATTGATCTTCAGTAACCCATGTTTGACGTAAGAGGATCGTGTGGTCAGGCCCGCTCATTTGGTTTGACACATATCATCGTATTCGACTTGCGTAGATCAATGCTTATGCAGTTGATCAGTAGATTGTCTGGTCCAGACTCGATTATTTACAGACCGCCGCCATAAAGCTGGAATGTTGCTGAGAGCTATACTCACCAACCCATCGTCGGTTCATGACGTGAAACACGCAAATCAAACGTTGGTAATAACAGCTTTACCCTGCCCTATCCGGACAGCCTCCGTGGTTTATTGGATACAGTGTTTGTCGGAGAGCGAAAAGGGGTTGGTTTGAAGCCCGGCCGCGTAGTATAAAAACACGTATACTTGTTGTTGCTTTGCCTGGTATTCAAGGAGCTCAGAGTCAGTGAGCGAAAAGGGGGTGGCTTGAAGTCACGCAGTATAGTATAAAAAGCAGTTAAACTCTGATATTTGTTGTTGCCTTTCCTGGTGTTCAAGGAGCACTCTGCTCACAGTCAGCGTTATTGTCCAAGTAGAATATCCATGTAAAACTGCGGCATGGTATCTCAGTATGATGTCCATTTCAAACAGGGGCATTACAGGTTCCAGCAGCCACACATGCCCGGCCGTGTAGATGAATGTGTATGTGCAATAAACTAAATTTGACGTCTAACAAGATTACACCTTACCCACCTAGGCCAGTTAATCCCAAATAGCAATACGATGCTGTTTTATCAGTATGTATAACATAGGTACTTAATGACATAAATTCAACATGTAATACTTGAAAAGGGTTTAAGAACATTTAATTTTCCACATTTGGTACTACCCAATATTGATGTGAATGCTATACCTAAGAATTTGACTCTTACCTTTCCCGACACCTTGTTGTCATTTCTTCTGGAGGTTTCGGTGTATAATCTGTTCCCGGTCCCAAAGTGGTGACATTTACCCTGCTGCTGTTTTGTGGACGTCCGCTGGAATCGTCTCGAGGTGACATTCTCGATGGCAATTACACTCTTCAACACTTCTGTTATATACCTTCCACACACAGAATTGCACAAGCAAAGGTAATGGTGACTCATTGCTCATTACAGAGAAGAAATCCATGGTTTTATTCCAGTCATGTGTGCACGTGTGCGACAATACCACCATCCGCGTTGAGCGGAACAAGTGTGTGCTAATATTTGGGTCAGAACCTGAATCAATAGTTCATCTGTTCTGGAATTGTAGAGCAAGTAAGACTTTTTGGCAAAAATTCTCATATTGGGTGGAGTTGAACTGTGTACACACAGGTATTCTATATATTCAACGTGATTTGATCCTTTTAGGGTGTTCACCCACATATCTAGTCTGTCTCACAGTCCCTGAACCATATTATTTTCCCCAATGCTTAGCCCTCCCTGCAATGCTAAAGCCCTTAATGAAGCAAGTCTAGATTTCCTCAGGTTCTCACTTGGACACCTTTTCAATGTAAATGGGTTTATTTGCTACTATCACAATTATATGTATTCAGGGACTAAACGTTAGTCTACCACATATCATACAAACGGTAGTTTGGACTTGATACTACTACTAGCCAACATATATATATATATATTATGTAAGCTGCAAACGATAGTTCCTATGTTGTCGCACTTCAAGAAGGAATTAAAGAATCTTATCTTATAGATAAGTCAGATACTGAAATATATCTAGGTTTAATGAATTCGAAAGCATATGGGCAATGCAGGTAAAACTTGTAAATGATGAGTTAATGTTATGGTAGAGAATGCAAGGGTATGAATGAGAGAGCGAATGATATGTCTTTTCCTAATTATTTTTATTTTATAATACTTTTGTATTATTACTTTTTTCATCTTTCGTTTACTTTGCTTTTTTAATGCGTTTATATTATTACTATTTGTTTTTTTTTATTCATTTATCTGTTTAATTATTTATTTATTTCCCACACACAAAATGTTTTTCAATGCTTTATCAATGCAATTTGAAAAGTACACATATAATGCAATAGATGCGCAGATTAGGAGTATGTATTGAGGTGCATCTGCTAAACAGTTGACATCACAACACCTGCGTATATTATTGAAATAATGTGTTAATTACCAGAACAGATTTACACACATGTGTACACTGGAAACATTCACATCTAAATACCAACATAACGTCACAGTTTATTTGGCGAATAAAGATGTTTCTTTTTAAAAATATATAAAACCACAATGTCATGAGATGCTACAGTAGTATGTGTAAACGATGTCATAAAATACTGCAGTAATATGTTTGAAAGATTTCACAGTAACGGTAATATGTGTATAAAATAATGCAGTAATATGTTACAACAATGTCATGAGATACTACAGATTTCAGTAATGTCATGAGATTCTATGGGAATGTTTCGATGATGTCATATCAGGTAATGCAGAGATCTGTTTTAAGAATATGATGTATGGTTTTACAATAGTGTCACATTGGTGGCGTGATATACATCAGTCAAACATTATGTCATGGGATACTACAGAAACATCAGGCAGACATTATGTCATGGGATACTACAGAAACATATGACTGATGTCATGAAGGGTTAACATTACTTCAGACATGTGATGTTTTACAGAAATGCATTTCACTAATTCTGCAGAAATGTATGCGGATGTCATGTTTGAGTTTCATGTGAGTTAATATTTTGATGTTAAATATGTTACTGTATCATTTCTGTAATAAATACCGATACTCTCAAAAATAAATAAATAAATAAAATAAAATAAAGAAAGGAAAAGATGTGTGCTACTATAATGAATTGTCTTTATTTCCTCCAATAATGCCGGAGAGTACAATGAATTATTACATGAATACAAAATACATGACTATGTACCAATCATATTAGAATGGGAAAGAAAGTTAAGCATATGTATGTATAATACACTGGGGGTGATTGGATGAAATATGAATCATAGGTATATCCAGCTCTGTAGGTTCCACGAACTAATGCTCCTGGCAACAGTGTCAATGAATTGGGCCCACATGTATGTTGTCCACGATGGGGCTCATGCCACCAGATGTCATCAGAACTACTCTCCAGATTAATGTATGTCTCTAGTGGTAGAATATCGAACAATCGTTCATACATGGTATTTCTGTGTCTAAACAGTTCATTGCATTGCAATAACTGGTGCTGCACAATATCATCGTCTCCGCATCACATATAAGACAGAGTCCTCCAGTTCTTCTTGGTCTGATAGTCTGATAGAGAGCCAATGTATCCACAAGTAGGTATCTACAGACCTCACACTGATTACATGAGACAGTTCTTCTTTTTCTGATAGTCTTTCTTGTAGTTGCATGCTGGAAATAAACCGAGTGACTACTGAAGCATGGTTGTGTGTTCGATCACATGTAGTTCAATCTGTTAAAATTTAGTTAAATCTAAAGACAAATGCTACATTTGGCGACCAGACATCTTCGGACCAAATGTCATGGCTGTTGTTGTTTTGATCGGGGATGTTGGCCATTTACCTCAGATGCGAGTGCATTAGCGCCTCGTCAGAAACGATGGTTGCATGCCTTCAAACTTTTCGCGACTGGAAAAGGGCTCGAGAAACTAGAACAGATGGAAGCATTGTTGTTGCACAAAGCAGGTATGCGCGTGTAGGACATGTATTTCACATTACCAGACGTGACCAGACAAGATGATTGCTTCAAGAAGTGTGTTACAGGGTTAAATCAGTATTTCACTCTTCAATCGAATATTCCTTATGAGAGACATGTGTTTCGTAATATGAGATCGTCACACGGTTGCATCAACAAAGTGGATCTAGTGATTTTGGAGATTGAAATTCATAGGATGTGCAAATCAGGGATCAAGTTATTGAGAAGTGTCAATCGAGTTAATGCTTGATTTATAGAGCAAAACCACAACAAAATCACCATGCTTGATTATGCTTGAATAACAACTTTTATTTTATCATGATAAAATAAAAATGTGAATAAAAAATATTTGGCACAAATGAAAAAAGGAAATATCCGAAGATTTCCGAGTGTTGCGAAGTTTTCCGAATGCAGCTCAAAATACCGGTTTTCGATCAGCGTATCGCAATACGTATCGTTTTCATGTCTGAACCGGTAAATACCGGTAAACCGGTTATGTTGCGCAGCCCTAGTTACTTTACATGGACTAGACCAGTATTTCATGTAGTGCATGATTAAGGCGCCTAACACACAGTGGTAGAGGAACATTTAGAACAACTATAGTTCTAAGCCTATAACTCAGGTAGTGATGGTTTGTTGAAAAACACGAATGACCAACATCGTATATCTCTTACAGGGATCGTTGTCAGGTTACACACACACACACACACACGCACGCACGCACGCACGCACGCACGCACGCACGCACACATATATATATATATATATATATATATATAAGAAGAAGTTTCTGAAATAATCACACTACACGGATCTTCTCCACAGAAGAAGATCCGTGTGGTGTGATTATTTCAGAAACTTTTTCTTATCTATGTACTACTGTACGCTCGGTATTCTCATCACTTTCTACATATATAATACCCAGATGGAACAATGCTAAGGCCCCCCATTGCTCACACTGTCTATACTACCAATCATATGTCCACCTGTCCTCCATTACGTCTTCTTCCGCCACTGTCAACTTAAACTCAAGCCTCCAATATAGACTCCCTTTGTTATCATTTTATTTAGGCAAGCAGATAGTGGTAAAGCTGAATTGTAAAACCGTACTTCACAACAATGGCATCATTACAATTTGCTGTTAAAATGTGTCTCCTGTATATAAATAAGCCAGCATCCTCTCCTATCGAAATCCTTGCCCAACAATTACAACGCACTTGCTCATGACACGCTTCCTCCTCGTTCTCCTGCAGTAATAATATTGAAATAGTGTTCAAAGAGGTAAAAAGGAGGAATCATGAAGTGAATGAAACACCAGTAGGCCGTGTATTACCAGATACGGATGTTGTGTGAAAGCTAGTAATGATTTCTATCATCATGTCTGTGCCTCAAGGCAGCCCTTGTGGTCTGCAGCCATGCAAGCTGTAAAACTGGTTCAGGTGGTTTGGCTCGGCTCCCTTGGCACCACCAAGTCCTACCCACATATGTTCAATGCGGTATGTGCCGTTACTTGTAGCTGCCTGGGAACAACTCTGATGGTTTTCTGATGGAATAAGAATATCGGTCCTTTGTGCGAAGGGTATCAGGATTGGTCCCAAAGCAAATTGACCCCGGCGTCTGTCCTATGTAGGTGATGTCACACAACACTATTCCTAAATCACAACCACGTTGTTGTGCTGTGCTATGGTGTTTCAGACCTCGTGGAACTCCCAACTGACATGGACTAACGTGAAAGAGTTTCGTCCCTTACCGTGCAATCACTCAATACGTGTCGATCCTTCCCCAAGGGGGGCTTTGGTTGCAACAGGTCCCCTCCAACCTGTGCTTGTCGTAAGATACAATGAAATGGCTCAGGTAGTCACCCCTCGATGGCCAGCTGTTTGTTAGTGTTTCCTTCCCTGAGGGCAACTGTCCAAACTAATTTATGTTATATACAGTCAGCCACCATATAACGAGAATAATGTTTTATTGAATGCGAACACTATACAGTGAACCAAGTGTTGTTTTTCAGGAATATATAGCCATCTTTTTGGTGCGTTTGGTGGTATATATGAGCATTTGCATTAAAATCATACGGAATTATTAAATGTTGAATCTGAATAATAGCCAGTTTTTTTACTGGGACAACTACAAGTGAGTGAGTTGGGTTTTCCGCCAATGTTTCTAGTATTCCAGCCCTGTTTGAGGTTGGAGATTGAAACAAATTAAGCATGGACGGCAAAGTGTGAGAACTGTGTTCAACAGTATTTGATCACAGGTGGGTGGAGACAGTCAACTGTCAAAACTAATATATGTTATATACAGTCAGCCACCATATAACGAATGCGAACACTATACAGTGAACCAAGTGTTGTTTTTCAGGAATATATAGCCATCTTTTTGGTGCGTTTGGTGGTACATATGAGCTATTGCATTACAATCATACGGAATTATTAAAAGTCGAATCTGAATAATAGCCAGTTTTTTAACTGGGACAACTACAAGTGAGTGAGTTGGGTTTTCCGCCAATGTTTCTAGTATTCCAGCCCTGTTTGAGGCTGGAGATTGAAAATAAATTAAGCATGGACGGCAAAGTGTGAGAACTGTGTTCAACAGTATTTGGTCACAGGTGGGTGGAGACAGTTTCCTTGTTGAGGTGTTGTGAACATCTCTGTCGGACTGCGACTGTGTAGAAAGCGACGCCACAAGCAGCCATGGCAGCCATAGTACTGAACACTACTCCATCGTATGAGTTGGTGATATCCTTCACTGTCCCTGGTAAATAAAATCATTTTGTAGATATTGAGGCGTTAAAGTATATAGATTCTTCAGGATTGGGGAATTTGAAAATATTGAATGTATGGTGAGTTACAAAGCTGATGCTTAATGCTGCTTTAGCACATTAATAACCTGTAATTGCTTCAGCATAGGACTGATAAAGCAAAACTGTGTGGTGAAATGTAATAATATAGACAGCAGAGTTGGCTCATATCAGTCAAACTAGAGAATGTCTATTTCAAGAAGAGGACAAATCTTTACTAAATTACAGTGTTACACTTTCATTTATCAAAGGCTGGCAAAATCCTACATGCATTACCTGCAATAGGGCCTCCTAAGAATGCTCCCAAACCGCAAATCGTTTCACAATAGCCCACAGCTGATGCGTAGCGTTTGGGTCCTGCTATTTCGTACATGAGTGTTGGGTAGGCTACTGAACACGACCCAAAGGGGATGCCGTAACACACGACAGCGGCGACTAGGCTTGGGTATGTGTTTGCCAACACTAGGGGCAACAGACTTCCTGCGAGCACCATGCACATAGTAGCAAACACAGTCACCTGGGACACCTTCACCACAGGTCTCACGAAGAGGTAGAGAAAGCGTCCTCCCAAGCTGGACAGTCCAATAAGGGAAAGAAGATAGGATCCAGTTTGGGCATCAAATCCTTTAGAAATAGTCATGTCCACAAAGAAAAAGTTTATCGATGGCAGAAGACTCATTAGAATAAATAGGCATATTCCTAAAACAATAAACGCAAAGTCTTTAAATAACCCTAAATTCAGGGTTTCCACGAAAGACTCCTTCTTTTGTTTTGTGTCTTTCATTTCAGAAACATTGGTGTCCTGTTTGGATTCTTCAGTATCGGTCATCTGTAAACTAATCGATATTTCACCATTGTGTTCTTCTCTTCTGTTGTTGTCTTTTCCATACTCATCTACAAAAGTCACATTGTCATATGCCACGGAACTGTTCTCCATCTGAGATGGCTCTTGTAAATTAGTGACAACCATGCTATCTTCTCTTATGTCATTGTATACTATGTTGCTTTTTGCCTTGAGTTCCTTGTCCCTCTGGATGTCCTTGCAGAGCACGGTCAGAAGCATTCCAATGGGACACGCTTGGAACATGAGGCCGGCCAGGACGAGGAAGGCGCCCCTCCAGCCGAACACATCGATGAGAGCTGTGTTGAGGAATGGCGAGATGAGGCCTCCAAGTCCGGGACCAATACTGACAATAATGAACACCTGATTCCGTCTTTTGTTGAACATCAGTCCTGTTACTGTGAAGGGGACCACAGTAAACGTGCACAGACCACATCCTGCAAAAGGTCAGAAGGCAAAATGAGTTGGATTTAATGCGGCAGTATTCCGAATTTATCCCAGAGTGTCAGCCCGAAATAAATAATGATGCCGGTCTTTGACGTTTACCGAGTGGCGGATGGATTAAAACAGATGTTATTATATTTACAAAAATGCGACCTGGAAACTGTTTGAAGCTTGTGAAGGAAATCTTAGTCAAGACTTTTTAATACACAAAACACAAAAACCTGGAATAGCTGACATACTCTAAATCTCACCTGTAACTACTCCGACAGTAAAAATGAGTACCGGCAGGGAGGGGGCGAAGGCGCTTCCCACACACCCAATTCCCGCTAACAGACCACCAACAGTGGTCACATGTCCCTCTCCAACTTTCTTGATGACGATTGTGGCAAACATACCTGTAACAGTGATTATCATAATTACCTAAGTGGAAGAAGGATTGAGTGAATCATATTTTATGTTATTTCTGATTTTTGAAAGTGTGGCTTTCCAGCAATGTGAAATTGTTTCTGAACATATTTCATAATGTGACTGGTCCACTACTTTTGATTACTTCACAATTTATTATTTATATTATTTTTTTTATTATTATTCCAGACAGACAGACAGACAGACAGATTTATTTCGTAGAGTGGCCATGAGGCCAATAGTACAGTGACATTTTGACATCATGTTATTATTATTCCATATCTTTACATTTGAAGATATAACTAGAATCGTTTAATTATCAGTGAGTAAATACATCACCAGTTGAATGACACTCAGGGTAATTGGAAAATTTTCACGTCAGTTAGAGCTAACCATTTCGTTTTTACTTTCTTATTTGGTAAAATATCAACATTGCTTATGGTTTGTGATGTTACAGAAAGTATATACGTTCTTATTAACAAACCAATCCAAAATATTTGGCAAATTATATCCTGAGTTACTGTTAACTACACTGTGAGCCTACCTCTATGACTTTGACATCATAGGTTTTGACGTCATATGTTTCGTATCCAATGCTACAGTCATTCCTAAGCAAGTAAATCCATTTGTAAAATCATCCCGATATTTGGCAATATTTTGTTTACCCACTCTATTTGGCTTTTACGATATTTTTACAGCATTACCATAATGTCTTTACCGTGGTCCCAAAATGTCTTTACAACAGTGCCAAAGTGTCCTTACAACATTACCAACATGTCTTTACATCAGTGAGTGAGTGAGTTTAGTTTTACGCCGCACTCAGTAATATTCCAGCTATATGGCGGAGGTCTGTAGATAACAGACAGAGTCAGACAGAGACAGAGTTTATTTGCAGTAAAAGGCCATAGGCCCAAAATAGATTCAAAGGAAATTTCAGTGTAGTCAGGGGCACGATGTGCTTTCATGTGTGTTTATAATAATCCTTTTAACATAAAATAGATACAAGGCAACAGATTTTACTGTGTCTACATTAGTATTCTTGAAAAGATATGCTAAGGAATATACAGTATAAGGCTTTTTAACACATTTTGTAATAAAACCTCTCTCTTAGGTGTGAATAGGATTCACAAATGAACAGTACATGGAATTCATCTTCAATATAAGTAAGACCTTTAGATTTGCATGATATACAAAATCTTTGATTATAATCAGTGTTGTTATAACGCCCAGTTTCTACAGCTATTTTAAAATTACTACACCTAAATTGTGCTAAAACAGCTCTTAAATGTGTAGAAAGGTTAAACGATAAATAACATTCAACATTTAACACTGATTTAAAATACTGATAATAGTTGCATTTGGAAGAATTACTCAGGGAAGAGTACCAGGACTGTTTTAAATTATCTGATAATCTTTGTTTAAATAAGCTTATAAACATCTTTACATCACCAACATCTTGGCTGTAGATAATCGAGTCTGGATCAGACAATCCAGTTATCAACAGCATGAGCATCAATCTGCGCAATTGGGAACCGATGGCATGTGTCAACCAAGCCAGCGAGCCTAACCACCCGATCCCGTTAGTCGCTTCTTACGACAAGCATGGGTTACTGAATGCCAATACCATCACGGGTATGGTAAGAATTAGGTGGTCTTTGGTAACATTTAACATCATTGGAATGACAACATCCTTCGAATGATTACCCACCTGTTCCAAACACAAGTCCTGTGCACACAGACTGGAGGAGGGACGCCATGGCTCTTGAGGACTGGAAGGTGTCGAGGATCTCCACAAACAGGACACCCAGACCCACCAGGAACGACATGACTATGAACATCAGGGAGACCAGACATGCTGCCACTACACACTTCTTTATATTGACAGTCGTCAGACTTCCTTTCCTGAATCTGTAACAGAAATATCCTCAGCTAAACTATTTACATCATATAGTGTGTCCGAGGGTTTATAATCCGGGTAAGAATTGATCTTCAGTAACCCATGTTTGACGTCAGGCCCGCTTATTTGGTTGACACATATCATCGTATTCGACTTGCGTAGATCAATGCTTATGCAGTTGATCAGTAGATTGTCTGGTCCAGACTCGATTGTTTACAGACCGCCGCCATATAGCTATACTCACCCACCCACCCACCGTGAAACACGCAAATCATGCGTTGGTAATAACAGCTTTATCCTGCACTATCCGGACAGCCTCCGTGGTTTACTGGATACAGTGTTTGTCGGAGAGCGAAAAGTGGGCGGTTTGAAGCCCGGCCGTTGCCTTGCCTGGTATTCAAGGTGCTCAGAGTCAGTGAGCGAAAAGGGGTGTCTTGAAGTCACGCAGTAAAGTGTAAAAAGCAGTAAACTCTGATATTTGTTGTTGCCTTTCCTGGTGTTCAAGGAGCACCTCTGCTCACAGTCAGCGTTATTGTCAGTGTAGAATATCCATGTAAAACTGCGGCATGGTATCTCAACATGATGTTCATTTCAAACAGGGGCATTACAGGTTCCAGCAGCCACACAAGCCCGATCGTGTAGATGAATATGTATGTGCAATAAACTAAATTTGACGTCTAACAAGATTACACCTTACCCACCTAGGCCAGTTAACAAATAGCAATACGATGCTGTTTTATCAGTATGTGAGGTGGGGTGAGGTGAAATTGGGTTTAACGTCGTGCTTGAGAATATTTCGCTCATATGACGACGTGCATGCGTGTGTATGTGTATGTACGGCTGCCTGTACTAGCCCAGGCTTAAGCTGGTTTTATAATGCTAGCCCACTGTGATATCATGCCGCAGTGAAGCATGAATATCCCACTCAGACACATTATACTGACTCCGAGCCGACCAGTCCTTGTTGTACCCATTAATGCCGAGCGCCAGGCAGGGACCAACAAGTACCATATTTTAACGCCTTTTGGTATGACGCGGTCGGGGATCGAACCCGCGGACGCTCTAACCACTACACCACGGAGGCGGTCTTTATCAGTATGTGTAGCATAGGTACTTAATGATATAAATTCAACATGTAATACTTGAAAAGGGTTTAAGAACATTTAAGTTTCCACATTGGGTACTACCCAATATTGATGTGAATGCTATACCTAAGAACTTGACTCTTACCTTTCCCTACACCTTGTTGTCATTTCCTCTGGAGGTTTCGGTGTATAATCTGTTCCCGGTCCCAAAGTGGTGACATTTACGCTGCTGCTGTTTTGTGGACGTCCGCCGGAATCGTTTCTAGGTGACATTCTCGATGACAACTACACTCTCCAACACGTCTGTTCTATACCTTCCACACACAGAATTGCACAAGCAAAGGTAATGGTGACTCATTGCTCATTACAGAGAAGACATCCATGGTTTTATTCTAGTCATGTGTGCACGTGATCGACAATACCACCATCCGCGTTGAGCGGAACAAGTGTGTGCTAATATTTGGGTCAGAACCTGAATCAATAGTTCATCTGTTCTGGAATTGTAGAGCAAGTAAGACTTTTTGGCAAAAATTCTCACATTGGGTGGAGTTGAACTGTGTACACACAGGTATTCTATATATTCAACGTGATTTGATCCTTTTTGGGTGTTCACCCACATATCATACAGACGGTAGTTGGGGACTTGATTACTACTACTATCCAAACATTATATTTATATATATTATGTAAGCTGCAAACGATAGTTCCTATGTTGTCGCACTTCAAGAAGGAATTAAAGAATCTTATCTTATAGATAAGTCAGATACTGAAATAAATCTAGGTTTAATGAATTCGAAAGCATATGGGCAATGCAGGTAAAACTTGTAAATGATGAGTTAATGTTATGGTAGAGAATGCAAGGGTATGAATGAGAGAGCGAATGATATGTCTTTTCCTAATTATTTTTATTTTATAATACTTTTGTATTATTACTTTTTTCATCTTTCTTTTACTTTGCTTTTTTAATGCGTTAACATTATTACTATTTGTTTTTATTTTATTCATTTATCTGTTTAATTATTTATTTATTTCCCACACACAAAATGTTTATCAATGCAATTTGAAAAGTACACATATAATGCAATAGATGCGCAGATTAGGAGTATGTATTAATTTTTTAGGTGCATCTGCTAAACAGTTGACCATCACAACACCAGCGTATATTATTGAAATAATGTGTTAATTACCAGAACAGATTTACACACATGTGTACACTGGAAACATCTAAATACCAACATAACGTCACAGTTTATTTGGCGAATAAAGATGTTTCTTTTTAAAAATATATAAAAAAACAATGTCATGAGATGCTACAGTAGTATGTGTAAACGATGTCATAAAATACTGCAGTAATATGTTTGAACGATTTCACAGTTACAGTAATATGTGTATAAACGATCTCATAAAATAATGCAGTAATATGTTACAACAATGTCATGAGACACTACAGATTTCAGTAATGTCATGAGATTCTATGGGAATGTTTCGATGATGTCATATCAGGTAATGCAGAGATCAGTTTTAATAATATGATGTAAGGTTTGACAATAGTGTCACAGTGGTGGCAGGATATACATCAGTCAAACATTATGTCATGGGATACTACAGAAAGATCACGCAGACATTGTCATGGGATACTACAGAAACATCAGGCAGACATTATGTCATGGGATACTACAGAAACATCAGGCAGACATTATGTCATGGGATACTACAGAAACATCAGGCAGACATTATGTCATGGGATACTACAGAAACATCAGGCAGACATTATGTCATGGGATACTACAGAAACATCAGGCAGACATTATGTCATGGGATACTACAGAAACATCAGGCAGACATTATGTCATGGGATACTACAGAAACATCAGGCAGACATTATGTCATGGGATACTACAGAAACATCAGGCAGACATTATGTCATGGGATACTACAGAAACATCAGGCAGACATTATGTCATGGGATACTACAGAAACATCAGGCAGACATTATGTCATGGGATACTACAGAAACATATGACTGATGTCATGAAGGGTTAACATTACTCCAGACATGTGATGTTTTACAGAAATGCATTTCACTAATTCTGCAGAAATGTATGCGGATGCATTGTTTGAGTTTCATGTGAGTCAATATTTTGATGTTAAATATGTTACTGTAACATTTGTGTAATAAATACCGATACTGTCAAAAATAAATAAATAAAATAAAATAAAGAAAGAAAAAGATGTGTGCTACTATAATGAATTGTGTTTGTTTCCTCCAATAATGCCGGAGAGTACAATGAATTATTACATGAATACAAAATACATGATTATGTACCAATCATATTAGAATGGGAAAGAAAGTTAAGCATATGTATGTATAATACACTGGGGGTGATTGGATGAAATATGAATCATAGGTAGATCCAGCTCTGTAGGTTCCACGAACTAATGCTCCTGGCAACAGTGTCAATGAATTGGGCCCACATGTGGATGTCCATGTTGTCCACGATGGGGTTAATGCCACCACGTAGAGTGATAACTCTGATGTCATCAGAGCTTCTCTCCAGATTAATGTATGTCTCTAGTGGTAGAATATCGAACAATCGTCAATACATGGTATTTCTGTGTCTAAACAGTTCATTGCATTGCAATAACTGGTGCTGCTGCACAATATCATCGTCTCCTCATCACATATAAGACAGAGTCCTCCAGTTATTCTTGGTCTGATAGTCTGATACAGAGCCAATGTATCCACAAGTAGGTATCTACAGACCTCACACTGATTACACGAGACAGTTCTTCTTTTTCTGATAGTCTGAAAAAGGGCTTGTAGTATTAACGGTTCTACACAATGTTGCAATGATTACTCCCTGGCGAGTACCGACTACTTCCTGTATGAGTTGCATGCTGGAAATAAACCGAGTGACTACTGAAGCATGGTTGTGTGTTCGATCACATAAAGTTCAATCTGTAAAAATTTAGTTAAATCTAAAGACAAATGCTACATTTGGCGACCAGACATCTTCGGACAGAATGTCATGGCTGCTGTTTCGATCGGGGATGTTGGCCATTTACCTCAGATGCGAGTGGATTAGCGCCTCGTCAGAAACGATGGATGCGTGTCTTCAAACTTTTCGCGACTGGAAAAGGGCTTGAGAAACTAGAACAGATGGAAGCATTGTTGTTGCACAAAGCAGGTATGCGCGTGTAGGACATGTATTTCACATTACCAGACGTGACCAGACAAGATGATTGCTTCAAGAAGTGTGTTACAGGGTTAAATCAGTATTTCACTCTTCAATCGAATATTCCTTATGAGAGACATATGTTTCGTAATATGAGATCGTCACACGGTTACATCAACAAAGTGGATCTTGTGATTTTGGAGATTGAAATTCATAGGATGTGCAAATCAGGGATCAAGTTATTGAGAAGTGTCACTCAAATGAACTTTGGCGGAAGTTTCTAGAAAAAGGGACAGCGCTTAACTTGAAGAAAGTTAGAGATATGGCGAGGATATCTGAGAATACAAAAAGGCTTGAATACGGAAGTTAACAGATTATCAGTCAAGGGGAAATTAAAACAGATCAGGCACAGAGGAGTTACCCGAACATCAGATGTTATTGTTGTGGATGTGAAGGACTCAAATTGCCCTGCAAGAGGAAGAAAAGGCAGAAAGCGTAAGGTGAGAGAGATTTTTGAGAGATGATGCAAAACTATATCAAGAGATGATCACAGAATAAATAACCACAGTAACAGAAGAAAGTGAGAAAGACTTATCATTCTGTGTTTCTAGTGATTCAGAAGATTATGAAGGGAGATAACTGTAGTTGCTGGTGGAGTGAAACTGAAGATGCTCACTGACTCAGGTACAGCTTGTAATATCACGGACAGAAATACATGGGAGCAGTTGAAAGGTAGTGGGATAAAGTCTACTCATCAAAGAAAGAAACCAAACATTTATCCTACAAAATCTCTACAAGTGACAGGAACATTACATGTGCAGTGACTTATTGTGGAAGGGACTTAGAACAAGTCGAGTTTACAGTGATGGAAGGAAGGGGAACTTTGCTGGGAAGAGGGACAGCTATACACCAAGGTGCATTGAAGTTGGGACCAAATATGAACGCTGTCATCACGTCCGACACAACAGACAAGATCAAGACAGATTACAAAGATTGCTTTCAATGATTTGGCAAGCTGAACAACTTTCAACTTAACATTCCAGTGACGCAGATGCTCAACATGTTGCACAGCCTTTGTGACGTATTCAGTGACAGATGAAGCAAGAAACTGAATGAATTATAAGAGTTGGACATTATGAAAAAGTTTGAAGGATCAAGTTCTTGGTTATCACCTGTTGCCATCGTGCCGAAAGGTGAAAATGACATTGGACTGTGTGTTGACATGATATTGGCAAACGAATTTGTGAGAAGAGCCAGACGCCCGATTCCAACTATCGACGAAGTTCGACAAGATTTCAACCAGAGTGAAACCTTCACCAAGCTTGACATCAAGTGGGCTACCATCAAATAGAATTGTCAGAAGATGCAAGAAACATTACAACGTCATCTCTCACAAGGGACCGTATCGTTACAAATGTTTAATGTTTGGCATATCCTGTGCACCTGAAATGTACCAAAAAGTCTAACAGCAACTATTACAGAACTGTGACGGAGCACACAACATACTTGACGACATCATCGTGCATGCAGCAACAGAATGATGATGAACATGACAAACGACTGAGACAAGTATTGGATGTAATACGAGACCGAGGGATGACACTGAATACAGACAAGTGTATATTCAAGATGAAGAAGCTTGTGTTCAAGAGACATGTACTGTCAGATCAACGAGCAGGACCTACAGAGACGAAGACAAAAGCAGTACAGGAGGCACCTGAAAATGCGAGTGAAGTGAGAAGTTTTCTAGGACCAGTAAACTTCACGGCGAGATACATCGAGAATCTTGCAACAGTTTCAGAACCACTATGGACACGAACCAGATGAACCATCTGTATGGGGACCTGACCAGGAGGAGGCCTTTCAATAATTGAAGGACAGACTACGAAGTGCCGAGACTGTGGCATATTTAGACAAGCAAGCGAAAAAACAAGTGATCGCAGATGCGAGTCCTGTCGGTCTAGGAGCAGTTCCAACACAGTTGCAAGGAGACGAGTTCCGTATCATCTCGATCGCAAGCAGACGTTTGACAGATGTCAAACGGTCCATGTATCCACAAGTTGTACCCCAATGACATTGGAGTCATAATTCGGTATAAATTAGTTGGACATAGATTCTATATAAGATCTGAGGTTAAATGTGTTTATTCCTTTTACTCACCAATATACAATCTATAAAACAAGAGCCTGTAATTGGTCACGTCTAGGCTAGAAAATCCCATGATTGATGGTATCCACGCCGACGGGGTGCAATAACGTCGACCAATTCGCCAACCGTAACCACCCGATCGACGTGGTCGCCTCCTTTGACCAGCGTTGTCCACTGAGCTTCTTCACGGGGCGAAAATCAATGTCATAATTTCACTTTCGAGATGTGACAAAGAACACGCGACATTGGAACTCAAAGGCAATGCTTTCCTGTTAAAATATATCTCATCGGGGACTTCGCAAGAGTTGCAGTCAGTATGTTGTTTTTTAAATTGAGATGAAGTATATTATGATAATGGAAGAAGCATAACAAACATACAAAAAACTTTAGATATGACATAACTCATACAAATATTGCTACATAAGTTAAAGTTAACAGGGATGTGTAAATCATTACGATGGAGAGGTTGTAAATGTGACAAGTTGTGATGTGTAAATGTGTACGGAGTTGAAAATGTGTAAGAGGCCCAGTTGTGAATGTGTATGAGAGTTGTGAATGTGTATCTTGTATAGAGTATAAGTTGTGAAATTGGGATGTAGAGTATATGAGAGTTGTAAATGTGTATGAGTGAGTTGTATGAGAAAAATGTGTATGAGAGTGTGAAAATGTGTATATTAATATGTGAGAATGTGTATTGAAAATGTGTATGAGAGTTGAAAATGTGTATGAGAGTTGAAAAATGTGTATGAGAGTGAAAATGTGTATGAGAGTTGTGAATGTATATGAGAGTTGAAAATGTGTATGAGAGTTGAAAATGTGTATGAGAATTGAAAATGTGTATGAGAGTTGAAAAATATGAGAGTGTATAAAATGTGAGAGTTGAAAATGTGTGGGAGTTATGAATGTGTATGAGAGTTGAAAATGTGTATGAGAGTTGAAAATGTGTATGAGAGTTGAAAATGTATATGAGATAAATGTATGAGAGTTGAAAATGAGAGTTGTATGAGAGTTGAAAATGTGTATGAGAGAGTTGAAAATGTGTATGAGAGTTGAAAATGTGTATGAGAATTGAAAATGTGTATGAGAGTTGAAAAATGTGTATGAGAGTTGAAAATGTGTATGAGAGTTGTATGAAAATGTGTATGAGAGTTGAAAATGTGTATGAGAATTGAAAATGTGTATGAGAGTTGAAAATGTGTATGAGAGTTGAAAATGTGTATGAGAGTTGAAAATGTGTATGAGAGTTGAAAATGTGTATGAGAGTTGAAAATGTGTATGAGAGTTGAAAATGTGTATGAGAGTTGTATGAAAATGTGTATGAGAGTTGAAAATGTGTATGAGAAATTGAAAATGTGTATGAGAGTTGAAAATGTGTATGAGAGTTGAAAATGTGTATGAGAGAGTTGTGAATGTGTATGAGAGTTAAAGGAGTTGTATGAGAGTTGAAATGTGTATGAGAGTTGAAAAAGTGTATGAGAGTTGAAAATGTGTATGAGAGTTGAAAATGTGTATGAGAGTTGAGTTGAAAATGTGTATGAGAGTTGAAAATGTGTATGAGAGTTGAAAATGTATGAGGGAGTTGAAAATGTGTATGAGAGTTGAAAATGTGTATGAGAGTTGAAAAGTGTATGAGAGTTGAAAATGTGTATGAGAGTTGAAAATGTATGTATGAGAGTTGAAAATGTGTATGAGAGTTGAAAATGTGAAAATGGGAGTTGTGAATGAGAATTGAGAAATGTGTATGAGAGTTGAAAATGTGTATGAGAGTTGAAAATGTGTATGAGAGTTGAAAATGTGTATGAGAAATTGAAAATGTGTATGAGAGTTGAAAAAGGAAAGGAATGGAATGGAAATGGAATGGAATGGAATGGAATGGAATGGAATGGAATGGAATGGAATGGAGGAAAGGAATGGATGGAAATGGAATGGAATGGGATGGAATGGAATGGAATGGATGGAATGGAATGAAAATGGAATGGAATGGAATGGAATGGAATGGAATGGAATGGAATGGAATGGAATGGAATGGAATGGAATGGAATGGAAATGGAATGGAATGGATGGAATGGAATGGAATGGAATGGAATGGAATGGAAATGGAATGGAATGGAATGGAATGGAATGGAATGGAATGGAATGGAATGGAATGGAATGGAAGGAAGGAATGGAATGGAATGGAAATGGAATGGAAATGGAATGGAATGGAAGGAATGGAATGGAATGGAATGGAATGGAATGGAATGGAATGGATGGAATGGAATGGAATGGAATGGAATGGAATGGAATGGAATGGAATGGAAATGGAATGGAAGGAATGGAATGGAATGGAATGGAATGGAATGGAATGGAATGGAATGGAATGGAAGGAATGGAATGATGGAATGGAAAATGGATATGAGAGTTGAAAATGTGTATGAGAGTTGAAAATGTGTATGAGAGTTGAAAATGTGTATGGTTGAGTTGTATATGAGAGTTGAAAATGTGTATGAGAGTTGAAAATGTGTATGAGAGTTGAAAAATGTGTATGGAGAGTTGAAAATGTGTATGAGAGTTGAAAATGTGTATGAGAGAGTTGAAAATGTGTATGAGAGTTGAAAATGTGTATGAGAGTTGAAAATGTGTATGAGAGTTGAAAATGTGTATGAGAGTTGAAAAATGTGTATGAGAGTTGAAAATGTGTATGGGAGTTGTAAATGTGTATGAGAGTTGAAAATGTGTATGGAAGTTGTATATAAATGTGTATGAGAGTTGAAAATGTGTATGAGAATTGAAAATGTGTATGAGAATTGTGAAAAATGTGTATGAGAATTGAAAATGTGTATGAGAGTTGAAATGTGTATGAGAATTGAAAATGTGTATGAGTATGTTGAAAATGTGTATGAGAGAGTTGAATTGAAAATGTGTATGAGAATTGAAAAAAATGTGTATAGAGAGTTGAAAATGTGTATGAGAGTTGTATATGTATGAGAGTTGAAAATGTGTATGAGAGTTGAAAATGTGTATGAGAGTTGAAAATGTGTATGAGAGTTGTATATTAATGTGTATGAGAGTTGAAAATGTGTATGAAAATTGAAAATGTGTATGAGAGTTGAAAATGTGTATGAGAGTTGAAAATGTGTATGAGAGTTGAAAATGTGTATGAGAGTTGAAAATGTGTATGAGAGTTGAAAATGTGTATGAGAGTTGAAAATGTGTATGAGAGTTGAAAATGTGTATGAGAGTTGAAAATGTGTATGAGAGTTGTAAATGTGTATGAGAGTTGTAAATGAGTATGAGAGTTGAAAATGTGTAGGAGAGTTGTTAATGTGTATGGCTCGTCACGCCGAAGACGCGGGTTCCAATCCCCACATGGGTACAATTTGTGAAGCCCATTTCTGTTGTCCCCCGCCGTGATGTTGCTGGAATATTGCTAAAAGCGGCGTAAAACCACATTCAGTCAGTCAGTGTTAATGTGTAGGAGAGTTGTAAAGTGTATGAGGTTATTACCAAATGTCGAATTTGAAACATAGCTAGTTTGATACTGGGGCAACTAGAAGTGAGTGAGTTGGGTTTTACGCCACTGGTTGTAATGTTCCAGCAATAATACGTGAGTGAATGAGTTAGTTTTATGCCACACTCAGCAATACTCCAGCTATATGGCGGCGATCTTGTAAATAATCGAGTATGGACCAGACAATCTAGTGATCAACGGCATGAGCATCGACCTACGCAACTGGGATACGATGACGTATGTCAACCAAGTCAGACCACCCGATCCCGTTAGTCACCTCTTACGACAAGCATGGATTACTGAAAATCAATTCTTACCCGGATCTTCTTGGCTTAGCAATATTACAACTGGGGGCACCAGAGAGGTTACACTGAGTAACCATGTGGAAAATCTAATCGGATTTTCGGTGCGACTAGTGACGACTTAATCAATAGACTGACAAAGGTTGATTAGCTGATTTTTCTCAGCTATTTATGTACTATTAATTTCCAAACGATTTAAAAACTGGCACAAAGTGTTTAAAACTACACAAAATACACACAATTAGGGAACAAGATTTCTTATTTATTGAATTTATTTTCACCCACCCACTCTCATGCTGTTTGAGGTTAGAGAAGGAAAACACATTAAGCATGGACGTCGAGATGTGTACAGCAATATTTGGTCACAGGTGGGTGGAGACAGTTTCCTTGTTGAGGTGTTGTGAACATCTCTGTCGGACTGCGACTGTGTAGAAAGCGACGCCACAAGCAGCCATGGCAGCCATAGTACTGAACACAACTCCATCGTATGAGTTGGTGACATCCTTCACTGTCCCTGGTAAATAAAACCATTTCGTAGATATTATAGCATATAGTTTCTTCAGAATTAAGGAATTTGAAATATTGAATGTATGGTGAGTCACAAAGCTGATGCTTAATACTGCTTTAGCACATTAACAAAATGTAATTACTTCGGCAAAGAAGGGATCATGCAAAACTGTGTGGTGAAATGTATGAAGACACTAGAATTGGCTGATACCAGTCAAACTAGGGAAAGTCTGTTTCAAGAAAAGGGCAAATCTTTACTAAATTATAGTGCTACAATTTCATTTATCAAATCACACGCTGACTAAATCCTACATGCATTACCTGCAATAGGGCCTCCTAAGAATGCTCCCAAACCGCAAATCGTTTCACAATAGCCCACAGCTGATGCGTAGCGTTTGGGTCCTGCTATTTCGTACATGAGTGAGGGGTAGGCTACTGAACACGATCCCAGGGGGATGCCGTAACACACGACAGCGGCGACTAGGCTGGGGTATGTGTTTGCCAACACTAGGGGCAACAGACTTCCTGCGAGCACCATGCACATAGTAGCAAACACAGTCACCTGGGACACCTTCACCACAGGTCTCACGAAGAGGTAGAGAAAGCGCCCTCCCAAGCTGGACAGTCCAATAAGGGAAAGAAGATAGGATCCAAGTTTGGCATCAAATCCTTTAGAAATAGTCATGTCCACAAAGAAAAAGTTTATCGATGGCAGAAGACTCATTAGAATAAATAGGCATATTCCTAAAACAATAAACGCAAGGTCTTTAAATAAACCTAAATTCAGGGTTTCCACGAAAGACTTCTTCTTTTGTTTTGTGTCTTCCATTTCAGAAACATTGGTGTCCTGTTTGGATTCTTCAGTATCGGCCATCTGTAAACTACTCGTTATTTCACCATTGTGTTCTTCTCTTCTGTTGTTGTCTTTTCCAAACTCATCTACAAAAGTGACATTGTCATATGCCACTGAACTGTTCTCCATCTGAGGTGGTTCTTGTAAATTAGTGACAACCATGCTATCTTCTCTTATATCATTGTATACTATGTTGCTTTTTGCCTTGAGTTCCTTGTCCCTCTGGATGTCCTTGCTGAGCACGGTCAGAAGCATTCCAATGGGACACGCTTGGAACATGAGGCCGGCCAGGACGAGGAAGGCGCCCCTCCAGCCGAACACATCGATGAGAGCTGTGTTGAGGAATGGCGAGATGAGGCCGCCAAATCCGGGACCAATACTGACAATAATGAACACCTGATTCCGTCTTTTGTTGAACATCAGTCCTGTTACTGTGTAGGGGACCACAGTAAACGTGCACAGACCACATCCTGCAAAAGGTCAGAAGGCAAATGAGTTGGGTTTAATGCGGCTTTGAACAGTATTCCAAATATATCCCAGCGAGACTGTCCGAAGTGAGGTAGGTTTTGTGAGATCAATGACCAACAATCCCATATAGAAACGTCGTTGAGGCGAACCGGGATTCGAGCTCACGATGGTTGATTCAAAGGGGCACAATTTTGGCGTTGGACGACTAGGTCACGACACCTAAAACAGAGTGAACTTTAAACTGTCTGAGGCTTATGAAGAATTTTTTACCCAAAAGAAGTTTACCCAAATAACTCACACACCTCTTAATCATCTCGAGAAAGCAAAACGAATATTTCTTAAGATTTCAGCTTCAGTAAGTTATGATCTGAATATATAATTGTATACATGCATATTCTTTCAGATATGTTCATGTCCAGACATTGCAAATTGCTGCATAAAGGGTGTGTTATTGTGATATTCGGACGTAGAGAACATAACAAATAATAGTATCAAGATCGCGTTGGTACACAGAATCCGGGCAATGTTTTGGCATAAACCATGAAGTATCTTCCTAGACTGACCAGAATGTCTTTCAGCCTAAATCAAAACCCAGACTAAACCCTTGCCGTTAAAAGCAAGCTTTTCTTGGCTTAATTGTAGAACACGAATCGTGGATCTTGTGATGAAATACTCTCCAACTCACCTGTAACTACTCCTACAGTAAAGATGAGTACCGGCAGGGAGGGGGCGAAGGCGCTTCCCACACACCCAATTCCCCGCTAACAGACCACCAACAGTGGTCACATGTCCCTCTCCAACTTTTTTGATGACGATTGTGGCAAACATACCTGTAACAGTGATTATCATTATTAACTTAGAATCATATTTTATGTTATTTCTGAAGTATGGCTTTCCAGCAATGTTAATTTGTTTATGAAAACATTTCATAATGTGACTTTGATTAATTCACAATTTCCATAATGCCAAGAGAAGTTGTCAGACGTTAAAAAAAAATTACATTTAAAGATAACACTTGAATTATATCAGTAATATGAATACGACATAAGTTAAATGACACTCTGGGGAATTGGGAAATACGATTTACACGTGATTTAGATTTGTGCCTGGAGTGGCCTTTCCCACAGTGGCCCCTGAGTTTTAAAGCTTTCATTCTTTTCATATTCATCCCTGAGTGGCCCCTGAACACTGCTTCCACGGACACTGTTAAGTTGTGAGGTAAAATCAAAGAGGAAGCCATCAGCAACAGGCACTTATGACGTCAAGTCACGTGATACCCCCTCTGCTCATTAACTGTCGGGTGCTTCCGTAATAGGCGGAAATACGAGTACGTTTTTGTGTTTTTATTGCTATTTTACAAACTTTTTGTTCAATTTTAATCACGGAATGTGACTTTTAGAATATCCTTTACAATATATCAAAAGTTTTGTTTTCGTTCGTATTCTCCTTTAAGCATCATCAGTCACCTTCTACACACAGTAGAAGATTAACTCTTTGTTTTTACAACAGTGAACAGCTTCTAAACGAGTTGTCCTCGTGTGGACCCTGAATTTGGTTATTACGTAATACACAGAGATGCCACTCTGGGAACACAGCGTCAGTTAGGGCTATCTATTTCGCCTTTACTTTCTTATGTGGTAAGATTTCAAAAATTGCTTATGATTTAGGATGATACAGAAAGGATACAGTTTATATTATGGATATTTGTTTAGGTTCTTATGAACAAAAAAATTCGAAATATTTGGCAAAATATATCCTGAGTGACAGTTAGCTACACTGTGATCCAACGTCTATGACTTTGACGTCATAGATTTGGGCGCCATATGTTCCGTATGCACTGTTATTCCAAAGCATGTAAATCCATTTGATATAACATGAGATCATGCCGATATTTAACAATGTTTTGTTTACCCGCTCTATTTTGTTTTGCAAAATGTCTTTACAGCATTGACGAAATGTCTTTACAACAGTGCCAACATGTCTTTACAGCATTACCAAAAAGCCTTTACAATAGTGTCAAAATGTCTTTACAACATTGCCAAAATATCTTTAAAACAGTGCCAAGTGTCTTTACAGGCTTTACCAAGTTTAAATAGGTAACACCGAAAATCCTGTTGGACCTGACAGAATTAAGTGCTCTTTGGTAGTATTTGGTATTATTGGAATAACAACATCCATTGAATAATTTCCTACCTGTTCCAAACACAAGTCCTGTGCACACAGACTGGAGGAGGGACGCCATGGCTCTTGAGGACTGGAAGGTGTCGAGGATCTCCACAAACAGGACGCCCAGACCCACCAGGAACGTCATCACTATGAACATCATGGAGACCAGACATGCTGCCACCACACACTTCTTTATATTGACAGTTGTCAAGCTTCCTTTCCTGAATCTGTAACAAAATACCCCATCTAAACTATTTACATCATATAGTGTGTCCGAGGGTCTATAATCCGGGTAAGAATTGATCTTCAGTAACCCATGCTTGACGTAAGAGGCGACTAACGAGATTGGATGGTCAGGCCCGCATATTTGGTTGACACATGTCATCGTATTCGACTTGCGTAGATCAATGCTTATGCAGTTAATCACTAGATTGTCTGGTCCAGACTCAATTATTTACAGACCGCCGCCATATAGCTGGAATGTTGCTGAGTGCTATACTCACCCACCCACCGAGGGTTTATGACGTGAAACACGCAAATCATGCGTTGGTAATAACGGCTTTATCCTGCACTATCCGGACAGCCTCCGTGGTCTGCTGGATACAGCGTTTGTCGGAGAGCGAAAAGGGGGTGGTTTGAAGCCCTGCCGCGTAGTATAAAATAAGTTGAACACTTATACTTATTGTTGCCTTGCCTGGTGTTCAAGGAGCTCAGAGTCAGTGTTATTGTCAGAGGGACAGTGGGGTAGCCTAGTGGTTAAAGCGTTGGCTCGTCACGCCGAAGACCCGGGTTCCAATCCCTACATGGATACAATGTGTGAAGCCCATTTCTGGTGTCCCCCGCCATGATGTTGCTGGAATATTGCTAAAAGCGGCGTAAAACCAAACTCAGTCAGTCAGTCAGTCAGTCAGTTATTGTCAGAGTAAAATATCCATATAAAACTGCGGCATGGTATCTCAACATGATGTCCATTGTAAACAGCGGCATTTCATGTTCCAGTATCCATACAAGCACCACCGTGTACATCGATATGTAATCCCAAATAGCAATGCGATGCTGTTTTATCAGGTACTTAATGATATACATTCAACATGTACTATTCGAAAAAAGTTAAAGAACACTTAAATTTTCCACATGCCTGTTTGGTACTACCCAATATTGAGGTGAATGTTATGCCCAAGAACTTCACTCTTACCGTTCCTGAGACCTTGCTGTCATTTCTTCTGGAGGTTTCGGTGTATAATCTGTTCCCGGTCCCAAAGTGGTGACATTTACGCTGCTGCTGTGTTGTGGACGTTCGCCGGAATCGTCTCGAGGTGACATTCTCGATGGCAACTACACTCTCCAACACTTCTGTTATATACCATCCGCACACAGAATTGCATCAGCCAAGATAAAGATGACTCATTGCTCATTACAGAGAAGACATCCATGGTTATATTCCAGTCATGTGTGCACGTGATCGACAATACCACCATCAGCATCAAGTGGAACAGATGTGCCACTCCCATGTATAGTCTAAGGCGGTAAGGTTCTGAAGAGTAATACAAATTTAAGTCTTCCTTCATATTAGAGTCTTAATAAAGAGCTTAGACAGATCTGGGACTGAGACAGTTCCTCTTGGTCTGATAGTCGCACAGAAGGCCTATGTATCCCCAGGTCGGTGCTTCCTGAAGTCAAACAGATTACATGAGACAGATCCTTCTTTGTCCGCTTATGTATGCTACAGTTCTTCTCGGTCTAATAGTCTGAAAAAGGGCCTATGTATCCTCAAGTAAGTACTAGTACCTACAGACCTCAGACTGATTACATGAGACAGTTCCACTTTGTCTGATAGTCTGATAGAGGGCCCATGTATCCTCAAGTAAGTACTTACAGACCTCAGACTGATTACATGAGACAGTTCCTCTTGGTCTGATAGTCTCATAGAGGGCCCATGCAACCTAAAGTGGATACCTACTGACATAATTAAGTTAAATTAGTTGGAAAAAGATTTTATATTAGAAGTTAAAATGTGTTTATTTGTTTAACTGCGCACTCTATATACAATCTATAAAACAGGAGCCTGGGCCAGAACATCTCATGATTGATGGTATTAACGCCAACGAGGTACAATAGATATTCGCCAGCCCTAACCACCGGACTGACATGGCTCCCTCCTTTGACCAATGTTGCCCTCCCAGGTTCTTCACTGGACGAAAATCAGTTCTCTGATTTCAGTTGAGATGAAATAGTTTATGACAATGGAAAAATCATAACAAAACGTACAAAAGACTTTAGTTGTGACATAACTCATACAAATATTGATGGATAAATACAATATGTTAAATGTAATATGTCTATGCAGATAATAACAAAATAAACTGCTAAGTCAGCAGTTTATCATCAATTTGGATGAACAGGTTGTACGTGACAACTTGGATGTGACGGACCTCAAGAGGCCCAGGTCACATGGCTAGCGATCTACTAACCTAGATCGTCACGATATGGCTGAAATATTGCCGATGTGACGTTAAATAATAACTCACTCACTCAATAACCTAGAGTATAGTTGTGAAGCAGGTATGTGTAAATGTGTGTGGTGTTACGCTGCTTTCAACATTATTGCACCAATATTCCGGCGAGAAAAAACACAAAATGACTTTACACAGATAATTGAAAGAATCTTCAGTGCCTTTAAAACAGAGAAATCAATGAAGGTATACCAAGATTTTCTTCTTTTGATAGAAAATTGAAAGAATTTTGACTATGCCATTTAACCATCACTCGTAATTTCCAACAGTTCGTTAAACATCTGTTGATAGGTAATGTAACTCATATTGATTCAATGAAGAAAAAGATAAGGCATGAACTTGTAACCAGGTTTGAAACGAAAATGGTTCTTTTGCCGTTCAGTTTAACTAAATAAATAAAATGACGTAAGGATGAAGTACGGTTTATTACATGTACTGTGGATCATGGTTTTGATAATGTATCGCATTCCAAGCAAATACGTTTCTACCCAAAGTCTTTACTATATCCAGGGTATAGAAGACCCAAACCATGATTCATTCCTAACAAATAGTCCTGTTCAAGGTTTCTTCTTCCGTCCAGGTAGATGTAGGATACACAGGGGTGTATTGTCACTGTATGATATGTAAGTCTGTTCCTTCCCAGAACGGAAATTACACACAGCTATCGTCACAGTTCGGTCGTCGGTCTGTTGGGGTCGTCAGCAAAACGGACAGTTAGATCGACAGCCCTGGACTTGGACCTTGTCACTGCTGCTGAGATAAAGAGTGGCACGGTGGCGAGGACGAGAGCCCCGATTGCTCCACACTCCAGGTAGAAGGCCCACCCCAGGGACGTGGAGACACTCCAGTTCTTCACGGCGTAGATGAGGACGCCGACTCCAATCTGGATAACTGGGAACACAACAGTTCTTTTAAGAAGATACATAGTTAATGCAAAAGAAAAATTAATAGTCTTGAATGTCACCATAAACAGATGCCATGTGGCTTGAAGAGCAATATAGTGACCATAACAGATGTTCGCCAAAAGGGTAAAGCCGCATTCTCTAAAATCATGGCTTGAGTTGAGAGACTGAGGCATGATTTACAGTACCGTCAGCAATACTTGAGGTTACATCACTGCGCCTTGTCAATGATCGACTTTGGGTTTCTCAAACCTTCTGTGGACAGCTTGTGCAAAGTGAACACGTAACATGCAGACATTTATTCTAGGACATTTGTGATAAACATTGGTTACTTCGGGGCAATGCACTCCGTTATCAAAGGAGGAGAACGCATTTAAATCCCACGGAAACTGTCCAACAAACCTGATGACATCCAGTACAGGTCAAATCAGATGTTACATTTTTTTGCGATTTCTAACAGGGAGTGAACATTATCCAATCAGAAAGCAACTTTCCTTAGCATGATGGGGCTGGTTTCAAAATGGCAACTTCCATCCCGGTCTATGCTTTGGAAAATATGCTGACAAAGTTCTCAATTCAATGATGTGAAAACTAAACCTAAGAATTAATATTCTGGAAGGTCTAAAACGCGACTGTGATGATTTACCGAGGACTACAGAGAGTCTCTTTCCGTTACAAATGTTAACCCCATTGAAGTGAAACTGATAGACAATGTCTCGCATTCGGAATCAGTCGTACACACTTTAACTGTCATTCCGAATGTCCCGTGCCATGACTTACGCGAGAATGTGTGACTGTAAAAAAAATCCGAACGACATTCGGATTAGTCGGATGAAAGGTCCCCCTGACAGGACCTGTCACGGGATGTCCTCAGATCTCGGTAAAGGGACAGCCAGCACTAAGATCTCACTTAAATGACATTGAGAGAATATATATGGGCACTACCTTTGTAGTTATCTATATCTTGTTTTATGACTAGAAACCTGTTGCTGTAAATACTAAAAGCTGACAAAAAACAAAACAAAAAACAACAACAAAATACACCCCCCAAAAAAACCCCAAAACCCCAAAAACACACAACAAAACAACAACAAAAAAAAATTCGGTTTGTCTGGTTGTGCCATCTTCTTTGTCATTTAGGTAAAACCTCCACTAACCTCAGAATCCATTCCCGTTGTTCTCTCAATCTAAAATTGCCTGCTCTTGGTCAGAATTTATAACAGGTACGCTCCTAGGTCTAACTTGCCAATCCGAATGCAAGGCTCAGCCTCAAAAGAAAGTGCTCCACAGTAAATGAAGGAAAAGATGTCTTTATGTACATTACAAGTGGCGGTATTTTTGTAGTACAAGTGTCCCCCTTACCGTTTTATTTTCCCTTATGTCGCTGTTTGATTGGTCATTAAAACACTGGAAATCAAGGCAAGGTAATGTGCGATCGCAAGGAGAATAGGAATGGATCCACAGCGAAGTGTGAACCCTGAGATAGAGGATAGTTCTTATGTAGGCGACAGCACTAATGTGTCGGTGTATGATATCACAACTGATACAACATGGATGTGTCCGTGAACGAATTTATAGTTGATGGAAAAGCAAATACTAGTAACTCACTTCGCTGAAGTGAATGCCAATAACATTGCGGACCATTTTAACACTGAACGTTTTGCATCTTGTACTGTTTTTCTAACCTGCCTCTCAACGGCCACACCTTATAAGGTAGACTATGACAATGTAAGGTAATGGGTACCTGCTATGAGGACCAAGCTTCCAGGAACGAGGCTGAGTCTGGGACGAGGGGCTCTGGCGTTGATCACGGATATTACAAAGGCCACAATGGTGAACAGAAGACCGGAAGCTGTCGTGCCCTGCACGGCGTGGAAATATCCTAACAACACAAGAAGGAACAGGGTACATATGGACATTTTGCTGTACAATATCCCGATAGCAGGCTATGTGATTTACACTTTCGCAAGAACAAGAACGTTATAAAAATGTTTTCTGTCACTTAGAAAAAAAGAAAAGTTAATTTTACGACCACTTTTATAACGTTGTAGTGTTGTGTTGTGACAATGAGGTCAGGTCAGACGGAACGGGGTTCAACATCACGATCAGGATTATTACACTTATTGAGCCAAAGTGTAAGTGGATTTGTTTGATAGTACGTGTGTGTATGTGTGAATGTGCGTCTCTGTGTGTCTGTCCGTCACTACGTCTGATTTTACCATTCCGTTTTTTTACTTTACGTTTGCAGTGTTCTGGCGACTGTTTCAAGCCCAGTAACGTGGTCCTAACATTTGTGATGTTTTGTTCCAATCCAGTAGTCAATTTCTTTTTTTCTTTTGTCCGTCAATTTCGTCCTGTCCTGTTGGATTATACCACAGTTTAACATGCATATCACACTCAGACGCTGTACAGAGACTCTACGGCGACCAGGGGCGGTGGGGTAGCCTAGTGGTTAAACCTTCCGCTCGTTCGCTCGTCACGCCGAAGACCCGGGTTCGATTCC
Source organism: Haliotis rubra (assembly GCF_003918875.1). Classification (NCBI taxonomy): domain Eukaryota; kingdom Metazoa; phylum Mollusca; class Gastropoda; order Lepetellida; family Haliotidae; genus Haliotis; species Haliotis rubra. Next base: position 618,101 of record NW_025767368.1, on the reverse strand, counting down.
CCACATGGATAAATGTGTGAAGCCCACGGTGTTCTCCACCGTAATATTGCTGGGATATTGATAAAGGTGGCGGAAAACTAAACTCACTCACTCAGTCACTGTATGGCGACAAGCCATTGTTTTACCCCATTCTATCCGTAACACGGTCTGAGAAGTGCTTCCTTCAAGGACGACTCTTTCGTCGCCACAACTTGTCTATGACGGGCGCTTTGTGCCCCATCTTGTACCTATCTTGGTTCATCCTCGTAAACCCAACTTCGGGAAACGAGAAACCTTGCGTATGTGGCATACCTTCTTCCCGGATTAAGAATGATATAAACTCTAACTGAACCTGATGATGAGGGCCGTGTACACTAACCTGTGAGCATCGTCTCGCCCATGAGGAAAGAAACGCAGGATCTCCCAACACAGATCTGCCACAAGCCATAGTCCACCCCACTAACCACAAGCCAGTACGGGCTGCAGAAGCTGACGATGTGAGCCAGTAGTCCAGCAAGCAGCATCAGACACCCCACCACAGACAATTTGGCCGCCATCTTGTACTGTTCGTCAATGTGTGCGAGTTCAATATTCCGATATCGATACTCGGTGACTATAGGGAGTTACATTACTCAGATATGTGGGACGCTGGGTGTAGGTTCATCGGGGATAATGTTTCTGTTTGTTCTTCATATATGTAACGAGATACACATAGGTAGACCTCCATCAGTATGTACGTGACTCGCTTCGTGACATGCCACGCCTTGAATGTACAAGTACAAGGTATTTGTTCCCTTATGTCACCAGACACATTTGATACATTTAATAACTGAAATAGACATGGACTTGCTAACAAAAGACAATATATACGGCAGGTGTAAAGGGTGTCGCATTTCACTGCGCAGAGTTGCGTCCCTTGGCCCCGTTAGAAACCTGTCATTATGGTCACCGTTCTCCCGAAGTTATCCTTGGTTTGTTAACAGTTTACAGTTCCTCATGGGTTTCTACTCAGTGGTAAACCGCGAAGACCTGCGTCACTTCCTGTTTTCCTACACGGCGTGAAATATGACGTACGAAGCGGCGTATAACACAACTAACTCACTCACTCCAGCTGTATGGTTCAATTGCGCTGGGTATCCGATATATTGTCTGATTAATGAATATGTTCGGTCACATTAGCAAGTAATTATGTCGTACAGTTAGTTTGTCGACCAGATAGAAATTAAAGAAGTTCACAATTCATTATGTTAATGATTACGCAATTTTGGAGTGGCCAGCATATTGCGTCTTAAATATTATTTGTTTGTTGTGTAACGACGCACTTAGCAATATTCTAGATATATGGCGGCGGTCTGAAAATAATGGAGCAGATAATCCAGTGATCAATCCGGGCAATTTGGATACTAGGACATGTGTCAACCAAGTCAGTAAGCCTGACCACCCGATCCCGTTAGTCGTGTCTTTAATAACCACTCCGCGTTTAACATGAGTCATTAAGTCTGCAGTAATACGTCATGCAATGGAACATTATATGTGAAGTTTGATTCAGTTATGTTATTAATAATTTTGACAAGCCTTAACTTTAAATAAATGTAATATGAATTTTTGTAAATAAAAGTAGCTGAAGATAACAATAAGAAAAATAAATTCGACCTAAATGTCGAATATTCTTTCAATTTTTGAACGTATTAATTTAAAAAAAATATGTTTCAGATTGATTATTGGTCCAAGTTTATGGGATTGTAGAATCCCCTGTGAGTTCACACTCCACGCCACATTCACTAACAATAGTGGGGCGGTGGGGTAGCCTAGTGGTTAGATCGTTCGCTCGTCACGCCGAAGACCCGGGTTCGATTCCCCACATGGGTACAATGTGTGAAGTCCATTTCTGGTGTCCCCCGCCATGATATTGCTGGAATATTGCTGAGAGCGGCGTAAACCTAAACTCACTCACTCACTAACAGTAGAAACATACTGTATAGTTTGGGTCTATATACCCTTTCAGTTGCAACGTATTGTCCTTCCAGGTGATACATTTGCTACCTGCATCACCATCCCATATGCTGTTGTTTGTGACGCACAAGTCAGCTGATCGGTCATTTCGGTCAGTCGGTGTCGCACATATACAGCTAATCCTGTTGTTCCGTTACGTACACTGCTTCACGAACTACACACGTAATACATTGCTTACTGTAAGACAAAAACCGTCAGAATGCAGGCAGTTTCTATTGTATTATGGTCCAAAGCCGTGGTCGTGAATGTTGCTGGCAACTGTCCTACTATATGCAGTCAGGGCGATGCCGACACGTGTCGTGGGTGTAAAGAGCGGGATTATACAAGGCGACAGCTTCACGTTTCAAGCCACCTAGGTCATCCGTTACCTGATAATGAGGCCCCGTGTGAACAGTCGTGAAGGTGTGTTGCTACACCTGTGCTGCAGCATACGGTTATACATTATTCATCAAGCAAGATGATACAGTTTTCCTAATCCAGTTGATACGGGCGTTTCTCATAGCACCTTAAAATGGTGCTCACCAACATTCTCTACCTTACACCTTGCTGGCATGTTAATGCTTCGGTTGTGTTACGCTGCAATATTCCAGCTATATTTGTTGGCGGTGTTTAAATAGTCAAGTCCAGACAATCCAGTGATTGACAGCGTGAGCACTGATTTACGTAGGTCGTCTACGATGACATGTATGTACCCCGTCAGTGTATTGAGTGAGTATATTACTTAAACTTTCAGACTTAGACTAATGCTTAGTCTCTGAATACATTTTATAAATTTTGATAGTAACAAATAATTCATTTAAAATTGAAAAGGAGTCCCAATGAGATGGGACATTAAGATAATCTGTTCCACAGTCTCTGAACCGCATTATATACCCTTCCATCCATCTTCTGTAAAGCTAAAGCATTAAATACAGCAAGTCTTGAATAACTCAGATTCAGACGAGATGTGTCGTGCACTAGACGTAAGCGAGAAGGCCACAGTGCAGCAACACAACAACTAAATCATTGTGGCATGCACAGGTTCAGCACGAAGACCAGTGGTTGGAAATCTTTAATTTTAATTCACAGAAGACATGGTCTACAGTACACATTGTGTGATTGATGAGGAAATCGTCAAATTGTGAAGTAAACTGAATCGATCCACTGGCTACGAGGCGGCTGGAATATGATCCTTCATCAGGTGAATTCACCTGACGAAGGCGCAAAAATTAGCTCTGAAACGTGGTGTATAAATCAAAAGAAGTTGTTATCAATAAAGTGTGTCATGTATTCATATATAGTTCAGATAATAGAAAAGAATAAAAGAAGTTGATATCCATAAAATGTGTCATGTATTCAGATATTGTTCAGATAATAGAAAAGAATAGAAGAAGTTGTTATCCATAAAATGTGTCATGTATTCAGATATTGTTCAGATAATAGAAAAGAATAAAAGAAGTTGCGATCCATAAAATGTGTCATGTATTCAGATATTGTTCAGATAATAGAAAAGAATAAAAGAAGTTGTTATCAATAAAATGTGTCATATATTCAGATGTTGTTCAGATAATAGAAAAAAATAAAAGAAGTTGTTATCCATAAAATGTGTCATGTATTCAGATATTGTTCAGATAATAGAAAAGAATAAAAGAAGTTGTTATCCATAAAATGTGTCATGTATTCATCTATAGTTCAGATAATAGAAAAGAATAAAAGAAGTTGTTATCCATAAAATGTGTCATATACTCAGATGTTGTTCAGATAATAGAAAAGAATAAAAGAAGTTGTTATCCATAAAATGTGTCATGTATTCAGATATTGTTCAGATAATAGAAAAGAATAAAAGAAGTTGTTATCCATAAAATGTGTCATATATTCAGATGTTGTTCAGATAATAGAAAAGAATATAAGAAGTTGTTATCCATAAAATGTGTCATGTATTCAGATATTGTTCAGATAATAGAAAGAATAAAAGAAGTTGTTATCCATAAAATGTGTCATGTATTCATCTATAGTTCAGATAATAGAAAAGAATATAAGAAGTTGTTATCCATAAAATGTGTCATGTATTCAGATATTGTTCAGATAATAGAAAAGAATAAAAGAAGTTGTTATCCATAAAATGTGTCATGTATTCAGATATTGTTCAGATAATAGAAAAGAATAAAAGAAGTTGTTATCCATAAAATGTGTCATGTATTCAGATATTGTTCAGATAATAGAAAAGAATAAAAGAAGTTGTTATCCATAAAATGTGTCATGTATTCAGATATTGTTCAGATAATAGAAAAGAATAAAAGAAGTTGTTATCCATAAAATGTGTCATGTATTCATCTATAGTTCAGATAATAGAAAAGAATAAAAGAAGTTGTTATCCATAAAATGTGTCATATATTCAGATGTTGTTCAGATAATAGAAAAGAATAAAAGAAGTTGTTATCCATAAAATGTGTCATGTATTCAGATATTGTTCAGATAATAGAAAAGAATAAAAGAAGTTGTTATCCATAAAATGTGTCATGTATTCAGATATTGTTCAGATAATAGAAAAGAATAAAAGAAGTTGTTATCCATAAAATGTGTCATGTATTCAGATATTGTTCAGATAATAGAAAGAATAAAAGAAGTTGTTATCCATAAAATGTGTCATGTATTCATCTATAGTTCAGATAATAGAAAAGAATGAAAGAAGTTGTTATCCATAAAATGTGTCATGTATTCAGATATTGTTCAGATAATAGAAAAGAATAAAAGAAGTTGTTATCCATAAAATGTGTCATGTATTCATCTATTGTTCAGATAATAGAAAAGAAAAGAAGTTGTTATCCATAAAATGTGTCATGTATTCAGATATTGTTCAGATAATAGAAAAGAATAAAAGAAGTTGTTATCCATAAAATGTGTCATGTATTCAGATATTGTTCAGATAATAGAAAAGAATAAAAGAAGTTGTTATCCATAAAATGTGTCATGTATTCAGATATTGTTCAGATAATAGAAAAGAATAAAAGAAGTTGTTATCCATAAAATGTGTCATGTATTCAGATATTGTTCAGATAATAGAAAAGAATAAAAGAAGTTGTTATCCATAAAATGTGTCATGTATTCATCTATAGTTCAGATAATAGAAAAGAATATAAGAAGTTGTTATCCATAAAATGTGTCATGTATTCAGATATTGTTCAGATAATAGAAAAGAATAAAAGAAGTTGTTATCCATAAAATGTGTCATGTATTCATCTATAGTTCAGATAATAGAAAAGAATAAAATAAGTTGTGATCCATAAAACGTGTCATGCATTTATGTTCGTCCAGCATCTACATGCCTTTCAAGAACTGCACTATGTCTGGTAAAAGGTGCGCAGGAGTTGAGTCGTAAATCACCAATGAAATAAACATTTATACGTGTCTTTGCCTCGAAAGCTTAACAAAAATTCCGATAGATCTTTGTTATAAATGTCAAAAGTTTCTGTTAACATACATTCAATTTATCGTTAACCTCGTTAATTCGGAAAGCCAGCTTCCGGGACATTGCTGTTTGGAAGGTCCATATACAAACAAAGGGACATTACTCCATGCCACTGATCTGCTTATGTGGACGATGATCATTTGATACAATACAGTCTGGATAAACGGGTGTACACAGATTGCAACACCGACGTGAATGAGGGTAACAACAGAACAATACTTCACACCTAACGTGAGCTACGCTTCCGTTTCAGTCATACGGGTGTCATCTTTGCGAAGCTCCACAACATCCTTGTACTGGTAATAATCATCCGAGACTTTCTTCTGGGAGGTCCTCAACCCTGCCATCCACCACGCCCTTCCGGTTGACCCCCGACACGCTGTGGTGATGACGAAGTACGACACTGTGAAGAACATGATGGTGGCGAGGACCACTGCGACGATGTTGTCTGTGTGTGAGTTGGGGGCCTTCACAATCACTTCCGGCTTCAAGCTGCCTGGAACAGGGACGTGAACAAAGGGGGTGTCTTAACAATGGGAGATCACTCTGTCAAAAAAAACACAACAACGTTAAGGTCGGGTTGTGGAATTTAAGATTTGAAATGACGTTCTGGAGGAGGATATGGCCAAAACCTTCCCCCGATACTTTTCCTGGATTTCGTGGATTAGTTGGTTTAACGTCATGTAAAATATTATTTCTTTTGATTCAAAGTGAGTGAGTGAGTGAGTGAGTTTAGTTTTACGCCGCACTTAGCAGTATTCCAGCTATATGGCGGCGATATGTACATGATCGAGTTTGGACCAGACAATCCAGTGATCAACAGCATGAACATCGATCTGCGCAATTGGGAACCGATGACATGCGAGTCTGACCACCCGATCCCGTTAGTCGTCTCTTACGACAAGCATGGGTTACTGAAGGCTCATTCTAACCCGGACCTTCATGGGTCTTGATTCAAAGATCAGCATACATTCTATGAATCATTTGTAATAACACAATACATTTTTCTCTGTTTCATGCTCCTGATCCAGATGTGGAGCAGGGATCGCTTGATCTGCTTTGCTTTTGGAGTAATAGCTCAGTGACAGTCGACGCATATGAATATAGATGTTCATGAATTACACAGACAAGATCGACATACATGGATATTGTCGTAAACAGGCCACCCGTTGATTACATTGAAAAAAAGTGAGCCATTTAAAACCGCTTCTACATCTGAGATAGTATATATTTTGTTGCTAAATCTGTCCCCTGCCTCCAGCGTATTGGAATACTTACACCAGTATTTTATCTTGAATCCGGCGTAGCTGCGGCTGTCGTCGGTGGTGAACATGATGGTCATGTTCTTACTGGAGGAGGTGAACATGGGTCGGGAGAAGCCGCAGAACCTCCCGAGTGGCGGACTGAGCGTGGTGGGGCCTGGTTATAAGGGAAACAGTGGTTTGAGCGTGGAGTGGCCTGGTTATAAGGGAAACAGTAGTTTGAGCGTGGAGTGGCCTGGTTATAAGGGAAACAGTGGTTTGAGCGTGGAGTGGCCTGGTTATAAGGGCAATAGTAGTTTGAGCGTGGAGGGGCCTGGTTATAAGGGAAACAGTAGTTTGAGCGTGGAGGGGCCTGGTTATAAGGGAAATAGTAATTTGAGCGTGGAGGGGCCTGGTTATAAGGGAAATAGTAGTTTGAGCGTGGAGGGGCCTGGTTATAAGGGAAATAGTAGTTTGAGCGTGGAGGGGCCTGGTTATAAGGGAAATAGTAGTTTGAGCGTGGAGGGGCCTGGTTATAAGGGAAACAGTGGTTTGAGCGTGGAGGGGCCTGGTTATAAGGGAAACAGTGGTTTGAGCGTGGAGGGGCCTGGTTATAAGGGGAAACAGTAGTTTGAGCGTGGAGGGGCCTGGTTATAAGGGAAACAGTGGTTTGAGCGTGGAGGGGCCTGGTTATAAGGGAAACAGTGGTTTGAGCGTGGAGGGGCCTGGTTATAAGGGAAACAGTGGTTTGAGCGTGGAGGGGCCTGGTTATAAGGGAAACAGTAGTTTGAGCGTGGAGGGGCCTGGTTATAAGGGAAACAGTAGTTTGAGCGTGGAGGGGCCTGGTTATAAGGGAAATAGTAATTTGAGCGTGGAGGGGCCTGGTTATAAGGAAACAGTGTTTGAGCGTGGAGGGGCCTGGTTATAAGGGAAATAGTAGTTTGAGCGTGGAGGGGCCTGGTTATAAGGGAAATAGTAGTTTGAGCGTGGAGGGGCCTGGTTATAAGGGAAACAGTGTTTGAGCGTGGAGGGGCCTGGTTATAAGGGAAACAGTGGTTTGAGCGTGGAGGGGCCTGGTTATAAGGGAAACAGTAGTTTGAGCGTGGAGGGGCCTGGTTATAAGGGAAATAGTAGTTTGAGCGTGGAGGGGCCTGGTTATAAAGGGAAACAGTGTTTGAGCGTGGAGGGGCCTGGTTATAAGGGAAATAGTAGTTTGAGCGTGGAGGGGCCTGGTTATAAGGGAAATAGTAGTTTGAGCGTGGAGGGGCCTGGTTATAAGGAAACAGTGTTTGAGCGTGGAGGGGCCTGGTTATAAGGGAAACAGTGGTTTGAGCGTGGAGGGGCCTGGTTATAAGGGAAACAGTAGTTTGAGCGTGGAGGGGCCTGGTTATAAGGGAAATAGTAGTTTGAGCGTGGAGGGGCCTGGTTATAAGGGAAACAGTGTTTGAGCGTGGAGGGGCCTGGTTATAAGGGAAATAGTAGTTTGAGCGTGGAGGGGCCTGGTTATAAGGGAAATAGTAGTTTGAGCGTGGAGGGGCCTGGTTATAAGGGAAACAGTGTTTGAGCGTGGAGGGGCCTGGTTATAAGGGAAACAGTAGTTTAAATTAAGCGACCTTCCTGTCCTATAATTTTGATCTTTTAGGGTCTTAATAATGAAGTCTGTGAATCTGATTGAATCTACTTTTAAAATTTCTATTTTTTATGATATATCATACACTGGTCGATATTTGCCTTTAATCCCACACGCCCAAACATACTTAGATTATTTAGACAATAACTAACGAGTTACGGGGAATGACAGATTATCTTTCCCGAGTTATATTAATTACGTAATTCTTCAGCCTTGGCTGTCTGTCATTAATCTGTCTTTCCCCGTCACGAGTTGGTTATTGTTTTTATTACCTGTATCAGTTTTCGATCTGAAAAACGCTAAATGAAAACAGCATTCTATATAAGGAAACCCGCGATGTGTCTAGGCGTCTGTCAACTCCACGTGCATTCAAACCTCTAATCTTTCGACATGACCTTTAAGCTGTTCGTCACATAGCGTCAGGCATACTGTCATGCACCTAGACGTTCCGTCATTTGCCTATACGTGCACCCCCCACCTGGCGTAATGCACCAGTCAGCCACCTCCGTGTGGTGTCATGCACCTCCACGTGCTGTATGTTAATTCCAAGTCACGCATGCACCTCCACGTACCGTCATGCACCCCCACCTCTACCTGGCGTAGTGCACCAGTCAGTCACCTCCGTGTGGCGTCAGTCACCTCCACGTACCGCCATGCACCAGACAGTCACCTCGGCGTGGCGTCAGTCGCCTCCACGTACCGTCATGCACCCCCACCTGGCGCATTGCACCAGTCAGTCACCTCCGTGTGGCGTCAGTCACCTCCACGTACCGTCATGCACCTTCACGTACCGTCATGCACCTCCACGTACCGTCATGCACCCCCACCTGGCGTAGTGCACCAGTCAGTCACCTCCGTGTGGTGTCATGCACCTCCACGTAGCGTCATGCACCCCCACCTCCACCTGGCGTAGTGCACCAGTCAATCACCTCCGCGTGGCGTCAGTCACCTCCAGGTACCGTCATGCGCCTCCACGTACCGTCATGCACCTGGACGTAATCCCATCTGCACGCCGGATCCGGCTCGATGTGAGTAGCAACAGCCTGCACTACGATGACGTAGATGGAGTGAATCGCCGTCAATGTCCACGTCTCCTGGTGGTTACTGGGATACAAATTCATACAGATAACAAGGCATCACAGAACACAGTATCATAACTGTATCCTGAAGTATTCGTCAACGTGCCACACCAACAAATTGTTTTGTTTTATTTTGTGACTATTATTCCAAACTCGCCAAACAAAAATTCTTCCATCAAATCCGGACAATTACGAAAATAACTGCCAGCATGGATTAATTTACAGGTGAAAATGATCATCTCACTGGAAATAAGAACATTTAAAAAAATGTCATTGTCTTAGAGCCAGAGACATCCTTGTTTATTGCCAGGTCTGAATGCTGAGAAACCTACTGTTGGCGTACAGTGTAACATATCCTGGAACTTAAATGGTCCTTTATGTAAATGTATTAATCCCGGAATTTTACAAATGTCGGATCCCAAGTTTGCTTGATTTGTATGGAAACATCGAACCTGACGCGTAATGGAAGGAAATCGACTGAGATATAATAGTGTGGACTTACTGTGGGTAGTTGACGGGCCAGGACGGGGAGGTGATGTACCCAGGGGCGGGCCCGGCCACTAGAGAAGTGTGTTTGTAGGCCCCTGCTGCTGCCACGCCTACAACCAGAGTACACGATCAGCTGGTATACGTCGTTATTTTTCATTATGGTGTAAACACGAAAAGCCTGGAAACCCACCAGTACGATCAGTGAGTAACGAGTATCTGTCGAAGTAAGTTTTACGGAAATACATTGTACTTACCTACGACGGCTAAGGTATTCACAAGTGCATCCCGAAAACTCATCACCTCTGTCAGTCTGTCAAGGAATCTATTTCATGTGATTTCACTTAAATACATTAAACTTACCTACGAGAGCTAAGGTGTAGAAGAGTGCAGCCCGACGACCCATCACCTCTGTTAGTCTGTCAGAGAATCTGTCACGGAACTTCACTGAAATACACAAAATATATCCATACAAACAGCTGATACAAAACCTTTCAGGTCTATGGTCGATCAGGAGTTAACATCCGTCGTTTCAGTGATCCCGAATCTGATGTACCTTACTACATCAAAGACTACCTGGTGACTGTTCCCAAATCGGAGTAAACAGTAGCTGGAGTGTTCCCCTCCATGTTATAACAGCACAGTCGTCAAGGCGCCATGTATCTGTCCTGTCGGGGTAGTGTGTGTTTAGGTGGTACACATATCACATGACTTTACCTGGATTGCTAAGGGCGGTGAAGTCGTAGAACCCCACAAGAGGAATCGATACGCGTTCATAGAACAGCTATTCTGGAACATTGATTTCTGCTCTCGAAAGTCGGCATGGAAATAGCATTGGAATACAAACAACGATACAGAGGGATTGTTGACGCGTTTCTTTCAGTGACTGGCGAGGCAGGGTGTGTGGGGCAATCGTTGCCGTCGTGTTTTATGTGGAAGTACTCAAGTTCGAGAAATCAACACCGTCAATGCTGACGGCCAAAAAGTGTGATTAGCACTGTGTTTAATAGCAGTTAATCAACCTGCCACTGAAGATGTGACGTAACCGTCATTTTGTACAGAGATCAAACATCGCGCAGTGAAGGCAATGCTTGCATGTCAGTGAAGAAAGAACAGGTCGATCAGGGCACAATGACGGCCCTTCACATCGATTGTTTCATTTTGTTAAGGTGTGGTCAGCCATTGACTTCAAGCGTTCTGGATAATTAGTAATTATACACACAAATGATAATTGTGAATAACAACTGGTTGAGTACGTCCTTGACGTGGATCGATTTCCCAGGATCTTTGATAATAACAGTGATACTAGACTAACGCTTAGTCTCTGAATATATATAATTTTGATTGTTATAAACAAATTTAAATTGAAAAGGACCCACAGGGAGACCAGAGATTTAGAACCTCTAGATTTGCTTCATTTAGGGCCTTAACATGGCAGGGAGGGCTAGGCTGTAGGGAAAATAATGTGGTTTAGGGACTGTGAGACAGACTACAAGGATACATATCTCTGAGAATGGAGCAGTCGTAGCCGGCTACAGCTCATCCACGGTAGAACAGCTCGATGACACAAACCTGAAACGCTGCAAAATGTCGGGCCACTTCAGAGCATATATGAATAAGGACAGTAAATCAGGTCTTTAAACCAATGAGTGATAGCGTTAACAGCGATTTATGCCAAGGGACTAGAATAACATGCCGCACTCAAATTGTTGTGTGATATTGATGAACAATTATTTTAACCGTAAAAGATTTAGAGAGACAAGATGGGTAAGTTCGGAAATTGCAAGCCTGACGTTTTTTGGAACAATGGTGCGTGACATCGCCCTGGACGAGACATGTAGCGAGCGATTACGACAGTTTCCGGGTTGTGTAGACCTTTGCTAGCTACTGTCAATGTCACGTGGCCGTCCAACAGAAAGATGAGAAAAAAGATTTCTAATCGTATGACCCCAAACTTTAGTAGAGAGATGAAATTTTGAATCGCCTTAAATCGAGATTTGAATCACCGTTTGAGCTCATCTGGTTTCGGATTAATCGATCCTGTGCACTTGCCGTTGTCCAGGGGAGCCAAAACGGGTATGTCATAACATTTGGATTTGATGACACCTCTTCCAACGTTTGCTTATCACGGACTACGAACATTGAACGTATCAGTCGCAGCACGCTGAGTCTACCAGTTTCAAGCATGCCACAAGCCCTGCTTGTTGGAGGTGCCGCAATGCTAGCTCATCCACAAACAATGTATATAAGTCAGTCACAACTGTATGAGAAGCAGGACCAATACCCCTGACAGAAATGGTCCACAGACTGATCGACGTATCCTTGAAAGTGCCAAAATCACGAATGGCACGATGAATTTAGCCTAGTGCAGGCGGCAGGTTCAAACCATGGGATGTGTTTTGGTATCATTAATGTACATGCATTGATTAACAGTTGCATGAATAAATGGCATGTTTCATTGATCAAATGCGTCAACACAGACAGTCTGATTTACACATTCCCGTCAACCCGCAGGTGTGGAGACATACCAAAGCTGCCTGTTAAGCTCTGCGAGGCTTTGTATTCACATTGCTCCTTCGCAGCAGGAGAATCAGTCTTGTTTGTCTTCCATAGCGGCTAGAAGTTGTTTGACTTCCGTAAACAGTAAAACAGTAAATGCTCGGTGGCCTTGAGATTTTAAAAGGTGAACCTGAGGACATTTTAGTTTTTCATTGCGTCTGAAGTTTGGATGCTATATTGTTTCAGCATATTTCCATTTTGTGGTTACAAAGGGACTGCCAATGTCTTACTGTGACGTACAACATGTGTACGTTTTTATAACTTTTAGCCAATAGCGACAGTATAGAGACTTTTATATTAGAAAAAGTCAATCTGACGTTCACTGCGGAATCGTAACTTGTTCAAAACGTGTAGCAATATTGACAAAATCTTCCCACTCAGTGAGTCAACACTGGAGTAGCGATACATCTAACACTCAGTGACTAAGCACTACAGTACTAACGACTTCTACCTCACAATGATTCAGCACTACAGTACTAACGACTCCTACGACACAATGATTCAGCACTACAGTACTAACGACTTCTACCTCACAATGATTCAGCACTACAGTACTAACGACTTCTACCTCACAATGATTCAGTACAACAGTACTAACGACTTCTTCCTCATAATGATTCAGCACTACAGTACTAACGACTTCTACCACACAATGATTCAGCACTAAAGTACTAACGACTTCTACCACTCAGTGATTCAGCACTACAGTACTAACGACTTCTACCTCACAATGATTCAGTACAACAGTACTAACGACTTCTTCCTCACAATGATTCAGCACTACAGTACTAACGACTTCTACGACACAATGATTCAGCACTACAGTACTAACGACTTCTACCTCACAATGATTGAGTACAACAGTACTAACGACTTCTTCCTCACAATGATTCAGCACTACAGTACTAACGACTTCTACAACACAATGATTCAGTACTACAGTTCGAACGACTTCTACCTCACAATGATTCAGCACACAATGATACAGTACTAACGACTTCTACCACACAATGATTCAGCACTACAGTACTAACGACTTCTATCTCACAATGATTCAGCACACAATGATACAGTACTAACGACTTCTATCTCACAATGATTCAGCACACAATGATACAGTACTAACGACTTCTACCACACAATGATTGAGCACTAAAGTACTAACGACTTCTACCACACAATAATTCAGCACAACAGTACTAGCGACTTCTACCACACAATGATTCAGCACTAAAGTACTAACGACTTCTACCACTCAATGATTCAGCACTACAGTACTAACGACTTCTACCTCACAATGATTGAGCACAACAGTACTAACGACTTCTTCCTCACAATGATTCAGCACTACAGTACTAACGACTTCTACCTCACAATGAGTCAGCACTACAGTACTAACGACTTACTACCACACAATGATTCAGATACTAACGACTTCTACCTCACAATGATTGAGTACAACAGTACTAACGACTTCTTCCTCACTGACAGTACTAACGACTTCTACGTACTACAATGATTCAGCACTACAGTACTAACGACTTCTACCACTCAGTGATTCAGCACTACAGTACTAACGACTTCTACAGCACACAATAATGCAGCATTCAACAGTACTAACGACTTCTACCACTCAGTGATTCAGCACTGATTCAGCACAATACAGCACTACAGTACTAACGACTTCTACCTCACAATGATTCTAAGCACAGTACAGTAACGACTTCTAACGACTTCTACGACTTCTACCACTCAGTGATTCAGCACTACAGTACTAACGACTTCTACCTCACAATGATTTCGGCGACTTCTACGAAGTGCTCAGCACAACGTACTAACTTCTACCACTCAGTGATTGCATTCTAACGACTTCTACCTCACAAGTACTAACGACTTCTACCACTCAGTGATTCAGCACTACAGGGTACTAACGACTTCTACCACACAATGATTCAGCACAGTACACGACTTCTACCAGTACTAACGACTTCTACCTCACAATGATTCAGTACAACAGTACTAACGACTTCTTCCTCACAATGATTCAGCACTACAGTACTAACGACTTCTACGACACAATGATTCAGCACTACAGTACTAACGACTTCTACCTCACAATGATTGAGTACAACAGTACTAACGACTTCTTCCTCACAATGATTCAGCACTACAGTACTAACGACTTCTACAACACAATGATTCAGTACTACAGTTCGAACGACTTCTACCTCACAATGATTCAGCACACAATGATACAGTACTAACGACTTCTACCACACAATGATTCAGCACTACAGTACTAACGACTTCTATCTCACAATGATTCAGCACACAATGATACAGTACTAACGACTTCTACCTAACAATGATTCAGCACACAATGATACAGAACTAACGACTTCTACCACACAATGATTGAGCACTAAAGTACTAACGACTTCTACCACACAATAATTCAGCACAACAGTACTAGCGACTTCTACCACACAATGATTCAGCACTAAAGTACTAACGACTTCTACCACTCAGTGATTCAGCACTACAGTACTTACGACTTGTACCTCACAATGACTGAGCACTACAGTACTAACGACTTTTACCACACAATGATTCAGCACTACAGTACTAACGACTTCTACCTCACAATGAGTCAGCACTACAGTACTTACGACTTCTACCACACAAAGATTCAGTACTACAGTACTAACGACTTCTACCACTCAGTGATTCAGCACTACAGTACTAACGACTTCTACCACTCAGTGATTCAGCACTACAGTACTAACGACTTCTACTACACAATAATGCAGCACAACAGTACTAACGACTTCTACCACTCAGTGATTCAGCACTACAGTACTAACGACTTCTACCTCACAATGATTCAGCACAACAGTACTAACGACTTCTACCACTCAGTGATTCAGCACTACAGTACTAACGACTTCTACCTCACAATGATTCGGCACAACAGTGCTAACGACTTCTATCACTCAGTGATTCAGCACTACAGTACTAACGACTTCTACCACACAAGGATTCAGCACTACAGTACTAACGACTTCTAACACACAATTATTCAGCACTAAAGTACTAACGACTTCTACCACTCAGTGATTCAGCACTACAGTACTTACGACTTCTACCTCACAATGACTGAGCACTACAGTACTAACGACTTCTACCTCACAATGAGTCAGCACTACAGTACTAACGACTTCTACCACACAAAGATTCAGTACTACAGTACTAACGACTTCTACCACTCAGTGATTCAGCACTACAGTACTAACGACTTCTACCACTCAGTGATTCAGCACTACAGTACTAACGACTTCTACTACACAATAATGCAGCACAACAGTACTAACGACTTCTACCACTCAGTGATTCAGCACTACAGTACTAACGACTTCTACCTCACAATGATTCAGCACAACAGTACTAACGACTTCTACCACTCAGTGATTCAGCACTACAGTACTAACGACTTCTACCTCACAATGATTCGGCACAACAGTGCTAACGACTTCTACCACTCAGTGATTCAGCACTACAGTACTAACGACTTCTACCACACAAGGATTCAGCACTACAGTACTAACGACTTCTAACACACAATTATTCAGCACTACAGTACTAACGACTTCTACCACTCAGTGATTCAGCACTACAGTACTTACGACTTCTACCTCACAATGACTGAGCACTACAGTACTAACGACTTCTACCACACAATGATTCAGCACTACAGTACTAACGACTTCTACCTCACAATGAGTCAGCACTACAGTACTAACGACTTCTACGACACAAAGATTCAGCACTACAGTACTAACGACTTCTACCACTCAGTGATTCAGCACTACAGTACTAACGACTTCTACTACACAATGATTCAGTACAACAGTACTAACGACTTCTACCACTCAATGATTCAGCACTACAGTACTAACGACTTCTACCACTCAGTGATTCAGCACTACAGTACTAACGACTTCTACCACACAATAATTCAGCACAACAGTACTAACGACTTCTACCACACAATGATTCAGCACTACAGTACTAACGACTTCTACCACTCAGTGATTCAGCACTACAGTACTAACGACTTCTACCTCACAATGATTCAGCACAACAGTGCTAACGACTTCTACCACTCAGTGATTCAGCACTACAGTACTAACGACTTCTACCACACAAGGATTCAGCACTACAGTACTAACGACTTCTAACACACAAGGATTCAGCACTACAGTACTAACGACTTCTACCACACAAGGGTTCAGCACTACAGTACTAACGACTTTTACCACTCAATGATTCAGCACTACAGCACTAACGACTTCTACCTCACAATGATTCAGCACTACAGTACTAACGACTTCTACGACACAATGATTCAGCACTACAGTACTAACGACTTCTACCACTCAATGATTCAGCACTACAGTACTAACGACTTCTACCACACAATGATTCAGCACTACAGTACTAACGACTTCTAACACACAATGAGTCAGCACTACAGTACTAACGACTTCTACCACACTTAAGTATTGACAACTCCTATAACTCAATGATGCAATGTTACAGTACTGACAACTCAACCATCCCGACAATCTTGACAAGCTGAACCGACTGGATGAACCAACTCCACTTTGTCGGCGAATCAAAATTCAGAAAATAAAACATTTATCAGTCAGTTCTTAAAAAGTCTGTCATAAAATTTGATAGATGTGTCTGAAACTGACGTTATAACACCAACTTCTGAGGGTACATCGTATGCATATCATATCAAGATAAGAACAAAAAGTTATCTAGCTGTACACTCAAACAGAACATTAAACTCGAGCATAAAGGTTCATCTCATTTTAATATCAGGAAAAATGTTAAAATTAAGAATATCTGGTCCAAATTTCATACTCATATATGAATGAAAATGAAACTGTGTTTCCGCAATGTAATATATTATGAATATATCTGAAGCTTTATTTTCTCTTCCTGTGTTTTGACTTGGCTCGTCGTCGGGGAAATGGAGGATAAAGATACAGACTGACAAGGATGGGAACTGCTGGTGCCCATCGGAGGTGTACATCTTGTCCTATTCTCATTGTTTTTATACATGAAATGTTTTCTCTGCAAACTTCAAAGGACATTTGCTATCATTTCTGACACATTGTCCTGAACCTTTGAAGATTAAAATGTAAATTTATACATGGGCATGGCGTTTTGTGGCAATACCTCTTAGATCAAGAAGTGGAGGTGCCAAGCGTTTTGACAGTTGTAACGCAACTTCTTTGATGTTTGAGAATGCACAGGTGATTCTTTCCCTTTTTCTGTATAGTTTGTAAATATATAAAACGCCTCGCCCATGGTTGTATTGAAGATAATATGGTTCATTTGATAATCAGGGATTTGATGCATTTGCTGGATGTCATTTGATTTTTGCATTGATCCTTGGAACAGTCTTGTTTTCATCACAAACAAATATATACTGATGCTTGGTGTTTGGTCTGCAAGAAATGTCCTGTCAGTATATGTAACATCGAAGACAAATGTTACCTGAAGGTTTGATCGCGTTGTATCAGCATCCTGCGACTACCTCTATCTCCAGCTCAATGTATCGAAATAGGTTCAATCCCCATCACTGGTTCAATGCGAAACATCTATGTCTGGTGTCTCGCAGGATAACATTGCTGGAATATATCTATAAGTGGCGTAAAGTCAAACTCACTCCCCCAGGGATTGACCTCTGAGAGGACTCAAAGCCTGTATGTGTGGATTGGGTGGCCCCATTACCACATCGGATGTATATCAGATGGCTGCCTGTGGCCCTCACACGTGACTGATGCCCTGGAGGGGTATAATTCCACTCATACCACTCGTTCCTATCCCCATCAGCCCATTGTCTCTGGGAGGTGTTAAGAATGGTCAAGAATGGTTCCTAGCTACCTCGTTAGAGGCGACTAAATCAGATCGGGGGCTTCGATTTGATTCGCTCTCTCCCTCCCTCATCTCCCCCCCTCTCTCTCCACCCCGTCTCTCTCACACACACACTCTCTCTCTCTTCTAAATAAACACGCACAAACACACACGGAGGTAAGAGGCGGTGGGGGTAACCTACTGGTTAAAGTGTTTGGTCAGTCCCCACTTGGGTACTATGAGTGAAGCCCATTTCTGGTGTCCCCTGCCGTGTGAAGCCCATTTCTGGTGTCCTCTGCCGTGTTGCTGGAATATTGCTAAAAGTGGCGTAAAACTCACTCACTCACTCACACAAGTAGGATTAGCCTGTTGAGCCTGGAATGTATATGATTACTGTCATTATATGTCATTGAGTAACATAACATACTTCGTGAACTCTATGTATGGAACGAGGCACGCATATCAACGGGCTTAGGGATTAACGCTTATATTAAATCTGTTAGCGCTTGTAAATCTCTTACTTACCCTGGCAAAACGCTGCCTTGTGTGTTTGTGTTTGACGGAAGACTATAGTAGAGGGCAACTGTAGTGGATAACATTCCTAGACCGTTGTTTACCATGGCATTCTTTACTACGAACAGGTAGTACCGTATTCCTATATTACCTGAAGACATTTTGTCAGTTTTAACCAATACCATGTCACTGTATGACCTCGCACTGTATCACTTTGTTATTTACCACTCAGGTTCCAGCATTTAGCCGTCTACCATTAACCATGTGTATACATATTTACAACACTATATGATATATACTCATGGAAACGAATAAGGGAACACATGAAAGTACAAGTGTTCCTTTATTCTTTTCCAGGTTTCTTCACAAGGTATGTATTGCACTGTGAGTGAACTTCTGGAAAAGAATAAAGGAATATTTGTACTTCCATGTGTTCCCGTATTCGTTTCCATGAGTATATAATGCTATATCATTCCAGCGCTAAACCACATGTCAATCTCTATATATAAGTACGAGGCCAAATGCTACGGCAGTTACCATTCTCATTTTCTATGTATTATCTCTATTTGACTCCATGGATAAACAATAGGGTTATACCATCCGAAAAATTTAACATTCCTCCTTATTTGACATTTTATACATTCATTACTTATATAATATAACTGTGCCCTGGCTACCTTCCTACCACGTGTGGGGCGGTAAGGTAGCCGAGTGGTTAAAGCGTTCGCTCGTCACGCTAAAGACCCAGGTTTGATTCCCCACATGGGTACAATGTGTGAAGCCCATTTCTGGTGTCCCTCGCCATGATATTGCTGCAATATTGCTAAAAGCGGCGTAAACCAAACCCACTCACCCCCTTCCTAGCTAATATACATAGAATACTGATCAAAGCGGCGTTAAAACAAATGTAAACACTCACTTACTACCTACATCTTATCACCACGTCATCTCCACCTACATCATGTCAAGACGTCATCGGTACATATCATATCACTATACCAATGCTATGTCATTTCACGGCTACTTAAGATGATGTCGTTATGTAATCCCTTCCTTTCTCATATCACCAAGCTGTTGCCTACTATATTATATCACTGTCATAGTCTTCTTTATCAAATCACTATGTCATCGCCACCCATATAACATATCTACGTGATTCCCACCGATATCATATCACTATGTCATCACTGTCATAATCATATCCCTCTGCCATCTATACCTTAATAATCATAGCAATAAGTCACTGCTGCCTGTATCATGTCACTATGTCATCACTGTCGTAATCATATTCCGCTGCCATCTATACCTTAATAGTCATAGCAATACGTCACTGCTGCCTGTATCATGTCACTATGTCACCACTGTCGTAATCATATCCTGCTGTCATCCATACCTTAATAATCATAGCAATAAGCCACTGCTGCCTGTATCATGTCACTATGTCATCACTGTCATAATCATATCCCTCTGCCATCTATACCTTAATAATCATAGCAATAAGTCACTGCTGCCTGTATCATGTCACTATGTCATCACTGTCATAATCATATCCCTCTGCCATCTATACCTTAATAATCATAGCAATAAGTCACTGCTGCCTGTAGCATGTCACTATGTCATCACTGTCGTAATCATATCCCACTGCCATCTATACCTTAATAATCTTAGCAATAAGTCACTGCTGTCTGCATCATGTCACTATGTCATCACTGTCGTAATCATATCCCTCTTCCATCTATACCTTAATAATCATAGCAATAAGTCACTGCTGTCTGTATCATGTCACCATGTCACCACTGTCGTAATCATATCCCACTGCCCTTTATACCTTAATAATCATAGCAATAAGTCACTGCTGCCTGTATCATGCCACGATGTCACCATGACCTAACGCATACAGTCACCAGTGCCTGTGGGAGTACACATTTTGTCTGTGTTTCAGGGTACTTGGGATTGTGCTGACGCTGTGTTGTACAGGTAGGTCTGGCTGTTCTGAAGTTCAGGAATATATACAATACTACCTTCCATACTTCTGAAATATGTCGGTACCTATGACTCCAACTGAATCACTTCTTACAATGCCAGTCATTCTGTTCTTGGATGTCTATGGTGAAATATGATATATTTATGCAGGTGGTGTTACCGTAAATCTAAGTGAAATATAATGCTTTTGGTGTTGATGGTGTTGCCATGTGTCTTAGTAAAATATGTTGCTGTTGATACAGATGGTGTTGTGGCGAGTAACAGATACAGCGCCGGGAGGACTACAACTGACATCGTGGTGGGGTGTTGCATCCTGGGAGTGTTCCTGATAGCGGTGGCAGTCAGCATCTTATACTGTAGGTTTTGTACCAAGCGGAAGCGAGAAGAGCGGAAGAACCGCAGCACAGTCATCCCAATCGAGGCAGAAAGTCCACCGGAAGCGGAAGTCGGAGAAGAAATAGTTCCTACAATTGGTTATATTCCGCCATCAGTGGCAAGCAGTGAAACGGGCGATATAGTTCCCAGTAAGGATGAAACTGATCAGGAGGACGCAAAATGTGAAAATACCGTCTCATCGATCTCATCTTTGTCGACAGATCGGAAAGGTTTGAGCCCGATTGAAGAACTGTGAATCCATTTGTACATTTTTAACACCATTAATGTCATAAGGTATTTCGCAAGCACCGTGTGATATTGTTGGTTTCACTGATCATGTCACATACTAGTCACCGCCATTTTGATTTCCAAACTTAATAGAATCAGTTTCGGACGACTGTTCCTTACCTACGGAGTTGACGTTTCATAATATCTAAACTCACCTAGTTCCATTTTTACCCAGGACGAAAGCATTATCAAAGCAGCCTGAGACAATTCACATTAATTAATTGCTACTTGGCTCATAACTCCTGCATGTGTCAACTTTGATTTATATATGTTGTATATATCCTCATTGTAAGATAAAATAAACCTTTATGACTTCTTGTGAGCTGCAGGAAAGACCACAAGATTACAAGCTGAAAAACTAAATAGCTTTTGTATAATTAATATTGAACTGAATAAATTGTGTAGGAGTAATGAAGTCTCTAGTTAATAAGCTAAAATATATACCACCCATTGTGTAATTGAAAACACACAAGCTATGACAGTATGTAATGCTGATAGCTTCCCTTTGTGTATGGATTTACTTCTAGTGATTGGTTCGAATGTTATATATCTCTGTTGTGCGTACCATCACACACTTCTCAATGTTTAGTGCGGAAATGTTTTTCTTGTAGCAACCTGGTGTTTTCCCCAGTTTGTAAGTGCAATAAAGAAGGTATGTGACTCGGATCTGTCTTAACACTGCAGTGAGTGTAAAGATGTCCCAGAGAACCAGATACTCACCTAAATATACATTCATGGAAATTAAGCCCGTTTTATATATATTGCCTCCTCCTTGCTCATAGATATAATCCATCAACACAAATCCAGCCGTCAGTGTGCTAATAAAGCAGAGTTAAGCCTCACACTTCAAGCAGCGGTTCTGGACGGGGGTTGTCGCTAATCTTGTCAGTACCAGATAGAGTCCAGAACATTTATATCCCAGAGAAATGTCGGAACAAGGCGGAGTTGCAAATAAGATTTTAGACAATAAAAGACATCACGTCATTTCTAATAGTATTTTAGCTCCTTTTTCGATTTGTCATTATGTATCTAATTAACATTTTGCATTTTAAATGATTGATATCGACATAAAATCAGTTGGTTTTAGCAACATTATACAAATGTCTGGTCGGTGGAATAAAATACTTGAGTAGACGGATTCGTAAACCGAGTGTCCTCATACATCTCCGGATCTCACTTCCGCATACTCAGCATATATCTCCATATCAATTGGGTGTAGTGTCAGATGACACTAGGGACAGCATGGTGCCCCGGACGGTAGCGCACAGCTCTCACGTCTTTCCAGACATAGAAAGCTTTATACGCGTTCTTGTTATTGACCTGGAGGACACTTGTAGAAACAACGGTAGATTGGCAGTATGTCGTATGGGTTGGGTAAAAATATTGAGTATACTCGTTCTGGTGAAATAAAAGTCACAGACGACCCGGTCCTTGTTTAATTAAGCAAGGGAAGAGAATTACGTGCATGGCAGTCTGGTATCTAAACTTGCACAAGTATCTAAGGTAATAATTATTAGTTTCAATCTTGTGTGCTGCTGTCCCGACCCTCCCCTCTCTCTTGTGTGTTGCTGTCCCGACCCTCCCCTCACTCTGGAGTGTTGCTGTCCCGACCCTCCCCCTCTCTCTTGTGTGTTGCTTCCCTCCCCCCGCTCTCTCTTGTGTGCTGCTGTCCCGACCCTCCCCCTCTCTCTTGAGTGTTGCTGTCCCGACCCTCCCTCTCCCCCTCTCTTGAGTGTTGCTGTCCCGACCCCCTCTCCCTTGATTGTTGCTGTCCCTCTCCCCCTCTCTCTTGTGTGTTGCTGTCCCGACTCCTCCCTCTCCCCCTCTCTCTTGAGTGTTGCTGTCCTCCCTCCCCTCCGATTCCTCTTGAGTGTTGCTGTCCCGACCCTCCCCTCTCTCTTGGGTGTTGCTGTCCCGACCCTCCCCCTCCCTCTTGAGTGTTGCTGTCCCTCCCTCCCCTCCCGATTCCTCTTGGGTGTTGCTGTCCCGACCCTCCGCCTCTCTCTTGGGTGTTGCTGTCCCTCCCCTCCCTCCCGATTCCTCTTGAGTGTTGCTGTCCCTCCCCCTCCCTCCCTCCCGATTCCTCTTGAGTGTTGCTGTCCCGACCCTCCCCCTCTCTTGGGTGTTGCTGTCCCGACCCTCCCCCTCCCTCTTGAGTGTTGCTGTCCCTCCCTCCCCTCCCGATTCCTCTTGGGTGTTGCTGTCCCTGTCCCTGCTGTCCCGACCCTCCCTCCTGGATTCCTCTTGAGTGTTGCTGTCCCGACCCTCCCCATCTCTTGTGTATTGCTGTCCCGACCCTCCCCTCCCTCTTGAGTGTTGCTGTCCCGACCCTCCCCCTCTCTCTTGTGTATTGCTGTCCTGACCCTCCCCTCCCTCTTTGTGTGTTGCTGTCCCGACCCTCCCTCCCCTCTCTCTTGTGTATTGCTGTCCTGACCCTCCCCCTCTCTCTTGTGTATTGCTGTCCCGATCCTCCCCCTTTGAGTGTTCTCTCTTGAGTGTTGCTGTCCCTCCCTCCCTCCCTCCCGATTCCTCTTGAGTGTTGCTGTCCCGACCCTCCCCTCTCTCTTGGTGTTTGCTGTCCCTCCCTCCCTCCTGATTCCTCTTGAGTGTTGCTGTCCTGACCCTCCCCATCTCTCTTGGGTGTTGCTGTCCCTCCCTCCCGATTCCTCTTGAGTGTTGCTGTCCCGACCCTCCCCCTCTCTTGTGTATTGCTGTCCTCCCCTGCCTCTTGTTGTGTTGTGTTGCTGTATCTCCCTCCCCTCCCTCCCGATTCCTCTTGAGTGTTGCTGTCTCGACCCTCCCTCTCTCTTGTGTGTTGCTGTCCCGACCCTCCCTCCCTCTTGTGTGTTGCTCTCCTCCCTCCCTCCCTCCTCCCGATTCCTCTTGAGTGTTGCTGTCCCGACCCTCCCCATCTCTCTTGTGTATTGCTGTCCCGACCCTCCCTCCCTCTTGAGTGTTGCTGTCCCGACCCTCCCCCTCTCTCTTGTGTATTGCTGTCCTGACCCCTCCCCTCTCTCTTGTGTATTGCTGTCCCGACCCTCTCCCCCCCTCTTGTGTGTTGCTCTCCCTCCCTCCCCCCCTACCGATTCCTCTTGAGTGTTGCTGTCCCGACCTCCCCCTCTCTCTTGTGTGTTGCTGTCCTGACCCTCCCCCTCTCTTGTGTGTTGCTGTCCTGACCCTCCCCTCTCTGTGTGTTGCTGTCCCTCCCCCTCTCTCCCTTGAGTGTTGCTGTCCCGACCCTCCCCCTCCCTCCCTCTTGTGTGTTGCTGTCCCGACCTCCCCCTCCCTCTTGTGTGTTGCTGTACCGACCCTCCCTCTCCCCCTCTCTCTTGAGTGTTGCTGTCCCTCCCTCCCCCATCCCTCTTGAGTGTTGCTGTCCCGACCCCCTCTCCCTTGAGTGTTGCTGTCCCGACCCCCTCCCTCTTGTGTGTGTTGCTGTCCCGACCCCCATCTCTCCTTGATTGTTGCTGTCCCTCCACTCCCCTCTCTCTTGTGTGTTGCTGTCCCGACCCTCCCCTCCCTCTTGTGTGTTGCTGTCCCGAGACTCCCTCTCCTCCCCCAACCTCTTCAGTGGTGCTTTCCCGACCCTCCCTTCCCCTCCCTCTTGAGTGTTGCTTTCCCGACCCTCCCTCCCTCTTGTGTGTTGTTGTCCCGACCCTACCCATCCCTCTTGAGTGTTCCTGCCGCAATCCTCCCTCGTCTTTGTTGCCATTCTGACCCTCCCCACAACCTTTTGTACTGTTATCTTGACCCTCCCTATCCCTTTGTTCTCCCATTTATCTTCTGTCTGCACGCCTCAGACGAGGTTTTGCGATCTTCATTCGTACTCGTTTCATTCGTGACTTGACGATGAGCGATTTGCCGAGTGATGATGACGAGCGACAGAGGTTAGAAGTTAGTGAGAGAGTGAGTGAGTGAGTTTAGTTTTACACCGTGCTCAGCAATATTCCAGCTATATGGCGGCAGTCTGTAAATAACCAAGCCTGGACCAGACAATCCAGTGAGCAACAGCATGAGCATCGATCTCCGTAATTGGGAACCGATGACATGTGTCAACCAAGTCAGCGAGCCTGACCACCCGATCCCGTTAGTCGCCTCTTACGACAAGCATGGGTTACTGAAGATCAGTATTCTAACCCGGACCTTCACCGGTAAGTTGGAAGCGACAAAGGTTTGAAGCAGGTGGCCGGGCTCGGTGCCAGTTTCGACTGCTGTCATCACACTCTGACATGTTGCTTATAATCAGCACCGACTTGCCTGGCTGTATCATTGCTGACTGGAGCACTCATAACAAACCTAACGTATGAATGAGTGAGTGGATGAATTAGGTTTTACGACGCACTCAGCAATATTCCAGCTATATGGCAGCGGCCTGTAAATAATCGAGTCTGGAAGAGACAATCCAGTAATCAACAGCGTGAGCATCGATCTCCGCAATTGGGATACGATGACTAACGTATGAGCTGTCCTTTGATCCTGACATTCTACATAAGCAAAACAAAAGTACATCTCAGCAGAATACCTGTTTGGACAGTTTACCGCCTCATATACCAGTAGAGGGTAGACCCCGGGTAGTGACAATTAGTTGTGAAGGGTTGTGTCCCTTAGCCATACAAGGATACACTGATCTTAGGTTCGAATCTTAGATGCGCTCTAATAATGACCATTGACCCAACGTTCATCCAGCCCACTCACAGGCCTTCTGACAGTACTCGTGCTTCCAGGAGCAACACGTTGACGAAGGACCGTGAAACACTAGCTGCAAACCATTACCACATTCCGTATATTCTAACATGTATAAAACCAGGGAGACTCTATAAGGGGGAGTGGTCACTCCTCGGAAAGCTCCTAAGCTATGCCTCGGCTCGTCACGTGACCAGTGTAGCCAATATGGCGGCAGCGTAGTTTTTAAGATTGAGCCCGGTTTATTTTCAACAGCTGATTACATACGCTGAGTGTTGTGACAACTGAAAACCTACATGTAGAAGATAAGTTACCTATTCTGTCACTTCATTTTAAGTCAAATACTTGTTATTTGTGTCAGTATAAGTACAGTAGTTTTGTAGTAAAGTTTCAAGTGGGCATGTTAACTCACTGGCTTCAATTCTCAGTACACAGCGAAGAAAGACTAAATTATATCGCTAAAAACTTCTTTCACATATTCGTTTATTTTTTAGAAGGGAAATATACCTTTAGTTAAAAGGTGTTTGCAAGTAATAGTGATATTTTTAGAACAAAAAAAAATTGTTAGTGTGTATTTGAGGTGTGTGAAAAATATGACATATCGCCGATCTGCCATTGAAATACTACAGGGCGTTGTTTGAGTGTTTCTAGTTAGTGTTCAAAAACATCTTTCACATACACCTTCAATTTTTATGAGGGGAATATACCATCAGGTGAAAGGTGTTTGCAAGTAATAGTGATAGTTTTATAATTTAAAAAAATTTGTTAGTGTGTATTTGAGGTGTGTGAAAAATATGACATATCGCCGATCTGCCATTGAAATACTACAGGGCGTTGTTTGAGTGTTTCTAGTTAGTGTTCAAAAACATCTTTCACATACACCTTTAATTTTTATGAGGGGAATATACCATCAGGTGAAAGGTGTTTGCAAGTAATAGTAATAGTTTTATAATTTTTAAAAAATTGTGAGTGTGTATTTGAGGTGTGTGAAAAATATGACATATCGCCGATCTGTTCTGATACGCCATTGGTGCTTGTGATGCTTGAGTGTTATAGTTCTAAAACTTGTTTCTTTCTTGTTGATCTTAGTATTTGACAAAACTGGAAAGGTGTTTGCAAGGCTTTGTGATAGTTCTAAACTTTCTGTTCTTGGGGGTCTGTGACAGTGTCAGTTAACATTCTTTCAATGCCCATGTCATTCCACACATGCAATACGATATCTGAATTAGTTAATGTAAAAAAATGTCTCAAAGTAATTTTTTTGGAAAAAGGACAGCTGATGTTAATATGTGTTCTACCGAAAGTTTTGCGTTCTTTAACATGTTTGGGGGAGGGGTGGCCGCGGTGTATCATTTATTCTTTCATTCATTCACATATGTTGTTTTTCTTTTGTTCTTTTTCTTAATTTCTTTCATTCATTCACATAAAATTCTTGCTCTTAATTCATTCATTCATTGTAAAATTCCGACCTATACAATACACTGGCTGAAGTACTGTTAAACGCAGCCGAAGTTACGCTGGGGCCGAACCAAGTCACTGTGTGCGTTGGAGCATGACGAGGCACACGTTAATTAGTACAAATGGTAAAGAAAGCAAGCGAGTGACCTATCCCTGTTGTAGAGTATCCCTGATAAAACTAATGAAGGTGCAGAACATCAAAGCCCCAGTTCGTATACTTTTATTCAAACAATCCTACACGTCCTTTGGTCAACAGTTAACAATTACATTAAAATTCCCGAATATCGGCCCCTTCCCACAGCGTTCCGGCCCTTATTCCTGCTCGTTCCCCCTGCTTTCGTTTGGACTGGTGTACTGCAGTTGTTTAGGGGCAGCATCGATGGGCGGAAGAGGATGTGGAACGTAGTCATACCTTTCCAGCTGACCGGAAGTGGACAGTGGAGGGCAGTCGGGTAGAGTGGGCACCTGCAAGGTGTGAGTGACGGTGTTGTGAGACCGGGGGAACGGGTCGGTTCGGGCGATGCTGTTGGGATGTCTCCTGTCAGAGGGATCAGACACGTTTCCCAGGCTACCACGAGATTCTAATACATTATCAACAACAAATACAGGTGATTCATCCACAACCTCAACATGGTCAGAAACAGTGTCGTCGCCATTGTTGTCGCCATCGTTGTGACTGTGACTGTTGTTGTGACTGTCTGGTGGCGACTTGGCTTCACCGAAGGGGTTGAAGTATTTGTGGGAGAAGGCTCGACCTATCATCCGGGAATTCCGTCTTTGCTGTCGTCTTCTGGCGTTCAACTTGATTTCTGCTTCCGCCTTGGACTTTTGGCACAGCATCACTATCATGACGACAGCGAACACGACGACAGCGACAACAATCACAACAGCAATAATGGTATTGTCAGACATCTTCTATCTGAAATGAGACCGTTTCATATATGTACACGTCTGGACTCACATCCAGCAATACACCAGAAATCACTTTCATAGAAGTGGGGAGTCGAACCCTGGTCTTCAACGTGATGAGCGGACACTTTATCCACAAGGCTATCCCACCACCCCACATCATTTGATAGTAGAGAGGCGTTGGATCAAACTCGCGCAGTCACTTAAAAATGAGGGTGGTGAGGTAGCCTAGTGGTTAATGCGTTCGCTCGTCACGCCGAAGACCCGGGTTCGATTCCAACATACGCACAAGGTGTGAAACCCATTTCTGGTCTCCCCGCCGTGATATTGATGGAATATTGCTAAAAGCGGCATAAAACTTAACTCACTCACTCACTCACTTGGAAATGCACGCATCGGAACAGTGGACATTTCAAAAGCATGTACTTCTGTCATTTATTAAATGCATGGCGTGGGTAGAGTCGGCTGTGACATCTTGGTGCCCGGAATTCAGTCAAATAAGAGTGAAACATGTATCCCAGTGCCTCCAAATCAGGCCCATTAGAACGTTTCTGATTCGTAAGCAGAATTATGATGATAATCCCCTAGTCCTCATGATAATTCCCTAATCCTCATGATAACCCTTAAGCTATGCCTTTCATTGTATCATATTCAGCAAGGGTCTGGCTACATGTATAGCATTTGGAAAGGTGCGCTCATTGTACCATGTACGCTCTAGCTTGGACGTACTGCATGGTCTTTAACACAAATACACTCACACTGTGTGGTGCTAACTAAGCAGGCAGGTATTTGGAGATTTACCTCGAACAACAATTGCGATGTCTCAGCTAAACTAAGTAGTCTTAAGCTAAGCTGTAGTGCAAAATATGTGATCCACTTAAAACAGGATTTGGCAAAAAATATAACATACTTTATTTAAACGTTACTAGACTGAAAACAGTCGTTAAACACTGCAAGACAATTATTATACTCGTATCAAATACATCATGATCAAAAAGCCATTTTTTGTTCATTTCAATTCATATAACAATCAAACATTGGTGTGTATTTACTTTTGTGGGCAGAAAGAACACTGACTCATGACACTGGCTCATGGCCATGTAACAAGCACCTCTAGTCTGACCATCTTGTCTATGTCCTCAGATATGGCTTACATAGAGTGAGTGAGTATGGTTTTACGCCTCTTTTAGCAATATTCCAGCAATATCACGGCGGGGGGACACCAGAAATGGCCTTCACGCATTGTACCCATGAGGGGAATCGAACCTTCGGCGTGACGAGCGGACGCTTTAACCGCTAGACTACCCCACCGCCCCGTTATACACAGAGATGAAACAGACACTACGAATCCTGAGTGACAATACCGTGTACATACCGTGTTGCGATCTTCACCCGACTGGGCCGTAGTCTGACCAGGGCCAGCAGCGACCGTTCTCCTGCTCTCCGATCAACGAGGTTAAGTATGTTAGTACTTAGCTCCTGCTCATTGTTCGTGTACAAAGTAGTATAAGTATAAGATCTGTCTTACTAGGATCAACAAACCTAAGGGCACTGAAGCTGAATAACCAACATGTGTTCTTACTTTAAAGCAGAGTCGAGGTCGCCTTGTGGTTAAAGCGATCGCTCGTGACGCCAATGGGCCGGGTTCGATTGCCGACATGGGTATAAAGAGTATATATGGTCTCCTGGCATGCTATTAGTTGAACATTAGACCATTGATGGATGTAATGGTGTTTTGGTTCTTACAGATACTGCTTGCAAAAGAATGGCTTTGAGCAAATACATTTATGAGGAACTAAAACTATAATTTTACATTGACACAGGTTGATTTAGGTTTGTGTTTATGGAATGACATTTGCTGAAGAATACTTTGGGCACAGATATTTGTCAGTTATCGGAAATGTTTAGGTATAATTATTTTATGTGAGTTTCCGATTGGCCTGCATATAAAACTACTGTACGCAAAGCCGAATTCACCCAAGCGCTTGAAATGGAACGTCACTTCACGAAGCGTCATTAAAATCCTTTCAAGATTCGCGTTAAGTTTCGGTTGGGCGATGGTGAATTGAAATGAATCAAGTAAAATAGTTCTTTTATGTTTTCAGTACCGAAATAAAAGTCTCAACAAGAAGTGAGTCTGTTCGTATAATGGTAATGTCAGCTCGGAGCCTCGGCCTTTGCAACAATTTCAGAGCATTGCATTGTCCTCTTAATATACTGTCATTACCTCCACTTTTAAGATGATTGAAGACATGACAATCCGTTGCATTAACTGGCACAGTACCATTTCCTTGCTCTCATTTACATTATTGCTTGGCTGAAGAGGATACCGACGTGTATTCAAACAAGGTGTAGTTTTTAACGTGCCTATTCACCATGCATCACTGATAAAGCGCCACATCGCCGTCAGAGCAACAGTGAGGGCTCGGCTGTCATTCACAGCTCCCTGGGGAACATTCTACCCCTGCTGTCTGTGAGGCACTAGAACATTAGCAGTCACCATTAGCAGTCACGTTGTAACTATTGAATGGGTGAACCAGGGCACATTTCGAACGAAGCCATTGTCCATGTTGGGCAGCATGGAAGTTTTAAAAACCTGAAGTGTCAAGCTGCCGTACACTCTACGCATCTGACAATGATTATTTTCTCCTTTGTGGCTGTTGCGCTGTGCACGTGTCCTCACCACCAGTTTTAAATAACAATGAATAGTTCATAGGCGTATCCAGAAATGGTTCAAACCCCCTAAACCCCTCCTCTGGATCCGCCACTGATATTAGTTTATGATTATCAAAACGTTTTCCTTAATATTTTTCTATATCAACCACAGCCATTACAATCCGGTACTTATGTTACTTGCGTCCGGCTTGGGTGAGTGAGTTTGGTTTTACGCCGCTTTTAGCAATATTCCAGCAATATCGCGGCGAGAAACACCAGAAATAGGCTTCACACATGTACGTACCCATGTGGGAAATAGAACCCAGGCCTTCGGCGGGACGAGCGAACGCTTTAACCAATGTGCTACCCCACCGCCCCCACGTTCGGCTATGAGCAGTTACGATGTACAGAGCATGTGAGTATCACCATGTTTTATCCGTGTATGTTTAAAATCAAATGAAATAACTGAACCGCACTACAAATATTTATAAATTTTTAAAGAGTGTACTATTTCTACATCTTTTAAAAGCTCAAAATGCCTTACCCATCCCATATACCATGATCCGTGGGAAGAATTCAACTCAAGCTTCCATTTCCTGTAAAGATTTGGATTCACATTACCACTGAACCTCTCGGGTACCCATTCGCTGCTGAGTGCTCAACGCCATATTTTGAAAACCATCCCAGCCCAATGATTCAGTGTAAGCAGGGCTGAAACCGTGGAAAGTAATGGCACTAACTGATGGACATACACATTGCAGAATACTGACGTCCATGTGGAGGTACACAGCCAACAGTCTCACAGTCCATACATTATTTTCAACTCGGCCCCGCAATGCCTGTAACGCAAACTCCTAAATGAAACAAACCTACTTTTCCTTCAGGTTCCGAATCTGCCATCACAATGGGCCTCCTTTTCAATTTAAGTGCAATTATTTATTTTTTATCTTGGTTAACATTTTCTGAGACTCAGCGTTCCCCTAAAGGAATATACGAACCGCCTTTGACTAAGTGAGTAAAGCGGCAGTAAAATACCTATACATGTGGTTGTTGGTGTGAACGAGGACGTGGGGCGCATAAGGGGAGATCACCGTAGTTTCGTGGTTTCTAATACTTGTATTTGTTGTGAAATTGTGATGTATTTGATACGGGGGTCTCAATTAGTTGTATTATTGACCTTCCATCTTAAGTTTTGCGGCTACTGTTTTCACTGTTTAGCGGCATAGTAACATTCTGATAAAGTTCGTGTAGTTTTGGTCAAAAGTGTAGACTTTGTTTTGCGTGACAGTTTACGTCCAAACCTAGCAGACTATAATTCGAAGCAAATGACCCATATGCTTGTATGATGTTCCATGCCTTATTTCAACATGCTGTGTGCAGAGTTAGTGATACTAGCAAATATATATATCAATACCACACAGTGAGTGGCAAGTTTGATATTTTGATCACATATTTTGAAAACGACCAACACGACCAATGCACATTATAGCCGCGAATAGCTGCAGTTTGCTGGTGCGGTAGATGGTACTCACTAGTGGTGGTCCGATTAATTGAAATAATCGAAGATTGGTCGCAATGACAAAACGACCAAGTAATCGATCATGTTTTCTCATCATCGAACACAAACAATTTTCGAACACTTGTTTGCAATAACAATATTTTTCAAAAGGTTGATTTTGTTTCTACATTGCATAAGCACTACAAGTTCGTTCCAAGTCATGATTAAGTTTATCTTAACAACTCCAGGAAATGTATGTTCCTAACACACTAGTCATCCTTTAAAGATGTGAAATTTGCAAATGCATTTTGAGCAATTTGCGAAAAAAACGAGAGAACTATATGGGTTTTTTAAATTTTTGTGTGTGCATTAACAAACATAACCAGGAAAATTTGATAAATGACGCTAACCAATTATTTTCGATGATTGATCGGTTGTAATGAACCAATCATCAATTATGAGATTTACACCACAGGGGCTTGTAACGCTAAAAACTGCCGTCAAGGTATGTACTGTCACTAACGGGGTCTTATCATTATATAAAAGGATCGATAAGACCTTGTTAGTGACAGTACATACCTTGACGGCAGTTTTTAGCGTTACAAGTCCCTGTGATTTACACCAATTCCCAACACAAGTACTCACCCTACATGTCAGGGTCTTCCTGTCGGTTAACCGCAGAAATCGATGCAACTTTAATTTTCATAAACGGATTATACAGTACAGATCAATATACTTTCTTCATGTTTTCGTACGTTAATATACCGTCAGCACATGATATGTACTCATCATCTACATGGAAAGTATGATCAACATGCCGTAAGAATATGGTCTAATGTGTTGCAGTGCCAAATTGACTGAAACAGTCGTAAAATCCCTGTTAAATGAATTATAAACGCCCTCTTGATAACCATAACATGTAACAAATACGTCAAGATATAAATCGTGAAAAACGTGCCTATAGTTAGCGTTGCTGTAACACCTGCATGCAACTGTCTATGACGACACAGGGCACAGCACCACAAACGCCCATGCATTCTCTGCTCCGATTGTTCTTCACAAGATAAACAAGTCACTTCAACAAAGTGAAAACGTCAGACACACATACACACTCAAAGACATCTCTCTCTCTCTCTCTCTCTCTCTCTCTCTCTCTCTCTCTCTCTCTCACACACACCTCAGCCGTTTTATCATTCATCATGTCAGGTATGGTTATGGATACAATTTGTACTCTTGTCTTTTACTGTACTTTGTCTACATGTTATATGTAGTCTAAATTTATATTTTGGTAACACATTACCTGTTCTAGACAATATATGGCTTAAATATAATACTGAAATACGTGAAACGGTTAAAGACGTTTGTGGTGTGCGTGCGAGCATGCGTGCGTGCGCGTGTGCGTGCGTGTTTGCACTCCGTAATTGGAATTGGAAGAGGGGGCACAAACATGCAAGTTGTCACTGTGTTGAAGGGGTATCAAAAGTTCTAGTTACCGTCAATTGTCAGAATTACTGAAGACAATTACTGAAGGAGTAGTAAGAGTATATTATGTTTAATGACTTGGTCCTATTGGCACTGAACGGGGCACAGTGTCCTCACTACACAGGTTCAGGAGATTCTGATATACAATATATCCATGTTCCATGCTGTTCTATGATGTCCAACAATAGATAAACCGATCACAATGTGTACAATTTCCTGTCGAAACGGAAAGTCGTGAAAAATGTTTCTTGCCTGACCGTGGGTGTGAAAGTGTAATGGACGCTTCCGTCCTTGAACTCTGTCGCTCACGTACGTCGCTGTGCCAACAATGGGAACTCGGGTTTCTTGGGCCGCCATTTTGCATCTATTGTTAGATGTATCTAACAATAGGAGTACTGGACTAAAGCATAGACTCTGAATATATATAATTTTGATTGTAACATATATACCCATTTAGATTGAAAAGGAGCCCCAGGGAGACCAGGGATTCAGCTGGAGGCTGGGTGATGATAGTTAATGTTCCGGGTGTATATTTCATATAGTGAAACAAGAATGTTGACAGTATATGTTTGGGTTGTATAGTGCTTATACTCGGGCTATAAAGCTGATAACATACCCGGGATGTACACTGCATATACTCAGGCAGCATATACATGGGATGCATATTGTATATACTCCGGCTATACTGCTGGTAGCATATACTCGGTTATGTATATTGCATATACTCAGGCTATGTATATTGCATATACTCAGGCTAAAATGTTGACAGGACATACTCAGAGTGTATATTGGATATACTCAGGCAGCATATGCTCGGGATATATGTTGCATATACTCCGACTATACTGCTGCTCGGGATGTATATCGCATATACTCTGGTAACATACGCTCGGAATACACACTGCATATACCCATATGAGAATCCTTACACTTATCATGAATAGCCGTATCCCTAATCTTGACCAAAAACTGATGTCTGCCCTAGTTTAGAAGTATATGAGCCAGGCTATTATTGGCACTTTTATTTCTGTTGGAAGTACGACTGTCAGTATAAGTAAAGAGTATGTGAAGTGAAATGTGAACAAGATTGAGCGGTCAGTCAATATACGATGACCCATGTAAAACCCATGCAATGCCAGAACATCGTGTCAGCTTGAGTGATCGATAAGAAACAGTCCATCTGGTCAAGGTTAATGTTTACCCGACTTCCAAACCGCCTTCCTGCTGCGTACGGTGGGTAATTGCCATATTTAAAACTTCCCCAACACTCACGAGTCCAGCTCCCAACCCCACCCACTCGGTTACCCGAAGTCCCCATACCCGGGTAACCCAGGTGTATCCCGGAGACGGGGTGTGATGTGGGGTGTTTGTGTACCCGACATCTACACAACGGTATACCGAGCGTCAAGTGAGTGCGAGATCCCCGCCCTGGCTACTAATAGCCGCTAATAACGCCACTTAAACAACCGGACACTCGGACGTGAGGAGACAAGTGGCTAGCTGAGAGGGGAAGAGCACATGCTGGTCAACGTCAACCGCTTGCTGAGTGGAATACCATGGTTAGGCGATGGGCATTCTGTTGGTACACAATTCACACCCAGGTGCTTTACATGGGTATCGTGTAGTTTCGATAACAACAGGTACGGGATACAACCCTTGTTTCTACTGTAAGCAGGATATGCTCCTCACACAGTCAAACCCCGCTAGTCTGGATACTGGTATTCCGGAAGCCTATTTGGCAGACGGGTTACTGGTAACCCGTATCAATCAATCAATCATCCACCCATATCACACACACACACACACACACACACACACACACACACACACACACACACACACACACACACACACACACACACACACACACACACACATTTTTTAAAGATAAGCTAAATGTCACCATTTGAAAGGCACTGCGTGTAACCATACCTATATCTTACACACGCGCGCACGCACATAGACATATAACATGCATTATGGATTTCCCCAGGGTCGAGATGTCGGCCACATGACCGGGAAACTGGCGTTGATACTCGACGAAGTGTGACGTTTCTCACGAGACTGTTGAAGATTGACATAATCACTACCGGACTATATCTACATTCCTGGGTTATCCCAAACAGCAACTAACGCGTTAAATTGCAGACTCATGTTGACATCGGTGTCTACATACACAGGCAACAGTTGTTGACATCAGTGTCTACATACACAGGCAACAGTTGTTGACATCAGTGTCTACATACACAGGCAACAGTTGTTGACATCAGTGTCTACATACACAGGCAACAGTTGTTGACATCAGTGTCTACATACACAGGCAACAGTTGTTGACATCAGTGTCTACATACACAGGCAACAGTTGTTGACATCAGTGTCTACATACACAGGCAACAGTTGTTGACATCAGTGTCTACATACACAGGCAACAGTTGTTGACATCAGTGTCTACATACACAGGCAACAGTTGTTGACATCAGTGTCTACATACACAGGCAACAGTTGTTGACATCAGTGTCTACATACACAGGCAACAGTTGTTGACATCAGTGTCTACACACAGGCAACAGTTGTTGACATCAGTGTCTACATACACAGGCAACAGTTGTTGACATCAGTGTCTACACACAGGCAACAGTTGTTGACATCAGTGTCTACATACACAGGCAACAGTTGTTGACATCAGTGTCTACATACACAGGCAACAGTTGTTGACATCAGTGTCTACACACAGGCAACAGTTGTTGACATCAGTGTCTACATACATAGCAACAGTTGTTGACATCAGTGTCTACACACAGGCAACAATTGTTGAAATCAGTGTCTACATACACAGGCAACAGTTGTTGAAATCAGTCCTTGTCTGATCAATCCGCGATTCATTGTATGCTGTGACGTCAACTGCGATCTGCAGGGAACTATGAATTTCAACTTATTTAAAGTTTAACCGAGACAGTAACGTTGATCACTCAGGGTTAATGAGGTCCACACGGAACCCTGTGTATGGTTTGTCTGACTTTAACGTTGTTCACTTAAATCAGCGTACAACCACACACGTAGCCCTCTTGTAAATCTTCAGTTTCGTGATACTAGTTTAGCTGTCCTACTGTTTTAAGCACACCTGTCCTATGTGTCCATATGTGTGATTAGTGACTCTTTCCACAGTACCAGTGTACATCTGAATGTTTAGTGACTCTTCCCACTGTAAGATGATTGTTTAGTGACTCTCCATGACAATAGGGGAACCTACAGAAACTGCATGAAGATCCCATGACATATCAAGTAGTGCTATAAATATTTACTTTTACTTTACTGTCAAGACAAGACAAGACAAGACAAGACAATCGTTTATTGTATTTTAGGCCACCGGCCCTTATACAAGAATGTTACATACAGAGTTGCAATGCACGTTGTATTAATTGTAAGTGCTCGTTACTTTACTATACTTTACTGTCCAGACCTTCACAATCATATCGTTACGACTTCACTTCACATCGTTCATACAACAAGAATGCATTGTGTGATTACATTTTAAACAAGACGTGTTGCACGTGAGTGCACATAATCAGCGACAATTTTCGTCTTGCATCCCTTTCAGTTAGATGAGTGTAGCCATGTATTCAGTACTAAGGCTGAAGGGGTCGTTGTCGGCACGGGTACTACAGATGTGTACCCCAGGTACGTTTCTGTATACAGAAATGTACCCTAGCCAAAATCACAATACAGAAACGTACCCTTGGACGATTCCATTCTACATTGTGGAGTTTTCTTGATCGGAACTGCCATACTGTTGTATTAGATGCATTTGATTGGGTTCGGTTTCGGTTTTGGGTTGCGTAATATGGACTCGTCCATCGTTTAGGGTACCGGGTACATTTCGGTAGTTTGTCTTTGTTTAGGGTACATGTCTGTATACTGTACCTATCTGTAGTACCTGTGCCGACAACGACCCCTTCAGCAGTACTAAGGGTACCATCCATCTGCTGAAATCATTGAGCATGACGACTTATACAGGACTAAGTGTAGCCATCAGTCTACTGTTAGGCAGTATATGACATTACATGGCGGATTGGTTTGGTTGTTGTTTAACTCAGTAGTATTCCAGCTATATGGCGGCGGTCTGTAAATAACCGAGCGTCTATGTACGCAACTGGGATACGATGACATGTGTCACTAAGTCAGTACATACTGGACTAAGCGTAGCCTCT
The DNA here is from genome assembly GCF_003918875.1 of Haliotis rubra. NCBI lineage: Eukaryota > Metazoa > Mollusca > Gastropoda > Lepetellida > Haliotidae > Haliotis > Haliotis rubra. Next base: position 579,686 of record NW_025767368.1, on the reverse strand, counting down.
AACCGCTGTAGTGAGTGCACTGGACATTAAAATGATAGGTCGACATCACATATTCAACTATGAGATGATCAAATTACTCAGTTTTCGTCAGCAATTAAGGTTTGTTTGCTTGTTGTTTAACGCCGCACTCAGTAATATTCCAACTATATTGCCGTGGTCTGTAAATAATAGAGTCTGTAAATAATAGAGGACCAGACAATCCAGTGATCAACAGCATGGGCATCGATCTAAGCAATTGGCATACGATGACATGTGCCAACCAAGTCAGCGAGCGTGACCACCCGCCCTTTACGACAAGTATGGGTTGCTGAAGACCAATCGAACCCGGATCGTCACTGGTTTATGAACAATTAAAGAGTGAATAAGAAAATTAAGGAATACTACGATGCACCGAAGATGCCACCATATTTTGGTGTGACTATATTTGTCCTTGTGGCGGTGCCAGGGCACACAGCGACGTGGAGAGGCCGGGACAATAAACTTGCAACACGATCTGGAATATGATACCCAGAATAGTATTACTGGGAAATGCTGTTGATAGATCGGCGTGCCCACGGCTGATAACAACCGCTACATTCTTCTCAGTTCCTGCAACTTACTTACATCTGTGTTGACTGTCGCCCCATCTCGTTCTTCATCTCATTGTAAATTCAACCACAGAACCATTGCTTGTGTTTTCAATATTGCCACTGACCTTGACTCCCCCCACTTTGACCTCTAATTACCTCGTCACGTGGTGTCCAGACCACAAGTCATTTTGCAGAATAGATTGACGAACTGAGATAGAACACGTGGAGTTTTAAGAGACTGTGATTATCACACGATGTGAGCTCAAGCGATGCCCATTACAAGAAATATGCAGTACAAGATAAGAAATGGGGAGAATGAGAAATGACATTAACACGTCACAATTTAATTCTGGACTCACAAAAGTCCAGAAACTCACTTTCTGACAAGGGATTTGACCAAATTAAACATGCAGTTGTTATGAATATATGCAAAAGATGAAAAAATTAAAAAATCTTTTTCGAAAACATTAAATTTAAACTCGCTCGCCCATATTTACTTTTACTCAAAATACATGTTTTTTTCATGTTTTGGGTTGAGTTGAGTTGGGTTTTGCGTCACATCGGCATTATTCCAGCCATATAGTGACGAGAACAGGTTTGCATTAATAAACATTGTAAGAACATACTCGGAATGAGTTTTATTTCAAAAACATATATTCATTACATTGTCATTTAAAAGCAGAAAAAGTCATAGCACCAAATTTAAAGGCAGGCAATTTGCTAGTCACATTTCACAGTTACAATTTATGATAGTCACATTTCACAGTTACAATTTATGATACAGATCAACTTCCCTCAGGTAGTTCACTATCAGATGAGCGCTCACGCGGGAGAACAGATCTTTCAGGTTTGTTGCATCATAATGTGAGTCCCTTGCAGACGATAAGTCCACGCATTCAAGCAGAATATGCTTGATGGTGAAAACTTCATCGCAAGAGACACACATAGGGGGTCCATCCCCATCCGTTTTCAGCAGATAGTCATGAGTAAACCGACTGTGGCCAATACGACACCGTCGCAAAATTACCTCATCACGTCTTGACTGACAACCCAAGTAGGTATAACCAATTGTTGGTTTCAATTCATACAGTTTATTTCTTCCTACTTGAGTGTCCCATCGTTTTTGCATGAGGCCCCAAGTATAGCTTTTGATAGTGGGTTTGAAATCACTGTAGGGGACCAGCAGTGGAGATAAGGGCTTGTCAAGAGCTGCTTTTGCTGCAGCATCGGCTTTTGTGTTACCTGCTATGCCGACGTGACCCGGCAACCAGCAGAGGACGATGTCACATTGGCCAGTAGAGAGGTCGTAAAGTTCTAAAATGTCCAGAATGATTGGGTGACTTGAAGTAACATTTTGAAGTGCTTGAAGCCAAGATAATGAATCTGTGAAAACGATGAAGTTTTTGGAATGATTCTGCTGTTTAATATAGGTCAAAGCTGAAAAGATAACTGGATGTATTCCTGTTGGAACACCAAGGGATTTGTTTCAGACTTTTTGAGTTTAGTGAGGGTAAGATCGACCTGTGGTGAAGACAGGAGTCGGTAAGGTGCTATCATGGTATGTAATTGTATTATTGTTATGGAGCGGCATTGATATGCATGTTTATGCTTGTTTGCCAATCCCGTCATGATTACTTGAAGAAAACATGTTTAAACTATACATTAAAATATCCATAGTATTAATATGTAATCTTTACATTAGGCTATAAGGAATACACAATATATTCAAGATTGAGTTTGCTTTTACTTTTTTATCTTTTTAAAAATTGTCAATATTTTTGCTACAGCCGAAAAGATTTACCTTGACTTCGTTGTGTACAGGTCCGTGGTTGTGGTCTCTTTGGTATTTTAGAAACTATGTCGTTAAGACAGTTGAGAGTGTTGATCTGTATGCAGTCTTTCTGTATGCATTTTCACGAGATCCATTCTCCCCTTTTCCTCTTTTTCACTATGAACATATAACCATTTACACAAAGGTATCTTCCACCACGAAAAGTAGGGAAAACTACGAGTATTAGTGCACTGTTGATAAATGTCAAATCAGATTTGACATTTATCAACAGTGCACTAATGCTCCGGTATACACATGAATGGGTTCGAACTCGTATACCACTGCGGTACTCGTCAGGTCGGGGATGTGTACTGGGTTTTAACGTCGGTTGGAAGATTATTCCACATAAATAGCAACTTGCATGTATGTGAGTGAGTGAGTGAGTGAGTGAGTGAGTGTGTGTGTGGACGTACGCTTGTCAATGCTCGTGTGTTGTTTCTTTGCGTGTGCGTGTGCGTGTACATGTGTACCGTGCTGCTCGTATTAATCCGGAATAATACCGGTTTTGTAGGGTATACCCCAAACAGTTAACAGATTCGGTGAGCCCTTGTTTTATCTCCATCACAATAGTGTCAGGCGACAGAAACTGTACCATGGTTTGGTATGACGCGCCCAGGGATCGATCCATCAAACTTCCGCTCTCCACATGTGAAAGAAAATAGATTTGATAAAAGTAACTATTGGTATGAAGTAACTAAGATTATCAGTACCGTGTGCTCGGACATTAAATTCTCATTATGGCAACGAGTACATTAAATATTACAATGCTTCCAATTTTGATAAAGAACTTATTCAATAATACAAATTACCGAAATCAATCAGTCTGTAACGTCAAGAACAACGAATGACGTCATTTTAAGTTTGTGCAACAAATCCCCGAAACAATATCACATTGGGGCTTTTTACAACCTTTAAATGAATATGCGTGAACTAGACACAAAAATAGCATTCACATTGAAACTTACTGACAATAATGTTTTTGTTCCCCAATAAGAAATACAGCATAAAGACAATTGCATACCATATATCATCTGTTCCGATCGTTGTAACTTTGTAAGTCTCGAGCATTTGTGAGGTACGCAGAGAATTATTTCAAGAGAGGCAAACAATCCACAATTGTAGTTTTTTATATACTGTACCACCCTTTGTCGCAGACTGTGACGTCATGAATAATGGAAAACGCCAGCTCCAATTGTTTGTGACGATGTGTTGATATGACAACACGTTCCTGTCAACTACGTCGTAGCAAACACGAAACTAGAAGAAACTGGCATGCACTGATCAATTACCAGATTGAAAAACATAATTCTCTGTGAGACAAACCGAAAACAACGCCACCCAGTGCCCTTACTATCGCCTTAAATAGTTTGGTCTCACCATTAAGTTAAATCTAGCTATAAGTAAAAGCATTGTTTTGTTTCGGCAGTTTCCATGAGAATATTTTTTCGACCTCTGATAGTTGCTTGATAAATTCGCATCAGTTGACAGCTTAATATTTATTTAAATATCATTACTTTATCGCAAACTTAAACACCAATTGTGCTGTTCAGCGAAAATGGTGTACATGGTCTAGCGATGCGATCCCATATAAAGATCTATGTAGAAATGTTTAGACGGAGAGCTCGCGATAGAATCTCCCCGACCCTAGCCCTTGTTAGATGTGTGATATTTGGTGCATAGTAGGGTGGTTTGCTAGCTGCTTCATTTCGAATACAAAAACACTTGTAGAAGACAAAGCCCTCAAGTTGTGGAATCTTGTGGCCTGTCGATGTTCAAAACTTCATAGAACTCTCAACAATTGAAACAAAAAATGTTTCAAAGTGGTTTTGACACATGTCAAAGGCATCTAAAACGATATTGTCGGAAGATACCACCAGCTATTTTCATACTCGTCTTTGATGTAACGGAGACTGAATGTATGTCACCGGTCGCACAACACCGACTTTGTTCATCAGATGGAGGAAACCTAGCCTAGTTCCTTATACCCAGCACTGTTGCAGCACTATTGCACACATCTATCCGCGGCTGGGTAGAGAAGGGGTTAAATGATGCTGTTCAAAGGTTAGATACGACGGTTGTTGGTCCGAATCTCCGACAGTGAGTGAGTGAGTGAGCCGCGTTTAGCAATATTCCAGCAACATTGCGGCGTGGGGCACCAGAAATGGGCTTCACACGTTGTATCCATGTAGGGATTTAAACCGGGTCTTCGGCATAACGAGCGAACGCTTTAACCACTGGGCTACCCAACCGCCCCTAATCTCGGTTCGTTAGTTTCAGCGTCTGTGCTTCACGCCCGAGACCTGCATCACGTTGGGATTTTGTTCCCCATCCATTTCACACCGTGATACAATCGGAACATACCAGGTCTGTTTTTCGTATGACGCCATCAAAAACATACACACATATTAAAATTATGAATCACTTAAAAGATGAAAATAGCCAAAGTCAAATTGTCTGTGACATGATAGATGAGCTATGTAGGGGCTTTGTGAAATGGAGTTGGTATAATTTCTGAAACGATATGATGAAACGATCATATGAGTCCAGGATGTTATACATAATAATCCCTGGGTAATCGAGGATGGTCCAATAGGCTTAATTCGTAAAGTATACATGTGGGTCAAATAATAATAAGTTTAATCACATTCCTATTATCGCATCTCTATTGTCCTCGCAGATTCCTTGAGAGTGAGTGAGTTTAGTTTTACGCCGCACTCAGTAATATTCCACCTACGGTATATGTAAATAATCGAGTCTGGACAAAACAATCCTGTGATCAACATCATGAGCATCGATCATCCTTTTATGGAACCGTCCTTGAGAGACTGAGATACAGTAATCATTACTTCTGTGGGACTGCCCGTATTATGTGTTTGTCAGCTGTCAATATTTTGCTTTGTTCAGATTTCACTTTTTGAAATGACCCATCTCGATCAAGAAGTCACCAATTGAATTAATAGATAAATGGTAAAACTATACCTTCAGCGTTTTATGTCTTTCCCAAATCATTCATTCTCACACGACAGCTAACATGACGTTATCGGCTCTTGTTGTATAGACACCAGTTTCAGTTTAAATTCAGGTGGTCACCCACATAGGACATCTGGGTCAAGTAAATCAAACATATGGTTTTCAGAGAACCATACATCCTCGCTCTGTGCCAATCTGGCATGTGATCAGATATGGCTGGAACGATGGTCAGGAATCGGTCCGATTAGGGACATTTATGGACATGTACATAACCTGACAATTCAAAAGCACATCCATGAATGTTTACACCATTAAAGGTGATACAGATCACCTCAAGAAGACTCATTTACACACGATTTGTTTGAAATGATAACCCGGGTTTCGACCTCCGAAAGCTACACGCCCCAACTCATGCCAGTGGTCCTGTCACCCCTCCGGCAGATATCACACAACACACTATGTTTACATCAACCGATCATATCTCGCGCATGCTTATTTTTTTCAAAGGCTAACTTCCCCCCTAAAGTATGTAGATATAAATCCAACGAGCATACAACAGTGGAGAATGCACCCTGTCTGTGTGTGCTACATGCGTGGAGGCGATATCCCCTGTGCAGGTGGTCAACGTTCACAGCTGAGTATCTCACACTGTTGTCGTAGTTGTGTGATAAATAACGAAGAAGTAGGTGAGAAATTGCGAATGAACTGCTATAACGAAAGGTGATCTCATGTGTCCTACCATAGTCCGCAGACCCGTGTGAGCGTCTTTTGTAGTTCAGTCAGTTCCTAAACACGCACACGCACACGCACACGCACTAGCACATGAAGTACAATTGCAGTGATGCTTCATTCGGCCTCCAAGCATATTTCCAAATGCGTTAATAAACCATTTATGCCGATAATATGTCCGCGTACTGTCGGTTGCGGGGCGGTGGGGTAGCCTAGTGGTTAAAGCATACCCTCGTCACGCCGAGAACCCGGGTTCGATTCCCCACATGGGTACAATGTGTGAAACCCATTTCTGTTATTGCTGGAATATTGCTAAACCGGCGTAAAACCAAACATACTCACATTATATATTTTCTACTTTTACTAAATAAGAGTATGCAAAACCTACTGACAGAAGTGACTGAGCCAATGGTGTATTACATATTTAAAAAGGAATTTTTGGTCAGGTTAATATTTTTCATATATCATTTTACAGATGACAAACGTGTGAGTAAATGCTCGCTTACGCCGCAGTTGATAATATTCCATTTGTAACACGGCGAATCTGGACAGAGAAACAATCAAAACTCGGTAGGGAAACAATAGAATCAAGACAAGAAAACCACAGGAAAAGATCTACTTCATCTAATTATATTCAGATCGTTTACTTTCTCCGTCAACCTGAGTTAAAGATGTGACTTCCCTAACCGTGAAAGTCACACGTTTAGAAATTGGATGTGCCAATCCAATGCTTATCTTAGCTCTTACGGCAATTATGAGGTGATGGGTCCAGTCCTACCCCGGAATACCTACAGGTTAGTGCTACAAGACTGTCAGTGTTGGTATGTGTAATCCAGGTTGGTGCCACGCCGAATGTGTCCTGAATGGGAGAGAATGAGCGAGGATGTTAGTTCAATTTTACTACTCATTAATAAGGAACTTGCAGTATCACGACGGCACACGCAAGACCTCCACTTAGATTTTGTCCAAAGTAACTCCAGAAACCCATTGTTTTGTCTTACCTCAGCTGCTGCTATACAAGTTCACACCGTTGGCCATTGGCAAGTCTAGGTCAAATGCGGTAACTTTGGAAGTCAACATAGGCCTGGACTCTTGTTCGGGTAAACAAAGTCGATATGTTTCTTTAATGACTCACAAGAGCGACGATAAGTGATATATATTATATATGTTATCATGACAAATGTCCTTTGCCTGTTGTTTACATTAAAATATATCGATTTCATCAATCGAATGTCGTGGGGAATTAATGAGAAAGGTTTTACTCCGCTTTTAGCAATATTTAGGCAGCGGGCTCTAGAAATGGGTTCCACACATTGTTGGATGGTTGGTTGGTTGGTTCTTGTCGTTTAACGGCCGCACTCAGCAATATTCCAGCTATAAAACGCCGGTTTGTAAATAGTCTGGACCAGACAATCCAGTGATCAACAACATGAGCATAGATCTTCGCAATTTCGGACATAATGACATGTGTTCACAAAGTCAGCGAGTCTCACCACCCGATCCCGTTATAGTCGCCTCTTACGACAAGCATGGGTTGCTGAAGACAAATTCTATCTGGGATCTTCACGGGCCTTCACACGTTGTTCCCATGTGGAGAAACGAACCTACGTATTCGCTTTAACTACTGGGTTACCCCTCCGCCCTATTGCTTTGAGGAGCCAAGCATCGGCATATCGGCATGGCCTCTTCCAGGCAACAAAGTCCGAGAGAGTATCAAAGTAATGAAGTTGGACCGTTAGCTCACAGGTAATGGGGGCATCTCAGATTCAGATTCAGATTCAGTTTATTCGGTAATTCTGGCCTTAAGGCCTACATTACAATTGTTGTTGTTACAAAATACTATGCAAGTCACGTGAACATATGGTCACATTCATGGTTACATTTATGGCTACGCACAGTGAAAACATGCTTGAGATAAATTGCTACAGACTGAACAATGATAATATTCTTAGAATTTAACAAATTTGACAGTGAATGTTTGTCTAATATATGGGGGCATCTCGAAAAGTCCAAACACAACGGTGAATATCCGACACTCCAGCTGAAATTTTGGTTTATTACCTACTAGCAATTTGTAATGGTTGTGTTATATAAACCGGTCAAACGAAGATATACTCCACAAATAATTGGTGATTAAAAATGGAACCAAAAAAAGTAAGAGTTGTTCGAAATATGGTGACATATTAGATGCGGGCATCATAGTATTTGGACCTTGCAGTGTTTTGGCGCCGGTTTTCAGCCTGGTAGCATTTTGATAACTTTTATAATGTTTGGTCCAACCTAGTTTTCAAGTGTTCATGCTATTTGGCCCATTTCTTATGTCCCAGGCCGTGATTGCTGGAATATCCCTAAACGCGGCGTAAAACCATACTCACTCACTCCACTGATCTAAGTGAACATATTCTCCCTGTCATAGGATATTCCCTTAATAACATTGACCTTGACCTTTCGACTGTAGTGCAACAATACACCGAGTAAGTACCGCATTCCACTGTTAAGGAAATCATATTGTCTTGAAATAGGGAAGCTTCCAGAAGAGTCGAAATATTTCCTTAAACGGAATCTAGTGTAACCAGGTTGATGTAGGCGGCAGCGTTCCGCCTGAATTCGTTAGTATTCATATATTTTCGCCATGTCCTCATCATTGTTTACACGTGTAAACGGATGTTTCAGCGTCGAATGTTTCCGGACTACCGGAGTAAAGGGGTGCTACAAGGGACATATAATTACGTGGTCAGTAATAGTGAGGTTCTAGTATTCCTTCTTTTCAGCAGCGAATTGGCGAGGACGCAGTTTGTGAGAATACGCGTATGTTCTATTTCAGAGCATGACATAAGCTGACGAATGGACGTCCTTGTGTTATTCGTAGTATACAGAAGGCCAGAATGTATGTTCGACACGTGCGAACCAGACGCACAACCATTACAGGTAACTACGGTTGTAACGAACTCAAAGGGAACACTAATTTTAGTTGTTGCAACCGTAGTTCGTTATCCGACTAAAATAAATAGTGAATGGGACAAAAAACAACCGCTCCCCCCACCCCACCCCACACAACAACCCCCAAAACAACAACAACAACAAACAGATTGTAAATCAGTCAGCTATTTGCGTGTTTGTTATAAACATACTTTACTGTATATTGTTTTTTTCTGAAAATCTCGAATTGTAACGTTTATAATTTCATCTTTGCTTATTTAATTTTACACATCTAACAAACGTGCCGTGTAATTGAGTGCTTCATGACACACAAAAGATCGGTTCAAGTAAAGTAAGTAAGAAAAAAACTGAAAGTTAGTTGGAATTACCGTCTTTGAATTTGGAGGCTGTACATTATGCGAATTTGGATTTCCCAAATTCATATGACATATGGGGAAATGACAGGGCTGGTATGGAGCTTCTAAATTGTGCGCCACACCACCTACTTGGAAAGTCCGTGGTTTGATTACAAGTAAAACCGGAAGTAGTCACTAAATGTCGCGTGCATGTCCCATGACTAGTCTCATGACAACTATTTCTTCCGTTATTCTCGCCTTACGTGAGATTCTCGGCGTTATCCGCGAAGCACCGGTCCCCACTACCGAATCGCCTCTGTCAGCTTTAGCCTGTAGTTGAATGAGACACTTATAAAGGAAGATGTACTGACAATGATGGGTGAAAGGTCGCCATGGGACACCTGTTAAGCAGTGGAGTGTCACTGGACTCTGAAGTGGAAGATTTAATGAAAACAACTTGAAAACACTTCCTGTAGGGAAATGGCATACTGTCACTAAACCTTGAGTTGCACATTTTTCCAACCCGTGTATTTCACTGTATATCTGTATGGTCTATTGCAAGGTCGTCGTGACATTGTGTCGGAACAGAAACAAACTGTATCATGATATAATTGTGTGTAATACAAGCAGGATAGTTAATGTTTAAGTAAACGGAAAGATGACAAGGTTGGATGACTTGGAACATGATTGATTGTCCTCTCTCGAAGAATCGGGACCTCAGACACCAGGATCCGCTGAATGTGGGTTCGAATCCAAGTTACTGATCAGCGCGGTCTATCAAAGATTTTATGTTCAGTGGACCTCGTTCTTCACAGAAAGGGTCGGTGGGGTAGCCTAGTAGTTAAAGCGTTCGCTCGTCACGCGGAAGACCCGGGTTCGATTCCCCGCTTGGGTACAATGTGTGAAGCCCATTTCTGGTGTCCCCCGCCGTGATTGCTGGAATATTGCTAAAAGCGGCATAAAACCATACTCACTCACTCATTCTTCATAGAGAATCACGAAATATCGCGAGTATCAACAAAATATGACCTGACTGCCAACCCTCATCGAATTGTAATTCGTCATTGAAACGCTGAAGTCTTTTCGCCAGCAAAATATTTCTTGTTTAGCGCATTTTGCAAATACATGTATGTCATTATTGTACGTAATATTACTTATCGCCGGAAATGGTTGCTTTTGCTTTATAAGTACCTTCACACTTACAGTGTATTTTGAGAAACAGATGAGGAACATGGACAGTGAGAACACATCACAGCACTTGATCTCTGAACCTGTTCACTGACAACTCAAGTGATTCGACGTTCAGTCGGCGACAGGCGCTTCAGTGTAGAACACGCCAAACAGACACCGTATTTGGTTGTATGGGCTCTCTGAGAAAAGCGAAGCATTTCATATGAATTGTACATATGGGGGGCACGTGCTGGGGAATATGTGAGAAATATCAAGCTTCTGTAGTTTTAAAAAGACGAAGTGAGTGAGTTAGTTTTACGCAGCACTCAGCAATATTCAAGCTATATGGCGGCGGTCTGTAAATTATCGAGCCTGGACCAGACAATCCAGTGATCAACAACATGAGCATCGATCTGCGAAATAGGGAACCAATGACATGTGTCAACCAAGCCAGCGAGCCTGACCACCCGATCCCGTTAGCCGCTACTTACGACAAGCATGGGTTACTGAAGGTTCATTCTTACCCGGACCTTCACGGGTTAATAAGAGGAAGTATCGATGGTGTTTGATATAGAGTAATAACCATACAGAGATCACCACCGCCCAAATGTTGCTTATCATCGTATTCCAACTGTGTAGATCGATGCTCATTATGTTAATCACCGGACTGGTCAAGACTAAATTATATTTACAGTCCGAGGTCATATAGCTGGAATATTGCTGAGGCGGCGTGAAACAACAAAGCGGCATTAAACAACATACAAACAATCAAATCTCCATTGCTTTCTAAGGTGTAATGTATGAACGGAGTAATGCGAGTGGACATGTACTGAACATGATTCATGATCCATGTTCAGTTAGAAGTATACCAACAATCTTTCTATTTTCAGTGTGTCCCCATCTGGTTTTAACCCGAGGGCTTCGTAGATCATACCCACAACGGCCACTGCTAACACTCGCAGCCCCCTGTCCTTCTACATATCTTGACATATCTATCGGCTTAGCCTTGCTCCATGGCTGACAGCCAAACCCATGGATGTATAGTAATTTTGTCCTTTAAAGAGCAAGTCTAGAAAAGAGGACAGTATATCTAAAGACGCCAGTCAACTAGGGGGATATTTATATTTTTTAGAAATCATCATTTTAACTAATTATTATTACCTAAGAGACTTGTGTAAGTCTACTATCGGCTGTAGCTATGAACGAGGACAACCCGGACAGGGTGCACATGAGGGCTGAAACACATGTATACAACTGCATGATTCTGTTGTGTCTTTCCGAGATGGCTCCGTTATGCTCTAATCTCCGTCCGTCTCACAGTCCCTGAACCATATTATTTTCCCTACAGCCTAGTCCTCTCTGCAGTGCTAAAGCCCTAAATAAAGCAAGTCTAGACTTCCCCAGGTTCTGCCTTGGGCTCCTTTTCATTTTAATAGGTTTGTTTGTTACTATAACCCCCCCACTTCCCCAAACAGTGATTCCACTCAGTTCGAGGGTTTCCACGGGGCTTTGTTCACTGTAGATGTCACATTCCGCGCGACGGAGGCGGTTCCCTGGCAACAAGACCAACGTCTGGTCATGCTACATGCTACAAATGCTCATCGGTGTTGCAGGCCGGCTCAGTGGTAGACTGGTCCTGGGTGGTACATCCTGGGAGTAACCACCCGCTATATCAGACCCCCTGTCCCCCAGTTCCTACCCACTCTGCAACACACACACACACACACACACACACACGCACGCACGCCAGTGGCTGGTTATTTTCGAAACGTTCGTAGCCCTACGACCTTCTTAAGCCCATTCTTAACACACTGGCTACGATCCAAGTTAAGAATTCTTAGGGCTACGAACGTTTCGAGAATAAGGGCCCAGGACACTGCAGCACACGCTCATATATTCTCCATATTTAAAGACGTATAACACGCTCTTAATATCACGACTGTTACCATTACGCCGAACGCCAGACTAACCGGATGTTAGGAGCACTTCTTTGACATAACACGCAATCTGGGGTAGAATTGATCTTGAGCAACCCATGCTTGTTTGAAAAGGTGACTAACGGGATCGGGAAGTTAGGCTGACCTAGTTGATATATGTAATCCAGAGACGATTACTTACAGACCGCCGTCATATAGCTGGAATACTGCAGAGTGTGGCGTCGTTAAACCTTGAAAACCCATACTACAACAGTGTATGAAATAAGCCAAAAACTTCAAATACTTATCAGCCCAGAAGAGATTTAACCAGTCCTTCTTAAATACAAAATAGGCAGTGCCAGTGGACATGTTATCTGAACATTTATTTCCACCCGTCCATCGGGCTGGCTAGCTGTAAAATTAGACCGTCCAGCAGAAATCTAGCCTGTCTCGGGCGATCGGACGGGCCTTATTTCATACACTGACTACAATAACAACAACAACAACAACAACATTAACTCAAAAAAGCAATAGAAAACAACTCCAACCTAAACAGATAAGGACCGGCTTTCCCACAATACAAAAGTGATGACAGAAAACAGAATACATGTATATGAACGTTCAACTCGTGAACACCTTCCCTTCAAGCCAGTTTATGTATACCTTGAGCATAACCAGATAATTAATAATTTCTAAAGACATCTCGTGCTCTTTCCAGCCCTGGGCCCAATTACTCAAAGCGACCACAGTGTAACGATTAATCTGTCTCACAGTCTCTGAACCACATTATTTTCCCTACTGCCAAACCCTCTCTGCAGTGCTAAAGCCCTAAATAAAGCAAGTCTAGATTTCCTCAGGTTCTGAATCTCTAGTCTCCCTGGGGCTCCTTTTCAATTTAAATGGGCTTGTTTGTTACTATCAAAATTACATATTCAGAGACTAAGCATTAGTCTATGTTACGGTGTAAAGGAGTTAAGATCAACTTAGTGCTAAGATCATTTGTGAAGGTGGGCCCTTGATGCAACTATCCATCTTTGTACTGTCGATATTGTACAAGATATAACTGAAATGACAAATTTAATTGCCAGTCAACGACTTTGAACTACACGGCATAAAGCTGCCCCTATCTCCTCCCAACAAAATGAAATCCCAACAGGTGACACTCTACATCAGTTACCAAATTGGTAGATCTCCAGCACCTATAAACATGAAAACAACCCAATATTCTCCCGTGTTATCGTCAACAGTGTCTCCACAAACAGCATGAGAAGCATTATAAGGACCCTATCACCAACAAAAGCTTTCATCTGGCCACCCTAGTCATTACAGATTAGCAAATCTAATTCAAACGCTCTGTAAACTTTGAACAAGGATAAGATATCACAGTTTGAACGTGCCGCTTAAAACGTGATTGCTTTGCCCTCATGAGTTATTTCCCTTTGGAATGGGAACACGTTTCCATTAGATACGCCTTTTCGATAGAAGCCTCTTCGGGCTATATTAAGCTTGTCCCGCGAAACCTCGCTGACGGAGTAATGCATTAGCGATGATCGATGTTTCGCCTACTAAACCTGGTAGCCAATTCGGAAGGGATGGTAAACAGAAATAAAGGAAAATATGAGGTAAAGAGTTAATTTATGCCCGACAGATGTCATAACGCCCAGTAGTAAGAAGCTTTCAAAGATCACACGCTTGATGTTTCGTTAACTGTCGAAAACACGACCCTGCGCGACGGTGACATACAGCTGACTGCCTTTCATCCTGGACATAGATGGAGAAGATTTGAACAGATACTACTGTTAAAACACCTAAATTGTAACTTTAAAGTGAAATGTTCAAATGTTAGAGGTGGCGAGGTGAAGTGATGGTTAACGCCACGTTTAGGATTACTGCACTTCTTTTGCGTTTTCGTGACCATCCGTTCTTTATACGCATTTGAGATATAATCAGCGTTTATTATTCGGTTAATCTGTTTCTAACTGATGATACCTCGGCACGCCTTTCGTTGTAAAGTTTCAAATGTCTGGAGAAGTGTTGGCACAAAATGCACAAATAGATATTCCAGCATTTAGGTAAATCGATGTACACAGTTGCTCTCCTGTGAAAACATATTGGTGTGTGCGTCTGTGTCTGCGTGTGCGTCTGCATGCGTCATTAAAGAGGATAAGTTTAGCAGTGTACATGCAGTGCACATTTTTTTAATCAAACTCAAACAGAATTTCACCCTTCAAGAAACAAATCAAATACTGTGTCGGCCTCCATATGCTTATTTTGATCATTGTACCGTAGTAAAATGTTTCTTTATTATTATTATTATACTTTATTATTATTTTTATTATTATTATTATAGGATATTTATAGTAAATGTTTCTAGTATTATTTCTGAATAAACATTGTACTTTGTATGAAACCCAGCTGACAACGTTGACATTTGCGTCGATTTGTGTCACGAGGCATCCTTTAGCTGCTGCGCCTATTTGTCTGTGGTGTTACTGATGCCAGGGTTGACTTTCAGGCCTGACGTTCAGGTCGACGTCACTGTACTGCCTACAATAGTCTGTCATACAGACCCTAAAACAAATATATCAAAGAGAACTCATGTAAGTCTAGAATATGTGGCAGGTCTATATTTCTACAGTTTCTGAACATGAAGAAAGCCTCAGGGCTCCTGTTCATTATATTGTATTTTTTTGTATTATGAACTGTTATTTTCTGTAAAATATGTTCATATTACAGACTAGTTGTTATTCTATGGCTTGAGTAACATGTGAACCATGATCTGCATCTCACAAGGGTGTCCGCGCTGTAGCCGTGTTCACCCGAACTCACTCACTAACTAATCGTTGCTACTGGACACTCGATATTCAGTTTGTGTACCTATGTGTAATCCAGCCCAGTAGATTCAAAGACTGAATTCTGTATCTAAGCAACATCTTACCCAGTCACTTCTTGCAACCAAAATATACGCCAGGGAAAATATAATTTGTGCATTTGAAAACTGAATTTGTGCATTTGAAAACTGAATTTGTACAATCAATTGTAAATAATTTATTATCGAAACGTTACTCGGCTTAAAACAGTCACAAAAACACTGCAAACATAGGGTATATGTATCAAATAAATCACCATCAGTAAAACATGGTGTATGATTTCGTTTGCCCGGCAATTTGTTTCGATAACTCTAAATGGCTCAGTCTGCATGAACCAGGAACCAAAACATATTTCAATACATTAGCCACTACCAAAGAATTGTGTGTATACGGAATATCCTGATTTTGAATATAAAGAAATGAAAAGAAAGAACGGATATCATTTATCACATGTATACTTCCATGTGAAACTGACAGCCGGAGATTCGTCGAATCAGATTCGCCTACGACAAAATGTGTGGAGGGGAACTGGAGAATATGACGTGGGCAAAAAGTGACTGAGGATTTGGGTCCATGAAGGGTGGAAGTGTAAGAGAAGACACAGATAAATGAGTATGGTCCGTCAAGACAGACTGACTATAGAATGGGGTCCGCTAAGACAGACTGACTATAGAATGGGGTCCGTCAAGACAGACTGACTATAGAATGGGGTCCGCTAAGACAGACTGGCTATAGAATGGGGTCCGCTAAGACAGACTGACTATAGAATGGGGTCCGTTAAGACAGACTGACTATAGAATGGGGTCCTTTAAGGCATTAAGGCAGACTGACTATAGAATGGGGTCCGTCAAGACAGACAGACTATAGAATGGGGTCCGTTAAGACAGACTGACTATAGAATGGGGTCCGTTACCACAGACTGACTATAAAATGGGGTCCGCTAAGACAGACTGACTATAGAATGGGGTCCGTTAAGACAGACTGACTATAGAATGGGGTCCGTTAAGACAGACTGACTATAGAATGGGGTCCGCTAAGACAGACTGACTATAGAATGGGGTCCGTCAAGACAGACTGACTATAGAATGGGGTCCGCTAAGACAGACTGACTATAGAATGGGGTCCGTCAAGACAGACTGACTATAGAATGGGGTCCGTTAAGACAGACTGACTATAGAATGGGGTCCGCTAAGACAGACTGACTATAGAATGGGGTCCGTCAAGACAGACTGACTATAGAATGGGGTCCGTTAAGACAGACTGGCTATAGAATGGGGAGAGAGAGAGAGAGAGAGAGAGAGAGAGAGAGAGAGAGAGAGAGAGAGAGAGAGAGAGAGAGAGAGAGAGAGAGAGAGAGAGAGAGAGAGAGAGAGAGAGAGAGAGAGAGAGAGAGAGGCGAAAGATTGTCATTACCGAGAACAGATAGCAGATATTTTCGGGAAGCATGTTAGATTTAATGTCAGCATGTGATCATTGATTCACACATGGTACACTATATATGGACATCGTGAATACGTCGCCAGGGATAGGATTTCTCCGACTGGAATCAACACATGTGTTATAGGATGCGAGGACATTTGAAGCCCAAGTACCAGGCTATCTTACGCTATCATCAAGTCATTATATGTTGTCGCTAATCGCCAACGCAGCCCTCGATATGTCGGGAGGAAGGACTGACACTGAGAGACGAGCAAGTGGTTTTAGTGAGGCTTTGCTTGGAAGAGGTTGGGAGGGGGGGGGCTGGTGATGTGGAGAGGGGAGAGGCACGGTGGTAGTATTTAACAGTTGTTGATCTCTCCCGTGTCTTCTCTTCACAGTTTATCGTAAATAACAGACTTTAAAGTACAAAATGGTTCTAAATTAGTTAATCAAGATACACGAGGTGTGAACCAAGTTTGCTTTTTTTGAAAATCCGGATTCAGACAGGCCACGTGTTTTTGATTCTAAAATGACTCACTTACAAGGATATCTCTATGATTTGGTCAAAGCAGGGGCATTTGTGTGGATGACGTGTAATGATTCAGGCTAACGTGCTTGTGACTCCACCCGACGTTTAGTTTCCTATGCTCTTTAACTATTAGTGTCTACTATTTCTACAATTGTGTCTGCCTGACGTTATTTTACACCCAGTGCTCATAATATCCAGACGGGATTGACTATCTGTGACTGAATGCGGCGATTAACGAGTCATTCTACTCGGCGACAGTTCCTACTACTACTACTACTACTACTACTACTACTACTACTGACTCGTGAAGATAGCCGTAAGAGGCGACTTACGGAGGCTCGATGACTTTGATGATGCATATCTTAACATCCCTGTTGCTTAGGCCGATGCTCATAATATCAATCACCGGATTGTCTGGTATAGACTAACTGGAATAGCTGGAATATTTCTGAGTACGGCGTTAAACACCTCCACCACCACTACTGCTTCCACTACAACCACCACCACCACCACCACCACAAAGACCACTACTACTACTAAAACTACTACTACTACTTCTACTACTATTACAACCACCACCACTACCACTACTCCCACCACCACCACGACTACTACTACTACTACTAGTATCATTGCTACAGCTATTATTACCACTACTGTTGCTAGTACTACATTACCACTACTGCTACTACTACTACGACTACTACTACTACTACTACTACTACGACGACGACTACTACTACTACTACTACTACTAACTACTACTACTACTACTACTACTGACCAAGACTAGACTACGAGAAGCAGTACCCCAACATCAATTACCAGTTTATATGAAGGATTAGTCGGTAACGATGTACTCATAAACGCACTCACTCATTGATAATTAATGCTCGGTGAAGTTGAGTTGAGTTGAGTTGGACTTTACGTCACATCGGCACTATTCCAGCCATACAGTGATGAGAACAAGTCTGCATTAATAAACATTGTAAGTACAGAGTCAAAATGAGTTTTATTTCAAAAACATATATTCATTACATTGTCATTTGCTCGGTGAAAGATATCAATGATCAACCAAGAGTAGGCCTCGCACAAACTGAATTTAAAAGTGACAAAATGAAAACAAACACAACTTACATATGGCGCCATATCGTTTTCATGATATTTTTCGCTCGATAAATTGTGTGTAGCACAAAAGTCAATACCTGTCACTATTTACACTTTCTACCATCCCGTTGAGGAATAACGGCATATTTTTAAAAACAATGAATCGGGTCGTCACTTTTACGAGCTGTTCATGCCAAGTGGCCCAAACTATAAAAATATCTGCCATACCCGAAGCTGATGTTTACAACTTTGATGCGTCACTGTTTTGACTCGATCAAATCAGACGACATGTGCGCATGCGCTGCTCTGAGTATATCCCAGACGAGAGCCTCATCTGTTATCATTATCGAAAGTGATATTTCATTTTACACGTGTCTTCTCGAGTGACACGCGACATAGCAACTCACACCGTCAGTATGCCCAGATCTTTCCTAATCAGAAATGGGCCCCGCAGCTATTGTAACGACAATTCTGCTTTGACTCCAATAGGTGAGTACATGATTTAAGTGTTTCATAAAATACTTTAAAGGTTTTGAAAATATGTTATAAGTTATTGAAATATTTCATATTAGGAATCGAACTCCCGAAACCATTGTATCTCGTCGTCACATAATTAGAACAATAACAGGTCAATTAACTTTTTAATAACTGTTCATATACATATTGTTCTTCATTATACTTAATTGTTTTATTAAAGACGATACTGAAAGGTCATACGTTACCCATTATGTTTATACAGTCATTCTTGGTTGAATTATTAAATCCTTTTTCTAACCAGGATTATCAAATATACTAATCTTGTTTTCCTAATTATTAATTCGAGTAATTATTCACAGAGGTGATGATAATACATAGACGGTTCATGATTTCAGAGAAACGTATTTCGTCATCACTGTCTGTAAACGTTACGTTTTGCTCATGTGGCGATGTCGTTGTTTTCTAATTATATGGCCACATTATGACATGAGTTGGGCGCGAAACAGGGAATATTCTGGTACACACGGGGATGATGATGCATCAATAACATTGTAATTGAATTAGATACTGCCACTGAATTCCTCACAACTCTATTTAAACTTTTCGCAAAATGCATGCTTTTTCTATAAATGAAAAACATTACATCACATTTTTAGAAAACATCATCCAGGCGCAGTTATTACGATGATTAGAAGATAAATCATTCAAGTTTGACTTCATGAAATGTGTTTGCGGTTCTATTATCTATATGATGAGGTTAACACCCCTAATTACGAGAGATTGATGTGGCCTCGTGAGAGAGACATGTCCACCATCATGGCTGGTTCAGGAATCAGTTTATAAATACTTCCTTCCTAAAATACTTCACACAGAATACTGAGAAGTATTATGTGTAAAAATACTGGTTTTCGTTGTTTGACAAAATCTCTCAATTTATTAATTCTTAGAACGAAACCGGATGTAGTATGTACAGTAAGACCCACACATGGGTGCAACCTAAACTTGGGAAAACGCTAGATCATCCCCACACACAACTGCATCCCTCCCGTCCTACAGATGGATTTCCTGCCATTTCTCAGTTTCTTGTAATGTGCGTTTTCTCATAGGTTCTAATTTCAAAATGGTTCAGTCTCACATGTTCTGTACCCAATCTGCCCGGTCATTATGTTATCTACTGGTCCAGTCTCATGCACCATGTGCGTATAGTTAAGCTTGTTGTACGCCCTGTTTTAGACATACGTTTTACTGGTTCATATTGTACGCCCTGTTTCAGACATACGATATACTGGTTCATATTGTACGCCCTGTCTCAACCATACGTTTTACTGGTTCATATTGTACGCCCGTCTCAGCCATACGTTTTACTGGTTCATATTGTACGCCCTGTCTCAGCCATACGTTTTACTGGTTCATATTGTACGCCCTGTCTCAGACATACGATATACTGGTTCATATTGTACGCCCTGTCTCAGACATACGTTTTACTGGTTCATATTGTACGCCCTGTCTCAGAAATACGATATACTGGTTCATATTGTACGCCCTGTCTCAGCCATACGTTTTACTGGTTCATATTGTACGCCCTGTCTCAGACATTCGTGATACTGGTTCATATTGTACGCCCTGTCTCAGAAATACGACAAACTGGTTCATATTGTACGCTCTGTATCAGGCATACGTCACACTGGTTCATATTGTACGCCCTGTATCAGACATAGGTCATACTGGTTAATATTGTACGCTCTGTCTCAGGCATACGTTTTACTGGTTCATATTGTACGCCCTGTCTCAGCCATACGTTTTACTGGTTCATATTGTACGCCCTGTCTCAGACATACGATATACTGGTTCATATTGTACGCCCTGTCTCAGCCATACGTTTTACTGGTTCATATTGTACGCCCTGTCTCAGACATACGATATACTGGTTCATATTGTACGCCCTGTATCAGCCATACGTTTTACTGGTTCATATTGTACGCCCTGTATCAGACATACGATATACTGGTTCATATTGTACGCCCTGTCTCAGCCATACGTTTTACTGGTTCATATTGTACGCCCTGTCTCAGACATTCGTGATACTGGTTCATATTGTACGCCCTGTCTCAGAAATACGACAAACTGGTTCATATTGTACGCTCTGTATCAGGCATACGTCACACTGGTTCATATTGTACGCCCTGTATCAGACATAGGTCATACTGGTTAATATTGTACGCTCTGTCTCAGGCATACGTCATACTGGTTCAGTCTCATACGTCGTACACCCTATTTAGGACGTACCATCATGGTGCAGTTTCTTACGTCGTACGCCCTATCTCAGACATATCAGGTACTGGTTCAGTCTCATACGTCGTACACCCCATCTCTGACATATCTTGTACCAGCTCAGTCTCATACGCCGTACGCCCTATCTTTGACGAATCTTGTACCAGCTCAGTCTCATACGTCGTACACCCCATCTCTGACGAATCTTGTACCAGCTCAGTCTCATACGTCGTACACCCAATCTCTGACGTATCTTGTACCAGCTCAGTCTCATACGTCGTACACCCCATCTTTGACGAATCTTGTACCAGCTCAGTCTCATACGTCGTACACCCAATCTCTGACGTATCTTGTACCAGCTCAGTCTCATACGTCGTACGCCCTATCTCTGACATATCTTGTACCAGCTCAGACTCATATGTCGTACGCCCTATCTCTGACATATCTTGTACCAGCTTAGTCTTATATGTCGTACGCCCAATCTCTGACACATCATGTACCGGTTCAGTCTCATATGTCGTACGCCCTGTCTCAGACATATCATTTACCAGCTCAGTCTCATATGTCGTACGCCCTATCTCAGACATACAATGTCCAAGTTTCCGTTGTCGACATTCACATGTTACATCAGCATTCACATACTCTTTCTTTTGTTTACAAATTTCACATTTCGGTATACACATAATTTGTTTATAATATAATACTCCACTCAGCGATATACCAGCTTTGTGGTGGCAATCTGTAAATAATCAATCCAACGGTTGACACAATGAACATTGACCATCGCAATTAGGATGCAATTACATGCATCAATCAAATCAGCAATCCTGACACACCCCCACACCCTTCCTGTGAATGAGTGAGTGAGTTAACATTTTAAGTCACATCGGTCATATTTCAGCCATATCGTGGCTAAAAACAAGTTATAATTCCATGATCCCGTCCTATGACACGAAAGGTTGCTAAGCACCAATTGTAAGCAAGTCAATCTTCACGAGTCGTATCATATGAGCAATCAAATATTGTTTCGTTTTTCACACATATCGGCTTTCACATATTGTTCTGGTATTCCAACATTACAACATTATATCAATTTCTCGTATTGTTACAGTATTCGCATATTACCCTGCCATTTCTGTACCTTTTCGGTAGTCACACATTACCCTGCCATTCGCGAATTAAATTGGTTTCCATATTTCATATTGGCGTTCCCGAATTGTTTCAGTATTTACAAGTATTTACTTGTTTTGTTTTTCGTTATAATAATAATAATCATGATTTCGTATTGAGCTTTTCCATGCTCAAATCGGTATTCACATATTATATTCACTTGAACTCTCATTTTATATGTCAAATCGGTATTTTATGCTCAAATCGGTATTCACATATTATATTCACTTGAACTCTCATTTTATATGTCAAATCGGTATTTTATGCTCAAATCGGTATTCACATATTATATTCACTTGAACTCTCATTTTATATGTCAAATCGGTATTTTATGCTCAAATCGGTATTCACATATTATATTCACTTGAACTCTCATTTTATATGTCAAATCGGTATTTTATGCTCAAATCGGTATTCACATATTATATTCACTTGAACTCTCATTTTATATGTCAAATCGGTATTTTATGCTCAAATCGGTATTCACATATTATATTCACTTGAACTCTCATTTTATATGTCAAATCGGTATTTTATGCTCAAACCGACATTCACTTATTATATTCACTTGAACTCTCATTTTATATGTCAAATCGGTATTTTATGATCAAATCGGTATTCACATTATATGTTCACTTGTACTCTGATTTTATGTGTGTTATTGCTATTCATCTGATATTATCGCATTTGAACCCATGCATTGAATCGTTTTCACAAAGGCATCTATTCAGCAACATGTTTTGTCGGATCATTGGTGGTTTCGAGGTAAATCGTATTTGCGAGTCGTATCGACTCATTATCCAGCCTCAGATTGCGTGTTTGTTTAGTATATCTGTTCCATAAAGTCAGACACGGGTATCAAATATGCATTTTAGAGAAGACATCGGAGTAGATTAAGATGTAGTCTTTAATTACAACTTTGTAGTGCATTCATTCTTGCTCCTCGGTAAAGTCGAAGGAATGTACAGTCCGTTTGAGACAAAATGATACCGATGAATTGCAATCTAACACAAAAACAAATACACATAAAAGAATCAAACCAAGGCGGACTGCAATAAAAACAACAGACCAACTCTAGAAAAAAGTGCATAATTTTGGTCACAAAATTAAAATAAATGTTTAAGAAACTGTCATCATTTATTTGTACGTCTGCCAAGTTTGTTACAAGGGTGCATTGGCAACTAAAGGAACAGCGCGAAAAGCGAGATGCACGTGCATTAGTGACGTCAGAGACATGTGATTACTGCTGATTGACAAAGTGAGAGAAAATGAAAGTCTATAATTTACAAAGTCTATGATGTTTTCAAGGATGAAAATATCAGGGGGTGACCCAAGTATGCAATTACTAAGTACATACAGCGCACTGCCTGTGCAGCTGTGGTACGTGTCATCTCGCCAGCTCAACAGTTTGCTGACAACCCGTTAACGCACGTACATCTCGCTTTTCGCGCTGTTCCTTTAGTTGCCAATGCGCCCTTGTAACAAACTGGGAACAAGCGCAAATAAATGATGACAGTTTCTTAAACCCGTTAACGCACGTACATCTCGCTTTTCGCGCTGTTCCTTTAGTTGCCAATGCGCCCTTGTAACAAACTGGGAACAAGCACAAATAAATGATGACGGTTTCTTAAACAACAATTTTTTTCTAGAGTTGGTCTGTTGTTTTTATTGCAGTCAGCTTCCATTATTCATCAATGATATGTTTGTTCTCAGCAGATTTGGGATTCAACCATTGACAGTGAAATAAATATTATGCTGAATAACATGATAAATCTACTATTTATCATACACAGTACGCAGCTTCCAAAAGGACGTATATTAGCAAATAAATGAATTTGTCAACAAACACACAAAAAATAACCCCCAAAACCCAACAAACATACAAAAAAGACATACAAAAAGATAAGAAAATCACAGTTCGTGAATTTCACTACAGCATATTTTTACTGTTTTGTAAATAATAAGCTAAATGCGTTTTTACCCCGTCCATCCCAGCCTGAGAACGCTGTAAGGATCTACACCAAAATGTTATTGATGTAATATACAAGCAGTTAGATCTTATCCATATCAGCGTGGACATTTGCTTAAACATATCGTCTTTTAACATTCAACATAATTCCATTGATATAATGTAAATATACATACTCACATGTATATACACTTACATACCTATCCATATACATAAATATATATGTTTCCTCTCAGTGTACCCCTACATTTTATTTTCTATGAAATCATGGACAGAAGTTATCTTGTTAAATTTTCCTGTTACCGTTTACTAATGAAAATCCTTTGCACACTGCACAGTAATATAAGGATCTTTTGATGCTATGTTAAATAGGACAGACAAAGAAAAGTGGGTACTCTTAATTTAAACGGTATAATTGAAATGTTTAGCTCTGTTAGATTCATCACTACATCCAATTTTCAAACGAGCATGGATAATTTGACAATATGGAGTACATGATCTTAGTCAAAAGACTTTTTCGGTTCAAATCTTTGAAGGGCATTTAGAAGTGGAATGCTCCAGACGAAGGAGCAAGCATAACGTCGTGTTATTCACAATAAAGTTCACATCCATAAATATTGCTTTTCTTATCTTTTCCGGTGGGTTCTTACGTCTGACTCATGTATTACCACATAGAGATGAAAGAACATTTTGTTTCTTAATACGTTGGGTTGTTTTTGTTTGTTTGTTTTTTAATTAATGAAGCGGAAAAATGCGTATTCAGTTCTCTTTATCCAATCCATGGAAACGTTTCTTTGTTGATTTGTGCATAGATTGTTCACGACCAGTCAATGACTCACATTATCCAATCCCGGATTTAGTCTGCATGGTTGTCCTGCTGATTGAATCCTTACAGCTGAGATCATGCAGGACATCCGGATTGTGTGAGGTGAAGGGTGAGATGGGAGTAGACAAGCAGGAGTTGGTCTGATGTTAAACGCCCGCTACGTGACGACATTTGGTAAATAGTCGGACCAGACAATCCAGTGATTGACATTATGAGCATCGGTCTACGCATTTGGGATACGGTGAAGAGTCAGCGACCCTGACCATTTGATCCCGTTAGTCGCCTCCTCCGACACTCATAACACACGCACGCACGCACCCAACGCGCGCGCGTCTCGTCCCCGCTGTCTTAGTATATGATACGGCGCCGCTCATATTGAGTTATGAGAGACCGTAAAGAATGGACATATATGCAGGCAGGCAACTAAACATATCTTAAAGCAATAATATATTCATATACAATATGTTTTCTGTTTTCTATGTAGTATTGAAAGGCAGGTTTTTGCATGAGAAGTACGCATGCATAACTTTTCGTAATTTGACAATGTTTAAACGTGTACACTTTAGCTGTAACATTTGTAAAAAGAGTTATACTGAAATCATCGTATATGGGACACTGTGAGAAGAAGTCACACGTCATGTATACATGCTCTTCGTCTTCAATAAATTCGTTACAGCTAAAACATACCCCTCAGCATGTAAATTTATGTATAGATTATATATCAATAGACCAATTCTGACCGGATCTTTACGCGTTAAACCATCTGTAATGAGACTGTTACACCCTCAACTTGTGTAACTTGGGTTACATCATCATGTAACGCCCTGTATTATCGGTCCCATGGTAACCTATGCCGGCCACGAGAGGCGAGTAAGTGGATTGGGTGGTCAGGTTTACTTTTCAGTGTGTCTCTGCACCCGAAGTCGTGGACGTTGCTCATATCATAAATCACTTGATTGTCTGGTTGAGACTAGAATATTTACTGGCTGGCGTCATATAGCTGGAACATTTTTGATTACGCTGTTATATACATGTAATAAGCAAATTTAAAAGAAAACACTTAAAAACTGCTTCTGACAAAAGCTGACAAACGCTGCTTGGCTAAAAGAGCAGAAACATTTAAGGTCCAAATCATAACTATGACATCTGTATGAAGCACATCTCCATGAAATAACCATTTTCTGTTTCTTTCAATTTATCCACCATCATCTTGAATGTCAAAAGTTAAAAGGGTTCAATTAATACTCGAGGGCTCATTGAGATACTATTTATTTCATCAAATACATATGTTAATTCCGGGACTATATGTTGCTTTGCACTAACTTTAGCGTGAGCATAAGCGTTGTTGAACAAAGCACACTTGTACATCCCGACATCCCCGTTGCCTAACTTGATGGAGGCGGTGTCAGCCACGGTATTGGAGTTGGTACGACGGCCGGTACCCCACGACACTATCAGAGCCAGCAGGACCCCTGGCCCGAGTACAAGCTAAGGTTTCCAGCTATTAAACGCGCGGCTTGTCAGCAGATAACACCCTAAACGTTTTCTCATTGTCATTTGTTTCAAATAGATACTATCTCGTGTTGAACATCTGGGAAAAGTTATAGAAAATATATTTATGTCTTGTTTATATTAGTATTATTTGAAAACGGACTGTGTGAAAAACATTATGTAATACTAGAACTTAACACATTTTATTGATTATTAATTTGGGAAATTATTTTTTTCCGGAACAAAGATCGCAGTCAGTTGTTAAGTGCGAGTCATTACGCTGACATCGCCTGTACGTATAAAGTACAGAGAAAGTACAGAGAAATTGTGAGGAGCTTGAAGATGAAGGGCCTGAGTATAAGTGCGAGTTATTACGCTGACATCGCCTGTACGTATAAAGTACAGAGATAAATTGTGAGGAGCTTGAAGATGAAGGGCCTGAGTATAAGTGCGAGTTATTACGCTGACATCGCCTGTACGTATAAAGTACAGAGATAAATTGTGAGGAGTCTGAAGATGAAGGGCCTGAGTAAACGTATCGAATACACATTTCTGCAAAAAGAGTAGAACATGTAACTCAGTTACATGGAACAGTTTAGGCACATACAGGAGACTTTTCATTTACATTAAAAAAAAAGACAAACACCCCCACCAAAAAAAAAAAAAAAAAAAAAAAATAATAATAATAATAAAAATTAAAAAATTATAAAATACAACAAAAACCCAAACCAAACAAACAAAGCAAAGAACATAAAACAACCCCCAAAACACACACACACACACACACACACACACACACACACAAACGCAGACTGCAAATATATACCAATATTCCTATTGTGAGTGAGTGGGTGAGTTTTTAAAATCAAAATTCTAAGTCAAACCGACAGATAAAAAGGAATAGTGTTAAAGTATTCAGCTGCGACACTGAAAAACAGACTTTATCACCGGGAATGTCAGTCAGTTCAGAATTACATATTTTGAAATTTAGGTGAAATAAAAAATATGGTGCCATTTTAATAAGCCCATGAACACTTTAATGTCAAAGGTTTTGGTTTAAACAATGTAATTAATTTAGCTGAAAGCAAAATAAGACTGAATTAAGTGTCGTAAGTCTTCTGGATACCTATCTCTCTCATGCCAGTCTCAAGTGGACCATGCATTTCTGTAATTATACAATGTGCATCAGCTAAAAACGTTATAACTATTCATTATTGGACATATGTAAGTGCGAGTTGCTTTTGGGCCGTTTTTAAAAACAACCCAAACCAAAAATAATAAAACGGAACAGTCCTTAACCGACCGACTCTCTGCAATACACAAATAAAACTTTGTATTGCATTTTACGAATTTGCATTCTTTTCAACTGAGCATCATGCATTTATTGATGGTGATGATGATGGTGATTTATTATGATTATGATTATGATTATCTTTGGAGATTGATTTCACGATTTCGGTGCACCCGCTTTTGCACTGGGTTAATACAGGTGCTCAGATATAGCTGAAGTATGTACGACAGCACGGAGTGGCATCATCCAGAATGTCACAAGAGTTCTGGCAATACACACAGCCAGTGAACCAGCCAGCAGAACGAGGCGATGCACTTGCCGCTCGAGCGTGTCATCGTGTCAACAACACACCCGTACCCGTGTCAGCCCAGTGTTTATTGTGACCATCCCCCTATCGCCATGAATTATTCATAGGTGTTGTGTATATAGCACATAACGTATGTAGTATACATCGTCACACAATAACCCACGACGAGGTAAGAGAGATCGTCTGAATTTGCTGAATGTCTTTTCTGGACAGCTGACAATCCACGTTTTCACGGCTTTGTTGGAGGTAAGATATTGTGGCATAGTTATCGATATATGTTGCAGGGATCTTTTCGAATATTTTGAATAAGATTATTTATAAAAATAAAAATTCCAGTTTAAGAATAGATGTAATAGTTATAATGTTACATATGTCTCCAATGCAGACTTCCATTTTTGCAATACCCCATCAACATAGAAATGGCACAAAAACACCGTTGTGACGCCATAATACGCACCTCGGGGTAACGATCGACGGAATATTTACTGTTTATTTTCAAATCTGTTCCGATTCGCAAAGGCATTGACATATTGTGTTGAATAACATGATTAGCACAAACACCCTTTGGAGGACCCACAAATGAGGAACAACTTCAGTTTTAATGAAAAAAAAAATTATTTGCTGTTTAAAAGAAGTCGAAGAACATTATAATTTTTCATATTATTACAATTATTTTTTTAACTGTAATAATATGAAGAAATTGGTGCGTGTTTGACAGACGTTATTGTATATTTTGAATGCGAATATGCTGGACGCTAATTTTTGAGACGTGGACGTAGCGGTCCTAGATGCGAAGCTTTGGGAATTGACAACCCATAATGTTGGCCGATCAAACCCGAAAAACCCGTAGGCCTGCCTGCGCGTGCATGTATGGATGGGTGACAGAGGACATCATTTGTGATCAACTGACTGAGCCCTAGGTCAGATTGTTCAGTTTTATGGGATGTATGCAGAAAAAGATACTTTCATTTATTAAGGCTAGAACAACTACATTGAGGTTAGGACAACTGAATTCTTCATCCCACTCGTGTGAAGGGCTCTCCATCACCCAGTGCTTCATACTCCTGTTGAGAGATCCACCACTTCACTCGTCGGGAAATGAAATCTCAAAACAGCGTCTAAAATTCTGCAGCCCCAGACACGCAGTTAAGTGAGGAGGAGCAGACACTAGACCTATTTACAAAAACCACATGACAGTGCCTGTCTCAAACCTACCTTTCCTAATTACTCCAACTGTATTGTCATTAAAGAATCAGTGAAAATTTAGTTTCAATAATATTATTTCATATAATATCGTTTTTCGTCACGTTTTAATTGTGTACAATCAGCGTCTTGGCGCAGGACGCCAACAGATATGTTAAATATTAGTATCTTTTCTAATAAGATATGACCACAGTTCCATTGTTTGACTGTTTGATAATAATTGTATGTGTTTCGTGTTCGATTATAAACGAGAATTAATGTACCCTTACCTGACAAATTATCACGGACTAATGTTCAGTTCTGTATAGAAAATGAAATACAAATGAAAGTCACGAATTCTTCTAGTCCAGCTTTTACACTTTTCCTGAACATTATAAATTAGGTTCTTAATGTAGTAAATATAACTGAATGATGAAATATCATATAAAAGTCGGCGTTTCTGAGTATAACCGTTTCGCCCAGATTTTAATTGTGTTTGTAAGTCAGAGTTTTGGGTTTAACGTCGTGCTTGAGAATATTTCGCTCATATGACGACGTGCATGCGTGTGTATGTGTATGTGCGGCTGCTTGTACTAGCCCAGACTTAAGCTGGTTTTATAGTGCTAGCTCACTGAGATACCATGCCGCAGTGAAGCATGAATACCCCACTCAGACACATTATACTGACTCTGAGCCGACCGATCCTTGTTGTACCCATTAGTGCCGAGCGCCAGGCAGGGACCAACAAGTATCATATTTTAACGTTTTGGGGTATGACGCGGTCGGGGATCGAACCCCCGACCTTCCGCTCTCCTGGCGGACGCTCTAACCACTACACCACGGAGGCGGTTTGACCAACATGTAGAATGTCAGGATATGTCTACTTTTCTCATTACCCAAGGACAGATATAGATAATCACTTAAATATCCTCTTTCAAGTTTCCCACCTACTTATAGTGAAGTGTTACTGTTAAACCCAGCGGCGGCGTGCTCATGTGAATCCCACCACCCTTCTTACTAAAATAACATATAAACATGCATTTGCTGTTATTGCTGTATAATTTATGAAAGGATTCAGATCAGTATAACCAGTGGCCTGCAGATTCCGATATTTAAACTAGAGTCTGGATAAGGGCATAACCATTCCTTTTTAATCAGGACGTGTGTGATCGGGAATTTACGGTTTAAGATCTGCAGCACTTATATCATGTTTAATTATTTTCCCCCCATGAACAGGTGCTCATTTAAATGGACTAAATATAAACAACCAATTGTACCCTTTGCGCACTTGTTTGTAAGTAAAGGGAAAGTTATGTTTCCCTTACAATCCGAGGAATATGTAATATATAAATACATTACAATTGAACAGAGTCTTGAACATTGTTTTAGAAACAATTCCGGCGTGGTCTGGAAATCAAATGTTTGCTCCCTAAAATCTCCGCCTGTCACAATGCGTCAGCTATATAGTGCATAAACATGTATGCAGGACAACTTAGGCTCGAACACGGACCCTGAATATTCATATAATAATTAACAAAATGGGTATTAATTGACATATTATCGATTTAAATGATGACATGTACTCGTGTACTTTTGTATAAACCTAGGGGTATATCTTTGCCGGATTAAAACCTATTAAAAGACGGGTACATAAAAAGTGTTAGTTTTCTCTCGTGGAAGATATTGCACACTTGTCAATGTATACGGGTTGAAATAATGTCTGGTTTGAACTAATAGAAAAATCGGAAATTATCACGTGGAACATTTTATTTGAGAAATGTCTTTGTAACAATATTAACCACCCACACCAGCTAGTGAGAACGGGTCGGTAAAATTTAATCTAGACAGTGCCAAATTGATACATCATGTTGTCTTGTTATGTATATGTTCCGTTATTTTGTAATCTATGTATCTTTATTAGTCCGTCTTTTTGAAGTAACCCTGTCTTTATGACTAGCTGGGAATATAATTATGATCACTTATGTTCTATAGTGGCTTAAGACAGAAATATGATATCGTCTAGAAATTAGAGTTGGGTAATAATTGACAATAACGATGTAACAATCTACAATTAGTCTCTCCAAAAACGCGCTTGTGATTTTTTTCTTCTAAATTTTCACATTGAAACGCCTAACGGCCAATCTGCAAAAATCAGTAAGACGACAATATGTAAACGTTGGAACACGAGACGAAGAGAATTTTCTGAAGTTTATACATATATTGCATAAAATATTTCATCACACAATATTTTTAAAAATATATTTTCTAATGCTGTGGAATATAACCATTTACACTAATAAATTTTAATAACTGAGTTAAATGAAGAGAGTCCGGGATCGCAGTACTAGGTCAGATAGGCTACGAGTGACCTCCGGTTCATCCGCAGCACATGATCACGTGACTTATCTACTTCTATGAAAACATTTACAGCGAGTTTACCAAAGGACTAAACTGTATAGGACATTTTATGGTAAAAACATAAAAAGATTCCCTGAATTATTTGATATCAGTTTCGTTTTCAAGTCAAATGTTGAGACGTCTTTTCCGTCCGTCTGTTGTATTCCGTGCGGCTGGACAATAAAGCCAGTTGAGATAACGATGTAAACTAAATTCAAAACGAAGCTCGCTTTGTTCCTCGCCAGCCCATTTGTAAATGAAGCCATTTGTGTGGAGCGTTGGGGTCGTATTTCATGTTGTGACAGTGTGAACATTTCAAACAAAAAATACATCTGAGCGAGGAGGTCACTGACTCGGTAACCATGGGAACTAGATACGCCGTGTGTATATATTTGCGAGACGTAATCACTTCGATTCTTCAGCGATAATTTATCGCACTAATATCAGCAGATTAAATTAGGCTCTCGGATGGAAGATAGACTGAGGGTATTTAATACGTGAGAAAAAAAGTAGAAAACTCTGTCGAGAACAAAAGCGATTCTGTCACTGCAACGCACGATCGGTTCTAAGCCATCTGTTTGACGATGGGATGTTGTAAGTCGCCACTCGCCGGAACGACGCGATGGGTGAAGGCGCTGTATGCTGTTCAACCAACATGGACCGATGTTTAACTTAGGTGGATGTGAAAAAGGGCGTAGTGGTCCATTGAACTGTGGATGTCCGTTTTATGCAATAACACGGATAGCTCACGGGGCGACGTTACACGCCCACAGGGTGTCTGCGCACACATACGGAGCAATAGTTGTAACATGATACCCTTTTTTATTACCAGTGGTAAATGGATAAAATCAACAATTTATTTAGCGATAGACTCGCAACACACAAGTGTTCCACTAAAGGGTGTAAGTATCACCACGTGCATGTAGTTGAAATTGAACACTCACCGCATAATTCATTTTTTCGTAACCTTAATTACTTACCCAGCTGCGTGTCGTTGTATGAGAAAAGACACATTTGCTATGTCAATGAAGAAAGAACACTTCAAGTAGTACTAAAATAATATCTGCCAATATACCACCTGTTGCAAATGTGCAAATTCTGCACTGTACGTTACACATATACGACGTTCTTTTTACATGTTTCGTAATATTAAATGCATTCGGTGATGATTACGTAAATTATTATGAATTGCACTTACCGACAGTAATAGTTTTTAGCGAGGGATGTCGTGAATTACGACATTAAATCAATTGAATTAGTGGATTGTATAACAGAAGTGCTGTACGTTTTATGCGAGAACATCGGTTATATGAACAAAGAAACAAAGCTAGAATTCATCTAATATAAGTTGCATATCTACTACTGGGTTCCACTATTTATCATCATCAAGTAAATGAAAATATTTCACAGTGTCAGGAAATTTGTCATTATCATAACAGTGGTCAACTTACTTTTGTTTTTGCTGTGAGTTAATTTTATTTCATTTTATATTTAAATTACATTTATTCCTGAAAAGTACATCGTGAAAAATTCCCCTATTAAAAGAGCGGGCAAGGAAAATGACCATGATAAAAAAATTATCTGTGTATAGTTCTAGGGACATGCGACTGAACAGCGGGCACACAAAACTGGTTTCATTAATATTAATAATAATAATAGCATATTATAATAATATTTTACTAGTATTTTATCAGAAATGACTAACATGATATGGGTGAGCTTTGACAGCAGTGTTGAGACCAGAAATGCATGCGATGTCAAACGGTTGAGATTTATTGAATCACTGGCAGATCTATTTTAAGATTATAAATGCAAACTCTACGTATGTGTATCATAAAAAAATCTTACGTCCAGATATATAAGCCCGATAAAGGAAAAGAAATCGACTTTGAGCGACATATGCCTAGTGCTGTATGTATGAAATGCGCTGGCTTAAGCGCCAAGGGCGGGTAACTCTAATCTATCATGACTTAGAACTATTTATTCGGTAAGCACCCGCCAAGCAGCATAAAGTATTATAGAAATTGGTTTTACTTATGCCATTTGAAACGTCGCACTGCGTGAAATATGAAGATGGCCGTCCCAGCATGAGAGGTATATTGATAAGAAGGTCTTTGGTAACAAGAATTGACAACCACATTTCGCTTTCAGTCATTAACTATTCTTGGTGTCCCGTCACAAATTCCCAACAGCGCAGCAAATGTGTTTGTATCGTGAAGAATGCGTATCTAAGCTGTTATTTTCTATGGAATAAATGCCTAACATTTGCATTATGTCACATGTAATCGGTTTTTGTAATCGGGTTATTAACATCGACGTGAACTTTCACTTTTCTGGTCATAAATTCGCGCAATTTCAAGATGTAGTAACTTGATTTGGTTTTAGAGACAATGACATTTATTCAGACCAGGAAAAAGATGTATAAACTAGGTTGGTGTTATCATGGACACCTTATAAAGATAAGAAGAATAGTTCCAGCTATCTCCATGACATCAGAGTGTGTTGTCAAGTTGCGCTCACCACTCTCACTTCTCCGACAAAGTCTTATTTATTGCAAGTTGGCGACTTTTGACTTTAACCTACCTCTACAAATTAATTTTTCTCCTGAGTGGACATTTTTAGAGAGAATGTTTATAAGATTAAATATATATGTCACAGTTAAATCAAGATTTAACAGAGCCAAGACCTCCCATGTCCTCAAATCGCTTCGCCATGATGCGTTACGACGCCAGACCAGGGGTTCCCTATCGTATTCTGCAAACCTTCTATTTATTAATTTATTCGTATTTCTTTTGCAAACAAGTTTGGCATGACAAATGGAAAAACAAACGCAATTAAACTTTGTTTATAGCTATTTCTTGAACTGTTATTAGGCTGAATGACTTTCTCATGAGACTTTGATTTTACGTCGGCAGAATTATGTCTGAGTTTTCGTTGCCACGTAACATACAAGACAAACACTCGTCCTTGTTGAAATATCGTGAAACAGCCACATGTGGTTTGTGTATGCAATTCTGTTTGTTTTACTTTGTCTTAAGAAAGATAAGTCTGACGTTAAACCACTTTCAACCGACTCATGCCGGCCGTAAACCCTAATTTCTTTTTGAAACAAGACAAGTTTTGCTGGGTTCAAATTCTAAGCAAATGTCCAATCATGAAATAATCAAGTCTGAAAAAAATGCGCTTTCTCACAAATATTTTCCAAACAAATGTGTTTTCACTTGTCAAACTTCGCGCATTAATCACGTTATCAGATTCTGCTGTTTTTTACAAATACTCTAGACATGTTCCTGAGAGAATATTTTTTCATTATTTTACAAAATACACAAATTTTCTGTCGATAGCCCTGACCTTTGGACTCTTTGAAACATTGAGCTTATATCGTGACGTGTTTTTGCAGGATTAGACCTCAGTGTTCCCACGTTCTGTGATTAGAACTAATTTCCCAAGCCTCACAAATATCCATATGCTTTTAAATCTGACATTGGGTTCCCTTAAAAAAAGTTTGAGCTTCACCGATAGGATGTATGTTTTCCTGGCTCACATAATCTGTGGAAACACTACCTGCCATGGTCTTGGAGTTCCCACATGACTTAAGAGCCTGTTTATGGAGTACATGTCCTCAATATACTTGCATAACCCTTCCAACCAACCCAAATATTGCGCAGTTGCACAGATGTGAGAACGTCAGTGTAAATCCGGAACATAGGAGCTGGTCTCATACACCCTAACGTAATGCTCTACCGTCTTACCAGACTAATGTATGGGAGCTTTTTTAAATTAAAAGTGAAATATAACTTATGAGAAATGAGAAATGTCCCACGTAATACATCGCCCAGTTTAAAACGTCTGCGGGGGTAAACTCCATACGGGCATGACCTCGTTCCTCTGCCCTAGTTGGCTGTTTCGAGGCCGCCCAGCGTAACAGCGGCACACGTTACACGCAGACCAAAACTTCGGACAGAGACCATATATCTCTGCTTCGAACCACTACCGACTCATTCCTTTCGGGTAAAGCACTCGTAACTCATGTTTATGAATACCACCTATAGTAACATATAATAATATACAACCATGCATTATATACCTCATATCTTCAAATTCTGGCAATAAGCGTTCTGTGTACAAAGAAGCATCCGCTTCTCCGGCCACTGGAATAACGCCCGATTCGCCAGCGGAATGCCTCGCCATAAGTCATGTATCTTCGTCCGTTTACGGTTAGCGTTGCAAACAGTGAATATGTTTACCACATCGTTTGTAGCTTGGTACCACGGTGAAACCGATACAGTTTCTTGTTAACACCTGAATATATGCGTATCTCAAGTTCATGGAGTAGTCATGAATATTCATCATGTTGTGTGTATGAATATTCATGAAACAGGCAGTTTGGAGACTAGTGAGTTACGTAAGCGTGAAT
This sequence comes from Haliotis rubra, assembly GCF_003918875.1. Taxonomy (NCBI): domain Eukaryota; kingdom Metazoa; phylum Mollusca; class Gastropoda; order Lepetellida; family Haliotidae; genus Haliotis; species Haliotis rubra. The sequence goes on along the minus strand of NW_025767368.1, from coordinate 543,503 downwards.
CATAAGTCGACGTTTCGCAGTAATCGACTCAGTACGACTGAATCCCGGCACCACTAGTAATAAACATCTAATCAGGTCACAATCAGTAAGTTGCCTCTTACTAAAATTGTAACTTCCCCTCCGATCGAGTACATTGTTATTGAGGAAGGATGGACGTGCAATTGTTTTAAAAACAACACATTTTGGCGTCGTTAAACAAAGAATAAATTGTTAAACGTCTTCAAATACAGACAGACAGACTAAGATCAGTGTTTGTATATTGCATCGGATCTAACAAAGTTGATTCTTTGATGGACATTCCAGAAGTTGAGGAGATGAAGAATGAGGACAATTTTTATGGATATACAACTTCTTTATTCTATATAGGCGACGTTTCGACATAGATTCTAATGTCGCTGTCAAGAAAGTAGCAAGTGCTTGACAAAGACATTAGAATCTATGTCGAAACGTCGCCTATACAGAATAAAGAAGTTGTATATCCATAAAAATTGTCCTCATTCTTCAATTTAACGAATATTGTTATGTAGTCTCAGATTGAACGTGTATTTCAGGGGCGGATGCAACTTTTCGATAAAAAAAAGGGGGTGGGGGAGAGATGTGAACAGTTAAGAAAGGGGGTGCACTGTTGATTTTCACCCGTTTTTACGAGAGTTTCAATGGTCATTTAATAATCCTTCAGAACAGAAAGGGGGTGGGGGTTGGTGGATCCGCCTATGTGTTTATTAAAAAAATGCCTTCATTAGTTCATACCCGTAATTGCAATCCCTGGTGTCTAACAGTAGGTTAGTACGAAAATACTAACCTTTCCTAGAGTTCAGTGTACCATACCTCAGCCATTATTTTGCGGTTTGAGTAGAGAACGCAGCACCGTAGTGTCCCCATGTCGGAGAACACCCCCACTGTGATCTCCGGTTTATGATAGTGGAGATACATCGCGATATATCACAAGACAATTACTGTGGCGCTTATCTCCCTGACTGAACATAACCCGTCTCGCATGTCGGCATCAAGCGTTCAGTTATGACCAACCAATAAACTCCTAATAAAATACCATATCAAATTGGTCAGGCAGTAGAGGCTTCAAAGCAGAGTATCATGTCTTATCGGACTAGTTTACGGGAGACAATTATGCAAATTAATCACAAGACAAGGGAATATATCTCCGTATCGAGGCTCGTGGTCGCTCGGTTGGGGTGACCTGTTGCCAATTAAACGTCGGACCAGATTAAAGGAGTCCCCGTTAGAGTGATTACAAACAACGGTTTCACCTTCTCGGTCGACAATAACAACAGCGTGTTTCGCAAGGCGGGGCTTTTGATGCAATTAGCGCCACTGATTGGCTCACAATTGATGACAAAGACTTGAGTGGGATTAATTAGTCAGGTGTGAGCTTGTTCTAAAGCGTTGCTAAATACACAGCCCGAGATGTATCAAATCACAGTTAATTGATGCCAATCTGCTGTGTATATTCAGTAATACCTGTCTCAACCACACCTGAACACGTGCGATTTCAATTTCCCTCTCCCCACTGTGACTAAACTTCTCTATACGTGAACCTATATGTGCAATCCAAAGTTAAAGCAGAAACCTTATTCTTTATTAAGTATATATTATATGATGTGCATATATCATTATAACGTAAATTAATCTGACATAGCTATTTCTATTTTCAGTTTCCCTTATGTTTCATTTTGTTTTGAACACTAAGTCTTGTGAAAAGAGGCGGCATTTATGGATGTCAATATCTGTAATATGAGTAAGTTATGTTTCGGAGTACATGTATATTCTTACAGATGATGAAGGAATAAGAATATACTCCGAAAAATCGGGTTCCTCATTCAATCAGAAGTAATACTACACGCAATATGCAATACGGAATATATGCAGTGTAATATATGCGATAGGTAAAAGGTTCTATTTGTAACCAACATCCGAACTCGAGGCAAAACAATGTCTTCCCTAGGGGACTCGATATCCTCCTTTACATGACATGCGGTTATATATTTTCTGAGTACTTTCTATTTTGCATGAAAAGACAATTTATCAAAACAATTTTTTAAATATATTTCCAATACGTAAATTCGGCTTGGCAAGGTTGCCACCTGAAATATACATAGCTCACCTATACCCTACATATCACAGTCTTAAGATAATTCCAAGCAATTTAAACACAAACAAACACAAGGATGTGACAACAAAACAAATGAGAGAAGATATCGATGTGATCAGTATTTCGGGCTATCGCCAGTTACTATAAATATCTTATCTACAGCAGACAAACGGGCGCACATTAAGTCTTCCACCAGTCAATATCCTAAAAACTACGACATCTCACTGTTTATGTATGTCTTTGAGAATTTAAGTGGTCTCTTAAGAAATGACAACCAGTTTATTTCCTAAAATAAACATTACTTCTGAAACGAAATAGCATTGTCAGTTGCAGCACCACAAATGTTTGTATATGGCGGTCATATCGTAATTAAAGCAATCATTAGATATTTCTCTCTCACTCTGTTAACTGATTTAATTTTGACTTAACAGCAAGCATTTTAATAGAACACAGAGAATTTAATAGCTATGCCGTCTTAAAAACATTTTTTTTAAATACACACACGCAAACATTTGGAACTGCAAAGGTAACTGAAATATTTGAGACTGAAGGACAGTAACCTCGTAGGAAGTGCAATACATTTCCCACCGATCTACTGCTGTGGGTATGTTAATGAGGTGCGGGGCGGCGCAGTAGAGGGGAGTCCCCTGTGTATACCCGTAATGACGTGTGTCAACAACCCCACATCTCCCTGTCTTGTCTAAATGTGGCGCGAAATCTCACGCGGGGCTCTCTATTGCCGGGTAATTTGAAGCAAGATATGATATAGTCGTGTTTATTGCGCCCTCCCCGTGGCCGTGTCACGTCCACTCTAATTATTCTGTTTGTGCTGATTTAACAAATTAAACCAGATGAGACTGATTGGGTCTTTTGGAACCAATTCTGTTCATATCTTTGATTAACCCAACTTTCAGCATTTGTTTTGAAGCATGTCTAGTCTGAAAAACAGGGATAGCTATATGGGAAGAATAAGAGAGTACGAATGACATATTTAGCAGCAGATTGATAATATTGGTACGAAGCACCTGCCTGAGCAGTATATCGTTTAGAAATAGCTCAAAAGAAGTGAAATGGTAACCATGTCATAATAGGCAGATGAACAGTATTACGAATGAACCAGATGTTCCTAATTTCTTTTGAGTTGTATTCAAAGATGACAATAATAGATTATGTTAACTGTTGAATAGAATGTACCAAAATACCATAGATATATGTTTTAGACCTGATTTAGTTTAAAACAGGACACGGTAGATTTCACCTTGAGAATACATGTACCTCACATCTGTGGGTTAAGAGAAATACATCAGCGCGTCTTGGAGGAAACACAATGTGAACTTTCTTCAAAGTTGATCACACGTTTTTCATTAGTTCACCTGTAGACAAAATAACGCCAAATCATCGTCAACATACTGTTCTGTCATAGGTCTTCCCATATTCCACAGTTGCCCGTACGTCCACAGGTGCCACCGGCTGCTAAACCCCCAGTCAACCTGCTTCTGTGGCCGCACGAGAATGACCACCACTATCTTTATGTTCAAATTACCTCTCCACGACATCTTGTTATTTTATCTAACAACGAAATATATATTTGTCTAGATTTTACGGGTATTATGTGAAGCTATACAATCAGGAAAATCAAACATTGTCCCGAAGGTCATATACTTGCCGCACTGTCAAGTTGGGTGGAGATTACAGAGGTTTATGCATGTATATTTCCTGTACAGTTAGAGAGCTGTCGAAAGAGGGACGCGTTTATTCAGTATAAGAGGCCTAATGGACGAAGTTCAAATGAATGATAAAATAAGCTCAGTCACTTGAGGTTTGGACAGAACCAGATTAACACAGAATATGTGATATAAAGGCTTGGTTTCCCGGCGACCATTTTTAAAATTTATTATATTTACTGTTCACTGTTTACATATTACCATATGAAGAATACATGGCGTTAATTTTATTATTAAAAATGAAAGCCTTTCCAACACAAATAAAATATGGGCTTCACGTTCAGTTCCAGCAGATAGACAGTAGGAGCCATAATGAGGTGAATATGTGCGATTTACGGATAATTATTATTTTAAACACCATGAAGTGATAGCCTGAAGTAGTACCCAGGTGTTGTTCATCGATCATAGGAAATGAATAAATATTGACCCTTACTCTGGCGTATTCGACTATCTCTCGTAACTAGACATATAATTAAAAAACAAGATCGCAATCATTCAGTCCTCTTAGTGTCAGTACGTGGTAGACATCAACAGAGAATCAACAGAAAATCCCAGTACTAATTACTCGCCCCCCTCCACCAGGTATACACCCCCCTTCCTCCCCGGAGAATATACCCCCTCCTCTCCCACGACTGCACTGCCCTCCGCCGAGAATATCCTTAGCGGATGCCACTCTTATCTCCCGAGGATATTCACTTTACAGAGTATATTATATGCTTGCTCATTATGCACGTCGGTTGTGTCAGTGTGTATGTTAAATATAGCAGGTTTAGACATGTTTACTGTACAACTAAACACTGCTATCTCCATTACGCTGACGATCTTTATTATAACAAACATTCTGATTTCTACTGCTATGTGTTGCATGCTGTAAACATAATAGCTAATACAAGATATAACTATCAATACTTATTAGAGACGTTCTCAACATATAAAAGGGGTTCACACAAAAAGAGAGGCTATTGTCTTACTTTGTAACATTTTTTTCTACAATAACAATAAAACCACAGTTTTTTTTCTAGAAAACCATTTGCTATGTAATCCATTATTGATGTAATTGTATCACTGGAATAAAACAAACATGTATGTTGTTACATGTTCTATATCAAACATATACTCATGCCAATAATGGTTGTCACCCCCTTCAATGTTTTTAGAGGGTGTGTGGGGTGGGGGTGTGAGGTGTGTGTGTGGGGTTGGGTGGGGAAGGGGATGATTACCATTATTGGCATGAGTATATTATGTGTTTTTATGATGTGTACCATAAGTTAATTTTCTGAGTTCATGACCTTTATCGTAACACTTTAACTGAAACAAAATTAAAAAAATACACCCCCATCTCTAAAATAATTCAGAAATGTCTTTAGATGATGGCACTATGACCTCATATTCAATATATTTGAATATTCCCACGGCAATAGGGCGGAGCTCTGTGTTCATAGTAATATCCTGGATTCACTTATTCGACATATTCTTAAGGAATACGTTATGTAACAATAAATATATTAGTGGACATTTTCCTGCAGATAGATAAATCGAAATTGTTTTGAAAAAGTTTTTTCCAGCAATCACAAATTTCGCGAACCACTGACAGTGTCGGTTCTGTGAATTTCCTCCCATTTCCCTGTAAACAAGTCGTTAAGCCTCGATGGGACGGACTCGAAATGGTTCATCTCCCAATCAGCAATGTGTATAATTCCCTGTGAGTACGGCCTCGTACACCTAAAACAATGTGGGTATATTTGCGGGTGCACGACGGTTTGCGGGTACATCAAAGTGTGCCTACTTTCTCAGGCCGGTGTTCCGTGTAAGCGGGTCTGTGATAAGCACTTCTGTAAACAGATTACACCAAGTAACGAGCGGCCAGCTTTGTTGTCGTAGAGCTCATACTTCACAGATGGAATTTGTAGCAAATAATCAAATAAATTCACACATATCTGTTTGCGGTTGTTGCGAGTTTGTGTTCTTATTGAAGGCGTTGATGCAAGTGTGAACACCCCTTAACGAACATGGAAACATATGTAATTCCCATTACGGCATTTTTCGTTATTTTGTTGAATATTGTAAATAATTAATTCTCTTTTCAAATGGCAACAACAACGTAAAAGATACAATGTGCTTAAGCATAAAAAATGCAAAACGTTAAATATTTTAATTTATATAATCGTTTAAAAATTATATGTGCGAGAATGTATGGATGCCAACTCCTTTGTTTTGAGGAATACATATGGACAAAGGAATATGCAGATACAACGAAACGTTGTGTTTTTTAGAATAAAGAAGGTATTTTGATGTCTTGTAAACGTCATATAAACATTTGACAAAAATGATGTCATTTTTACATACCAGTAAAAAGTATGGTTAGAGCGTTGGATGCACAATGTATGTTGATGGAACATACACATACCGGGTACTAAGTTAGATCGCAACATTGTATTGATCAAATGTTTATTAAAAACAATTGCTTCCAGTATTGTCCTGATTGTGCTTTAGCAGTTCGTTGTCTTATATTCCTAAAACAGCGTCGGTTAAAACAGTTCCTTACTAGTAATCAATTATATTTATACTTTTAAAATATATTTCTGGTTGTAAAATATTGATTAAAGGACAACAAAAACATATTTTGTCGGATCACACAAAGTGCATCATTTATGTGCATGTTCCAGAGTGATATCGTGCTGACAAAAGCGTGCAAAATATATTGACATAAGTTTTTAAAAAATGGCATTGTTGTAAAATATTTACGGTCCTCAAATTTGTACATCACTTTAAGACCTATACTTAATCCAGTCATCTTCTACGATTTATATATGACCAAAGTTCCATTTTCTTTGATAAGTTAAAATTAAATGCTACAGTGGGCTACACACGGGATTGCTAAAATAATAACAGCTTCTTTATGCGGCATTTAGAAGCTGGTATGATGAAGAGGAACACATTTTATGGATCACTTGCTTGATAACGGTGTTATCACCTACACCGAAACGGCGCATCTATTGCAAAAAATAAGATGTCAATCCATAAAAATTGTTCCTCTTCAAATAATAACCGGTTCACAACATATGGCGTTCTATCTTGCATTTGTATCATCTTGAAAGGTGAAGAAAGAAAATCAGAGTATGGCTTTCTTCTTGATACCAATTGGGTATTAAGCCTCCCTGTAGGTACCTCCCTGTACATTTCGGACTTAACGAATGGGTTAGTGTGCACGGAGATAACAAATATAATGGTAGTTTATTGATAAATATCAAGTCTGCCTTCATGGCACACTGCCTTTATGTGTAACACTGGCTATATGTGGAATTACATATTTTAGCCTTTATGTGTGTTAATGTTGTTATTTGCTTTATTTAACGTCGCAAGTTACTCAATGACCACATATATCCCTTTGTATCAAGTGTTTATGTATTTGACACCTCTGAACTGTTTAGAAACATTAATTATACTGAATTTAATATATATTCATTTGCAACTGTAATGTTTGTCGAATAGCTTGGACAACAACCAAACAGATTTATAAAGATCTCAGAAATCAGGGTTTGTTTAGCAGTATTCCATGTGAATGTGATCAGTAAAACACAATCAAAATACCGAAAAGTACAACATAATATCCCTCTCCCCTCATCAATACATCGCACAAGGCACTCTCTATGTATATTCTACAATCGCCCAGCTAACAACACTAGATATCGCCTCACACCTGCCTTCTCCGATCACTTTGTGTTTCAATCAAAGCTTGTATCAACTGTAATTGTTAGTGAGGACTTACTAATGTGATCCAAACTAGTTGTGATAAGAAATCCCCTCCCCGTTGCCCCTCCCCCACCCCTCTTTTTAAACCCCGCCTCGCTGTGATCTGTGTCTCCGTGGGACGAGTCCTCTCCGCTGTTGTCCTAGCGGTGTCGATCTCGAGCAGTCACCAATCAAAATGTGTTACGTCACGGCGCTATAGTCACGTGACCTTGGGGCCACATGAGTCGCCGTGATGCTTTATGGAATATGTAAATGTATATATAGGTTTCGAGTAGCACGACCTCAATCACACTGGTGAAAGGGGACTTGACGCGCTGCTGCAGGTAAGGCTTTATACCCCCAAACGACTTCCTTAAATTCATGTACAACTTGAAGCTTTTATTTACGACTATATGACATTATCGGACTGTCAGAAATGAGCAGCATATAAATAATATACCAGATTACGCGACGCCGATTGTAAATATTGTGATTTGACTGATTTTAATATGCACTTATTACGTACACCGGATAATATGTGTTATTTTAAAGAACATAAACCTGGATGTTTGTGTATGATTAATATTTATTTGCAATGTAAGAAAATATGTCTTATAAATATGCTTGATACAAGAACTGATTTGCATAAATACTCTACGTCATGTGATTGACTCTTAATACTACACTCTACTTTTGGCACACAATACCATAACAATGGTTTACCTAGTTTCATTGTGGTGTAGTGAATTCTTCCTTGTCGAAAGGACTCTCGTCCTTAACGCGAATTAAGGAAATCTGAACTTTCGTTTCACTGAGAATCTCAATCTTACCTAACTAACTGCAACCGTTTACTGTTCCCGGTCAATCTATTTTACATCCAAGAAATCTCAGATTTAAATATTTAATTAAACAAGAACCTAGAGACATAATTACCTTTACAATATCATAGACCTTCCAAATCAGACCGTGTATTTGTGTGTTTCGTTTTACACTGCCACGTACCCATTTATTAAAAGGAAATTTATTTCAGATTACTCCAAGACCGGCTCCCTTCGCCATACTTCTCCACCCGGCCACCCTGGAAACAACATGGCGTCGTCTACGGCAGTCCAACCGCAGCCCATCTTCAGCTACCCTAGTCTGTCTTCACACGGTAGCCCCTCCCTCGGAATGTACCCTCCCGTCCCCCGGGCGTCGCTTGGCGCCCACAGCGGATTGTCATTGTACCCTCTCCCGGCCTACGTCGCCTTCAACTCGTACCACATGAACTCTTGGACGTGTTCGCCTTACCCCGACTGTCGGTGTGAGGGGGACGGGACTCCGGTCACCCCCATCATGGGCCTACCCCTGGAGGCATACCGTGGAATGACGACACCAAACACCCCCGAGAAAGACAGTAGTCCAGGGTATGACGTTGCCAGAGAACTTGTCTACAGTGACGGTGAGTACTCGAATAAAATACTAAAACACAATGAACAATTTCTCGATGGTTGCTGCATGTCGGTCCTCATTTTTTGTAATTAGTTATTATTTTTATCACACTGCCTTAACAAATATTCACCTTCTGGTTGATCAGGAAATAGATCAAGGAGAAATTGTCACTATAATTGTCACTTGAATAACATACATTTCTTGCACTTATTTCAAGAGTCCAAGCTTGATAGCTGTAATCAATATCCACTTTGTGTTAATATCTTTATTATTTATGGATAATGAACATGTTCTCAAAAATGTAATGTTCCTAATATTGAACGTGCTGTTCCCTGAAGTGGCGCTCCAGCACGTAATCAGTCATAAATTTAGTACAATAAATAGAATCAGGATGTGGAGGATCTTCCCAACAAGAAATGGCTAATAGGATATGAAACTGAGTAGTCATATAAAGAGGGTAAATATCGCCATCAATGGTAAATGTCGGGTAATTGAATTCAAATTTCTTTTGCCACAATCATTAGAATTAAGGGTTAGATACCTAGCTGGACACTTGTTAATGAATGTTTACCGGCCTTGTGGTGACCTGCAGTCGGATACACAGATCCTGCAGAGGAAGTGATAAGGCAAAGACTCAGTAGTTCATATTGTTTTAACCACAGCGGTAATGTGATAAGACATTTTTTCTAAAATTTAGTGATGCTCCTATAAGCATCCAACTTCCGGAGATAAGTCCCCGTGCAAAGGGCGCATGACATGACTTCCGGAAACTTGAATGGTAGTCATATATCACAATTGGATATAATTTATGCACAGACCTATCAGATATTTTAACAACCCACCCCCTCTCGCTCCCCACTCTGTCTCTCTCCCTCCCCACCCCTCTCTCTCTCTCTCTCTCTCTCTCTCTCTCTCTGGTATAGGATGTGTGTGAAGTGATCTCTCCGTTCCCACGTGGAAGGTTTCAGTGCGGGCGCATGTTCCAAGAAAAATTGATGTGTGTGAAGTGATCTCTCCGTCTAGTGTGACGTGTGTCCTCTGTCCGTCTGTGGCAAAGGACTCTCTGTCCCCCCCCCACTCTCTCTCTCTGTGATCTCTCTCGATCTCTCTCTCTCTCTCTCTCTCTTATACAGGGGTTCTCATATCCTTTTCCCAACCGAGGAACCGTTCCCCTATTCTACGTAGAATAGGGAGAGAAAACAGCAAAGTTGTTCTATCTTTTTACTGTGTTCTTGTATACATCGATAATGATTGGTGATTTTCTGAATATTTTCAGCCGATAGCCCTGATGAGAAACCACGATTGAAACCCCGCTTCGACTTTTCCCGTCTTGCCGAATCAGCCACACGAGACTTGAAGAAAACCGAAGGCGACGCGACGAGATCTGGTAGCGCAGACGCCAAAGTCTACAGCCACGCTCTAGCCCTGTTGCAAGACAGCTTGAGGTAAGTTGCATCGTATACACTTAGTCCTAACTCAACACGTACACCATAACAATTTCAAATAACTGTTCAATCAAATTATGGGGAAAAGATTATGTTTGACATAAAACGGATCGCCATCCTTCTTTTCGTCCCTTCTGTAACATACAAGAAATGCATTCAGCTGTTCCCGAATTGGCATGAGTGGTAGCGAATGGAAGATACCGTGACTTTGCTGTGATTCTGATTGGATGTTTGTTTACAGGTACAGCCAATTACTGAGCGGTATCAGACTTCCGGTGTTGCAGAGGGCACCAACAGACACGGAGAAACTAAAGATCAAAAGACCTAGAAGGTGAATAGAAATACATGACTTTCTCTATATAAGTCTATATCGACATAGATAATAACCACATGGGTTTAATTTTAGCTTAGGTTGCTTCTATAAAGTAATTGTATCGCCCATGCAGCCGTAACGCTAATATCGCTTTGAGAAACGGAGCCAAGGAGCTAAAATTACAGTTGGGTCGTCAGATTGTCATTTCAGTTTGTTAGCACGGTACTGACGAGAATGCGAACTAGTTTCTGACTAAATGAATGTTTTTTTTCGTAGGGTAAGATAAAAGGTAAGTTTAAATGTCTGATGCAATTTAGAGTTTCCTATAATGGAAGAGAGTTTTTTTCAATACAAGTGAGTGAGTATGGCCTTACGCCACTTTAGCAATATTGCATCAATGGGCTTCACACACTGGGAAATCGAACTCGGGCCTTCGGCGTGGCGGGCGAACGCTTTAACCACTGAGTTACCCCACCGCCCTTTTCTCAATATAAAAATAGTGATACGCTCTTAAATACATTCCACAAATGGTACGGCGGGGGACCCCAGAAATGGACTTTGCACTTTGTACCCATGTAGGGATTCGAACACGGGCGAGCGAACGAGGGCATTACTCCACCCCTCTGTGTTTATACACAGAAGAGCATGTGCTTGACATATGTTAATAATGATAATATTTTTCATTTGTGGCACCAGTTCTGTTGAAATTATATTTCTGAGACATTTTATTTTTTCATAGGGGACGCTAGTTTCGGTATTTTATAGAGATTTGTAAACAAATTAGCGTATGAAGACGCAAAATTAAAGTATGATCCTGATCTTCTACATTTCTCCGAAATTTACAAAAAAAACACTTGCCACATGGAGTGGGTTAGTGTTTATTTCGAATTGTTTTACACCCTCATCGAGCAATGCATGTATATATCCTGCCTTGTTCACAATGATTCTCCCATCTTCACTGTATCTTCTCACTTATCTATAATCACGTGATGAGATCTAACGCTAATCGCCGAATATAGCTGCTAGATTGGTTGGACGACTTTAAACAATCCTCACTCACTCACTCCAAAGTTAATGTTGTTTACTTTAAGTCTAGTTGATGCACCACTAGCCATGAACTGTGCACGTGATAATGTGATCTGCGATGTATATAACTGTACGACCAGGAAGAATTACATACATACACTTGAAGCAGGAGTAAGCTGCCCGATTCGGCTTCCACTCAACCTCCGGATCTGGGATCGGAAGACCAGTAGTCTAAGCGAAACCCCCGACAGATCGACTTTCCTGAATAAAAATTGCCATTATTTTGACTCACCCGGAAACTGACACACCACGTGAGATACCGCGCAACAGTTCCCACGTGGAAGGTTTCAGTGCGGGCGTATGTTCCAAGAAAAATTGATTTGTTGTGAGTTAACTGACATTACAAGAATGAGTTGGGATATAGAGTACAAATAGCAACCAAACGGACGTTACTTTCACATCGGTGTGTGGGTTGGGTTTAACCAATCGTTTCCAATTCTCCCAGCACATCGCGGCATGATACATCTGAGATGGACTGTACAATGTATCCTTCCGATACAATAGCTGTATCGAGACTCTTAAATGAAGTGTTCATAAATGTACGTGAGTATTGAACTCAAACATATATTCCTATTTTTCCAGAGCCAAGAAAGAGTTTATATGCAAGTACTGCGGGCGCCATTTCTCCAAGTCCTACAACCTGCTGATCCACGAGAGAACCCACACAGACGAGAGACCCTTCCCTTGTGAGATCTGTGGCAAGGCGTTCAGACGACAAGACCATCTCCGTGACCACAGGTACGTGACAGTCTCACTGACAGTCTCACTCACATGGACTTACCAAGTTATCACCGGTAAAGTGAACCTAATGCCGATTCTTTACGAAAAATAACAACATGTTGGGCATAGCTAATTGATGTGTCACAAGTAAAGCGTAAAGCTACTTGCACCAGCTGCGTCACTAGTACAGCTACTTGCACCAGATGTCACTAGTAAAGCGTAAAGCTACTTGCACCACCTGTGTCACTAGTACAGCTACTTGCACCAGATGTCACTAGTAAAGCGTAAAGCTACTTGCACCACCTGTGTCACTAGTACAGCTACTTGCACCAGATGTCACTAGTAAAGCGTAAAGCTACTTGCACCACCTGTGTCACTAGTACAGCTACTTGCACCATGATGTCACTAGTAAAGCGTAAAGCTACTTGCACCTGGTGCAAGTCACTAGTGAAGCTACTTGCACCTGATGTCACTAGTAAAGCGTAAAGCTACTTGCACCACCTGTGTCACTAGTAAAGCGTAAAGCTACTTTGATCAGCTGCGTCACTAGTAAAGCGTAACTTTAGCTACTTGCACCACCTGCGTCACTAGTAAAGCGTAAAGCTACTTTGATCAGCTGCGTCACTAGTAAAGCGTAAAGCTACTTGCACCAACTGCGTCACTAGTAAAGCGTAACTTTAGCTACTTGCACCAACTGCGTCACTAGTAAAGCGTAAAGCTACTTGCACCACCTGTGTCACTAGTAAAGCGTAAAGCTACTTTGATCAGCTGCGTCACTAGTAAAGCGTAACTTTCGCTACTTGCACCAACTGCGTCACTAGTAAAGCGTAACTTTAGCTACTTGCACCAACTGCGTCACTAGTAAAGCGTAAAGCTACTTGCACCACCTGTGTCACAAGTAAAGCGTAAAGCTACTTTGATCAGCTGCGTCACAAGTAAAGCGTAACTTTAGCTACTTGCACCAACTGCGTCACTAGTAAAGCGTGACACTAACGTACTGCATCCATCTGCCGTCTTCAGGTACATACACTCCAAGGAGAAGCCTTTTAAATGCGAGACATGCGGCAAAGGATTCTGTCAGAGTCGAACCCTGGCAGTCCACAGAGCAACTCACATTCAGGTATGTTGTCCTAACTGTGTCACGAAAGCCTTCTCAGTAAACAAGATTGTCAGTTACTTGGGGGATGTGTGAATGAATGTTATTTTAGATCGCATTACTCAATATCCAAGGCCTATCATGACGACCTGTATGTGATCGAATCTGGACCAGGCAAACCGGCGAAAACATGGGCAGCGATCCCACATTAACAATGACTGAATTTATAGTCAGACCTCCCGCTCTCGTCCGCCTCACCACAAGCAGTGAAGCGCAGGGGAACTGTACTAAGCCCGTTGCCTACGATCGTTTAACGTAACCTGAGTTTGGTACAGGATACGTTTTATGCAACTTGCAATCCCCTTTCCTGCGTCGTTTAAAAATCAGCCCCAATTCTATCCAAGATTACCCCATAATCAAGCTAGGATGTTTCACTCAGTGTATCATGTACTTCAGGCGTCGCCCCTCACAGCTCCCTTCAGCAATGGCGTAGCAGTTATTAATTGTTGCTCATTTTTGGTAGTATGTGGACTGTTTGAACAATTTTTGATGACCTTTATTTTCCTTTTCAGCCTTAACCTGTAACCGGTGCGGTTTGCAGTATTACCTGTTATGAAGGCCGGAAAGTGCTATTGAAAGACAGACGTCATCGCAAGTGGCGAACACGCGGGCTTGTGCATGTTTCACCACCGCGCGTACTGCTGACATCAGCATCTCCAACAAACTGTTTAGGGAACAACTTGAGACAGTTGTTGCAGTGCCTGCATTGCACGTGCTCCACAGCCTACTCATCCTAGTCTTCAGAAGGCAGTTGTCGCAAGGCCTACGTTGCAAGTGCTCCACGGCCTACATTGTTCTCGACGAAGGCCATGTTGCATGACTGTGAACACCCCGCCATGCTGCATGAAGATGAACACCCCTGACGTTATGTTGCATGACGGTGAACATCCCGCCATGCTGCATGAAGATGAACACCCCTGACGTTATGTTGCAATCCTGTTATCATTATTTGTTTTGTTATGATTTCACGTTTACTTTGTTAGTGATGAGATACTTCATAATATACAAGTATTTGTATTCTAGAACCAAAACTAACGTGTGTAGCTAGTCGGTGCTTCTTTCTCTACACGATGCCAAACTTACGCCTAGTATGTATATGACTAACTGTACATAGGTATATTATCAAGACATATACACTACAGAACCAGTTGTGCCAATTGTTTGAAGCAAATCCTAATTGCGTCCATGGAATCTACCTGTGTGCTAGCGAGCGTGTCCCGCGAACCCAGTGCCAACGCCAATACAGTATTATAATGTGATAAGCACAAAGCTGCCCCCACCTGTAGAGGGTGGAGCAGTGTAGTTGTAGTGGGTAGATCTGTAGGTAGGGTTGTAGACTTAGTGACGGTCTCAGTGTCTGAGATTCATCGTAACTACTGCCACCATTCCTTCGATGTACATACAAGCTAGGCATAGACATGGGAAACTTGCTGATGCAAAATAAATAAATAATAATGATTTGTGATTTGTTCCTCTTGTTTTCCTGCCGTTTGTGCGCGCGTGCGCAGTGTAGACGGTGTGGACAAATGGCGGGGTTGACTTCCCATTTCCAGATTCCTATCTGTGGAATAAAGACATTGTTGCAATTGAGGGTGAAGTGTACTTTAATACAGGTGTGTCCAGACATGTTGTAGATATGTTTGAAGTGTACATTAGTACAGGGTGGGCATGGAGGGTAAAGTGCACTTTAGTACAGGTGTGTACCAGACATGTTGTAGATATGTATGGGACATGGAGGGTAAAGTGTGCACTTTAGTACAGGTGTGTCCAGACATGTTGTATATATGTTTGGGCATGGAGGGTAGAAGTGTACATGTTGTTAGTACAGGTGTACAGGTGTGTCCAGACATGTTGTAGATATGTTTGGGCATGGAGGGTAAAGTGCACTTTAGTACAGGTGTGTCCAGACACATGTTGTAAATATGTCCAGACATGGATATGTATGGGCACATGAAGTGTATGTTTTGGAGTGCACAGGTGTGGACAAGATATGTTTGGGCATGGAGGGTAAAGTGTACTTTGGTACATGTTGGTGTGTCCAGACATGTGTGTAGATATGTATGGGCATGGAGGGTGAAGTGTACTTTGGAACAGGTGTGTCCCAGACATGTTGTAGATATGTTTGGGCATGGAGGGTAGAAGTGGTACAGGTGTGTCCAGACATGTTGTAGATATGTTTGGGCATGGAGGGTAAAGTACTTTGTACAGGTGTGTGGAGCAGGTGTGTCCAGGCATGTTGTAGACAATGTTTGTTTGGGCATGGAGGGTGAAGGTGAACAGTGTCCAGGCATTTGGATACAGGTGTGTCCCAGGCATGTTGGAGATATGTTTGGGCATGGAGGGTAAAGTGCACTTTAGTACAGGTGTGTCCAGACATGTTGTAGATATGTATGGGCATGGAGGGTGAAGTGTACTTTGGAACAGGTGTGTCCAGGCATGTTGTAGATATGTTTGGGCATGGAGGGTAAAGTGTACTTTGGTACAGGTGTGTCCAGGCATGTTGTAGATATGTTTGGGCATGGAGGGTAAAGTGTACTTTAGTACAGGTGTGTCCAGACATGTTGTAGATATGTTTGGGCATGGAGGGTGAAGTGTACTTTGGAACAGGTGTGTCCAGACATGTTGTAGATATGTTTGGGCATGGAGGGTAAAGTGTACTTTAGTACAGGTGTGTCCAGACATGTTGTAGATATGTTTGGGCATGGGGAGTAAAGCGTACTTTAGTACAGGTGTGTCCGGACATGTTGTAGATATGTTTGGGCATGGAGGGTGGAGTGTACAGGTGTGTCCAGACATGTTGTAGATATGTTTGGGCATGGAGAGTAAAGCGTACTTTAGTACAGGTGTGTCCGGACATGTTGTAAGCCCACTCATTGTTAACGATCAAAGTTAAGAATTCTTAGTGCTACGAACGTTACGAACATCTAGGCCCAGGACAAGATCGGACAGGAGTCCGTAGGACAGCACCGAATGACCCCGCACCCGACTGGTCATTGCGATAGCCTTGTCCAGTGACACCCACCTCCCTGCTATCTGCATGGTCACGCCTGCTGATGACCGGCTAGTTTCATCATATCTCCATAGCCATACAACTGATGAAGTCCGGCTAATTACCACATCCCAGTCTTTGATTAGTGAGGCTATAATCACTGCGACTCGGTGTAAACTTCATGCATATCATGTTTACAGTAACATAACCTGGTAAATGCTGTGGGCATCCTAGAACGCCTCGATAGATCACATTACTTAGCCAGTTGGAATTACTCCTAAATATGCTCATAAGATTAGAGACGCTATTGACCAAAAAGTAGTTTGACCGTGCCGAGATTGTGTGGACCCTTTTGGTGTTCAACAAGGATGCTTCTGCCACTGTCTTTATTTACAAGGATGCTTATTTCGGCGCCTTAAGGATACTAACCTCGCTGTCTTCATTACGGGAGTAGTACGTGCTGGATTCCATGGGCATTGTACCCTTGTACGCCATCCCATAATGTGTGATTGTGTATGAGTACGTCGCCGTTATCGAACTTTCTCCCATTTCACTTCATGGAGGACATTGAAGCCCATTTCTGGTGTCCCCCGCTGTGATGTTGCTGGAATACTGCTAAAAGCGACGTACGTAAAGCCATACTCACTCACCCAGGGAGGACATGTGAAGCCCATTTCTAGTGTCCCCCACCGTGATGTTGCTGGAATACTGCTAAAAGCGGCGTACGTAAAGCCATACTCACTCAACCAGGGAGGAAAGATAATTGACGTTACAAAAAAGGCAAAGGCACCAAATATCAGCATCGGGGTAACTTTAGTGTCGTGGGTGCTTTAACAAGACACAACATGTGTTACCCGAGCTAACTACTCAGTTCTGAACACCATCTAAAGAGGACTTTCAGAACTCCATTGCTCACCCTTGAAACATGAACGCCAATGAAAAATAAATCGACAACTAAAATGCATAATTACTTTACAGAATTATTGAATATGCGTACCAAATACGATTCTGTTTCCGTACAGAACTTCTTTCAAGTAACCCCCCGAATAATGATCTACAAAAGGTGGTTCGTATCCTACTTCCTAATAGTTTTTACGTAATAGTGTGAATAATCGTTTTGGCAAAGGTGTTATCGCAGAGAAATAAAATCAATCTTTGCTTGTTGCTGAACATTTTAATAGTATAAACCTTGTCTGTCTCACACCGCACAACCCTGTCCTCAATGCAACAAGTCTGGACTTCCCCAGGTTAAGAATCCATTGGGGGATGGGATTCCTTTGTTCCTTATTTTGGGGGGTCAAAAGATATCTTTCTCTCTCTCTCTCTCACACACACACACACGCGCGCACACGCACACACACATTTCGTGTATATATTTATTCCCATACTAAGCACTATTCTATTATAAAACAACTACCACATTCTGTTCAACTGTTTACCTGAGTACTGTATCAGATCAGCTAACTGGGTGATTATCCCTAAATCTAATATGAAACTATCACCTATTTCAAACCCACTTAGGCTCCCCTGGCAAATCTTCCCACAACCCACAACCTCCATGCCAAGGGTTAAAGTTTAATGTCGACGCTGGCTGACAACGCCGTGCATTGTACAACCAAACCTGACAGTACAATGTCGCCATATTTACAACCGTCTGCACTACTTCAAAACTGTGATGATCATTCTATCATCACACGCCGATTACGACTTGAGAATAAACTCAACTACTGATACTATAAATTGGTGTTGTCAGCAGAGGCGCGGGGGGCTGGGCGAACTACTGGCTTCGCTCCCAGGCACAACCCAGTTATCTCCCTTCACTGTGTTGAACCACTGGCAGCTACACAGCGGGTGTAAAGGAAACTTGCTGCCGCAAATTGTTATGAGCTGTTGACAAGGTGTGAATTATGGCTTAAAGAAACACTCGATTGTTGATAGGAAGCAGCAAGGTAAACGATAATTAAACTGCTAAGTACTACTGTTACATAAATCACCCCCTAGACGAGGAGGCGAAGTGTCGGACTCTGTCATATGGCGTGTCGGTCTGAGACAGATATAAACGACATGTGTGTTAATACACTTTACCTTTGATCCCAACACCACCGGTTTGTCATTAAACCGGGTCGTAATACGACACACACCACAATAGACACATATCGCTAAAAAGGCTGCATAGTAAGGATAGAGAGGGTAATGGTATAGAGAGAGAGAGAGAGAGAGAGAGAGAGAGAGAGAGAGAGAGAGAGAGAGAGAGAGAGAGAGAGAGAGAGAGAGAGAGCATAGAGAGAGAGAGAGAGAGAGAGAGAGAGAGAGAGAGAGAGAGAGTCCTTTGCCACAGACGGACAGAGGACACACGTCACACTAGACTGAGAGATCACAGAGAGAGAGAGAGAGGAGGGGGGGGAAGAAAGAAAGAGTCCTTTGCCACAGACGGACAGAGGACACACGTCACACTAGACGGAGAGATCACTTCACACACATCCTATACCACAGAGGAACAGAGGACACACATCACACTAGACGGAGAGATCACTACACACACATCCTATACCACAGAGGACACACGTCACACTAGACGGAGAGATCACTACACACACATCCTATACCACAGAGGAACAGAGGACACACATCACACTAGACGGAGAGATCACTACACACACATCCTATACCACAGAGGAACAGAGGACGCACATCACACTAGACGGAGAGATACTACACACACATCCTATACCACAGAGGAACAGAGGACACACGTCACACTAGACGGAGAGATCACTACACACACATCCCTTACCACAAAGGAACAGAGGACACACGTCACACTAGACGGAGAGATCACTATACACACATCCTATACCACAGAGGAACAGAGGACACACATCACACTAGACGGAGAGATCACTACACACACATCCTATACCACAGAGGACACGGGGGCCACATCACACTAGACGGAGAGATCACTACACACATCCTATACCACAGAGGACACACGTCACACTAGACGGAGAGATCACTACACACACATCCTATACCACAGAGGACACACGTCACACTAGACGGAGAGATCACTATACACACATCCTATACCACAGAGGAACAGAGGACACACATCACACTAGACGGAGAGATCACTACACACACATCCTATACCACAGAGGAACAGAGGACGCACATCACACTAGACGGAGAGATACTACACACACATCCTATACCACAGAGGAACAGAGGACACACGTCACACTAGACGGAGAGATCACTACACACACATCCCTTACCACAAAGGAACAGAGGACACACGTCACACTAGACGGAGAGATCACTATACCCACATCCTATACCACAGAGGAACAGAGGACACACATCACACTAGACGGAGAGATACTACACACACATCCTATACCACAAAGGAACAGAGGACACACATCACACTAGACGGAGAGATCACTACACACATCCTATACCACAGAGGACACACATCACACTAGACGGAGAGATCACTATACACACATCTTATACCACAAAGGAACAGAGGACACACATCACACTAGACGGAGAGATACTACACACACTTCCTACACCACAGAGGAACAGAGGACACACGTCACACTAGACGGAGAGATCACTACACACACATCCCTTACCACAAAGGAACAGAGGACACACGTCACACTAGACGGAGAGATCACTATACACACATCCTATACCACAGAGGAACAGAGGACACACATCACACTAGACGGAGAGATACTACACACACATCCTATACCACAGAGGAACAGAGGACACACATCACACTAGACGGAGAGATCACTATACACACATCCTATACCACAGAGGAACAGAGGACGCACATCACACTAGACGGAGAGATACTACACACACATCCTATACCACAGAGGAACAGAGGACACAAATCACACTAGACGGAGAGATCACTACATACACATCCTTTACCCCAGACAGACAGAGGACACACGTCACACTACACGGACAGACTTAGAAGCTACACACACATCACAAATCAAACGGCAAACGACATTGATAAGTCACTTTCCCATCCGAATGATGAATCATATTGAACTTCTTATTGCCGAGGGGAAATCAACGCTTCACCTGCAAAGGCCATATACAACAGTTAAAAAAAGTCAGAATTATGCAACTATCTCTATGTAAGACAAAACAATGTACACAAATGAAGATGTACGGGCCATGCCCCCGAACATTCCACGTCCTTTTGTATCTTCATAATGTATCAAGCTGTCGTATATTGTAGAATACCATGTGATATATAAGCGGGGACATCACAACCGGCTTCTAGTTACTTAGTGCAGGAATTGTTCAAATACACCCATGCCCCTTCTGCCTAGGCGTCTCCCCTCCCAGATCGGGGAAGGTGTCGTCCTCTGTCTGACGCTAGGTGTTCTAGTGTGTAATTTTGGGGAACAGTATCGATACAAAACAGTGATTGTGACGGCTATATCATACACGCGTGACACAGGTCATCATACCAGGGACCCCTGCAGGTCAGCGCGTGCCAAGAATGTGCCAATTGTGCGCCACTGTCCACCAACAATGATAAAGGGAGGCAACTAACGCCACCTGCTGCAACCAACTTCTGCTGGCTGGGGTCGGGATGTAATTGGCAATTACGCAGATAAGCGTGGTGGCTGGCGGGTCAGGAGCCATCATACTACTATGAAAGAAATGATCACTGAATGTATCTTTTACAACCTTAGTCGTATGAACATATACAACAATAATATATATCTCTTGGAATTTTCACCAGGTGTAAGTGAATGAGGTGTTGGGGACTACTGGGACAACGACCTGTCGTTCAAGGGAATTCCTGAACTAGCGGGGATTGTGAACTGGCGTTTCAGAGAATACCCACGGGTTTCATGAATGACTGCATGAACTTGCGGGGTTTGTGGATTGTAGTTTCCCAGAATACCCACGGGTTTACAAAATGACTGCATGAACTTTACGGTGTTTGCGCCTGTCATATACTGGAATTCCTGCTGGTACGTGAATGAATATATGATCTGGGGCCTGTTGGTTGGTTTGTTGTTTTACGCCGCACTTACCAATATTCCAGACCAGCTATATTGCAGCGGTCTGTAAATAATCGGGTCTGGACCAGACAATCCCGATGGTACATGGGTGAATGTATTACCTAGCGGGGATTGTGAACTTGCGTTTCCCTGAATACAAGCAGGTCGCATGAATGTCCATGAACTAGAGGTTTTATTTAGTGTTGGTTGTTAGTCGCCTCTTACGACAAGCATGGGTTACTGAAGATCAATTCTGATCAGGATCTTCGCGGTTCCTTAACCTAAGTAGACACTGGCCAGAATATTTAAAAAAATACCTTGAAGGATTTGACGTTTTTTTCAGCATGACTAGGTACTGTTCTTATGCAAAACACATTCATTGTACAGACATTTTAAACAGTGCGACCTTAAACGACGAACAAACACACTTTGAATGAGAAAGTCCTCCTTCGCTTTCTTAACGTTATCAATGCATTTTAACTATATCAAGAGTTCAAATTATGACTCGTCTAGTTTGTGTTTGAACTGTCTTGTTAGTATCATTGCCTAATTGCATTCACAATTGTGAGTAGTTGTTAACACAGTCTAATTACCATTCTGTAAAGCAGAAAAGGCCACATAAGTGGGTGCCAACCCGCTCCCCATCTGAATTCCGACTTCCATTCGATGTTTCAATCGTCAGATTCATTCCCTCAAATCTAAAACCCGAGTACAAATAAACGTAAACCTCATGTGAGATGAAGTTAAATGACAGGGACATATTGAAACAGGTAACATATAGGAAGGATACACTTAGCTACATCAGTATGTATCTTTGTAAAACAATTTTGTGTAAGCAATATGATTTCATTGGCGTCCAGCATACCGCATTGCTCCATCTTGAATACCCTTTAACTTGGCCCCGAAACCTATGCACCTGCAGGGGGTGGCAGCCTCATATAATATGTTTAGTCTGTATTGAAAGGGATTTCAAGTACATAATAAATTTATATGATCGCAGGTGTTTCAGTGCATATGTTTTCGGAGTGTACCGCTATAACTGAACCAAAATGGTTTTACCACGTCGCCTCAAGATTGCAGGTGGTTTAACATGGGGTAGGATCGTCATCGATTCTTGTTTACTATTCTACGTGTGACCCTTGTCACGGGGTATATATATACTTTGAATTCATGTTGGCAGTGTCGACACAACATCCTGGAACAGCTGCCATCTGTCTTTTGTCAAACGAGAAAAGAGCGTTTACTTCCCACATTGATGCTTCGACATCCGCAATCTGATACGTTATTTTATGTCCGTTTCAAACACCATGCCAGGCAAGATCCGGAAAAGGAACGGAATGGAACGTTGTGCAGATCAAATAGATGCGCTGTTTTCACACTTTTTTAGTTGATAAAATACGTGTACATCACATAGTGTTGACATCAGGGAAACCTACCGATCGGCCTATAATAGGCCAAACGGGATATTATAGGCCGTTCTGCCTATTTTACTGTAGGCTGATTGGCCTATAATTATGATATTTATCAAATAAATTTGAAGTGGTGCATTTCCGCATGAGGATATTAACATCATTCAAGCTTTGATGTCCTAAGGTTCTCATTCAAACCCTTTTTGAGAATTTTCATCACATAATAAAGGAGTTTGGAAATTGCTAATTAAATATAAGTCTATAATATTTTTGACAATTTTCACTGAAAATTAATGACATAGAATATTCAGTTTTAGATTTCAAAAGGAAAATCTATGAAAAATTGTGGTCTTAATGAAACATCTTTTCCTGAACATGATATAAATTTCCATTTTGTCCCAAAAACTTTTTTTTTCAAGCTGAGGAGGTCGATTAACTATTCATCTCTATGATCAAATATAACCATTTCGTGCGGAAATTGATACTTTGTGAAATAATTAGAAAAATGTTCAAATATAGCCCGATCGGCCTATAGCAAAATAGGCGTATAATATCGGCCTATTATAGGCTGATCGGTAGGTTTCCCCAAATTCTTCCCAAAAAAGAAACCCTGTGGGGTTCTGTGTACAAGAAGTGTTTGGCACAATTGGTCTTACATAGATACTGGCACTCGATATGAGGAGCAGCCAGCAGGTACACCATACAGTGACTTAGTTGATTGACTCGGTGACTGTCATTGGGCACTGTTGTGGTTCACAATGTCAACTACTGATGGAGTATTTGCAAGCTGCTGTGATATGCTGGATACATGTGTTAAAAGATGACTGTTGGTAGGATAATGTGGTATCACACTCTATTTGGATATTAATTGGTGCCATAATGTTGTTGGAGTATTGCAGTCTGGTGTAAACTTTCATTCTCTCATTCAAGTGGTGCTGACAAATACATGTGAGTTAAAAGTTAATGTCACCTCGGCAATATTTCAGCCATATCATGCATATAGTGATGAGACTGACAAATAAAGCATGGACATCAACTGAAGCAAGGTTTAAACCATTTTCCCATATTTCCTTGTTCAAGATGAACACAGAAGTGCAGGTGAAAACTGAGCCATTGGACATTCCAGAGGACAGTGGTCAGCCGAGTGTGGCCAAACGGGATGAAGAAGGGGGAATCGAAGAAACAGGGGTAAATGATGGCCTCCCCCATCAAGAGGCCATGGCTAGAGTCAGCAACACCATTGCAGAACTCATCGAAGTGAGTTTATCCTAGACTGTTCAGTTTCAGATACAACAAACTGTACATGTGACTGTTACATGATAGATGATAGCCTTGATATGTTTGTTCCCAATACACAAAACTTGTCATAACAAAAAGTTGGTAACTGAGTAAGTGAGACACTTTGGTTGCAGTGAGTGCCATCACAATTATTTATTAAGTCACTGAAACGCTTGGTTAAGATTTGATTATTTATAGGCCATGATCTACATATACTGTTCAGTTAATCAATTGGTCAGTCATGCCTTGACAGAGTAGCTATATTAACAAAGAAATATTTAGGGGTTCTTTAACTTTTTCTGTAATATGCATATTTATGTGTTTTTGCTTAGAACATCTCATGTTATTTACTAAATCAGTGTCATGAGAGTTTGTTGCCTGATTAAAAAATCAGATGTACATTCAGATTTGTCACTTCTAAAGTAACATCCTGCTTGGATTGTAGCTTTGACATTAATCTTTTCACCCGAAATGCAATCAAATATACGTATTTACCGATACATTACGTTTGTTATTCTATCAAATTGAGGAAAATGTGTGACCTAATAAAACTCCTTTAAGTAAGCTTGCAGTGCAGCTTAGCAGTGTTTTAGAAACTGGTAAATTTAGACAATCTGTTCCCAGTTTGAAGGTGTTTGACCAATGGCTGTTATTGGTTGGAGGCGCAAACACCTCTAACCTTATATTTACGTTATAATCAGGCTGAATTTTCTCTCAGGTGAAATTCCTCTCTATACACAGTTGGAATATTCAAAGTAACTTTCAGCCAATGATACTTAGTCTCCTTGTATTTTGGCAATTCCAAATGACCAATGAACATAGCTGTAGCAAATTAGGAGCCATATGACTAAGTGAGTAATCTGAAATAATTGTCCTGCTTTAATGCGGAAATCAAGTTTTCTATAAATCTTTAATTTAAACACATTCTGTGTTTTTACTGATCAAAAAACGTTATTAAACTGATACACTTTCAATTCAAAACAATTGTACACGTAATAGAGCACACTTTTCCTAGTTCAATGCATAGTTCCAAACTGCAGAATCGGAAAATCTATTCCCTTTTAGTAGCACACATTAGGTTTTCCTACAGGTGTGTTACTATTTTAGGGAGAGAATGTCTGACAGGTCACGTGATTGAAATTTAATGAAACTTACGTCACTTCGCTATGTGATAACTTTATTAACATAAATGCCCTTCTTGTCAAGGAGGCCCTCAACTCAGTGGTACACAGCTTCTAATCAGTCATGTTGAGCATGGTTATTGATGATTAAAATAAAATTACAAAAACAGCACACCTGGCAAGAATTAAAGCAAATGAGAGTTATCTGCCCTAGATGTGCGACGTGTGCTTGCAAATATTAACCTCTGGATATTTTGATAACGAAAATAGGGAGCACTTGTAGGTATAAGTACAAAGAAGTCATACATATAAGCTTTTCGCAATAGTCGTAACGGGTGTGCGAAAGTTCGACAAAGGATTTCCTCCACTGCGGCCTATAGAGATATGGAATGTCATATACTGCATAGATGGATCATGTTTATTAAATGACCATTGAAACGAAACTCTCGTGGCGTCTCTAGTAGATGCAAGTCTCTAACAGACGGAGGTATGGTTATCATGATGCTCTTGAAATCCGCTTCACCCCTCAAATCATCTCACGTCCGTCTCACTAAATTTCTTAATTTACTCATGTGCGTCCAATGTTGATTTTTTAAAAGGCTTTTCTTGTTTGTTTACAGGCAGACCCGTTGCTGAAGGATCTGCCAGCTGGGGTGACATTAGAAGAGGTTAACCGGCCATTGCAGTGGAGTACGGCCAGGCCATGGTGGTGGATGTGATGCGGGCAGATGGGGAAGTACTCAGTAAGTCATGTGTCTCTAGATAATGTCCAAACTGGGTTTTGGTAAGGTGTTGCTGATTTAAAAATAATTATGCGTTTTCACTGAATTCTCCCAAATGTCTTTAGTTTTTTAAATTTGGTTTGGTTATTTAAATTGCTCAAGTCCTATTAAAGCAGGTTTCATTATCAAAATTATGTCATTGAATGTTTTTTTTCAGTTAGTGTTTTATGGAGCTTGGAACAGTATTTATCTTATGGAAGTATGTTAGTTAAATTTGGGAAATTAGCCCAAAGTTAAAACTTGTATGATCCAAATTACTACCGGAAAAATGTGTTAGGGTACTGTTGAACCAAGGATGATAATCTTGTGTTAAAACTCAAGATGAGCTAATTGCAGTTCTGCACATAGAAAAACTCACCATAGACAAAGAGCTGTCTTTGCCTAATCGATGTTCCTGAAAGCATGTGTTTCTGAAATATGTATCTAAGACTTGTGTCAAGAAATGTTTGGTCATGTTACCTAAAACTTCCAAAATGTGGGTTACATGTATATTCACAAAACCAAACACGAACTTAGTCATGGTTGGTATCTATGGTTTATGTTTTTTAAGCTAAAATTTAAAAATTAGTAATTAACCCAAACACTGATTCAGATTAAAATGAGATCTCAGTCCTCACTAGTGCATACTAAGGCTAAAGGGGTCGTCGTTGGCACAGGTACTAAAGGTATGTACCCTAGCCAATATCAGAATACAGAAATGTACCCAAGGACGTATCCATTCTGCGTTGTGCCGTTTTCTTGATTGGAACTGTCATGCTGTTATATGAGAAACAAGCATGCACAGTTACAAATATTTCGCGATGCACAATGCCACTCGCAATCAGTAGAATGGAAATAATTACATACAGCTTTCAGTATTGCGGAATATGAACTCACCCACTGTTTAGGGTACCGGGTATGTTTCTGTGTTTTGACTTTGGTAAGGATATATTTCTGTATACGGAAACGTACCTGGGTACACATCTGTAGTCACAGTGCCGACAACGACCCCTTCAGCCTAACTAAGATTTTGTTGTAATGAGAATGTGAAACTAGATATCGAAAAAGCAACACCGTATACTGGTACTCCTTATCCTAATGACAACCCGTGAAGGTCCGGATTGGAATATTGGCCTTCAGTAACCCATGCTTGTCGAGAGGCGACTAACGGGATCGGGTGGTCAGGCTCACTGACTTGGTTGTTCCCAATTGCTCATGTTGTTGATCACTGGATTGTTTGGTCCAGACTCGATTATTTACAGACTGCTGCCATATAGCTGGAATATTGCTGAGTGCGGCGTAAAACTAAACTCACTCACTCCTTATCCTAATGACCTGCATCTGCTGTTTCAGAGATAGTGGTGGTGCAGGACGCCAGTGTCCTGGATCTGAAACATGCTATCAGAAGACATGTCGCTTTACGTCAGTCCAGAAGAGGAGGGACAACCCACATCAGCTGGTATGTTACCATAGCGATTGGGGTATGTCAGCCCCCTTGTTCCTAAATATCTCCCTGGTCCAGCAGGTTTAACCTTCTGGCACAGATGTAAATCTCCAATAGTCCAACCTTGTGGGTAGCTAACTATAGCATCTACATTTGTACATTTACTACAAGAAATAATCTCACGGTAACCATCAGCTTGTGTGTCTGTCTCATCAAGTCATCTGTCCCTACTGGGACTACAAGAACTTAAATGAATACTTTGAAGACACTTTCATTTCATGTGCTGTTTGAATATTTCTTTAAACAAATGAGGAACAGGTTAAATCAGTAGAATTTTCTTTCATAAAACACGTTCCTCTGTATAGCCTTGTTATGGCCTCTTAAAGAGCTGAAAAAGCTTTGAATTTGGTGGTTGAAGTGTGTGTGACCCTGCCTACATTACATGAATACTGCACCCTGTCTGTCATCAGGAGATACATCTGGAGGAGCTACTGGCTTTACTTTGATGGGCAGAAACTCAGTGATGACAGGAGGACTCTGAAGTCGTATGTAATTGCTTTCCATTCTCTCTTAGTCTCACATTACAAAATCACAGACTTGGATTAAAAGTGCCACAATTTGTTGATGTACAAGAACAAATAAAATTAGCAGACAATATCTAAGATCAATTTTTGAAGATCATTAAATATGTTCAGATATAATTGATAAAGGCAGCACTACTGTTGACCACCCTAAATATGTGTTCATCTGATGATGAGAAGATAACATGGGTTATCTCCCTTTGATGTGTAATTGGTGACATTGGTTATCTCCCATTGATGTGTAATTGTTGCCAAGGCTTGTGATTCTTGCATTTGTCATGGAAATGTCTTTGTCTGTCAATCTAAACATTAGCATCTGTGCTGTTGATACTGTTTTACTGACACTGGTTTTAAAAAAATACCCATGTCATCCAGAATGTTTCAGCTCTCATTGAAATAATGAGTGAGTGAGTTTGGTTTTACACTGCCTTTAGCAACATTCCAGCAATAACACGGTGGGGGGACACCAGAAAGGGGCTTGAAATAATGAGGATCAGATGATTAGGGAGTGTAGTTTGATTGATTTGGACACTGTCCCATCTCTGCTCTTATTCATTGAAAACCGGTTACACATACATACTGTAGGGTATAATGGCAGATGTTGAGTAAAATGTTGACATTAATAACTTGTTTTCAGCTACGGAATTCGAAATCGCGATGAGATCATGTTCCTCCAGAAACTCAGGAAATCATGAAGATAAAGATCTAATGCATGCTGGATTTAGAACAAGAAGAAACAATCAATGCGATTGTGGAAAAGCGAATCATCCTGGTGGTTCTTGAAAATGTGACTCATCCTGGTGGCTCTGGAAATGACAATCATCTTGGTGGACAGGAAAATGTGAATCATCCTGGAGGTTCTGGAAAATGTGAATCATCTTGGATAGGAAAATGTGAATCATCCTGGTAGTTCTGGAAAATATGAATCATCCTGGTGGTTCTGGAAAATGAGAATCATCTAAATGATTATGGAAAATGAGAATAATCCAGGTGTTTCTGGAAAATGTGAATCATCTGGATGGTTCTTGAAAATGTGAATCATCTAAATGATTATGGAAAATGAGAATAATCCAGGTGTTTCTAAAAAATGGGAATCATCCAAGTGGTTCTACAAAATGTGAATCATGTAAGTGGTACAGAAGAAGAAGTGGATCCTCCGGGTAGTTCAACAAAAGGTCAGCAGTTCTTACCCATGGCTGCATCACCTAACACATGTTGAAGATGGTACTTGTTGTTACCTTGCCTTGTACATGGGATTTAGGAAAACAACATGGACAGGATGGCTTAGAGTCAGTGTAACTGGTCTCAGTGATGTGTTCAAGTTCAGACTAGTACACTTCACATACATACGCCTGCACAGAGGTACAGATAAGCTGCATATCTGCATAAATTACGCAAATATTTATGTGAAAACTCAATTCCTAGTAAGTCTCTTGCGTACAAGTACGCTTGAATTTTCATAAATACTCAATAAATGTGACCTTACATGTGTACACACAAAAATGTCAAATCTTGGCTTACATACCAGTGGATAGATAAAATAACTGAGGTATATTGAGAGTTTCTATTTCAGGACACGAACTTGGCAACTTGCAGTCTTTCTTATCGTTTCTCATATTTACAGATGAAATATTAATAACAAACACTAACATTTAAACTTTATTATATTTTTAAAATTAATGAAAAATGGCAAAATACCCAATTGAGTTTGAGTGAGGTGAGTACAATTTATTTGGTTACTCAAAGGAAAATTAGGATACCCAATTGAGATGAACACAAGCGAGTACATAACTCAATGACCCAAAAAGGTATCTGTAGCTCTGCTGCAGTTGCCTTGTATGTGCAATAATCTTGAACAAAGCCTTAAATGTTAAACAAACTTCTCGCCTTGTTCAGTGATTCTGGGTGAGAATGACCTACTATTGACATTCTGGAACTACACAAGTTCCTTGTACATGATACATCTGCATTGGCAGATCAGAACTTTTGTTTCAATATGAATACTACACATAGTTTTTGTTTTGGTATTTGTTGTTTAGCACCATGGTCAACATTATCACAGCTGTTTCACTACTGTCTGTAAAGAACTGAGCCTGTACCAGACAGTTCTGTTATAAATATCATGAGCATCGATATACACAAATCGGATATCACCCACGGTTGCGCTTGACCACCCAGTCCCGTTTATCACCTCTCATGACAGGTATGGGTTGTTTAACAATTCTGAGCTGATTTTCATGGCAGTTATGTGACGTGTAACACATGGTCATGTGAATGACTGATTCAGTCATGCAAATGGATTATAAGAAATCAACTCATTTATTAGGTAATATTTGTACATCTCAGTGTTTTGCTTCCATCTGTAAAGTATGTATTCTATGACATCTGATACTGGTCAGCTCCCATGTATAGTGTGGAGGTCTTTGGGTACACGTTGGTGTTGCAGCCATCCCTGACACAGCAGTAGGAGCAAGTGAAGCTAAAGGGGTAGAAGTCATCCACGTTCAGGTTGACACACACTTCTTGGTCTGACGATGATAGCCACCACATGCTCTCACAGTCCTCACCATTGCCACACCTAGGTGAAGACAGACAGTGTTAGATAGTACTGGCACTGCCATGTCTAGGTGAAAATTCAGTGTCGGAAAGTACTTGGTACACTACTGATACGAGTTATCAAAGGTTCGATTGAACCAAAACATAAAGAATACATAAGAATATAGGAAGAAAAAATACGAACGAAGGGACCAAGCATTTGCTTCCAAACCATCTGAAGTTCGACATTAAGGTATTTTTCTGTATAAAATACCTGGTAATAAATTGACTCAATGTACCTTTTGGAGATGGTCCTGGAACCCCTGTCATCGTTGAGTATTGTGTTGAGACAGTAAGGGGATGCGGCTGGGCATGTCGTCAGTGGTCGCAACCCCGGGACGACCCCACAGAGGCCGCCATTACAAACCTCGCACCGAACTGGAGCATGAAACAACCTGTAGTCTTGGTATACATCGCAACTCAGAGTCATGTGACATGTGATTTATGTTATTACGTAGCTTCCGGGAGACAATTTACCAAAGGGTCATCTTTTATGTGCCGACTCATACATATACTGAACCACATTAGAAATGCACCACACTAAAATGCACCAACGATGCTCAGATATCATGGGTACATTTCGGTCTGACGAGGATATTTTGTATTATATGGGTGGTGCGTTTCTAATGCTGTTCAGTATACTGTCACACAGATGCATCGCCGTGTCCACGTATAACCTCTATAGAAATAGCACATAGATGTATCTCATCCAACACAAAAACGAAACAAAAAGAAATGACAACAATAACGGGAAAGAGGAGAAATATATACATTCGAAAAGAGGCTGGGGACATCCAAAAGGTGAGATTGTTTAGGCCTTACATACAGTTGGTTCATTTGTTACTGATTACAGTGAGGGGTGTTTGGGAGGTATGTGTGTGAAAACCGCTGGTAGTTAATTTGGGATGTAGTTCTTATGGGATGTAGTTCTTATGGGATGTAGTTCAAATGGGATGTAGTTCAAATGGGATGTAGTTCAAATGGGATGTAGTTCTTATGGGATGTAGTTCTTATGGGATGTAGTTCAAATGGGATGTAGTTCAAATGGGATGTAGTTCAAATGGGATGTAGTTCAAATGGGATGTAGTTCTTATGGGATGTAGTTCAAATGGGATGTAGTTCAAATGGGATGTAGTTCTTATGGGATGTGGGATGTAGTTCAAATGGGATGTAGTTCAAATGGGATGTAGTTCAAATGGGATGTAGTTCTTATGGGATGTAGTTCAAATGGGATGTAGTTCAAATGGGATGTAGTTCAATTATGGGATGTAGTTCAAATGGGATGTAGTTCTTATGGGATGTAGTTCAAATGGGATGTAGTTCTTATGGGATGTAGTTCTTATGGGATGTAGTTAAAATGGGATGTAGTTCTTATGGGATGTAGTTCAAATGGGATGTAGTTCTAATGGGAGTAAACCACCAGCAGTAGGGTCCGTGAGTAACCAAGCACATGAAGCGGTTGAGGCGTACATTCAGTCCGCACATTTTATTCTCCAAGAGTAATATTACATTTACTGTTACGTTTGTTAGGACATTGTTATTTCAGAAATTCTTCAGAAGTGACGTGGTTGCAAGAAGCGTACATAAAAGAATCATTGTATTTCCTATCTTCTTTAAGTACAACTCGGGAGATATGTATACTTACCACCCACATTGGGTGAGTTAGATGATGTAGTGATGGTTGTAGACGATGTGACAGTTGTAGGCGATGCTGCTGGAGTAGGTGGCGTTGAAGTTGTCTCAGATGAAGCTAATCAAAATATTAACGGACTGGTGTATATACCAACCGACGTCTCCAGATATCTGTCACACCACCTAATCTGTATTGGCATTAAGTTTAAGCACAGGCGAACTGTAGCACAAATAGGGTTGCGCATCAAAGAGAAAATGGCCAGTCTTCCCATATGCTTCACTCGCATATGGGAAGACTGGTCATTTTCTTTGATGCGCAACCCTATTTGCGCTACAATTTGCCTGTGGTTTAAGAACTCTTGAGTGATATCAGTACATAGCTGGCACAGGTTAGCTGAGACCACAGAGACCATAGGTTAATTATGAGTTGATTAGAGTTGATTGATGAATAAAATATTGGCTTCCTCAATACTGATATATCATGCCAACCAACCATTGTGCCGAAATACCACTGAACAGAGCTCTGCATCCGGCATACACAAGGGGGCTGGTACCCTCACAGATATTGATGAGCATATTACGGTAATCTATTTATTAAAGGGATATAGCTTAGTGCACACACACGTGACAAGTCCTTATAAACTGTAGATAGTTTATAACAAACAAAAGCAGGAAAAACAATTGGTAAATTGAAGCACTATTATGTCTATCAACAGTGAGCGCCAAAGAAAACTCATGTGGCATGGAGGGTTGTAGCGGTGCAGAGTTACGTCCCTTTATCGTATCAGCCGCTCTTGAAATGCCAAGTAAGTCTCTGTGCCCGTGTTTAGGACCTGCGTTACTCCCTGCTGAGAGACGGTGGGGTAGCGTAGAGGTTAAAGCATTTAATCGTCACGCGGAAGACAGTGGTTCAATTCCTTACTTGGATGTGAAGTATTTTGGGGGTCTACCCCCTGATACTTCTTGAATATTGTTAAACGCGGCATAAAACAATAGTCACTCCCTGTTGAAACCGAATTCACTTTCTTCTCACCTGTTGTGTGTATTGGATGGACACCGTCAACACACAGATCCTTGTTACATAGATTGGGACGGCAGCACTGCTCACATATTGTCTCGCCAGTGTGTTGACTGGAAGTCTTCATGATAGCTTTGGCCTGACATGTCTTTAAATCAGATAACGGGATCTTGTACACACTGAAGACCGTACGCCAACCGATACAGATGTTTTTAAAGTAGTAAAGTAGTTTCACCTCTCCTGGGATAAGTATACACGCCTTAAGATGGTCATACATTAAGATAATCTGACATGCATTCATATAAACACACATGTTTACAACAGAACTTCACTCCAGGGGCGGTGGGGTAGCCAAGTGGTTAAAGCGTTGGCTCGTCACGCCGAAGACCCGGGTTCGATTCCCCACATGGGTACAATGTGTGAAGCCCATTTCTGGTGTCCCCCGCCGTGATATTGCTGGAATATTGCTAAAAAAAAACCGGCGTAAAACTAAAAACTCACTCACTCACCCCACTTCTTCACATTATGAAACACGTCTTTCCACGACCAAACACGCCTTTACATAAATTATGTTTACCACGGTGAAAGTGACAATGAATTTCTACGCTCATGAGGTACAGAAGTCCTCCTACCCAATGCTTGCCGTCAGAGATCTTTTACTGTAGATATTGTGCTCACAATGTCTCGCATGTTTTTGTCATCACTCACACAAAGGCCACCCACTCACTCACTCACAATAGTATTGAGAGATCAACCCACCTCGGGACCCCTGCAGCCAGCAGTGTACGCCATGACGTCATTGTGCATCCCCGTCTGGAGGAAACACACCTAAACACATTGAAACATGGTGCTGGATTATCAAGGAAGGGTGGGTGGGGGGTACAATCCATACGCGTCTGAGTATGTGGGGTGAGTGAGTGATGGAAGCATTACGTAAACAATTAAAAATTGCATTTTTCGATGTAATAGACAAGTATATTCCTGTGCTTTATCCTCTCATTATCGAACAGCACACATCCACATTTATGTGACATGTGGACCTCAATAGTATAGTGGGTCTCGTCACGGTATGGCTGAAATAAAGCTTATGCTACGTAATATCCATAGTATAATTAATCTCCATAGTATACTACTTAGTAGCTGGCTAATATTGTGTTAATATCCATAGTATACTACTTAGTAGCTGGCTAATATTGTGTTAATATCCATAGTATACTACTTAGTAGCTGGCTAATATTGTGTTAATATCCATAGTATACTACTTAGTAGCTGGCTAATATTGTGTTAATATCCATAGTATACTACTTAGTAGGGATCCATAGTATACTACTTAGTAGCTGGCTAATATTGTGTTAATACATTGACTGCAGCTGGCTAATATTGTGCAACTACTCATTGAGCTGGGTGTTAATATCCATAGTATACTACTTAGTAGTTGGATGGCATACACTACCTTCAGTATCCATAGTATAATTGTGTTAATATCCATAGCATATACTACTTAGTAGCTGGCTGATACTGTGTTAATACAAACTGGCTTTATCCTCTCATTCACATAGTATACTACTCAATCTAATATTGTGTTAATATCCATAGCTACAGTAGCTGGCTGATATTGTGTTAATATCCACATTTACCTAATATTGTGTTAATATCCATAGAGACTGATATGTGGTACTAATATTGTGTATATATCCATAGTATATATACTACTTAGTAGCTGGCTGATATGATATCCATAGTATATAGTACTGCTAATATTGTGTTAATATCCATAGTATATACTACTTAGTAGCTGGCTAATATTGTGTTATTATCCATAGTATACTACTCAGTAGCTGGCTAATATTGTGTTAATATCCATAGTATATACTACTTAGTAGCTGGCTAATATTGTGTTAATATCCATAGTATACTACTTAGTAGCTGGCTAATATTGTGGCTCTTGTGACGACGTCTGTCGGTGTTGTTGTTGATACAGACCTCGTCTTCATGACACGCGTCCACGTCGTTGCAGAGAGACAGGGAAGCCACCTTATAACAGCTGTAGCAGGTCGGGGGGCCGGGCTCTGTTAGAGACCTTTAGTTTAATATGTAATTGGAATTTAAACACGGGGTATTCGAAAACACGAGATGCAATGATTTCCATAGAGACAGTAAAACTCATACTGTCATCGCAGCCTGGCTATATATATATATTGTCAAAAAGAGGGACATTTAGTCCTAGTTACATGTAGCCTATCGGTATATAATTATTATCTTTTAGTGTAAGTTTTAAAAATGACACAAATACCCCAAATTGGTCTTATACTGTATTAGCAAAACAGGGGTTTTACGAAGCTTGGGACGTGGGTGACAACTATCTTGAACTAATTAAAATTGTCAAAGCTTGACAATAATCAGTCTCTATTATTTATCAAAACAGTTTCCGTTGAGAATGAAATGCAAAATAGGAATGAAATTTCATGAATGGATCACTAAAAATCAGTAACATAAACATATCGGCATAGACTTCTTTAACTGGCAAATCACCACTTACCAATCAGAAAACTACACACGCCTAACGCCATACAGGCGATAAGACCTGGGAGAAAAGAAATGGATTGTTCATGACAGACGTCAGTATTTCACAATAATGCCAATGTTGACACGAATGGTCAGAATTTCGACATCAAGTGCGTCCATCGACTCCTGGCATTGTGTGTAGGGACATACAGCTGATGCTGATGTAAAACTGATGTACAACCTGTGGCGGTCAGAATGTCCGACACCATGTCCTGGCAGAACTGTTGGCTTGACCGGACAGAAAGGTCCTTGCCGACTGACGCTGATAACACGTATAACTGACCTGCCAATAAAGATAAAATTTGTGGATTAGTTTTCGGACTTGCTCACCAGTATATCAGTGAACTAAACATACATCGAGGTCTCACAGCATATAACAATTTGTTTTCGAGATGACCAAACACTAAATATGTATTGAGCGTACTTAGCCGTCGCTTCAATGGCACAGAGTGCGGCGTAAAACTAAACTCACCCACTCACTTATTTGGCAAAGATAGTAATTTTGTGTGTGAGCCCGAACGAGCGTTGGAATTTGATCCGTAACTACTGCTACTACTTCTTCTACTACTACTACTACTACTACGACTACGACTACGACTACGACTACGACTAACTACTACTACTACTACTACTACTACTACTACTACTACTACTGCTACTACTACTATGACGACGGCTATTACTATTAGTAATAGTGAAGGTTAACATACACATTACACTCTCATCCTACCGGGTACCCATTCGCTGCTGGGTGAACAGAGGCGCAACTCGAATAAAGTCACTCACTCATGGAAACACATTTTGCATGTCCAAGGGCCCTAGAAACTTCGAAAAGCGGAATATGTCAGCTTAATACTATCAAAACAATCAATGTTTGACTAGATCAAACTGACAGCCACGGAGAACTGGTCAAACTCAGAGAAACGAAACTGCATACATATAATTATTAAGACTTACTGACTACGAACCTTAATCACTACGGATATAACTAAAACATTAACAGTTACAACATTTCGTTATATACAGATTTCACTGTATGTAGGTGTTTACAATTCGGGGCCTGTGATCAGATAGATAGCGATATTGACCGGGTCAGTTGAGAACTAGACGTGAAAACCAGCAGGTGCCCGTGTTAGTTCAGCGTACAACAGTAAATTCATGATTTTATTATTGAACCAGTATTGATGGAAATTGTCATGGAAATTCAGTAAACGTCCCGGAAAACGCACATAATTCCTGATGTTATCTTGATAGAAATGGTAAAAACATGCCAAACAAAAGCATCTCGCCCTCACGCATCCATTTCATTTTTATTATCATACGGTGTAGTGCACAGCTATTTAATTACGCCACAAAGGTTGACGACATTGAAAGAAATAATGAGTCTCATAACAAATCGATAATATGTGAAGCTGATTTAATGCCCTGTGTTGTGGCCATTTATGCAACGCCCCAATGACCAATAATGCAGCGGAGAACGTGGGTAGCTGACAGACATTAAATATAAAAATAATATGTGTTTGCAGTATAATTATTAACATTATGCATCACAATGGAACACGAGGCGGGGAACGGACGCGAGAGTATTCATCGACATGAAGGAGATGGGCAATTACGACAGACATTAGTATAAAGTATCGCCACTGGTGATACTAGACTCACGTGGCGATTAAGAAAAGAGGTGAGGCGAAATTGGGTTTAACGTCGTGCTTGAGAATATTTCGCTCATATGAATATGACGACATGCATGCGTGTGTATGTGTATGTGCGGCTGCTTGTACTAGCCCAGACTTAAGCTGGTTTTATAGTGCTAGCTCACTGAGTTACCATGCCGCAGTGAAGCATGAATACCCCACTGAGACACATTATACTGACTCCGAGTCGACCAGTCCTTGTTGTACCCATTAATGCCGAGCGACAGGCAGGGACCAACAAGTATCATATTTTAACGTTTTTTGGTATGACGCGGTCGGGGATCGAACCCGTAAACTCCCGCTCTCCGGGCTGACGCTCTAACCACTACACCACGGAGGCGGTCAGAATAGAGAGGTAGAGAGAGTTGTGCCGTTGTTAAGGAGTGTACCAGTCGTGCAGTGTCTTGTACATCAGTGACTATGATGGGAATAACATAAAACGCAGACAGTGACGACACAAAATTGTCTAGGAAGGCTTGTGGGATGTCATTCCACATCTGGACCAAGTCTTGTCGCAACGTCAACACCGTCATCGGTTGTAGAACGTTGAACAACACAAGGGAGAACGTAACGACGACTATAAAGATCGATCTGTCGGCTATCAGTGCAGTCAAGATAAGACCTGTGCTCATCTGTAAAGACGACGTACCTTTGTCAGCCTGCACTGCGTGTACTGAGATGATGCAGAAACGTTGTACTCGGATGCCATCCTCTCGTAATCGATTTCTCACAGTCCTTGGTCTAATCGGACGTAAGTCAGGGATATCGCGAGCTGTCAAAGTTGCCGTCTGAAACTGAGCAGGTGAATCAGGCCTGTATGATTATCTTGCCGACGTGTTTTTTCTTTGTGGACGTCGACGCCGGATTAACTGTTTGGTGTTATGATGAACACGACGTCCTGAACAACGTTTTCCGCATTTCCGGGTTCAAGCATTCCGGATAGGCTTGATATAACGTTCCCGAGATTTGGCTGTCAGTCAATTTCCTTTTCACAGTTAAGACACTTTGACAATGTTTTTGAACTGACTTAGTCCCGCGTGAAGATGTCACGAATGTTTGTGGGGTTTTATGCATGCAATGACCCGGATACACGTGTCACGGGTAATCATGACAAAGTGTCAATGTGCATGTGATCATCATTCATGATTCTGAAATCTCCATGGTAGTTTCATTTCGATGTATTTTTATATCCCACAGAAATGTTTTCCATAGCACATACAAATATCATGGTGTAACTAACCTGTTTTCTAAAAAAGTAAACACTGGACTGTATTTTATCGGAGATTGTCATTTTGTAAACACACTCAGCAGACACACCGTTAACGCGCTTGTAGTGAGTGAGTGAGTGACTTTGGTTTTACGCCGCTTTTAGCAATATTGCAGCAATATCACGGCGGGGGGCACCAGAAATGAGCTTCACTCAATGTACCCATGTGGGGATTCGAACCCGGGTCTTCGGCGTGACGAGCGAACGCTTTAACCACTAGGCTACCCCATCGCCCCTAAACGCTTGTAACAGCATACACTCTGTTTACAGAACGCCAAGTTCAAATTTTGACATTCCTTCCTTCCTTTCATTCCTTCATTCATTTATATCTTTTTAGAAAGAAAAGAGTTTGGAATTATCAAAATGCCTCCAAAAGGACAACAGCAAAAAACAACAACACACAACCCCCAAATCATCATTTAAACTATTAATTATTACCTGAGAGATTTTTCGCAAGTCTACGGTGTTTGTGACGTACAGGGATATATCTAATGACTGCCTGTAGAAAATGTCTCCTTTAATAATAGCTGTGTCAGAAGAGGAAGAAACTGATATGATAAACATGGTATTCGTAAAGACAGCAAGACCACCATGTGGATATGAAGGTGACCACTAACAATCCAGCCATCTTAGTAGTGTCCCCGTGAACATCCGGGTTAGAACCGATGTTCAGCACCCCCGCTAGTGTTACGTGGATTGGTTGGTCAGGCTCGCTGATTTGGTTGACGCATGCTACCTTTGTCCATTGCGTAGATCAATGCTCATGTCAATCACTGGATTGCTTGGTCTTGACTCAGTTATTGACAGATCGCTATCGTATGGCTAGGGTGTTGATGACTGTGACCTTAGACGTCAAATGAACCAGGAAACAAACACGTGGCAAACAAACACGTTGTAGACGACTTTTCCATATCGGGTTGGGATTATTTGGTGTCAGCATTACAAGGTTGTACGAAACGGTCATGATTCAACTATATATATGATTCAAACTTATCATGTTCAGTGGTTTGGGCAGTTGGATGATTGTGTGTGATTGTGGACGAACACATCTCGGCTGATGAGGACAGGAGTAAACTCTCCAGTATATAGTGAGTTGATTGATCGCCTTTTTGGGTGAGTTAAAGAGATAGTTCCTCCAAGCAACCCCCGAGTTTGTTATTCAATTCGGCAATGTTACTGGATTATTTTGTGATCCAGCGTTCGCAACTTGCTCTGTGATTTCATATCCATTTGACGCAGCACTTTGTGAGTTGTCTCCCTTTACCCGGATCTGTTTGAAACTCCATTCATGAAAAATCATCATGGGTTTTGTTTCTTCCTCACACTTACACCATTCCAGATTCAACTATTCTTTCAAGGATGTGATAACCCGTTATACTCTGTATCAGATGTAACGCCCAATGTCGACTTTTTGTCCGATGTGACACCTAATGACGAATTATACACTGTATCCTATGTACCGCCCCAATGACGAGTTGTATTCTGTATCCGATGTAACGCCCCAATGACGAGTTGTATTCTGTATCCGATGTAACGCCCCAATGACGAGTTGTACTTTGTATCCGATGTAACGTCCCAATGACGAGTTTTAACCAGTATCCGATGTAACAGCCAATGACGAGTTCTTCTCTGTGTCATATGAAACGAGCACTGATGAATTATACTCTGTATCCCGTGTAACGAACAAATGACGAGTTGTACTCTGCATCCTGTGTAACGCCCAATGGCGAGTTATTCTCTGTATCCTATGTAACGCCCAGTGACGAAAAAACATAAAAAAACTATAATCCTGTTTAGATCAAAGTGAACATCGTAAAAAGAAGCATGCAAAATCTCTGATCCTAGTAAAATATTTCTGTGTTTCTTATTTGTTAACATAGTTAAATATTTTTCTGGCTCTAAAAGGCTTTT
The DNA here is from genome assembly GCF_003918875.1 of Haliotis rubra. NCBI lineage: Eukaryota > Metazoa > Mollusca > Gastropoda > Lepetellida > Haliotidae > Haliotis > Haliotis rubra. The sequence continues at coordinate 502,467 of NW_025767368.1, read as the reverse complement.
AAATTTTTTGTACAGCTTATACCTTTAACTTTCTTCAATTGTACTATTCCATGAATGTATATACATGTCAACTGCAACTTGTTTAAACATTTGAAGAAACTGGGATTCATTACCAACACCTTGAAATAACCAAACATAACCAAATCCATATGAAAATAATTTATTACGCACAAATGAAACATAGTTATCATGACCACAATTATCGAATACATTAGCATATCATAAGCCTTTTTTGAATTCTTTGTTGATGCATATTTACAAGTTTAAGCCAGTATTTCATGAAACGCTGTTGTGTATTTATATACATTGGGTAACGTCCACATTCACCATAAACAATTACATTTGGTGTTAGGGGACCAACATTTAAGAACTTCTTACATACAGTTAAATGTACATTTTCAATCTTATAAAATTTATTAATACCCCATACGTCGGCACCATACAAACGGATCGGCTGAATTTGGGTATCAAATATTTTGAAAAATACAGAATAGTCAACATCTTCAGGTTCGTATCCAGCCGGGCGTTCTGTATCCCCATTAAACGCTTAAAATCCCATAGGAACCCCTCCACCTATTTCTTAAACTTCACACAATGAATTTCAAAAGGGCCCCCATGGTGTTTCCAACATTATGAAACTAAAGACGTCAGCTATGAATCACAACTCTTAACATGTCAACAGTATGGGCTAAGGATCATGTTTATGCCTGTATTTAGGATGTTAAACACTTTCTCACAGCGAGGTGCTGATGCAATACACGTTAGAGCGTGTTGGTTAGAACGTCACAATGTGCTGCTTAGAACACAGTTCGATTAATGATGACACAATCGGAAGGAGATGAAGGGTTTTCGATCAAGGGCTGCATAATTGGAGATGAAAAGATGAGAAACTATATGATTATAGCCAATCTATGGCAACCTAGACAGGTTTGTGACAAGCATAACCGGGACGACCGCGACCTCCGGAATGAATCTTAACTGAACCCTGCAAACATATTGGTTTTTATTTCACCCTTTATCTTCCCAGGGGAGAGTTCCTTTTGAAACATTCCTTGAAGAAGTGCTTCTCCATCCTTCGTGTCCCCATGGTACCTATCGTGCGCCGGCGGCTTTTCCGACCACATGGTAGTTTGCGTTTGAACTTCCGCCCTATCACAGAATGATGTGTGATACACCTGCTAGGTTAAACTCGCTTTGAAAATGTCACACATTTTTAACTTTTGACTTCGAAAATCCCTGAATGTCTCTTGACGCAAACTCTATTATTGATGATGCCACAGAGTTCTGGTACCGTGATGGCATTCCTGGAGGTGGTGACCAATACTGTTGAGGTTGAAGCTGCTGATTTGGTGATGGTCCTATGGGTCCTGGGTTTCGGTTCATCCAAGGATCAGGGGAAGCAAGGGATGGGTGACTCTGTTGCTTCTTCAGGTCTGCAACTTCACTAGACAGCTGTCTTAACATCCCTTTGATCTCCTTCATCTCAGTGTCCTGTGGGTTTACAGCGGCCATACTAGGAGTTGAAATCTTCTTCTTGGCTCCAGCTCCTCTCAGCTGCAAATCCACTTCAGCTCTCCGCAGAGCTCTAAGAAGGTCATCAAAGGTGCTTCCTTGATCATAGATGTGAGCTGTCTGATCCCTGAGATCTGGCTTTGATCCTGACCACAACTGTGTACGGAGCATCTCATTCCTGGTTGACTGGGGAACTGGTCCTTGTGTCTCTGCTTGAATGAGTAAATGCTCTAACCTGCATGCCCATGCAGCAACTTCCTCTGTGGCCTCTTGACGTGAGCTATAGAAATTAGCTAGAAGTGATTGACCCGTATCTACGCTACCAAAAGTAGAATCTAGCTTGGAAATGAGTTGTTTGATATCAGCCTCAGGTCCAAGACACACATGGCAACCGTGGCCGCCCTACCACGCAGGGATTGCTGGACTATGTTTGCAACAGTCTGTGGTGAAAAAGACTTGTTTTGAATCAGACACTCGACATGATATTTCCATACATCAAAAGATGTTTCGCTCTTCTTGTCACCAGAAAAAGATGGAACTTTTGCTGCCTGTGCTAACGTAACTGGTGCTTGAGTGCCTGAACTATTTGAATTTGACGGAGTACCTGAGTTAGAAGGCAGGATGGATGCACCATCCTCAACCTTCACCTTGGGCTGAGTGTATGCTTGCATCCACTTTACCAAGTCCTCTGGGTTATCAACAGTAGGCCAGGTACCAAGAGCCTGAAAGGAGGCGATAAGTTTCTCGAACTCTTCAGGTAGTGGTTTACTCATGATGGCGAAAGAACAAACATGAAGATAAATGATAAGGGACAACAACATAAATGTTGTGAGAATCGTGATGGCCTGATGAAAGCAAGTGGTAATACGAATATGTACTTGTACGCTCAGGATATACTGAACAACAAGCGCATAATGCAAATGTGTGTGTGTGCTACTGGGTTAATGACCCACACACCGAAACATAGGAGTGATACCTGAAATACTGAACAACTAAACCATTAGCATAAAAGCTCTTAATGTTTGACACAAGTCAAAACAGACCAAATATGAAGGACAAAGTTGACAATTGTGCAAGCAGCTGTGCTTGTGTGCATATGCAATGTAGATTCGCGCGCGCAGGGGCAAAGAAACGGAAATAAGGGAATGCTAAGACAATACTTACGTATCAACCTTAACAACAAACCCAGCAAACATGGCAAATCCCTATTGACACTGGGAAGACCAAAGTAATGCAACTGAATGAACAATAAGGTGTAATTCCACCCGCAAAAGCGATAGTAATACAACTACTGAACTTGGAACACAACACCAGCCTCACATGATGAAACTTAACTGGTTTAATAAATTTAGTTGTTTATTTGGCAAAGTTTAAATGTAAAGTTTGGTATCTCACTTCATTCATACACACATCAAACCAACATGATATTCTCAGTCATTGTTCAAGCAATCACAGGGCAACACACGGAGGAGGAACATATAATTTTCTTTCTAACAAAATACTAAAGATGTGAGCGCTCACTGAAAGAAACTACAATGTATATGAATCAGTATGTGCACGCAGGCACGGCAGAGTCATCAAAATATACACATGAAAGCTCAACTAGGGCCAAAATCTACAGTACGTGTAAGAACCACATGCAGTGATGTCACTTGACAAAGTTTACAACAAGGTAAACAGTCTAGCTAAACCCGGGTGGTGTAACTTAAAGCTACATTACTATCAACACTATGCATAAAGCAAAGTATGGAAAATGTCTGTACAGTGAAATAGCTGAACGCCAGAACGTTCCCTGATTGCGTGAACACTGGTGGCTCACATGAAACACATTATAAACTGTCTATATAAAAAAATACACAAAGATGTCTCAAAGATGTCACTCACGCGTGTAACTGCATCTTATCAGTCTCCGAGAATGACGTCATAATACATGTAGTGGACAGAAGGATGATGAGGTCAATACGCAGGTGACGGTGTCTTGTTAGGCCATATTCCTCACTGGGGGCTCCATTGAAACCGGAACTGTTTCAATCATTAGAACAGACACGGTGGTGTTCGCATTATGGCCCTTTATTTCTGATAGTTCATGTAAAACCCTGAAACAATTAAAACATTCTTAAGACAAAACATAAACATATGCTGAGAGATAATATCAATCATTAATATCTTTAAATATAACCATTTACAAAATATCTTTATTGCTAATCTATTCCATATACATTGCCTCAATATTTAATTGATGACACATTCCATTTATACTTTAATTCATAAATAGATAGGCATATACATATCATATCATATAGGGAAACAAGCATTCCTTATCATGTAGACATTACACAATATATAAAATATAATAAACCCACCAAGTGTGTGGACCTGGGTATAGTCAGTACACACCGACAGCTTCACGAGCAATACACCTACATCTGCACGAATAAATGAAACATATATACACACTCTGCAGACTAATCAAATGACAGCAATAACAATACAACAAATACGTTTAGTTATTGTTGATTAATGAGAAACATTTAAAATATATATAATGGTAAATCCCTGCTTCATTCTTACATTCACACATTATACATTCATACATTTACACATTATACATCCATACATTTACATTATACATTCATACATTTACACATTATACCTTCATACATTTACACATCCATACGACAGCTGTATAGTACTTAAAGATTAAGTTTAACACTGATAAATAGCTTACTGAATTATTGAATTATTTACCGTTTGTAAATAATTAGACTTATAATGCATTACATTCTGCAACACAACTAGTTATCACAAACTACTCAATATTTACAATATGACAAAGCAAGCAGCCAAACTATCAACGCATAAACACAATATGCGTATACATCCAATAAGTATGTACAAACTACAAAAAAGTATGGAAATAAACTAACCTTCAGAAATGATCTCAAGAGCTCCTATAAATGTCCAAATAAGTCAAAACGTGTGAGCTTCAAAATCCACAAATGCCTTATGACCAGTTGACAGTTGAAACGTTCTGAACTGATAATAAACTTCAAACCTTAAAACAGGGGACAGTAAGCTAACAAGGTTTATGACAAAGGGACAGTAAGTGGCGCGCTTGGGCAGGCTATTGCGTCGCAGTGCTTTAGGTGAATGTGGCTGAGGCAGAAAACTCATGCAGTAAGCTGAGAGAGGGGTTAAGAGAAGCTGAAGAGTGAAGTATATAATGTTTAAAATACACTAAACTGAATATTTAATTCAGTTAAAACTAACGAATAAAAACACTAAATATATACAAACATTTCATCCTGTCACACGTTTGAACTTCCGCCCTATCACAGAATGATGTGTGATACACCTGCTAGGTTAAACTCGCTTTGAAAATGTCACACATTTTTAACTTTTGACTTCGAAAATCCCTGAATGTCTCTTGACGCAAACTCTATTATTGATGATGCCTCTGAGAACATATGCTGTCAGTATTACACCGTGAAGATCAGTAAATATCTCTCTGATGTATGAGGTATAAGGTAATGTCGTGTGTGACACTTCAGATCAAGTTTTGTGGGTTGTTCCAGGTGTAAGTCAGTATGAGGTGTAGTACATTGTATGACGATGTGTAACCCGTGGTGCCTTCAGTCTAATTCTGTATCATGACATCCTGCAACCCGTAGAACCTTCAGTCTAATTCTGGGAACATGACATCCTGCAACCCGTAGAGCCTTCTATCTAATTCTGGGCACATGACATCTAGTAAACCGTAGAGCCTTCAGTCTAATGCTGTATCATGACATCTTGCAACCCGTAGAACCTTCAGTCTTATACTGGGAACATAACACCCGGCAACCCGTAGGACATTCAGTCTAATTCTGGGAACATAGCATCCGGCATCCCGAAGGACATTCAGTCTAATTCTGGGAACATACCTTCCTGCAACCCGTAGTACCTTCAGTCTAATTCTAGGAACATAGCATCCGGCATCCCGAAGGACATTCAGTCTAATTCTGGGGACATGACATCCTGCAACCCGTGGAACCTTCAGTCTAATTCTAGGGACATGACATCCTGCAACCCGTAGAACCTTCATCTAATTCTGGGAACATAGCATATCCGGCATCCCGTAGGAAATTCAATCTAATTCTTGGGGACATGACATCCAGCATCCGTAGTACCTTCAGTCTAATTCTGGGAACATAACATCTGGCCACCCGTAGAACCTTCAGTCTTATACTGGGAACATAACACCCGGCAACCCGTAGGACATTCAGTCTAATTCTGGGGACATGACATCCTGCATCCCGTAGGACATTTAGTCTAATTCTGGGGATATGACATCCTGCAACCCGTAGAACCTTCAGCTCGATTTGCCTTTGATCTCAAGCTGGTGTTACCAGGGATCTTGACTCAGTTTAATTCTGTATCATGACATCCAGCATCCCGTAGAACCTTCAGTCTAATTCTGGGGACATTGGATCCGGCAACCCATACACTCTTCAGTCAATTCTGGGTTCATGTCATCCAGCATCCCGTAGAGCCTTGAGTCTAAATCTCGGGCCTTGATATCCAGCATCCCGTAGAGCCCCCAGCTCAATTTGCATTTGATCTCTGTCTGGTGTTGCCAGGGACCTTGACTCGGACCAATTAGCACACCCAACTCTCTTGATACAAGTCAATCATTCACTGGTGCTATCTAATGTCTGATAATTTTATTATCTGTCACTTACCTAAGTTACACGTTGACAAGTTTCCATTTAAGAGACATACCATTTACCAGGGTCAGTCACCAGGTTCATCTTGAACGTTAGCCTCTACAGGACGCTGTTCACATATCCGTACCTTTGCCGGAAGGTCGCGCATGGAGGTGACGAGCTGTCGAAAGGTTCAAGGAAAACGGATGGCGATGAAGCACCAACTCTTCAGTCACTGTCAAAATGAGCATGATCGTTTCATCAGCATGCAGACGTGACAACAACCAGATACACTCATTCTTGGAATCATAGATTGAACTCATATGCGGGAATTATACGAATTAAATCTGTCACGAGACTAACACAATGATCTGTGAAATGTGATCTTCCCTAACTTCATATTGACGTCCAAACCAAACCGACTGTGATCCTGTATGTCGGAGAGTAGCCATATAAGTATGTAACAACCGATCGAAGTCTGTATCAAAATAGCATCAAGGAAATGATACACTAGTCCTGAATCGATGAGAGCAAATGACAATTTTAGACAAGATCGGCAAATGCATGCCTGCGTCTCATGTCCCCCAGGGGAACCATTGGCCTACTATTGTGTGTAGAAACAGTGTATTATGCAGGGGCAGTAATTTGATAAAGTCCTTCCATTTCCAGAGTGCCACAGCGGATCAATACATGTTGAACAAGAGTTGAAAGTTGATACAAGAAAACTGGTAATGTATGTGGATTCTATGACAAAGTCGGTATGATGGGGAACACATGGCCATTCTGTTTCAATGCATGTCTGTTACATGTCGAGTTGGTGCCATTTTCAACATCATCATGTTTGAAACAGGTCTCGAGTGATGAATTTCCATTCGTCGCCTTGACGAGATTGCCTCGTTGTACAGGCCGACCAGTGCACTGGAACTGTTGTCATAGAATAAAGATAGCTGACTTAATGAATAAATTTCCATTTGCTGATATGAGAAGACGGGTCCAATTTAATAACGTAAATTGAAATTCTGCAGAATTTCCTCTGATCGTTATCCTCTTGATAGTTAGCGTTATGGATATGTGTGGCGAGAGAACAGTTTGGCAGAACAATTTCAATTAATGTGTTTCATATTAACTACACATGATCTGAATCATATCCCGGTCACACTTATTACCTCACTCATGGAGTTCAATCTCTCCCCCCCCTCTCTCTCTCTCACACACACATAGACACACAAATATCTATATATATGTGTGAATATGTATACGTCTATCTATCTATTATCTATCTATCTATTATCTATCTATTATCTATCTATCTATCAATCTGCGTAGTTGTAGATCCTAGTGCCTATTACATCCATACGATTTTAGGAGTTATGTCCAATTTGAGACTGTTGTGTTGAACGATTGTGCAGTGGTTGTTATGGTTCGTATGTTATCCCCTATATTTCTGTAAACAGTCTCTACCTTTATTTAGTATACGCATACTCTCCTTATTCAAGTTCCTTCTCTTCGCCTCTGTCAGCGTTTCCCCGCATACTCTCTGAGCCGTTTATTCTCATCTCTGTGAACTCATTCGTTCAGTTCAACACGTCGGTCCCAAATGGGACATAACTTCTTAAATCATATGGAATTGAAGCAATCGGGCCCTTGCAGCAACCACTCAGTACTCAGTCTGTTATTTGATTACGAAACAGTTACCGAGTACGATATAGCAAATCACACACATGACCAGGACAGTGAGTGTGCTGGAATGCCAATTGGGGCAGTATTTCAGTATCACCCCTTGTCGGCTTGGCGTTGTCCGACATGGTCAAGTCTTAGACGTTTACAACTCTGGAGAAACCCATGCTGACAATCCAACGATCATACTCATTTGCGGATCCGAATTCAAAGCAAGGATCCTTGGATCCTAGCACGCCCACGGGGCGCAACTCTACATATTGCATTGCTGGACTTTCGACGTCTTGGCCCAGTGTTAACAAGGGAGGACACAAACCTATACCAACGAAGACTTCAGTTGTGCTTCTGGTACTGTCTCAAGATGTAATTGCCCATGCCCCACTTGGCTTTATCAGTGTATCCTTATCTTTGTACATTAATTCTATCTATTTGTCTTCGTGATCATATTGTTACCCTTGTGCGTTATTCCACCCTGTGTTGTGTAAAAATACTCTATCTATCTATATTCACACTGTGCACGGACTCAGCATCCCCCTGATTCGGGAGGACGGATTAGCTCTGAAACGTCGTATGTGAAACGTGTCATATATTGATGTTCGTCCAACGTCTAAATGCCTTTCAAGAACTTTAATACTACACTATCGCCTCACTCCCCAAACACAGGTGGATAGGCCCCCTACCCCGTGTAGTGTAGAGAACACTCCACGTATCATCTCCCCGCCAGCGTCCCTAGAGTGCCGATGCCAGTTGATATATCACGTTCGCGTCTGCATACCTGGGGTAGCGAAGACACCACGTGAGCATAAGGCTCAATGTTTATTACAGACAGTCGTTCAATACTGCGTGTCGTAACCGGCTTTTAACCCTTGGTCGGTATAGTTATTCTTGATCTAGTTTAATACGACCCTGTGTTCTTTGTTGTATAGATACATTGTTGAAAAATCTTGCTTTCACTTCTTGGAGCTAAGAGCTTCTCTTGACTCATTTGGACATGCATCTTGTCTAGACCTCTTTGTCTAGAGACTCTGTCAGGACTTCCTCGAACCTGGGACGTGTCTGGACTCCGCTGTATGTTCATCGTATCTCGAGTTTCTCGAACTAGGAGCCGACTTGACCCCTTTGACATGGATTCTGTCTGGACTTCTGGAGCCCGCCCGACTAGAGTCCCGTATATATGAATCTCGTCTGGACTTCCTCGAGCACGCGGCTTCCTATCTCACTCATAGCAAACATGCCTATAACCGCTGGATCAATATTTTCTCAGACTGGATCAAAGGATTTCGTATCAAGCGAAGTTGACATATATCAGGGTTTTAACGGGAGACACAAGACTTTTATCCATCAATCGTAATCCTGTCCTAGACAGTTGGCAGGTCTTGAGTAACAGTCAGTGATCAGGAGGCACGGATAACATCTTACAATAACAACTCGGCATACAGTCATCTGCGCCGATGTCAAAGAAAACCAGTCATCTCTGTTGGGAAATCGCGCGGACGCGAAAGGCGACACCTCCTGGTCCTCCAATCAGATCGCTCAGTTTGCCCTGTTGTCCGTTAAGTAGATCAATACTCCAGATATAGAAACAGGAAATGATCCTTAATCACAACAACGAGAACGATAGACCAATTTAAAGGTTACGTTCAAGCACTCGTCTATCTGTGTCAGCGGTGTTTCTTCCGCTGCAAAACAGAACAAACAAATAATAGATGATGACACAGATGCCACTTCTTGAGAACTGTCAAAGCCTCATGTGCATTCTACAAGCAACATTGATAAACCTCATGGGAACTCAAATTGATAACATCAAGAAATAGCCTGCCTGGGGGCCTTCTCCCACTAAGGCCGTGCAAGCCATTGAGAGATCATTTTAGAGCACGAGATGATTGGATATTGAGTGAACATGTTATTTCAGTAAGTGGTAATTAATTTATATATTACTAGTAATCAGCGAAATTATAGCATCATACTTACTAAAGTCACAGAACCCATTAATCCATTTTGAAACACAAGCTTCATTCAGCTCAAATGACATATTTTATATAAGTGCGTAGGATCTCCTATTAAATAGAAATATCCGAAGATAATGGATGATTATAAAATATTAGTAGGTATCGAGAGAAGGTAATCGATGGATAAGAAAAATAACCAAATGTGACATATTAATCAAGAGAAGAGCTATTGTTCATGTGAAAACAATCAAGAAAGACGATATGGGTGTGTAGTAATATTTTCGATTTGATTAATAATGTGGGTAATGCCCCACTTGGTCAAAAACTCGTTAATACCTCATGCCATGGTATGAATCAATATGCCAGTGAAAATTTGAGGGAGTCTTATACAGTTCTCTTCTAGCTCCCAGGCCCAGCTCGAGACCATTCCTCCAAATGGTTCGCTCCGAACACCAATGGCGCCTGGCTAGAAAAATGTGTCGATTTATTAAATGACGGTGGTACGGCATATGGTTGACGACTATTTCTAGTTTCTATTACAGTAACTTGCATTCAGATATCAAGGCACGCACGATTTGACAACAGTTATTTGACAAGCTGTGTGCATTCGATTTCTTAAAATATGAAACGTCAGTGCACAAGAATACCCAGTCTTTATTTCCTAACAAATAACAGGTTTTGGATTAAATGATTCTGTATCCCTATACGAGGGGATCATTAACATTTTGGGTCTTCAGAAACTGGTTCCAGTTCTTCCAGTCATTATCGTAGACACGTTGAACATGTCGCCTACCTCTTACTGAGTTCTACCAGTGTGAAACATGCCGATATCTCTGAGTAGTTCAGCACATTGTAGACGACACCTTCCAAATCTGATAAAAAATATTGTGAATATGGGCAATGAAAATAATGACTCGATTTTAGGACATTTGACTTGAGTCATGAACATATATTTGTAACTATTGTATCTCGTTAGCCGCTGATAGCGGCCAGAGTGTAAATTAAGTTCGGTTCAGTTGAATTAAGTCAAAGCCAATAGTGATCCCTTTACCTATGAGCAGGTTAGAATTTCATAATTGGGCAAGTAATGTTAGAATGTCTTCTTTAGTTCATGTCTTTGTTATGCTTGGGTCTATCAAGATGCATACTAGTTTTCTCCGCATTTCAAACCAGATTAAAATATATGTACACCCCAGAATGGACAAATAAATTAGCACCTAGCACCAGATATGAATGTTATGCAAGTTTTCATATTAGCCTTCGACCAGAGAAATATCTAATAGATTCGACCTTGTGTACATTTGCCAGCGACTTTCCTCGTGCTCGAGTTGGATGTACAAGGCTAAATATTGATACAGGGAGACATAATATAATTGCAAAGTCTGAAAGATTATGTACATATTGTAATTTAAACAATATCGTAGATCTAATTTATACCATTTCACACTTATATGTCCATCTTTAAGACAATTCGATAGACATACATACCAAAATAAACACTTATTTCGACCTTCAGTACAACAATTTATCGCCTTATGGCAACCACAAACTATCAAGATTTACAAGCTGTTATGTTATACTTAAAATGTGCCTTCAAGAGTAGAAATAAAATGTGAATCTTTTGTTTAATTGATCCTATACAGTACCATATGCACTTCATGTATATGGGCCCATGGCCTTTCACAAAATAAACATTTGCATTTGAATAAACTACATCAAATATTTCGATTATGTTGGAGAGTTAGGTTTTGGTTCGTGAACCGTTCTCTGGTAGTCATACGCCGTTGTATGTAACGAGTGCTGCTGCCAGGCGTCAGTCAACAAACAAGCACTTACATTTCTATATAACTGTGTGAATGATCTTCATTGCCACTTTCAAATGATCCTCTCCACTATTTTCCCGTTTTCGCCCAATGGAGTCTGTTTTGGCAGATAATCGAAACTGATTATTTTTTTGCGTTGCGAAACTGATTATTTTCTCCTGTTGACATTTCATATCCAAAGGAGTAAGAAAATTGGCTATTCACTGAAACGACATCAAGCTACGCCGGTCTGTCCTGACAAGTGGGTTGTTGTGAAACGATATATTCCATTTTAGAATCACACAATATCCAGTTATGAATAAAATTACAGTTATTCTTAATCAGAGTTATGGTTGCCTTTGAGTATACAGCGTCTAGGCCATATAGGATTCAATCAATCAAAATAAGAGACCTGAAAACACAAGATCAGTCCTAAGGTATTGAAGTCAGCCTTTCCGCCACCAGCTGATTGATAACCCAATCCGCGATATTCAGTTGGCTTTCCTTATCTCAACGGATCACATCATGGTTCCTGGAAGTCACACATGCGCTGCTCTGTACTCTGATTAGTAATGTGGCCCACACTAGACGGTCATCTCGTTGATTAGCAGCACGGTCTTCTTAAAAGCTTATGGAAAGTGGGAGGTTTTCATAACAATTTCCCTTGGGGATATTTCAGAGAATCGCTGGTAACGGTGTCTTGTGTTGCGTGAATGTCATCCCAAGACGGTTAGCCGAAGGTTATTGTTGAAAAGTGGGGAAAGTAAGTGGCTTCGTTCAAATCCTGCCCTTGTGTATCTGTTCCCATGACGCAAATGCAACACACATGTTCCTTATTCAAATCCGGCTCTTGTGGACGTCCCATGACATGTTACAATGTACATATTTGTCCAAACCTTATTCTAGTGTCTACGTACGTATTACACTGTGAATTAGGGCTGTGCAATATAACCGGTTTACCGGTAAATACCGGTTCAGACATGAAAACGATACGTATTGCGATACGTTGATCGAAAACCGGTATTTTGACATGCATTCGGAAAACTTGGTAACACTCGAAAATCCTCGGATATTTCCGTTTTTTACACCGGAAGCCATGCGTGTGTTGTAAAATGGTGACCCCCAACAACGAACAATTTATTGTGGTGCCAAATACTAGGGCAAAGGCATCGGTAAGGCAGCATTTTGGGTTGAAAAAGTTCACGGTAGATGGAACTATTGGTAAGAGTAACGCGGCATGTAAAATATGCAATGGTTTAGTAGTCTTTATTAAAGCTTTATCGGGCATAGTGATTTTGTTGTGTTTTTGCTTTATAAATCAAGCATGAACGTCCTGCAATATATTGCAATACATATCGCAATACATGCTTTCGCATCGCAATATGAAAATTCTTTGCAATACCCACCCCTACTGTGAATGCAACACACTTGTTCCTTATTATAATCCTCCTCTAGTCGATGTCCCATGAAATCAATATATATACAACCCATGTTCCCTGTTCAACTCTTGCTCTAGTGTCTGGCCACGTTACGTATTACACTGTAAATGCAACACACTTGTTCCTTATTCAAACGCTGCTCTAGTGTCTGTTCCCATGATTCAAATGCTGCTCTAACGTCTGTTCCCATGATTCAAATGGTGGTCTAGCGTCTGTTCCCATGATTCAAATGCTGCTCTAACGTCTGTTCCCATGATTCAAAAGCTGCTCTAGTGTCTGTTCCCATGATTCAAATGCTGCTCTACTGTCTGTTTCCATGATTCAAATGCTGGTCTAGCGTCTGCTCCCATGATTCAAATGCTGAACTAGTGTCTGTTCCCAAGACTTGTTAAACTGTAAATGCAACACACGAATTCCTCATTCAAGTCCTGGTCTAGTGTCTGTCCCTATGACGTTTTGGACTGTCAATACGTGTGGATCAGTCAAACATTCGGCCTTGTAATACTGGTGTTCTGACAAACCCGTCATTAAACCAGTCACTTCAGATGCATATTTGCACAGCACAACCAGGCACCTCACCCAACAGTTTCCTCCATCCATGTACGGCTACAAATCCATTTTTATGCGTCTGATTCCAGTCACCAAGGGAATTCTCAAGGCATTATATCATTATTACCCTGGTCAGTTGATCTCAGCTTATATATGCAAGAAGGCTATCAGTAGTTATCTCTCGTCCTACCAGGTACCCATCAACTGCTGGGTGATGAAAAATCAGTCATCCGTATGTTGACAAATTGGTAAGCATGCTATCTCACACCGACGGCACAGAAGAACCACAGATAATAGAAACAAGATAATCAATGGATCGTTTCAGTGTTAACATGACAAAAAAAGCGATTCATAAACAATAATGCACCCTGACAAATCACTGAGCCATGATTTGTAGCTTGCCACTCTCGATCAGCCCATAGGTCGCCTCGAGAACGCAGGGTTAACTCCAGTCTTTCAATTAACAGATGCTGAGCCCAGTAGTTTAGCGGACTGAATGGAACAACCGAAGCGTTAGGGGAGAATTGATTCTGTACTCAGACGCTCTCACGAAGCGCTTCTCGAGGCAGAGTGTAGCCATTTCCTGGAGTTGGGCGGCACAAAACTGCATATTTACATTGATGTGATGTCGTGGGGTCGGGGATCATTTCGGCATGCTGCAGTCGATCAGTTCTCATCATGTACATTGCAAATAGATTCCCCGGCGAAGGCATCGTGGGTGGCGCTGGGTTAAAGGATGAGATGAGGTGAGGTGAAATTGGGTTTAACGTCGCTGACTGAACCAGTCTGGACTAATGCCATTTATTAGTGCTAGTCCACTGAGATACCATTCCGCAGTTTAACATAGATACCCCAACACCATTATACTGACCTCGGGCTGACCGTTTCAATTGCCAAGCGTCTGGCATGGTAACAACAGGTACTATCTACGAAATATCTTCTGATATGACGCAGTCAGAGGATGAAACATGGACCGATCTGACCCTCTTCGGGCAATAGCTCCAGCCCCCATCCAAGGAGGCGGTCAATCACTGAAATCCATTTTACATCATGATTTTAAGGGGACATGTAAGGCGCAGAATCTTTATCCGCGAGACCAGCGGAGTTTAGAAGGGTACGTGGTCTCTCATCTTGGCGACGCTGACCTGAAATTGAGGGGAATTGTTGGAGAAAGTATTGTCATGTACCATGTATTGTCTTTAGAATTATGGTAATACAAGCGACACAGCCAATACCAAAATCATTAAAAATCTGCTTTGCGAACTTATATATACAGTATTGTGTTCATATGAATGTCACTAGGTGATTGATTAAGTGTTTGTGAAAACGGGAATTTCCTCTCCACCCGTTATATACAAAGGCAAAGCAAGTTTTCACCTGAACAAATAACTAAAACGGAATTCCCTCTGGCATCGTTTTGGTAACTGACGCATCAGTTTTGGAAATGTCCTTCGCATGTCTAGGATAAACTTTCTGAAAGCTTTACTGGGGTCTTTGAATGGTGCTTCTCTCAATAACAACTTTTTAGTAAGAGTCGTTTGACGTTATATCAAATCTGAAAGACATAAGATGCTCGCTGGTGACATGAGGGTAAAGAAATGTAGACACCAGAGGCTGGAGTTTCTGGAATTGTGGTCGACATAAAACGACAGCAGGCTATTGCCAGGACGGTTACAACAGATACCCATGGTGATGCCAGGAGGGGTCACAACAGATGCACATGTTTATGCCAGGAGGGGTCACAACAGATACCCATGGTGATGCCAGGAGGGGTCATAACAGATGCCCATGGTGATGCCAGGAGGGGTCACAACAGATGCCCATGGTGATGCCAGGAGGGGTCACAATAGATGACCATGATTATGCCAGGAGGGGTCACAACAGATACCCATGGTGATGCCAGGAGGGGTCACAACAGATGCCCATGGTGATGCCAGGACGGTTACAACAGATGCACATGGTGATGCCAGGAGGGGTCATAACAGATGCCCATGGTGATGCCAGGAGGGGTCACAACAGATGCCCATCGTGATGGCAGGAGGGGTCACAACAGATACCCATGGTGATGCCAGGAGGGGTCACAACAGATGCCCATGGTGATGCCAGGACGGTTACAACAGATGCACATGGTGATGCCAGGAGGGGTCACAACAGATGCCCATGTTTATGCCAGGAGGGGTCACAACAGATGCCCATGGTGATGCCAGGAGGGGTCACAACAGATGCCCATGGTAATTGCCAGGACGGGTCACAACAGATACCCTCTTGATGCCAGGAGGGGTCATAACATATGCCCATGGTGATGCCAGGAGGGGTCACAACAGATGCCCATGGTGATGCCAGGAGGGGTCACAACAGATACCCATGGTGATGCCAGGACGGTTACAACAGATGCCCATGGTGATGCCAGGAGGGGTCACAACAGATGCACCTGGTGATGCCAGGACGGTCACAACAGATGCCCATGGTGATGCCAGGAGGGGTCACAACAGATACCCATGGTGATGGCAGGAGGGGTCACAACAGATACCCATGGTGATGCCAGGAGGGGTCACAACAGATGCCCATGGTGATGCCAGGACGGTTACAACAGATGCCCATGGTGATGCCAGGAGGGGTCATAACAGATGCCCATGGTGATGCCAGGAGGGGTCACAACAGATGCCCATGGTGATGCCAGGAGGGGTCACAACAGATGCCCATGGTGATGGCAGGAGGGGTCACAACAGATGCACATGGTGATGCCAGGAGGGGTCACAACAGATACCCATGGTGATGGCAGGAGGGGTCACAACAGATGCCCATGGTGATGCCAGGAGGGGTCACAACAGATACCCATGGTGATGCCAGGACGGTTGCAACAGATGCACATGGTGATGCCAGGAGGGGTCATAACAGATGCCCATGGTGATGCCAGGAGGGGTCACAACAGATACCCATGGTGATGCCAGGAGGGGTCACAACAGATGCCCATGGTGATGCCAGGAGGGGTCACAACAGATGCCCATGGTAATTGCCAGGACGGGTCACAACAGATGCCTATGGTGATGCCAGGACGGTCAGAACAGATGCCCATGGTGATGCCAGGAGGGATCACAAGAGATACCCATGGTGATGCCAGGAGGGGTCATAACAGATGCCCATGATTATGCCAGGAGGGGTCATATTAGATGCCCATGGTGATGCCAGGACGGGTCACAACAGATGCCCATGGTGATGTCAGGAGGGGTCATAACAGATGCCCATGG
Organism: Haliotis rubra; assembly: GCF_003918875.1. Lineage (NCBI taxonomy): Eukaryota > Metazoa > Mollusca > Gastropoda > Lepetellida > Haliotidae > Haliotis > Haliotis rubra. The sequence goes on along the minus strand of NW_025767368.1, from coordinate 485,606 downwards.
TGATGCCAGGAGGGGTCATAACAGATACCCATGGTGATGCCAGGAGGGATCACAACAGATGCCCATGTTTATGCCAGGAGGGGTCACAACAGATACCCATGGTGATGCCAGGAGGGGTCACAACAGATGCCCATGTTTATGCCAGGAGGGGTCATAACAGATGCCCATGGTGATGCCAGGAGGGGTCACAACAGATGCCCATGGTGATGCCTACTTCCTATGTAAAACATCTTGGGCCTGAAAGTCCGTCGACAGGAAACATATGCTAAATTCCCTGATGGGGAATATACATGACGAGAGGCTCAGGGGTATGACAAAGAGCAGATATGTCCTCACAGGCCCTATCACAGGCCACATAAGCAGTCCTATGTTGTCAAGCCCAGCTTGGGAATAACGACTAATGACTGGCACTGGCACACGATTATTTTAAATACATTAAAAAAGGGACCCGACATCTCGAACAGAATCATTATTTTCTCGACCCCGAGTATTTTTATTCCGATTGAATAATAATAAATTAACTTTAACTGCTTTTTACTTCACACATATTGCCATCTTGTGATTTGGCTCGTCACTCACAGACTGCTGCACAACAGATTCAGCCAATACATTTTACAGTACCCTTGACGCGTGTTACAATCACATTCCATCTCTGTAAACAGCCCAGCGTCTCCTCCCAGGCACACCCTAAACACACCCAATCATCATACACTTCAAGATGGAAATCACAGTGCAATGCCATCTGCAAGCACCTAGACATACGTTTGTTGATGACTTTTATAGCGAACCGCCTCACAACACGCACGGGATCAGAATAGATGGTATTTTGCTGGTCCGACAACAGAAGCCAAGCCGATTCGTGAAGAAAATCAATATGTTTTATAGTATCACAACATTCAACTTGCGTGTCGGCCTGCGTTTTCCATGTATTCTGTGTTTACTCAATGCAAAGTCCATGTCAATCATAGCCACTTGGAGTAGTCATCATCTGTGTGAGGGAGTTGTAAGCATTATAGAGGGATTCAGAAGCAGAGTCCCAAGATACCTGCAGTCTTACTAGAGGCTGGGCTTGTCTATCTAACCCTCGTTAAAAGGCCACAGATTTAAACAGGAGCGCTGTCAAAAGCATGCCTGGTCAGTAGGGGGCGTATCATTATCACATTGGTCTATTAAATACTTACATGAAATTGAAAGTGGAAAAGTCTTTATGAACTTGGATTAAATATTTTGGGTGCTCTTTTGAGAAAGTCCACATGGCGGTGTAGTCACAATGATTGACAAGCGTTTCATGTTGTCTCGTCATGGACGTGTACACATTGTGTAATGTTTCAATGATTCGTGGAACAGTAGGGACGATATGGTATTCTATTAATTATCATTGTCTCCACCATATAGTCAATTACCTTCCGAAGAGAATGAGAATTGGAAGCATGCATGTAAAGCATTTGATTGTACACGTACAGGAAAATACCCGGGTTTGGGGGTTGTAACACCTAAGATATCCACAATTCCAAAATCAATTTGTCAGTGAAAGTGAAAGTATTTGCTACAGAGCACAGTATAAGTGGAGCAATAGTATCAATTTATTCTGTTACAGAGAGCTATATGTGAGGAGGTAGTGTCTGTTACAGAGAGCTATATGTGTGGAGGTAGTGTCTGTTACAGAGAGCTATATGTGTGGAGGTAGTGTCTGTTATAGAGAGCTATATGAGTGGAGGTAGTGTCTGTTACAGATAGCTATATGTGTGGAGGTAGTGTCTGTTACTAAAAGCTACATGTGTTGAGGTAGTGTCTGTTACAGAGAGCTACATGTATGGAGGTAGTGTCTGTTACAGAATGCTACATGTGTTGAGGTAGTGTCTGTTACAGAGAGCTACATGTGTGGATGTAGTGTCTGTTACAGATAGCTATATGTGTGGAGGTAGTGTCTGTTATAGAGAGCTATATGTGTGGAGGTAGTGTCTGTTACTAAAAGCTACATGTGTGAAGGTAGTGTCTGTTACAGAGAGCTACATGTATGGAGGTAGTGTCTGTTACAGAGAGCTACATGTGTGGAGGTAGTGTCTGTTACAGAGAGCTATATGTGTTGAGGTAGTGTCTGTTACAGAGAGCTATATGTGTGGAGGTAGTGTCTGTTACAGAGAGCTATTTATTGTGGAGGTAGTGTCTGTTATAGAGAGCTATATGTGTGGAGGTAGTGTCTGTTATAGAGAGCTATATGTGTGGACAGGTAGTGTCTGTTACAGAGAGCTATATGTGTTGAGGTAGTGTCTGTTACAGAGAGCTATATGTGTGGAGGTAGTGTCTGTTACAGAGAGCTATATGTGTGGAGGTAGTGACTGTTACAGAGAGCTATATGTGTGGAGGTAGTGTCTGTTATAGAGAGCTATATGTGTGGAGGTAGTGTCTGTTATAGAGAGCTATATGTGTGGAGGTAGTGTCTGTTACTAAAAGCTACATGTGTGAAGGTAGTGTCTGTTACAGAGAGCTACATGTATGGAGGTAGTGTCTGTTACAGAGAGCTACATGTGTGGATGTAGTGTCTGTTACAGAGAGCTATATGTGTTGAGGTAGTGTCTGTTACAGAGAGCTATATGTGTGGAGGTAGTGTCTGTTACAGAGAGCTATTTGTGTGGAGGTAGTGTCTGTTATAGAGAGCTATATGTGTGGAGGTAGTGTCTGTTATAGAGAGCTATATGTGTGGACAGGTAGTGTCTGTTACAGAGAGCTATATGTGTTGAGGTAGTGTCTGTTACAGAGAGCTATATGTGTGGAGGTAGTGTCTGTTACAGAGAGCTATATGTGTGGAGGTAGTGACTGTTACAGAGAGCTATATGTGTGGAGGTAGTGTCTGTTATAGAGAGCTATATGAGTGGAGGTAGTGTCTGTTACAGATAGCTATATGTGTGGAGGTAGTATCTGTTATAGAGAGCTATATGTGTTGAGGTAGTGTCTGTTACAGAGAGCTATATGTGTGTGAAGGTAGTGTCTGTTACAGAGAGGCTATATGTGTGGACAGGTGGTGACTGTTACAGAGAGCTATATGTGTGGACATGTAGTGTCTGTTACAGAGAGTTACATGTGTGGACAGGTGGTGACTGTTACAGAGAGCTATGTGTGTGGACAGGTAGTGTCTGTAACAAAGAGCTATATATGTGGACAGGTAGTGTCTGTTACAGAGAGCTCTATGTGTGGACAGGTGGTGACTGTTACAGAGAGCTATCTGTGTGGACAGGTGGTGACTGTTAGAGAGAGCTATATGTGTGGACAGGTAGTGTCTGTAACAGGGAGCTATATATGTGGACAGGTAGTGTCTGTTACAGAGAGCTATCTGTGTGGACAGGTAGTGTCTGTAACAGAGAGCTATATGTGTGGACAGGTGGTGACTGTTACAGAGAGCTATATGTGTGAACAGGTAGTGTCTGTAACAGAGAGCTATATATGTTGACAGGTAGTGTCTGTTGGACAGAGAGCTATATGTGTGGACAGGTGGTGACTGTTACAGAGAGCTATCTGTGTGGACAGGTGGTGACTGTTAGAGAGAGCTATATGTGTGGACAGGTAGTGTCTGTAACAGGGAGCTATATATGTGGACAGGTAGTGTCTGTTACATAGAGCTATCTGTGTGGACAGGTAGTGTCTGTAACAGAGAGCTATATGTGTGGACAGGTGGTGACTGTTACAGAGAGCTACATGTATATGTGTGAACAGGTAGTGTCTGTAACAGAGAGCTATATATGTTGACAGGTAGTGTCTGTTGGACAGAGAGCTATATGTGTGGACAGGTGGTGACTGTTACAGAGAGCTATATGTGTGGACAGGTAGTGTCTGTTACAGAGAGTTTAATGTGTGTGAACAGGTGGTGACTGTGACAGAAACCTTTATGTGTGGACAGGTAGTGTCTGTTACAGAGAGCTAAATGTGTAGAGTTACTGTCTGTTAAAGAGAGCGCTATGTGTGGACAGACAGTGAGTGAGTGAGTGAATTTAGTGTTATGAGACACTCAGCAATATTCCAGCTATAAAATAATCGAGTCTGGACCAGACAATCCAGTGATCAACAGCATGAGCATCGGTCTGCGCAATTGCGAACCGATGACATGTGTCAACAAAGTCAGCGAGCCTGACCACCCAATCCCGTTAGTCGCCTCTTACGACAAGCACGGGTTACTGAAGATCAATATTCTAACTTTCACGGGTAGTGGACAGACAGTACCTGTGACACAGAGCTATATGTGTGGACAGGTGGTCCCTGTTACAGAGATTAAATTGTGTGGTATCTGTAGTGTACCTATATTGTGCACCTATATGCCTGTAGCAAGTGTACCTGTATTGTGGACTAATATGTCTGTAGCAAGTGTACCTGTACTGTGGATCTATATGCCTGTAGCAAGTGTACCTGCATTGTGCACCTATATGCCTGTAGCAAGTGTACCTGTATTGTGGACCTACATGCCTGTAGCAAGTGTACCTGTATTGTGGACCTATATCTCTGTAGCAAGTGTACCTGTATTTTGGACCTATATGCCTGTAGCAAGTGTACCTGTACTGTGGACCTATATGCCTGTAGCAAGTGTACCTGTATTGTGGACCTATATGCCGTAGCAAGTGTACCTGTACTGTGGACCTATATGCCTGTAGCAAGTGTACCTATATTGTAGACCTATATGCCTGTAGCAAGTGTACCTGTATTGTGGAATTATTTGTATGTAGCAAGTGTACCTGTACTGTGGATCTATATGTCTGTAGCAAGTGTAGCTGTATTGTGGACCTATATGTCTGTAGCAAGTGTACCTGTACTGTGGATCTTTATGTCTGTAGCAAGTGTACCTATATTGTGCACCTATATGCCTGTAGCAAGGAGCTATATGCTTGTTGTAACTGCATATGTACGGTGCAGTTATATGCCTGTAGTAAGTGTGTCTATCCCATGGAGCGGTTTACTTGTAACTATCTATGCAGAGAGGAGCTATATGCCTGTAGTTAGTGTGTCTGTCCCATGGAGCGGTTTACTTGTGACTGTCTATGCAGAGAGGAGCTATATGCCTGTAGTAAGTGTGTCTGTCCCATGGAGCGGTTTACTTGTGACTGTCTATGCAGAGAGGAGCTATATGCCTGTAGTAGTAAGTGTCTGTCCCATGGAGAGGTTTACTTGTGACTATCTATGCAGAGAGGAGCTATATGCCTGTAGTAAGTGTGACTGTCCCACGGAGAGGTTTACATTTGTGACTGTCTATGCAGAGAGGAGCTATATGCCTGTAGTAAGTGTGTCTGTCCCACGGAGAGGTTTACTTGTGACTATCTATGCAGAGAGGAGCTATATGCCTGTAGTAAGTGTGTCTATCTCATGGAGAGGTTTACTTGTGACTGTCTATGCAGAGGGGAGCTATATGCCTGTAGTAAGTGTGTCTATCTCATGGAGAGGTTTACTTGTGACTGTCTATGCAGAGAGGAGCTATATGCCTGTAATAAGCGTGTCTGTTCCATGGAACGGTTTACTTGTGACTGTCTATGCAGAGAGGAGCTATATGCCTGTAGTAAGTGTGAATGTCCCATGGAGCGGTTTACTTGTGACTGTCTATGCAGAGAGGAGCTATGCACTGCATCAGTGTTATGTATATATATATATACATGTTCCACACACATTCGCACACTTATCTCTGCTTTGTCCATGTGTTTGATCGACAATGTCTAACTCGTTCCGACAAATCCGACTGGGATACGTAGGCTTTATTTGTCTAACCTCTTGGGATTTTAAGGCATTGAATCTAAAAATCAATACAATGACGCACGAAAAGAAAAACCGAGGTTGCTTCTCTACCAGTATCACTGTTCGTGTTGTGTTAATTAAACACGCTTCACCTACACAGCAAACCCAGCGTACTGTAAGTAGCCGGCGGACCGACGTGAAACATTTGACTGAATTAATCGATGAAAACTTGAGGGAGCTTCATTGTCAGACTAGGTCAGCACTAGTTATAACTGTAGGCATCAGCAGAGATCGCTGTGTGGAGATTGCTGGTGGGACATGTCGGGATCATAGGGTTAAACCTAAGTAACACTTAGTAGCGTTGTTGCTATCTGATAGATAGCAGCTCGTGCGGAGTAGCCATTATTGCGCATGTCTGTGCTTGTACAACTGCTGAATGTTGAATGCTTACAAGGATGACCCGAGTGGTTGAATACCTGCTTGCAAGTAGGGACGGTGGGGTATGGTGATTAGATTTTGCTTCACGCCGAATGCCCCGGTTCGATTCCTTACATGGGTACAGTGTTTGAAGCCCATTTGTGGAGTCCCTCCTGCCGTCGTATAGCTTGAATATTGCATACGCGTAATAGAAAACTCACTACTCGTGTGCCTACACTTGTGCAGTGCAAGGCGTGTTGGAATGTCTGTCAGTATGGCTGAAATGATGGAGCTGCTGTTAGTATGGTGGGAGAATGTCTATTAGTATGGCTGAAATGATGGAGCTGCTGTTAGTATGGTGGGAGAATGTATATTAGTATTGCTGTAATGATGGAGCTGCTGTTAGTATGGTGGGAGAATGTATATTAGTATGGCTGAAATGATGGAGCTGCTGTTAGTATGGTGGGAGAATGTATATTAGTATGGCTGAAATGATGGAGCTGCTGTTAGTATGGTGGGAGAATGTATGTTAGTATGGCTGAAATGATGGAGCTGCTGTTAGTATGGTGGGAGAATGTATATTAGTATGGCTGAAATGATGGAGCTGCTGTTAGTATGGTGGGAGAATGTATATTAGTATGGCTGAAATGATGGAGCTGCTGTTAGTATAGTGGGAGAATGTATGTTAGTATGGCTGAAATGATGGAGCTGCTGTATAGTATGGTGGGGAGAATGTATATTAGTATGGCTGAAATGATGGAGCTGCTGTTAGTATGGTGGGAGAATGTATATTAGTATGGCTGAAATGATGGAGCTGCTGTTAGTATGGTGGGAGAATGTATATTAGTATGGCTGAAATGATGGAGCTGCTGTTAGTATGGTGGGAGAATGTATATTAGTATGGCTGAAATGATGGAGCTGCTGTTAGTATGGTGGGAGAATGTATGTTTTAGTATGGCTGAAATGATGGAGCTGCTGTTAGTATGGTGGGAGAATGTATATTAGTATGGCTGAAATGATGGAGCTGCTGTTAGTATGGTGGGAGAATGTGTTTTAGTATGGCTGAAATGATGGAGCTGTTGTTAGTATGGTGGGAGAATGTATATTAGTATGGCTGAAATGATGGAGCTGCTGTTAGTATGGTGGGAGAATGGGCTGAAATGATGGAGCTGCTGTTAGTATGGTGGGAGAATGTATATTAGTATAGAAATATTTGGAGATGCTGTTGAAATGATGTGGAGCTGCTGTTAGTATGTGTGCTATGGTGGGAGAATGTATATTAGTATGGTTGAAATGATGGAGCTGCTGTTAGTATGGTGGGAGAATGTGTTTAGTATGGCTGAAATTGGAGCTGCTGTTAGTATGGTGGGAGAATGTATATTAGTATGGCTGAAATGATGGAGCTGCTGTTAGTATGGTGGGAGAATGTATATTAGTATGGCTGAAATGATGGAGCTGCTGTTAGTATGGTGGGAGAATGTGTTTTAGTATGGCTGAAATGATGGAGCTACTTTCTACTGTTAGTATGGTGGAGAACGTGAATTAGTATGGCTGAAATGATGGAGCTGCTGTTAGTATGGTGGGAGAATGTATATTAGTATGGCTGAAATGATGGAGCTACTGTTGAGTATAGTGGGAGAATGTATATTAGTATGGCTGAAATGATGGAGCTGCTGTTAGTATGGTGGGAGAATGTATATTAGTATGGCTGAAATGATGGAGCTGCTGTTAGTATATTAGGTGGGGAGAATGTGTTTTAGTATGGTGAGAATGATGGAGCTGCTGTTAGTATGGTGGGAGAATGTATATTAGCATGGCTGGAAATGATGGAGCTGCTGTTAGTATGGTGGGAGAATGTATATTAGTATGGCTGAAATGATGGAGCTGCTGTTAGTATGGTGGGAGAATGTATAGCATAGTATGCATGAAATGATGGAGCTGCTGTTAGTATGGTGGGAGAATGTATATTAGTATGGCTGAAATGATGGAGCTGCTGTTAGTATGGTGGGAGAATGTATATTAGTATGGCTGAAATGATGGAGCTGCTGTTAGTATGGTGGGAGAATGTATATTAGTATGGCTGAAATGATGGAGCTGCTGTTAGTATGGTGGGAGAATGTATATTAGTATGAAGCTGGAAATGATGGAGCTGCTGTTAGTATGGTGGGAGAATGTGTGTATTAGTATGGCTGAAATGATGGAGCTGTTATTTAGTATGGTGGGAGAATGTATATTAGTATGGCTGAAATGATGGAGCTGCTGTTGGTATGGTGGGAGAATGTATATTAGTATGGCTCAGAATGAATGGACTGAAATGATACTTAGAGCTGATGGAAGGCTGCTGTTAGTATGGTGGGAGAATGTATATTAGTATGGCTGGAAATGATGGAGCTGCTAGGTTAGTATGGTGGGAGAATGTATATTAGTATGGCTGAAATGATGGAGCTGCTGTTAGTATGGTGGGAGAATGTATATTAGTATGGCTGAAATGATGGAGCTGCTGTTAGTATGGTGGGAGAATGTATATTAGTATGGCTGAAATGATGGAGCTACTGTTAGTATGGTGGGAGAATGTATATTAGTATGGCTGAAATGAGTGGAGCTGCTGTTAGTATGGTGGGGAGAATGTATATTAGTATGTCTGAAATGATAGAGCTGCTGTTGTTAGTATAGTGGGAGAATGTATATTAGTATGGCTGAAATGATGGAGCTGCTGTTAGTATGGTGGGAGAATGTATATTAGTATGGCTGAAATGATAGAGCTGCTGTTAGTATGGTGGGGAGAATGTAAATTAGCATGGCTGAAATGATGGAGCCGCTGTTAGTATGGTGGGAGAACGTGTATTAGTATGGCTGAAATGATGGAGCTGCTGTTAGTATGGTGGGAGAATGTATATTAGTATGGCTGAAATGATGGAGCTGCTGTTAGTATGGTGGGAGAATGTATATTAGTATGGCTGAAATGATGGAGCTGGCTGTTAGTATGGTGGGAGAATGTATATTAGTATGGCTGAAATGATGGAGCTGCTGTTAGTATGGTGGGAGAATGTATATTAGTATGGCTGAAATGATGGAGCTGCTGTTAGTATGGTGGGAGAAATGTATATTGAAAGATATGGCTGAAATGATGGAGCTGAAATGATGGAGCTGCTGTTAGTATGGTGGAGAATGTATTATATGGCTGGAAATGAAAATGGTTGCAATGGTTGAATGTCTAGGATGTTTCAACTGGAGTGGTTGAAGGAGACCCTATTGTAGAATGTTTGTTTGTTGGTATGACTGGAGTGGTTGAATGTCTGTTAGTATTGTAGGAGAGGTGGACTGTTTGTTGGTATGACTGGAGTGGTTGAATGTCTGTTAGTATTGTATGACTGGAGTGGTTGAATGTCTGTTAGTGATTGTGGAATGTTTGTTGGTATGACTGGAGTGGTTGAATGTCTGTTAGCATTGTAGGAGAGGTGGACTGTTTGTTGGTATGACTGAGGAGTGGTTGAATGTCTGTTAGTATTGTAGGAGAGGTGGACTGTTTGTTGGTATGACTGGAGTGGTTGAATGTCTGTTAGTATTGTAGGAGAGGTGGACTGTTTGTTGGTATGACTGGAGTGGTTGAATGTCTGTTAGTATTGTAGGAGAGGTGGACTGTTTGTTGGTATGACTGGAGTGGTTGAATGTCTGTTAGTATTGTAGGAGAGGTAGACTGTTTGTTGGTATGACTGGAGTGGTTGAATGTCTGTTAGTATTGTAGGAGATGTGGAATGTTTGTTGGTATGACTGGAGTGGTTGAATGTCTGTTAGTATTGTAGGAGAGGTGGACTGTTTGTTGGTATGACTGGAGTGGTTGAATGTCTGTTAGTATTGTAGGAGAGGTGGACTGTTTGTTGGTATGACTGGAGTGGGTGAATGTCAATCAGTATGACTTGAATGGTTGAAAACTAAACTACCGTCCAAAAGAAAGTATACCACTAGTTTCGAAAGCCAGTTAAGACAACAAAAACGATTTCAACAAAATATGTTTTATATTTCATTAGAGTATTCATTCCTGCATTATTTAAACATAAACACAAGTCAGAAATAACAATGATAAAGAAATGAAAAGGAAACAAACACATGGGGGGTCCAAAAATGGATCATAAAAAGAAAACTGAACAAACAGAAAGTTTGTCAAAATGCCAGGTACACAATTTAGAGCCATGTACTGCCTCAGTAGCGAGTATGTCCTCCTTGAACATTGACACAAGCAACAATACGTCCGCACATGGATGACGTCAAGCGTCTAATGACGTTGCGTGGAATCTGTTGCCAGGCGTCATTCAGACACTGTTCCAGCTGTCGCACGTTGACTGGGGTTAGGAGCTATTTCTCTAATACGTCTGTAGATACGTTGACGGCCATCAGCTGTGAATACGCAGAACCTGCTCTCATCCGAAAAGAGGACACGTGACCAGTCTCGGACTTGCCAACGTCGAAGTTGTCTTGCCCACTGGAGCCTGTTACGCCGGTGTTGTTGTGTCCGTACCACCCCATGGTATGGACGTCGTGCTCGAATACCATGTTCACGCAGTCGTCGTGATACTCTCTGTCGACTGATACAATGTCCGAGTGCCGTTGTTGCCGTTGCTGTTGCCGGGATGAAGCGGTTCCTGAGGTGGATTACCCGGATGTAGCTGTCCTCCTGGGGCGTGGTCACCCGCGGTCACCCACTTCTCGACATGTCTACTGTCTGCTCTGTCTGGCGGAGACGCTGAAACAACCTGGTGTTGCATACCCGGGTGCAGCCGAAGGTTCTCGCGAAGAGGCCATGTGACGCTCCTTGTTGGGCCATTCCTACGTCTCTCTCTCTCTGTACTGTGGTCAGGTGTTGCATTTTTCTAGTAACGGAACATGATTGAATCGGCTTGTCAACGTACAGAACATGGGGCATTGGTTTGACGTGTTAATTATCAATTAGGTTTTAATAATGAAGTACTTGACACCAATAGATCGAGGCGGTTGCTAATTATAGGGCTACGTTATTAGTGTTATCTTCACCACACAACAAGAGGCAAACGTCTGTCATGAAGAATCTCAGTTACAGTGTAATGTTATAGGCCACGATCAGCATGTTTCTGGTCTTATTTAAGGCTGTTTATGAAGGCGTTCGATTGTGGATGGCTGTTTATGAAGGTTAGAATATTGATCTTCAGTAACCCATGCTTGTCGTAAGAGGCGACTAACGGGATCGGGTGGTCAGACTCGCTGACTTGGCTGACACGTCATCAGTTCCCAATTGCACAGATCGATGCTCATGCTGTTGATCACAGGATTGTCTGGTCCAGACTCGATTATTTACAGACCGCCGCCATATAGCTGGAATATTGCTGAGTGCAGCGTAAAACTAATTTTACTCACTCACACTAGATTCTGGATCGGGCGCACAAGTGGTTGATAGCATTAATAACGACCGACACTATCGAAGACTTGTGGGGCACAATTATCAGTGGCGCGACGGACATCATGTGATCTATTATCTGACATCACGGGATGCGTTATCTGACATCATGCGATCCATTATCTGACATCACGGGATGCCTTATCTGACGGACATCACGTGATCCATTATCTGACATAAGGGGATTCATTATCTGAGATCACGGGATGCATTATCTGACATAAGGGGATTCATTATCTGACATCACGGGATGCATTATCTGACATCACGGGATCCATTATCTGACGTGACGGACATCACGTGTTCCATTATCTGACATCATGCGATTCATTATCTGACATCACGGGATGCATTATCTGACATCACGGGATCCATTATCTGACATCACGGGATCCATTATCTGACACAACGGGATCCATTATGAGACATCATGCGATCCATTATCTGACATAACGGGACACATTATGAGACAGCATGCGATCCATTATCTGACATCAGAGGATCCATTATCTGACATCACGGGATCCATTATCTGACAGCATGCGATCCATTATCTGACATCACGGGATGCATTATCAGACATCACGGGATGCATTATCTGACGCGACGGACATTTGGACATTTCACGCGTTTCCACATACCGTGTAACTTGCGTGTTGCATCTGACCTGACAGACGGATGGGACTAATCACCAATCTGTCACGTGAGTATGTCTGACACAACGCTGCTGATTCTCTAAAGCATTTTAGAAGGACGTTTGGTAGAACTAAGTTCAACGTTTAGAGTTGAAGATGGGTCTAGACATGAAAGAACCGGTGGTGTTATCCTGGGAATGTTATCGTCTCGCCGAAGGCCCGGGCTCGATTCCCCACATGGGTACAATGTGAGAAGCTCATTTTGGTGTCCCCCACCGTGATATTACTGGAATACATGAAAGCGGTGTAAAACTACACCCACTCACTTGACGTGAGATGTAGATGGCCAGGTTTGATTGAATGAATAAGCTGCATAGCGGGAATTGTTGCTGTGTGAGTGAATGTGCTTTTACGCTAATGTCCTGACAGAAGAAACCAAGGCCGAGCTCAGCATTATTAACACCATGAAATCTAATGTAGGATTTTGGTGTCCCCCACCGTGATATTACTGGAATACATGAAAGCGGTGTAAAACTACACTCACTCACTTGACGTGAGATATAGATGGCCAGGTTTGATTGAATGAATAAGCTGCATAGCGGGAATTGTTGCTGGGTGAGTGAGTGTGCTTTTACGCTAATGTCCTGACAGAAGAAACCAAGGCCGAGCTGAGCATTATTAACACCATGAAATCTAATGTAGGATTTTGGTGCGAGCTACCAGCGCAAATACTCTTCCAAATCGCCCAAACGTGCTTAGAATAGTTATTTGAGTTGTTACTGATGTATTGACAGTTTAGGCCACCACCACTGACAAATTACTGTTTCCGTATCTGTATATGATAGGGCGGAACTTGTGTGTACACGATGTCCCTGATTTCATGCTGTTGTCTTCAGATTTGTTTCTGAGCTAATCATTAAATATGTAATGTGAAGATAGTGTTGATATATTTTAAATAGTAATTACCTTCCAGCTTGCGTTTATGGAGTTACACAAGTAAACACCAACAAAAATACTCGGAAATGGACGCGATACCTGATCAAAGGCATGCACAAACATATGATAATAGCAGCATGCTTGTAATGTGTTGTTTCCATGACATGCTCAAAGCGCAAGACATAGAAGTATACACAAAACAGACACTAAGAGAGAATAAAAGATTAGCGATACATGGAAACAATACAATGAATTATTGTTCGCACTCATTGGCTAATCTGAAGAAGTGAGTCACAGAAGTGAGTGTACGCCCTCTTACAAACATGTTTGTTTAGCACGTAACACTGCGATATGAACGCCGCTCGAAATCAATTTGAAAAACAAAAGTTACAGTGATAAAAAGTGCAATAACATATAAAATCGAGACTATGCAAGTCTTGTCCACGTTCACAATCAGTGTTCGGAAATGAACTCTCATCGATTGATCAGTTGCACCGATCTTGACAAATCTATTGAAACTAGTCTACAGACAGATTGATTTGGGTTTTGTGCGCAAGGTTTGTTAGCTATTACATATGACTGCTTATTGAATATCTCCAATCAGTCCTCGGTGAAGCTCTGTCTCTGTCTGGCCCCATCATAACTCTCGGGCATAAAAGGAGTTGCTCGTTGCTAGAGACCGCCATCGTAGCTCTTTGTAATCATAGCCGCTTTTGAACAAAACGTATGTTCTTGAAATAAAGCCAACAAAACGGGCTTAGTTACATCGATATCTCAACTTCGTGTGATATGTTTTGCTGGAATGTGTGAATGAGGATGAGCGAAGCGTAAAGACTTCAATAGTGGCCTTGAACATGGCCTCTCATAAAAACCTCTCAACCCCTTAACATGCTGCACACATCGTGTGTCCACTGTGTCATGAATCCAGATCTGCCATTGTGACTTGCCTCCAGTGTGTCTTGTATGACATACTCTCTGACAGATCATGTGTCATGCGGCGTTTGTAAAACATAATCCCATATATCCGTAGTGTCACATGTATACAACAGTCTCTTTCATCGTGTCTCGTATATTCATTTACTTGGGTATGAATAGCATCTGGAAATATTGGCAGGACTGTCTTGTGAATTGCTAACATCTTTGCAACAGCAGGGCATTCATGCCATATATCGTTGCATCAGTAAGGAGTGCATGTCATACAGTAAGGCGTGCATGTCATACCGTAAGGCGCGCATGGCATTCAGTAAGGCATGCATATCATGCACTAAGGCGTGCATGTCATACAGTAAGGCGTGCATGTCATACAGAAGGCGTGCGTGTCATACAGTAAGGCATGCATGACATACAGTAAGGCGTGCATGTCATACTGACAGACTGACTGAGTTTACTTTTACGCCGCTTTTAGCAATATTCCAGCAATATCACGGCGGGGGACACCAGAAATGGGCTTCACACAATCGAACTCGGGTCTTCGGCGTGACGAGCCAACGCTTTAACCACTAGGCTACCCCACCGCCCCCGTGCATGTCATACAGTAAGGCATGCATGCCATACAGTAAGGCGTGCATGTCATACAATAAGGTATGCATGTCATACAGTAAGGCGTGCCAGCCATATCTTTGTACCATAAGGTCATGAGGCATGTCGCAGACACATCAATCACAGAACCTCCCATACACTCACCCATACATGCAGCCTCGCCAATTCGTGCAGAATTTCTGTAGGACCTGAAGAGAAATGGGGTTTTACTTCGTGTTTAAGATTATTGAACGTCTAGAGCGACCAACACACACTACACGTGTTTGTGCGTGTGCGTGTGCGTGTGCGTGTGCGTGTGCGTGAGCGAGTGCGTGAGTGCGTGCGTGCGTGTGTGTGACGTACAATCTTCCATTATCTATCTTCAATGTCTTATGGTAGAGCGTGGAGAGGAGATCTAACCACCGACCTGCAGCACTCCAGGCAGACACTCAGTCCACTCGACCAAGGAGCTTTGATCTGTGTGTACAATAGAAGAAGGCATAACTCGAAAGAATAATCCGATGTTCCCGTTGTACTCCTGGATTAGTAAAATGCTATGCCCAGTGTGTGTTAGATTAGGGGACTTGAACTTGTATGGATGTTCTGATAATCTGTGGGTTTGCTGGGACCGTATTCAGACTTCCTCAATCAAGACATCATTGTTTTGGATACCTGCTCAACCAAAAACGAGGAGCAAACCTCGCATGAAATACCAGTCTTCATCAAGCGTACTGACAGACAGACAGACAGACACCCACACGACCACCCACCCACCCACCCTCGCACGCACACACACACACACGCAGAGTACCGCTGTCGCCCGACTATGTGACACTATGTGTGAGAGAGTGAACAAGATGTGTGTAAGTCGAGCAAGGTCATTGCCTGCAACACAGTGAATTCACCCCAACTTGCCGTGACTAATCAACATGAACAGATTTACGAAGCCCAGTATCTGCCATGTTATTACACTTGGTGTTCATTAAACATTATCCTTCCACAGATTCATATGACCTTAAACCCCAGATGAAATTATGAAAGTTCTCTGTTGTTTCATCGGTCAATGCCTACATTAGCTTCTGATACCTACACGCTTGTGTGTTTTTCACTTGTTTTGAATTTCACATTGATGGATCTGTATGACGTCACGTGATGACGGCAGGAAAATGGAGTGCAGATTCTAGCTGAACTGAAAGTGAACTAGAATCCATTCAGCCTTCTTTATTAAATAATACATGCTCGTTGTCGTTATCCACAACATGCATATTTTATGTTAATAATCTGTGCATACCGAGCTACGGGGACAACAAAGGCGGGATAAGTACTGAAATATTCCTGTAGTCTGTTCTCTTTATAGCTGGAAGCAAATCAAGCCACGTGTTTTATTTGGTGAAATAAAGCGGGAAGTAATTCCATCTCGATGAGCTGCGATAATGCACATCATTCTTGTCCCCTGCCAATAGGCCCTAGATTTATTGAGCTCTGCGTTGTATTAATTATATCTCGCTGTTACGATGCGTTAGTATCGATTGGTATTAGCTAACATCCCGACACCAGGTAATATGTTGAGCTGTTTCCAATATTTCCCTGCAGATACAGCTTTACAATCGGGGTAATTGATTTCAGTGTAGGTGTATCATGAAGGGAATCATTGTAGTGTATAGGACGTATACACTCGTCTGTATGCTTATAGTCACTATTGTGTATGGTAGCACAAACAATGATCTCGTGCAGGTATAAATTGATCTGAATGTTTGTCACTGTTGTTTATGATCGTGCAGCCCAAGATCTCGTGCAGGTATTAATTGATCTGAATGTTTATCACTTTTGTTTATGATCGTGCAGCCCAAGATCTCGTGCAGGTATAAATTGATCTGAATGTTTATCACTTTTGTTTATGATCGTGCAGCCCATGATCTCGTGCAGGTATAAATTGATCTGAATGTTTATCACTTTTGTTTATGATAGTGCAGCCCAAGATCTCGTGCAGGTATAAATTGATCTGAATGTTTATCACTTTTGTTTATGATAGTGCAGCCCAAGATCTCGTGCAGGTATAGATTGATCTGAATGTTTATCACTTTTGTTTATGATAGTGCAGCCCATGATCTCGTGCAGGTATAGATTGATCTGAATGTTTGTCACTGTTGTTTATGATTGTGCAGTCCATGATCTCGTGCAGGGATATATTGATCTGTGAACCTTTGTCATTACTGTTGTTTATGATCGTGCAGTGTATGATCTCGTGGAGATATGAATTGTGAATATTTATCATCACTGTTGCTTATGATTATGCAACCCATGATCTCGTGCAGGTACACATTGATCTGTGAATGCTTGTTATCACTGTTGTTTATGATCATTATGCTAATTATTAGGCATATTGCATTATGGCATTATCGTTACATATTCATTATGTGTTTTCGTGATCACAATGTGTAGGTACTGTGACTATAATGTTTTAATTATATCACGATTTTGAGAAAGAATTCAATACGCACTCCTCCCTTTCCTTTATGACAGTTTTAACAATATTCCAAATCAAGGGGACACCAGAAATAGGCGTCACACATTGCACCCGAGTGGGCAATCGAACCGGGGCTGCGGCGTGACGAGCGAAGCCTTAACTTCAAGGCTACCCCATTGCCCCCAAACCAAACTCATTCGCTCACTGGAAGGAGATGGGACACTTTTCGTGGCGTTCTTTGGGCTTCCCAGAAGCCTGAGTGTGCATCAAGCTCCTCTCAATAATGCTCACTTTGTACAATAATCTAATCCTTATCAAGATTAGTTTCAATCGCCAACAGTCAATAGATAAGTCTACTCCCATTTAGTTATCACAATATATAACTAACATCCGCTTCCCTGAAAGAATGTCGCCACAATCCACATTCTGCAGCTATATCTATTCCTGGATATTTGCATGAATAAAATATACGTTCGCCACTCATTAGTCAAGAAGGATTAAAATATACGAAATGAGCTGATAGGTTTATTTTAAACCTATAAAAGCTAGCATTCACTGGATGCAATTAACGTTCAATGCCTCACTTCCCACGTGCACGATTTTAGTTAAAATCAGACCCGACATAATCAGTTTGTCTGAACTCATCAAACACGTCGATATTTGGGCTCCTACGGCGATATAACTATCCCGGCCGATTCTGAAAGGCAAATTGTCCAGCAATTCTGTCCCAAGTAGTTACAACAAAATTCAATAACTTTAATTGAGAAAAAATATGTTTTTATTCTGTGGTGATCGGTTTCCTGCCAACCCCCGTGCATTAAAGACTTTCTCGATCCGCTGCATGCGCTAGGCTTTCTGATGTGTTGATCAAAGCCCCTCTTCTATAACGATCCACGGAAATGTTTAACGATTGTCGCTGTAGCAGGTTGGAGAAACCCTCTAGTCTCGAGTTTCGCTGCCCAGTCGAGTCTCACTGTCCACTGGGGCCTTCCTGCTCTCCTGAGTCTCGCTGCGCACTCGGGTCTCCCTGTCCAGACAAATCTCAGCGTCCCCTCAGGTTTGACTGCCTACTCCGGTCTCCCTGTCCAGACACAGGTCTCCCTGCCCACTCGGGTCACTGCCCACTTCGGTTGCCCTGCCCAGACACAGGTCTCCCTGCCCAGGCACAGGTCTCACTGCTCAGATACAGGTCTCACTGCCCAGACACAGGTCTCACCGTCCAGACAAAGGTTTCCCTGCCCACTCGGGTCACTGCCCACTTCGGTTGCCCTGCCCAGACACAGGTCTCACTGCCCAGACACAGGTCTCCCTGCCCACTCGGATCACTGCCCACTTCGGTTGCTCTGCTCAGACACAGGTCTCACTGACCAGACACAGGTCTCACTGCCCAGACACAGGTCTCACTGCCCCACAGGGCTCTCCTGACACAGGTCCCACTGCCCAGACACAGGTCTCACTGACCAGACACAGGTCTCCCTGCCCACTGCCTGTTCCAGACACTTCGGGTTGCCCTGCCCTGTCCAGACACAGGTCTCACTGCCCAGACACAGGTCTCCCCTGCCCAGACACAGGTCTCTGGGCTGCCCAGACACAGGTCTCACTGCCCAGACACAGGTCTCCCTGCCCACTCGGATCACTGCCCACTTCGGTTGCCCTGCCCAGACACAGGTCTCACTGACCAGACACAGGTCTCACTGCCCAGACACAGGTCTCACTGCCCAGACACAGGTCTCCCTGCCCACTCGGGTCACTGCCCACTTCGGTTGCCCTGCCCAGACACAGGTCTCCCTGCCCAGACACAGGTCTCACTGCCCAGACACAGGTCTCCCTGCCCACTCGGATCACTGCCCACTTCGGTTGTCCTGCCCAGGCACAGGTCTCCCAGACCACACACAGGTCTCACTGACCAGACACAGGTCTCCCTGCCCACTTTGGTTGCTCTGCTCAGACACAGGTCTGCCTGCCCAGTCGGGTCACTGCCAACTTCGGTTGCCCTGTCCAGACACAGGTCTAACTGACCAGACACAGGTCTCACTGCCCACAACTCGGTTGTCCTGCCCAGACACAGGTCTCACTGCCCAGACACAGGTCTCCCTGCCCACTCGGGTCACTGCCCACTTCGGTTGCCCTGCCCAGATACAGGTCTCCCTGCCCCTGCCCACTCGGGTCACTGCCCAGACACAGGTCTCACTGCCCAGACACAGGTCTCCCTGCCCACTCGGGTCACTGCCCACTTCGGTTGTCCTGCCCAGACACAGGTCTCCCTGCCCAGACACAGGTCTCACTGACCACTCGGGTCACTGCCCATTCGGTTGCCCTGCCCAGACACAGGTCCCCCTGCCCACTCGGGTCACTGCCCACTCAGGTCTCACTGACCAGACACAGGTCTCACTGCCCACTCGGGTCACTGCCCACTTCGGTTGCCCTGTCCAGACACAGGTCTCCCAGCCAACTCGAGTCACTGCCCACTTCGGTTGTCACTGCCCAGACACAGGTCTCCCTGCTGTCCTCGGGTCACTGCCCACTCGGGTCACTGCCCAGACACAGGTCTCCCTGCCCACTCGGGTCACTGCCCACACAGGTTGCCCTGCCCAGACACAGGTCTCCCTGCCAGACACAGGTCTCACTGCCCAGACACAGGTCTCCCTGCCCAGTCTCACTGCTCAGGTCACTCCTGCTCAGACATTCCCCTGTCCCACTGCCCTGCTCAGACACAGGTCTCCTGCCCAGACACAGGTCTCACTGCCCAGACACAGGTCTCCCTGCCGACACGGTCTCACTGCCCACTTCGGTTGCCCTGCCCAGACACTGCAGGTCTCCCCTGCCCACTCGAGTCACTGCCCTCTTCGGTTGTCCTGCCCAGACACAGGTCTCACTGACCAGACACAGGTTTCACTGCCCAGACACAGGTCTCCCTGCCGACTCGGGTCAGTGCCCACTTCGGTCGTCCTGTCCAGACACAGGTCTCACTGCCCGCTCCTGCCTCCCTGCCCACTCGAGTCTCATTGCCTACTCGCATCTCACTGCCTACTTGAGCCTCACCGCTCATTAGAGTCTCGCTGCACACTCTGGTCCACCGGCCTCCCTGCTCTCTCTCTCTCGGGTTTACACGCCTTCTCTGGCCTCACTGCCTCTCTGGCCTCACTGGAACTCTGGTCTCACTACACCTGGCCTGGCTCTCACTGCCTACTCTGGCCTCACTGCCTACATCTGGTCTCACTGCTCACTCTGGTCTCACTGCCTCATTCTGGTCTCACTGCCACTCTGGTCTCTCACTGCACTCTGGCCTCACTCTGGTCTCACTGCCTACTCTGGTCTGGCTTCACTGCCTACTCTGGTCTCACTGCCTACTCTGGTCTCACTGCCTACTCTGGTCTCACTGCTCTGGTCTCACTGCCTACTCTGGTCTCACTGCCTACTCTGGTCTCACTGCCTACTCTGGTCTCACTGCCTACTCTGGTCTCACTGCTTACTCTGGCTTCACTGCCTACTCTGGTCTCACTGCCTACTCTGGTCTCACTGCCTACTCTGGTCTCACTGTCTCATTCTGGTCTCACTGGCCTCACTGCCACACTGGCACCTCACTTTCCTCACTCTGTTCTCACTGCCTATTCTGGTCTCACTGCTCACACTGGCTTCACTGCCTACTCTGGTCTCACTGCTCACTCTGATCTAACTATCTCCTCGGGTCACTGCCCACTTTGGTTTCTCTGTCCATTCTACTTGTGCCCCCACCGAACTCACTGCCTTCTTTGGTCTGTCCACCTGTAGGGGTTTCTGCTAACTAAAGATATCACTACCCAATCACTGCCTACCAAAGTCTCATTGTCCATCAAAGTCTCACTACCTACTCAGATCTCACACTCTCACTACCCTCCAAGATCTCACTACCCGCTCACACATCCGCTTTTCACTAAAAATTCTCACTACCTTCTCTGTCCACCAAGGTCTTACTGCCAACTCTTATCACACATCCTGCCCACAAGAGATTAAACAACTCTCTCGCTGCCCAGTCGGGTCAACCTGACCAGTTCAGTGTCAGAAGGAATGGAAGAATGAATGGCGTCCTATCTAAGTAACACGTGTGATATTGCGCAATGGCTCTTGTAGTGAAATCAGTGTTGTGAATCTCCTTTACCCGTTGGCTTTGATTTGCATGAGTTGGGTCTAACACCGCTTTGGACAGCGTTTCAATTAGGGACGTTCATAGTTTATGACCAGGGGGTGATGGTTTCGTGTGTTGGTGGGGTGTGTGGGGGTGTGGGGTGGTGGTGGGGGGAGGGTTCATTGATTTTGTATATGACACGCAGGGGTCACTTACTTTGTACATACCTTTTTGGGAGGTGATGGTATATTCACAATTGTACATGTACAATATGGTACATATTGCAACTTATTCCGTAGTCGATAGATACTTGGCACATGGGTTTTTTCTACCCTTGGATTCCCACGGGGATCACTTCAATTAGGGACGTTCATAGTTTATGACGGGGGTGATGGTTTCGTGTGGGGTGGGTTGTGGGACTAAAACATGCACATGGCAGTATATTTCTTTGTTTTGCACATTGTAACATTAACGGAACTCCATATTCCAAACACGTTTCAAACGTATAAATGTGTAAAACATTTTCAAATCTTGAATACAGCAAATGTTGCGATCGTGTTACGTTACGACCAAGAACTCTCCAAACTGTAAAGTCGCCGACAGTGGTGGTAGCACTACAATCCCTGTATACAAGTAGACCCCAGTCGATACACCGACACTGCTTGGTCCCAAACAGTATTGTCTATATCACACAGCCTCACTTTAATGTCTACCCACGGAATGATGTTATCATCGATGTTTTATTCATGGATGGTTAAGTAGGCTATGCACACATCGTATAATTTCAAATTTAGCGAAAAAACGGGAGCGTGGTAAACGGCAGTTGGGAGAAATAACATTTTTATAATACAAGCGGGGGACATATACATTTTGTGAAAATATAGCTATGTTTACACGACAAACATCTTATTTCATCGCCCTAGAGAATAGACACTGCAAGACAATGTATTGTGAGAAGCGTGTTAATGTTTGCACAGTTAAACCTAGAAGAGACCCAGTCACACCAGACCACACCCTGTAAACGCGGCGTGGCCCTGGTTATGATCATGGCTCAGTGTGAACGTTATTGGTTGTGACAAAACAACAAGCATACCAAACTGGCACTGTGTTATATGGCTAAATCAGAAAGGGATATACCTTTAAGGGTTGTCTTCAGTTTGTGAACTTGCGATATGGTCCATAACGTGATACAATTAAACTCTACGTCGATGACACGATACAATTACACTCGACGTCCTTGATGTGACACAATTACACTCGACGTCCTTGACGTGACACAATTAGACTCGACGTCCATGGCGTGATACAATTACTTTCAACGTCCACGTCTCGACACAATTACACTCGACGTCCTTGACGTGATACAATTACACTCGAATTACACTCGACGTCCATGACGTGATACAATTACACTCGACGTCCATGTCTCGACACAATTACACTCGACGTCCTTGACGTGATACAATTACACTCGACGTCCATGTCTCGACACAATTACACTCGACGTCCTTGACGTGATACAATTACACTCGACGTCCATGTCTCGACACAATTACACTCGACGTCCATGTCTCGACGATACATGGCGTGATATATTACACTCGACGTCCATGTCTCGACACAATTACACTCGACGTCCATGTTTCGACACAATTACTCTCGACGTCCATGACGCGATACAATTATACTCGACGTCCATGTCTCGAAACAATTACACTCGACGTCCTAATGTGATACAATTACACTTGACGTCCATGTCTCGACACAATTACACTCGACGTCCATGTCTCGACACAATTACTCTCGACGTCCATGTCTCGACACAATTACACTCGACATCCATGACTAGGTACAATTACACTCGACGTCCGCTAAAAGATTAAATTACGCTCGATGTCCACTACAAGATTAAATTAGACTCGACGTCCATGACAAGATACAGTTACTCTCGGCGTCCAAGACAAGGTACAATTACACTCGATGCACGAGCCAAAACACAAATACACTCGACGTCCACGACAACATACACAGCACTGAACATCAATGGCAAGATACAGCTGCACTCAACACCCATAACCAAATACAATTATACTCCACGTCCATGACACGACACAATTATACTCCACGTCCTTGACACGACACAATTATACTCTATGACAAGATACAGCTTCAGTCGACAATATTCAATTTCACTCCGTGTGTATGGAAACCTGACTAAACTGCTTTAGGTTTCCGTTTTACAAAGTTAAAACTTTAATTACTATTAACAATACCGAAAACTAGTATAAAATAACATTGATCTATATCAGTTATTTTAAACTGTATTAAGTTTAATTACAATCTGCGCATGCTACATTTAACAGTTTACACAACGTTACATAAAGAACAGGGCCTACATTTAATAGTTTACACAACGTTACATAAAGAACAGGACATTAACATGTAGCAACAATAACAGATCACAAATTAGTTGATTTGAATGTCTATAATTAAGTCGTGTTTTTGTACATTTAAATTGGTGCGGTGGGGTAGCCTGATGGTTAAAGCGTTCGCTCGTCACGCCGAAGACCAGGGTTCGATTCCCCACATGGATACAATGTGTGAAGCCCATTTGGGTGTCCCTCGCCGTGATATTACTGGAATATTGCTAAAAGCGGCGTAAAACTAAACTCACTCATTCACTACATTTAAATTAATGGTGCTTAGGTAAAAGTTGGTTTCAGGCCTTGTTCAACATTATTTTACTTACATAGCAACGTACATGACTAGGGTAATCTTTTCGGGATCATGAGATACGATTCCTCAGTTTAGCATGGATACCCAGCTCAGAAACAGTATATACACAACTGTTTATTGAACCTCCAGCAAGTACTTTGCAGAACATCTTGTTCAGGCTCGAGTTGTATAGACAATGAGTAGATAAGTAGTAATATCAATATAACATATATTGTTTTATATCTGTCATCTTGTGGTCTCGTGAAACAAATTAGGCAGGAAGTCGGGTTCTTTCTTAATAAAACGTTCCTCATTCACTGCATAAGCTAAGTTATTGTTTCCGCCTGGCTCTTAACATTTACCAAAGTAACCGTCTGAAGCCTACTTGCGATCTTGTGTAAGCATGGTTTTATGCCGCTTTCAGCAATAACACTGCGGGGGACCCCAGACATGGGCTCTATTCATTGCACCTATATTTTCCGAATCGAACCAGGTCTTCGGTGTGACGAGCGAACACTCTAACCACTAGGCTACCCAACTTTCCCCCTTGAGCACTTGAGCTTGGCGACGTTATAAACATGTTTGAGTATACACCCCGTAACACTGGAACCAGTTTCATTTGGAAAAGGATATTATGATTATGCTAACAATTAACAATACAAATAACCACTTTTGATTAGCATCGATTTTTAACAAATTTGTATTCATACAACATGTTATTAATAGAGCAACTATAAAAGAGCAAGTCGTATAGATGCTGTCTGTGGTATAAAGTCTTGGTATCACATATTTGTTTTATGTAGAAAGTGAACTTGTAGGTGCATGGAGATATTGTTGCATAAATAATATTGCTGCGCCATCTATAGGGACTACCAATGGTATGACTGACTGACTGAGTTTGGTTTTACGCCGCTTCTAGCAATATTCCAGCAACATCACGGCGGGGGACACCAGAAATGGGCTTCACACATTGTGCTCATGTGGGGATTCGAACCCGGGTCTTCGGCGTGACGAGCCAACGCTTTAACCATTAGGCTACCCCACCGCCCCACCAATAGTATGAGACAAACACAGCTTTTTTTTATTTGTCCAATTTACGTGAGAATGTAATTGTACAATGTACGCATACCCTGTTGGTCAAAGTTGCGCCATGTAAAGGTCAAAGAAACTCAACGCTCTTGGAAACATAATCCAAACTGCTGCAGCCTACGCTGTAACATTGCCATGTAACATTGGCAACCTCGTGAACCTGTCCCCAAAGCGAACTGACACAAACCCCTGATTTCCTGAACTCTTGGATTGATTTAACGTTGGGCAGACAGAGCAGACGGCCGTGGGCTGATCACTTGAATGTCATACAACAATACTCATCGCGATTGGAAATAGTAGTGTTAATGTCTCTCTTATCAATATCACAAACGTTCCTGCCAAGCCAAGACGGATCATAATTATCACATACGTGGACTACAACATTAAGTACCAAAACAAATACTTCTAAACAAGTCACAATACGTTTTCACAACACTCATATGTGTACGGTGTGTGAGAGGTATTGTCTTCTCCGCATCCATATTGTGTTCGGAGAATGTAGTCTGACGTTTCCTCAACATCCACGTGTGTAAGTAGAATCTGACCTTTCACTCCACGTACATGGGTACCAACGATATGACATTAATTATGTATACAGAATGAAGCTTGAAGTTTAATTGATATAAATATGCACCAACAATGTTTCCTTCCGTTTACTCAAAATCGATATATGTATTTAGAATAAGACGTTTCAGCAATGATGTGCGTACGCAACATTTCACCTGAGGTTTCAGCTCTGATATTGGTAATCTGAACTTAAATCTGAAGGAGAAGAAAACACAAAGTTTATTCTCGAGGATCACAAAAAATGGCGAGAACATGCAGATTTGATGAGGCATTTATAAAATAAACAATGCAGTTATATTAATACACCGATAGCCCTTCTTTGATATGTTGAGCTATTTTAGAACACATTGCACTGAGAAGATAATGTTTTTCCTAGTTGGATATTTACAGAAATAGTTTGGTAACCCGGTGTTTCTTAAGTAGGGACGACTGTGACATTTTAACACAAAGCGATAATCGTCGCTGTTGTTTGAACAAAGTATAAATATTGTTGATTTATTTCCACATGCATTCCGGTGTTGGTCGAACAAGTCAATGCGAACACATTTAACTGGTGATTTTAACCAGAACAGGTTTGGTACCTGTTGGTAAGTCCAGACGTATCTCTTAACATATCTTCAATAGTGTATAGCAAATTCAATTTGCACATAGGAGAGGATGTTGTTTGCTTGTTTCTTTAACACCGTAATCAGCAATATTCCAGCTATATGGCGACGGTCTGTCAGTAATCGAGTCTGGACCAGACAATCCAGTGATAAACATCATGAGCATCGAGCTATGCAGTTGTATGGAATCCTGGAAGGGACATTGTCGCGTTATCGCATTGTCGCGTCGTCGCGCTTTGGTTAATTTTGCCTCAATTTGCTTGTATTTGAGAGGGCGACAACGCGACAATGCGACAATGTCCCTTACAGGATTCCATACAATTGGGATACGATGACATGCATCTCTCAAGTCAGTGAGCCTGACCACACGATACCCTTAGTCGACTCTTACAACAAGCATGGGTTGCTGAAGACCAATTCTGATCCGGATGTTCGCGGGTTATAGGAAATGGAGTCTGAATGTGATACATTAGATAATTGAATGAATCTGACAAACGATCAGACATTAGGAACATTTTACTCTAAAATGAGATGATAATAATTTTAAAATCTTGGTTCACCTTATACAGTACAATCGGGCAGTAGAAAGTTTAACATTCAGCAGATATGAAGGAAACCCAATGTGCATGGGGTTTACCAGTAATATATTCTTATACCAGACACTTCCGAGCCATAGATTAGAACCAGTCTTTCAAGCTGATGAAATGGCTTTAAATGGCAATCAATATGAACTTCAAACATTCGGTCCTTGCATAACACAGCATATATTGCCCTTTATTGCTTGTCTGTTTTATGCCTTCACGAAAATCGACCATTATTCCTAAACCGTTTAACTTGGTACATAAATATTCTTTTACTACACAAGTCCATGTGTTCTTGGTTTCAAAGAACGTGATGTTTCCAAAGCCACATTAAGGACCACATTTTGTATTTGGACTATTCAGAACACGATAGTGAAATCAATGATTCTCGTCTCATGCAGTTCGTTCGCTGATTCACCAAGTGTAACCGTATCATCAACGTACAACAGGATAAGCTACCCGTGAAGGTCTGGGTTAGAATATTGATCTTCAGTAACCCATGCTTGTTGTAAGAGGCGACTAACGGGATCGGGTGGTCAGGCTCGCTGACTAAGTAAACACATGTCATCGTATACCAATTGCGTAGATCGGTGCTCATACTGTTGATCACTGGGTTGTCGATTATTTACAGACCGCCACCATATAGCTGGCATATTGCTGAGTGCGGCATAAAACTAAACTCACTCACTCACTCAATAGGATAAGCAGTTTCATATATACACCCAGTAGATCATGTCATATTGCAGTGTAGGTCGGTGAAAGACTGATTCTACTACACCGTGACTGCTAAGACTCATCAGAGGGCAGTGGTGGTGAGGCTGCTCTGTGGAGACGCTTTTTGGGTTCAAGGTTAATGTGGAATCATTTAACTATCCAGCATGTTTCATAACTTTCTGGAACACCTCTAAGGCCATATAATGAGACAAGTGCGTGCCTCTCACGTCTCCCGTTACATTAAGAGCAGCGGATGTGTAGTGATCATTCTTCACACTGGTTATCCAGCTTGACAACTGCCGCTATGTGACTGCTGTCATCACTCACTTTATTGTTCTGGTGTTTTACATATTGATAATTACAATTGAACTGCCATTGGGATTTGTACCTCCGTCTTATTGTTTACAGCCACTGGAGTTTATATGTCGTAAATTATATTGATTTGCAAACTTTTTAATTGTACTTTTGGTTTAACACTTTTGCGCAGAGCTTTCTGGGTTAACTTACTGCATCGATTAGGACATCGAAAACTGGCTTGGGTCTCCTCTGTCAGATGAGTATAATCAGACAATTTCGGCAGACGCTTACATCTAATTGCCGTAAGAAGCTTACCTAAGCAGCTAACAATAGAAATGCCTCTGTAATTTTCCGGATCGGCTTGGCTGTCCTTGTTTTTAAAGATAGCTCTCATATATGATGCATTTATTTCAAGGCGGTAGTTTTAGTTTTATGTCTCGGGCACGAGACTTTTGCATGAAGCGTGTTGACGAGGAGCTCTACAGTAAGCCCACTAATCACTTAGCTGTGGTTCAGAGAATATAGGGTTATCAAACTACTAGTATATCGCTGTAGCCTGTACATTGTCTGGGAAATGAAATCATTGACTGAATATCTGTCCAGCGAACCACGCTGCTTGGGCATGGTGACCGACAACCAGCAGGGTCACCCATTTTGACCACCCAATATTCATTTAACTGCGACTCGTGACAGACATGGGATACTTATTAGGCTGTCAATCATAATGGGAGACGACATGACCTTGAGCGCAGAGATCTATTGTCAGTCAATGACTTGGAAGTAACAACAGGAATACTCGATTCAGAGGGTTGAAGCGTCCGCCCGGAGAGCGGAAGGTCGCGGGTTCGATCCCCGACCGCGTCATACCAAAAGACGTTAAAATATGGTACTTGTTGGTCCCTGACTGGCGCTCGGCATTAATGGGTACAACAAGGACTGGTCGGCTCGGAGTCAGTATAATGTGTCTCAGTGGGGTATTCATGCTTCACTGCGGCATGGTATCTCAGTGGGCTAGCACTATAAAACCAGCTTAAGTCTGGGCTAGTACAAGCAGCCGCACATACACATACACACGCATGCACGTCGTCATATGAGCGAAATATTCTCAAGCACGACGTTAAACCCCATTTCACCTCACCTCACCTCAGAGGGTTGATTTAAAGTCGGAAAACGAGGCGTGAACAAATCTTTAAAGTCAAGTGAATACATATACGACGGTGTTGAATACAAAATTCCTCTTTGTAGCGTCAAATATACACATGCAAGTCTGATGACATTGAACGCATGCACGCAACTCCTCACAATTCCAGAAGGCAGTACATTCTCTTACCCACAACACGTAATTAGCAAGGAAATTAGATTAGACTCGGTCCCGTAGCTGGAGCGTTCTGCCATCTTCCAGTTCTACAACCACCAACCTGAGAAACACAGCTAGGCGAAACAATTGGCGAACAATTACCTAGACGTGATTAAATATTCATCCGTAAGACGTGATAGAACGATAAACGCTGGAGTCGTGTTGACAGTGGAAGACGATGGCCATGCTGCCGCCTCCGACCCCGAACAATTACTACTGCATTACTACAACTGTGAGTACGTTCATGCCAGTAGGAAGAGCTTTTTAATATTTAATGTGACAGCGACCGGTGTTTTGTGATGATACTGAGGAGCTGGCTCCATCCCGTATGATAACCGGTTGCTAGCAGACACAGTGTGACATCATCGCATCCGAAGTAATCTGCCGCCCGGCCCGCTCCCCGTCCGACTGTCAGGCTGCCACGGAGACGGAGTTGCACGTACCTGCGGCAGGAGTATGAATCGGCTGTGTGTCCTCACTACGACCATCTTTCGTTCATTGATGGCCGCAGCGCTCACGTGCTACCTGGGGCAGTTTGTGAATGAACCAACGGTGATATGAGTGAATGGAGTTGGCTGCTGTGTCACAGTTGGGGTAATGGACGGGATGGCTACGGCCTGTGGGCCAGGTGAGAGTGACAGGGGGTTAGAGAATGACGCGGTGATCGAGGACACCGGGGGCGGGCAACAGACTACGGGGACTAACACAAAACGAAGGAAAGGAAAATCGAAGGAATCAGAAGTCGATTTGATTGATAACACTTCGGCAAACCAAACTTCTAAAAATGAACAGTATTCTGTAAACCTCCCAGGCGTGCTCCCCGGCAGTACACTGAGAAATGTTGTTTACTATCAAAATCGATTCATTGTGTTAGATACAATACCAGCCAAATCTGGCGCGCAGACAACGAACGGAGATGCTACAACAGATGTCCACAAGAGTGTGCTACATACCGGATGCGGCACACTGCGCATGTCTGAGAGAAATGCTAGTGGATCAGGCGAGAAATCGAATGAAAGAACGGCGCGTGCTGCAGGTGGAGCAGACGACAGTTTGTTGGTGCGCGGGAAAAGAGGTAAAATGGAAATGGACGCTTCATCTGTTACTATGGATGCACGTGCAATTGAAATTGTTGTAAGTGATGAATCTGACTCTCAAAGGATGCATTCTTCGACCAGGCACCCTCTATGGAAGCGTATTACAAGTGTTATGCGAGACAACCGGATGAAGGGCAGACGTGACTGTGATGTGGTGTTGAGGGACCATCCGGAGGAGTACATTGTACTTAAGCGAGTTTTAAACATTGTGTTTGTTACAATCGGAGTAGCCCTGCTGCTGTCTGTCTTTATCGTGATCATCTACACATCAATAGGTGAGATCACTATTTTTGTCTTAGATATTATCGTTTTATAAAAAAGAGAATCAATTATGGACCGGAGTTTATTATGGGGTGGGGAGAGGGGTAATGTCGGGTCAGAGCGTTTAATGCACACATATGCAGAAGATAATGCCTCACCCCACCCCTTATGCTTGCTGTAATCGGATGGTCCCGCCGCTGTTCTCTTTTCATTACCATCCTTGAAATGACAAAATGTAAAGGCACTTTTTAATTTTTATTTAAAAGTGTCCATATCCCCATGAATACCCGAATATGTGTATTGGTTTAATTACCCTACTAATTGGGCTGTCGAATTATGGGGTGGGGATGTTGACCAGTATCCCCCCTGACCCATCCACCTCTGTAATAAATGACCATTCCCTTAGATTGACTCTCTGTCACCAGTTTGGTACTTGTGTATGTTAAAATCATTTCTCATGTCTTTATGTACATAGTATGTATGCTATGCGAAGATATGCTGTGTTGCATTAATTCTATGCGGCGCTTTCGAGAACAAAGAAATGTTTTCGGGTGAAATGTTAGTACTCCCAGGAGAGACTATCTATGCATTCTAAATCTGAGATTATGGTCGTGCCAGTGATGGATGGTTATGGACGTGGGTTCTTTGGTTGCGTTCCTATCATAGTTGTTCTTGAACGTTGCAGCCAGACTGACAGTGAAACTGTTTCACAGTCGTCCGTATGAAGCTGTCACATACATGTGCACCTTGGTATATAGTCCACAGTGTGAGTGTGTGTGTGTGCAGCATGAGGTAGATGTGTAGATGTAACTACTGGATGTGTTAAAACATGGACGTGGTTTTTAAATGTGGAAAAAGGACATCGTCGCAAATTGCCAGTGAATGTTTTGTTCAATCGATATTTTCCCAGAGATGTCGATCTGCGGCAGTAGTCGCTCTTTATCAAGGTTTGGGGTTGGAAATTGAGTTTTAGCAAGAACGATTGAATTTCAAGGATCTCATGTGTGCAGTTTACTGCGTATTTGACATTGATTGTCAGTTAAGCAGTAGTTGCTTGTTCAAGTGGCCGGCGCATTTAGCACATTGAGTTTAGTTTGTATCCTGTTTACTAATACACAGATACTATCGGAGCTTAGGAAAGACATTAATCTCAGCTTTGTTCCGTGTTCTGTAGCAATGATTACTTGCTCAAGTCCCAATAGTTGACCAGTGGTTGACGGCAGAGTCGGCTTACTGCCTAGTTGTCTGAAGTAGTACATGTCAAGCACAAATGGAGACGCTGGACCCTGTAGTCTACAGAGCTCTTGATATATGTGTCTAGCTCAGATATATAGTGGACCTGGCAGTCTACCGAGTCTTGGGTGTACATTTCTAGCACAGATAGACACAGTACCTGGTAAGTGTCTAGCTCAGATACACACTGGGCCTTGTAGTCTACTGAGTCCTGGATGTACGTGTCTAGCACAGATACACACTGGACCTGGCAGTCTACTGGGTCCCGGATGTACGTGTCTAGCACAGATACACACTGGGCCTTGTAGTCTACTGAGTCCTGGATGTACGTGTCTAGCTCAGATACACACTGACCTGGCAGTCTACTGGGTCCCGGATGTACGTGTCTAGCTCAGATACACACTGGGCCTTGTAGTCTACTGAGTCCTGGATGTACGTGTCTAGCACAGATACACACTGGACCTGGCAGTCTACTGGGTCCCGGATGTACATGTCTAGCACAGATACACACTGGACCTGGCAGTCTACCGAGTCTTGGATGTACATGTCGAGCACGACCAGTGAAGGTCCGGGTTAGAATATTGAATTTCAGTAACCCGTGCTTGTCGTAAGAGGCGACTAACTGGATCGGGTGGTCAGGCTCGCTGACTTGGTTGACCACATGTCATCGTATCCCAATTACGTAGAACGATGCTCATGATATTGATCACTGGATTGTCTGGTCCAGATTCGTTGATTTACAGACCACCGCCATATAGATGGAATAAGCAACCAACCGTCTAAAAAGTTGTAGGACTCGTACAGCCGTGAATCTGAAGACTACCGTGTGAAGTAATTAAATCCTTGTACGTACATCAGACACTTGGGAATGCCAGACGAGCTAGACACGTACATCCAGAGCTCTACCGACTACAAGATCCGATGTCTAGCTGTGCTCGACACGTATACCCAAGACTTGGTAGACTACAAGGTCCAGTGTCTATCTGTGCTCGACATGTGAGTGAGTGAGTTTAGTTTTACGCCGCACTCAGCAATGTTCCAGCTATATGGCGACGGTCTGTAAATAATCCAGTCTGGACCAGACAATCCAGTGATCAACAGCATGAGCATCGATCTGTGAAATTGGGAACCGATGACATGTGTCAACTAAGTCAGCGAGCCTGACCACCTGATACCGTTAGTCGCCTCTTACGACAAGCATGGGTTACTGAAGGTTCATTCTAACCCGGACCTTCACGGGTGGTAGTCGTCTGTAATCTGTAGTATCAAGCACAAATAGATGATTGGCAGTCTTCACAGTCTCGGCTTAACATGTCCTGCACATAGTTCAGGCGTGATGTACTGGGTATGCCTATTATTTGGCTGTAGGCCTCCTTCCCTAACATATTGTGTACATGCCCTTTACTGACGTTGGGCTGAGAGTGTTCAGTACATGTCAGTGTTAGCCCTTAACTCAAAAAAGCTGCAGGCCCTGAGTACCCACAACCATAATAAGTTGTGGGTCCTGATTCGGAACGTGTAGGCCCTATATTTTGATATGGAAATAATACTCTTAGTTACTGGAGATGAAAAACCTGTTTGCCATGAGAACCTGCAGAACACAAAAGCTGTGGGTCCGAGTGGTTTTCAGTCGGCTTCGGGCCTAAGGACCGACGTTAATTTCGAACGCTGGAACGTGTGCACTGCTAACGTCATTAGTTATAATACGTACTGGAACTTTGACTGTACAGTTGTCTGTATTGCTATATTAATCAGTCATCTTGTACTATTTTATACACGGAATCTTTTTTACATTGAATCGTGTTTAAGTGGGGTTGGATGTGCGAGTAAAAACCATTGGAGAGTGACGAGTATATTCATTACGTATAACGCATTCCTTCTTTTACGGTTATACAACATTTTCTCTTTTGAAATATATTGGAAACATGAGTCAGTATTTTTCCTGCATTTAAATATTGTGAGTCGGCCATGCGTGATTCACGTGGAATACGTAAACTGCAGCTGTTGCACGTGCGCCAAGTTCTCCAGTTAGTTGATATATACATCGCGCAGTACACGCCGCTTTGTGTCGGGGGTCACTTAATGAGTGTTTTATCATGCACTATTTACACACCTACTGACGGGGAGTATGGAAATATATGTTCACCTGGTTACTTTGGACTGTTTTCGTTATCTGAGTGCTCTAAATGTAAATATCGTTTAACATGAGGTAACACAACGTTATATATATATGTATTATGGTTTGAAGTTCTTACGATTGTACACATATTTGAAAATATGTAATAGTATGTTTTACACCATACTCTCTTTTGTCGCCGATGCAGAGGCCACAAAAAACAAGTCACCCAGTCATACGATGCGTCATAGTTAGAATACTTTTCTTGTCGGAGTATTAAAACTAGTTTCGTATATTTCAGCTGTTGATTAGTTAACATCGTGGTGACTGATTGACGACCATATCATGTAGATATAGCGTGTTTGAACTATAGAATGACTTCACAGATGACTTTGAGGGTGACCCAGGAGGGCTTCGTTGACTTGTTACTCTTGAGGAGCTCTGTCGACTTTCCGATTCAGGAAGGTCCCCGTAGATTGGTTTCTCTTGAATGGTTGCGTCGACTTTCTGAATGAGGAAGGCCTTCGGTGACTGGTTACTCTTGAAGGATTCCGTCGACTTTCTGATTCAGGAACGGATCCGTAGGCTCGTTACTTTTGAAGGGGCCGTCGACTTTCTGATTCAGTAAGGGATCCGTAGACTTGTTACCCCTGAAGGATTCCGCCGACTTTCTGATTGAGGAAGGGATCCGTACATTCGTTACTCTTAAGAAATACGCACATAGAAGACGTATTAATTTTTACTCCACCCCCAACTATGGACGTTGTCGCCTCTCAAGCTTTGGCAGGTGGACTTCATAACATGAATTCGTTTTTGAGTTTAAAGTCCTGGAAAAATGATAAACTGAGGTTAATGTTCAATACCATAATTGTAGGCCACTTGTTATTAGATCCTATGTGGAGAACGATAAACTACGACAAATACGTCTTTTCGATTCCTTGAGAATCAAACTAGAATCGACGAAGAGATTCTCTTCTGAGCCAATTATAGTTTAGCACACCGCCGTCTGTTACCCATACAGACGACGTATCTCAGACAAGCGGTTTCTGCTCCATCCTGGTGGCACTCCGGGGAAGACTATCTCCGGTACCACACCTGAGTCGCTGGAGTCGACTAATTAAGCCCAGACAGTTTCAGCGAGTGATTGCCCGTGCACCCCTAAAGGTCGTTAACATTGCACAGCGACCAATGATTTACCTGTTCAAAAACTATTTACCTGCCTTAGACTATTTACAGACCACCGTTTTTACACATAGATGCACTCCTCACTACTAGGTCTGAAAATGTGGTTTCATCTACATTGCCGTCAGGATTACATAGTCGTGCTCGTTTGGAGATGTAGACAATAGATGCTTGCTTTCTAACGAGAATCGCCAACGATCACACTCAGATTGCGGGTTTGACGTTGGCGTTGCCAGTAGAAACGTTTCTGAAGTTACATCGTCAACATAATGAGAAGTGGTGGGAAATATTAAGAAACCAACCGGTTCTGTTCCTCGTAGAATGACAATTAGTTTGGCATAAGTGTCGTATAGCGAAGGAGATTACGCTTTAGAAGATATTCACCGTCACGTGACTTTATGTGTAAGCCATTAAATATGAACTTTACGAGCTCATTACCAATGTAAAGATCACTTTGAGTCTGTTACCGTCAACTGCTGCTTGATATGAGGTGAAGTATTCCACGGAGGTCGGTGCTAAAAGACACGCCAGGAATAATTGGAATTTATTCTGTTCTCGTCTATCAAGATGAAGGACCATCGGAGTCATTAAGCAGAACATTAATGAAATATACTGAATTTTTATTGACTATCAGCTAGTTCCACACGATATTAATAGCGTCCAGATAGTATTTCAAATATGGCTTGTGGAAGAAAGTGTGCCTCTGATCTCGCTGCCAGTATCTTTCTCGTTATCCATCTGCGTACAACATATCAGTTGCCTTACTACTTACGTACATATTATCCCTTACCACAGTACCTACGTACATATTGTCCCTTGCCAAGTAACTGATTACATATTATCCCTTACCATAGTGCCTGCGTACATATTCTTTCTTACCACAGTGACTGCGTACCGGGGCGCGGTGGGCGAGCTGGCTAAGGTGTCAGGCTAATGATCCAGCGAGCTTGAGGTGTCGGGATCGAGCCCACCTGTGACCGGGTGTAAAAACCTCGGAGTCAGCTTTGTGTGCAGACTCTTTCAGTGTTGTCACAACCCACGAATCCGTTGGTATATGACCAGATGGGGGCCGCATGAATACGTGCAAACACCAACTTGCGGGTACAGCAACGTGCAGTGAACTTGGACAAAGTACTGTGACTATGTGTCTCAGTCCACCCAGCTGTGAATGGGTACCTCGTTAGGATGAGAAGGCCACAATAACTCGGTGCGCCTAGTGGCTGCAAGAGTTGCATGATCCCCAGGGAGTTGAGATTGATAACACAATGTGCTGTTGAGATTGACATCCACTGATCGAGGGAAAAAATACCAGTGCCTTGAGCAAGCACTAGTTGCAAGGATATGTGTGTTATATAAATATCCTATAATAATAATTGTCCCTTGCCAAATACCTGCGTATATATTGTCCCTTACTACAGTACCTGCGTACATATTGTCCCTTACCACAGTGCCTGCGTACATATTGTCCCTTACCACAGTATTTGTGTACATATTGTCCCTTACTACAGTGCCTGCGTACATATTATCCCTTACCACAGTACCTGCGTACATATTGTCCCTTACTACAGTGCCAGCGTACATATTATCCCTTACCACGGTACCTGCGTACATATTGTCCCTTACCACAGTATTTGTGTACATATTGTCCCTTTCTACAGTGCCTGCGTACATATTATCCCTTACCACAGTACCTGCGTACATATTGTCCCTTACTACAGTACCTGCGTACATATTGTCCCTTACCACAGTGCCTGCGTACATATTATCCCTTACCACAGTACCTGCGTACAAATTCTCCCTTACCACAGTACCTGCGTACATATTGTCCCTTACCGCAGTAAGTGCGTACATATTATCCCTTACCAAAGCGCCTGCGTACATATTGTCCCATACCACAGTACCTGCGTACGTTTTATCCTTTGCCACAGCACCTGCGTACATATTATCCCTTACCACAGTACCTGCGTACATATTATCCCTTACTACACTGCCTGCGTACATATTGTCCCTTATCGCAGTATCTGCGTACATATTGTCCCTTACCACAGTATCTGCGTACATATTGTCCCTTACTACAGTGCCTGCGTACATATTATTCCTTACCACAGTACCTGCGTACATATTGTCCCTTACTACAGTACCTGCGCACATATTGTCCCTTACCACAGTATCTGCGTACATATTGTCCCTTACCACAGTACCTGCGTACATATTGTCCCTTACTACAGTGCCTGCGTACATATTGTCCCTTACCACAGTACCTGCGTACATATTGTCCCTTACCACAGTATTTGTGTACATATTGTCCCTTACCACAGTGCCTGCGTACATATTGTCCCTTACCACAGTATTTGTGTACATATTGTCCCTTACCACAGTGCCTGCGTACATATTGTCCCTTACCACAGTACCTGCGTACATATTGTCCCTTACTACAGTGCCTGCGTACATATTGTCCCTTACCACAGTACCTGCGTACATATTGTCTCTTACCATAGTACCTGCGTACATATTATCTCTTACCACAGTGCCTGCGTACGTATTATCCATTACCAAAGTACCTACGTACGTATACAGATATCACACTTTGTACAACTTATGGTTTAAACCCTAACCCTAACCCTAACCGTACTTGTATCTAACTTCAGTTCTGTTAGAGTGCTAATATGACACTGCACTTTGACATGGCAGAATCGGTAGCGTGCACATACAAAACTAAAATTCAGTATAAATGAATTTCTATGGCTGTAAGATGTATCAGGCCGTGTTCGGCGCTCTGAGTCGCCTGCAGTGTAGCAGACGAAGATCAATATGGCATATGAACACAGCCACCGCGTGTAACTGAACACTTGCAATACATCGTTCTCATCTGGTCGGGATCGACGGACCTGCTCACGCGTGAATATTCCTGAAATACTTTCTCGCTATACTTGCTATACTAGGAAGCGGTATGAAATCAAGCGCGGTGTGCCAAGGGATGTCTAGATTTACATTAATCACTAGCAGCTCCTGATTCTAAGCCTTCCCGTTTTATTGCCACAGTGAATCTACATACTATTGATTGCTATCACGGTCCTTCTAATTCTAATTCAACCATCTACATCAATCTATCGTCAACATCTCTTGATGCTTAAATTAAAGATGTTTTTTTTGGACATAAAAGATCTGCAGTTAACTTGCCGGTGGTGAAGCATGTTCACGCCGCTCTGCTACTGTATATATACATAGATTAGTTTTAAAGTTGTGTAGACAGACATCGTGTTTTAAAGTACCTTTTTTATATGGTATTTAGTTTTGTAGGGCTGAATACACTGGAACCTTGTTCGTCCGGAAGCACCGTTCTCTAGAAATAATCAGGACTACCTCGGGATTAAGACATCTGGGATTAACGGAATCGGTATACATGTTTCTAAAATAATCACCTGGACGGATGTCTGCCGGATCGGTGAAGTAGCCAATTGGTTATGACGTTCATTTGCCCCGGGTTCGATTCTTACCATAGGTAGACAAAACCCTTTCCAAGTTCATAAGAAACCTATGCTGAGAAATAGTCGTTTCTGACTATGAATGACCTTCATATACGAATGATAGCTGGTGTTCGTGAAACGTTGATCGCATCCTGGCGCACCGTAGGCAATCATCACAAACACATGGAAAGGCAAGTCAGTTCTTTACTTTAGATATAACATGGAAACATATGGCACAAATGGGGAATTGCCTCGGACATCATGTTGGTCACGGATGCCACGAATTTGGCCTCAACATGTCGTCCATTAAACACTTGAAGATCTATTGCGGGCTTGTATGTTGCAACCCTGATGAAAAATGTTTTGAGCAAGAGTCGTATTTGACGCTTTTTGAAATCGTAGAAAGAGCATGCTATGTCATTAACGTTGTGAAATTTAAGCACCAAAATACTGAGTCCTTGAATATGTCTCGATATAAAGGAAGTTGACGATGGTGAAGCTGACGTCATTCCCCTTGTCATACTGTCTTGTGAATATAGTTTTGTCTCTCAGTAATTTTACCAATAAAACAGATGATGCGATTTCACTGGTCCATGTGGGTAAATCAATGGAGGTGGGGCGACGCGAACGTCGTTGAATGAAATCAAGTCTCCAATATACCAGAAGTTAAACTTCTTCGCCATATTGTTTGATTTTGTTAGTCCGATCGGGAATTCCGATTCATATTCCTGAAAATGACCAGCAAGAACGGAATACAATTGGTGCCCATGATGATGCCTACCTGAAGTTTACATGTGATCACATATTGTTTTCTCTGTATGCTTCAGATGCCGGGTTTTCAATTTTTAGAAACTGTTCTGAACCACTGAGGGACGGTGGGGTAGCCTAGTGGTTAAAGCGTTCGCTCGTCACACCGAAGACCCGGGTTGGATTCCTCACATGGGTACAAGGTGTGAAGCCCATTTGTGGTGTCATTTGCCATGATGTTGCTGGAATATTGCTAAAAAGGGGGTAAAACTAAACTCACTCACTCACACACTGAACCTCTGAGCATAGACATGTATCTTTGGCCATCACGTTTAGTTACAAATGTCCATTGGGTCAAGAAAACGGGTTTTCCCTTAGGGTTGCCGTGTGGGATCGTGGTCAACGAGATTTCAGAAAAGGTAAAAAGTGAAAATATAATGTTTTGACATATTTGAAATCGCATGTTTTCTTAGATTTCAAACTTTCACGTAAATCTTTTGATTGCTTGAGAATCCACATATTATTAAATCCACAGGTACTTGCTGTGAATATAAAGAAAGTCTCAGAGACGTGGATTTGGTGGTACATTTGCTTGACCCAGCGATAGATGTATCTTTGTCCTGATCTTTACGGAGCTTGGGCATCCAGTATGCAAGAGTAATAGACATGTATTAACAGTACCCATGCAAAAGTTTGTTAGATAACGGGTTTAACCTAAGTTTACATACTGGCCTTAGTTTGTCAGTACGTACACTGTTTGAGACTATCTGGTGATGCACAGACAAGTCCAACACGGTTATGAGACTGAATTATTGCCTGTAAAGTTTGTCAGTACATACACTGTTTGAGACTATCTGGTGATGCACAGACAAGTTCAACACGGTTATGAGACTGAATTATTGCCTGTAAAGTTTGTCAGTAGATACACTGCCCTTAGATAACGGGTTTAACCTGTTTACATACTGGCCTTAGTTTGTCAGTTGAGACTATCTGGTGATGCACAGACAAGTCAACACGGTTATGAGACTGAATTATTGCCTGTAAAGTTTGTCAGTACATACACTGTTTGAGACTATCTGGTGATGCACAGACAAGTTCAACACGGTTATGAGACTGAATTATTGCCTGTAAAGTTTGTCAGTACATACACTGTGTGAGACTATCTGGTGATGCTCCACACAGACAAGTGAGACTATCTGGTGATGCACACGGTTATGAGACTGAATTATTGCCTGTAAAGTTTGTCAGTACATACACTGTGTGAGACTATCTGGTGATGTCCAACAGATAAAAGTTTGTCAGAGTAGAACTCTGAAAGATTGATTTTTATGTTTGATGTCTAATTAGAACTGTTAGG
The DNA here is from genome assembly GCF_003918875.1 of Haliotis rubra. Taxonomy (NCBI): domain Eukaryota; kingdom Metazoa; phylum Mollusca; class Gastropoda; order Lepetellida; family Haliotidae; genus Haliotis; species Haliotis rubra. Next base: position 445,006 of record NW_025767368.1, on the reverse strand, counting down.
TACGAAAAGCAAGATTTATGGATGTCAACTTCTTTATTGTGAATTTTATTATTCACAATAAAGAAGTTGACATCCATTAATCTTGCTTTTCTTATGCATTTCACTTCTAAATGCCCTTCAAAGATTCAATTTTTAGGTGTTGTTCATATCATAATTTGTCCAGCTGTTTATTTATCAGACGAGGCCGTGTTCAAACATTGAATGAATTATTCAAGAGGTGGTTTGACTTCTTGTGTGTATTTATATCATGTGTATTTACATAAATCGAAAATTTACAGGAAATGATTAATAAATCATTATCACCGAATTTTGCAGAAATCACAGAAAGATATAGTTGTTTTAAATCATGTTGAGATTTGTGAAATGACGCCTTGATATGGTATCGTAATCCGTACCAGGAGGGACTTTCATTGATGCTGTCACAATTTATACGATACGAAAGTTTTTGACGCTACGTAATTTATACGATACGAAAGTTTTTGACGCTACGTAATTTAAAAAAGCGATATTTTCCTTTCATGAATGCATTTGATATAAATTCATATAGGCTGTTCAACTAATTACCTAACGTTCGCCATTGACATATACAGAGCGTATTTCATCCTTAATGTTAACATGAATAATGTCCACACAGCCACTCTCCACGCAATGAAAACCTACGTAAATTCAGCAGTTTATAAACGATAATACATCTACTTGGGCACGTGTTTCACATCAGTTCTGTATCGAAAGACCAAATGTGATCGTCAATCTACATAAATACATTATTATATGAAGAATCTCCTACCTACGTACATCCACGAGAATATCATTTACATTGACAATCAGTGCTATTCACATCCCAAATACATTTACTTCTAAACCATACAAATTAATTTCTATGATAGATGGACCTACTGAAGCTCTAGAGCTGAGGTTACAGTTTAGACAAGATGTGTTTACCCAACCACTAGTGACTAGTGATTTTTTCATCCCCAAACAATGCCCTTTGAAGCATGGATTTGTAAAGACTTCATACGACGAGTAAGGATGGCAATTCCTATAAATAAAAGTCACTTGGAGTCTCTAGATGATATTGGAAATTCAAAGGTTTAGAAGCATGTGAACCCTCCACGTGCCCGGATGACGGCCTTCACCTTTCATCCATGTTGAAAAAACAGCTGCAGATAGTCCTGAGTTCAAAGATGCTTTTAAATCACGTGGATTCTGTACCAGAGTACCTGTGTATTTCATTCATAAATGCTTCAACAGATTAATATCTGGTCTAATGGCGGGCGACTCAGTGTCGACTCTGCGTTGGTCAGGAGGAAGTGAAATCTGATGTTATCATCCATAAGCTGCCGAAATTGGGAACATCTGGTTCCAGGACATCTTGGATGTACTGATTACCCTTGAGGTTACCAGTGGGATGACCAGCTCCTGCGTGCAATCAAATCATTACTGAGCCTCCATGGAAAGGGACAAGTATCCAGATGTTCCTGTGCTCCAAACCTCCCTGTCGTCAATCCGTGATGTGGAGCAGGAACCCGATTTTGTCCTAACAATGGATCTTCAGCTTGAATCTCAGATTCCAAGGCTGTTGTGGTGAACCTCACGCCGAATGAAACTGTCAGAAGGGGGCGTTGATGACTCTATTGGACATTGTTCCTTCTGCTCCCATGGGTTTTTCCAAGATTCTTGTGGACAGACATCCATTACGGTAGCCATTGTCGCTTAAGTAACGGAGTCGTTGTATATGGTTTCGGTCGACTAAACGCAGCAGTGCCCTGGATTCGCGTTGTGACGTCACACGAGGTCATTTTGATTGCGGAAGGTCCATCGCAACTAACTGTGCACTGATAGCCAGGTTGGCGCCCGATAGCTTTGAAAGACAAGCTACGGAATTCAGTTTTTGTTATTTGTCATATTTGCGGATTTTTCTCCTTCGTTCCACATTGACATGATTGAACATTACAGAAAAGCTGATTGAAATAACGCCAGTTCATGCCTCAGATGTTGGAGAACTCACGAGGGGTATGCTGCACGCTCCTGCCATGGTAGGCGCAGACGTCACTGTCAAAAATGATCGGTCACATCTTCATGAAGCAGAACCATTCTTTTCATAATCACAACTATCATTACAGCTGAAATTAATGGTGGCATGTTATAGCTCATTGTCTTTTGGGGTCCTGTACTTATGTTCCAGATGCACATCAGTCTGTCCTTGAATATGATTTATTTTCGATATTGTTTTAGTAAATGCATCATGTCATTTAATGAACAAAACATGTCCACGTGAAGACGCCTGAAATGCATTCAAGGTTAGACAGCCAGTCATCACGCAATGCGAGACACAATCCTGTTTTAGCTGTTAGCAATGAGCTGTTATAGCTGTAAATATCCGTTTGACATTTAAAAACAAGAATTTCAAATATGCTTCCCTCCCTATACACCCACTCTCGCCAGCCCACCTTTCATGGCAGTCATGAGATCTATATGTTCATACACTTCTCCACGCTCATATCGATTTGACATTTAAGAAGAAATTATCAAATATACATGTACACCAACCTTACCAACATCTCCCACCCCACTACATCAACAACACGATCACGCCTCAGTGACATTAATCACTGGCTACTGGGTGTGTTACAACGTGTGTGTATGTGTGTGTGTGTGTGTGTGTGTGTGTAGAAACCTTTCACATCCATTGGATTCACATAACTGTATATATAAGTGCCACGGAGGGTTGTGAGTATGCGCATTCACTCGCTCCTCAGCTGGTGCCACTTCTATGGGAACTCGCACTTTCAATAGTGTACACAAATTGCATATGTAGCAAGGTATTGTTAATATGATATTTGTTCTTGTCAATATCGATTTGACATTTAGGTTATTGGTTGTGAATACCATGTCCTCGACATGTTAGCAGATGGCGCTGGTGGTCACTGATGGAACAAAGCAGCCCGGTGTAACTCGGAACACTGTGCAAATATTGGAATAGCATGGTTTACACAACCAAGGGCCCATTGTTCCAGTATTTGCCACAAATACGTCTTGATTCTTGGGTTTATAGCGCTGCTGCTACAGATTGTCTGATATCCAAACTAGAGGCATTCTAATGCAGCCTAACGTAGATACTCGATTACTTTGGTCAAACGTTATTGGGTAGAGCACATTTATTGGCCCGAGCTCTCGTTGAAAGAGTGCATCGATACCGTCTCACATGACTTGGTAGTCTGCCATACAGACCGTGAAACAAATATATCAAATACAGTCCATGCAAGTCTACAATGCTACAAAACTAGATTCTTACCAGACTCTACTTATTTAGTGTGTGTATACAATACTGTAATTATACTTTCCTACCTGCTTTGTAATCTAACCTGTTGCCTATATTGCCTATATTGCAACACTAGAATCTATCTTACTCAGGGCGTATCGTACAACACTAGCATTTTAGTAGATCTTAATTTGTTTGGGGTAAACTCCAATACTAGAATGTGGCTTGATCTAGTGTATTTTGTTTGTAGTATACGACACTTAACTTCCACTAGATCTAGTACGAACATGCATGTAATGCATGTGAATCCCCATACCCGGTGCGTAGCGTACAACACTAGCAGTTTAGTAGATCTTAATTGTGGTATACTCCAATACTAGAATGTGGCTTGATCTAGTGTATTTTGTTTGTAGTATACGACACTTAACTTCCACTAGATCTAGTACGAACATGCATGTAATGCATGTGATTCCCCATACCCGGTGCGTAGCGTACAACACTAGCAGTTTAGTAGATCTTAATCGTGGTATACTCCAATACTAGAATGTGGCTTGATCTAGTGTATTTTGTTTGTAGTATACGACACTTAACTTCCACTAGATCTAGTACGAACATGCATGTAATGCATGTGATTCCCCATACCCGGTGCGTAGCGTACAACACTCGAAAACAAATAGAACTAGCTTATTCAGTGCATATACATGTACTTCCAGACTAGACTGCTACTTGATGTAGCCTATCTGCCAGATTAAGTTTATTTACCGAGAAACGTCACTAGAATTCTAGATTCAGTCTATTTAGTGCGTATAATGTAGACCTAGAACTAGAAACACTAGAATTCTGCTAGATTCAGCTTATTATGTGCGTGTAACACAACATTACATCTATACAAGTTATGGTATAGCTTGTTATCCCCCGCAACGCGTTTTGCGGGGGTATTAAAATGGACTCCGTCCGTGCGTCCGTCCGTCCGTCCGTGCACATTTGTCTTTTCCGGAGCAGAACTCTTAAACCGTTCACTATTTCTTCACCAAACTTGGCACATAGATAGATCTGGTGGTGTACTGGTGCCTTTTTGTAGTTTTGGATTTCTGAATAAACATTTTTGGCGTTTCCATGGCAACAAGTTCGACTTAGCCTGAAATTGGTGGTTGTACTCTTTTCCGGAGCTGAACTCTAAAACCGTTCACTATTTCTTCACCAAACTTGACACATAAATAGATCTGGTGGTGTACTGGTGCCTTTTGGTAGTTTTGGATTTCTGAATAAAATATTTTTTGCATTTCCATGGCAACAAGTTTGACATAGACTGAAATTGGTGATAGTGCTCCTTTCCGGAGCAGAACTTTAAAAACCTTTCAATACTCTCCTTCCACTTTTCTATATACACTCCTAAATATTTGACATAATCATAACTCGTAGACAGAATCATGAAGATTATTTTGCCATTGCGGGGGATATTGATGACTTTGTCTTCTTATTTATCATCATTGATACGTATTGTACAGTACTACAGCCGTGATTTCTACTTGGTGTAGCGTTATACGGAATTATGATGCATAAGCAATCTCACTGCTGAATATATTACAGAACGGAATTGTACCAGTTTGTCGTTTAACGGGTATGATACTGTAACAATTCTATATTCGTGCTAAGTCTAAGTTATTTGCTAGGTTGTACAGTGCTTTCGTGTTCACTGTGGCCTAATTGAACTGGTAACGATTTTCCAGCACTATCTCACCACTCATTGATCTGGTAATTCTATTCTGTCTGGCTCACTTAATAGGTATGTTAATTTGATACTAGAATTAGATTGCGTCTGTTGGACAAAATGAATATTATGAATTTTTTCCAATTTACTTTGTCTCTTTGATCTACTGAGAATAATTAAAATAGCTTTTGAAGTCTACTCGGTACAGTTTGTGTGATGAATCTATCAAAGCACTAACATCCAACTAGGATACTGCTCGATGTATTTGATTTGGTACACATGTTACAGCACTCGACTCCACTCACTTCGTGCACGGGGTTTACATATATCTATCAGAATTGTACTCGGTCGAGAGTGAGTGAGTGAGTATCGTTTGACGCGACGGGGGGCACCATCAATATGACGACTGGGACACCATCAATGGGCTTCACACACTGTTCCTACGTGGGGAATCGAACACGGCTCTTCGGCGCGAGGCGCGAACACTTTAAACACAAGGCTATTCAATAGCCCTACTCGGACCAGAATATCTGGAAGATACATCGGGCCACGTATACATATGTTCTTGTTTCGCATTACCGCCCGACCCTATGATTTTTAAGATAATTTTACACAGGAGTGAGTGAGTGAGTTAAAATTTAACGTCACATCGGCAATATTTCAGCCATATCGTGACGAGAACAATTTATTTTATGCATAGTAAGTAATGGTAAACTATAAAAACCTGTCAACGAAGGGCAGTAAAATAACTAGATTATCACAGATTCAAATTTAAAACTAGTAATTAAATCTAAAACATTTTACACAGGAGAAAATGCAACTCTGACTATCAAAATGTCCATGAATTTTTCACACTTCTATCTTTTGATTTTCTATCGGAAAAAAGGTGTCAATTTCCACAGAAATCAATGGGTTTTGGACATAAAATAAAATAAAATGTAAAAATAAAATGCGCCCGCACGCCCCATATTGTTTGTAAAAGTGATGAGAAACAAAGATACTCGCTCTACTTCACGAGGTGGTTATAATTAAGTATTGGAATTCTAACAGGTCTAGTCATTAGTGTAGTTCTTTTGCAGCGCTCGGTTTTGTTCATTTGGTGGCTATTATATAAGACTAGCATTGGTCTCGGACTGTTTGGGGTGGTGGGGTAGCGTTGTGGGTCAACCGTCTGGGCGTCACGCCGATGGTCCGGGTTCGATTCCCCATGAGGGTACTATGTGTGAAGTTCATTCCTCGTGTCCCCCACCGTGATATTGCTGGAATATAACTGAACGAACTATTTGATCTGTTGGATATATTACATAACTCGATCTAGTTGACTTTGTGGTTATAATTTTAATTACATTCTACTCGGTCTAGTCAGTCTGGTGGATGTATTACATCACGAGCTACCTCACTCGGTGGTTGGTAAAACACTAGCATTGTTCTTAGACTATCTGAGGTGGTAGATATACCACCACACTAGTAACTTACTCAGCCCAACTAACGTACGAATGCCATTACGGTCCAGCTGCTCTCAATCATTATTTATGCATTATGCAAGTGATAAACTAGTTAAATATTATCATTGCATAGAACAACTATATTAACGCTAACCAGATGTAAAGAATATTTTTTGTACTTGGATATTTAAAAATGCGGGAATATTTATGAACATAGTTTGCACATTATTCCTGTCATGACGTCATGCACATATTATCCCGGGGGATGAGAAGACGCACGTGGTTTCTCTACCTCTGTTAGCATGAAATCAGCCCATTTATTCAGTAACATATGCTCTGGCTGCTGCCTGGGAACCTGACATTGTGTGTTTCCATGGTAACAACTGTATGGCCACGTGTAACGAAGGATATATCACAAAGCCGAACAAATCTGGTTGTGAAAAACACGATTGCTCTATTGCCCAAATGTTCAATCATGGCTCCTCAACTACCCTCCCACTCAACCACTACCACCGCACTTACTCTCACCATGCACACGGCATTAAACCAGGTATTGTGTACAAGTAAAGGAATTATTTTGATCAACAACAGTTAGTCGTGGCAATGAAACCGACATAAATCTTTCGCACCAAACACATGCTCTCCAGCTGCCGCTGCATCGTCTAGTAGATTCGCCGCAAAAGATTGATTCCGTAATTTTATAGTTACCATTAATGGCGGAGACCGGAAGATCGCTACTGCAGGGCCACCCATTCAATAGTTTAAGTGCTCCATGTCTTTCCGCTGCATGAAACCTATTCACTTGTGAACAACATCTAATACTCGCTGCAGATTCAGTCTAGCACACGCTAATTGAAATTTTTCATTTCCAGAACTAATTTCTTTGCTAAAGGATATCGATGTTGCAACGTGATCTCTCACAATGCCTCACGCATAACAAGGTGAATGTAGTTTCAAAACCATTTACACTGGGCTTCCCAATTGTCTACGCCTACAGATAAGATGTAGGGTTTTATTACACACTTTTCTGATAACCCGATGCTCAGCTTTTGTTCTCGTGTGTGACATTTGCATGTTTATGAATATTCTTCTTAGCAAGTTGGAGTAGGAATTGCAGTTGCCACATACATATTCATGTCTACAAGACGAACGTGTTCGGCAGATCAAGGGAATCTGGAGTTTTTGTGACTGTTCGGGTTCTGGTTGTATGTCTGTTTTAAAGATGGTAGGGATGAGTTAGGAGGACCGTGTTGTCTGAATTGTGGTGTGTCAATCCTCTGATGAGATCTAGATAGTCACCGTCGTTGGTACGTCCTGTTTAGACATTAACGGCAGATGCGGAATTCGAGATGACGGGTGGCGGTTTAAACATGTGTAATGCCTGTGTTAGGCCCATGTAGTAATAAAATGGATATGGCAGGCCCTGTGTTAGACCCATGTAGTAATAAAATGGATATGGCAAGCCCTGTGTTAGGCCCATGTAGTAATAAGATGGATATGGTAGGCCCTGTGTTAGCCCATGTAGTAATAAAATGGATATGGCAGGCCCTGTGTTAGACCCATGTAGTAATAAAATGGATATGGCAGGCCCTGTGTTAGACCCATGTAGTAATAAAATGGATATGGCAAAGCCTGTGTTAGACCCATGTAGTAATAAAATGGATATGGCATGCCCTGTGAAGCCCTGTAACATTGGAGGCCCATGTAGTAATAACATGGATATGGCAGGCCCTGTGTTAGACCCATGTAGTAATAAAATGGATATGGCAGGCCCTGTGTTAGACCCATGTAGTAATAAAATGGATATGGCAGGCCCTGTGTTAGACCCATGTAGTAATAAAATGGATATGGCAAGCCCTGTGTTAGACCCATGTAGTAATAAAATGGATATGGCAGAAGCCCTGTGTTAGGCCCATGTAGTAATAAAATGGATGCAGGCCCTGTGTTTGGAACCCATGTAGTAATAAAATGGATATGGCAAGCCCTGTGTTAGACCCATGTAGTAATAAAATGGATATGGCAGGCCCTGTGTTAGGCCCATGTAGTAATAAAATGGATATGGCAGGCCCTGTGTTAGACCCATGTAGTAATAAAATGGATATGGCAGGCCCTGTGTTAGACCCATGTAGTAATAAAATGGATATGGCAGGCCCTGTGTTAGACCCATGTAGTAATAAAATGGATATGGCAGGCCCTGTGTTAGAGACGAAAATATGTGACAGTAACAGGATCAACGTTACACTATTTACAACTGGTCCCAGTTACAACAATCACGGCACTGACAGGAAATCAAGGCTGACTACCTAAATGAAAGTATTCATGTTGCGTATATTGAATGTGTCCAGTTTACGCCACAACTGCACGAGGAACGCAATGTTGCATCCATGACTGCGTGGCGACGTGGTTGTATCCACTGAATATATGCGACAGGACTGTACAATACAACAGTTTTAACGAAGCATAGAACTTGGTTCAGAATTTTTTATCCACACCCCGTACAAATGTATAGGTGTTTGATAGATAATTACATCAAATTCAGTGATGCTGACATACGTTGATACGGTTATACACCTGTGTAGATCTTGAAGGTATTTAAGAGTATTTCCAAGGTCAACACAACCGCAAAATGATGACTAATTAGGAAATAGAGAACCAAGACTTTACAACATTAATTTGAACACAGCAGAGGTCGACACAACGATGTTTGAATGCACACTGTAATCAGAAAAGACGGGTTCTCTGCGTGAGTGGGAACTAAGCGCTGCTGTTATCATACACGCAACAGCCGGTACTGGAAACCTGGCTTTCATATTTAGCAGGATTGTTAGTGATGTATATTTCAGCTTCAAACTATCGACCCAGCTGACATAGTTAGGCAGGAAGACCTGAGTCACGTTTATCCGCAGACAAACTGGACTAAATTCTATACATTAAATATCTTTACTTTATTTATTTGTAACGCTTCGCGTGGGTTTATATGTTGTGTTAACGTGTTGCGGGTTTGAATCATCAAGGAGCTATACTTGTTAACAATGTATTCCGACTCGTCAGCACCTTTTGGCAAGAGTTTTTCATGCCATTGATTACAGTCTGTAGTGTGGGCGACGAGAGACGCCTTAAAGGGCTTTGCTCCCACCCATCACCAACACCTCAAGTATAAATTGTTTCACTCAGTTCCTCCAAACTGTCATCATCCGGGATATTTTCAACATCTTCTCAGCATATTTTTCCCTTTCGATCGTTTCTTATTGATCGCTAGTACTTACGGGGACAGCTAGAGACCTTATCAAATTACAGGTCTCGTGCTAAACTGCCCATTATCCCCCATTAAGAGCCCATGTGGCACAGCGGGCTTCTTCTCATCTCAAAGCCATGTATATTTTATAAACTGGGGCTGATCCCCAACTACCTTTGCTACCCTGACACTCAACACTCAGTGAACGTTATCGTCAATACAACACCAAGTATTCAGTGAACGTTACCGTCAATACAACCAGCACTCAGTGAACGTTACCGTCAATACAACACCATGTAGTTACCGTCAATACAACATGCACTCAGTGAACGTTACCGTCAATACAACACCATGCACTCAGTGAACGTTACCGTCAATACAACACTATGCACTCAGTGAACGTTATCGTCAATACAACACCATGTTTTCAGTGAACATTACCGACAATACAACACCATGTATTCAGTGAAAGTTACCGTCAATACAACGCCATGTATTCAGTGAACGTTACCGTCAATACAACAGCATGCACTCAGTGAACGTTACCATCCACACAACACCATGTATTTAGTGAACGTTACCGTCAATACAACACCATGCACTCAGTGAACGTTACCGTCAATACAACGCCATGTATTTAGTGAACGTTACCGTCAATACAACATGCACTCAGTGAACGTTACCGTCAATACAACGCCATGTATTCAGTGAACGTTACCGTCAATACAACAGCATGCACTCAGTGAACGTTACCATCCACACAACACCATGTATTTAGTGAACGTTACTGTCAATACAACACCATGCACTCAGTGAACGTTACCGTCAATACAACGCCATGTATTTAGTGAACGTTACCGTCAATACAACATGCACTCAGTGAACGTTACCGTCAATTCAACGCAATGTATTCAGTGAACGTTACCGTCAGTACAGCATACGCTCGTGAACGTTATCGTCAATACAACGCCATGTATTCAGTGAACGTTACCGTCAATACAACATCCACTCAGTGAACGCTATCGTCAATACAACGCCATGTATTCAGTGAACGTTACTGTCAATACAACATCAACTCAGTGAACGCTATCGTCAATACAACGCCATGCACTCATTGAACGTTACGGTCAGTACAACATGCACTCAGTGAACGTTACCGTCAATACAACATGCACTCAGTGAACGCTACTGTCAATTCAACGCCATGTATTCAGTGAACGTTACCGTCAGTACAGCATACGGTCGTGAACGTTATCGTCAATACAACTCCATGCACTCAGTAAACGTTACCGTCAATACAACGCCATGTATTCAGTGAACGTTACCGTCAGTACAGCATACAGTCAGTGAACGTTATCGTCAATACAACGCTGTGCACTCAGTGAACGTTACCGTCAGTACAACATGCTCTCAGTGAACTTTACCGTCAATACAATGCCATGTTTTCAATGAACGTTACCGTCAGTACAGCATACGCTCGTGAACGTTATCGTCAATACAGCGCCATGCATTCAGTGAACGTTACCGTCAATACAACGCCATGCACTCAGTGGACGTTACCGCCAATACAACGCCATGTATTCAATGAACGTTACCGTCAGTACAGCATACGGTCGTGAACGTTATCGTCAATACAACGCCATGCACTCAGTGAACGTTACCGTTAATACAACGCCATGCACTCAGTGAACGTTACCGTCAATACAACACCATGTATTCAGTGAACGTTACCGCCATTACAACATGCACTCAGTCTCAGTGAACGTTACCGTGAATACAACGTTATGTATTCAGTGAACGTTACCGTCAATACAACATGCACTCAGTGAATTCTCATCATTATTTTATTGAATGTTCTTTGTATTCTGATATCAGACGGGAAATGTTTCAAAATATTAGCGGGGCGGTGGGGTAGCCTAGTGGTTAAAGCGTTGGCTCGTCACGCCGAAGACCCGGGTTCGAATCCCCACATGGGTACAATGTGTGAAGCCCATTTCTGGTGTCCCCCGTCGTGATGTTGCTGGGCTAAAAGCGGCGTAAAACCAAACTCAGTCAGTCAGTCAAAATATTAGCAGAATTTGTAACATTAGTAGCACCAACAAACCAAGATGTACTATTAAATGGCAGTGACAACATTCAATTTTTAAAGGAGTTCAAAATATATATCAAACTCCAAAAGGTTCAGTAATTGGATATAATGATTATGATCTAAATAATTCATGTATTCAATGTATTACTTTATTTTAAATGTCTTATTCTCCTTTTGCATATATCTTTCTCCCCCTGTACATATAGTTTGTTTCACTTTTGTATGTAAGCACTGTAAATAAGAGAGGGTTTCACTAAGTTGGAATAACTTGTACCCAATCCATTCTCTTGAATAAATATATACAACAAATAGTACAACACTTACAATACCAACAATTCCTGATTGGAATATAACACACACCAATATCAATAATTCCTGACTGGAGTACAACACTTACGATACCAACAATTCCTGATTGGAATATAACACACACCAATATCAATAATTCCTGACTGGAGTACAACACTTACGATACCAACAATTCCTGATTGGAATATAACACACACCAATATCAATAATTCCTGACTGGAGTACAACACTTACGATACCAACAATTCCTGACTGGAAATATAACACACACCAATATCAATTCTAATTCCTGACTACAACACTTACGATACCAACAATTCCTACAACATTACAATACCAACAATTCCTGACTGGAGTACAACACTTACGATACCAACAATTCCTGATTGGAATATAACACACACCAATACCAACAATTCCTGACTAGAGTACAACACTTACGATACCAACATTTCCTGATTGGAATATAACACACACTAGTATTAACAATTCCTGACTGGAGTACAACACTTACGATACCAACAATTCCTGATTGGAATATAACACACACCAATATCAATAATTCCTGACTGGAGTACAACACTTACGATACCAACAATTCCTGATTGGAATATAACACACACCAACACCAACAATTCCTGACTGGAGTACAACACTTACGATACCAACATTTCCTGATTGGAATATAACACACACTAGTATTAACAAATCCTGACTGGAGTACAACACTTACGATACCAACAATTCCTGATTGGAATATAACACACACCAATAACAACAATTCCTGACTGGAGTACAACACTTACAATACCAACAATTCCTGATTGGAATATAACACACACTAGTATTAACAATTCCTGACTGGAATATAACACACACCAATATCAACAATTCCTGACTGGAGTACAACACTTACAATACCGACAATTCCTGATTGGAATATAACACACACCAATATCAATTCCTGATGGTGTTATGCAGACACCAGAACAAGCGATGGCTGACTAGAGTACGAATCTACCACAAGAAATACTGCATCACGGTATATTTTGTCAATACAGGAATCACAGCACTCTACAAATGGACAGTGCATTGCCCTCTTTAGTATATACCATGATTGTATTTTTGCGTGACAATTCCCTGTGAGTTGGACTATAACAGACACTAATACCTGTAAATGCTCACTAGAGAGCAAGATGTAAGTGATATTTAGCAATGGCTGACTGGAGTACTAGACGCCAGTACCTGACTGCAATGGCTGACGTACGATGCTATGGACGCGATGTTTAACCACATCTGACTAGAGAATATAGACATATATTCTTTGACATATACGCCACAGGTTGACAACGCGATGACATGCACCAATAATCCGATACCACTAGTGTGTGTTTGTATGCATATGTACCAGGCAACATGTTACCACTACAATGGCATTCTGACACTGCGCAAAAACCGTTATAGATTCTGTATAACAGCTTGTTCTGTCCTGTCTATGGCGAAGTCAGATGGTGTCATTTCTCCCTCAAACACAGGAATAATGTGTGTCACTTACATCCGCCAGGGTAATTCTGTTTGCGTGCATGTATACACACATTACCCTTGGGACGGCAACTGGAACGTTCGCCGTTTGTATACACTCAGTTGGGTCAAGGCAGACATAAATGTATGGCTGTATGCAAATTTGAAATGTTATGGTATATATTCGGGTCACACGCTCATTTTGGAATGACAGTTATACACTGTTATAAATTATATTTGTTACGGTGACTGTACGTGTTGGTGGTGACAGACCATTCATGTTTTGATGATATACTACACACGTTGTGACGACAGATACACGTGTTATGAGTGAGTGAGTTAGGTTTTACGCCGCTTTTAGCAATATTCCAGCAATATCACGGCGGGGAACACCAGAAATGGACTTCACATATTGTACCCATGTGGGGAATCGAACTCTGGTCTTCGGCGTGACGAGCGAACGCTTTCACCACTGAGCTACCCACTGTCCCTCGTGGTATGACGACAGAATACGGGTTCATGATCACAGAATACACGTCGTTATACGAGAAGACATGTTGTGATGACCGAGATGACATGTTGTGATGACCGAGAAGACATGTTGTGATGACCGAGATGACATGATGTGATGACCGAGATGACATGTTGTGATGACCGAGTAAACATGTTGTGATGACCGAGTACACCTGTTGTGACCGAGTACACATGTTGTAGTTACCTATTTACCAAAGTTACCTATACTCTCCTACCCAGAGTTCCACGCGGCAAGCCAGCATAGTACCTCTGCCACAGGCCAGAAAAATGTGACGATTCGTCACATCTTGCAATATCCATTCAATATAATGTACAGATTTATTTTACTCTTTTATTTTTGACGAGTCTACACATCTAACTAAAAATCTTTAATAGAATGGTTTAGTTTCACTGAGAAAATATCCAAAAACATGTAGCCCTATTTCGATTTGCGTAGCGATCCTTTGTTTACATAGGTTGTACGGCTCCACGTGCTGTCATCGAAGCTGATGGAGAACAAACGATGCAGCCAGTTTGATATCTAAATATGTACTGTCATAGACCTTACTGTCGCAGTTGTGGAAGAATATATATGTAACAATGTAAAACATTATGAAGAGAGCGCCGAAAAGCTTTCGTGAGTCCAGTCTCTTCTTATTATGAACATGCGCGTTTGATTACAAACAAGAGAAAAGTCCGGTCACGTGATATGCAAATTAGCCTGTGGCAGTGATGTTATGTTAAGTCATCGCTGTGCCGGAGTGTGAGTTACCTATTAAACCTGCTCATATACAGGCATTAGGAAAACGACTACTGGCAATGTTTGAAAAGCCTTTCTAAGAAAATAACGAATAGAAGTAAAAAGTTTTTGTGGATAATAATTTCTTGTTATACTTATGCCAACCCATCTCATGTAGGAGACTTGTTGCTAATGTTAATCCGTCACGTGACACATATAATTCTGTTCCATGTTCATTATTCCACCTTGCCTAACAAGAATATATGGGTCTATACACGAACGTCATGACAGTATAATATAGATTCGGAAGTTGTTAGCCATAAACCTTTGTGTATTAAGTGTTACTCTGTCACGATATGCTTAAACGTTGATGTTAACGTCTGTACCACTGACGTACATGACATATAAGGGTTATTCCCAAAGGACAAACAGAACGTAGACGAGTATCAGAAGCAATTAGCGTTATTTGTGTAACAAGCATTAGTGCGATGCTACTGAATTATAATTAGCCTGCTAATCGATTGGTCAAAGGAACATTGTACATTTTAGTAGCAACTCGAAGTTTAGGGGCCATTGACATACATCGAATACATCGTAGTTCGAGACAGCTGAAGTGTTGGTATTAGACTGTAGCTTCTGGTAGCAACATGAACAATGTGTCGAGTTAATGGATTTTGAGTAACGATCTCTCGATGTATATATTGTGTTAACTGTGTTATTTCGTCTAGGAATAAAATCGATTGTTGGTACCTAAGCAGATTATACCCCATGAAAATCAGTGTAGAATTAGTCTTATGGAACCCATGCTTGTCGCTAGAGGCAAATAACGGGATCGGACGATCGGGTTCCCTGACAAGGTTGATGCATGTCACCCTATCCCATATGTAAAGATCGATGCTCACCATGTCAATCACTAGATCTCCTGACACATATATCTACAGATCGCCAACATGAAGCTGAAATATTGTTAAACGACACACAACGAAGCTAAATGTCATTCTTCCTTGTTTGCATTATGATCCTCCTGAGAACATCCTACTTAAGGTCAAGCATCCATCAATTTTATATAGTATTTTGGTTCGACAGAAAAGACACGAAATACAATGTATGTCAATGATTCAGCGCCCCCTAATACCGTTACAGACACGACAGGGAATAGGAGAGACAAGGCTGTCACATGACACAGCCTTGCTTACGTCAAATAATGTTAAAACCGTGTCTGCCCTCACTGGTAACTGGTTTTGAAATGTCAGTATGTTAGAAAAAAAGAAAAACATCGGTTTTTTATAAATGTATCTAGCTTCTGGGCATGTGATACACCTTCACGCCTTCACACCTTCACTGCCTCTGTTATCAGGGCCACGGGTACATAAGGTGTATCGTGTAGATTTATCCGGAATTTCTGTTGATTTATTATGACCGAATACAAAGTAATTCCTAACATTTCAACATACATTCATTAAATTTACACCTGCCCACACTGTTTCAACGGGATAGATTAATTAACAAGCGAATTACCACTGTCGAGACGTCAAGACACGAAATGTATACCCGAACTCTAAAAATACAATGTTTGTTTGATGGTTCTGGGCCAGACAGTCCAGTGATCGACATCATGAGCATCGATCTACGCAATTGGGATAGATGTCATGCCAAGTCAGTGAGCCAGACCACCCGATCCCGTTAGTCGCCTCTTACGACAAGCATGGGTTGCAGAAGACCAATTCTAACCCGGATCTTCACCTGTTCTATATGTTTCGTGTTGCCTGTCATAGGCATCTCTCTATCTGATTGGGTCACTTTCGGTTGCGGAGAAGAAGCCTTAGGACAAACGCAAGTCCCTTGAGTCATGATTGTGTTGATGAGGTAAATTTGCCACTGTTAAAATTCTGCGTGGGTGTTTTCTTTAAGTCAGAGGAAAGAATAGCTACCTGGTTATGCACAAACACGTGTTACTTCGCATGAGGTGTGATAATATGGCGACAACTGATTGGACAGGACAAATATGAAAATATTTGACGTATAATCCTCGCTGTTGCCTGTTACACTGCCAGGCAAATGTTGTTTAGAGCGATAATGAGTTTCTGTGTTCTGTTATTCCACTGTAAAACACGTCAACTCATCAACTCGGTGATCTGACTTTTAATTAACGTGCAGAGACAACCCTGTGTCAGATCACCTCCCGTCGATAGATGTCCTCAGCCTGGGCCATACATAGAGGCACTGGAGCCCCGGTTACGTATATACATTCGCTGTCATACGCCAGGTTAACTCAACATTATTGATTCTTATGAAAAGTTGATCTCAATACGATCTAACACGAGCATCTATTTGTGGTAACAAAAGGTGAATTGATATTTTACTTGCGCTGATATATTATTAAAGGGCAAATAACAAAAGTTGGTTGATATAAATAAACAAGGACTATTAAGGTGGTATATTATATAATGTTCTGATCTACTGCTAAAATGTAGCATACATATAACATGTGTAGACCCTTGTCCCGTTCCGGAAAGTTGCCTTAGTGCTCCAATAAGCAGCCAGCGTTAAAGTATGGGAGGTACGATCGTCTTAACGTTAAGATCGCTTTGTGAGATGGCCGTATGCCTGTGTTAAAGTATGGGTGTTACGATCATCTTAACGTTAAGATCGCTTTGTGAGATGGCCGTATGCCTGTGTTAAAGTATGGGAGTGACGATCGTCTTAACGTTAAGATCGCTTTGTGAGATGGCGTATGCCTGTGTTAAAGTATGAGAGTTACGATCATCTTAACGTTAAGATCGCTTTGCGAGATGGCCGTATGCCAGTGTTAAAGTATGGGAGTTACAGTCGTCTTAACGTTAAGATCGCTTTGTGGGATGGCCGTATGCCTGTGTTAAAATATGGGAGGTACGATCATCTTAACGTTAAGATCGCTTTGTGAGATGGCCGTATGCCTGTGTTAAAGTATGGGAGTAACGATCGTCTTAACGTTAAGATCACTTTGTGTGATGGCCGTATGCCAGTGTCAAAGTATGGGAGTTACGATCGTCATAATGTTAAGATCGCGTTGTGGGAGTTGGCCGATCGCTTTGTGGGATGCCTGTGTCTTAACGTTAAAGTATGGGAGTTACGAGTTCGTCATAATGTTAAGATCGCTTTGTGGGATGGCCGTATGCCTGTGTTAAAGTATGGGAGTTACGATCGTCTTAACGTTAAGATCGCTTTGTGAGATGGCGTATGCCTGTGTTAAAGTATGAGAGTTACGATCATCTTAACGTTAAGATCGCTTTGCGAGATGGCCGTATGCCAGTGTTAAAGTATGGGAGTTACGGTCGTCTTAACGTTAAGATCGCTTTGTGGGATGGCCGTATGCCTGTGTTAAAATATGGGAGGTACGATCATCTTAACGTTAAGATCGCTTTGTGAGATGGCCGTATGCCTGTGTTAAAGTATGGGAGTTACGATCGTCTTAACGTTAAGATCGCTTTGTGAGATGGCCGTATGCCTGTGTTAAAGTATGGGAGTTACGATCATCTTAACGTTAAGATCGCTTTGTGAGATGGCCGTATGCCAGTGTCAAAGTATGGGAGTTACGATCGTCATAATGTTAAGATCGCGTTGTGGGATGGCCGTATGCCTGTGTTAAAGTATGGGAGTTACGATCGTCATAATGTTAAGATCGCGTTGTGGGATGGCCGTATGCCTGTGTTTAAGTATGGGAGTTACGATCATCTTAACGTTAAGATCGCTTTGTGGTATGACAGTATCCCTTTTTTAAAATAAGGGAGTTACGATCATCTTAGCTCTAAGATCGCTTTGTGGTATGACAGTATGCCTATGTTAAAATAAGGGAGTTACGACCATCTTAGCTCTAAGATCGCTTTGTGGTATGACAGTATGCCTAATTTAAAATAAGGGAGTTACGATCATCTTAGCACTAAGATCGCTTTGTGGTTTGACAGTATGCCTATATTAAAATAAGGGAGCTACGACCATCTTAGCTCTAAGATCGCTTTGTGGTATGACAGTATGCCTGTATTAAAATAAGGGAGTTACGATCATCTTAGCTCTAAGATCGCTTTGTGGTATGACAGTATGCCTATGTTAAAATAAGGGAGTTACGAACACCTTAGCTCTAAGATCGCTTTGTGGGATGAGAGTAAGCCTATGTTAAAGTATGGGAGTTACGATCACCTTAGCTCTAAGATCGCTTTGTGGGATGAGAGTAAGCCTATGTTAAAATAAGGGAGTTACGATCATCTTAGCTCTAGGATCGCTTTGTGGTTTGACAGTATGCCTATAAAAAATTAAGGGAGTTACGACCATCTTAGCTCTAAGATCGCTTTGTGGTATAACAGTATGCCTATATTAAAATAAGGGAGTTACGATCATCTTAGCTCTAAGATCGCTTTGTGGGATGAGAGTAAGCCTATGTTAAAATAAGGGAGTTACGATCATCTTAGCTCTAAGATCGCTTTGTGGTTTGACAGTATGCCTATATTAAAATAAGGGAGTTACGACCATCTTAGCTCTGAGATCGCTTTGTGGTATGACAGTATGCCTATATTAAAACAAGGGAGTTACGACCATCTTAGCTCTAAGATCGCTTTGTGGTATGACAGTATGCCTATGTTAAAATAAGGGAGTTACGACCATCTTATGTCTAAGATCGCTTTGTGGTATGACAGTATGCCTATATTAAAATAAGGGAGTTACGATCATCTTAGCTCTAAGATCGCTTTGTGGTATGACAGTTTGCCTATGTTAAAATAAGGGAGTTACGACCATCTTATCTCTAAGATCGCTTTGTGGTATGACAGTATGCCTATATTAAAATAAGGGAGTTACGATCATCTTAGCTCTAAGATCGCTTTGTGGTATGACAGTATGCCTATGTTAAAATAAGGGAGTTACGATCATCTTAGCTCTAAGACCGCTTTGTGGTATGACAGTATGCCTATGTTAAAATAAGGGAGTTACGATCACCTTAGCTCTTAGATCGCTTTGTGGGATGAGAGTAAGCCTATGTTAAAGTAAGGGAGTTACGATCACCTTAGCTCTAAGATCGCTTTGTGGTATGACAGTATGCCTATGTTAAAATAAGGGAGTTACGATCATCTTAGCTCTAAGATCGCTTTGTGGTATGACAGTATTCCTAATTTGAAATAAGGGAGTTACGATCATCTTAGCACTAAGATCGCTTTGTGGTTTGACAGTATGCCTATATTAAAATAAGGGAGTTACGACCATCTTAGCTCTAAGATCACTTTGTGGTATGACAGTATGCCTGTATTAAAATAAGGGAGTTACGATCATCTTAGCTCTAAGATCACTTTGTGGTATGACAGTATGCCTATGTTAAAATAAGGGAGTTACGAACACCTTAGCTCTAAGATCGCTTTGTGGGATGAGAGTAAGCCTATGTTAAAGTAAGGGAGTTACGATCACCTTAGCTCTAAGATCGCTTTGTGGGATGAGAGTAAGCCTATGTTAAAATAAGGGAGTTACGATCATCTTAGCTCTAGGATCGCTTTGTGGTTTGACAGTATGCCTATAAAAAATTAAGGGAGTTACGACCATCTTAGCTCTAAGATCGCTTTGTGGTATAACAGTATGCCTATATTAAAATAAGGGAGTTACGATCATCTTAGCTCTAAGATCGCTTTGTGGGATGAGAGTAAGCCTATGTTAAAATAAGGGAGTTACGATCATCTTAGCTCTAAGATCGCTTTGTGGGATGAGAGTAAGCCTATGTTAAAGAATGGGAGTTACGATCACGTTAGCTCTAAGATCGCTTTGTGGGATGAGAGTAAGCCTATGTTAAAATATGGGAGTTACGATCACCATAGCTCTGGGAGTTACAGATCATGTTAAAATAAAGGGAGTTAGCTCTAAGATCGCTTATGACAGTATGCCTAATTTAAAATAGGGAGTTACGACCACAGCTCTAAGATCGCCTGTGGTATGACAGTAAATAAGGGAGTTACGACCATCTTAGCTCTAAGATCGCTTTGTGGTATGACAGTATGCCTATATTTAAAATAAGGGAGTTACGATCATCTTAGCTCTAAGATCGCTTTGTGGTATGACAGTATGCCTATGTTAAAATAAGGGAGTTACGATCATCTTAGCTCTTAGATCGCTTTGTGAGATGAGAGTAAGCCTATATTAAAATAAGGGAGTTGCGATCATCTTAGCTCTAGGATCGTTTTGTGGTTTGACAGTATGCCTATATTAAAATAAGGGAGTTACGACCATCTTAGCTCTGAGATCGCTTTGTGGTATGACAGTATGCCTATATAGTTAAAATAAGATCGCTTTATTGGTATGGTATGCCTATGTTAAAATAAAGGGAGTTACGACCATCTTAGCTCTAAGATCGCTTTGTGGTATGACAGTATGCCTATATATTAAAATAAGGGAGTTACGATCATCTTAGCTCTAAGATCGCTTTGTGGTATGACAGTATGCCTATGTTAAAATAAAAGGGAGTTACGATCATCTTAGCTCTAAGACCGCTTTGTGGTATGACAGTATGCCTATGTTAAAATAAGGGAGTTACGATCACCTTAGCTCTTAGATCGCTTTGTGGGATGAGAGTAAGCCTATGTTAAAGTAAGGGAGTTACGATCACCTTAGCTCTAAGATCGCTTTGTGGGATGAGAGTAAGCCTCTGTTAAAGTATGGGAGTTACGATCATCTTAGCTCTAAGATCGCTTTGTGGGATGAGAGTAAGCCTATGTTAAAATATGGGAGTTACGATCACCATAGCTCTAAGATCACTTTGTGGGATGAGAGTAAGCCTATGTTAAAATATGGGAGTTACGATCATCTTAGCTCTAAGATCACTTTGTGGTATGAGAGTAAGCCTATGTTAAAATAAGGGAGTTACGATCACCATAGCTCTAAGATCACTTTGTGGTATGACCGTAAGCCTATGTTAAAGTACACTAGTTACAATGATCTCAGCGCTGAGATCGCTTTGTATAACGGCACCCATTACTGTGCTGATTAGAGCCATCATATGGTGATAATAACTTTAGTATAGACTTACGACTGTCGTAGCGATGCGATCTCATTGTGGGGCAGGTCTACGCGACACGCGCTTCATATGCAATCTGTTCCATAATACCATGGTTTATTGGCTCAACTTGTTGTATACAAACAATGCGTTTTCGATGTAATAAGAATAGTAAATGTCACGCGTACTGTACATTGGACGAATATCTCCCCAATCCATTGCAACAGATTTTGCAAACACTGCCGACATCGATTTCTTTTGTTTGTTTGTTTGAACATTCTCGTGCTGTTCCATTTTTTACACGTGATTCTTTCCGTTCAAAAGCAGTCTTGCAGTCCATGGCCAATAGAGTTAGTATTGTTGTATGCCACATAGTCATATGTGAGTATTTCGGGCTTTCAGTGCCAGGCAGTTTTAACAAAGAGACATGTCGGTATATTTCCATAAACATGACATGTTCCACGTATACAAACATCATGCTTATATTGATATAGTTCAGCTGTATCGTTACCGAGCGTGTGGTGCCATATTGACGTTACTATCGAATCCAATACAATTACTGAGTATATTTTGTGTTATACTGAAGATAGCGTTCAATACAATTACTGAGTGTATATCGTTATATTGACGATAGTGTTCAATACAATTACTGATTGTATATCGTTATACTGAAGATAGCGTTCAATACAATTACTGAGTGTATATCGTTTTACTGACGATAGTGTTCAATACAATTACTGATTGTATATCGTTATATTGACGATAGTGTTCAATACAATTACTGATTGTATATCGTTATATTGACGATAGTGTCCAATAGAATTACTGAGTATATATCGTTATATTGACGATAGTGTTCAATACAGTTACTGAGTGTACGGTGTTATATTGAAGATAGTGTCCAATACAATTACTGAGTATATATCGTTATATTGACGATAGTGTTCAATACAATTACTGAGTGTATGGTGTTATATTGAGGATAGTGTTCAATACAATTAAGTGTTGTACTCCAGTCAGGAATTGTTGGTATTGGTGTGTGTTATATTCGAATCAGGAATTGTTGGTATCGTAAGTGTTGTACTCCAGTCAGGAATTGTTGGTATTGGTAAGTGTTGTACTCCAGTCAGGAATTGTTGGTATTGGTGTGTGTTATATTCGAATCAGGAATTGTTGGTATCGTAAGTGTTGTACTCCAGTCAGGAATTGTTGGTATCGTAAGTGTTGTACTCCAGTCAGGAATTGTTGGTATTGGTAAGTGTTGTACTCCAGTCAGGAATTGTTGATATTAGTGAATGTTATTCTCTAGTCGGGAATTGTAGCTATTGGTGTTATATATTGGCGTGTATCTGAAAAACTTAATCACACATTATATTATTGCTGAGGTTTACAGTTAACTGTTAACCCAAGCATCACAAGATTGCAGAGATCTAACGTAACACCTACAGGTGTATGTGACACACTTACCCAAACATCACAATACTGCTATGGTCTGTAGTAACACCTACAAGGGTATGTGACACACTTACCCAAGCATCACAATACTGCTGTGGTCTATGATAGCACCTACAAGTGTATGTGACACACTTACCGAAGCATCACAATACTACTGTGGTCTGTAGTAACACCTACAAGTGTATGTGACACACTTACCCAAACATCACAATACTACTGTGGTCTGTAGTAACACCTACAAGTGTATGTGACACACTTACCCAAGCATCACAATACTGCTGTGGTCTGTAGTAACACCTACAAGGTGTATGTGACACACTTACCCAAACATCACAATACTGCTGTGGTCTGTAATAGCACCTACAAGTGTATGTGACACACTTACCCAAGCATCACAATACTGCTGTGGTCTGTAGTAGCACCTACAAGTGTATGTGACACACTTACCCAAACATCACAATACTGCTGTGGTCTGTAGTAGCACCTACAAGGGTATGTGACACACTTACCCAAACATCACAATACTGCTGTGGTCTGTAGTAACACCTACAAGTGTATGTGACACACTTACCCAAACATCACAAATACTACTGTGGTCTGTAGTAACACCTACAGGTGTATGTGACACACTTACCCAAACATCACAATACTGCTGTGGTCTGTAGTAACACCTACAAGTGTATGTGACACACTTACCCAAACATCACAATACTGCTGTGGTCTGTAGTAGCACCTACAGGTGTATGTGACACACTTACCCAAACATCACAATACTGCTGTGGTCTGTAGTAACACCTACAAGTGTTTCTGGCTCACGATGCCCTACTACAGTTATCTACAGCAAGGAAACACCTTCAGGCGTCACCACCGCATTACTCAGTCTTTTACAGCAAGCTTCTGTTGGAACCATCAGAGCATCTCCTCCGTTAGACACGTTGCCCTGATGGCTTTTCAAATAGACGCGGGGCCACTTTGCAGAGTAAAGGGTAATTGAGTTTTTAGCATTCACCAAGTCGCCAATATACGCACGTAATGGCATAGGTCCTCATGTAAATACCAGGCAGAATACACCCAGCTGGATATAATCAAGTGTCCGAGGTCCACTCCTCAAGTATCACGAGATCACGTCAGATCATGCAGTCTTTATAGTCAACTTGTCCTTGTCGATGAGGATGTAGAAGTAGTTGCTGTAGTACTGAGGCTGACCCTGCTGTTGCATTTTACTCACGTCTGAAATGCTGTTTATGGCGATTCCGAAGATATTTAGTGATTGAGTATAATTTTACGCCATTGTTAGCAATATATATTCCAGTAATATCACGACGGGGACAATGGCCTTGACACATTATACTCATATGGGTAACGGGACCGGCCTTCGGCTTGACGTGTCAACACTTTACCCACAAGGCTTACCAACATCGACATATAGAACGGAATACGAACATGAACACAAATATGCTGCAACTATATGCGACAGACACAAAATACAGAGACATACAAATTGTTTGGTCAATTCCATGTTTTCCGAAGAATTAATTTGGCGTGATACATGTTGATAGATGTAGAAGTATAAAAGGTGATAAATATATTGGCCTCTTTCAATGGTATGGGCAGATAAGTCTTTATCAGTCTTCAGTGTTCTCTCAATACTTGTTTACCCGTGAAGTTCGGGGTTAGAATTGGTTTTTAGTAACCGTTGCTTGTCGTAAGAGGCAACTAACGGGATCGGGTGGTCAAGCTCACTGACTTGGTTGACACATGTCATCGTATCCCAATTACGTAGAACGATGCTCAAGATGTTGATCACTGGATTGTCTGGTCCAGACTCGATTATTTACAGACCGCTGCCAAATAGCTGCAGTATTGCTGAGTGCGGCATTAAACAGCAAACCAACCAATCTCAGTACTTGTTAATTAAACATCTATCATGAGTGTCGTTTCGAAAAATTGGTTGACGGGGTAAAATGGTACATGCTTTAGGTCATCAAATGTACCACAATTCTGATTAGCGTGTTTTCTCTTTTCAGTCGGTGATCCTGAAAACATCGATATGCGAAGAGGCGCCGACATCCTCGCCGAAGGTGATAGATTTACTTAAAACAGTCGATTGTCAAGACAATTGCCTTTTCTCCTCCATGTTTGTTCCTGAAATGACTCCACGAGAGGCATAATGAATTCCATATTGTCGTAATTCCAGGACAGAATCGGTCCCCAGTATGTCATGAATGCTGTGAAGGTGACGAGGGTTGGCTGGTCATGATAAGTGTTTTCCCTAGGCATAAAAATTTAGGAGTCATCATGACTCCTTGTGTCATGAGAGTGAGTCATGGACATGTTTTGGGGAGTCATATACGCAGGTTTCCGGCGTTATGGCAAACGCTGTACGATGTGAGACCCGTCTGTATGTTACCATCGCCCGACGGCTGAGGTTGTGATCCCACTTCCATCTACGAGCTTACCTTGTCAAAAAGCAATGATATTAACAACGTCCACATACAGCGTGAACTGGCTGATCGCAGTGTAAAATACATGATGTTTTCATTATATACTTTTATGTAGAAATTTTATCGAGCGATTACGAGGATAAATATTTCGAAATTTCCCATTTGAGGCAGATCATTCTCAATCATGTTGTTTGTTCCAGCTAACAATGCATCTGGATCAACAGTGGTTCGACAAAAGCGGTTTGCGGTGGATATGGACTGGTAGGTAGACATTGTCAGCATGTACCCCTCTAGTCTGTCTCACAGTCCCTGAACCACAATATTTTCCCTTCCACCTTGCCATCCCTGCTATGCTAAATCACTAAACGAAGCAAGTCTAGATTTCCTCAGGTTCAGGTCCCAACTCACTAGGGCTCCTTTTCAATTTAAATGGATTTATTTGTTGCTATCGATATTATATATATATTCAGGGTTACTAAGCGTTAGTCCAGTAGCTCTCCTCAACACGCCTCTGACGTTATCTGGGGCACGGGTTACCAAGGCGCCGCAATTTGAGTGGATTCTAATTCCAGATTCGCTCTCATTATGGTTTTGCCGTTTGTAAGCGCCATACTCGTTCCTGGGTGTAAGAGGACATTCCTTCACAATCCAATCTATGTGCAAATAGGATATGTTTTGCGAGAAAGAGTCGCGGTGTAATTTGAACATTTTTCTCACAATCAAATCTAGGTACAAAGAAGGAAATGAATCGACTAAAGCTGGAGACGTGATTACTCCAGCTGAAAATCTTCAAACCATTATCAAGATACTTAACGCAATGGGATACCGAGAATTCTGACTCTTAAACAAACTTTAGAAAGCCAGATCATATTGCCGTGTGTTTACAAGAGGAAAACCTTTATGTCACGCTTTCATATCTCAAAGGGGGTCCAGCTAACTTAAATTCCAATTGAAAAACTGAAAACATTAAAACGTTTTTTAATATATCTAGCTTAAATCTAAGAGCGTCATTTGGTGAAGAGGGCTGAATGATTGCAATATGGTTTGCGTACTACACCACGTTCTTGTTGTAGGGACAACCATTGAGGGCGTGGTCCTGGAATGGGTGAGTATGCGTCTTCTGAGTAAAGAGGTGACGTAAATGATAATACTACTTGTAATCCACTGACAAAATGATTATTATTTCGATAATGTAGACTATTTGGTGTGACCGATCTATCTACCTTCCATCAAACTGCCTTAAAAATAAAAAAGATTTGACAAGGAAAAACCATGTTTCATGTTTGTTGTTTAACGTCCCACTGGGTTATCTTCCAGCTAATGACTGTGGTCTGTAAATAATTGAGCTTTGGTTTATCAGTCAATCAATCATTGATTGATTGATTTGATCGATCTAGTTAGCAATCAAATACGACAAGCATGCTTAAGACCACTTCCAACCGGATCTTCTCTTGGTTTTATGAATAAGGGGGGCATAGAAAGGTCACCTTGCAATTTTCTCGCACTCTCATAATGCTCTGATGGGGAACAAAAACATTTCATTTTACTCGTGTAAAGCAAACAGAGATTGATGTTTTTGAATTGTTGAAATTTCAATTTCGAAAGATTTCAAGTCTCCAGAGTGACTGAACAGCTGTTCATTCAAAATATTCAAGGAATTCGAAAACGAGGAATTATGCCGGCCTCACAAGTCAGAACACGACAGACAGCAATATGTCACAGTTACTGTTGCCAGTGTTGATACCTAGAGTGAGTGACGTTTAGTTTTACGCCGCACTCAGCAATATTCCAGCTACATGGTGGTGGTCTGTAAATAATCGAGTCTTGACCAGACAATCCAGTGATCAACAGCATGAGCATCGATCTGCGCAATTTTGGATACGATGACATCTGTCAACCAAGTCAGTGAGCCTGACATCCCGATCCCGTAAGTCGCCTCTTACGAAAAGCAACGGTTACTGAAGATCAATTCTAACCTGGATCCCCACGGGTAGTGCTGATACGGCATACAACAACAGGCCTTCATATATCGCTTTGATGTGACGTGGGTTCAGAAGTTTGAAATGTAATTAAACAATAGGCTGTGTAATAGCTTATAAACATAAGTGGCTCTATATATATTCATGGGATATGTTACATTATGACTGACTATAGGCTGTGTAATAGCCTATAAACTTGAATGGTCCTTATTTATATGCATAGAATAAGTTTTATTTGAGTGGATACTCACGAACAGGAACCAACAATATGCAATATATATTCGGCATGTTAATCATGTTCTCTAGGTTTTCCTCAAACAACAACCACTGACATATAATTCATCCATGTTTGTTTTGTTTCAGTGTTGCACGGTAAATGGACACATTATGCAAATGGATCAAACAGCTGGAGCCTGTGTATTGGTTTGTGATCTGCAAGCTCAGATATACAGCTGTGCTCAAACACTTAGTCTTTTGTGACGGATTAACGCTGGTGACAACGACATCTTCCACGTCATGGACGTGCGGGATATGTAAAATGTGCGCAACACTGCAACACAAGCTAACCCATGTGATTCTACCACGATGTAGGTGATGGAGAATGCACTATATATACAGATATCCACACACATCTTGGACCAAATAGGACTATGGTTAACATCAACTGCCAAACAGACAACGTCAAGCCAAACTGGGAAAGACCAATTAAATAGGAATGAATTTTGGCCGTTATGCATATCAGGAAGTTACTGCAAGTTGGAAAATTGGTAACGATATATAAACATAGAAACTGATGAGCGAACAATGCAGACCACATTGTTCTGATAATGATTATGATGATGATGGGCTATCAGTCGGATCGTGAATTGGGAAATGACACCACGTACCCCATATTCGTGCTACTCAATGTGCTATGTCTGACGTCACCAGTGTGTTTTTCTGAGGAGGGATGCCACCAACAGCACCCGATGAGGTAGCTGAGGTGCTTGTGTTCTGTGTGACGCCTGACGCTGTGGGATCAGTCATATTCTGACTGACCCGCTGTGGGATCAGTCATATTCTGACTGACCCGCTGTGGGATCAGTCATATTCTGCTTATATACGTTTCTGCTCACTCGTTCTATTTTTGTGCAAAATGTCGTGGCGTTTGTTTCAGTTGCCACAGTTTTGAATTGCATAATTATTTTTATATATATATCTGTTGATATCTTTTGTGGTGTTTGTATATTTTATTAATACTCATTTGTTAAACAATTCCTATCATGCCTGTTCATTTGAATTCACCCTGCTCAAATCGTGCCTATGGCTATATCAAGCTATCTTCCGTTGACGAGAGTCATTCAGCACAACATTAACCTTGAACGTCATGCTATCACAGAATATCATTGACATGAATAACCTGATCATACCTTACATGTCGTTAAGCATGACACATCCTTGATCAGGACATTCAGATGATATTATCAGAGTGAATCCTTGATTAGGACGTTGTGATGATATTATCAGAGTGAATCCTTGATTAGGACGTTGTGATGATATGATCTTGATCAGGACGTTGTGATGATATTATCAGAGTGAATCCTTGATCAGGACGTTGTGATGATATTATCAGAGTGAATCCTTGATTAGGACGTTGTGATGATATTATCAGAGTGAATCCTTGATCAGGACGTTGTGATGATATTATCAGAGTGAATCCTTGATCAGGACGTTGTGATGATATTATCAGAGTGAATCCTTGATCAGTACATTCAGATGATATTATCAGAGTGAATGTTGATTCGTTCAGAGTGATTAGGACGATTGTGATGATATTATCAGAGTGAATCCTTGATCAGGACGTTGTGATGATATTATCAGAGTGAATTACCTTGATTAGGACGTTGTGAATGATAGGAATATTATCAGAGTGAATCATTGATCAGGACATTCAGATGATATTATCAGAGTGAAGGACGTTGATATTATGATCAGGACATTGATGATATTATTATCAGAGTGAATCCTTGATCAGAGTGAATAGGACGTTGTGATGATATTATCAGAGTGATTCTTGATTAGGACGTTGTGATAATATTATCAGAGTCAATTCCTTGATCAGGACGTTGTGATGATGTTACCAGAGTGAATCCTTGACAAGGACATTTTGATGATTTTACCAGAGTGAATCCTTGATTAGGACTTTGTGATGATATTATCAGAGTGATTCCTTGATCAGGGCGTTCGGGTGATATCAGTGTGAATCCTTGATTAGGATAATGTGATGATATCAGAGTGTATCCTTGATAAAGACAACCTTATCATTTCATCAGAGCACATCCTTTATTATGACATTCTGATGAGGGAATCCATTCTGATGATGTCAGAATATGTCCTTTACTATAACATTCTGATGATATTATGAGAGTGAATCATTCATTAGGACATTCTAGTGGTATCATCAGAGTATGTCCTAGCTATAACATTCTGATAATATTATGAGAGTGAATCATTCATTAGGACATTCTGACCTGACCATCAGAGTGTATTCGTAAAAGGACATTTTCATCCTGACATCAGGGTATGTCCTTGATTATACCCTGATGATATGACCAGGGTGTATCACTGATCATATATTGTGATCATATCATCAGAACATATACATGGCTAGGTGCACATACCATAGTCGATACTTGTCGTTAAACATTATACCATATGAACATATCTGGAAGAGGGAGAGAAGGAGAAACGATGTAGAGATAATGCGGGAAAGAAAGGGGTAAACGTCGAATTGAAGGAGAGAATATGGGAACGGTCGGAGGGAGGGTTTGATTGGAAGGAAAATAGTGTGAACGAAATGGGAGACGGTGGGAAAGGAATTAGAGAGGGTTGGGACGGATGGAGTGAGGGAGTTTAGGGAAGGGGAAAAGGCGAGAATATGAGAAAGGAAAGAAGGAAAAGGAAGAGGAGGATGTGAACGGACGGGAAGAGCGATTGATGTCAAGTTGTTGGTAACCTTTACGACGTTTCCAAATATCGTTAGAAATGTTACAGATTCTTCCATTATACCGATATGCACTCCAAGAACGTATAACACGCTTGTATACACGTAGTGCTCTAAATAGGATCAGTTGATATGCTGTCTATAATGCTGAAGTTTAGTTAGAAGAATCGCTCATGGTCAGGATAGTTACGTCTTATTAACTTTGAACAATTTCATAGTATAGACTTATGATTACCGCGAACAATATTACTATTTTGTCGATATCGGTGTTATTTAGCATGCATCTAGGTACCACGCCTTATCGCCTTATTGCTACATCACACGGCTTTCTTTATGACACCTCTTGCTTCCACTGTAGTTAGCAGACATATATGTGCCAAATTCTGCAAGTGTAATTACATGTGATTGAAACTAGAAAGTATTATATTCCATGTACATAGAATACCGTCAATCTTTATTGTGCAGATAGAATGGTTATGTAGGTGTGAGATGCCAGTCACCCAGTAGAGCACGTATTACACACATGATTCTATATAGAACTGTTCAGCAGGTGTTGCCTGTTCAGCAAATTGTATTACTCATAGCTTTGCAGATGCACTGGACTGGGTCTTCCTGTGATCACCTGCCAGCACGTGATTCATTGTGTGGTACATAGTCTATGTAGAATGTTACCTTCATTGACGTCAGGCTATTGTTACATCGGCCTTGTAGCGGATTCATATCCTGTCACCTGTTCAAAGCTGATAAAAATATTAATATAATTTATTATCGTGTAACAGGCTGGAGGCTGTATTCAGTACGCTCTGCTACACATATGTTGAAATGACACATCTAAAATTAATGCCCTGAATACCAAAATAATGTGGCAATTTGTAATCTATTCTTTGATCTTGTGTTTGGTACGGATGAAATCTTTACATCTGAACCGTTCTCTGAAATCTATGAATACAGACAGAATCTTTTCAAATAATATTGTCCGGATTAGCGAGGTTCCAGACTAACAGGGGCGGTGGGGTAGCCTAGTGGTTAAAGCGTTCGCTCGTCACGCCGAAGATGCGGGTTCGATTCGTCACGTGGGTACAATGTGTGAAGCCCATTTATGGTGTCCCCCGCCATGATATTGCTGGAAAATTGCTGAAAAGGCGTAAAACCATACTCACTCCAAACTAACAAATAATAATATTTCTGTAGTGCCCTTTTGGATGTATGATGATTTAAACAGCTCGGACTTCAGGATTTGCTGTTTGTTCATGTACCCATATACAGTAGAACATCCATGTCTGTCTCAACATGTGCTAACATCCTTGGTCAACATGACCCCATGGTGTCAGACACCATGACAGCAGCCGTGGTCATATCCTGACCAGCACAGTTGGCCAACATGACCCTATGGTGTCAGACACCATCACAACAGCAGTGGTCATATCCTGACCAGGACCGTTGGTCAACATGACCCCATGGTGCCAGAAACCATGACAACAGCCGTGGCCATATCCCGACCAGTACCGTTGGTCAACATGACCCCATGGTGTCAGACACCTTCATAACAGCCGTGGTCATATACTAACCAGCACAGTTGCCCAACATGACCCTATGGTGTCAGAAACCATCACAACAGACGTGGTCATAAACTGCGTCAAAACATGGAAACATCAGACATTTGTTAATTTCTGTCTGAGAATTCGTAAACTATTTGTTTCATGGTAATAGACTCATTTGCTTTTATCTAAGTAGTCGCCATGTATGTGCTCATAGAAACATCATTTCTTTGTTAATTTTTGTCAAAAAATTTCACAAACTATGTGTTCTTTGGAACATCAGACTCGACTCATTTGTCTTTTGTCTAGGAATTCGCAAAGTATGTGTTCATGTTTGTCAAACTTTTGGTGTATTACTGGACGTCTCAACTGACGTCAATGTTTCCACGAAACTATGCCACTCATATGCATATGCCTATACAGGCGCCTCTGTATGTAACATCTTTCAGAATGGTTTGTTTTATCTGACTGTTCGTCTTATGCGATTTCGTTACAAGCAGAGTTGGCTGTATCCATATCCTCTCAACAGCTGTCAAAACTACAAGATGCATTATAACTCAGCACAAGGACGAGACAGATTACTGCTCAACGAGTAGAGGTACTAAGTGTTGGACCAAGCAACGAATGTAGACAATGTGTGCACAACGGTAGACACGTAGAATGTAAAGTATAGGTCATTTGATGTTCCCTAGTTTGTTGGGGATGTATTGGTGTTTCTGTGTATGTTTGATCCAATGTTGTATTTGTGTCATCTAGATCTCCTCACAGGGTCATCCAGAATCTACCGCTTCTCTTTTCCGAGGTGAAGGTCATTACATTGACGTTTAATTATCTTCTCATAATCACTGATCATTTTAGCGTGTTTTGTTGACTTTTGATTATCTTTGTATCTCACAAGGTATTCACTAACCCAAGCCCAAGGGAGGCTATATTTCACAAAGCGAACTTATAACAGTAATTTCACAAGGTGAAATTAATTATTGATCTCTAGAACTGGCAGGTCTGTCACTTCACGACCTCCAGCAAAACCTTCACAATGTGAACAAACTGAAGCTGCTCCATCACAAAGGGAGATGAGTATATGAAATTGTCAAGTCTTTCGCAAGGGTCACTAAATGTTGCAAGTCGTTCTCAACTTAAAGTGTGTAGAACTCGACAATGCAAACGTAGTTCACTCGAAACGTGATCTACACATGTAGTCAATCACCAACTGAAGATAATTTCGCAATCAGTTTGAAGTGAACATGTTAAATCTTTGTTGAGGCAATGGTTGCTGAGTTGTAAACTAGCAACCGCTGAACAGCACCAAGCACTTAGTGCTGTCGCTAATAATCTGAATAGCAACAGAGTGCATAACGACTCAGTGAATAAACACAGTGATTGGATTCACTATACATATGTGTAAACAGTCATGCAGTGAGCCCTGTTAAACCGGACTGTTTCAGGTGAAATTGTCGTTATACACAGGGTAGATAATGATAGCTATGGATGAAAGTTCCTTTATGTAGACACACACAAACACAGCCATACAAATAGCCTGTCTATATAGGCACATAGGTGTGTGTGTCTGTATGTGAAGGGACTTTAATACATAACCATCTGTATATATATATATATATGGTATGTATATATCGTCTAACAGTTACCATCCTAAGGTTACCGGATTAACGGGGTTTAATTCACTTCTCCAGTTACCATGGTGATCTCAAAACCGGGAACTGTTCGTTAGATAAGATTAGTCATCACAAGACCTATGTCTTGGCCAGACAGAGTTAACCACTACCTGCCTGCGAAGTGCGTTGCCTGTATGTTAAGTTTCTGTTTGTGGCTAGGAACTGATGTCATTTCTACTCATGATTGTTGCTGTTTCCAGCTGTTGATGTTAACGCTGACATTTCCACTGTTACCTTTGCCGCTGTTACATGACCCATGTTGTGACTCCCGTGATCACTGTTTCCTCGGTCGGCTTCATATATGCAGCATATATCTTTGTAATTTTTGTATATTTTATACACACTATTATGAATAAATTATCCTTTATTTATTATTTGTAAATATGTGTCTGTCGTTAATTTATTTTACGAAAATTTAGTTTGAGAAATGGGGTTAAAGATGAAAAAGACGGTAAAGTTGT
This sequence comes from Haliotis rubra, assembly GCF_003918875.1. NCBI lineage: Eukaryota > Metazoa > Mollusca > Gastropoda > Lepetellida > Haliotidae > Haliotis > Haliotis rubra. Next base: position 410,646 of record NW_025767368.1, on the reverse strand, counting down.
TAATCTAAAGGTGAAATACGTGTTTCAGGGAACTGAGTGAATGCTGTTTTACGCCATTGCCAGGAGCATACCAGCTCTATCTTTGTGGTCTGATGTAGCTGAGTGTGGACTATTCAAACCAGTAACGAGGTACTTCCGAGTTAAGATTGGTCTCCAGAAACCCATGCTTGTAAGAGGCCAATTACGGGATCGGGTGGTCAGGCTAGCTGACTTGGTTGACACATGTGTCCGAATTGCGTAGATCGATGCTCATGCTGTTGATCACTGGATTGCCTGATTCAGACTCTATTATTTACAGACCGTAATATTGTAATATTGCGGAGTGCGGCGTTAAACAACATACAATCCAAGTAACGAGGTGCAAAGACAATGTCAACCGGGTCACAGAACCCAATCACCCGATGGACAATCGTCGTCGACTTTCATGAGAAATATTTGATGCCAAACCCATGCCGTAAAACCGTATAGGTATCGCTATCAAACGATATACCACTCCCCGTAACCTATATACTCCAATATTACGTTTGCCTTGCGCTTGAATGCTATATACACGTCTTGTCCAGCCAAATGCTTCCGTTAACACACCATCCCAAAAAGAAGCCATGAATTATATACTTGTATGATCCAATCTAGCAAGTCCGGGATCAAATTTGGCCTGTGAAACTGGCGTGGTGCATGCGATGATGCCGTCTCAAATATTCTGTATTGAATAAGTTATGGAGTGCAACTCGATAATGTTATTGTCCAAGGGTCTATAGCTTGTGTGTAGCTATACAATATTTGTTTGTCACAAAGCTAAATAGTTCCGGTAATGTTCTCCAATATCCGAGTTAGATGACCTTTAATATTGTTTAATGTGTATTCCGTGATGCAGTGTAAATGCTAGATGTATATAACGGCACTATGGTAAGTAGGTCAGGTCAGTCGCCCCCTCGCCTGTGAACAGATCAGTAGCCTTTGTGCAGCTGGTCACGCTTCTGGTTAGAAGATCGGACAAATGTATAACTCTTGGTTACTTATTTAAATAATGGTCAACCCCTTTTTCTATTCCCCAGTTGTTTAACTAGCCTGTGATCCTGTAATACCTCAGAGGTTATCCATTCTCGAAGTCCTTCAGAACGTCAATGACATTACACTGTGATCACGTTTATGATATGAGGTCAGCCCTTTTATTTTGTCCTTAGTTCATGTGTGTAAATCTATGGTTAGGAGGTCAGCCGACCTTTCTACCGTGAAGACTGAGCTAATTAGTCCGTCATCTGAACTAAAGTCAGAAACACAACCTGTCCTGTGCCTCGTAGTTTAGTTATTTAGCCTGTGATCTTTACTACAGTTAGGATGCCCATATATTCCTGTAGCTCTTTGGTAGTTAGTCTGTGGGTGGTCACTTAGCTGTGATCTCGTTTGATATATGATCAACCCATTCGCATATCCTACAGTTCAATATTGTTTATTAACCTCGGAGGTCAAATGGAACTACCGAAGTTCATCTCTGATCTCTTGTTAGATCGTTGTCACAGTTGCCATGGTTACACTTTCCAGCGTAAAGTAGGTATGTACGAAATCACGAGTCAGTGGTCGTCTGTCCCACGAGTTCAACAGATACAACATGAAGGCAATATTTTCACAACGTCTGCTAGACACTCGGCCTAAAGTGTATCCATGGTGGATCAGCAAAAAGTCCTTTTTCATTACAGGGTCTGTCAGTAGACGTCCTGTCGTGACGAGATAAGACTGGACTAGGCAGTCTCGTATATTCTCTTTATTTTGTTAGGGCTTTACACCACCAAAGGGGCTTTCCCATTTCCCTCGTCGCCAATAAACTCCTCTGATCGCAGACAATATTGATTCATCTGATTAGTGTGGTGAGAAAATTCGATTTTCTTTGAAAGTAACTGTAATTGTTTCCTCAAACGCGCAAGATTACTGGAAAGCCACCGGAACTATTTTGCTATAGCAATTTTGTATTGAAGGATCTGTTGATAATACTTAGTCTCTGACGCCGAACCCTTGGAATTGTGCGTCGCGTAACCCTAAGAAGAGACAGGACCTTCAGAACTATGCATTGCGTAACTTTTACCCAAGACCGTCGTTTGTGTATGTTGGAAGCCTTGCCCACAAGATAGCAGAATGCGGTGTTGAAAAGCCCAGACACAGCAAGTTCTTGAAATTGTTACGTGGGTAAAATCAAGAGCCGTCAGCCATCGTGTATATTTCACACCCAGGAGTGATCCATAGGACTGACTGAGTTTGGTTTTACGCCGCTCTTAGCAATATTCCAGCAACATCACGGCGGGGGACACCAGAAATGGGCTTCACACAGTGTACCCATGTGGGGATTCGAACCCGGGTCTTCGGCGTGACGAGCGAACGCTGTAACCACTAGGCTACCCCACCGTCCTGATCCATAGGAGTGGGAGTCAGCCTGTCAATACCAACTTAATGAAGGAGGTAAAACAGACTTAATGCAGTGTTAGACGTTACCTCTGTGGTGTACTCGAGGGTATTTTACTGACAAATCAAGAACCACAATTATAGCCATTTTGGTAATCGAACCCACGACCATAGGGTTAATGCGTGCCAAAGGGAGATAATCCGCTCCCGTCACCCCAAGAACCATAACATGGGGATTACACGGAGTTCTTGAATCAACACACAGCTGACACTTGCCTCCAAATAAGAAATTCAAATTCAGGTGTTGCAGTTATAAATATACCAAATGATACAATGTACATATTCAGCTTTCGCTCTTTGTACAGCGACAAAACATGTATGCGGGTCATAGTGGTTAAATCGTTCGCTCGTCACGCCGAAGACCCGGGTTCGATTCCCCACATGGGTGCACTGTGTGAAGCTCATTTCCGGTGTCTCCCGTCGTGATATTGCTGGGATATTGCTAAAAGCGGCGTAAAACTAAATTCAATCACTCATCCATGTAATTAATTATGCACACATTTCTCTACTCTCATCATTATGAAAGTGTAACGCGTCTAACCTGATAACGTACAATGTTATGATTGTCCCCTCGAGACTTTGAAAATGACAAGTATATACCAAACATGAAAAATAAGCATTAACACTTCCATTAACACTGCGACAGTACGATGTACTGGAGACTTGTCGTGAGCACCCATGGGGTTTATATGAGATGAAGATGGTTTTCGATCGTGTCTGAAGGATCTATATCTTGAGTATCACAGCATTGACGGGACAGATGGGGAGCTCGTAACACGACCACGTGGTAGAGAAACACTAACATTAACTCAAACTAAAACAGCAGATCGATACAGGGTCTCCTGGATCTGCTGACAGCGCCAGAAAACGTCGGACCAGATACGTGGTGACGAGGATGTCGGAGACAGTTCCATGTATCCCACAGAGTCAATTAAACAGAAATACAAAACTAATAACACATATATAACACCTTCAATGTTATGCGGTAACTATATCGTGACAGTACGCCACAGGTTTGACATATGCGACTTGAACATCTTAAGACGACTTGGATCCGTCTATGTGTTGAGTGTATGCTTTGACAGATCGAAAAAATAAAATCCCGGAAGGCTCTGAGATGGATGACATCAGGGCACGTATGCTGTCAGGAGGATTCATCCTTCTTCCTCCTGCTAGACATCAACTGCCGGAACGTCTGACAGCCTCGTGTACGACAGCGTGGAGGGAGCTTGACCCGCGGGGATTCACTTGACAGGGGTGAGAACAGAACGTGATGGGCAAGTGGCAGACGACAGCCCTTCCATTAGTTCGTGTGGAACCTCTGCAAACAAGGACCTTACACAAATATCGCTGAATGATTCCTATAATATATTCATATGAAGATATTATGAAGGACACGTGGAGTGTTATTTTGGGGTTTCCAATGTCTTCATGAGTTTCTTCAATTGTATTATGGTGTCTGTTTCATTCATCGCAATCTCGAGAGATTTTGCGACATCTCGCGACATACACACGGCGCTAGTATTGAATGACTGTTTCTTGCAGCTGATAGGGTCGTCTTGGATGGAGATGAAAGCAAACAAAACACATACGAAAATAGACGCATAACTCGATAGTGAAGCTCTCTCGGCCTGTTATATCTCGTCATAGGGCCTTGTATCTAACGGCAATTTACTGTGCTAAGCTCGCTTAGAGAAGTGGGAATCTTGCTAGTGTTAACATACCGAGGCACGGTGTGGTCGATGTCGAGGTAGTCTTTAGCCTGGTCGTGGAACTAGGCCGATCTTTCGTCGTCCTGTTGCACCTGCCCATTCAGTCGATAATACAGAGATTAATAGGACAATGAAGGTCAGTAGGTCTATATAGGCAACAGATTATACAGCTCCGCCGTACAATGGAGCTTTGTTATTCTCTACAGGTAATAGATTATACAGGCACACGGTGCACTGGGGTTCAGTCGGTCTAAATAGATACCTGACTGAACAGGTACATGGTGCAGCTGGGTTTAGTCGGTCTCAATAAATAAAAGACTGAACAGGTATATGGTAAACGGGGACCAGCCGGTCTAAATAGATACCAGACTGAACAGGTACATGGTGCAGCTGGGTTTAGTCGGTGTAAATATATATCAGACTGAACAGGTATATGGTAAACGGGGACCAGCCGGTCTAAATAGATACCAGACTGAACAGGTACATGGTGCAGCTGGGTTCAGTCGGTGTAAATATATATCAGACTGAACAGGTATATGGCAAACGGGGGGTCAGCCGGTCTAAATAGATATCGGACTGAACAGGTACATGGTACAGCTGAGTTCTGTCGGTCTCAATAAGTAAAAGACTGAACAGGTACTTGGTAATCGGGGCATCAGTGGCCTAAATAGATACCTGACTGAACAGGTACACGGTAGAACTGGGTTCAGTCGGTGTAAATAACTATCAGACTGAGCAGGTGCACTGTACAAAACGAGTCAGTTGGTCAATGCAGCTGAAAGACGGATACATGTTACAATATATAGGGATCAGTCGGTCTATATAGCTAATTGGCTCAACAAGTACACGGTGCAGCGCATGTCATGAGAGCGTCATTACGCTTCTGTGTACAAGCTTCATTGTGCTCAACAAGTGTGATTCTACCCCAACATAATAAATTTATATACCAACAATCCTACAGAATGTTATGCAAGTTTCTTTCCTTCGATAGGGTATGTTGTGTTTGGCGTGAAAGAGACTCTTATCTATACACAGCACTAGCAGAAACATCATTAATAATCTAAAACACAAAATCTAAATATTACAAAGCACATCTCCAATATGAGTACCATGTCTGAAAGTCTTCAGTTTCAGGGTCCGTTCATCGCCTGCTGATGTTACCAGCAAGATTATAGCTTGTGGTAATCAGTTGATCTCCAGCTTTCAAACATGGATGAAGAAGAGATTCTCTTTCTTTTTATTATCATCACTTTATTCACTCATTCTATCATACACTTCAGAAACTGATATTGATTCTTTTCACCTCCCCAAAAGCGATGCCAGAGTGTTAAGAGGTACAGTTATTGGAAACTATAAAAGTGCATAGGTTCTGCAAACATCAACGGAGAAGTATTTGCGTGTGCCAGTTACATCACCGTCACGACCAAAGTATTTGTAAAACTTTTTTACCGCGTGTCCACAATTATCCTAAAATGACTGCACGAACCTCCCTTTGGAACCAAAACATACTGATGACACATTAAGGAATGGTTGCCCATTCTCACAGAGGAGGTTGGCCTGTTGCTGCAGATCGTGTAGCTCTGGTTAATGTTTGCCTTGACGTTTGCGGTGTCCATAACCTACAGAAATCCAGACTGACTGACTGAGTTTGGTTTTACGCCGCTTTTAGCAATATTCCAGCAACATCACGGCGGGGAACACCAGAAATGGGCTTCACACATTGTACCCATGTGGGGATTCGAACCCGGGTCTTCGGCGTGACGAGCCAACGCTTTAACCATTAGGCTACCCCACCGCCCCCCAGAAATCCAGAAAGGTCCCTGGCAGGGACAACAGCGTCTCGTTATCATCAACGATATTTCGAGTTAAATGAATTCGAATAAGCGAGGTTCCACTCTACCTCGACACTGACAACCTCATCTCTCACGTCTCATTACACGATAGTAAATCGGCTTCTTTCCTCTTAAACGTCCATTCGTCTTGTTTGTGTAAGTTGAATGACTTGATCGAAGCCCTGCAGTTGCCATTATGTACAGAATAAAGCAATGTTCGCGTCTGCTTCCCTCTGTATGGAAACTGTCTTCCGTGCACCGTTGTGTAATAGGTTGTGACACGCCATCGAGCGACGCGGGAACACAGCCCCCAGTGATGGACCCTGCGCCCCTTCAATCAATCATGGCAGGGGATTCAAATCGCCGAGGCTGCGTCATTTAATCAGGGAGGGAGCACTAGGTGACTTGGGTGCTGGGAGACGCGCTACTTCACATTAAGGAAATTGCAGCAGACTTACATAATGACACCTTCTGCACCAACTACACGCACTGACGGTTCATCGGGAGGGGAATAATTTCATAAAGTGAACGAAAGGCTGTATAGAGATTGTCTGAGTCGAAGAGATCCTGCACGACTTGTCTCTTGTTCGTTTTCCCTGCACCAAAAATAGACACAGCTTATTGATATGTCCCACAACACAATTCAAGAATCTCTAACAGATGGAGACTACATGTTTACTGAACCTCCATGATCAGCGCTTTAATTGAAGGTGAGACACGAACTATTTGTGGACACCTGTGCGCACATCCAGCTGTTGCTCAATCAATAAATAATAACATCATTACCACGCAGGACGCTTGAAAGGTCACCGAGACCCAAAAGGTAACTAGAAATTATTTTTCCATTTCATCTTTAATGACAAAAAACCCGTAAGGGCCTAAGCCTCACGGAGCCAAATGCCCCTAGTGTCGTTATTTCTATTAGCAGAAGAAAATGTATTTAATGGGATTTTCGAAGAGGAAAGTACAGAATGTTCCATCAAAGAAATTAGGTATTCTTTCACAGAGAAAGAGCCAATACATTGTTCAAAATGGGTAAGTGTCATCAGGTAGAGCCAATTGTACCAATGATGTTAGATCAAGGGGAACCAAGGTCTTTCCCTGGTCAAGTACCAGTAGGTACCGACAACAAAACTACACCATGTACTGCATAGACATCTCAATATAGCTATATATATATACTGAACATCATTGAAAACGCACCACCTGCATTAGTTTGGATTTCCAAGAGCATAAATGAGCAATCGGTGTAAAGTTTACATACTTTTGTAGTCCAATGATTGGTAAAGAAAAGAAACAGAAACAATCCAGCAAAACAGTGAAGTTTTAATTCAGCTGACAATGAAAGAAAGATGGAGTCAAATTGGAAAGTCAGTAACGTGTATGACCACCGTTAGCAGCAACACAAGCTGTGAAACGTCTCCTCATTGAACTGATAAGTCTCTGAATAATGTTTTGAGGCAATGCATTCCACTCTTGTTGCAAGGCATTCTCAAGTTCCCCAAGGTTGTTGATCTGTGGGCGACGTGAGAGGCGTTGGCCGATGTAATCCCACAAGTGTTCAATGGGAGACAAATCTGATGACGATGCAGGCAATGGAAGTAGAGGAATGTAGTTGTTTGCCAGAAACTGTGTTGCAAGGCGTGCAGTGTGCGCTCGAGCATTGTCCTGTAGGAATGTGTGCAGATCTTAATGTTGGTTAAAGAAGGGAACGACGTTGTTCTGAAGAATGGTGTCACGATAGTAAAGGGCATTCACTCTGCCACGACAAACTACAAGAGCGGTTTTGTGATGATGACTGAACCCCCACACACACACACACACACACTCACACCATACTGCTTCCTCCACCCCATCGATCTGTTTGCACAGCAGAGTCCTGATGGTATCGTTCTCCCCGTCGACGCCATACCCGTAGACGCCCCTCAGCATTTCGCAAGTGAAAACGTGACTCGTCGGAGAACACAACACCATGCCAACGTCGTAACAACCACAAACGATGCTGGTACAGCCCATCGTCGGCGTTCACGGCGATGTCTATCAGTCAGGATGGGTCTAACATAAGGGTGTCGACACCGTAATCCTGCCGCATGGAGACGGCGTCGGACGGTGGAAGCACTGATCAAACCACGTCGGCCTTGGACAGCGTTGGCGGTTCTGGCAGCTGGCAACGTACGATCCCGAATATGGCGCCGAACAATGTCTCGATCTTGGCGAGGGGTGGTAACACGTGCCTGGCCAGGACGTTGGCGGTCCCCGGTGGTTCCTGTTTGTTGGTACCTGTTGGCAAGTCTTATGATGGTGGAATGATGGCAACGAAATCGTCTGGCAATAATCCTGCTTGATGTGCCAACCTGCAACCTGCCCAACGCCCGTTCTCGTTCCTCTGGTGACAATCTTGGCATTGCAAAATAAACTTTACTCGCGGAGGAACAGCTAAAATGAGAACGGTTGTTTTCCGACGGTCATTTATACCCATAATCAGCATGATTTACGCATGCAATTTGTGCTTTTCGTGTGTGTTGTGCATGAATTGTGTTGTTGTCATGTGATGTGTTCCATGATGTGTTCTGGCAATCCGTTCTTTACTGTACAGCATTATTTATTGTCTTTTGTGTTATTAACAACATTTCCAACGTCATTTTCACTCTCAAAACAATCCTATTACCATATTTCAAAATTTACAGGTAGTGCGTTTTCAATGATGTTCAGTATATATATATATATGTAAGTGAAAGTGTGTGCCAATAACGGGGACGGTTGTAAACGCGTCATAACACGTGGAGCCAATGACAACCACTATGGTGGTTCTAAATACGTCACAACACATGGGACCAATATAATATCATAGTATATATACAATAAAATAATTACATATTATTTCTCAAGCAATAGACGTCGGGCATATGCAGTCAGTACCAGATCTGAGCGATCGTGGAACAGTTCTCATATTCATGTGACATCAACATATCTCTGGTACTGTCCGTTGGTCATGCGGAACAAATACTGCACAGACTGCCGCGAAAGTGTCTCTGTCATTTCTGAGCCAGTGACAACCATTATGGTGGTTGTAAATACATCACAACACGTGGAGCCAATGACAACCACTATGGTGGTTGTAAATACATCACAACACGTGAAGCCAATGACAACCACTACGGTGGTTGTAAATACATCACAACACGTGGAGCCAATGACAACAACGGTGGTGTTGTAAATACGTCACAAGCATTGTGGTGGTTGTGATTGTGTTAAACAGTTACATATTGTGCTAATATTGAGCAATGTGGTGGTTGGACATATGTCACAAGGACACACTTTGAATGACAATCACTCTGGTTTTAAATACGTCATACTACTACACTGTGCTAAGGACAGGCATTTTGGTGGTTGGAAATTCGTCACAATGAAGCATTGTGTCACTGACAGCATTTCGGTGGCTGTGAATACGTCATAATAACACATGGTCCCAATTTCAAGCACTGGTGGTGGTACATAATAAAACAGGTTGGTTAAGACAGACACATTGCTTGTTAGAATACGTCTCAATAACCCATGGTACATATGACAAGCACCGTGATTGTCGTGTTTACCTCCCAGTGACACATTGTGTGTTTCGAGGTTGTGAATACGTCCCAGTGACACACTGTGTTTACCTCCCAGTAATGACAAGCATTGTGGAGGTTGTGAATACGTCACAATAACCCATGGTACATATGACAAGCACCGTGATTGTCGTGTTTACCTCCCAGTGACACACTGTGTTAATGACAAGCATTGTGGAGGTTGTGAATACGTCACAATAACCCATGGTACATATGAAAGGCACCGTGGTTGTTGTATTCACGTCACAATGACTCTTTGAGCCAGTACGATGCCATCTCAACATAAAGTATGACACATGGCTGTGTTTGCATATGTGACACAATGCCACCTACCGACAAAACGTCATCACCGGGGTGATTGTAAATACGACACACTGACACTTACCAATTTAATACAGTCACTGTGATGATTGTAAATATGACACAATGAGATTTACCGACATGATATAACCATTGAGGTGACTGTAAATACGACGCAATAACATTTGCCAATTTAATGTAATCATTTTGTTGATTGTAAATACGCCAAGGCGACGTTTTATGACAGTCAAACTTCAAATACGTCATCATTATGGAGTAATAACGTAATAACGTTTCTGTATCCAATTGCCGAACCTAATGTACAGTCAGCCTGTATCTACACTTTGATATAGTTTCATCTCGAAAGGCGTTTTGATAAATCTAAAGGGAGTATCGATTGTGCATGAGTAAAATGATCTTTAATACCATCGGTTGTTAACTGTCTGCTTACTCTGTCCAAGTTATCTCAGCGTGGGATGAATCAATGGCCTCTATTCCCCCCCCTGTCTTGGTACCCATGATTGATCTGGAGAGGCGTTCACAAGAACCGCTGTTGACACGGAGGTGATGGTGGGGTTTAGTCGTAAGCGACGAGCTTGAGAAATTTGCTAACACTTACATTTAAATGACGTCATTCAAATATCGAACATCGTGTGCCATTGAATGTGTGATGAAAGCTGTGATGGCCGCTCGGTGGGACTCGAGTGTTGGCTGGGGAGAGGGAGAACATCAGATGGTGGGAGGGGATCGGAGGGATGGGGAGGGTAGGGGCTGTTGACAACTAACTATAGTAGCCTATAGTAGGGGACTGGAGGCACGAAGAAGCTGTTGACAATTAATTATGGTAAGGAATCTGAGGGATGGGGAGGGGCTGTTGACAGTTATTTATAGTAGGGGACCGGAGAAGCTGTTGACAATGCATTTTGGTAAGGGATCGGAGGGATGGGAGGGATGGGGAGAGGAGGGGAGGGCTGTTGACAGTTATTTATGTAGGGGGGCCGGAGAAGCTGTTGATAATGCATTTTGGTAAGGGATCGGAGGGATGGGAGGGATGGGGAGAGGAGGGAGGGCTGTTGACAGTTATTTATGTAGGGGGCCGGAGAAGCTGTTGATAATGCATTTTGGTAGAGGATCGGAGGGATGGGGAGGGCTGTTGACAGTTATTTATAGTAGGGGCCGGAGAAGCTGTTGACAATGCATTTTGGTAAGGGATCGGAGGGAAGGGATTTTGGTAGGGGCCGGAGAAGCTGACAATGCATAAGGGATCGGGGATGGGGAGAGGGGGGAGGGGCTGTTGACAGTTATTTATGGTAGAGGACGGAGGCATGGGGACGGAGAAGCTGATGATAATTTATTATGGTAAGGAATCTGGGGGATGGGGAAGGGTGGGCTCGGGGTTCACGTGTCCGAGGTTTGATTACATTAGATGATCGCCCGATCATATTGGGAATGTGATGGGCCGGTTGGCATGTTTACTCCGGATTATGGTTCTGGTAGGAAGGTTTTCACACAGTACCACTTTCGTATTTCCCACATGTTTGGGTTTAAATTTTGTTTTAATCCACATTTTACCACTAAACGAAGAAATAACCACACCCCTAAAGGAACTGAGTTGCGAGGCAGAATAAAACCTCCGTAGCTAATGATTAACAAGGAATCTATTAAACAGAGGACTGAATGGTTACGGAGGTTGAGCTACCTGTTCTTGTGTGACTGAAACCCCGTGGACCGTACGTGTGTTATTATCACCAACGCCTGTTGTCTTGAAGGGTTGAAACAGCTGCGTGTGGCGAACATCGACTTTCGCTCCTTCCATTGAAGAAGGGGGCGGTGGTTTAGCCTAGTAGTTAAGGCGTTCGCTCGTCACTCCGAAGACCCTGGTTCGAGTCCCCATATGGGCACAATGTGTAAAGCCCATTTCTGGTGTCCCCCGCTGTGATGATGCTGGAATGTTGCCAAAGCGGCGTAAAACTAAACTCACCCACTCACTCCATTGGAGAGACTAACTTTTCTTATGGCAACCTACAGGAATTGTACTCGTAACGTGAAATAATAGTCAATTAATGTACGGCCTTTATTTATGGTATTGATATATATGAGATGTAAATATATCGAAACAAAACTACTCAAAACACTGTCATTGGAAACTTGCTGAAGTCTGAATTCCTCGCCAGAAGACCTCCCTAGGGTTTTCTGATGGCAACAAAATAAATGGTAGAGATGAGTTCCTAATCACTGGCTCGGAACAAGTCACTTTTAGAATCCCCCCTGGCCCCCGGTGCTGTCTGCTGCTGTTGGAAGTGTTCCGCTGACCCATCCATTGTCTGGAAGGAGTTTCTCAATTTCCAGCACGATATTAATTCAGATATTGTTTGACAAATGCAGGGGTAACAGAGGAAGAACGCCCCCCTTGTACAAGGTTTTGCACCAGATATATGCCCCTTGCATTTCCAATGCTTTGTAATAAACAGTGGACGATTTCCAGTCTGCCATGTGATGCCAATAACCAAACAGACTCCAAACAGACTCAAACTTCAAACCTCTATAGCAGTTCTTTGACAGCTGCTACAAACTTCGAACCCTAAAAGCAGTTCTTTGACAGCTGCTACAAACTTCGAACTTCAACAGCAGTTCTTTGACAGCTGGTGAAACTTCAAACCCCAACAAAATGTACAATCGTTGTCAGTTCTTGAAAAAGGGCAAGTTTGGGCCGAGACATTAAACTGATCCAACTGTGTTGCGTGTTGCAAGACAAACAAAGCTATTACACGTTTGTTACACCTATAAGCACCAGACATGGCGGCGTCACGTGGGGCAGTACTGGTGTGCGACATCTTGCAACAACCAAACACTGACTGGTTTCTGCTACCGGTAGGGAAGAACATGCTTACTCCATCAGAGAAGTCCTTTCGTCATCACTGATTTTGAATGATACATTTTACCTGTTGTAACGAATAATCAGGAGTATATACTCTGGCGTCGACGTTTTATATCTGTATTAGTGTTACGTCATGGGGGTCACATGTCTATGATGTCGTCACGTCACGGGGTAACAACATAATGTCTATGGTGACGTCAAAAACATGGATCTCACCCTGTAGGGTCTACGCTGTCGTTACGTTATGGGGGTGACATTATAATGTCTATGGTGACGTCAAAACATGGGTCTCACCCTGTAGGGTCTACGCTGTGGTTACGTTATGGGGGCGACATTATAATGTCTATGGTATCGTCAAAACATGGGTCTCACCTGTAGGGTCTACGCTGTGGTTACGTTATGGGGATGACATTATAATGTCTATGGTGTCGTCAAAACATGGGTCTCACCTGTAGGGTCTACGCTGTGACAACGTTATGGGGGCGACATTATAATGTCTATGGTATCGTCAAAACATGGGTCTCACCCTGTAGGGTCTACGCTGTCGTTACGTTATGGGGGCGACATTATAATGTCTACGGTGTCGTCAAAACATGGGTCTCACCCTGTAGGGTCTACGTTGTGGTTACGTTATGGGGGCGACATTATAATGTCTACGGTGTCGTCAAAACATGGGTCTCACCCTGTAGGGTCTACGCTGTGACAACATTATGGGGGTGACATTATAATGTCTATGGTGTCGTCAAAACATGGGTCTCACCCTGTAGGGTCTACGCTGTGGTTACGTTATGGGGGCGACATTATAATGTCTATGGTATCGTCAAAACATGGGTCTCACCCTGTAGGGTCTACGCTGTCGTTACGTTATGGGGGCTGATATTATAATGTCTACGGTGTCGTCAAAACATGGGTCTCACCCTGTAGGGTCTACGCGTTGTGGACATTTACGTTATGGGGGCGACATTATAATGTCTATGGTGTCGTCAAAACATGGGTCTCACCCTGTAGGGTCTACGCTGTGACATTACATTATGGGGGTGACATTATAGGGTCTACGCTGTGTCGTTATGGTGTCGTCAAAACATGGGTCTCACCCTGTAGGGTCTACGCTGTGGTTACGTTATGGGGGGGCGACATTATAATGTCTATGGTATCGTCAAAACATGGGTCTCACCCTGTAGGGTCTACGCTGTGTTATGGGGATGACATTTACGTTATCAAAGGGGTGACATTATAATGTCTATGGTGTCGTCAAAACATGGGTCTCACCCTGTAGGGTCTACGCTGTGGTTACGTTATGGGGTGACATTATAATGTCTATGGTGTCGTCAAAACATGGGTCTCACCCTGTAGGGTCTACGCTGTGGTTACGTTATGGGGGCGACATTATAATGTCTATGGTGTCGTCACGTCATGGGGGTCATCCTTTGGGTGTCAAAGCTGTGTCGCGTCTTGAGTGTCACCCTGTAGTGTCTATGGCTTCGTCAACGTCATGGGGCTCACACTGTTGTATCTATGCTGTCGTCTCGTCAAGAGCGTCACCTTTTGGTGTTAACACTGTTGCCATGTCATGGGGGTCACCCAGTATTGTCTGTACAATTGTCCCGTCATGGAGGTCACCCAATAGTGTCTGTGGAGTCGTCCCGTCATGGAGGTCACCCAGTAGTGTCTGTTAAGTCGTCCCGTGAAGGGCGTCACCAAGTAGTGTCTGTGGAGTCGCCCCGTCATGGAGGTCACCCAGTAGTGTCTGTACAGTTGTCCCGTCATGAAGGTCACCCAGTAGTGTCTGTACAGTTGTACCGTCATGGAGGTCACCCAGTAGTGTCTCTATAGTCGTACTGTCATGGAGGTCACCCAGAAATGTCTGTACAGTTGTCCCGTCATGGGGTCACCCAGTAGTGTCTGTATAGTTGTCCCGTCGTGGAGGTCACCCAGTAGTGTCTGTATAGTCGTCCCGTCATGGAGGTCACCCAGTAGTGTCTGTGGAGTCGTCCCGTCATGGAGGTCAACCAGTAGTGTCTGTAGGAGTTGTCCCGTCATGGAGGTCACCCAGTAGTGTCTGTACAGTTGTACCGTCATGGAGGTCACCCAGTAGTGTCTGTACAGTCGTCCCGTCATGGAGGTCACCCAGTAGTGTCTGTACAGTTGTCCCGTCATGGAGGTCACCCAGTGTCTGTGGAGTCGTCCCGTCATGGAGGTCACCCAGTAGTGTCTGTATAGTTGTCCCGTCATGGAGGTCACCCAGTAGTTGTGTCTGTATGGAGTTGTCCCGTCATCATGGAGGTCACCCAGTAGTGTCTGTACAGTTGTCCCGTCATGGAGGTCACCCAGTAGTGTCTGTACAGTTGTCCCGTCATGGAGGTCACCCAGTAGTGTCTGTACAGTCGTCCCGTCATGGAGGTCACCCAGTAGTGTCTGTACAGTTGTCCCGTCATGGAGGTCACCCAGTAGTGTCTGTATAGTTGTCCCGTCATGGAGGTCACCCAGTAGTGTCTGTATAGTTGTCCCGTCATGGAGGTCACCCAGTAGTGTCTGTACAGTTGTCCCGTCATGGAGGTCACCCAGTAGTGTCTGTACAGTTGTCCCGTCATGGAGGTCACCCAGTAGTGTCTGTACAGTTGTCCCGTCATGGAGGTCACCCAGTAGTGTCTGTGTCCAGTCGTCCCGTCATGGAGGTCACCCAGTAGTGTCTGTACAGTTGTCCCGTCATGGAGGGTCACCCAGTAGTGTCTGTACAGTTGTCCCGTCATGGAGGTCACCCAGTAGTGTCTGTACAGTTGTCCCGTCATGGAGGTCACCCAGTGTAGTGTCTGTCACCCAGTAGTGTCTGTACCCGTCCCATGGAGGTCACCCAGTAGTGTCTGTACAGTCGTCCCGTCATGGAGGTCACCCAGTAGTGTCTGTACAGTTGTCCCGTCATGAAGGTCACCCAGTAGTGTCTGTACAGTTGTCCCGTCATGGAGGTCACCCAGTAGTGTCTGTACAGTTGTCCCGTCATGGAGGTCACCCAGTACAGTGTCTGTATGGAGTCACCCAGTAGTGTCATGGAGGTCCCGTCATGGAGGTCACCCAGTAGTGTCTGTACAGTTGTCCCGTCATGGAGGTCACCCAGTAGTGTCTGTACAGTTGTCCCGTCATGGAGGTCACCCAGTAGTGTCTGTACAGTTGTCCCGTCATGGAGGTCACACAGTAGTGTCTGTACAGTTGTCCCGTCATGGAGGGAGGTCTGTACACCCAGTAGTGTCCAGTGGAGTCTTTGTACAGTCGTCCCGTCATGGAGGTCACCCAGTAGTGTCTGTACAGTTGTCCCGTCATGGAGGTCACCCAGTAGTGTCTGTACAGTTGTCCCGTCATGGAGGTCACACAGTAGTGTCTGTACAGTTGTCCCGTCATGGAGGTCACCCAGTAGTGTCTGTACAGTTGTCCCGTCATGGAGGTCACCCAGTAGTGTCTGTACAGTTGTCCCGTCATGGAGGTAACCAGTAGTGTCCCAGTAGTGTCATGGAGGTCACACCAGTAGTGTCTGTGGAGTCGTCCCGTCATGGAGGTCACCCAGTAGTGTCTGTACAGTTGTCCCGTCATGGAGGTCACCCAGTAGTGTCTGTACAGTCGTCCCGTCATGGAGGTCACCCAGTAGTGTCTGTATAGTCGTCATGGAGGTCCCAGTAGTGTCATGGAGGTCACCCAGTAGTGTCTGTACAGTCGTCCCGTCATGGAGGTCACCCAGTAGTGTCTGTACAGTCGTCCCGTCATGGAGGTCACCCAGTAGTGTCTGTACAGTCGTACCGTCATGGAGGTCACCCAGTAGTGTCTGTATAGTCGTACCGTCATGGAGGTCACCCAGTAGTGTCTGTAGTGTCTGTCATATCACACAGTAGTGTCTCCGTCATTGAGGTCACCCAGTAGTGTCTGTACAGTTGTCCCGTCATGGAGGTCACCCTGTAGTTTAAATGCTGATCACTGATCAACGGAAACTGTGAAGCCATGAATATCATCAGTTCTCCATCACAAGTTTGTCCATGTTCTGTCATTTGTGGAATTGAACAGATTAGGAACTACTAGAGAGGGGGATGAAACAGTTCGAGATTGTGATCTGTTCTGAGCTCCAAAGACTTTCAGACCAAATCAAAGTAATTCCATCCCGGTCCAAGATTAATACACAACCCCGTGGGAGGTCCTAGATACAAACGTTAACTTGTCCAATAATTCATCTTGAAAGCCCACAGCAGGCTTCATAAAGACACTGCACCCCTGGGAACAGCTTCATCTACTGCCGACTTCCTCCGGTATATTGGTTGGTCGACGTACACGTGATTACCTAGTTTCCTTGATTGTTTATCAAACTGTAATTGATTTGAAGGTCCCCTGGGCAATGTGTCACTAATTCTACATGAATAATCAGAACTGTGATCAATGGCATGGAAGTCAGGCGTACACGTTCCCGTTGCAACGGATTCGTTAACTAGGTGGTCGATACACCTCATGACGACTGAGCCTTGGTGTATGAAGTCGATGATGTAATGATTGAACGCATGGCCGTAGCAGTAACTCTCATTAACACACATGCAAACTATCTATACATCACACATGTTTTCGTATGCACATGCTTACGTTGTCATTTAATTTACTGAAAAAACGCCTTGAATCCGGACTATACAATTCTCAGGCAATTGAGCGAGTTTAGTTTTACGCCGCAAGCAGCAATATTCCAGCCATATGGCGGCGGTCTGTAAATAATCAAGTTTGGACCAGACAATGCCGTTTTCAACAGCATGAGCATCGATCTACGCAATTGGGATTCGATGACATGTGTAAACCAAGTCAGAGCCTGACCATCCGTTAGTCGCCTCTTACGACAAGCATTGGTTACTGAAGACTAATTATAACCCGGATCTTCACAGGTCAATTCTCAGGTAAACTGTTCGGATTAACGAATTCTCCAACTGAGGAATTATTGGTCCTCAGTAATGCGGCTTTGTATGTTGCTAAGTTCGAGATAAGCTGCGTAAAAATAGCAAACTAATATTATAATCATGTATGTGTTCAAAATAAACTCTTCCAGACCTACAGGGTTTCCAGATTATCGTGGGCTCCGGTTTCTTTGGGCTATCGTATTAACGGAGTTAAACTGTGCGTGTTTGTAGGGATACATCTATCATGCAAACAAGACAATCTGCATACTATTGTCTTTAGTTTTAAATACGTGCTATACGCCATAATGGGGATGGACCCTCTATACTGACGTTAAACGATCGTTACATTAGTTTACATTGCAATCTCAGGGTGGAAGGTATGACATATTTATATATTTACTTGGATTGCTTACACAGATGCTGGGATTGCTTTCAAAGATTGCTTGGCGCTGTACAAAAAAACACTGGCAGTGATGAAACGTTATGGATTACCGTCACCAGGGCGCCTGAGATAAGTGGTGTATTTGCTGGGTCGCTTAGGGACATCTTGTGTGCTAATGCTGTAGAGAGAAACTCCAATAGACCTAACCCCATTAACCCAAGATCCTGGAGCTGGTCGCTGGGGATATTAGCTTACAAAAAGAGGGTTTGTACGAAATTTAATAATCCGGACGAATTCGCTAAAATGGGCTTCCTTCCAATGGACGGGGTATCGCTGAATATAATGGTACGTGTATATGAAAATGGAACTTGTTTGCAGAAACTGCACATGGATTCAAGAATGGATGATGATCAGAATAGAAAAGTGCATTGAGCATCATCTGTCACGTAACTGGTTTAAAGTACAGTGAAATTTAATTGATAGTTTCTTGCTACGTTCAAGGTAAAGCGGTTACGTGGACTGACGTTCATTGGCTGTTTCTCGGCTCCTCCGAAGGTAATCTAATTCCATGACTAACTTGGTCTGTTTTTCTTCCCCAACCCCAAGTTAACAACATTTTCCAGACGGGCATGCTTTGACTGTTTTATTTCTCCTATCACAAGTACCGCACCGCCTTGACTTGCGTGCAGTTGGGTAGAGCTCCTATGCAACCAGTACCCAACATAGTGTTTTGACAACCGTCACTACAACTCTGTTGTTACGTCCAGGTTCGTAAGACAACACCACCGACTGGGACGTCCTCGTGTTGACGTAATAGATCGTACAACAGCTTTGTTGACAACGCATAGGGTTAGGTAATGGAGTTTCGTAATTTCCCCCCTAATTCTGAGTGTGAGCTGACAGCAGTTACTCGACCCCGGATGTTGGGACATGTAAACAACAAACAGCGCTATAGGCCGGGAATAAAGGACTTCCTGTACCGCGACACCTCCAGGTAATGCACCATGTACGTGTCCGGTACGGATGGTAATCGATACATGTGCAATGGTGATTCCAGATGTAGATCAATCACACAAATCAGGACGATTGATTAATCTGACGGACATGCATGTTCAATTAGTTCACGCTGTCTGCCTGTTCGTCTGGCATACAAGGGTAATTGATTTTTGTCAATTACGGTAAACAACAGTGAGTGGGGTGGGGTTGGCTGGGAGGGTGGATGGGTGAGTGAGTTGAGTTTATCGTCACCGTGTACAGTATTACAGTTAAAGCATAACGTGCCATCTCCCTGGTGGTCAGTAACACGGGACATTTAACAGGTGCACGTGACGACAAGCACAGGAACCTAAGCCGGCATGTTGAAGGGACACAACTCTGCACAGCACAAATGTTTTTCAGCGCTCCCTTCACTCGAGAGGGGGAATAATGCATCGCGTGGTCACGTGTATACGTGTGATAATCTGGAGTGCGACGTGAACCCATTTCACCTGACCATTGGCACTAGATTCACCTGCCTTTAATTTGCTTCCCGTCCATCTCGGTGGGTGAGTCAGTGGGTGGGTTTGTGAGTGAGCGGGTTTGTGAGTGAGTGAATGAGTGTGTGAGTGTGTGAGTGGGCGAGTTGATTTTCATTCAGATCAGAAGTGACAGTAAATGTTTGAAGATAACCAGAAGTAATTCATGACAAAGACGTTTACCTCCTGGGTGGAACCAAACGGTAAGAGTATAATTCTCCCAAAGCGTGAACCATTATCATGGCGAATATTTGGATTCGACCCACTATCAAAGGTTTCCTGAACGCCTAACTTTGCACATCAATTTAAGGCGCCTCAGCTATTCAAGGGCCTCATGTACTCCGAATCCTTTACGAAACACTTGTACGCCTAACCCCAGCTACCAGTCTGCTATCTGATCTCTGCATCTGAGTGAGTGAGTGAGTCCTGCATCTGATCTATAATACAAAAACACCAACATACCTTATCGCGATAAAGAAATACAACTATCTACTAGTAACTGGATATGTTCACATTGGGATTTACTTCACAGTGAGACAGATCTACTTTGGATACTATTATTTTTTTATGAGGCTGTTCCCATTATCTGAATCTACTCACTGACAATGATCAATGCTATAATTAATCAGGATTGGTTGTGGAGTGGGATTACGGCTCGTGAGCAGACATTCTTGTTGTGTATCGTGGAGATCGGCTTTTGAGGGCTGATACACCACTGTGGCATGTCAAGTACCACTGGGTAGATATATGTTTTCTCCATCATGTGGATGAAGTCCTTGCGGTCAGACGGTCCTACGATACCAATTCTGTGTGCCTGCCATGTACAGTTTGTCCTTGTGGACATGCATTCCTGATGAATGACATGTACATTTTGTCCTTGTGGATATGAGTTGGCGCTGTCTCTCATATCTGTTCAACCTTCTACGAAGACAACCCTAAACACCCAAGCGATGTATAAAACAATCCAATGCTTCAACACTCCCACTTTGGGTATTAACTGTTAGTTGAGCGAATTCGTTCTTCGATGGAATGCATTATAAAACCCAAGCATTCATAACTGCAGACTGTTTCTCTCCACAACAACATGAACGCTCTTAAGGGATTTCTAACCGAATGAGAGTAAGAAAAATACAATGATTTCTTATATTGTAGCGGACCCTTGATTGCGACCTCGTGTTGAGAGTCTGAAGCGGGCCACTTCTTGTCGCTCGCCGCTAGGAAGCACTGGCGACCAAGTCGGATATTGGTAATTGCCTTTTACCTCAGAGAAATCTAGAAATTGTTATTATTTCCACTTCAACACAGGACTAGAGGAACTTGAAAAAGGATTTTGCAGCGCGAATCTCGAGAGAATTGACTATTTCAAATATGATTCGGGCTGATGATGAATTACGATTTGTTTGGCGTGTAAGGTTGGGGAGTTTTCGCCTCGTGGATTACTGTTGGTTATTCAGATTGCCACTAGGTCAGATGCCGTGAGGCCAAGAGTGTATCCAGCTGAATGGAAATGTAGAGCAGTTAGTCTAGCACTACTATATGGTATGAATTAGCTATGGCATAACGACTTCACGTTAGGGCAAGTGTAACAACTTTATGTTACTTCCAACATTATGACACTGTCAACATCCTTCACATCATGCCACATCATGCCACATCAATATTATCAGACTACATCTAACATCACGACACTGTCAGTATCCTTCACACTACATCCAACATCATGACACTGTCAATGTCCATCTCACCACATCCAACATCATGACAATGTCAATATCCTTCAAACTACATCCAACATCATGACACTGTCACCAAAAAGTCCATCCAACATCCAATATCCTTCACTACATCCAACATCATGACACTGTCAATGTCCACTCACCACATCTTCAACATCACGAGATCTGTCAATATCCTTCACACTACATGACACCATTCTTCAAGTTCCACAATCATGACACTGTCACACTGTCAATGTCCATCTCACCACATCCAACATCATGACACTGTCAACATCCTTCACACTACATCCAGCATCGTGACACTGTCAGTTTCCTTCAGGTTACATCAAACGTCGTGACACTGTCAGTATCCTTCACGCTACATCCAACATCATGACAATGTCAACATCCCTCACACTACGTCCAACGTCGTGACACTGTCAGTTGCCTTCAGGTTACATCAAACGTCGTGACACTGTCAGTTTCCTTCACGCTACATCCAACATCATGACAATGTCAACATCCTTCACACTACGTGCAACATCACGACACTGTTAATATCCTTCACACTACATCCAACATCATGACACTGTCAATATCCTTCACACTACATGCAACATCACGACACTGTCAATGGCCTTCACACTACATGCAACATCACGACACTGTCAATATCCTTCACACTACGTCCAACATCACGACACTGTCAATATCCTTCACACTACATCCAACATCATGACACTGTCAATATCCTTCACACTACATGCAACATCACGACACTGTCAATATCCTTCACACTACGTGCAACATCATGACACTGTCAACATCCTTCACACTACGTCCAACGTCACGACACTGTTAATATCCTTCACACTACATCCAACATCATGACACTGTCAATATTTCTTTCACACTACATGCAACATCACGACACTGTCAATATCCTTCACACTACATGCAACATCACGACACTGTCAACATCCTTCACACTACGTCCAACATCACGACACTGTCAATGTCCTTCACACTACATCCAACATCATGACACTGTCAACAGCCTTCACACTACATGCAACATCACGACACTGTCAATATCCTTCATACTACATGCGACATCACGACACTGTCAATATCCTTCACACTACATCCAACATCACGACACTGTCAATATCCTTCACACTACATGCAACATCATGACACTGTCAGTATCCTGAACCCTACATCCAGCATCATGCCACAGTCAATATCTTTCACGCTACATCCAACATCATGACATCGTCAATATCCTTCACAGTACATCCAACATCATGACAATGTCAATATCCTACAGGTTGCATCCAACATCATGACATTGTCAATATCCTTCAAGTTAACACAACACCACGACACTGTCAATATTCTTCACATCATAACACATTATGACACTGTCAATATCCTTCAGGTTGCACCCAACATCATAACACTGTCAAAATCCTTTAACTTACATCATGCATCTGATCTTAACCTTCACGTTGCGCCCAGCAACTGTATCAGCATCCTTCGGTTGTTCAACCTAGGAAGTTCTTATGTTAACTCACTAACTGACCACTGATCGGATATACTAAGGTGAAGTGATGCTTGATTTGACGTAGGCCTACTTCATACCAGTTGTAGCCGATCAAAACGCAGAAACCATACTGAAAATAAAGGCGATTGTACGAGTGCTTCTTTTTGAGGCCCAAGGCGGTGCCCGGTAATGGTTCAGTGATTGAATTCAGTTAAACCCCCAACTCGTGTGATATATAGCTACGGGGAATGAGCCTAATCAGGGAATATATAACAATGCGTTGTTTATACATATTCCCTGAAATAGCTTCATTAGTGTTTGTTAAAATAATTATTCTCTCTGGTATGAATATATCACCATTAATGTGTTTTAGTGTTTATTGATGTTTAAAGGATAAGCAGTAACTATCGGTGCCACTGAAATCTCTCAGGTGTTAACTAAAAACATAAAATTAATGGGCGCATTGGATAACTTGCTCATCACGACAAGAGCTAGATTTTGGTAATAATTATGGGTCATTTGAAAACATGATCTTTTTTTAGGTTAATTAGATATTGCTCTTAATACAAATACTGTATAACTTTACAAATTCTTGATTACTGAGCTGCAAACATTTGACAGGTGTGTTCTGACTGTGAAACATTTGCTACTACATCACGTTTATAAGTTATTTAGCCTGATCAAGTGATCTATATCTATCTATCTATATCTATCTATCTATATACATGTATATCTATATCTATCTATCAATCTATCTATATCTATATGTATCTATATCTATCTATCTATCAATCTATATATCTATATCTATCTATATATAGCTATCTATATGTATCTATATCTATCTATCAATCAATCTATCTATATCTATATATATATATCTATCTACATTTAGCTATCTATATATATCTATATCTATCTATCTATCAATCTATCTATATCTATCTATATCTATATATAGCTATCTATATCTATCTATCTATCAATCTATCTATATCTATCTATCTATATAATATAATATATTATATATTATATAGATAGATACATATAGATATAGATAGATTGACGATATATATCGTATAGAGGATAGTTAAGCAAAACTCGCTGGCTAAAGATGTTCTGATTTCTAACTCCCTTTTCCTAGATAGATAACTTACTTTGCTCAAAGCGGGATTCAATTCTGCCGCAGAACCGTAATTCAAAATAATCAAATATTGGATCTCTCTGCGACTTCTGTGATCTTTCTGCAAATTAAATCTATTTGTGATCTGTCTGAATTTAAACTAGGATCTGTCTGTAATCTGTTACGGATCTGTCCTAATTTCATCCAAGGGACGAATATACGTAAACCAACAGTTAGCCACTGTCTAATGTCTCGTTACTTTGTTCACGTGGGCGTTTAATGAAATGACTGCTGGGTAGATTAAGATTTTGAGGATGGAAATGGAATGAAAGTCTATAAACGATGAAAGAGGAATTCAAACGGAAATGCCAACAGCGGTATTGTCGTCAGGAAAGTATTTCAGATTCTCGTCTAATTGACAGCCTTGAGCAGTGCAGAGCAAAGTTAGTGATGAATAATTAGTTAAACAATCACAAAGGCGTGAAATTGTAATTGGCTCTAACTAAGACTGATGCATAACTTACGGATCACTGACAGTAAGCTATGGGACGCCTACATAGTGATGTTCCAAAAGGTCTCTGGGTATCAAAAGGTATTATTCAGAGTGTTGTTGACCTTGGTGAGGTACTTGATCAACATGAACAGACAGCTTCGCGGAAATAAAACTCCTTCGCTGAACAGAAGATGAAGCTGCTATGTCTGAACTTCTCCACATCTTCCCGATGGCGTGAGGATGTATTTTGAGACATTCCGTGATCAGATTTTTTTTTATGTCTCCACGAGTTAGGAGTGGTCACGTTTCTTCAGAAAACTAAGACAAGCCCGCTGAATATTGTACATTGTACATTGTACGTGTTGTATAGAGCGAGCTCCTCTAAGCGGAATGTTGGTGGCTCGGTCCTCAGCCGGGTCGTAACAGGAGGCGTTATATGGTGGTGATTGTTTAACCCCTCATCACCTCCCCTCCTCGCCAAATATAGTGAAGATCTCTCGATTGAACTTACATCTAACGTTTCTTCAGCATGTAGCAGTCGTGGTGGTGCTGTTCACAGTGGCTGGTGGTTGCTGTTCACAGAGGTGTCACAGTGGCTGTTCACAGAGGCTGTCCCAAGTATAGGCTGCTACTGTTCACAAAGGCTGTCCCAAGTATAGGCTGCTACTGTTCACAGAGGTGGTCCAAAGTATAGGCTGCCTACAGTTCACAAAGGCTGTCCCAAGTATAGGCTGCTGCTGTTCACAAAGGCTGTCCCAAGTATAGGCTGCTACTGTTCACAAAGGCGGTCCCATGTATAGGCTGCTGCAGTTCACAAAGGCGGTCCCAAGTATAGGCTGCTGCTGTTCACAGAGGCTGTCCCAAGTATAGGCTGCTGCTGTTCACAGAGGCTCTCCCAAGTATAGGCTGCTACTGTTCACAAAGGCGGTCCAAAGTATAGGCTGCTACTGTTCACAGAGGCTGTCCCAAGTATAGGCTGCTGCTGTTCACAGAGGCTGTCCCAAGTATAGGCTGCTACTGTTCACAAAGGCTGTCCCAAGTATAGGCTGGCTACTGTTATAGGCTGCACTGAGGCTGTCCCAAGTATAGGCTGGCTGCTACTGTTCACAGAGGCTGTCCCAAGTATAGGCTGCTGCTGTTCACAGAGGCTGTCCCAAGTATAGGCTGCTACTGTTCACAGAGGCTGTCCCAAGTATAGGCTGCTACTGTTCACAGAGGCTGTCCCAAGTATAGGCTGCTACTGTTCACAGAGGCTGTCCCAAGTATAGGCTGCTACTGTTCACAGAGGCTGTCCCAAGTATAGGCTGCTACTGTTCACAGAGGCTGCTCACAGAGGCTGTCCCAAGTATAGGCTGCTACTGTTCACAGAGGCTGTCCCAAGTATAGGCTGCTACTGTTCACAAAGGCTGTCCCAAGTATAGGCTGCTACTGTTCACAAAGGCTGTCCCAAGTATAGGCTGCTACTGTTCACAGAGGCTGTCCCAAGTATAGGCTGCTACTGTTCACAGAGGCTGTCCCAAGTATAGGCTGCTGTTGCTGTCTGTTCACAAAGGCTGTCCCAAGTATAGGCTGCTACTGTTCACAAAGGCTGTCCCAAGTATAGGCTGCCTACTGTTCACAAAGGCTGTCCCAAGTATAGCTGCTACTGTTCACAAAGGCTGTCCCACATAGGCTGGCAAAGGCTGTCCCAAGTATAGGCTGCTACTGTTCACAAAGGCTGTCCCAAGTATAGGCTGCTGCTCTTCACAAAGGCTGTCCCAAGTATAGGCTGCTACTGTTCACAGAGGCTGTCCCAAGTATAGGCTGCCTACTGTTCACAAAGGCTGTCCCAAGTATAGGCTGCCTACTGTTCACAAAGGCTGTCCCAAGTATAGGCTGCTACTGTTCACAGAGGCTGTCCCAAGTATAGGCTGCTACTGTTCACAAAGGCTGTCCCAAGTATAGGCTGCTACTGTTCACAAAGGCTGTCCCAAGTATAGGCTGCCTACTGTTCACAAAGGCTGTCCCAAGTATAGGCTGCCTACTGTTCACAAAGGCTGTCCCAAGTATAGGCTGCTACTGTTCACAAAGGCTGTCCCAAGTATAGGCTGCTGCTGTTCACAAAGGCTGTCCCAAGTATAGGCTGCTACTGTTCACAGAGGCTGTCCCAAGTATAGGCTGCTACTGTTCACAAAGGCTGTCCCAAGTATAGGCTGCCTACTGTTCACAAAGGCTGTCCCAAGTATAGGCTGCTGCTGTTCACAGAGGCTGTCCCAAGTATAGGCTGCTACTGTTCACAAAGGCTGTCCCAAGTATAGGCTGCTACTGTTCACAGAGGCAGTCCCAAGTATAGGCTGCTACTGTTCACAAAGGCTGTCCCAAGTATAGGCTGCTGCTGTTCACGTCCCTGTATAGAAAGGCTATCTTTCTGTGAAACCTGCATATCAGGTGCATCGATAACATTTGTGTTACCACAGTGACTCCTACGTTTAATCTTTCAGTGATGACCACTTCAGTAAAATCTTCAGTGGACAACGTGTTCTCTGTTGGTCAGCCGGTTCCCCAATCTGGGCTGTTCCTGTACATGTTCCTGTGGTGACCATCCTCCACACTGATCGGGTATTCGTGTTACTAACCATTCCACACTAATGGACAAAGCTTGACTGCACATGAGTGAAAACTCAAATACATTCTCCAAGATTAATCTCAGAAACTGCATTCTCTAGATACGCTGCTGACCTGAACACACATTTAGAGTGAACATACATTGTGTTTGAATAAGTAATATGACTAATGTTTAAAATCTATGTAGAAGAGGACGTGCAATTTATGTTGGATCTGACATGTCGTTAAACACAACACACACCCAAATACTGAGTTTGAAGCTTATGGGGTGAAAACATTTTAAAAACAAAATCTTTGATCATTTTCAAAATTACAATTTAGGCAATCCAAGAAATATAGACAATTGAAAGTGATACATATCGAAATCGACATTTTATTTGTGATAACGTAAACAGTAGCAATGAATATTGATTACTGTGGTAGAGTAGTTTGAGATTTCATTGATCGGACTTCATTCTGAGAAATGGTTAAGTTGATTTTGGTGATCTCCTTTTGAGCCCTCATTTGCATCTTCCAGATTAGCAGTCAAATTGAAACGCAGTTATGATTATTGAATTGCTTTTCACGACCCTTTTGTGTTTACAGAAATAAACTTAACCGGAACAGACCAGTAATAACAATTCGTCCTGTCGAACATTTAAACCAGCAAAATGGTTTGAATATTTTATATTATGAGATGAAAGTGGCAGATTTCCCATATGATGATACTTACACTGTTAATGCTAATGTTTCTTCCGAAATAGTTCATCTTGCTAGACAAAATCAATTCTACAACCTCGGTGGAATAAAGAATGAGAAAGGAAAACAGAATGAAACCGGATACAATAAACCATGCCATACATTGTAACAAGCATGTCTAGCCATGTTTCGTTATTAGCAAAATTCCGATGTAATGTTTCGTTCATGTTCAATTTCGGAGTCGATTTTCTAAAGAAGTAAATTACATTTGGTCGAGAGGTAAATAGCAACTTTAATCGTTGCATAATACAAGATATACATGGTAAGAGTATTATTTTTTATTTTATTATTGGATATTTATATAGCGCACATATCCACGCACTGGTGCATGCTCAAGGCGCTGGTATTTTTTCGAGCGATCATTGGACGTTAATCTCAACGGCATATCTTATCAATCTCAGCTCCCTGGAGAGCATACAACTCTTGCTGCCACGGCTTTCCCACCCTTACGAGGTACCCATTCACAGCTGGGTGGACTGGGACACATAGTCACAGTACTTTGTCCAGGTTTACTGCACGTTTTAGGTGGTTGCACGTATTCATGTGGCCACCACCTGAGGCGTGTTCAGAACCGCG
The DNA here is from genome assembly GCF_003918875.1 of Haliotis rubra. NCBI lineage: Eukaryota > Metazoa > Mollusca > Gastropoda > Lepetellida > Haliotidae > Haliotis > Haliotis rubra. The sequence goes on along the minus strand of NW_025767368.1, from coordinate 382,258 downwards.
AGTGCCCGCGAACGCTAGCGAGCGCTCGTTTCTGATCGCCTGTGCCCGTTTGAGCGCCCGCGAACCATCTTCACAGCTGCCTCGCCAAGCGAACCAAGATGGAGACCATGTTTAATGTCATTCGTCACCAGTCGCCCCTTTCCGTAACCTCCAACAAGACAAGAAGCTATTCGGCTTGTCCCGGAATAACACGAGTTGGTCACGAATGGTTTAATGTAACCAAGCGCTCGCGTCCGTTCAGGGCCGATGCGAGCGCTCATTGGAGGCAATAGCGCGGGCGCTTGCGGTTCTGAACACGCCTCTGGTCTTACACACCTTGGGATGATATGGTCTTTACAATAGATAGTGGTTTTATTTTTCATATCAACCTCTTGTGACGTCATCAGAGGTTGCTTCTGTAGTATGGCCCTAGGGCGGTATGGCTTAAACCCCGGATAACGTGACAAGAGATCAGTCAAAATAGCCTGACAAACGTATCCTCGTCCGGATACATAAAAACTTCGACTACGCCTCAGTTTTGTATCTTCCCTCGGTTAAAGGTACGTCAGGATTTTTGAATATTACTCTCGGCTTCGCCTCGAGCAATATTCAAGAAAGAAAGCGCCTACTAGCGGGTGTAGGGGACGGACGTGTGTGAGCCGAGCTCCGTGGAAACGTACGATCTGTAAGGAAGATTCTGAAAAGATACATGATAGAGACAAAACAAGAAGGTAAATTTGCTACACTCAAATCAGACAAACTGCAGGTAGATAACAACCTTTACCGTCTGAATGAAAATGAGGATAATATTGTCCTGATTAAAACATTCAAGCCTAGGACAGGGGGTCCAGGCTCGAACTCTGCTAGATAGCGGTGTGGCCAAGGTCCGGAAATATTCAGCTCCTGTAAATGTGTATTCTGGAATATAGAGGGTATTAAGAATAAGTTTGACAAATCAGTATTTACAGATTTTTGGAAAGGATTAACTTGGTCTAATCACAAAGATGTCTTCTCGTTCTCCGGCTATACGATCTTCACCAGATCTCGTCAGAAACATTAATATGCATTAAGGAACTCGGGTGGCATCACAGTTATGGTATCAGACTCAATCTCACAGTTTGTCTCCTTCTTAACAAGCTCTAGTGAGAACATTGTCTGGCTTCGTATCCAGCCTCCGAACCAGGACTTTATCTTATACTTCGGTGTTGTGTACTACTCCCCAGAAAACTCTAACAAGTATGCTGATGGAACAGTGTTTGACATACTAGAGGATGGAATTAGCAACTTTAGGTCTGCAGATCCACATTGTCGAGTTATAGTCCAAGGCGATTTGAACGCGCGGACAGGCAATGGTTCATATAAGGATTTTATTGAGAATGATGATGCTACCTATCTTCCGATAAACGACGAGATTAACTATGTCCCTGACAGCGAGATCCCACAACGTGTATCCCAGGATTCCGTCATCAACAGACGTGGCCACGCCCTCCTAGACTTCTGTAAAAACACTGGACTGTAATGGTAAAATAACATGTTTTGCTAACAGTGGCCAGAGCGTCGTAGACTACGTTATATGCTCAGATAATGCTTTTGAATTGTTTGACGATTTTGACACATCTACCAGTAACAGTCTCATTGTCTTTTGATACGGGTGTAAACAATGTCACTGACTCGAGTAATCTCACACCGAAGACTAAATTTTATTGGAAGGGTGAATCTCTGCCTGAATATCTTCATAACTGGCAATCATTGAAACCTGATGTTATAGACAACTTTAATCACCATATTGAAAATAATGATATTAACAGAGCTTCTGTTTTGTTTCATGCCATTGTCAAGTCATGTGCTGACTACTGCAAGAAAAGTGGGCTGTCTGCATTGCATAGAGACAAGGGAGACAACTGGTATGATGACGAATGCCTCTCTGCGCGAAACGCAACTCGACGCCTGCTTCGTGCTTTCCATGCTAGTAACTATGGAATACTGTAAGGGACATTCTCGCACTTTTGGCATTTTTAGCTTGTTTCCAAAGGACGAGATCGCGAGAATGCGAGATCGCGAGAATGTCCCCTTACAGTATTCCATAAGTAACAGTTCTTGCGATCGACAACGATACATCGACTCGTGGGCATACCACAAACAGCTATGTACATTAAAGATCTCTTCATCTTTATCAGATTTTACAGATAGACTTTGCAGTGCACTATCCGCTAGAGACAGTAAGATGTTCTGGAGAACCGTCAGACCCTAACCACAATTTACCAACAACGGTATCAAACCCTTAGATTGGAATAGACACTTCCAGAATCTTTTTCAAGGTTTACACTTCTCAGTAGAGTATGAGGAATTTCATAATAATGTTAACACATTTGTAATGTCTATCAGTGAAAACTTAATTGACCAATCTGCAAACTATGATGCCCTAGATAATGAAATAAGCTATCAAGAAATTATAGATGCTATCAATGGCATGCAAAATGGTAAAGCACCTGGGTTTAGTGGTATAACTATTGAATTTTTCAAGAGTGCACCGGATGTGTGCATTGAAATGTTAAAATCATTATTTAATAGAGTGCTGTCTACAGGTATTTATCCTCCTGAATGGACCTATGGAGTAATTATTCCTATCTTCAAGAAGGGCAGTGTTAATGATCCAACCAACTATAGGCCTATAACCTTACTTGAGGTGTCCAGTAAAATATTTTCCAAAATCATTAGTAACAGATTGACTCTTTGGGCTGAGCGGGAAGAATTTCTCATCCCTGAACAGGCAGGCTTCAGACATGGATTCCAAACCCATGATAATATATTTATACTTAACTCTATCATTCAGAGGTACCTCTCTCTACATAAAGGGAGGCTATACTGTGCTTTTATTGACTTGAAGGATGCGTTTGATTCAGTTGATAGGAATAGCCTTTTTTATAAACTGTGGATGGGAAACGTTAAAGGCAAAACATTTAGATTGCTTAAAAACATGTATCATTCTGTTAAATCATGTGTTTCCATGAATGATGGTTATACAGCCTTCTTCGATTGTTCTCATGGCGTCCGTCAAGGGTGCCAACTATCTCCTTTTCTATTTTCATTCTTCGTGAATGATATTGTTGAAAGCCTAGCATCAGATAATCAGAGATGTATCAATCTAGAAGTTATTGAACTATTCATACTCCTATTTGCCGACAATATTGTACTTTTTAATTTTTCAGTTTGTGGTTTACAAAAGAGATTAGATAAGTTAGTAACATATTGTGACCAATGGAAACTTAAAATTAATGTAACCAAGAGTAAAATAATTGTGTTTAGAAAAGGTGGCAGATTAATGAAATGTGAAAAGTTCTTTCTTAATAATAACACCTTAGAAAGTGTCCAATCATACAAGTATCTTGGGGTTCATTTGTCAAGCTCAGGCTCATGGTATATCACTCAAAAGGTTTTGGCCGAACAAGCATGGAAAGTTCTATCTATACTTAGATCCTCAATACCTAACTTTTCTAACCTACCTATACATGTCTCGTTTCAAATATTTGATGTAAAAATTCTACCAATTCTGCTATATGGCAGTGAAGTATGGGGCTTTCACACATCACCTAACGTTATGAATATTCACGACAAATTTCGTAAAGTTCTTTGTCTTCCAAGAAATACCCCAAATATTTTTGCCTGTGCTGAACTTGGTAGACACTCATTAAAGGTAAATATGTATTGTAAAATTATTAAATATTGGACTAGATTGATCTCCCAAGATGATAATGTCATCTTGAAGAAAGCATATGAGTATCAATATAGCATTGCAGAGAAAGGACGCCAAAGTTGGGCATTGAATGTGAAAAATATTTTAAACCGTTATGGGTTTGGAAATGTTCGGTTTTACCAGAATGTGGGAAATATCACTGTTTTCATGTCTATATTTAAAAAAAGATGTATCGACCACGACAACCAGTCATGGAAGGATGATCTTCTGTGCTTTTCAAAACTCGACTTTCTACATAACGTTAAAGATAATGTCTCCTATGAGTTTTACACCAGCCATATCAAGACTAAAGTATTTCTCATTGCTGTAAGTAAATTCCGAAGCTCCAGTCATATGTTGATGATTGAATACGGTAGACGGCTTGGTCTTGAGCGAAGTGATCGCTTGTGTCCTTTCTGTATCATTCCCACTGTTGAAAATGAATATCATTTCTGCCTTGAGTGTCCATTTTACAATGGTATTAGAGAAAATACAATTCCCAAATATTACTATAATCTCCCATCACATGAGAAGCTGTTTCAACTGTTAATGTCAAGGAATATAATTGTCATTAATTGATCTGGGAAAATATTTATACCTAGCTCTTAAAAAACGTAATACGTTTTTGCGATTGTGATATCTCTATTGATAGTGCAATTTGATGCCAAAATGATTCCGCCTGGCATTGATGGAGGAACATCACACGTGCATCTGATCTCTCTCGGGGCTGCGGTATCAGTCCTCTCACTGACATCTGTACTACAGTCAGTAGTTGCTGTTGCCCTGGGCCCTGTTCCACAAAACGATCGTAGCGCTAACGTGATCGTAACTCCCATACTTGATCATTAACTTACGACTGTCGTAGCGCTACGATCGCTTTGAGGAACGGGGCCCTGGCCGGAGAACTGTTAATCACGGCGCCGACCTCTATCTTCTGGTCTTCTGATGTCCGTTTGTAGTTACGACAACCTGCAAAATAGAGTTGGATGTTACTTTGTAGTATTTGTGTTATTCAGGATATGACCATTAATTTTGAAAATGATTAATTACAATGGGTTTTTCTATGCAATTTGTGACAAACATGAACATGACTAAACGATACTATGAATATATTAACTCAGTCCACATTCGCCCATTTTTAAAATTCAAACAAGTTCATTGATACTTATATATATATGTTAGGAGGCAATATTATTTCTTTCCGCCTCCCGATAACCCCAAAAATAATATAAAAAATCTTAAATAGTAATATTTCAAATAGTTTCATGTTGTCCAATCAAAAGGATTTAGCACGAACTGTGTATATTTGTTAATCAAACAAGAAACAACTTAGCTTTAACACACCTGTGCCCAGTTCGATCCATTATGAGCTGTTCGGGGATCCCTTTTAGAGTTTGGTCGTTGTTGTCACCCTCACGAACCTAATCAACCAGAATGATAGCTGTGCGTCATCCATGAAATCAAGCGTGGTAAGAATCTTCTCTTCATTAAGGCGGTTGTTATTCCTCCAGATAGCCAAGTCGCTGAAGGTATTCACCACCCATTTGTTCCTCCGACGTGTGTTCTTGGGTACGGCGTCCTGTGCGCGCTCTTCAATATCCAAGTCAATTGACAGGAACTTGTAACGGGTATTTTCAACGGCGTCTTCATCGTCTCTAATATCGGAATAATTAGACGAAATATCCATGTTTTTGGTAGTCTCCGGTCCCAAGACTTGACTTAAATGCTCAATATTTTGTCTAGCTGCAACCAGCTCATCATTCGACTCAGTCGACATCTTGCACACGAATGAGCTTGACTATTCTAAACACCATGTGCTCACAACTGAGTTGTATTTCTGTGATTTGTTTTTGTTTTCGTTTCCTTTTGATATGTTAACTCGTTTGAGTGGCATTTAGAAGTTGGTGTGATGAACAACGAGGAGAGTTCTATGGATATACAACTTCTTTAATATAATATGAGCGACGTTTCGGTGTAGCTACTAACACCGTTATCAAGCAAATGATGTACAATACTAGAGGCAAGGTATATATATATACATAGTAAAGTTGAACAGTAAGTGATTGATGTTTGCACAATTAATGAGGTTGATGTACAAGGTTGGAGGATGTTTACACAAGAAGGCAATTGTTACACAAACAGAGTAAGCTATAGGGAATTAGTGGGAGGAAGCCAGTGATATAACAGACAGGAGAATAATGGGATTAAGATTGCTCGGGCGTTCATTTTACATATTAACCTTGGGATGAGTTGCTATTTAATACATATACCAACGGATTCGTGGGTTCTTTTAAGTGCACAGGGTTGTGTACTGTGCATTAGGGATTGTGACAACACTGAAAGAAGCCGCGGTGGCTGAGCGGTCTAGGCGTCTGACTTTGTGTGCTGGCGATTAGGTGCCTGACTCTGAGGGTGTGGGTTCGAATCCCGGATGGGATTCAAACCAAATGTACTAGAATCTGTACTTTACTAAGAAAGTGTTATCCCAAGTATAACATACGTAACACTGAAAGAGTCTGCACACAAAGTTGACTCCAAGGTTTTTACACCCGGGCACAGGTGGGCGATCCCGGCACTTCATGCTCGCTGGATCACTAACCTGGCGCCTTAGCTAGCTCGCCCACCACGCCCCATATTAATAGTAATATTACCAGCATACTTTAAGCTTGATTTTCTTTTTCATCAATCGAACAAAGTCAATTGTTCAGGTAATCTTTCTATATACATTCATGAAAGGATGAGTATTTCGAAAAGTTACCTGATATCATGTCCGTAAAGTGCGAATACAACTCAATCCCCCCAACACACACACACACACACACACACACACACACACACACACACACACACACACACACACACACACACACACACACACGCACACACACACACACACACACGCACACACACACACACACACACCATGGGCTCACAGCATATTTCAATAACATGATTTCATTAATATTTCAGCTTTTCTCTTATTCTTCACTATCCGTTGCTAACTACCATCTGGACGACTTGAACACTATCAAACACTGTGCATTGAAACGTGCAATTGTAATTCTAGAATTCAGACGAACACACTCCTTTGCCTGTATTGTATCGGTTAATTGCTTGAAATCCAACCTGTGTAAGTCGTGGAGAAAATAGTCACCAACTCTTATAACTAATATCTTGAGAGCAATACGATCCTTTCCTAGAATCATTTCGGAATTAGAAAGGTTGGAAGCCGAGACCAGCATGATCGTTTCCAAACAGAAGCCCCAGGGTCGTTTGGTTGCCAGGAGTACGGGAAGTCATATGATATTGAGCCGAGGAGAAATAGGGTTTAACGTCGTGTTCGGCATTATCGCACTTCCACCGAGACGCGTGTGTCTATGTCCATGCACCATGTGTCGTCTTTATAATCCCCGCCATGGTGCCTTCTTACACCAGGAACGTGTACACAGATCCCTTGGTTCCATAAAAGTATGACTAATTATAGTGCTCATATTCTTACTGAGAAATACGTTTGTCATCTAACAATGCTTTTAAGGATATTTGAACTGTACCTCCTGAAACATTTCAGATCCCAGAGCTGACATTTCGTCTCGATCTCCTCTCTGTGTCTGGTGATGAAGTGGTTGCTATTCTCTAAACGTATTAGTGGGTTACCGACAACAACGAGACAGTAATTGTTTCAGACCCCGTGGCAGCTGTACCTGCTGTTCAGTCTGGGGCAACTGGATATGGAAGTGTCATTTTGCATAAATCGAAAGATTTTACACATTCTTTTTTAACTATTATATCGTGTGATCATGGATGCTAGGCCTTGTGTGCTTGAAAGGAACGAAATGTCAAACAGGCTTCAAAAGGCGAGTTCAAGAAAGGAAATGTTTCCTGGTCAGTGCTTAAGCCACAATCTTTTGTTATGTCTGGACTAGAAAATCTGAGATGGTTGGCTTGGATCGTCATGTGCACTCGATGTTCCCAATGACAAAATTACAGACGAAGAATAGAAGTGATGAGGTTATTTTCACACGGCATCGACTAAGTCACCATTATCCCCATGCTCATCCATTTTTTTAAAGTAAAGATCAGTCTCATCTCAAGTCATAGTAATGATCAGGTATCCAAGACTTTGAACCTCGGTGTTTTAGAATGCTTTGCTCGCTGCAACTTAAGGCTGAACATCAGATTACAAATTCTCTGTAGCCGAGACACTTGGCCCAAATCCTTTGTATCATCGATCCAAGCGCTAGGGTTTGTTCAGCAAACTGGTAAATATGGCGTAATCTGATCATCCTATGATTTAAACTGTTTTAATTAGTCAGTAGTCAGATCATGTCCTATTGCATTGATTCATGGATCAAAATGAGTTGCTGCTCAGCCACGGTTTTATTTATATTCCTGCTATTGCTAATTAGTGTACATTTTCTCAGTGCATTGATTTTGGAACCATTTTATCGCAGATATTCCATCGTTTTCATGTTATTTCGCCTATATATCCTCACTCATTCATTTGTATGTAGAAATGAACCACGAGTGCCCGCAATGTACGGAGTCTCTCACAAAACATCTGCTTCCCAGGCTGACTTGAAACGTCTCAAGAACATCAACATTACAGTCTGGAGCTGGATGTCTTTAAAGTTAAAACATCCTAGCCCTGTTAGGTATATCTCAGAACCATCAACATCACAGGTTGATATGTGCCGTCTCATCGTCAAAGCTATGGATTGGGTATCACATCAACATCACGGCAGCGTACGCCTTAGGAACATTTACATCACAGCTGGGTGTGTGTGTGTGTGTGTGTGTGTGTGTGTGTGTGTGTGTGTGTGTGTGTGTGTGTGTGTGTGTGTCCCAGGAACACCGACATCAAATGAAAGTGTGTGTGAGTGAGTGTGTTTTACGCCGCTTTTAGCGATATGCCAGCAATGTCACAGTGGGGGACACCAGAAATTGGCTAAACACATTGTACCCCTGTGGGGTCGGGAGCAGCAGTCATAAGCATCATGCTAACTGACCATATTTTAACATTGCTTCAACAAAACAAATATTATTATCTAGACGTACATACTGAGGCAATCATCCAATGAACGAACAAGAAGGTAAGTAAAAATATATTTATGATTTACGACAATATGGTAATTTTCCAGAACTATCCTTTGTCTCCGTATGGCGGACACCTCTGCATGGCGGACACCTCCGTATGGCGGACACCTCTGCATGGCGGACATCTCTGCATGGCGGACACTTCGGCATGAACACGCTTGTATAATGCTGTACACACAATACCATAGAACAGCGATATCACAGTTGGTGTTGGTTGATTTGAGAACATTTCGGCCGGGTATGGGGTGTTCCAGGAACATCACTGGCTAGTATTGGACGTTTCGTGGACATCTGCATCACAGCCGGATACGGGTCGTCTCGTAGAAGCATCACAAACGAGTATGCGACATCTCGGGGGTATCTACAATAATGTACATCCTCATCAAAAGTTAGTGTTTAAAGCGTTCTCGTCACGGCAGAACACAAGCTCGATTGTTGGCCAATATTGGTGTGCCAAATCGTGACACTGTAAAGGTTATGCTACGCTATATAAAACCATAACACGTTGTCCACGTAGGTACAAGTTGATAGCATAACTGGATCACACACTTCCCTTTACATTCAACCTCCCCTCCTGTATAGCATTGGCTTGAAACACGCATGACTTTACTTATTAGTTACGAATTTGAACTGCTGGCAACAGGCAGACCCTCTAGTCCATTGCCCAGATGTGTGAAGGAATTATTTTTGATACCGTAACTTTTCGCCCACGAGCAAACCCTTAAACAGTTTCGTGACAGAGACCTTAAAGTAAGCTGCATTAGTCATGTTTGTGTGTACACTTACCACAGTTGAAGGCTGGGTTTATGTGACCCTTGTCCACAGTTGCTACACTGACCACTTGTTCATCGTTGGTGTTCTTGTCCCCGTCTGGCCAGTGTAATTCTATAGACATGGTGTAGACCAGCCAGGCCAGTACGGCACCAACCATCGGGCCAACCAGGGGAACCCAGAACCAGTTGTACCCCCGGAATCTGGAACAGTTCAAGATGGTGTCTGTTTGTATGTTGTTTCACACCGCACAGAGCAACATTCCACGTATGTGGCGACAGTCTGTAAATAATCAAGTCAGGGCCAGACAATCCAGTGATCAACAGCACGAGTATCGATCTACGCAACTTCGATGCGATGACGTGTCAACCTTGTCAGCAAGCCTGATCACTCCATCCCATGAGTCGCTTCTTACGACAAACATGGGCCTTCACGGGTCAAAATGTTGTCTAAGATGTTGTCTACGCACGTAACATTCATGAATATTCAGTGGTCTAAGACGACGTATTCAGCATGCATCTGAGTTCTTTAGAACTGTACACGTTCCCAGTTAGGAGCCAGTCTTCATGCTTTCAGCACCATACCGAGTTTCACCTGTAGTGATATCTGAGGCCTGCATTACTTCGGGCTCCCCTCCCACATTACCCTGCATGTGCTGAGTTGTCATCGGACAGATTGAGCTTATTGATCATGACAATGAAAAACATAGCAACGGTTTGTTTTGTCTTATCTTTTTAAATAAGGAAGCAGCATATGAGTGAAAGCAACACATCAACACTTTCAACAACGCATCATTGTCGTGAGAAGCCACTAAAATGGTCGGGTGGCCAGAATCGCTGACTTGGTTGATATATGACACGGTATCCTAAATGCGTAGGTCGATGCTCATCATGACAATCACTGGATTGTCTTGTCCAGACGCGATTATTTAAAGACCTTTGCCATATAAATGAACCATTGCTGACTGCAGCGTTAAACAAACAAACGCACCTTGTTTCGCGAAGGATTTCTCCCCACAGTTCTGACTCCTGATTTGGGTGCGGACAAATTCAAGCGTGAACTAGTCATACTTTCCTGTTTGACAGGAGTAAGGTGAAACTGTCAGAAACAGAAACTACATAATGATTCGGGATGCAGCTTACGTGAAAGGCTCTGACCCCCAGCCAGCCACAGCAGTGAACAATCTGGGGCCGAGGTCCCTTGCTGGGTTGATGGCGTAGCCGCAGTTGAGGGCGAAGCAGGTCCCCATGCCGAGCATGATGGAGCCGAGAGCCACGGGGAGGAAGCCGTCACTAGGGGCCATGTTGCGCCTGTCTGTGATTGCCAACACACATCCAAGGAGGATGAACGTGCCAAATACCTGAAGGGCAGAATTCTAGCACTGGGAAAGTAGTCAGTATCACACAGTTTTGAGGCAGTAATCACATTATTCCCAGTCGAGTTCTCGCATTATTCTCCCTCATATACCAAATCTCGGAGTTTACACACAGCAATCACACAATTCCAACAACATTCACACAAATCTCACAATTCCCACACAGCATGGTACTCACATACTACTCACATAGATGGACCTAAAATCTACATTCACAAAAGTGAATGAGTGAGTGTGGTTTTACGCCACTTTCGGCAATATTCCAGTCGTATCACCGCGGATTCCACACATGGGTACAATGTGTGAAGCCCATTTCTGGTGACCTGTGTTATATTGCTGGAATATTGCTAAAAGCAGCGTGAAACTAAACTCACTCACTCACTCACTCCACAAAAGGAGAAGCAGTGAATGATGATGCGTTTTGATTTAAATAGTTTTGTGAAGAAGTTTATCTAAATCCGTCTTAGCTCACCTGGTCGAAGAAGCAGCTTGCAGTAGTCACATACGGCTGTGGGTACGTGGCGAATATCCCGGCAGTAGCTGTCGGACCCGTGGTCGATCTAAGGCCACCGTCGTAATGGTTCAGGGCGTCTGGTTAAAACAGTAACATTGTGTACAGCATGTACTTGGGTGGAGCTGCCTTACACTACAGAGACGGATATCATACATGAGCGTTTGTCGTGCTCTAAGTACCACTTACACAACGTTGCCAGGTGTGCTATACCTGACCTAACGTTCAACACATCGCTTCCCGAGTAAGTTCTTTTGTTCTTGTTCTTGTTTAGCTCCGTACTCAGCAATATTCCAGTTATATGGCGGCGGTCTGTAAATAATCGTGTCTCGATCAGACAATCCAGTGATCAACAGCATGAGCATCGATATACGCAGTTGGGATATGACACCACGTGTCAACCAGGTCAGCGAGTCTGACCACCCGATCCCGCCGTGTAGTCTTATCAGTCTCCAGTTATGAGAGATGAATAGAACAGCAAGCCATATGTGTCGTCAGTGGCAGCTACCGGGGATCGGGTGGTCTGGCTCGCCGACTTGGATCCTGCTGGTTATCGTATCCCAGTTGCGTAGATTGACACTCATAATATCAATCACTAGACTGTCAGGTCCAGACTTGTTTGCTCCGCACATGAACGGGATATTGCTGAGTGCGGCGTTATACAACAAATGGAGATACAAACTGATGTGTCTCACCGAAGTAAAGCAGATACTGTACCGCTGCAGCAAAGAAGGACCCTCCCAGGTTGGCCACGGTGTAGAAGGGCCACTTGTACCATGGGATGGTCCCCCGCAGACACAACGCCATGGTGACGGCGGGGTTCAGGCACCCCCCTGAAACACACAGGTATATATATAACTGACCCTCCAAGGAAAAACATTACAGGCTGCAATAATATAGACACTGAAACAAACTTCAGCACATATACTGTCTTTCACCTGACACGGAGAACAATTAGTTGCCCGAATAATTGGTTAGCTTATGCTTGATCTGTGAAAACAGTTAAGCCATGTGAACTTATCTGACAGGAGCCCATTTAATGTGATCATTCATACAATAATATTCTCAGTTGTGAAAAGTAAACCCAGTTCTGGGTTGTTTATATCCTCATATGTTTTGTTGAATTGCCAGCATAACTTCCGTTTAATTCATATTACTCACCTCACATCCCTCCAAATGGGTACCATGTATGAGAACTTGTCACTCACCTGACACCCCTCCGGACCAGTAGATACCAAGTATGAGAACTTGTCACTCACCTGACACCCCTCCAGACCAGTAGATACCAAGTATGAGAACTTGTCACTCACCTGACACCCCTCCAGACCAGTAGATACCAAGTGTGAGAACTTGTCACTCACCTGACACCCCCTCCAGACCCTACCAGACCAGACACCCCTCCAGACCAGTAGATACCATGTATGAAAACTTGTCACTCACCTGACACCCCTCCAGACCAGTAGATACCAAGTATGAGAACTTGTGCTCACCTGACACCCCTCCACCTGATACCATGCATGAGAGAACTTGTCATGAAAACTTGTCACTCCTCTCAGACCAGTAGATACCAAGCATGAGAACAATGTCACTCACCTGACACCCCTCCGGACCAGTAGATACAAGTGTGAGAACAATGTCACTCACCTGACACCCCTCTAGACCAGTAGATACCAAGTGTGAGAACAATGTCACTCACCTGACACCCCTCCAGACCAGTAGATACCAAGGGTGAGACCCAAGCCCCCTGCGAAGCTGACGGACAGGTAACTGGATAGCTCCTGACCACTGAGCACGTACTGGGCCCCAGATGCTATTGAGAAGGTCTTCAGCAACAAGGTAGAAATAAACATGTTACAGTTCGGCTAAACTTCATTTAATTCTTACAGAGTAGTAGAGAGAGATCAAGGAAGTGACATCAGCACCCTAGAGTGGCATCTCCCCAAGGGTCTTGTTAGTGTACAAAAATGAGGGATCGTGAACAATCGGGGGATGTTTTAATACAATTATGTGCTCAGTTTTCAACAAAATATTATACCTCCAAATATGTTAATTGCAAGACAGGAGAGTAATTTCAACAGGAAGCCAGAGAATTGCTAAATTCCGCAGTTCTCATGTCCAAGTCATTGTCTAATGTCTGAAGTTTCGTAAAACTTTTAGTATTGATAAACAGTGATAGCAGATCCAAACACAAACAACACGCGTGTTTCACAAGAACGTTCGGTTGATGGCCAAAAAATATAACGAAGAAACATCTTCAAAGACCGCAAAGTCTTCATATCTCAGTGGTTCACTGCAACTTTGTAGGTTTGGAATACAATACAGACACTGCATTCTCGTCTCAAGGATCCTGAATTCAGTTATAAATAATAAAAATGACATTGAAGTTACATAAACATGGACCATCGCGATCACGAAGTACTTACCACGAGGATGAATGTCCCCCAAAACTCAGCAATGATCTGTCTAGCAAGTTCATTTTTTATTTGCAACTTTTTCTTTAAATTCATCATACTGCGGTCGATATCGAATAAGGAAATAAACAGTGGAAACCGATGTGACGTACGGCTGGTGTCTGTGCCGTGTATGCCGTCTCTAACGGTTGTAGCTGGATGGGACTGGGACTGGCTGCTATATGAATGCTGTGATGTAATAGAGATCATCTCCAGCACCATAACTCATACAGAACTGTCTGTGACCTCTCAAATAACGGGATTATTAAAGCGGCTCAGCGTTCAGCGGGTCAATGATATGCTAATTAACAATGATTTTCTGTCACTTGTGCTTTGTAATTAAACGTTCTGTTGTTTATGGGTGATGTTTGGATGGCAGGTTCACTTTGTCGGACAGCTGGTTAACACTGTTGTTGACTTTGAGTGAATGAGAGATGAGAGTGAGTGATTGAGAGTGAAGTGTGGTGAAGACGTCGCCTTTGAGGTTATTGCGTGTGTGATTGTCTACGTGTGCGTCCACTAGACCACATAAGAACTGGTCTAGAACTTATGGGTAATCAGTTGGCGGGTTGATTCCTTTTGGTTGGGCTGGGGTGGGGTGGTGGGGGGTGGGGTGGTTCTGCTTAGCGCCATGCTCACCAACATTCCAGTTATATGATGCAAATGATCCAGTTCTAGGCCACACGAGAGACTGATGTTAGGAGCAATGATGGACACGGACAGGTTACGATAGCATACAATAAACCCAGTTCTTCAACCTATTCTCCCAATCTGTAACTCGTCTCTTCATGGGGGTAATACCTATATGCAGGATGGCTATATAGAATTCGTATGTAATGAGACCGAGTGTGGTATTTTATTTATTACCCACGTCTTACATGCAATAAATTGACAAAATTGCGTATTTTTGTTATTTTTTGGTTTCAAACCGAAACCGGTTTCATAAAGAGGTTGCGGAAGAGTTTTGTACTGTAGTACAATATTTGCATGACGTCACACTGTAATGACGTCACTGCCTTGGTAACCGACGTCAGGATGCATGTCAGTTGTCATCGCCTCGTACAGCCTCCTACAGTAAATTACTCCGTAGCACCCCGTTTCTTGGTTTGCAGTTGCTTCATTCGGCTAACATCACTGGTGGAAACATTGCGTTTATGTTTTTCGACGGATATAATGTCTCAGTTCGACTCACAATTAAACAGCGACACGGCAACGTTCGCAATGTTTACATTCCCACAATGCATTTAAGTTGTAGAATGAATGAATTCACGTGTTTGTTATGAATGAAAAAATAGTTACGTCAGAATGTGACCTAATTGAGAGGTCATCGGTTATCCAGTCAAATCGTTAGAATCTCAGGTCAAGTCGTTACGACACAGGTCAACGCCATACGACACTCGTGTGACGTACGAGATTAGTATGCAACTACCCATACGTTGACCACGTGGGTAATAATGTATGGATATGGTCATACTATTGACCAGGGAGATAGGGAGGGTCATAGTATTGTCCAACGAAGATAGGGGAGGTTACAGCATTGAACAGAAAGTTAGGTGGGCATAGTCTTGTCCAGGGATGATATGGTGGTCACTGTACTGACCAGGGAAGATCCAGGGTGGTTATAGTGGTCTCAGGCCAGGGAAGATATGTGTGTGTGTGTGTGTGTGGTGGAGTGGGTGGGGTGTCATGTTATTGTCCAAGATATATAGAAATCATAGTAATCTCAAGGGTGTATCTAGTGGTCTCAGTACTGACCACAGTGGGATACAGTATTGTTCAGGGAGGACATAAGGACCATGGTACTGTCCAAGCAGGATATAGCGGTCATAGGACTGACCAGGAAGGATAAGTGGGTAACAGTATTGTTGAAATGACTGTGGTGAACGTATCATTGTATTGTCCGTGACTACAGTATATTGTTTGTCTCCTGTTATGAATATTGATAGAGTTTGTTCACCACCGGCTGTTATATGTAGATATTGTGTTGTAATGAGATAGATTGGCTGGGAACACGAGTGGTTTAAGCTTGTGAACTGAAAGACCTCTCTCACTGACGAAAACAGATGAAAAAACATTGACGCCACAGGCAATGTCCATAGTGTGACCTGAACAAATATATATGTGACAGATCTGGTCACTCCGGGGACATTGCCTGTGGCGTCAGCTTGCTTTCAAAAATATACATATCAAATATATAATGCCCAAAATGACATGCAATAAGAGTGACATATTCATGACATTGCAAGTATTTGTGTCAACGCGTGGTATATGGTCGACAGGGGAATTAGCTCAGAATTAAGACGAACAATACGTTGACAAAGACGAAGGAATAGTTGAGTCCAAACGTCTTTAGTTGGTTACACAAGACATGGCAAACAAGTGTACATAAATGAGGTGAGCGGAGTTCCTGCTCAACCCCAGACGTGTCCTCCGAGCAGTGTGATCCTGCTCGCGGTTGTCCCAACACAGACAGTCGGAATACCGGAATGCTTGACAATATAGCTACTTTGTGAATCATTAAGAAATAAGTCGAGCAGTGAGTATAACTTTACTATGACGCGAAAAGTCCAGCAAGCAGGGTTATCCTACTCACGGCCGCACATACAGGTGCAGTCGGAGTACCAGGCTGACAGTATAGATGTGAATATATATATAGTAAAAACAATAATGGACTGACGAAGAGACCACAATGGACAGACAGAATAGAGAAACAATAACATTGCCTTGGGCTAATTGATGTGGCGGATATTGATCAAGGGGATGACCAATTAAAATTATAAATCTCATAATAAAGTTTGTGGCTAGGATAGTCTAAATTAACCTAAGGAGATGAACCTCAACACTTTACAAAAGTGAAGCAATCGAAAAGGTATAATCTTGAAAGTTAACACCTTGTCAAAACAGAGTACCCTGAAGTAACTATATACGTGACAATTGCTGCCCTTTCGAGAAAGACATGGCCTCACGTCGAAATACGTTTCTATTTGAATGTTAAAACATCAACGTAAAACTGTCGTCAGTTATAAAAGTAAAAGCCAGGGTTATCCCGCATGTGAACCACAGATCGCATCCTGGCCCGATATTCCTGCATATAGGCCACATGGGCTTCATACGGGGACTGTTCGTATGGTTAGGGTCCATGTACACGCTTCTAGTCAGCCTGCCGGTATGTATGGCGACTCTGTCAAGCTTAACCTCAGGGACCCAGCTGTTTTTGTTGCTCGGTAGATCCTGCCATTTGATGAGAAACTCTGGTCTGTTGTTCTTGACTTCCCATTTGAGAACATTTTCTGTGTATCGAGTGGAAGTGGGATTGACATTTGCCGGCTGGTTGTGGCTACAGATTTCAACACAGAAGTTGCAGCTTCCCCATTACTCGGTGAGGTCGGAGATCCAACACTTGAAAACGATGTCGGATTTGTCATGGCTCCAGTGTCAACTGATAGGGTATTCCCAGATTGACATTATGTATCACTGTATACAGGTGTTGCCTAGTTGCTACACTTATGCTGACTGTATTTACCTTTCGCGGGCTCAGCGATGTACTTTCATCATGATGGCGGCAAAACGATTTTCTCTGGATGTACATGTTATGGCGTTTTCTGTCTCTCTCCCGATTTGACACGTGACTTCATGGTTGTCGGCCTTAATGTGACATCACTCACTGTGTTAGCTGGCTGTTTTCTAAACTTGAGGTTAACTTGTCGGTTGTCCGCTGCTTCTTGGATGGTACATTCCAGATAAAGATGTTGAAACATGCAGATCAGGATGCTTGCAATTTCTTCGGGTTGACCGAGAACTTGGGGATTCATCCTTGATAAATAATGGTGATGGTAGTTTGTGAATTCAAATATAAAATTCGAATATCATAGTTATTATATTTTTGTGTGTGAAATATTAGTGAAGTATTTGCACTATAACATAGGTATAAAGATATCGATATAACCATGAACATGCTAATCAATAGCAGCGACCAGGAGATATAGCGTGCTTGTCATGTTGTGACACATATCAGTAACAATTGATGAAAGCGTATTGACAACAGTATAGAATAGTATAGTATAGTATAAAAGGCATAATAGAAATGAAATGCTGAAAGAAATCGAAGTTTCAGCTGAAATGGATGTAAACTCTTTACATAAAAATATTCGAAAACAGAGAGCAACTGTTACTAATGTCCCTGTTGTTACCTATTGGGAAGAGAGTGGATCAACACCCCTTGACATTTGTAGAATTTGGGGGAAACATTTCTCAGATTTAGCTCAACCACATGTATCAGAGAAATTTGATTCTGACTTTAAAGACCATGTGTCTAAACAGGTTACTGATATCAAAAACTCCCATCACGACTATGATGAAGAACTGGAAAAGGATTTCTCTTTCAGTGAAGTTAAAGATGTCATTACATGTCTGAGTAAAAAACAAATCACCTGGTCCTGATAGAATTACAAATGAACACATCATCTTTGCAGGTGACTTTATCACCACCCACCTATGCAAGCTATTTAATGCTATCACTACCTTTCAATATGCCCCAAAGGAATATGGACTCGGTATGGTTATACCACTATATAAAGGCAAAAAAGACAAAAGTGACCCACGAAATTACAGAGGTATCATCTTAACATCTTGTCTCGGTAAGCTTTTTGAAAAGCTCCTTCTTAAAAGAATCGAACATATATTAACAAAATAAAGGCCAGATTTTCCAGATATGTTACAATTTGGCTTTCGACGCCAACATGGCGCCATTATGTCTGTATTCACGCTCACGGAAAGTATTCAATTTTATATGCATAGAAATTCTGCTGTTTTCTCTGCCTTTCTTGACAACGAAAAAGCCTTTGACAGAATCTGGCACGATGGATTGTTTTATAGATTACATGAAATTGGTACAAGCGGTAATACCTGGAATCTTTTACATCACTGTTATACTCATAGCGAATCCTTTGTTTGTTACCAGGGTGAGAGATCAGACACATATTGTGTCAAGCAAGGTGTTGGCCAAGGAAGAGTTATTTCAGCTTGGTTCTTCCTTATTTTTATAAATGACCTTATCACTTCTCTCAGAGAAGCCAGGGCCTAGATTTCCGAAGCTCTCTTAGATAGTCGTAAGTTAATGTTAATGTATGGCACTTACGACTATCTTAGCGCTAAGAGAGCTTCGAAAATCTGGGCCCAGTTGTGGTATTTGTGTATACGGTATGCATGTTCCCGCAGTCTTGCTTGCTGACGATACCACGCTTATTAGTGCATCACCTAAAGGTTTACAATCATCATTAGACATCGTGTCGTCATAAATCGCGTTTGACCTACAACCCAGCTAAAAGTACTATAGTTGTCTTCAGCAAAAGAAAGTGCACTTATTCTAACTTCGAAAACCGCCTTGGTGATACGCCTATCCCCCAATCTGAATCAACTACATATGGAGGTGCTCTCCTAACTGATAATCTCTCAACACAAACAAGAATCGATAGGTATTGTCAGAAAGCAAGACAAAACATAAATTCCCTAAGATCTGCGGGACTTCATTACTCTCAACTCGACCCATTCACATGTGTCAAAATCTGGCTGAGAATGATACTTACAACAAGCCTCTATGGCAGTGAAATATTACCTAACATTAGAGGTCAACAAGCTGATGCGCTTGAACTTACACACCGATATTTTGCTCGTATTGTGCAGGGTCTTGATAAACGATCATCAACAGACTCTATTATTGCAAATTTGGGATCGTGGACACTTATTGGTTACATCGACAAATGTAAACTCATCTTTTATTGGACGTCTATGCAAAATCTCTTGTAATAATTTTGCCAAAAACAAATTTTGTGCAGCAATAACCACATCAACAAAATCCCCTTCAATCTGTGATGACCTACTATCAGTACTCTACAAATATAATTTACATGTACATATAGAAAAATATTACAGAAGGTGTATTCCCTCCAAAGTACGAATGGCGAAAAATTGTAAATACATCTGTACATAACTATGAAGAACACAGATGGGTTATGCAAACCTCAATTAATACAAACATGACGCTTTATGCACGGGTCCATTGCAAGTTAAACTATCATATCCTTTGGCAATTGGCATACTTGCATCCCAATTATAAATCTGCCCTCCAAATATGTATTAAAATCTCATCACGTTGCAAAATATCTAAAGAATGCAACCTATGTAACAAATATACCTATGATGATGATTTTCATATACTCCTACTTTGTGAACAACGTCACACTGAGAGAAACGAATTTTTTTGTGTTTATGATTGACATTCTTGATGTGGAAACCTATGTTGCATTTGATGGTGGTGGTGGTGGAATTGGGTTTAACGTCGTGCTTGAGAATATTTCGCTCATATGACGACGTGCATGCGTGTGTATGTGTATGTGCAGCTGCTTGTACTAGGCCAGGCTGAAGCTGGTTTTATAGTGCTAACCCACTGAGATACCATGCCGCAGTGAAGCATGAATACCCCCACTGAGACACATTATACTGACTCCGAGCTGACCAGTCCTTGTTGTACCCATTAATGCCGAGCGCCAGGCAGGGACCAACAAGTACCACATTTTAACGTCTTTTGGTATCACGCGGTCGGGGATCGAACCCGCGACCTTCCGCTCTCCGGGCGAACGCTCTAACCACTACACCGCGGAGGCGGTATGTTGCCTTTGAATCACAGGATGAACTCGATATGCTCTTTTCTCTATTTGGAGGTGAAACTGTTTTTAATGATAATGTTGATCAAGGGACATGGGAAACAATCACTTTACGATTTTCTTTATACATTTACCGAAGAAGACGGCATCTCCTACAATGTTATACTGATTGATCTCTGCAGATGTATAATGATGTATATCCACCTTCGGAAGTTTCTTGTATAAATTAATTGTATACACATGTAAATGTATGTTCTTATGTAAATTGTAGCTTTAGGTAATCATCTTGATTAATATAATTGTATATACATCTACATCAATTTTGTAATTTTTCCCATCATGAACATGGCGGACCTTCAATAAATGAGGGATGGGGAAAAGAAGAAAGATATATTTTAGAAGAATCTTGCAAATAATGCGCCCAATTTAAATGTGTATAATGTTCATTGTAAACCAAAAGTCACTGTGTTCTTTAATCTGATTGGTTGATAAATATGATCAAATGGTATTCGATTCCCGGAAATTCGCTGCGTATTAATACAAACAAACATCGCTCACACCATTGTATTGTTACGTCGTCAGCTGAGATGACGTCATTCAAATCATATTGTGACGTAATGTCCGAATGACGTCACAAATGAGCAGTTCCAGATGCTACCATGGGAGACAGCCGAAACGGCCGGCTGATGACATTGCACTGCTGTACCCGTACTCTATGTCAATGAGTGCAGACACAAAAACGTGTGTGGACCTTTTGGTTTACTTTTGTGTTTACAATGTCGATAAACATCATGTGTTGGCCAATTTCCGGGTGTTATTGAGTATTTGAAGCACGGGAATATTTCATTTGAAACCTCCGGCTGCCGGGTCAACTTAATCCCTATCCAATAAGCCCTTGTTTAGAGGAAGGCCGCAGTTCACCAGGTGGTGTTTAGATACCCGAGTTGTGTGTTTGCTGAATAACCTGTATTCTCAGCATTCAAGCTGAAGGACATACGACTTTAAAATTCGAGATTTTACCTGTCAATCCAGTGATTGATACTATGAGCATTATCGAGGGACGATGCAATGCGTCCAACCTAGTCGCTTGACCACCCAATCCAATCTACCCGGAACGATGCAATGCGTCCAACCTAGTCGCTTGACCACCCAATCCAATCTACCCGGAACGATGCAATGCGTCCAGCCTAGTCGCTTGACCACCCAATCCAGTCTACCCGGAACGATGCAATGCGTCCAACCTAGTCGCTTGACCACCCAATCCAGTCTACCCGGAACGATGCAATGCGTCCAACCTAGTCGCTTGACCACCCAATCCAATCTACCCGGAACGATGCAATGCGTCCAGCCTAGTCGCTTGACCACCCAATCCAATCTACCCGGAACGATGCAATGCGTCCAACCTAGTCGCTTGACCACCCAATCCAGTCTACCCGGAACGATGCAATGCGTCCAACCTAGTCGCTTGACCACCCAATCCAATCTACCCGGAACGATGCAATGCGTCCAACCTAGTCGCTTGACCACCCAATCCAATCTATCCGGTTCTTACATACAATAGACTGGTGGTAACCTCTTCTAACCCAGGAAATGAAGCGCCTCATTTATTTTATCAGCTGTATGAAATCTGTAAATATACTGAAGATGTGAAAGCATGTATTTTACCTGGTAGATTATATCCCATTTCCAAATGTATTAAATTCTGTAAATGGTTCATTCTCCACTAAACGTGCATTGAACAGCTAATGGCGTCGCTTTCAAAGGGTACCTTATGAGAGTGGTAGATTATATCACATTTCCAAATGTATTAAATTCTGTAAATGGTTCATTCTCCACTAAACGTGCATTTAACAGCTAATGGCGTCGCTTTGGGATAGTTATAAAATGTTTTTTTTGGGTAGTGAACAATTGATGCTCCAAAGGGTACCTTATGACAGTGTCAGAACATGTTTAACAGAAGTTATAGAAACGTATTTTATTTACTTTCAGGCTCTTAAATGTGCCCATTTTATATACATATGCATGTCGCTAACCAATAGAGCAGTTACAATAATGTAAGTCATATTCGAAATAGTGAACAAATTTTCTAAATATTAGATCATAATGTTGTCTCGATAACATAAGAATATATATAGTACGATACGAATACCTTAGTATGTCAGTGTTTTTCAAGCCAGGCTCAGAGTAGGTGTCTCCAAAATAATTGACAGATGCCTTACCTGAAATCATATTGCATTATGAAATCAAAATTGAAAGTATATAGCAATAATTATAATGTCATCTCAACCGCAAATGAATATAAAACAATATTTAACAATCAGTGGAAAGACGCATGCTTTAACAATATTACTACATTTGAGAGAATACTCTCAACTGTAACAAGTACGCGAAAATATCAACAGATACGTTACATATGTTGCCTCCTGATTTGGAATGAATCGTCTTTAACTGTTTGTCCACATATGCATTTTATGTCCAACAGATACGTTAAGAACAGATACGTTACCAATACGTCACTACCGTGTCAAAATTTGAATTGTCCGCGCTAAGAACTCACGTTTGACGTGATAATTAACGATATTTGTATCACAGAAGCATTTCCGGTTCCAAGGAAGGACGCATGAGAAGGAACGTCATCAATCTGAAAGGTAAGTATTTATTATCCATGCAATCTTGTATCATCACCAGTCTAAACGCTGTAAAACATGCTATATTGGGGTTTTGTTACGTCAACTATATAATCCAAAGTTTATTTTTAAACTGCTATTATAATTAGCTTACTGCATAAACATGCATGGATGATTTACTGAAGTCTTTCATGGTAACGTACCTGTTGCATTTGGTAACGTATCTGTTGCACATTTTCTACCGCACATTCTATCAGATTTTACTAACTTTCCTAGATGTTAAAGCATGAACTTATAACCATCAACGGATTCTAAAGTCTAAATGGGGTTTTAATTTCAAGTTCAAACAGTCATGGCCAAAACAGGGTTTGAAATTCAAAAAGCCTATCGCGAACGCAAGAAGAATTGTGATGCTAACCAACGTAACTGAACCAGACACTACAGCTACTACAGTACTGCAGCATTTCACGTTATCAGTATCAACCCCATTAGTATCAACCCCATCAGTATCAACCCCATCAGTACCACCTCTTCTTAGAACATACTGAAAGAGTAGTTCCACAATACAAAGCGCTCCATGATCTGAAAATGAATTTGCCCCAAGGACACGCCGTGATAAAGATGGACTTTGCGGAGTTTATATGCCACACCATGAATGGAATTCAGTATGCATACTGGAATGCTACAGAAGCTTCATTACACCCGGTTGATGTTTACTTCAGCAGTGACACAGTTTAGTGAGTTAAGTTTTACGCCGCACTCAGCAATATTCCAACTATATGGCGTCAGGAATCACACGACCTAATTCATAAGAACTTGGTCTATGTGTCAGATGTCAGCCATCATAATGCTAATGCTGTGTACACCATCTTACAGAAGCTGATACCTGAAGTGAAAGCTTTCTATCCAAAGCGGATGTCCATTACTTGACTGATGGTCCATCTTCCCTGTACAGAAACAAGTTTATGTTCAACATCATTGGAAAGCACACAGAATATTTTGACAATATCCGAGCCAGGTGGAATTATTGTGAGTGTGGACATGGTAAAGATGCATGCGGTGGGATAGGGAGACACCTAAACGTATGGCAGCACAGGTTATCAAACAAGGTAAAGCTACAATTCAGGATGTCCGTGATTATTACAAATGGGCATCTGGGAATGACAAATCAATCCGGTATATTTTCTACTCCCAGGGTGAGTATGATGCTGCAGCAGCCTAAGTGCCTCACTGAAATCTAAAACAGTCCCTGGAACTATGAAGATTCATGATGTACAGTCTTCTGGAGACAGGGTTATCTATGTTCGAGAGACATCTTGCTACTGTGACAACTGTCTGAACTGAAATGGAATCAACCATGTAACGGCTGGATTGCCCATGACCTGACGTCAGTAACAACCAACGTAACTGAACCAGACACTACATCTACTCCAGAACTACAGCAATCCACGTCATCAGATACACCTGGGGTTCTGCCAAAAGATACTGAGTCTACGTCTATAGAGGTTGTCTCACACCGCCCAAATGCGCGCGCGCGTGTGAGGGGAGGGGGGGACTGGAAGGGTATGCTAGCTGTGATGTATGATGATGATTGGTTTCCAGGAAAATTGCTTGAGGTTGATATGGAGGATGCAGATGCCTTTGTATCTTTCATGACAAAGAAAACTGTTCAAGGTAAAATCTGACTGCAATGGCCAGACCATCTTGATGCCATCTGGTGTGCATTCCATGACATAATCATGTCAGTTGAAGTAACGTCCATTTGGCGATCCAGAAGGTATTACAGAATGGCACCAGATCTTGTTCAGTCCGTCACAAATGCCAAGACCACTATGTGAACAGATACGTTACTGATTTCATCTGCTGTTGTATCCGTAAGGGTTCACTGGTTTTGGTTTAGTTGTATCTTGCGTTGATCTCCTACATGTTAGTTTAAAGGTTAAAGGATTGTTGGTTTATATATGTTCGTTTTATAGTGAACCAGATACGTGACGTGGGAGTGACAGATACGTGACAATTTGACTCTTGGTGAAAATAGTTTCTTTGAGAGGTTAAGGTCATATATTTTCATCTTTCTGTTCTTTGACCATATTGTGCACAGACAAATGCCTCATCTGTAGAAATATGTACGCGTTTGGTTCAATTCCCGTTTTTATGAAGAAAATGTTATCTTTGTAATCATTGAATATAGAGGAAGTTGTTTGTTCTTTTCAACCAAACACTGTTTGTGCAACACGTACCCACTTGACATGTGTTTTGTACTATAAAATGTGTCAACAATTCAATAAAATACGTTCATATCTGTTATGTGCATGTTGTTTTGCATATAGTTCTCTCATCTAACAAGTGATGTAGTAACGTATCTGTCCATACACAAAAAGGGGTATATGAATGTTGACCACCATAAAACCAGCACAAGCATCGCACAGTCCAGCCACTTCAGATATATGTTCCCCTGACGTTACCCTGCAGCTTGCCTAAACAAATGGTAATCTATGAGATACTTTATTTCTCAGCACCCACCCTCACCTATATGCACGTTTAGTGGAGAATGGGCCAAAAACACTTTCTTCTACTGTGCTTTAGTGTTAGAGTGAAAGCACGGTGACGATGCATTAGTCTTGTCGAACACATTGTTAATTACATTGTTAAAATTGTTAATTTTATACCATTGAAACACACCCATACCATAGAAATTTCAGTGAGTATGAGTGAATGTCGTTTTAGTGCCGCTGTCATCATTGCTCTTATTAATCCATTCTTGACCAGACAGTGACTGATTATTTACAGACCACTCTCATAACTCACATCACCGAAACATTCCTCAGACTACTACTACTACTACTACTACTACTACTACTAATGACACTTATATTGCGCTATATCCATGCCATGAAGGTATGCTCAAAGCGCATTGCCTCAAACGATGGTAACAGAGGCAGTTGAGTTGAATACAGTACTGTCCAAAAATCCCGAAAACTGAAAAAAAAACCACAAATCAAAACACGCAACAAAACACCCCAAGAAACTGACCCAATTAACACTGTTTCTTGTGATTGCTATTTCCCCTTGTGAGTTGATATACCCCACTAACTCAAGTCTTTTAACAGTGACTGCGGTTGAATAACGTTACACAACCGTACCACAGGCCCCCCACTGCGGGTCAGAAAATCGATAAACTAGGTCCCGGTTTAGTATCAACACCCCCCTACTAATAATATATATAGTAGGGGGTGTTGATACTACACCGGGGCCTAGTTTATCGATTTCTGACCCGCAGTGGGGGCCTGTGAACCGTACCAATGCTGGTTAAAACACATAAACCAAATGGAGTTGTCCCCCTTACAATGTACAATAGTGAAATAAACCATGCCATCTTATGCCTCCCCTTAAGTTTGCAGTAGAGGTCTCAGACCGGTTTAAAAATTGGATTTGTGTCAAACTGACATCAAACATAAATGTAACCTCTACTTTATTTTACAATACAATTAACAGACTTTATTTTACAATACAATTGACAGATCAAAGGCCCAAAGTGATCTATGAAAAAAGGTCAGGTGTGAAAATGATCCTTTGGATCCACACGAGTGAGTGGGTGAGTGAGTTTAGTTTTACACCACACTCAACAATATTCCAGCTATATGGCGGCGTCTGTAAATAATCGAGTCTGGACCAGACAACCCAGTGATCAACATCATTAGCAGTTGAGATACGATGACATGTGTCAGCCAAGTCAGGGAGCATGACCACCCGATCCCGTTAGTCGCCTCTTACGACAAGCCTGGGATCCACATGAATACAGAAATATGATCAAATACTGCTACTGAAATTAATTAATCAGGATATAATAAAGGATATACTAAATTGAGAAAACCAGGCCACTATGCAATGAGAAAGTGAGAGAGTTTGGTTCAGCTCAGTTTTAAACAAGTTTTGCGTGAGTATTAACAGTGTAACGGGGTATGCCTACCTAATTTTGGATGAAAGCTTCTAAACTATGGAACAACGGGGCACAACATAGAGAAATGTTTGGAAAAATAACTTATCAAATACCACATTTCTTGCGGAGCTGATTTAAAGAGTTGGAAGGGTTATATGGAGTCTGTATTTCTTGATAACAAAATGTTCACTACACGGAAGAAACTGCCTATCCTCATGCTGCTGCTACCCTACATTGCTGCCATGGTAACGTTGAATACATGCATCTCCTCCGAGGTGGGCATTGATATGAAAAGTGGTTTTAGATTGGAGCAGTCAAGTTAGTGGACAATCTAACCATCCACAAATGGATGACAAATCACTGCATATCATATAAGCTCCAATAAGCTTATGGCATATCTATGATACAAGTTCACTTTGACTACTGAGACAAAAACACATTTCACACAATACATTTTCACTATTAGTAACATGGTGTATTACTAATGAAGTGAAAATTCTTTTATTTCATATCCATCATTTATCAAGTTGTAACAGACTAATATATATAGATACTGCATTCCTTTAACTGTCCAAGTCAGCTTCACATTAGCACCACAGACCCTTGTGTCGTTGCTTAAATATTTCCAAATGTATGAATATTTTGAATTTCTAGGCTGCGTACCATGTGTAAAGATATATATAGAACATTTCTGCAATTCAAGTTGATTTGGAAATATTTGAGGAACAGCACAAGGTCCTTAGGTTAGCACGAGGGAAATCAATAGTTTATGATGGGAAAAATGTAGCACGCCATAACATACTGTCCTTAACATTCCCTGGAAGAAACTTTTACTCAAATTTCAAACTGAATTTGACAATTTGAAACAGCTGAGTTTCTAAGACCAAAAAGGCAAAACAACTCAAGTAACCTATCTACCAAATTCAGATTGTCTACTCAGTTAAAGTTCAACATCAATTTCAGTTTATTCTGGGAAATGCATTTTCCTGTGTTTTCTCAAATTTGAGTAAAAACTCTAACTTAAGTGAAAACTCAGACTTCAGTTTGTTTCGGGACCTGACATCATAAATACATACTGAGCAATGGGAGTAAGGGAGCAGGAATATTTTGGAGATATTTTCTGCAGTGGAATCTGATCACACAACTTAATAAAAATGCCACAATAATATCCACATCCCTAAGGACAAATAGTTTCTTCCTTCTGTGGCTGCAATGCATTGGTCTTCATAATCCCCATGTTCAGTTCAGCACTGTAACCATTTTCATGGATGAAGCTGATAAAACCAATCATCAACTTAATACACATTAATAGTCCCAAACAAAAAGTCAACTGTTCAATTTCAAGCAGCATAATAAATATATGATTGTACCATCATAGTTCAATATTCTACTTGTGAAGATACCGGTTAGAACTGGTCTTCAGTCTTCCATGCTTGTTGTAAGAAGCGACTAGCGGTAAGGTGGTCAGCTTGATGACTTGGTTGATGCTGACCCTAATTGCGTAGACTGATGCTCATGATTATATATGTCAGTCACTGGATTGCCTAGTCCAGGCTTGGTTATTTACATACTGCTGTCACATTGCTGGAAAACTGCTAATAGCTTTGTCAAACAATACATAAACAAAATTCTATATTCCAATCTTGCTGTCTTCAGTGACGGGGATCTCAAGAGCAGGAACAGCTCTCCCAGAATCTGACATGACACCCAGCTCACTACACCTGTCTGGAATGGAACTTGGGCAGTCCTTCCCTGTAACATGCGAAGGCTTTGTCCGATAGGCCAGACGTACATAACTAGTATTATGTCAATTCACCAAGGAATACGTGAATCACCATAATTCATGCATCCAGATCATTATAATATCATTATATTCTAAAGGTCAAATATTAATATCAAACATCACATTTTCAAGATATGGAAAAAAAGAATCAGAACAAAATTTGAAATACAGTTCTTGGATGGTACAAAAGCCTAAACTAAATTGAAGGCGAAATTTGTAGTTGCTGATGCTGTAACATCTGTGGTGCAGCTGTTGTTGCACTGGGTAACCATACTTACAGGTCTGCAGATGATGTTGTGAGCAACTGAGGCTTTACTTGCAGTCAGATTCACATCATTGACAATGGGCTTGATATATTCTCTAGGTATTCCATATGTTTTACTGCCATGGATGGAGTCTCTTATTTATTATTACGCCAATGAGTAGACACTTTTGAGATATCAAATGTCAAGAAACTGCTGTTTTATGTGACTTCTCATTTGCATTGGTTTGTGTGCTCACCCCAAGTCTGTAACATGTTGCACAAAACCACAGCCGAGCAAAGTCTTATTGTGACTTAACAAGAAAAGTGACAGAGTCCCTGTTGAATTTATTTACACTTAGTATGGTTCATGTTGTGAGAAGCCTGCATTCAACATATTGGATCAGTTAATATAAATCAGTAAAGAAATACAGGTAAATACAAAACACGTGCAAAAGCTACATTGGGCAATTACATTGTTACTTTTGGGGAATTTGAAAATTGAAAATTGATGTGTATTTGTGCACGTGAAGCTCAAATTTATTCTGCCACTTTTGATTTGTTTTCCTCATTGTATTAGCATGTTAAATAAATGGGTGATGGTGATTTATTCCAACAAGTCCAGCTTACCTGGAGCTCTGTGTGAACTGGATATGTAGGTAAACAGAATGTGTTGTGAACATGGTTAAGTCGGATATAATAACATTAAACAGCCCTGTGTTACTACCTCCAGTTAGTAGCAACCGGTAGCAGCCTTGGTGACTACCTCAAGCAGTAACC
Source organism: Haliotis rubra (assembly GCF_003918875.1). NCBI lineage: Eukaryota > Metazoa > Mollusca > Gastropoda > Lepetellida > Haliotidae > Haliotis > Haliotis rubra. The sequence goes on along the minus strand of NW_025767368.1, from coordinate 352,312 downwards.
ATGGTAAAACAGCAAGGTTACCAGAAAGATGGGATGATGAAAGATGCATATCAAAATGGGAAAAGTTATCTTATTCCGAACTTAACATACAAAATATTTTCACCAACACGAGATGCATAAACATTCTTTGGGTTGATTTCAGGTCGGTTTAATGCCTGACATTAACACAGATGACAGACACCATATCCGACAGAAACACATCTAAAAATGTCATTCAGTTGTTCGGAAGATAGCACAATGACATTAAACAAGATGACAATGTCACTAAAACAGATTACAACATGCAGAACAAAATGTGATAATGTCCAACACCCATCCCACTGTATGTCCACCGTATGTCCACTGTACCCACAAAGTCCTCCACATAATCCAATGATGACCACACTTGACTTTACATCATGACAATCTGACGGCCATCATGTGACTGTCTCTTTTCTGGCCACCTTTCATTTCCCTCTCATGTTTTTTCCGCTGCTGTTCCATTGTCCTTTCTTGGCGTTCGAGTCGCCTCTTCTCCTTCATGGCGGCCTCTGCCTGCCAGGACAGGTCCTCCTGAGCTTCGTCCCCCCAAGCGTTTTCCTGGTCCTCCCAGCTACCCAGCTCAGAACCCTGCAAAATAAACTACATGCATGACATACAGAGTCATGACACCAGTGAGTGAAGTTGTATGTCGCTGTTACCAATATCACGAAGACGAACACCAGAAATGGGCTTCACATAATGTACTCATGTGGGGAATCAAACTCAGATCTTTGGTGTGATAAGCTAACACTTTTACCACTAGGCTACCCCACGACCCCTTGACACCAACCCTGGGCCGATTTAGACTACTTCACACTGCCCTTGTTGTTCACCACCATAGCCCTGCTATCACACAGACGGATATAAAAACCTATCCATGCCACTTTTAGGGAAGCCAAATATCTTGGAATGAAATGACTGACACAGGGGCAGAAACTGTAAAGTCAGCAGTGAGATATATGGTTAATATTAAAGAGCGATCACAATGATGGTGATGATACATGTTGCTGCTAAATTGTGTCTAACAAGTCCCTGTGATTAGTGATACACATGAATGGATTAAAAACGGATTAAACTCCCACCGTCTCTGTGACTTACAAATATTACAATGACAAAACATGCAGTCACAATGACAGGTACAATGATACAACATTTGTACAAGTGATGTTGTATTCAGTTTCTGGAGTTATGACCGAGGTCAGGGAAAGTTAGCATTACTACCTACAGGATTAGAAGTGTATGTTTGTGCTACTACACACAGGTGTGGGATTGTCTGATGGTGTCACTACATACAGGTGTCTGACTGTCATCTTATTACATGCAGGTGTGGGACTGTGTTATACATACAGGTGTGGGACTATGTTATACATATAGGTGTCCGACTGTCATCATATTACATACAGGTGTGGGACTGTGTTATATATACAGTTATACATACAGGTGTGGGACTGTGTTATACATACAGATGTGGGGCTGTGTTATTATACATACAGGTGTGGGACTGTGTTATACATACAGGTGTGGGACTGTGTTATACATACAGATGTGGGGCTGTGTTATACATACAGTTATACATACAGGTGTGGGACTTTGTTATACATACAGATGTGGGACTGTGTTATACATACAGGTTGGGACTGTGTTATACATACAGATGTGGAACTGTGTTATACATACAGTTATACATACAGGTTGGGACTGTGTTATACATACAGATGTGGGACTGTGTTATACATACAGTTATACATACAGTTTGGGACTGTGTTATACATACAGATGTGGGGCTGTGTTATACATACAGTTATACATACAGGTTGGGACTGTGTTATACATACAGATGTGGGGCTGTGTTATACATACAGTTATACATACAGGTTGGGACTGTGTTATACATACAGATGTGGGACTGTGTTATACATACAGTTATACATACAGGTTGGGACTGTGTTATACATATAGATGTGGGACTGTGTTATACATACAGTTATACATACAGTTTGGGACTGTGTTATACATACAGATGTGGGGCTGTGTTATACATACAGTTATACATACAGGTTGGGACTGTGTTATACATACAGATGTGGGGCTGTGTTATACATACAGTTATACATACAGGTTGGGACTGTGTTCTACATACAGGTGTGGGACTGTGTTATACATACAGATGTGATTAGTGATACACATGAATGGATTAAAAGCGGATTAAACTCCCACCGTCTCTGTGACTTACAAATATTACAATGACAAAACATGCAGTCACAATGACAGGTACAATGATACAACATTTGTACAAGTGATGTTGTATTCAGTTTCTGGAGTTATGACCGAGGTCAGGGAAAGTTAGCATTACTACCTACAGGATTAGAAGTGTATGTTTGTGCTACTACACACAGGTGTGGGATTGTCTGATGGTGTCACTACATACAGGTGTCTGACTGTCATCTTATTACATGCAGGTGTGGGACTGTGTTATACATACAGGTGTGGGACTATGTTATACATATAGGTGTCCGACTGTCATCATATTACATACAGGTGTGGGACTGTGTTATATATACAGTTATACATACAGGTGTGGGACTGTGTTATATATACAGATGTGGGGCTGTGTTATACATACAGGTGTGGGACTGTGTTATACATACAGGTGTGGGACTGTGTCCCACTACATACAGATTGGGACTGTGTTATACATACAGATGTGGGGCTGTGTTATACATACAGTTATACATACAGGTTGGGACTGTGTTATACATACAGATGTGGGGCTGTGTTATACATACAGGTGTGGGACTGTGTTATACATACAGGTGTGGGACTGTGTTATACATACAGGTGTGGGACTGTGTTATACATACAGGTGTGGGACTGTGTTATACATACAGATGTGGGGCTGTGTTATACATACAGGTGTGGGACTGTGTTATACATACAGGTGTGGGACTGTTTTATACATACAGGTGTGGGACTGTGTTATACATACTGGTGTGGGACTGTGTTATACATACAGGTGTGGGACTGTGTTATACATACAGGTGTGGGACTGTGTTATACATATAGGTGTGGGACTGTGTTATACATACAGATGTGGGGCTGTGTTATACATACAGGTGTGGGACTGTGTTATACATACAGGTGTGGGACTGTTTTATACATACAGGTGTGGGACTGTGTTATACATACTGGTGTGGGACTGTGTTATACATACAGGTGTGGGACTGTGTTATACATACAGGTGTGGGACTGTTATCCATACAGGTGTGGGACTGTGTTATACAGGTATGGGACGGTGTTATACATACAGGTGTGGGACTGTGTTATACATACAGGTGTGGGACTGTGTTATACAGGTATGAAACTGTGTTATACATACAGGTGTGGGACTGTGTTATACATACAGGTATGGGACGGTGTTATACATACAGGTGTGGGACTGTGTTATACATACAGGTGTGGGACTGTGTTATACATACAGGTGTGGGACTGTGTTATACATACAGGTATGAGACTGTGTTATACATACAGGTGTGGGACTGTGTTATACATACAGGTATGGGACTGTGTTATACATACAGGTATGAGACTGTGTTATACATACAGGTGTGGGACTGTGTTATACAGGTATGGGACTGTGTTATACATACAGGTGTGGGACTGTGTTATACATACAGGTGTGGGACTGTGTTATACATACAGGTGTGGGACGGTGTTATACATACAGGTGTGGGACTGTGTTATACATACAGGTGTGGGACTGTGTTATACAGGTGTGGGACTGTGTTATACATACAGGTGTGGGACGGTGTTATACATACAGGTGTGGGACTGTGTTATACATACAGGTGTGGGACGGTGTTATACATACAGGTGTGGGACTGTGTTATACATACAGGTATGAGACTGTGTTATACATACAGGTGTGGGAGGTTATACAGGTGGGACCGGTGTTATACATACAGGTGTGGGACTGTGTTATACATACAGGTGTGGGACTGGTTATACAGGTATAGGGACGGTGTTATACATACAGGTGTGGGGATATCAGATGTGTGCCAGTATACATTGCTGTCTTGTTGCATACAGGTGTGGGACTGTGTTATACATACAGGTATGGGACTGTGTTATACATACAGGTGTGGGACTGTGTTATACATACAGGTGTGGGACTGTGTTATACATACAGGTGTGGGACTGTGTTATACATACAGGTGTGGGACTGTGTTATACAGGTGTGGGACTGTGTTATACATACTGGTGTGGGACTGTGTTATACATACAGGTGTGGGACTGTGTTATACATACAGGTGTGGGACGGTGTTATACATACAGGTGTGGGACTGTGTTATTATACACAGTGTATGAGACTGTGGTTATACATACACAGGTGGGACTGTGTTATACATACAGGTGTGGGACGGTGTTATACATACAGGTGTGGGACGGTGTTATACAGGTATAGGACGGTGTTATACATACAGGTATGGGGATATCAGATGTCACTGCCAGTCTGTTGGAGATTGCTGTCTTGTTGATACTCGGCTCATCTTTCTTCTTCAGTAATATCTAAAACAAGCAAGAATGAATACAAACATCCAATTTATACCGACAATTGCCTTTGTGACTCTTCTGTTGAAAATTTCAAAATGACTCCTGTATGAATTAGTGTTGGGAATTGGTTGAAATCTCACAATTGATGATTGGTTCATTACCAACGAACAATCATCGAAAATAAATTGGTTAGCGTCATTTTTTAGATTTTCCTATTCAGGTTGTAGTTGCAGATAAGTATATAGAAAAAAACATTTGGTTCTGTGGTGTTTTTTTTAGAAACTGCACAAATTACATTTGCAGATTCCACATCCAGTGTAAAATGATTCAGTTCCAGTGTAACATTAACTTCCCAGATACTTCAAGAAATATTCAGTCATGACTTTTCAGAAAGTGAAGTGAGTTTTCTCAGAAATAAACACGTTTTCAGGCCCTGACAACGTCCTAGATATGTTCCATCATCAAGTATTTCAAACTCTATTACAGCGGTTCCAAAATGGTTTGTGTTCGATTATGAGAAAATGTGATCGATTGCTTGGTCGTTTGGCCACTGCGACCAATCTTCGATTATTTCAATTAATCGGACCACCACTAGTATGAATGCAACTACACATGACTGACTTCTGTATACTAACATGAGTTGGTTTAGCCTGGCTATCACCAGGTATGTTCTCAATACCAGTAGCGTCTTAATCCATCCACATTCATCCACCCTACTGTTATTCATTACCACATGGTATATGAGAAGTGTCAAGTTAGTTTCTACACTGTCAATACTGTCCACATGATAACCCACCTTTGGTGCCTTTTTAAAGTCTGGTGTGAGGTCCTGGAAATAATCAATCTCAGGCTCCGGTTCTGGTTCTGTCACACGCTTTTGCCGATAGTTACTGGCTGTCACATGACCTGTCATGTGTGAGTTGTGACTCTTACGACCCATGTCCTCTACTCCCCATGTGTCCCAGGACTGAAGCTCTGTCTGTGGACAAAACATTAAACGCTGAGTTGTCGTCTACAGTTCAAGTAGTGGTAACTGGAGGCAAGGTATAAGGGGGATTAGGTTAAAAAATACTTCAGTTCAATAGCGATGTGCATGCAGATGTGGCAGCTTGTACCATGTGTACCTCCAGACTATTGGTGTTTTAGGTCACTAGCACACAGAGATACCACGCTGCACCTTCACAGAGATACCCCACTCACACACATTATACTGACTCAAAGCTGACCACATCTTGGTGGTGGTGTGTGGACCTGTGCGTAGAGCCCAGGTCACAAATCATGGTCGTGGAGAGTCCTTGGATGGGTGTCCGTGTTTGACAGATTGACTCATGAGAGTTTCTAGGACTTCAGTCCTGCCCCACAACGAAGCAAGCACGAACACATGTGGTCTTACCATAGGCAAATGAGTTTGTTCATAAATTGCGTCTGTTCACCCAGCAGTAAACGGGTACCCAGTGGGATAGGTGAGGTGAGGTGAAATTGGGTTTAACGTCGTGCTTGAAAATATGTCGCTCATATGACAACGTGCATGCGTGTGTATGTGCGGCTGCTTGTACTAGCCCAGACTGAAGCTGGTTTTATAGTGCTAGCCCACTGAGATACCATGCCACAGTGAAGCATGAATACCCCACTCAGACACATTATACTGACTCTGAGCTGACCAGTCCTTGTTGTACCCATTAATGCCGAGTGCCAGGCAGGGACCAACAAGTACTATATTTTATCGTCTTTTGGTATGACGCGGTCGGGGATTGAACCCACAACCTTCCGCTCTCCGGGCGGACACTCTAACCACTACACAACGGAGGCCGTCCCCCGGTGGGATAAGTCATATGACGGGTAACCTTCTAGCAGTAGCACCTCATATGCAGCTTGGGTTATCCGGGGTAATAATGTGTTGAGCATGCACAAGAGCATGGAAACAGGTGCTTTATAAATAACCATTGTTATAATTATCTTGTTTCCTCCAAATAATGCCAAGTGCCACGCAAGGTAGCAAGGTACGTTGTTAAACTTACTCAATATCATGTGCTGCATGTTTTGCAATCTAGGGGAGATCTATTTGAGGATGTGAAGGTAAACTGAATAAAGTACTTTAAGAAGGATGTCAACTTTGTAACTTACATCATTGAAATGGATTTCCATTTCTGTGTTTGCATGTCCAGTACATATACAATCATGATAACTATACATTAATACAAAAAGTTTTACCTTCATCCTAACATCATTTTTGGGGTACTTTTTGATGCAAATACCAAATATTCTTATCTTAGCAAAATATATGTGTTATTAACATATTTATATGTAAATCTGCCTGTTTCATAACTGTTTACACAAAAGCCTGAAGCCCTGAAGTACAATAAACAGAAAATTCATTTTACTAGTATGCAAGCAACTAGCATCATGTTGACAGACACTCAGGTTGTGATGTGTCCTACCTCGCTGCTGTCTGGCACTGGCATCATGTCAATAGTGGTGGAATCGTATGTCGACATGTGATTGCCAACAGGAATAATATCTGCGTCTGAGTTTCTTCGTCGGCGACATACCAAACGCTTAAAAGGTGAAAATATTTTAAAGACGAGGCTGATTAATGTCTTGATGATGTTCCATACTACACGAAGCATTGTGCATCAAGTCCTGAAACATACAAAACAATGGCCTTGAAACACTTCATGAGTCACTGAGTTAGGTTTAACTCTGCCTTTATCAACAGTATTATTTTATCATGTTGCCCCTTGGCACTGCATGCTTAGACATACACTGTTATTTTGGGGCATAAGCAAAGAGAAGATTCAAGACAAATGTAACTGAGAATACATTCTTCATAAATATCCCTCCATCTGGAATCATGACATCATAAGAGCATAGATCAAATAAATCAAGTCATAAATCCATTACCATGAATACAATTTCTGAAGTGAAATGGATCAGATGCATGAAATACAGAATGTTTGGGGCAAAATTCAAGCATATTCATTGTCCTTGGTTTGGATGATGATTTTCACTTAAAAGTTTTGTGCATGAGTGAGTGAGTTTAAGTTCATGCCGCGTTTGCAATATCCCTTTGTACCCATCAGGGAAATCAAGCCAGGGTCTACCCCACTGCCCCTCTCTTGTTGATGAACCAACATTTCATGACATGAAGCTGTCCTTAAATACATCCTTTATTCATGGTAATGAAACAGGAAAACCATGGGTCTTCTGATTAATTGTTTTCGATCCGATGAAAACTTGTTCTGTTTATGCAGCAGACACAAACACAGTATGACTTTCAGAGTCCATAGGATTTTTCAAATAAATGAATGCATGCATATAGTGCTTGGTCGAGTACAGATTTTATTCTTTGGTACACAGCCTAAATAGGGATTGCCTAACTGGAGTTACAGTGAAGTTTGGTAATGAGAGAATATATCACTCGACTCCCGAATGGTCTGGGTAGTCCTGTGGGTAACTGATTCCAACACTGTACGCATCCGAACAGAATTACCTGTCTTAGGACTTATGCATACAATTGCACAATTCAGCATACACTAAAGGAGCAAACTATCTACTACTGAAACTGTCTTATGATTGCAGTTTATTGTTAGTGTTTAGCCAAACGAAATGTCCTTATTCATTGTATGTGTGCGACAACAGTAAAAAACAAAACATGATTTATTTGTATTGCTTATTTGTGCCTTTGGAATCACTTCCTATCTGCAGGAGAATAAAATAGTACACAACAGTATATACAATCTACAGTTATGACTGATGAACTTAAATGCCCCCTCTCTTTCCATCAACTAGTGATCTTAGTTTGATCGCGACAGAAATACGGGCACAGGTTTGATCATGAAATGAAAGCGACAGTGTCGGAGTTGCCATGCTGAATGTTTTCATTCTTTCAGTATCGCCATTGATCAACCTGATTGATCAAGCAGTAACTTACAGTATATCACAAACGTGTCCAGGGTCTATGTGAAAACATCGAGAGACAAATCATAAAGTCATGTTGAAATATGTTTGCGTGCGAAACATGAAATGAAAACGTTCACAAATGAGAGTTACTTCCCCTGGTCTCGAGTACCCTCGAAAACTATCGCGTGAATTCCGCGTATTGTTGCTAAACAACAGTAAACAAGATGGTGGCAGTATAGGAAATCCCGCGTTTGACAGAAAATTATATTCTGCAGCATCACAGATTACAAGATGCCGGTGATTATTTATTTACTTTTCCTGAGACATGTTTTGTACACATGATGCCTTATACCCGGATATTTGTTATCTATAGTAACATTATTGCTTTTGTAGGAGAAACAATGTTCTCGTTGTCAGTATGGTCAGTAGAAATGTATTGCTACTCGCGTCAGCAGGCTCATAAATACGATCAGTGTAAGAACCCCCCCCCAAAAATTTGTACCAGACCACATGGTTGATCACATTCAGCCCACTGAAAACCAACCAGTCCTATCAGCACTGTCTACAAAAGTATTCTTTCATTAAATAAAACAGAAGATATCTTTGATGAGCTTCAGTAAACTCGATCATTATAATTTGCTGTAAGTTACTACAGAGAGGCATTGTTGAGACAAAAACTAATGATCATCTTTAATACTATGTTATGGAAAAATTGTTTTAAATGGTAATAGAGCCAGTATAAATTAATATTGTTCAAATATTAACTTGACCATATGTCAGGTAACTTTATTTTTCATGCACAGCTCAAAGTTAACCCGTCTGAGCATTCAGCAGTTTCAAGCACTGATGAGATACAGACCTCACAAATGGTTCCACCAGACCCAAGGATAACTCACTGACTGATCTAAGTTATTGTCACAACAACGCTTATTACCTGATTCACTAAAAGGGTCTTGGGATTGTTTTATGTTTATGGTCACTGTAAAATCAATCAGTGTACTATTTAGATTATAAAGTCCTTTTGTGTGGATTCATCTCTAAAATTTATACTGATTTTAAATTCCGAAACACTCAATAGCTGTCATTTGTGGAATATTTGTATACAAGGTAAATTAACACTGTTAACATGCATATAAGTAACTTATTTTGTTATTGTTTAACTGAATATAATGAATAATATATCAACTGCTTCCAGTTGTAAAAAGATATTTGCATTCATTATCCAAGTTTCGTAATATATATCATATTCACCTCATAGTGGATTTGTTGTAATCCCCTAGTCATTATTACTTTTGTCATTTTTATTTTAGTACGTCCAACTGATGTGTGTAGACAATCAAATGTGCAGTCATTTTAGTTTCTTGTGTGAAGCCCATTTCTGATGTCCCCCACAGTAATATTGCTGGAATATTGCTAAAAGCGATATAAAACTAAACTCACTCACTCACTTTATATCGAGCCATATTCAAGGACTCAGTATTTTGGTGCTAACATATCACAGCATTAGTGATACAACTCAGCATGCTCTTTCTACGAAGATTATAAACTCACTCATTTTAGTTTCCAGTCTTCTGGATGATATAATTAGGAAGAGATTAACCTTATTGCTTATTGCATTAAACAGCGAACAAACCATAACCATGTTACAATGTTAGCCCTTAATCTGGATGATAGTCTCAGTCAGTGTTTTCATTCACTTCATCACCACACAAGTCAGTTATGAGAGTAATACTGCTTGTTCAAAGGGTGAAAAATAGCTGTAGGCTCTTCTGCATAATATCAGGAATCCTGTAATAGCTTTTCAAACATGTATCTTTGTAGGCAACTTTGACCTGGATCTTGAACTTCTGTGAAGCTTAGTAAAGTGATTAAGAGAAGTGGTATCTCAGTTATCATTAACTTCCTTATCTTCTGGTATTCTTTATTTGTTACTTTACATATGGATGTAGTAAACCTAAATACATTTGACTAAGGTCTGATTGGGTTGAACGTGTTCTTAAAGTCACAGAGTAAGCGAATTAATTTTGTTTTGGACAATGGTCAGCAGTAGTTGTATTCTGTATACCGGTATGTCATGAGGTTAAAAATAAATTCAGGGGCCAGGCAGACCAGTGGTTGATAGGATGAATGACAATATGCTTCACTTTTGTATGATCACGCACAAACAGGCAGGTCTCCCATTGTTACCAACTGAGCCTTGAATTGGCCGCAACAGAATCACCTGAGGTCAGTGTGCGAAATAGTTTCCAAATTGTGCAAACCAGTCGGGCTAGCTATGCCTGAAAGTTACTAGCCCACAAAATAATTCACTAGCCCGAAATTTGAAAGTAGAAACTAAGCAAAAGATCACAGAAATAGATGAGATTAAGATATTGTCGGCATGACATGGTTTCATCGTTAAGCTGCTAATGTGATGAACATTTTTTATCAGGCCGTAATCTTGCATCATAATCAAGTGTTTTATAACTATAAGTCAGAGAGAGTGATATATTCACAGTTATCTATTGAAGGAAAACTTACATACATTTAATGTCAGTCCTGTATTCTGCCTCCAGAGCTCTCTACCACCTGAGAAGTCTGAAAGGAGTAGGAAAAAGCTGTCTCCTTTTGAACTGAAGAAACTATCCCCTCAAGAAAGAAGCAGATATCTTGCCGTGAGTTTTCTCTCCTCTTTTGTTTTGAGAATATTCATCTTTTGGCATATAACAGACAAATGAACACATTGAACTTGTTTTCTGCAAATAACCGATTCTGTTTTCCATTTGTCAACCCACTTGCCACTGAAAACTGTACAAACCTTCTGATCATTCTGATATTTTTTATATAAGTTGAATTGAAACCACATTCTTATTCATGATAGCAAAAATATTGGACTTATGTTTTTTCCAAACATACGATTTTTGGATAACATCTAAAAATGTTTTAGATTAAACATTATTTCTCACTCCACCAAGGGGTAATGTCTCATCATTGAATTCTCAACCTGCCACTTGTTTTAGTATGAGGAACCCCCTAAGCATGTGAGTGAAGCTGTGAGTGCCACTAATAAGAGGCTTGTAGAGCTGAAGAAAACAAGGACCAGGTCAGTACTGAACTGGCATTCCACTTCAATCATACATTACTGATTGGCATCTCATTCAGTCATACATCAGTCATCAGAATCCCATTTCCATCATACATCATTGATCAGAATCCCACTTCCATCATCCATCACTGATCAGAATCCCACTTCTATCATACATCATTGATCAGCATCCAACTTCCATCATCCATGCTTGATCAGAATGCCATTTCCATCATACATCATTGATCAGAATCCCACTTCCATCATACATCATTGACCAGAATCCCATTTCCATCATACATCATTGATCAGCATCCCACATTGATCAGAATCCCATTTCCGTCATACATCATTATCAGAATCCAACTTCTGTCATACATCATTGATCAGAATCCCACGATGATACATCATTGTCAGAATCCCACTTCCATCATACATCATTGATCAGCATCCAACTTCTGTCATACATCATTATCAGAATCAAACTTCTGTCATAAATCACTGATCAGATGCCCACTTCCATCATACATCATTGATCAGAATCCCACTTCCGTCATACATCATTGATCAGCATCCAACTTCTGTCATACATCATTATCAGAATCAAACTTCTGTCATAAATCACTGATCAGATGCCCACTTCCATCATACATCATTGATCAGAATCCCACTTCCATCATACATCATTGATCAGAATCCCACTTCCATCACACATCATTGATCAGAATCCCATTTCCGTCATATATCATTATCAGAATCCAACTTCTGTCATATATCATTGATCAGAATCTCACTTCTGTCATATATCACTGATTGTTTTATGCCCACTTCTGTCACATGTCAGTGATAGACATTCCACCAAGACGTTGACCATGCATCATTCATGGGACATTCCACTCGACCATGTTCTATCACTGTCCACTGCATATTGCCGTATCATTGTATTATATTTCCACTTATGCTGTCACAGAGACAAAATCAGGTCTATACTTTGTTGATGTTTCAGTTTAATTTTCTGTTTAAGTTTAATCCTAAAAGTAATAACATCAATCAGATGAACCATATATATAGATATTTTCAGAATCTTCCTGTAACTTAATTCATTTTTTGTCACCTTTTCAGAGAGTGTGCTCCACCTTCAGAAAAGGAAGTGGAGGAGAAAGACAAATATGACAACTTAATAGGACAACTAAAGTGAGTTTGTCACTTCTACAGCTGCAAGTTTGTTACTTGTTTAAGCAATGAATGTTAAAACCAGGCGACATGGGTGACCAAGAGGTCCATGTTCCCCAACTCACTGTGTAAAGTCTCATTTCCTCACATTCCTCCTTGGTCTAGTGGATAGAATGTCTGCTTGGTGTAGAGACAGTGGGCAGCTCAATTCCCTGGATGCATCATACCAAACGATGTTTTTTAAGATGTCTTTCACTATACAGGTGAAATAACAAATATATAATCCGTATGAGTGGGATAGTCACATTAAACGTGGTGGTGTGTGGTCCTGTGCACAGAGCTCAGGTCACGAATCAGTTGAAGTTAAGCAACATCGAGCTCGGTCACTGTCCTTGGATGGGTGACTGTGTTGGCAGCTTGACTCCTGAGAGTTTCTAGGACTTCAGTCCTGCCCCACAACGAAGCACATGTGATACATGTGGTCTCACCTTAGGCAAATCAGTTTGTTCAAAATTGCCTCTGTTCACCCAGCAGGAAAATGGGTACAGTGACTATAACCTTCTAGCGCCTAACAGGCAGCTTGGGCTAATAAGTCCAGGGTAATAATAATCAGATTCTGATTAAGCACCATGAGCAATCACTGTGTGCTATAGAAGATGACTTATTATATTATTTTAACTTCAACATGGTATCTCTGTGAGCTAGAATTATGGAACCAGTGAAGCACCAACAGCCATTGACTTATACATGTGTGTTGCTATAGCAGTTCAATAATCCTCAACATGACATTAAACCCAATTTCACCTCACCTCAGCTGTGATCATAGTTTCAAACCATATATTTGTTAGGTAAGTAATCTTTAAATCTGTCAATGCAATACCCGGGTACCTATCTTGCTTCACAAAAGTTGTATTTGCCTACGACATGTGTCACACTCAGCTGGCAACTCTATCACAATATGCTTTCAAGCTTTGATACAAGAAAAAAAAACCCAGTGTCATCCATGCACTGTACACCCTTATTGCTATCATGGAATAATAATTCAAACCAAAAATTATTATTAATTACAACCACTACAAGTGACGGTATGCACCTCTCCTCTTCTTCTACGACCATGTGTGGAAACATGCTGTAGGCTAAGTTGAATCAAATCTTACTGGCCTCTGACCACCTGATCTCTGCCCCCACTCCGATAGCAGCACCTGTCAATCATCTCAATAAGCGTGCATATCGCTCAGATGATCACGTGACTACCTGTGCCTGTCATTCTCTTTCTTGTTGCTATGTCCTGTGGACGTGTGCTTGTCTCTAAGAAAGTTTGATTGTGTTTCAACATGGGTAAATCGAATCGTAATGGTTCTAAGAAGCGCCAGTACAGCTGGACTGCACGTTTACGATCCCGCCGCTGTCCACTATCTTGGGCCCAGATGACAAAGAATATCTTTCCTTGTGCCTGTTTCGAGCATTACGGATTTACCTTACTAAGCTGCCTCGCAGGATCGCCGCAGACTGCGTAAGAGACTGTTCATTCCGATATCCACTGCCTCCGCCTCGGAAGTCTCATGCACTACCTTGGCGTTTTGGATGAGAAGTACGATCTGCATGCATATGCCTTTGCTGACCTTCCTCCACCGTCGACGGCGAAGAGTCATGAGACTCGGGCTCTCGCTTGCACCATGGCGCTTCAAAAGAATTTTGGAAATCAGATACTGTGTTCGCCTAAGGTATCAATAAGACACTGCTAAGTCCTTGATACCTTATGCTAGGATTTTATCTTGAACATCTGTGAAATTGTGCAGCCGTAATTTATACCTTTTTCAATAGTATGTCTGTGAGATGAGTTTTACTACTTTTGACTGGAGTCTTTCTCTAAGCTATTACTGATGCATGATGGAACTAATATTCTATATTTATATTTTCCTAATATCTGAATCCTAATATATCGCTTGTAGTGGTTATAATTAATAATGAATTATTATTCCATGATATTGCTCTGAAATGAATTAGTTGTGTCATATGTGACATGTCCCACATAGTTTTACCAGTCACCATGCTCAGTGGAATTTGTATCTTTGACAATACTTGCTGGACAAGTGGTAATGCCCTTGTGAATGATACCCTTGGTTCAACTCACCTCTCACAACAAGATACACTTCATGTTCCAGGGCAGCAGAATCCCGGAACCGGTTAAGGATCATGAGGCTGCGTTATCAAGCAAATAGGGTTTGTCATCATTCCTGGAAATCTCTGACTATATTCCATTCATATTGGTCTACTTTCTCAAGTATGCAATGGATTTCTACTATTGTCCACGTGTCTTGCTGCTGGTGATGTTTGTGGATAGTAAATCATATGGACATGTTATAAGGCCTGAAAAAAAATATGTTGTGGTTCCGATCACCCGACCGACCCTTGGGTAAGAGTTCCTCCCGTTCCCCCATCCCAAATAATATGTATAAATTAATATGTACTAAAATTATTAACAAAACCTAACACAACAATTACTAGAGAACAAACAAAAATAACTAAAATCCCAAAAATTAATTACAATATATAGGGTCGAACCACGTCGATGATAAGGGCCCCAGGCACGGTAATGTTACAAATATAATATGGGGGGAACGGAAGGATCTCTTTCCGACCCTTGAATTCTGGTGCCGCCCCTATTTTTTTAAGCGGAATGAATAAAATAAGCTTTCAGATACCATTGTGTTTCCCCGGCACCAACAGATATCTGTCATTCTGATAGAGAAAGTTGACATGATGGCCATAAGCTTGATTGAATAAACAATTACACATTGATAAATGTGTTATTAGTTTGTACTTTCCTTCTAAAAAAAAAATATGTAAAAAAAAAATTCCAACCTACCTACCCTAAATTTTTAAGAGGTGTAAAGGGGAACCACAACATTTTTTTTATTTGGCCTATTCAGATGATGGGGATTATTTGACTTGTGACTCAGAAATCTATGTTGCATATAAGTTGATGGAATATTTAAGTAGTGGAAGCAATATGACAG
This sequence comes from Haliotis rubra, assembly GCF_003918875.1. Classification (NCBI taxonomy): domain Eukaryota; kingdom Metazoa; phylum Mollusca; class Gastropoda; order Lepetellida; family Haliotidae; genus Haliotis; species Haliotis rubra. The sequence goes on along the minus strand of NW_025767368.1, from coordinate 336,583 downwards.
ACAGACATGCACAGTGTTTTATCTTTGGTATATTAACTATTGGAAGTGATGTGATATGTGTAAGCAGAGGTACAGATAACCTGCGTATCTGCGTAAATTACGCAAATATTTATGTGAAAACTCAATTCCTATTAAGTCTATTGCGTACAAGTACGTTTGAATTTTTGTAAATAATCAATAAATGTGATCTAGCATGCGTACACACAAAAAATGTCAAATCTTAGCTTGCATACCAGTGGATAGATAAAATAACCGAGGTATATTGAGAGGTTCTATATCAGGACATGAACTTGACAACTTGCAGTCTTTCTTATCGTTTCTCATATTACATATTAAATATAAATAACAAACACTATAATTTAAACTTTATTATATTTTTAAAATTAATGGAAAATTTCAAAATACCCAATTGAGTTTGAGTGAGGTGAGTACAATTTATTTGGTTACTCAAAGGAAACTTAGGATACCCAATCGAGATGAACACAAGCGAGTACATAACTCAATGACTCAAAACGTTATCTGTAGCTCTGTGTAAGGCATTTCACCATGGAAATATTTAGGCACTGGAAATGGTATGATGGATGTGTATAGTTGTATGTATTGACACGGGGAGGGGATTATATGGTCCTACTGAATGTTACAGGCCCAGGAAATCAGCCACTTGATTGCATGTCAGCCGGTGGCCTTGAAGGCTGTCCGACTCCAGGCATTGCTCCCACCTTACCCAGACACCAAGGACCGAGGAGATCGTCTGGACAAACTAGATGTGAGTAGCACACAACTGTGTTTCCTAGTCCTTGGAACAATGTCTGCATTGTTGATTGTACAGTCCTTCAGTTGCAGCGTCTCCGGTCAGAATATATTCCTTGCACCTCATGTGTTTCGTAATGATATCCATGTTGTTTTTCCTCTCCCATCAGTCCTAGATTAATAGTCTCACTTCAGATCAAAAAGTTTGATTGAAATCCATTCACCATTTTGAATACATTGCATCCCACCTTGGAGAGAAATGAACAAATTCTACTTATACATTTTCTGCATTGCGTTCAACATAAGGATATTAGAATAACATGAGAGTCTGGTGCTTTGTTGTCCCCATCTTTTATGTTTTTCCTGTCTTAAAAGCTCAACAGCAATCTCTGCACATAAATATATAGCAGAATAATGATCTGATTGTGAAGCATATCTTAAACTGTATGTTTATTTAAGTACTATCATGCATTTTACATGTGTTACAAAGGACAACTTTTATAATTGGGCAATATGTATGTACAGAGAAATATCATTAAAACAAGAAAATCATTTCATCATGATCGATATAGAAGACAAGCAGGGTAGTGAGACACATCATTTCCAATATCCGTGGCTGACTACAGTAAAATAAAAAATAGTGAAATGAGGTGCAGAGATGAGACAGTTTGCTGACTTTGTTTTGTCAGAGAGAGCGGGTCGAGCAGTTGCTGGAGGATGCAGAGGGTCTCCAGACCAACAGGATCCACTGATCCTCTGTCTTACATCAGCAGCAGGAGGGACTTGCTGGTGGGAAGATGCACGTTGATCTCATGGTGGTTACCTGTCACAGATTGCTGTCATTACTTCATCACTGTATGGCTGTGTGTTCATCAGTTGTTTTCACTGTCAAATTTTATTTAGAAGAAACTGAAAATGTTGGAAACGAGGGAATTTTGGTGATTTTAATATGAATTCATATATATATATACATATACTTTTAATATCATGAATATGTCACTTTTCACTTATTGTATGCCGTTTTGAGGCTTTCGAATATTTTATGAGTTCTGTTTAATAAAATAAGTTTATATTTAGAATTTTTTCTCTGTGAGATATTTGTATATCTTTGTAGAAACAGTATGACTGCATGGTTATAGTGCAATATACTTTTCATGCCATAGTTATTGTAATATTTGTTCTGCAGTAAGTTGGACAGAAGTATAGGGCAATTTTTATAATTATTAGTATTGTTTAAGCTACACAAAAATTACATCATTCATCATGATGAATGTTTTACAATGATTGATGAAATGGGGGAGGGATTTTCCATGCCTGTTGTATCCTTGACTACAAGTGAGAGGTATGATCATGTTAATTTTGAAATCGTAAAATTGACCTCAGTACGGCAACATAGCATGGTACAGCTGTATGTCATAGCTTGTCATCGGTCATGTTGGGGAAACCGCTTGTCATTGTTTATATATAACACCGTTGTACATAGTAACTGGCAAAATATACAAAGTATGTTTCATTTGTATATTGTACTGTCCGTATTACTGATATAAAGTAATTGAAAAGATAGTTTGGATAATGTACTGTACAACTTCAAATAAATGTGTCACATGTTAACGAATGTGTTGGGATTTCTACCTCTGGAGCAAGGAGTAGTGTAAACCGCCTTTCACTTGTCTTCAACTTTAACTGGCCCTGATTCATCAAAACAATCATTTTACTGTTTCTATTGTCTGTCATATTTATTTAGTTCCTCTTTGAAGCCAAACTGAAGCATTGAGAACTGATTCAGAAATATAGCTGTCAAACACCTCAAACAGGACTATTATTCACTTACTCCAGCATTCTGACTGCAGGGGAATATATGCTCACAGTAGTATCAACTCTGGGTAGCGTTGGTGCAGTATTACCGACTGGATATATTGATTGTAATATTTACACATTTCCATGCTGATTGATCCCTTAAGAGGCAAATGTTGGATATCATACATACAATACTTCGAACTGACAGCTTTGATTTAGCTAGAAATCGGGCAAATCAGTTTGGAATCCACTCTTTCATTCACTCTCTTGTTGAGAAAAAAATTATATGACGTTTCAATTGATAAGGTCACAGACAGGTTACATTCAGAGTACTAGAGATAGTACTAACTAACTTTGATAATATAGGACTCCAGCGGTATAAGACTTTTGACTAGTTTCATATGCCATGTGAACATTCGAATGCTTTCAGTGAAATGTTTTGGTAGGGATGATATTTCATGTTATCTATTCATTTTCCCTTTAATTTCAATTACATACGCACTCGAACTTCAGAATTGCGGACATTCTGCTCCTTGTAAACGAATGGTGTTAATACCGATCCTATGACGATCTTGTACAGCATGGGGGTTCAGTTCAGTAACGCTTCCTTAGTCACTATCATAGAATTCCGTGGAGTGAGTGAGTTTAGTTTACGCCGCACTCAGCAATATTTCATCTATATGGCGGCGGTCCGTAAATAATCGAGTCTGGACCTGACAATCCTGTGTTGAACAGCATGAGCATCGATCTACGTACGCACCTGTGATACGATGACATGTGTCAACCAATGCAACCAGCCGGTCCTGTTAGTCGCCTCTTACGACAAACATGGGTTACTGAAGATCAATTCTTCGCGGTTCAGAATTCGGTGGAGATCTTTGACAGCCCAGCGCAATATAAGGGGACGCGCAGAACAAGCTGCAAGTAGTCTATGATGGGACAGTTGCAGTGTGTGACCTGGCAGATTATCCGCATCATCTGTGTCAGATTGTGAATCGATGGTCCTGCTGTTATCCATGTTTCTGAGTCCGTCATCACTTTCAGTGAGACAGTTGGAACAGTGCTGATTTCGACATGAAGCCCATATTTATATATATAGTAAAACACAAGCACGCGAGGAGATAGTGAAGAACTGTAATTTGTGTAATTGTGTGTGAAGAGATAAGGTCTTGTGATCTGTGGGAACAGCTGTCTGTTTGTGAGCAGTGGTCAGGGAACGGCAAAATGTTGACGTCACGAACTGTGTCAAAGTAAACCAGGCAAAGTGGCCAGCATAGTGTGAATGCAATGTGCGAAATAGTTTCGTGGAATATAGCATGTTTGTAGTGTTCAGTGATAGCTTGTTATGTTAGGTTAAAACGTTTTAAATATTGTTCACGTAATTCAGCTTCATGACAGCAGAATGGGAGTTTGTGAAAGTTGTACATGTATGTGAGGACGAATGCAAATATCCTGTAATCTTGCGTCGTAGAGAGATTGTGTGGTTGACAAAAAACACTAACTTGGTTGTGGCGAACTGTTCCAACAGATGTCTTGTTTTATATAGAGTAGCAGGGTTCAAACTGGCGTCTCCGTTAAAAACACAACTTCTGATTATCTTGCATTATCACTGCATTCCCACACGTCACGTCAACTATATAAGCCCCGGTTGCTGTCCAAGACGCTATACCCACTAAACAGACAACATGAAGTATCTCGCTCTTCTCCTGGTCATTGCAGTCTTCACCCTCAACGCTGGTAAGCAGCTCCGAGAAAAGTGATAAATTGGTGTCAATTGGGTGTATCGCTTGATTGAAGCAGCTTGGAATGTTAATGCGCGCTCTCTCTCTCTCTCTGTGGTGTTGAGTGCGTCCCCTGCGACCGAGCGACCTAAGTGAATAACCACTCCGGTTGTATGTATATCAAAGTTTCCTTTATTCCTTTTACAATTTATTTATATCTAATACAAGTTTGTATTTATTCTGTATTAGTGTCAATGTTACCGGTCGTGTGTTAAAGAATATTCTTAGGATAAACAGCTGCAATATAAACTGCATTCATCTCAGTCATCTTAGCTTTAAGTTTTCAGAAAAAAAGAAAGAAGTCTGTAATCAGACATTCGCTTATGTTCATAAGAAAGAAATATCTGGCCGTATTCGCTAAAGGGTTAACTGTCTGCCTGGAGTGCTCTGAGATCTGATCCTGTAATCTATTCTTATTAAAATGACAACTTTAACGCCGTCCCTGAATGTTCACCAGGCGAGGTGAGTGGCCAGCAGTGTGCGGGCTCCTGTAAGAACGAGGCACATGGTGGACACGACTTCTGCGTTGCTGAGTGTGCTTCCTGCGCACATGGAGCCCACTGTGACCATCACAATGACGTCTGTATCTGCCCAAAGTGAGGTTTCATACTGGTCACCTAGTACCCTCTCGGCCACGCTTCTGTTCCCCTGTTGCCTCTATTGTGTGAAGCCTTTGTCTGGTTCCCCGTCCTGATATTGCCAACAGACGCGTAAAACCATTTTCCCGGACTCTCTCTCTCTCTCTCTAATCGCTTGTCTCAATTCCCCTCAATGTTCTGTTTGCTCTTCCCCATTTCCCCCTCTCTGTCTTCCCATTTCTTTTGCTTTCTCCTATGTCCCTCCCCTACCATGTAAGGGGGCGGTGGGATAGCTTAGTGGTTAAAGCGTTCGCTCGTCACGCCAAAGACCCGGTTTCGTGTCCCCACATGGGTACAATGCGTGAATCCAAATACTTTTCTGGTGTCCCCCACCGTGATATTGTTGGAATATTGCTAAAAGCGGCGTAAAACCAAACCCACTCACTCACTATCCTGCACTTTTGTATCTACATCACATGCCACGTTCCAATGTGCTGGTATATTGTATGTATATTCCATTAACATCAAGTGTATATACTATTATATCTACATAATACCTCTATATACTGTATATACACAATATCCTCCACGCGTACCGTTATATTAAGTCATACCCTGTACGTCACATGGACCAGAAAGGTATACTCACTAACTGTTTTTATTGTTATTTCAGCGCTTAGGGATGTTCTCCTGTACACGGTTTTGGATGTCTTCACATGAAGCAAATACTTAAATAAAATTGTGTCATATTTTATTCTGTCTTTTTATTTCAAGGATGTTTGTATTTTGCAAAGCTAATACAGTAGGGGATGGGGCGTGGGGTGGCGGTGGGGATGGGTGGGGGTTGGGGTTATCCAAAAGTTGTGAATCTTCTTCAGGATCACGTGAACAACATGTGCGATAACGGTTCAATGCCACAATGAAGCAGCACATGCCACTTTCGTCATTAATCAATACATGAGGTTTAAGAGTGGGACAGAAGTATAGGGCAATTTTTATAATTATTAGTATTATTTAACCAAAAAGCTACACAGAAATTACATCATTCATCATGATGAATGTTTTACATTGATTGATGAAATGGGGGAGGGAGTTTCCATGCCTGTTGTGTCCTTGACTACAAATGAGAGGCAATGATCATGATAATTTTGAAATCGTAAAATTGACCTCAGTACGGCAACATAGCATGGTACAGCTGTATGTCATAGCTTGTCATCGGTCATGTTGGGGAACCTCTTGTCATTGTTTATATATAACACCGTTGTACATAGTAACTGGCAAAATATACAAAGTATGTTTCATTTGTATATTGTACTGTACGTATTACTGATATAAAGTAATTGAAAAGATAGTTTGGATAATGTACTGTACAACTTCAAATAAATGTGTCACATGTTAACTAATGTGTTGGGATTTCTACCTCTGGAGCAAAGAGTAGTGTAAACCGCCTTTCACTTGTCTTCAACTTTAACTGGCCCTGCTTCATCAAGACAATCATTTTACTGTTTCTATTGTCTGTCAGTCTTATTCAGTTCCTTTTTGAAGCCAAACTGAAGCATTGAGAACTGAAGCAGATATATACCTGTCAAACACCTCAAACAGGACTACTATTCACTTTAGTTTTATGTGTTCTCAGCACAATTTTGTCTTAGCGGACAAGTGGGAAGTTTGAAGGCTGTTCTCTCATTCACTTACTCCAGCATTCTGACTGCAGGGGAATATATGCTCACAGTAGTATCAACTCGGGTAGCGTTGGTGCAGTATTACTGACTGGATATATTGATTGTAATATTTACACATTTCCATGCTGATTGATCCCTTAAGAGGCAAATGTTGGATATCATACATACAATACTTCGAACTGACAGCTTTGATTTAGCTAGAAATCGGGCAAATCAGTTTGGAATCCACTCATTCATTCACTCACTCTCTTGTTGAGAAAAAAAATTATATGACGTTATCAATTTAATTGATAACGTCGCAGACAGATTACATTCAGAGTACTATTTATCATAATAAACGATAACGCTAACTTTGATAATATACGGACTCCAGCGGTATGAGACTTTTGACTATAGTTTCATATGCCATGTGAACATTCGGATGCTTTCAGTGAAATGTTTTGGTAGGGATGATATTTCATGTTATCCATTCATTTTCCGTTTAATTTCAATTACATACGCACTCGAACTTCAGAATTGCGGACATTCTGCTCCCTGTAAACGAATGGTGTTAATACCGATCCTATGACGATCTTGTGCAGCATGGGGGTTCAGTTCAGTAACGCTTCTTTAGTCACTATCATAGAATTCCGTGGAGTGAGTGAGTTTAGTTTACGCCGCACTCAGCAATATTTCATCTATATGGCGGGATCTTGTACAGCATGGGGGTTCAGTTCAGTAAGGCTTCCTTAGTCACTATCATAGAATTCCGTGGAGTGAGTGAGTTTGGTTTACGCCGCACTCAGCAATATTCCAGCTATATGGCGGGATCTTGTACAGCATGGGGGTTCAGTTCAGTAACGCTTCCTTAGTCACTATCGTAGAATTCCGTGGAGTGAGTGAGTTTGGTTTACGCCGCACTCAGCAATATTCCAGCTATATGGCGGGATCTTGTACAGCATGGGGGTTCAGTTCAGTAACGCTTCCTTAGTCACTATCGTAGAATTCCGTGGAGTGAGTGAGTTTGGTTTACGCCGCACTCAGCAATATTCCAGCTATATGGCGGGATCTTGTACAGCATGGGGGTTCAGTTCAGTAACGCTTCCTTAGTCACTATCGTAGAATTCCGTGGAGTGAGTGAGTTTGGTTTACGCCGCACTCAGCAATATTCCAGCTATATGGCGGGATCTTGTACAGCATGGGGGTTCAGTTCAGTAACGCTTCCTTAGTCACTATCATAGCATTCCATGGAGTGAGTGAGTTTAGTTTACGCCGCACTCAGCAATATTTTATCTATATGGCGGCGGTCCGTAAATAATCGAGTCTGGACCAGACAATCCTGTGTTGAACACAATGAGCATCGATCTACGCACCTGTGATACGATGACATGTGTCAACCAATGCAACCAGCCGGTCCCGTTAGTCGCCTCTTACGACAAACATGGGTTACTGAAGATCAATTCTTCGCGGTTCAGAATTCGGTGGAGATTCTTGACAGCCCAGCGCAATATAAGGGGACGCGCAGAACAAGCTGCAAGTAGTCTATGATGGGACAGTTGCAGTGTGTGACCTGGCAGATTATCCGCATCATCTGTGTCAGATTGTGAATCGATGGTCCTGCTGTTATCCATGTTTGGCTGAGTCCGTCATCACTGTGAGACAGTTGGAACAGTGCTGATTTCGACATGAAGCAATATTTATATATATAGTAAAACACAAGCACGCGAGGAGATAGCGAAGAACTGTAATTGTGTAATTGTGTGTGAAGAGATAAGGTCTTGTGATCTGTGGGAACAGCTGTCTGTTTGTGAGCAGTGGTCAGGGAACGGCAAAATGTTGACGTCACGAACTGTGTCAAAGTAAACCAGGCAAAGTGGCCAGCATAGTGTGAATGCAATGTGCGAAATAGTTTCGTGGAATATAGCATGTTTGTAGTGTTCAGTGATAGCTTGTTATGTTAGGTTAAAACGTTTTAAATATTGTTCACGTAATTCAGCTTCATGACAGCAGAATGGGAGTTTGTGAAAGTTGTACACAGTATGTGAGACGAATGCAAATATCCTGTAATCTAGCGTCGTAGAGAGATTGTGTGGTTGACAAAAAACACTAACTTGGTTGTGGCGAACTGTTCCAACAGATGTCTTGTTGTATATAGAGTAGCAGGGTTCAAACTGGCGTCTCCGTTAAAAAACACAACTTCTGATTATCTTGCATTATGACTGCATTCCCACACGTCACGTCAACTATATAAGCCCCGGTTGCTGTCCAAGACGCTATACCCACTAACAGACAACATGAAGTATCTCGCTCTTCTCCTGGTCATTGCAGTCTTCACCCTCAACGCTGGTAAGCAGCTCCGAGAAAAGTGATAAATTGGTGTCAATTGGGTGTATCGCTGATTGAAGCAGCTTGGAATGTTAATGTCTCTCTCTCTCTCTCTCTCTCTCTGTGCTCTGTGTGCTTGAGTGCGTCCCTGCGACCGAGCGACCTAAGTGAATAACCACTCCGGTTGTATGTATATCAAAGTTTCCTTTATTCCTTTTTACAATTTATTTATATCTAATACAAGTTTGTATTTATTCTGTATTGGTGTCAATGTTACCGGTCGTGTGTTAAAAGAATACTTAGGATAAACAGCTGCAATATAAACTGCATTCATCTCAGTCATCTTAGCTTTAGTTTGGAAAGAAGTCTGTAATCAGCATAAGGTTTTCACATTGGAAATTACTTAAAAGCTTATTCGAAAAAGACAATAAAATATGATTGTTTTGGTATGAAATCATGTTTAAACCATTTCTCAACTGGACATTCGCTTATGTTCATAAGAAAGAAATATCTGGCCGTATTCGCTAAAGGGTTAACTGTCTCTGAGAGTGCTCATCTGTAATCTATTCTTATTAAATGACAACTTTAACGCCGTCCCTGAATGTTCACCAGGCGAGGTGAGTGGCCAGCAGTGTGCGGGCTCCTGTAAGAACGAGGCACATGGTGGACACGACTTCTGCGTTGCTGAGTGTGCTTCCTGCGCACATGGAGCCCACTGTGACCATCACAATGACGTCTGTACCTGCCCAAAGTGAGTTTCATACTGGTCACCTAGTAATTCTCGGCCACGCTTTCTGTTCCCCTGTTGCCTCAATGTGTGAAGCCTTTGTCTGGTTCCCCGTCCTGATATTGCCAACAGACGCGTAAAACCATTTTCCCGGATTCACTCTCTCTCTCTCTAATCGCTTGTCTCAATTCCCCCTCAATGTTCTGTTTGCTCTTCCACCCATTTCCCCCCTCTCTGTCTTCCCATTTCTTTGCTTTCTCCTATCCCCGTACCATGTAAGGGGCGGTGGGATAGCTTAGCGGTTAAAGCGTTCGCTCGTCACGCCAAAGACCCGGTTTCGTGTCCCCACATGGGTACAATGCGTGAATCCAAATACTTTTCTGGTGTCCCCCACCGTGATATTGTTGGAATATTGCTAAAAGCGGCGTAAAACCAAACCCACTCACTCACTGTCCTGCACTTTTGTATCTACATCACATGCCACGTTCCAATGTGCTGGTATATTGTATGTATATTCCATTAACATCAAGTGTATATACTATTATATCTACATAATACCTCTATATACAGTGTATATACACAATATCCTCCACGCGTACCGTTATATTAAGTCATACCCTGTACGTCACATGGACCAGAAAGGTATACTCACTAACTGTTTTTATTGTTATTTCAGCGCTTAGGGATGTTCTCCTGTACACGGTTTTGGATGTCTTCACATGAAGCAAATACTTAAATAAAATTGTGTCATATTTTATTCTGTCTTTTATTTCAAGGATGTTTGTATTTTGCAAAAGCTAATACAGTAGGGGATGGGGCGTGGGGTGGTGGTGGTGATGGGTGGGGTTGGGGTTATCCAAAAGTTGTGAATCTTCTTCAGGATCACGTGAACAACACGTGCGATAACGGTTCAATGCCACAATGAAGCAGCACATGCCACTTTCGTCATTAATCAATACATGAGGTTTAAGAGTGCGTTACCATCACGTGGGAAATATACAATGAAGTGACGTCACACTTCTATATTTAGTCTACTTTTACGAAGCCATTGGAATTATTTTCTCTGTCGACTGCACCTATTTTATCCAATGATATTTGATGGATGGGTAGTTGTTGTTAAAACAAATGACTGTTTACTGGATATTTTGTAAATATATAAGCTCTTCGAAAGTGTGTTGCTTGTTTACGTTGTCACGATATTTACAATCATACTACAGTCAGCTCTCGTTTATCCGATACTCATTAATCCGACAATCACGTTAATCCGACAAAAAATTACGGAACCATTTAAAACAGTGATAATTACTCTCGTTAATCCGACATTCTCGCGTTCCGACTCCGACACACCAATCTAGCAACTGATTATTGTAAATACATTGTAAAAACATTCGTTAATCCGACAATCAAAACAGCCGGTCGGATGATCCGACCGTACAAACAATCACACGTGAGTGGTAATTAGCGTGTGCCTTACTGGCTACTTGACACTGACGTCGGTGAACATCACACTTGTCAATTAGGAACACAGGATAATTATTTGAGACGATTTAATCAAGAAATAACAGTAGAGCGAGCTGTATAAAATGTTTACAACCGACACGAGTTTTCATCACAAGATGTTTGTCACGAGTACACCACCTGCTAAGCGACCCCTTGTAGAAGTTACGCCCATTGATCAAGAAAGAAATTTCCTTTTGAAGAAAGACAACCCCAGACAACACAACAAGAAGTCATCACTTTTGCAGAGCAGAAGTTTGATGTGAAGATTGGACGATCAACCGTATCTGACCTCCTGAAGCAGTCTGCTTAGTAAGCTGGTTCCCGGCTCTTTTTGCGCGCGCTAACGTTCGACAAAGCTAGTATATTGCGATATGCGAGACGGGGCCCTGCTTATCTGCTTAGTAAGCTGGGCCCCGTCTCGCATATCGGAATATACGAGCCGGTACAGGCCAAAGAGACGATGGCCGAGAAGGCCTACGAAAAGCCAACATAGGGCCCGTAAGTCTCGCGAGGCCCTACTTCCGCTTCTAGATTTCCGGTGACAAGCGCACTCTCCTACCCAGAGTTCCATGCGGCAAGCCAGCATAGTACCTCTGCCACAGGCCAGAAAAGTGTGACGATTCGTCACATCTTGCACCGTTCATTTAATATAATGTGCAGATTTGTTTTACTCTAGAATGAATTAGTTTTATTAAACATGTAACACTATTTCGATTTGCGTAGCGATCCTTTGTTTACATAGGTTGTACGGCTCCACGTGCTGTCATCGAAGCCGACGGAGAGCAAACGATGCAGCCAGTTTGATATCTAAATATGTACTGTCATAGACCTAACTGTCGCAGTTGTGGAAGAATATATATGTAACAATGTAAAACATTATGAAGAGAGCGCCGAAAAGCTTTCGTGGGTCCAGTCTCTTCTAATTATGAATATGCGCGTTTGATTACAAACAAGAGAAAAGTCCGGTCACGTGATATGCAAATTAGCCTGTGGCAGCGATGTTATGTTAAGTCATCGCTGTGCCGGAGTGTGTGACAAGCGAATACGCAAGAACCAGTTGTGGTGCCAAATTGCGCGACCGCCTAATATGACCTTACTAGACCGGACCAATTGTACTACCATGCTTGGCTGTCACAGCTGGTGACAGTCGTAATAATTGGATGATTTGGGGACGATAAGATCGAAAAATTATTATTCCTTCAAGGATTATCGGTTCCTTACTGACAACCGACAACCATGAGTCAATTCGAAAACATATGAGTACCTTTCTTTAGCTATAATATATTTTTGACAACCAGTGCAGTTCTATCGCTAAACGTGTTTCTTTTCAGTATCGCGGACAGTGTTTGTCACTAAACATATTTCGGGAATCAATGAAATGGTTAACGTAAAATGCATTTGAGTAATCTGTATTTATATTGAATTAATAAAACTATTAATTAATATACTGCTATTCAGTAAACAGCCATGTGCTACCAACTTTATCAAGCTGATGTTCTATTGATATTTGGCCACATTGACTCTGTCTCATTTCCCTTTTCAATTAAAGTATGTAATTCCAAATTAGAATATTTTTGTTTGTTTAATTTGTTATTTACTTTCTAAATTCATTTGTTATGCTGCAGCAATATTTCGTAACTATTCAAAATTAAAAACTATTTTTTACATATTCGATATATTTATATTTGTTAGGAACTATTTGAGATCAAATAGTTTATAACAAATATCAATATTGAAATGTAAAAAATAGTTTTTTAATTTGGAATAGTTACAAAATATTCAATAAAGACAATTGGCTTTATGCAATGTAAAATGCATGTGTATAAATACTTGAGGTACTAATATAAATACTTTGTAAACTAGTTGGTAGGCTTAATAATTTTACTCTCTTCCAAGTCCAAGGGATGATTGTATGCAAGTTCAGGTGACAGAATGACTCAAAGATACAAGAAATATTTTTTTGTTTGGTTTTGCAAATGTGAAAGAAAATGCATTATAAATTTACTTTGGATAGGGGGGTCTGCATGTGTCAAATTGTTTCTTTGCCATGCTGTAAATATACTGATAATGATATATTGAATACAGGGATTGGGATGGAGACCTTCAAAAATTTCAGGATTATTAGCCATTTTCTGAATTTAGAATGGGCCACTGCCCTTGTATCAATAGTAAACTTCAAAATTTTAATGGGGCATTTTTATTCTAATGTGCAAAATGGCCCCTGTCTTTCCCAATGCCTGGAATAAATAGCAGTTCTTGTAACATTATAATTTTTCTTATAAATATATGAACTTTCCCATTTATGGTGACGTTTTTATTCACACAAGAAGTCATAGTGTCACAAATCAATCAACAGCTCGACAAAATAACCTTGATGGCATGGTTACAATTATTTCGGTTACTACTGTCAGATATTCAAAACAAAAATGTGAAAACCCTCAGCCTTATGAATATTCATCATGAAACAATTATTTATCAAATTACGTGAACATCATTTTAGAGGTGATATATAAAAACTGGTTGTTGGACAATATTTATTACACTTTGTACTAGATGTCTTGGAGTGAGTGAACTATGTACTAGGATCTAAAGTACATGAGTGTTACTTAGTTCTTGGTTATGCAGGGGTGAGATTCTGCTATGCTGTAAGCAAAATATGAAGCAGCACACAGCATCTTCAAGTCACAATTGGCAAAAATGCAAGACCAAATACACTCAAAATATGGAGTAATCATTCAAAGACATTTCCTGTATTGTAAAATATACTGATCAATACATGGGGAAACTAAATGTGCATATATACTATGTCATGACTGTAGATTCTGCAGACACTGGCTGATAGCAGCATGAGTATGATTACTTGTCATGTAATATAGTGTTTTTCACCCATTTTTAGTAACTTATATATTCCAAATATTCTGCCAATGAGGCCAAGGTTGGTAACTGGCATTCCATATTTTCTACTATACAGTTAGACCAATAGGTTTTAAAATTATGGAAAAGAATAATGTGTACTGGTTATTGTGCTGTGAACCAGTGTTGTAATCTTACAGCAAATACAAACAAAGAATTTCATATTTCAACAAAATTCCATGTCATGTAGAATCACATGCCTATGCCATTGATTAAGTTTAACTTTTCATTGGTAAGCATGTTTTTTCATGGAAACTGGAGTAGTAGGGTAACCTAGTGGTTAAACCGTTGACACTTGTCACACTGAAGGCCCGGGTTTGATTCCCCACGTGTGCAAAGTGTGAAGCCCATTGCTGCTCTCCCCAGCATGATGTTGCTGGAATATTGCTAAAAATGGTGTAAAACCCAACTCTCTCACTTGGAAACCTTTGCTATATACACTGAAAATCTAATCTCCTACATCCATCATTGTATATTTACTGTCAAATCAATATCATGGCTAAAAGCAGAAATCTTCCAAACCATTCAGTTTGTGCTTGCTTTATGCACACTTAAAAAACAATAAACAAGTTTTAGAACTATTCTGCAATTTTATTCCAAAGACATAATTACTCATAACATATCAAACATTCTTTGCATTTCAGACGCTAAACCTGAAAAAATACTGTAACAGTATCATCTGGAATACAAATGTTCTTTCATGGTCACTCATCTAAATTCTCACTGAATTATCTGAGAGTTCCAAGATGTCACAAGACTTTCCACAACACCTTGCTGGTTACAAGCATTTCCTGTTCCAGCAAGTGTCCAAAGGATGATGTGTAGGGCTTTAATATGTTTTACAACTGTATATACAACACTTCAATGACTTGCTGTTTCTTCATTTGCAATTTACTAGTATATTGCTTGACCACCAGATGTTAAAAGAAATCTGAAGATTTGTTTCAGTTTGTGTTGCTCTTGATGTCAATAGTAATTGTGGTGATAAAGAAATTTATTCCTCCTTTCTCCTCTTAAAGATGTGCATCTGTTCCAACTGAAAAAAATACACAACACACGTGAGACCAAGTATGATATAAAATGTAAACAGTTCCTTACAATGTTGACATCAAGATATTATTGATACATTAAGCATGATGTTATGTTTAACTGAACATGCTGCACCACAACCAAATGCTAAATGGGGTTGTAATAATATAATAATCAAGCTCATATTACAGAATACATTTGTGAGAGACACCTATTCAGTGTTTCAGAGCTATTGGTATCAATCAAAGTGTGGATATAATCATCATTGTTTACATGTAATTAAATTATTATTTAATTCATTACATTTATCTTTTTAGAATTACACCTGGATTTTCATTGCACATTAAGTTATCTTCTGGATAATTCCAACTGCAAGATATTTTATTGACACAGTTTTTGGTACACATGCATTATACCGGATACCTGCCTGCCATATTTTATTAGGTCCCCACTCCGGGGGACAATAAAATCCCACTGTAAGATATCAAATGCAATCAAACGATTCGCCAATCTGCACACATGTCAACTCCACCCTTACTGTGCGTGCCATGCTTAAACAATACCAGCCTTTAAATGAAAACAAAGAAATCCATGTAACATACTTACCTCGACTAATGAATGGGCCAGCCTGAAGACGACGCTGTGACAACTCTGCATCTGTTTGGCAAATATTCACGTGCTATTCATGCAGCATTGCCACAGTGCTCCAGCAGTCCATAGTCTGTTACATGGCATAGGTTTCTGATTCACACAGCGAGTGTCGAGTATGATTATCAACGGCATACCCCATGTAACAGTGTTACCGCCATTGCCGAAAAACGTTGTTTGTCACCGGAAGTTCTAAACTACGTAATCTCTCGCGAAGTGCCGTGACCTACTTACGGGTCCTATTGACAATGTTATGTCATTTTCCATTGGTTTCTATTTTTAGACGGCCGCGCTGTCCTTCATCGGAAGACGTCCAAAACACAAAAATCGGTCATGCAGACGCTTGAAAGACCTTTAAAAATATAAATTGTTCTTATTTTCTAGAAACCTCTTTCAAAAAATTCTTACTTTCTGTTATTGTACATATTTGATATCAATATTCACGAAAAATAATAGTAAACGTAAATATTCGTTTTATTTGCGTGAAAGGATCGTCGCTATTTAAATGCACACCCTAATTTCCCTATGCTTCAAAGATTTTTATTATGTGCTTGTCAGAAAACTGTGAGCGAATAATATCATCACTGATGTATGAACGACACAAATATGCAGGTAATTTATACATGTGGACATCGGTCGAGCCACGCATACAAATTAAATCTCGTATTGTAATATTCTAAACTTTCTTCGCGGATGACGTTAGAAAGGTATGTGTGTCTTAGAGTGGGTAGGTGTGCCAACACTGGCACAAAATCAGTAGTAAGGCGGAAAATGATTTTATAATATTTTGTGGCGATATATTAGTATTGAATTATTCACTTAGAAAATGCTGAATGTGTCCTGAAGACACTTTAGTACAGCAACAAGAATACTTTTGATGCGATGCATCAACACCGCGGCAAACTCTTTGTTCATCAATTTTCACCAAATATTAAAAATCAACATGGGAAGGCTTTTTAAGCAATATGGTCTTTTCATCAATACAAAGTGGTTATATGAAATTGAGCAATATAGATAAGGTGTGAAAACGAAGGCGGAGCAAACTTTACTTGTTTAAAATGTAAACAAATCATCACAATTCAGATCTTACACTGTGTAGTTTATAGATTTATGAACGTTTGATAAAATTAGTTGGTTTGAACATACTTTTAATAGGAAATTGACAATGTTAGTGTTGTATACAAAATCTCGTACCTTTAGACAAGTGTCAGCAGATCTAAATGTATTCTACATCTGAACATAATGTTATAGTCGGAGGACCGTAGATCCAATGCAACGTTCACTTTTCAGATCCTATGAAACTGCGTCACAAAATACTTCCGCATCCAGTGGTATTATTTTCAGTAATTTCATTACATTTGAAGATATGGTTAGTACTCTATTAATAATGATGCAAAATTAGTCAAAATACATCTACACTAACAGGAGAATATGGGAATCTAAGAACTAAATTATATATCAGATAGGGCCATCCAAATCGCTATTACGTGCTTTCTCATGTAGTACTTTGTCATATTTTCTTATGAATTGTGCAACTATCAAAACATATCCGCTCACATTGTGGAACTTTGTACTTCTATAGTTTGGTTCATGGTGAACAAACCATAACGAAAATATAGCGTCCATATCCACTACAAATTCTCTCCAAGTATTCTGAGTTACATTGACCTAGTGTTAAGCATGTGGGAGTTATGACCCCTTATCTTTATACGTGTATGGCCTCTCTGTCGTCGTTTGACGTCATAGAACAAAATCCTTTTTCGACATTTATTGCGAGTCATTTTTAAGATTGAGCGTATAACATTATGCATAAGCACACACACCCATTTCATATATACTTAAGTAGTTCAGATATCAGGCTGTATTTTCTTCGCTCACCCTTTCCGTAACGATGCCAAATTAAAAAATTCGTAGCACAGTGCTTTCATCAATACACAATCAAAAGCGGAGATATTTACTGCTTTTTAACGCATAACAAAGATTTGGACAACATTTAACAGTGTCTATTTCTCAAACCGCCGAGGTAGGTGTACTTATTTTTAATACCAACGGATAGGAAATTTAATATTCTACATTTCTATGTAATTTTATAGCCATACGCAGATCCAGGACCACGTGAGCGCAATTCTCGCACAACGTTCACTTTTCAAGTCTTATGATTTCTAGATCTTTAATCGCGGCGGAATCCAGATTGACCAATCCGGATGTGACGTCAAATAAACGAGCAGAGCGTTTTAAATGGCAGCCTATACCGGCTCCTAGCTTTGTCAAACGTTAGCGCGCGCAAAGGGAGCCGGGAACCAGCTTACCAGCTGAATCTGCTTAGTGGTTGAGCGTCTCTATGACTGATGACTGATTCCAATGCTTCAAGCTATCTGAGGCCAAAACATCGTTGAACACTTTGCAAACATTTCTGACACACCACTTAGACGTGTTTGATGTTAATGACCATCAAAGACTTTTTCAAGTTATAAATTATATATGTTATGATACACGCCTGATTGTACATTAGACGTCCACATGCTATTATGGAATTAGTTGTATGGAAACTGTAACATATTCAACATCCGGGTCATAATGGCAGCTGATATGCGGTAAAAAACAAACGTGAGTTTTGTGCCAATGTGGTCATGAAATAGATATGAAACGGTTCGCTTATGTGATTATATATGTATGTTATGCCATCTACGAATGTTAATAAATGATAACAAGTATGTATTGTTAGTATTTTTTATTTCTGTGAATATTTTTACGTACGATGAATATAAGTAGATCTACCATTTCTGATATGCATGCAACAGTATGACGATCATGACATTTAGTAAACATTGAGTGGAGTACATTGTTTGTCTTTTACACGTCCATGCCGGTGTTTCCACTCGCAGTCTTACCCTCAGCCCATCCTCGATTTTCAAAGGCAGTTTATATCCCCTTGTTTGTAATATTGTCCATGAGATATAGAATCCATTGGAAAATCGAATATGAAACAAAACAGGATAAAGATGAAATGCATTGGCCATGTCTGTGTAGCGGCCATTGTTTGTTATTTAACACTGAGATCCGCAATGTTCCAGCTCAGCAATAATTATGGCTGCGATGTGTAAATAATCGTGTCTGGACCGGACAATCCAGTGACTGACACGTATCAACCAAATCAGTGAGTCTGACCACTCTATCCTGTCAGTCGACCCTTACGACAAGCATGCGTTGCTGAAGACCAGTGCTAAGCCGGATATGCACGGGTCTCGAACCACGGACATGCTTACGGTTGGAAGCCTTGTCCACATGGTCCATTAACCCACTCAGCCAGCTGACAGTGTAAGGATCTACATCATCCTGTTGCTCAGTGGCAGAAACAGCTCTCACCTACATATCTTACAAACAACCAAGGTTGGTGTGCCTTTGCCATAGCAGGGATATGAGCGTCTTTAACCATATTCGATGACCTAGGATTAATGGAAGACAAACGGTAGTAACTTGGTCGCTAGGTGGCGTTCCTGTATACAGAGGGATATCTTCAGTCTGTGTTTGTCAGTCTGGGGTTCACCTCCGGTGTTTTGATCTAAGTTATTCCTTTTGCCGGAGTTTCCCGTGACAACAATGACTCGGAACAAAGAAACGCGACAGTATAACAACACTCTATAAAGGTCAAGGGCCTCTAGCTGGAGATTCATCTCATCTCATCTTTATTCTTAAAAAACCCACCAGCGGTGGTACATGAGACAAATAAATGCAAATGAACACAATAAATGCCAAGATAGCAGGGATGTACAAAGTGAGATCGACATCATTTATAATACATGTACAAAGATATATTGTGACTAATTGTAAAAGCGTACATGTTACAAATTAGAGCTTTTTGGAAACAATTCTAATATATGTTGCTAAGTTACGTAAAGTGTTTGTTCTTTTGAATTTGAGAAGGTTCGCCATTTTGAGCGATTCGGCCATTGTAGAAATTGATTTGATATAAAAATGGATCTTTCGGAAATGGAGGCTTCACATTTAAAATGATAATGGAACATCTGCAACTGCTGGTGAGCTGCAAAGAGGGCAAGTCGCTCTTCTCTGGGTACTGCACCCCAGCGACTAGTTCCCAACCGGTAGGTTATGGTTTGATGTTCGGAATATCAAAAGTTGCTGTGATGTAGCTTTAGTAAGGAGAAGATATATTTCAAAATCAGGGTAGTGTTTGTGGCATCGATAATAAATGCCTTTTGGGCTTGTATAAACTGATCTTTAAGGATTCGTTCAACATTTGATACTATTAACCATGGAGTGGAATACCCAAGTGGATTGTTTAGAACATTGCTTAGTCCAAGATTATTGAGGATACGCCTCATGGAATTGAGCCAGGGATAATCGTTACAGTTGATTTGAGAGTCCAGTGTGATAAAATTATAAATTACTTGGGATAATTTTATTACATCATTTGGAAGATTCAACTTATGCCAGAAAGCTATCATACGTTTGTATATCTTAATATATAACGGCTGTCTTCCCAGGTCGTCATATACCATAAAACATGGCGTAGAGTTTCTTAAACATGCAGCTAGTTTAAGAAATTTTATGGTGAACCCGTTCAATTCAGTCAAGATTTTCAAACCCCAATACCTCTGAGCCATATGTTAGGATAGGAACAACTAGAGTATCAAATAATGCTAATACCGTATCCAAAGGTAGGTCTAGGTTCGGGCTTTCTCGAGTAATGCATACATTGCTTTTAGTGCATTATCACAAAATGGTTTTATTCCGCTTCTAAATCGTCTATTTCTATGCATGTTAATCACAAGATATGTATAGGTATGAACTACAGTGGAACTACAGTTTCTTACCGTAAAAGAATGTTAGTTTCGAGGATTTAGCTGGTCCTCCTCCAAATATAAGTATTGTAGTTTTACTGATATTCACATTCAACTTCATCGAAGTTGTGTGATCACCAAAAGCATTAAGTTACTTTGTAAGCCTTCTAGTGTAACATAAAAAATAACTGTGTCATCAGCGTAAAGTATCCCCATAATGATATCGGAGTTATCTGGGCACTTGATATCGACACTTACCCCTGTACAACCTTTTGATAACAAATATGATTCCAAATCATTTAGGGATATAGAGATCAGCAGTGGAGAAAGGTTCTCTCCTTGTCTTACTCCGGTGAACAAGAATTATTTACCTGAACTTGAGATTTGATATCTTTATACGTGTTTATTATCAATGTAAGGATTTTACCTTTAATACCATTTTTCTGCATTTTTTACCATAATCCTACTCTCCAAACGGTATCAAAAGCCTTGGAGAAATCAATGAAAGCACAATACAATTTTCTTTTCAATAGCTTTAGGAACTGCGTAAGTAAATGGAGAACACATACGTTGTCGGCCGTCATGAAATGTTTACGAAATCCAGCCTGGGCGGAGGATAAAATCGCGGTTTTGTCAAGAAAGTTTGAAACTCGCGTATTAAGTATTCGTGTGAACAGTTTCCCTAAGCAGCTTAAAATTTTGATAGGTCTATAATTGTGATAGGTCTATAATTGTGATAGGTCTATAATTGTGATAGGTCTATAATTGCTTGGGGCTTTGGTATAACCTTTATTTTTATATATAGGCTGATGCCATTAAGCCACATGTCGGGGAAATAACCTGTTGTAAGTACCAAATTGAAGAATTCAACATAAACCAGTACTAAGATTTCGGCCGAATCTATAATGTAATCGTTTTCTACCGTAACGTGATCTACACCCGAGGCGTTATTTCTTTTCACTTCCTTTATTGCTTTCGGGATTTTCTGCAGCGTTATATCCTCATTCAATGCTGCACAGTGTTACGGTTAATAATTAGCCGTGACAAAGGTTTTTAAGTGTCCCCTTTGACCCAGCAAAAAAGAACACAGACAAGTCTAAAAATATTCAATAATATATTGGATAAACAATTAGCTACAATGAATGACAATACAGATTTCTAGTACGATGCAATTGAGTCACAAATCTAAAATATTGGGTCACAAATATAAAATATTAACTTACCAGAGTCTTGACATTCACGGTGAGAACAGATATACTGATTGAAGGTTGTTTACAATGACAGTAGTTGAATAGACAAACACGGTCTTGAAATGTGGACAGACCCGAGGATGGCAGGCAGATGTGTATCAGCTTGATGACGGCAAAAGATGTATATAACTCCAGTGATAAAGTCCGTCGCACAACGCAACAGCCAGCCTTTATATAGCTCTTACACAGTTCTCGAGCATTCTAGCAAAGCTAGGCAGCATCATTATCCACTCAGAATGTTATCGAATCATGTGGAACACACGGCATGATGAAAGCCGCAAACAAACAACATTGCCAAGGGAGGCAACTCTAAAGTGCTATAAAAAAGGCGTGCCGCTAAAAATACTATTCCCATTGAACATATATAATATGCGAGATGTGAGCCACAACCCACACTCAAAACTTTAAACATTGTGACCCATAATAACTATCACTTAATCAAAGTGATATTACAATTACAAATTACAAAAAAACACTCTCATAACAACAGTCATATGTTTCTGAAATAGAATCAGTTTCATCTGCGCTCTCGTTATCATTACCGGTTACCTCTTCAGGACTATTTTCAGATTTGATGGTTGAAAAACGTATCAATATCTGGCATTGCATCATTCAATGTTTGTTCCGCATTTATATCAAATAACTTCCAGAATTCTCGAGGCGAGTGTTTTTATGAATTTCTCAACATGTGGTGCAACTGCTGTTTATATTGTCGAATGTTTCTATCCTTACATTTCCTGTACTCTTTTGAAGTTTTACAGACCGATTCTTTGTTCAAGATATTATTTAGGAGATAAACCTAGTGTCTTTGAAAATCAGAGACATGCTTTACTGAATTGATGGCGACTAAATTTCAATTGGAACCGAACGCGTAGCGTGAGGTTTAGCCTATTGTTTTGTGTGCCGTGAAACTTTACCCCTGGCCACACTATAATGGAATCGCCTGACCTACTTATTTTCTTCGAAGTAGACAGTTACGCAACAGTTTGAAATGGCGGACGAGCCAGTGTTTACATTTTGCGAAAGGTTGAAATTTGAAGTGACAGTGGGTATTACTTGACTGACTGTCGAATCTGAACCCTGCAGAATCGAAGAATAGATCCTTTCCCTGATCAACCTACGACCTGTAACTCATCAAAGACTGTTGTTTTTATGACCGGCCGATCATGATTTCATCGTACTGCCTCAACCCCGGCATGCGACAAAGGGTGACAGTGCTGCTGCTTAGCGTACATGCGACTAACTTGTGATTCCTTGGAACTTTGTTTTCTTCGTTTGGGACTGGACTGTGTCCAAGCGTTTTCAAAGTAGATGAACATAACAGTGACAACCTTGCGGGGAAGCTGTCAGAGAGCAGAATTATTCTGTGAACGATGCAACGGATATGATGGATTATGACTGTGAGTGGCATAAATGTGGTGTTTCGCCAGACCGTTAGATCTACTAGTATCTTGCAAATTTCCATTCTAAACGGAATTAAATATACCATTTACCAGGTAGGTAAATGTTTACTAATGTTTTGCTGCATAGTTTGTATAGGTAGGGATGTATTTTTACAAGGCTTTCTGATTTATATGTTACATATTGTTTTGTTTATGTTTGGGGCTGTGTATTGTAACTGAGTTTGAATATTTTTATAATAGAATTAATATGATAGTGAGGTTCCCCATAATTGGTGGGGTGGGGGTGGGTGGTGGTGTCATATTATTGTATTTTTCGAGTTTAAATAAATGTTTATCAGCATTTCCATCACGTCTGTTGTGTTGATATTAGTCATGTTGGTGGTCAAGCTGAAGTAGTGCAGCAGTGTTCTATACGTGCGCAGTGAAGCGCAATGAAATCAAACGCATTTTTAATCCCAAAATTTCCAATTGCCTATGTGGAATATTCGAAAGTCAGCGTCAAAATCCATGGAGTTGTTGTTATGATCCTCCATCATTGTGGTCAAACGGAAGTAGTTCGCACAATAAGATTTGTTAATGCGCGGTGAAGCGGCCTTACAATCAGATGAACGTCAATCCACAATTGATGCCGTCTGATTTTTCTGAACAACCAATCAGAATCTAGTATTTTCTCGATTCATGGTAGAATTGCTTTTTAAAACGTTTTGTTCACTTTGTTAAATTGATTTCTGTAAAACTTAAATTCATTTCCGAACCACGGTTTATGATTACGTTTCACCCGCTTGTTTTTAACAGATTGTGTACAGATTGTGTACAGGTTGTGTACAGGTTGTGTACAGATTGTGTACAGGTTGTGTACAGATTGTGTACAGGTTGTGTACAAGTTGTGTACAGATTGTGTACAGGTTGTGTACAGATTGTGTACAGATTGTGTACAGATTGTGTACGGGTCCCAAATGTTTCTCGTGCAGCGTTAGAAAGCACGTACGTGAACTTCTCAGCCAGGCTATTCGCGATACCCGGGTTACAGCGGCCTGTGTGCGCATCGTGGGTCGACTGCAATACATTGTGTACGACTTCGATATCTACATTATTGACAATAGTGTGATATTTCGACCTATCATATCGACTTGGTTTCGGGCCTGTTCCGATGGACTGTAAGAAATACTTGGATTACCGTGACTTGAATCAGGAGGGTGTTTTCAGGCTGAAGACAAGTGGTCAATGGACATCGGAAAATAATGGTGGGAATTCCCTTATTTGTAGATCAGTGAGAAGGTGCAAACATTTAGGTGGTGCCAACAAATAGTCTATTACACTGGTATCCTTGCAAGTTGTTTTGCCTATCAATCTGTCGTGGCCAATCCCACAATTACCAATAAACAAACTCAAATTTCTACATATACATTGTATCTTTCATTTTAGTACCATAGGTATTTACCTTATCATTATCTTGTGTTCCACGTACATGAGGCAAATAATGTTCATCAAGAATACATTCAGGTTCTAATGTTTCATCAATATCTGCATTATCCAACTCAAATTCATCCAGTGACACAGAAGTTGGAGACTTTACTATTTTAGGTTCAACTGGCACCAGTGTTATTGACTGTATAATTTCTTCATCAACAATATTCGACTATATTCTAGATTTTAGCATACAAACGAGAATTGAATCTGATCATATTCCCATTACATTAAAACTAAAAACAGTACAACTTGAGCAATCCAACACTTCTACAAAATGTAGGAATAAGTCGTTTTAGTTCATTTGGGATAACGATAAATTAGAATTATTCGATAAATCGATTGATTGTGCTTTCGTTAATATTGATGATAGTATAAGCTATATGACGAGACACTTTGTCTGGCCGCCTCTTGCATGAAGAAAACAGTTAGCCCTCCCACAACAACAACTAATAAATGGTTTGACTCTGAATGTGAAAGATTAACATCAGACCGATCTAGAGCTCTGAATAAGTTTAGGAAATCGAAAGATAAAGAATCACACGATCAATATTGCGTTAAAAGAAATAAATAAACTCACGGGCGAAAGAAACGTCACCAAAATGATTTTTTAATCTTTTATCGTACACTAAGTGAATATTCATATCTGTAGTTCACACTTTCATCATTCACAATGTTGTAAATCCATTAATTTTCCACATATGATTGTTAAATTTCCAAAGTCTGAGTTTATTGTTTTGTGACATGTTAAAAAGGCGAGGTGACGTTTCTTTAATTTCGCCCGTGAGTTTGTAACTCAGTTTGTAAGAAAAACGCCTTAATTATTATAAAGAGAAGCAGAGAGAAATAGAAAACAGTATATCTGATTCAAAAAGTTTTGGTATGAACTCAAACACCTGAATACTAGATATGAAGGTCAAAACAATATCGAAATGAACGACTGGCTAGAACACTTTCGGACACTGTTTAACTCTTTACAGAATGAAAATGACGATGTAACATGTGATAATTTCGAGAATGTTTACCCATCAGATCCGAATTCAGAGCTTACCAAGGTAATACTTGATTCCCCAGTTACTAGAGATGAAATCTTAGATAGCATTAACCAACTGAAATGTATTAAATCACCAGGTATTGATAAAACAATATCTGAATTTTTTAAATACTCAGCAGATCTTATCGTCCCATACTTAGAATTACTCTTTAATTTGATATTAGAAAATGGTACGTTCCTCAGATGTTGGGCAATTGGCATAATAGTTCCTATCCATAAACAAGGTAATATAAATTATCCAAATAATTACAGCGGCATAACACTACTGAGCATATTTAGTAAAACTTTCACCTCTATAATATATATAAGACTTGTAAACTGGGGAGACTCAATGGATAAGATCAGCGAAGCGCAAGCTGGCTTCAGACAGGGATATACGACAGTAGATAATATGTTTATACTACAAAGTATTATTCAAAGGTATTTAAACTCTAAAGGGGGGAAATTCTATGCATTATTTGTAGATTTTTCAACGAAAAAAACTTTGGCTTCTATTTAATACCCACGGTCTCAGTGGTAAAATGAGTAAACTTTTATTAATATGTATGAAAATGTTAAGGCCTGTATTAAAAGTAATCATAATTTTTCAGAAACAATTGACTTGCAACTTGGTGTAAGACAAGGCTGTATACTAAGCTCATTTCTATTTTCCTTTTTTTATAAAGTTAGCACGACGAGTCGAAACTAATTGTGTACACGGGATTCAACTCCACCCTGATATAGTTCATATTTTCCTATTGCTATTTGCAGATGACATTGTTTTGTTCTCAAGTACGATCAATGGCTTACAGAATCAAATTAATGAACTTGAAAGTTACTGCAAAATAAATGGAAATTAACTGTAAATAGAGAAAAATAGAAAGTTGTTGTATTCAAATATGGAGGCAAAGTGTATAAAAAGGAAAACTGGCTTTTATAAATATTTGGGACTATATTACACCAGTGGTCTGTCATGGACGAGGCATGTAAAATATGCAGCGTTACAGGGACAAAAAACATTAATTGGAATTATGAAACAGTTGAGTGTACTTGGTAATATTAACGACTCTTCATTCTTTAAAATATTTGATGCCAAAGTCAGTCCAATTTTATCATATGGGGCCGAAATTTGGGGAATAACAAAATTTGACGGAATTGAAAAAATCCATTTATACGCATGCCAAAAATTCCTCGGAGTTAAAATTAACACTATCAACTCAGTAATTTATGGTGAATGCGGTAGGTATCCAATGCACATTCTTACAAGCATTAAAGTTGTTAAGTACTGGCTAAAACTGTTGATTATGCCTTCAAATCGCTTATCCAAGAAGTGTTATAATATGATCTTGTTATAAGATAAAAGTGGACAAAAAAGCTGGACAACTAATGTAAAAAACTTTCTATATTCTATTGGTTTTGGAATTACATGGAATACACAATATGTCGAATCACCTACATTATTCATACAATCCTTAACGACAAGACTAAAAGATATGTATATTCAAACATGGTGTGAAAGGATATCCTTATCAAATAAATGCATGTATTATTCATCGTTTAAAAATGCCATATTCCTTGAGTCATATCTATCCTGTGTTAATGTTAAAACGTTTAGAATAGCACTGTCAAGATTCAGATGTTCTTCTCATGATTTGTTGATTGAAAGAGGCAGATATATGAATGTAAACAGAGAAAATAGATTATGTACACTTTGTAATTTAAACGAAATAGAAGATGAATTACATTTCCTCCTAATATGTCCATTTTATGACCGGTTGCGAACCAAATATATTAAAAGATATTACTATGTCCATCCAAATGTGATAAATTTCTCCTCACTGTTAAGTAGTTAAAATCCAGTTCTTCTACAAAATATTTCAATGTTCATTTACTATGCTATGATTACCCGATCTTAATTCCTCTCAAATGTAACATAACTTTATGTACTATAGGCCTGTGGCCTTTTCAGTGCAAATAAAGATTAATATTATTATCATCCTTCGGGAATTCATAAAAAATCTTTTAATCGCTTAAGGTACCTGTTCTTGCATTAAAGTCCCCTACTAAAGAGACATATGGGCTTTTAGCAAGGTAATTTTAAATTAACTGTTCAGTATCATGAAAGGTATATGTATTTGCATATCTAGATCCTTCAGGCGGTATGTAAACTATACCAAGGTACATATCCTCATCTAAATCAAATACCGCTCTACTGATCTTAATCAATAAAACATAATTGCAGGTATCATCTAATTGAGTAACAACATCTTTATATTTATTTCTAATGGCTTCTCCAATGCCCCTAGACCTTCTCCTGGCACCAGTCTTATGTTTAAGATATAGAGTATAAATATCTATCTGTAGTTCATCTAAATGATCAGTCTTTGTTTCCCGAAAACCAATAATATCATTATTGTTAATTGGATTCAGGGATTGTTTGTATTCTAATCTATTGATTTAAACATATTTTATTCTTTGAATGCTCATACATTTAACGATAGTATTTGGAGGAGATTTTGATTAGGTATATTTAAATGTTCACATTCGTCGTCATCGTCATCATCATCATCATCAGCGTCAGCGTCATCATGAGCAGCGTCATCATCTAAGATATTATTATCTGCAGGCAGTATAATGTTATCAACACATGAGGCACTGTTTCCTTCAGCCACAGGAGAATTTGTAACGTCAGCATTGCTGACAACATCACAAGTGTGAACTCTTTCAATGTTTTCGCAGCCTGTATCTGCTTCAAAAGTAATATCAGCACTAACAGTATTTTCAATGTTAGGCATTAGGACACGCTGTTTATCAGCTTGTGTTGCTGCAACTGTCTCATTTCTTACAAGTTCTGTATTGCCATTCATAACCATATTGTCGGTATTGTCTTGAGCAACACCTTTTTCATAAGTAATTCCATCGATCTATTTGTAAGATTGTTCACAATAAGTATCAGGTATTTGTTCAAATGAATAACACATTCTAGGTTTAACGAACAGATGGTGCATAAGAAGTATTTATCTGTGTGTCACTAGTATCATATGACATGTGGTTATGTTTGATATCAGTTGGGAGTAGTTTGATATCCCCATGGTATGACAGATCACATTTACCTCTGTGTGCTACCTGAAATCCACATCAGTAGTAGCAGAGCTAAATGGGTGTGAGTCCTGTCATACACTGTGAGTTCCACATCTCTGACTAGGGTTGGCATGTCCACCATGCCTGTCCTAGCGGGTCCCTGTCCTGAGGGTCAAGCTTGCCATCCTGTAGGGAGGATGTGTTGGTACGGACTGCAGCCTCCTGTCCACATACAGCTTGTCGATGACCATGTAGGCCTGTTTACCTTGTTGTCTAGCTGATGTGAATAGGGGCATCAGAACTTCTCTACGGTACTGAGCAACGTCCTCCGAGAACTGCTCCATGACACTGTAGGGTTTTCCTTTAAGTCTCCGTGCGGCCGATTTTACAGCATCGCGTTCCCTGGTGTAGATAAACTTGGCGATGAGGGGTCGGGGTCTGTCTCCGTCACCTTGTCGCCAATTCTGTGGACACGTTTGAGTTAAATAGGTTTACTGTCCAAGTGAAGGTGATCCTTTATGAATTTGGTCAGGACTTGCTCACAGTGTTCGAGGATGGGCTGGGGCTCGGTCTCGGGGATATTAGTAAATATGAAATTGTCTTTCATGGACCTACACCTGAGATCCACGACGTACTCACGTAAAGCTAAGTCGTCCTCTCTCAGTTTAGGGATCTCGGGTACACAAGTACCCAACGTGTTTTTCGGAGATTGAAGGTCCGCTTCAAGAGTAGCTTTGTCGTCGATCTGTTTTTCATAACTCTCATAGGCGGATCCATAAAGTTTGAAAGGGGTGTGTGTGTGTGGTTTCGAACCGCCTGAAAGCCCCCACCCCCATCCCTCTCTGGATCCGCCACTGACTCTCACCCATAAACATGGTACGGAATTCAACTTCATCCAGTCGTTGTTTAGTTCCATCTACTTCCTGAACCTTAATTTCAAGTCTAGCCGTGTTTGTTTTTATAGAGTCAACATCGTGTTTAATGGCGTCAAGCGTAGGGAGCCTGGCGTGATACAGAGTGAAGTCATGAGTAAACAGAAAACTCGATCAGACGATTATACTGATATAGAGAGCCAAGACAATAGCTTGAATAATAAGGAGACTATAGCTCGTATGTTCACCAAATTTATCTGTTTTCATGAAGATATGTGTGAAACGTTTATGGATTTAAATGAGAACTTGCAATATTTCAAGTCTAAGTATGAAAGCGACATGCGGGATATGATAGGGGTCCCTGAACATAAGAATGATGAAATCAAAATATACCACAGTGCAGTCTAGAAGCTCAAAGGCAATGTAGACAAATTGAAATCCGAAATCACTACGTTAAAAAGTGAAATCGAAAGGAAAGATATTGACATTGTGGACATGAAGGACACTCTAAACACAGCAATAAATGGGATAAAAAAGCCAACTTGTGCAATTGATGACAAGATTGACTGTATGAATACCAGAAATAAGCTGCTCTATTCAGAGGCAGTTAACACCCCTAGTTATGGTAAGGCCTAGGAAGGCCAGTCATTGCGGAGGGCCAATCAACTCCAAGCCATGATGTAACACACCCTGCAGTACAAAAAAAAAGCACAGTCCCAATCTGCGATGATATCCATCCACCACCAAGCCCAGAAGACAGCTTACTTCTTCTTGATGATAGTCCATTCCACGATCACGTGCCAGCCACGGGACACCCTTCCAGCACGAGATACAAGCCAACCTTAATCCAAGACAATACATCTATTCAACCTAAGGAACATCAGCAATCAAGATCTGTTCGGTTTGACAATCAGTGGAGACGATCCTTCACAGGTGTGGCTAAATACAAAAAGAGGAGACTCGTGACGATTCTTTTGACATAGTGAAAGATGCTATCGTTGACTACACCAAAGAACGGGGGTGCGATTATTACGAATATAATTCTCCTGCGACATTGGGAAGGCTCTAACCCAACCTATACCATCCGTATTGCAGTCACTGTACAGTGCCCAAATAATATTGGACGACAACACATTCTGTCCAAAGAACGTGAAGTGCAGAGAATGGGTTCCCCGGAATACATTGTACTCTAATGATAAACAAGGCGAGAGTGAGTATTAACCATGATGCCTTATCTTGCAAGTCTGTCCATCTATGGATGTACACTGATTACCCTCGTTAACCTAGCGACATGGAACAGAGCACTGGCTAGACATAGAAAATTCACAGTCTCTTGAAACATTACACGACAACTTTAATGTGTAATCTAAATCCAGTTGTGACTCTAACCAGCACCAGCGAGGTTATGGAGGTGTAGCCATGTTTGTACGGAAAGGTGCTTGGTGTAAAGTTACTCTTATTGACACCCACCACAGCCGCCACGTACTGTGTATCAAACTGCACATCTGTACCAGCTATGTGTATAAACTCGGGACTAGACTGCCATCGACAAATGTCCTTGGCAGTGTGTACTATGCAGAACTGTATTATGTTATCGAAATTTATGATATTCTCTCTCAAGAATACCCAACATGCATTCTAGGAGACTCTAATATCAGTCATTGTATTAATATGAAACCCAGGGCTAGGTGCCTATTACGACTTCTAAGCGAACGTCACCTTTATTCTGTGTTTCCACTTGACGAGTCCAGGTACACTTTCCATACTAAATGTAACAAAGTAAAAACATTAATTGACTATGTCTTTGTAGACATTGATTCACTAAGCAGTGTAACTGGATATGTCGCTGACACGAGCATTCCATATAACATCTCAGATCACCTACCAACACTGTCTCTATACTTCTTCCTGTACATGTTGGGTGCTATCATGGAGAGAACTTAAACTGGACGAAAGCAAGTGAAACTGACCTAATGCTACATCGATATGCTTCTGCTGCCGGTAGTATTCCATCCACACGCTTTGTTTTTTGTTTTAAACATATTTTATTCATGAGAAAAGGATTGGGTACACGTTATACAACTTAGAACACCCTCTCCGTAGCATTTACATAGTATTATGTACATTCATTCTACAAGATGGACAGAGAAGAACACACAGATGGGAAAGGGGGGAACAATTGCAACAATTAAGAAAATCGTTTTGATTGACAAATATATGTTTGAACAATTTTTAATATGTTTTGATTTATGTGAACAGTCAGATCTGCATTGCCATTTAATAGTAACTCATAGGTTATATTCACATTGGTAACACTGCGTAAATTAGTCATCATGGTAGTTCTCTGTACCGTATGTAATTGGCAGTCAAATAGGTAGTGATAAGAATTTTCACAAACATTTCCACAAGAACAACTTGGGTTATCTCTTATACCAGCACGGAATAGATCATAATTCAATTGACTACACATGAAACGTAGTTTTGTAAGGATGATGTTAGTGATTCTCGGTCCAAAATCAAAGTATTGAGGAGCAGTTTTATGTTTTATAGCAATATTAGATTTAAAAGAATTCAATGACACGCTTTTTCTCACTTCAACTGGAAGTTCATTCCACATTCTAATTGTGGATGGAAAATACGAATCATACGAAAATTTCAATCGTGAGAAAGGAAGTGAGACATCATCAGAGTTACGAAGATTATAGTTACATTTAGATGCTACGTTCCCAGGAACAAGATCAATAAGGTACGATGGTGCCATATTATTCTGTATTTTGTAAAAAAGACGAAATTTGCGCTTTATCCTACGTTCTGCTAAAGATTCCTAACCAGTTTCATAATACAGATGTTCATGATGAGTATATGTAGGTAAACCTGTTACAATTCTTGCTGCTTCTAATTGCAGTTGTTCTAATTTATTTGCTTGACATTGAGCACATCCATCCCATACTTCACACGCATATTAGAAATGGGGTCTTATGAACATTACGTAAATTCTATTCAATACAGAGCGCGGTAATAAAAAATTGAGTTTACTTAGAGAAGATATCATTTTTGAAGTTATTTTTATAATATTATCAATATGGCCAGACCATTTACAATCTATTGAAAATGTTAATCCCAAATGTTTATCATTATTAACTGTTTTGACACGAACCCGTTAAAGTAGACATTTAGTGCATCAACATTCTTTTGCAAGGGGAAAATAATTGCCTCAGTTTTATCAGGATTATATGTTATAAGCCACCGCTTTGCCCAAGACCGCAGTCTTTCCAAGTTTGAATTCAAATTTCTTTTAATGAATAGACGATCATGAGAAGATAAGCCAAGAGACGAATCATTAGCAAATAATCTTGTGAAGCAGTTTAAATCATTAGCAATATCATTGACATAAACAAGAAATAAGAAAGGACCTAGGACTGACCCTTGAGGGACACACGCTTTAGGCCCTATCTTAAACCTTACTGGAAGAAAGATGGTCTTAATAATCTGCATAAAGAAATGCGAGATTGTCGCCGTCAATTGGCTACAAATGGTGAAGCTAGAGATAAAACGATGCTGCCTATGCACCATATAAAGAAAGTAAACGGCGCTTTCGTAAGAAACATCGCCATGCAAAACACCAGTTATCTAAAAATAGATTTGATGAAATGTAGGAAGCAACAGAAGTAGATGTTAAAGAATTTTAGAAAACTACAAAACTTTACAAACACGGCACAAACATCTCAAGACATGGCGCTATAAGGCTGGGACACAAACATCTCAAGACATGGCGCTATAAGGCTGGGACACAAACATCTCAAGACATGGCGCTATAAGGCTGGGACACAAACATCTCAAGACATGGCGCTATAAGACTGGGACACAAACATCTCAAGACATGGCGCTATAAGACTGGGACACAAACATCTCAAGACATGGCGCTATAAGGCTGGGACACAAACATCTCAAGACATGGCGCTATAAGGCTGGGACACAAACATCTCAAGACATGGCGCAATAAGGCTGGACACAATCATCTCTGATTGATTATATATTCTTACCAAGTGCTCTTCAATCGTCTGTGTTGACAACGCTTTACGATAACAAGATCGGTTATGAGATATCGGATCATTCACCAGTGGGTGTATCATTCCTTAGTTATGCGTTCTTAACAGACCAAAAGCTATGGACTCCTCCAACCTACAAATGGCAGAAAGCTAATGACATCGAACTGAGGATGTTCTCATCTGAAGTTGACAAACTACTTGGTGACACCCTACCAGACTTAACACATGCTATTAGCGAGATGGTAGAATATTATTTTGATGCCATAGTAAGCTATCTCCACACGTCAACAGCGATGTACATTCCAATAGGATACTACATGCCATACCTCAAACCCTATTGGAGAGACTCCGGTCTTGGTTACTACCACTACCAGATGCATCAGGCCAGACGACAATGGGTATCTGAAGGTAAACCTAGAGGAGATTAGCATGACTCTAACAAGCAATATAAAGCAGCGAAATGCGACTTCCGCCGACAGAAACGAAAAGCAGAAAAGGATTTGAACAGACACAAGTATACAGAGCTGAACTGTGCCTGTGAAGTGGACATTGCTGAATTTCATAGAACTGTCACGAAACAGAGGAAGATTATCGTAACAGGCACATCCCTTCATTATAACGACAAGACAGCTAGCACACCCGAGGAAATGTGGTCTGATTACTATGGGGATCTGCTGTCACCTCTCAACAAGCCTGAGTTCGACAAGGACTTTTATGAGGAAACGAAGAAGCTGAAAAAGAATAAGTCTCGGGACCTGACTGTATTATTGCAAGAGCATCGCCATTATGCCGAATATTATGCTCCATTATGTTCTTCTGTTTAGACACCTGGCCCACCTCTATAATATGATCGTCAGCTCCTGTCACACGCCTGTTATGATGAGAGCTGGAACTATTATTCCAATACATAAAGGAAATAACAAGGATAAACGCAACCCAGCTAATTATCACGGTATCACTCTCACATCTGTGACTGGACAGGTGTTTGAGAGACTGTTGCTTGACAGACTGGAATCCTACATCAAAACTGTAAATCCTGATTTCCCACATCGCCTCCAGTGTGGATTCCAGAAAGAGCATGGAGCCAGTGTAGCCACATATGTATTAAAGGAGACTATTTCATATTATCGAGATAGACACTCAAATGTCCTTGTTGCCTTTCTTGACAACGAAAAGGCCCTCCATGGGATATGGCATGTTGTTGAAACTATTCAATCTTGGTGTGAAAGGCCGTGTATGGCATATCATCCGTCAGTCGTATCAAGAAGCAAGTGCCTGTGTTGTATACAATGGTGAAACGAGTGATTTGTTCAATGTCCAACAAGGAGTAGGACAAGGTCGTGTGCTCTCAGCATGGGTATTCCTAGTCTATATCAATGACCTGATATCTCAACTTGATGATTTACAATACGGGCTAATTGTTGGTAAGCAGCACATCCCCTCAGTATTACTGACTGATGACACTACTGTTGCCAGTACTACTGCACATGGACTGAACATGTCCCTTGATGCTATCTAACAGTATGCCCTCCGCTTGTGACTGACATATAACGCCAGTAACAGCTGTGTCTTGTCTTTCATCAACGACAGAAGACAATGCAATAGATCTGTCTTCAAAATTTGAGCCGTGACATTGCCGATTCATACAAGTTGGCCTCAGAACTGGAGGATTGAGCCCAATATCTTCTTCGAATATCTGGCAAAGAGTAATCTTCCAATCTGCTTTCTATGCATGTGAACTCTGGCCAAATATTAGCAATTGTGAAATCAACGAAATGGAAACTTTGCAACGGTACTTTGCGCGGCGAGCCCAGAATCTCCACAGGAGGTCGTCTACGGCTGCTACAATCCAGGTCCTTGGATTATGGACAATGGGCAGAATAGACAAGATGAAGCTTCTCTTCCTAGGACGACTCTGTGTAGAGCAGCCGACACAACCATTGTGAAGCCGATCTTCTATCTGAGACTGTTCCAGTATGTCGCCACTACCACACGTAGTACCAGATCCATAACACATGATCTACTAAATGTAGCCAAGAAGTATGGATTATCAGGCGTACTAGACAAATTTATCAAAACCGGAGAATTCCCATGTAAAAGTATATGGGAAAGCACAGTCCAACGAATCTTTTGTAGATTTGAAAATATTAAATGGAGAAACACTTTGCAACAACGTCATGATATGCATAGGTTTAGTGATATTCACACCCAGCTTGCTCCACATCGTCTCTGGAATCTGTGTGTATGGTATGGTATATCATCTTCTCCTGTTTATGCCCTTGTTAAGCTCGGCATATTACCTGTACCATCGGGACAATGTCTGCTCTGTGACTGCGAAAGTGAGGACATTGTTAAGCATCAATTGCTTTACTGTGAAAGCCTCGAGGACACTGCTAGTGATGAAGCTAAGGTCCTGAAATATCTCGATGCCATTACAGATGTGGTCCATGATATGACACTTGACAGCTAGGCAACATTCATGAGCATGTGGCTAAAAATATCAGCTCATGGAACTTAAGGTGTATATTATATCCGTGAAATTATGTCACACA
This sequence comes from Haliotis rubra, assembly GCF_003918875.1. Classification (NCBI taxonomy): domain Eukaryota; kingdom Metazoa; phylum Mollusca; class Gastropoda; order Lepetellida; family Haliotidae; genus Haliotis; species Haliotis rubra. The sequence continues at coordinate 300,365 of NW_025767368.1, read as the reverse complement.
CCATATATATACAGCTCTTCATATTTCTCTTTGTTGTAAAATCCCTGTTTCCTTGTCATATGTATGTTTCTATTGTCAGTGCGACTGACAAGTAATATAATGTAATGTACTCTCCAAATTATTGGGGGAAATAAAGAGTATTCATTCATTCATTCATTATATCAATATACGATGCAGTAATGAACACTATCTCTGGATGCTAGCGCAGAGAAGAATGAACAGTTATTGCAAGACTTGTATTCTATGGGTCAGCTGAAATTTTCTCAAGAGAATGTTATTGTAAAACTGTCGCCAATGATATTGTAAAGCACGTGTTTATGTCATGTACCATTAATATTGTTATGGTTAATAATTTGCCGTGACAAAAGGTTTAAAAGTCCCCTTTGAACCAGCAAAATAGAACACAGACAAGTCTAAAATATTCAATAATATATTGGATAAACAATGAACAAACTACAATGAATGACAATACCGATTTCTAGTACAATGCAATTGAGTCACAAATCTAAAATATTGGGTAACAAATATAAAGTAATAACGCAACAGAGTCTTGACTTTTACAGTGAGAGCAGATATACTGATTGTTGTTTATAATGACACAGATGAATACAGGCAAGCACGATCACTCTGATGATGATGGCAGACAGATGTGTATAACTCCAGTCATGTAATAAGACACGTGTCGCACTACACAACAACTAGCCTTTACATAGCTCTTACACAGTTCTCGAGCATTCTAGCAAAGCTAGGCTCCCTCATTATTCTCTCAGAACATTAGGCGAATTTCTCGAACAAACGACCGGAAGTCAAAACAAAATAAAGCCAGTTACAAAAAACACACTCTCCTAACACTCTCCCCCTCAAGGAAACGAAAGTTTCACAGAAACGTTCTGTTACAGTAGCAAGATAACTAACCTTAAGATGACGCGTAATGATACGAATAACATGAAAAACATCTTGCAGAATTACTATGATATAATGCAGATACAAACATACAGCATCATCAAATCATTACACATTTACAACCTGGAAAGTGCATCAGCACAAACCTTGTCTTTGCCTTTAATGTGCCTAATCACAAGATTGAACCCTTGCAAGGTCAAACTCCACCTCATGAGTCTTTGATTCTGGTTCTTCATTTTGTGAAAAGTCAAGGGATTGTTATCAGTGAACACTTCAATTGGAAACGTAGTGGCACCTAGGTACACTTCAAAATGCTGCAAAGTTAGCAAAATACCTAATGTCTCTTTCTCAATGGTAGTATAATAATGTTTTTGATGCTTGTCAAATTTCTTGGAAAAATAACAAACTGGGTGATCAATTCCTGAATCATCCTCTTGAATCAGGACAGCACCTGCACCTACATCACTTGCATCAATTTGTAACTTAACACGAGTTCTCTTCAGTTGGTCTTCCCACTCCATGTCGTAATTGATGACATCATCCATGTAAGCTTTGACACTATCAAGACCAGATGTGGCATGGTTGACGAGTCTCTGGAACGTTCCTGGTGCGTTCTTCAGACAAAAACGGCATCACTTTGTATTGATACACTCCATCTGGTGTAGCGAATGCTGACATTTTCTTGCACGGTCTGTGAGTGGAATCTGCCAGAAGCCCTTCAATAAGTCAAACTTACTTATATATCTAGCTTGACCAATGCGATCAATGCAATCGTACACTCTCGGAATTGGATAAGAATCAGTTCGTGAGAGTGTATTGACAGCTTTCATGTCAGCACAGCAGCACCAACCACCTCCATCACTCTTCAACACAAGAACACATGGTGAACTCCACTGACTGTCACTGGGTTCAATAATGTCATTGTCCAGTATGTATTTCACTTCTTTCCGCAGAATTTCACGTTTCACAGGATTCATGCGATATGGATGTTGTTTTACAGGCACAGCATCACCTACATCTATATCATAGCTAACAATATTAGTTCGACCAGGCACATCAGGAAATAAGTGAGAGAACTCGTGAATCAAATCTGACATTTGAACCTTCTGCTCAGGGGATAAATGTGATAGTTTAAAGGTCATCAAGGTGAGCTAACACATCATAACTTCTTAACTTTGGTGAAACATTATCACTAAGGTCATGAAACTTCACATTGCTAACACCATCAACATTGTCAACATGTTCATCATTGTCTTTAGTGAGTGAGTGAGTTTAGTTTTACGCTGCACTCAGCAATATTCCAGCTATATGACAGCGGGTCTTTAGTACAATCAGTAACTGGAGAAAGTGTGGCAATACAATTGACCTGTTTGGTTTCTAACCTGTCATGGTATTTCTTAATCATGTTTACATGACACAATCTCTTTTGCTTATGACGGCCAGACGTCAAGACGACATAGTCTCTGTTGCTAACCTTTTTGTCAACAACATATGGACCTTGATATCTAGCTCTCAGTGGTTGACCAGGAATGGGAAGTTAGACTAACACTTTCTCACCACAAATGAAATTTCTCTCTTTTGACTTCCTGTCATAATTCAACTCAACATCTTCAACCGGCAAACTAATAAACTGCTCTCTTGAAAGAATGTGATCACCACCTGACAAACTATCAGACTTATAAAGAAGACCTGAAGAGTTACTACTCTTTGAAGATAAGTCATCAGCCTCTGCCTCATGAAAAGAATGATCCATGAAGGTACCTGACAAATCATAAATGGAATCATTCGGCAAAGAAGTCTTGGAAGAAATGCCTTTCGACATTGAACAAGTCACTGCACAAGAAGGAAAAATACCCGGAAATTATTCCTCCCACTTTTCTGTATTAACTGAACTCTCCGGAGAAACAGTGACAATGGGATCAGCACCACCTTTGGCCCCCATAAGATCATTACCGATCAACAAATCGACACCCGGAACTGGGAGAGAGTCAAGAACTTTCACCTTGCCAGAAATCAGATCTGAAGTCAAATTCACAAAATGGAGAGGAGCAGAAGAATTGCCACCTATACCCTGAAGCAAAACACCCGAGTTCGCTAAAGACTCGACAGAAGTTATATATCCATAAAAATAGTCAACCCAAGTTCTAGAATGCCAATCAAAGAAGTTTTAAGCTTAGACTGAAAAGAATGTGACTGTCTGTCAGAAGAATTTGAACCTGTCCTCACACCTCTCAGAACATTAGACGATTTTCTTGAACATACGACCGGAAGTAAAAACAAAATAAAGCCAGTCAAGGGAGGCAACTCTGAAGTGCTATCAAAAAGGCCTACCGCTAATATACTGTTGCCATTGAACATATATGATGCGAGATGCGAGCCAAAACCCACACTCAAAACTTTAAACATTGTGACCCATAGTAATTATCACTTAATCAATGTGATATTACAAATTACAACAAACTACACTCTCATAACAATATGAATGACCGAAATGACCTGTTTAACTCAATATGCGGTATTCTGGATGTAGAAACTTTTGTTATGATCTGGGATCAAGACGATGATGTTATTCTTGCATCTTCACTTGGTGGATGTCCAATAGAGTGTATCATGGAACTAGAAAGAGATGTGTTGGAAAAATAATAATTTATGTAATAATTAATAAGGAATTGGCGATACTTACTAAAACACTTGTCTGTATATGAACAATTTTTGACTTTATCACTAACCAATCTTAATTATTTAACGTAAAGTATATTATCACTGCATATTGTAATCTTCATTCAGTTGGAGGAAATAAAGAATATATTGACTGTCAATGTAAGATGTTAACGGCGAGATCATCTGGCATTCACACCACGTCCACGTGGGACAGTGAGCTATATCATGTAACGTCCATGTTTGACAGTCAGATATATCCTGTAACGTCCACGTGGGAGAGTGAGCTATATCATATAACGTCCACGTTAGACAGTCAGCTATACTCTGTAACGTCCATGTAAGACAGTCAGCTATATCCTGTAACTACCATGTTTGACAGCCAGCCATATCCTGTAATGTCCATGTTAGACAGCCAGCTAAATCCTGTTACGACTATGTTAGACAGTCTGCTGTAAACTATAACGTCCATGTTAGACAGCCAGCTATATCCTGTAACGGCCATGTTAGACAGCCAGCCATATCCTGTAATGTCCATGTTAGACAGCCAGCTAAATCCTGTTACGACTATGTTAGACAGTCTGCTGTAAACTATAACGTCCATGTTAGACAGCCAGCTATATACATGTACTATAACCTCCATATTAGACAGCCAGCCATATCCTGTAACGGCCATGTTAGACAGCCAGCTAAATCCTGTTACGACCATGTTAGACACTCTGCTGTAAGCTATAACGTCCATGTTAGACAGCCAGCTATATACTATAACCTCCGATTTAGACAGCCAGCCATATCCTGTAACGGCCATGTTAGACAGTCAAATATATCCTGTAACATCCATGTTACACAGTCAAATATATCCTGTAACGTCCATGTTAGACAGCCTGCTGTTACGATATCCTGTAACGTCAATGTAAGAGAGTCAACTATATCCTGTAACGACCATGTTAGACAGTCAACTATATCCTGTATCGTCCACGTCAGACAGTCAGCTATATCCTGTAACTACCATGTTTGACAGCCAGCCATATCCTGTAATGTCCATGTTAGACAGCCAGCTAAATCCTGTTACGACTATGTTAGACAGTCTGCTGTAAACTATAACGTCCATGTTAGACAGCCAGCTATATCCTGTAACGGCCATGTTAGACAGCCAGCCATATCCTGTAATGTCCATGTTAGACAGCCAGCTAAATCCTGTTACGACTATGTTAGACAGTCTGCTGTAAACTATAACGTCCATGTTAGACAGCCAGCTATATACATGTACTATAACCTCCATATTAGACAGCCAGCCATATCCTGTAACGGCCATGTTAGACAGCCAGCTAAATCCTGTTACGACCATGTTAGACACTCTGCTGTAAGCTATAACGTCCATGTTAGACAGCCAGCTATATACTATAACCTCCGATTTAGACAGCCAGCCATATCCTGTAACGGCCATGTTAGACAGTCAAATATATCCTGTAACGTCCTTGTTAGACAGCCAGCTAAATCCTGTTACGACCATGTTAGACAGTCAGCTATATACTGTAACGTCCATGTTAGACAGCCAGCTATATACTATAACCTTCATGTTAGACAGCCAGCTATATCCTGTAACGGCCATGTTAGACAGTCACATATAAACTGTAACGTCCATGTTAGACAGTCAAATATATCCTGTAACATCCATGTTACACAGTCAAATATATCCTGTAACGTCCATGTTAGACAGCCTGCTGTTACGATATCCTGTAACGTCAATGTAAGAGAGTCAACTATATTCTGTAACGACCATGTTAGACAGTCAACTATATCCTGTATCGTCCACGTCAGACAGTCAGCCATATCTTGTAACGTCCATGTTAGAAAGCCAGCTATATCCCATAACAAGCACGTTAGACAGCCAGTTATATCCTATAACGTGCATGTTAGACAGTCAACTATATCCAGTAACGTCCACGTTAGAGAGTCAGCTATATCCTGTACGTCCATTTTAGACAGCCAGCTATATCCTGTAACGTCCATGTTAGACAGCCAGCAATATCCTATAATGTGCACGTTAGATAGCCAGCTATATCCTGTAACGTCCATGTTAGACAGCCAGCTATATCCTGTAACTACCATGTTAGACAGCCAGCTATATCCTGTAACGTCCATGTTAGACAGTCAACTATATCCTGTAATGTCCATGTTAGACAGCCAGCTATATCCTGTTACGACCATGTTAGACAGTCTGCTATATCCTATAACGTCCATGTTAGACAGCCAGCTATATCCTGTAACGGCCATGTTAGACAGTCAGCTATATCCTGTAACGTCCATGTTAGACAGTCAGCTATATCCTGTAACGTCCATGTTAGACAGTCAAATATATCCTGTAACGACCATGTTAGACTGCCTACTGTTACAATATCCTGTAACGTCAATGTAAGAGAGTCAACTATATCCTGTAACGACCATGTTAGACAGTCAGCCATATCTTGTAACGTCCATGTTAGAAAGCCAGCTATATCCCATAACAAGCACGTTAGACAGCCAGCTGTATCCTATAACGTGCACGTTAGACAGCCAGTTATATCCTGTAACGTACATGTTAGACAGTCAACTATATCCAGTAACGTCCACGTTAGAGAGTCAGCTATATCCTGTACGTCCATTTTAGACAGCCAGCTATATCCTGTAACGTCCATGTTAGACAGCCAGCAATATCCTATAATGTGCACGTTAGATAGCAAGCTATACCTTGTAACGTCCATGTTAAGCCAGCTATATATAACCTATAACAGCCAGCTATATCCTGTAACGTCCATGTTAGACAGGCAGCTATATCCTGTAACGTCCATGTTAGAGAGTAAGCTATATCCTGTAACGTCCATGTTAGACAGTCAGCTATATCCTGTAACGTCCATGTTAGACAGTCAGCTATATCCTGTAACGTCCATGTTAGACAGTCAGCTATATCCTGTAACGTCCATGTTAGACAGTCAGCTATATCCTGTAACGTCCATGTTAGACAGTCAGCTATATCCTATAACGTCCATGTTAGACAGTCAGCTATATCCTGTAACGTCCATGTTAGACAGTCAGCTATATCCTGTAACGTCCATGTTAGACAACTGGAGGGCAACTGCTGTAATGCTTGTGATTGTGTGAAGTAACGACGGCCAGATTGTCAGCACAATTTAATACAACGAGGGGGCCTCTGGAAGCACATTCACATAAATACAATCGAAGAAAGTATTTCTGCTCAGCGACTTGCGGCTCCAACCCCTATTTCTTTCATTTATTTTAGAGCGTGGCTCAAGTCACTGAAACGCAAACAGACTCGAACTAGATGTACATTTAATTAAGGTTGAATTACAGTCTGTGTTGGAAGAAGCACAGAACACCCATCAGCATTCGGTTTACAACAGGTCCGGGCTAATTAATGAAGAGCCCGGATATTACGCCCGTTGGAACGTACTCTCCCTGGTGTTGTTAACCTGTTACCCTCCTTGGTTTACTGACTGAAGTAACTTCTCAGAACCGTCGTAATTCTGTACTTGAGGTTACCGTGCCTGGTCGAGAGGATGAAACAAGCACTGGTCGCCACTGTCAATGGGCTTCTTGTGTCATTCGTTTAAACCAGACGAGCGTAAAACCGAACATGCATGAATATATCGCTAAAATGTACTGTGAACGAATGATACTGGTAGACGGAAAGGGAATTCTCAGGTCTGTATATGGGATTCTCCGACAAACAGTAATGGTAAAAATTGCTTTACATTCCGAATGCAGGAATTACAATGACCACAACGAAAATATAATTTAATTCATATGTCAATGAACCGAAAATAAAAACACAGTCAGTCCTTAATTCTCATAATATTCCAGTCACTACTGTGGCAAATTGGTCCTGATTAAAGCTACAGAGGGAACACTTAATGACAGTTCCCTATATAATGTTCAGAGTTCTCACTTCTAGGTGTCAAGTCTGCCTGTAAGTATTAGCAGATACCGAAAAGCTTACCGTGCAGTAGTTGTTGAGAGGACAACGTGTGAGGTACCGTTGAAGTCGCCACCGAAACCAAAAAGCGAGTGTAGATATTATCAGGGTGGTCCGGTCGCTTGGTGATTTCATTGGGTAGAGTTATTATCAGGGTGACTGGGTAGCTTGGTAGTCGCCCTGGGTGGGGCCATTTTCAGGGTGGTTGGGTAGCTTGGTAGTCGCCCAGGGTGTAGCCATTATCAGGGTGGTCGGGTAGCTTGGTAGTTGCCATGGGTGAAGACATTATCAGGGTGGTCGGGTAGCTTGGTAGTCGCCCTGGGTGAAGACATTATCAGGGTGGTTGGGTAGCTTGGTAGTTGCCCTGGGTGAAGACATTATCAGGGTGGTTGGGTAGCTTGGTAGTTGCCCTGGGTGAAGACATTATCAGGGTGGTTGGGTAGCTTGGTAGTTGCCCTGGGTGAAGACATTATCAGGGTGGTTGGGTAGCTTGGTAGTTGCCCTGGGTGGAGACATTATCAGGGTGACTGGGTAGGTTGGTAGTCGCCCTGGGTGAAGTCGCCCTGGGTGAGAAGACATTTATCAGGGTGGTTGGGTAGCTTGGTAGTTGCCCTGGGTGAAGACATTATCAGGGTGGTTGGGCAGCTTGGTAGTCGCCCTGAAGGGTGAAGACATTATCAGGGTGGTTGGGTAGCTTGGTAGTTGCCCTGAAGACATTATCAGGGTGGTTGGGTTGCATGGTAGTTGCCCAGGGTGGAGACATTATCAGGGTGACTGGGTAGGTTGGTAGTCGCCCTGGGTGAAGACATTATCAGGGTGGTTGGGTATGTTGGTAGTCGCCCTGGGTGAAGACATTATCAGGGTGGTTGGGTAGGTTGGTAGTCGCCCAGGGTGAAGACATTATCACGGTGGTTGGGTAGCTTGGTAGTCGCCCTGGGTGGAGACATTATCAGAGTGACTGGGAAGCTCAGTAGCCGCCCTGGCTGAGGGGTGAATTCTTTGTGGCTGGCTGTTTGTGAGCAGCGGCCAGGGACCGGCGACTTGTTGACGTCAGCAACTGTGTCAAAGTATTCCAGACCAAATGACCAGTATAGTGTGAATGCACTGTGCGAAATAGTTTCGCGGAATATAGCATATTTTTATTGATCAGTTATAGTTTGTTTTGTCCGGTTAAAAACTTTTATATATTTTGTTTGAGCTCCATGATAACAGAACTGGAGTTTTTGAAAGTTGTACACGATATGTGAGAGGAATGCCATTATCCTGTACATCTAGTGTGGTAGAGAGATTGAGCGTTGAGATAAAGTTCTGTTCTGTTCCAACAGATGTCTGTAGATAGAGTACCGGTGTTCAAACTTGTGTCTCCGTTCTAAAGCACAACTTCTGATTATCTTGCTGCCACTGTATTCCCACACGTCACGTCAACTATATAAGCCCCGGTTGCTGTCCAAGACGCCATACCCACTAACAGACAACATGAAGTATCTCGCTCTTCTCCTGGTCATTGCAGTCTTCACCCTCAACACAGGTAAGCAGCTCCGAGAAAAGTGATAAAGTGGTGTCAATTGGGTGTATCGCAGATTTAAGCAGCTTGGATTTTCAATGCGTCTGTGTGTGTGTGTGTGTGTGTGTGTGTGTGTGTGTGCGTGCGTGTACACGAATGTGCTTGCGTGCCTGCGTGCGTGCATGTGACCGGGGAACCTAAGTGAATAACCACTTCGGTTGTATGTATGTCAGAGTTTTCTTCTTTCTTTTGTACAATTTATTCTTATTTAATACAAGTTTGTATGCATTCTGTATTGGTATCAACGTTACCGGCCGTGTGTTAGGAACTATACTTAGTGTAAACAGCTGCAATAGAAAATGCAATCATGTCAGTCATCTTAGCTTTAGTTTGGAAAGAAGTCTGTAATTAGCCTAGACTTAATTTTCACAACTTAAGCATATCAGAAAAGACAATAAAATACGATTGTTTTGGTATGAAATCATGTTTAAACCATTTCTCAACTAGACATTCGCTTGTGTTCATAAGAAAGAAATATCTGGCCGTATTCGCTAAAGGGTTAACTGTCTCTGAGAGTGGTGATCTGTAATCTATTCTTATTAAATGACACCTTTAACGCCGTCCCTGAATGTTCACCAGGCGAGGTGAGTGGCCAGCAGTGTGCGGGCTCCTGTAAGAACGAGGCACATGGTGGACACGACTTCTGCGCTGCTGAGTGTTCTTCCTGCGCACATGGAGCCCACTGTGACCATCACAATGACGTCTGTACCTGCCCAAAGTGAGTTTCATACTGGTCACCTAGTAATTCTCGGCCACGCTTTCTGTTCCCCTGTTGCCTCAATGTGTGAAGCCTTTGTCTGGTTCCCCGTCCTGATATTGCCAACAGACGCGTAAAACCATTTTCCCGCACTCACTCACTCTCTGACTCTCTCTATCCCTCTCTCTACCGCCTGTCTCAATACCCCCTGTTTGGGCTCTTCCCCATTTCCCCTCTTCCTATCATCCATTTCTTTACTTTCTCTTAATGTCCCCTCCCTTCTCTACCATGCAAGGGGCGGTGGGGTAGCCTAGTGGTTAAAGCTTATGCTCGTCACGCCAAAGACTCGGATTCGATTTTACATGGGTAAAATGTGTGAAGTCCACTTTTGGTGTCTCCCACTCTGATATTGCTGGAACATTGCTAAAAGCGGCGCAAAAATAAATCCACTCACTCACTCACTAACCAGCACTTATATCTACATCACACTACACGTCCGTATGTACTGGTATATTGTCTGTATATTCCATTAACATCAAGTGTATATACTATTATATCTACATAATACCTCTATATACTGTATATACATAATATCCTCCACGCGTACCGTTATATTAAGTCACCCCCCGTATATCACATGGACCAGAAAGGTATACTCACTAACTGTTTTTGTTGTTATTTCAGCGCTTAGGGATGTTCTCCTGCACACGATTTGGGATTTCTTCACATGAAGCACACACTTAAATAAAAATGTGGAACATTTTGTTTGTGTTTTTTTTAATTTCAAAGATGTGGGTATTATAATAGGTCAGTACAGTTTCGCGTGGAAGTTATCTAAAAGTTGTGTATCTTCTTCAGGATCACGTGAAGAACACGTGCTGTAACAGTACCATTCCGCATTGAGGTAGCACATGCCACTCTCGTCAGTAATCAGTACATGCGGTTTAGGAGTGTGTTATCATCACGTGTGAAATGTACAATGAAGTGACGTCACACTTCTATATTTAGTCTACTTTTACGAAGCCATAGGACTTATTTTCTCTTTCGACTGCACCTATTTTATCCAATGATATTTGATGGATGGATAGTTGTTGTTAAAACAAATGACTGTTTACTGGATATTTTGTAAATATAAAAGCTCTTCGAAAGTATGTTGCTTGTTTTACGATGTCACGATATTTACAATCATACTACATGAGTGGAGAACATTGTTTGTCCTTACCCGTCCATGCCGGTGTTTCCACTCGCAGTCTTACCCTCAGCCCATCCTCGATTTTCAAAGGCAGTTTATATGTAATATTGTCGAAGGCATATAGAACACATTGGAAAATCGAATATGAACCATCATAGGATAAAGATATAATGGACTAGCCATGTCTGTGTAGCGGCCATAAAAATACGAACCACAGATTTGTTTGTTTGTCATTTAACACCGAACTCAGCAATGTTCCAGCTCAGTACAGTATATGGCTACGATGTGTAAATATGTCTGGACCGGACAATCTAGTGACTGACATGTATCAACCAAATCAGTGAGTCTGACCACTTTGTCCTGTCAGTCGCCCCTTACAAGAAGCATGCGTCGCTGAATACCAGTGCTAAGCCGGATATTCACGGGCCTCTAACCACGGACCTTTTGTTCCTACGGTCGAGGGCCTTGTCCACGTGACCAAATAGGTTAACCCACTCAGCCAGCTGACAGTGTAAGGATCTACATTATCCTGTTGCTCAATGACAAGACCAGCACTCACCTACATATGTTACAGACAACCTTTGACTTGAAATAGGTTGGTGTGCCATTGCCATAAGCAGCGAAACGAGGGGTCATCACCTAGGATTAATGGGGAGACAAACGGTAGTAACTTGGTCGCTAGGTGGCGATCCTATATAAAGAGGGATATCTTCAGTCCGTGTTTGTCAGTCTGGTATTCGCCTCCGGTATCTTAAGCTTGATCCAAGTTATTCCTTTTCCCGGAGTTGACTACTTGGAGAATATGTGATGTGCACCAGAGATAAAAGGATGTGACAACAATGACTCGGAACAAACACAGAACCACAACGACATAACAACACTCTATAGAGATCATAGGTACTGAGATTACATTGACGTATATTGCCATACATTCCACGAATAACTGACTATCACTGTAGGACGTTAACGGTGAGGTCATCTGGCATTCACACCATAACGGCCTGTGTCCTGTTAGTAGAGCTTCGATTTCAACTAAAACATGTACTGAAATTGTTCAAAGGCATTTAGATGTTGGTGTAGTAATACAAGACAAATCTCTGCTTTAACCACCCTGCTATGTAAACATACCCTATCATTGTATTCTGCTCTTTTGATCTTACTGCATTGTTTGTACATACTTAATAATATCTCCTTTTCCCCTTGCACTTGTATATACTCAATTTACATATCTGGCTTCTATATATATATATACTGTACTGTTCACTATCGCCATCATCCACCTGAAGAAGGGGCAAGAACTAGCCCAGAAACGTTGTGAAAAATAAATCAAGAAGTTGTTATCCATGAGATTTGTCTTGTACAACATGTACTGTCACGTTAGCCGGTCAACTCACGTATATCCTGTAACATCGACGTTAGAAATTCAACTATGTCACATAACATATAACGATTCGTTATTGACAGTCCACGTTCGTAATGTTCACGCTTTACTCACGACTTGCATGATTCACATCAGACTGACAGAAAAGGTATAACAGCACTGGCGATCGAAGTCAACATCACTCCAATTTCAACTGCTGTAATGGAAACATGGCAAGAACAAAGAGAACAGCCAACAGGGAGAGGGTGAGATCACCCACCCCACCACCAGATGACAGCCAGGACGCACACGGCAGATTCAACCATAATCATAACCACATCTGGACCCTAATGCGAAGTGTTGAGAAGAAATTGCCATCGGTTTGCAAGAATACCAAAGGCATTCTCCACGACTCTTCTTGCTCTGGAGATCCTATAGTGGTAATCAGTTCGGCTTCTGACAGACCTCTTCTTGAGTAGGGTTTCATTAGATATTGACGAAGGGCAAATGCATCATCTGCAAGTATGAAGTAAGGCGTATCCAGATCATCATTTGGCAATGGTTCAGGTTCGGGGAAGCATATGCGGCCATCTTCTATACGCTCTTTCAACTGTGAGGCATTGAAGATTTGTGCATCTGACATATGACCCAGGCCTCCGACGTCCACCCATAGAAATCTGTAATTAGCATCTACAAGGGCCAACCAGGACAATGGAGAAGAAACCCTTGTAGTTGTGGTAGAGGCTTCCACTATCAGGTGGCTTACGAATCGCGATGTGTTTTCCATCGAGGGCACCAACAGCATGAGGGAGATTCCATCTCTGCTCGAATTCCAGACAGATGGTCTTCCAATCCCCTTGAGTGACAGGGCATGCACTTACTGTATCCTTGTAGTGGTCTACGATGGCTTGGCACACCTCTGGGAGAAAGATGGCTATGGTGTGTCTTGATACTCTGAAGTGATAGGAGAGGGAGGGGTACTTCTCTCCAGAGGCTAGGGGCCTTATGGTAAAACTGCCAACTTCAGACCAGGGTGCAGAGCTTTCCTGAAGTTGGTGTCTTCTGTTGGTAAGTCTGGGAGACAGGGAATTAAGCAGTTCATCAAACATATCAGGAGGCATTCGCAGATAGTTGAAGAAAGAAGGCGTGTCTTCGAATCTGAGTTCAGATAGGAGATTGTCATAGTTTCCAAAGTTCAATCTTCTTTCCAGCCTCAACCGCGGACGTACCCAAAACCGTTTTTGTTTTTTTTTGGTGCCTGATTCCTTCTGTATTGATATAGATCTATCTCCATATGTTGTTGCAGCGGAAGAAGTAGTTGTGCAGCTGTGAGCATGATTTGCTAGATAATAAGAATCGGCTGTCATCGTCAGCTTTTATAGCCCAGAATCGGGACCATTTTGTGGTTTGGAGGCCGATTTTACGTGTCTTACTCGGCAATTATACGTACTTTACTCGGCGTCGATCTGTATTCTTCGCGTGTACTCGGCATTTACGGCAATTAGTCTTCGATATCGTAAGCCTGTGTCGGCGAGCATCGTGAGGAATCGGGACTGAATCGTAGATATATCGCAGCAGAAACCTGATTTAAACGTAGCCAATCGGCCAATACCGGGTGAAACCGTATCAACAACAGGTGCTCAATCGCAGTGTTATCGGCATTTATACGTAAGTCTACAGTCTCTTCATCGTCTATTACGTAGTTTTACCGTAGATACTGCGTAGAAAAGGAAAATATAAACAAAAACTGGCCGATTGAGAACGATAACATCGTAGGTGACGAATCGGCACTAGTCGGGGTAGTCTTGATTGGACATAGCCCAGTAAAATGGGGGCATAATAAGGAGCTAAAAGATTCCTTGTCAGCGACAAATATTTGTTCTTGTGTGGCTCATTCAAACACAACTAAGGCCTATTATACAGTTACTCTATTCTGTAAAGCGACAAATGGATTTACACAAGAGTTAATCTGCTCACCAGCACAATTTTCAATTGTCCTATATTTTGGTGGAGGCACAGGTTTTCATTCTGTTCAACCAATTAGGACATGTGGACAGAAAGAATGAACTTTTCACCTTTATTTCTTTGGCGTGCCTGTTATAAAGACGAGTTAGTATTACGCTCGGTACGGGGTTTCGTACCGCCGTGCATGTCAATTATATCCCTTAATTTATAATTGACATATATGCGCATGTATGTGGAAGCCACTTCCGGTGTGCCAATTGGTTAAACTGAGAAAGGTTTGTTCACAAATGGAGGGCAACTGTAAGGCGTTGTGACAGTGTGAAATGAGCGTACACATGACACACGCGGGCACACGACGGTCAGATTGATATCGCGTTTCAAATACAACGGAGGCGCCTCATGTGGAAGTACTTAAACATAATTCATTTGAAAACACTCTCAGCGACTTGAGTACCCCACATTTGGGGAACCTGTCTTGTTTGGTTCGCTTGGCTTGTCACTAAACACTGTCACGCAAAGAATGTGAAACTTATTAACATACTTGTGTTTTACAGTACATAAATTCATATATTGTGCAACACGGGGAGCGTGACACTGAAGCAGACGTTTTAAAGAACGAACCTCAATCTAGATCTGAAATAGGCAAGTCATCAGAAGGTTGGAAATATACACCTGTGCATTAATTAAGCACCACCCTATTTTGAAAATAAGATGTGATGCTTCAGAAAAGTTAGGGTATCGCCATCAATTTAATCAACCTATAATTAAAGAAGCTTTATTTACTGACAGGTTTAAAAATACCATAACCTTTTCTATTCTTTATGAAAGAGCATGTTGATGAAAATGTGATGGGACTGAATTTTCATCCAAAATAACTATTCCTCTCATGCTCAAACTGCACAATTAAATTAAGTTTTGACTAAAAATAACAATTCTGTTATATACCATGATGACATTTACACATCGAGTAAGCTTTAATTATGCATAATCGGGAAGAACCCGAATGTCAAAGAATCGAAACTTTTTTCCAACAATTCAGATTACGAATTGACAAAAACTGAAAAAGGCCACATTAATAAGATTTTGGAATAAGTTTTTATGATTTTGAGTTTATTGTAATGAATACACACTTCTCCTTACCGGATACTGATAATTACAGCTAAAATCTGTTTGTTTTATTTGTAAAGCAACTTTTACTGCATTTTAAAATTTTCCTTTCTTTAGTTTGACTGTAACTTTTCCTAAATCTTAGTTTACAAACTTTCATCCATTCACAATAAATAACGAATTTATAGGCCACACAATAATCAATTATTACTTTCAGTTTTCAAAATAAGGTAACTTGTTTTAGGACAGAAAAACACCTGTTTTAAATATAGGCAATTATCCGATTTAAAATACATGGTAATTTCAATGATGTTTTCGTTTTTGAAATGTCAAATGCTTGCTCTATCAAATTATAAGGTTATTTTTTGGAAAGAGTTTAGAATTTCATTTCAGACAAATTTAATTGGTAAAAATACAGGGTGGTGCTTATTTTATGCACAGATGTATATAATCTGTGTTGGAAGAAGCACAAAACACATATCAGTATTCAGTTACATGCAACGTAGTTGACGGGCTTGTCAATGAATAGCCTGGCAAGTACATGACTTATAAAGTACATGTAGTTTTTAGCGTTGCCAAAACCTGCCATGATATTTTAGTTAAAACACGTGAAATTTTATATGGCTTATTTACATGATGATTTTATAAAGCTGTATTTGTAAATATATATTTTAGAAATGTATGATGTCAATAATTGTTAAGATGTCTCTCATAAGTCGCTGAGCGACTGGTCGTAGCAATTTTATTTATTTTGTATATGTATATGAAGTGATATATGTTTTTATATGTACTACGAGTGAGTCTTAAATAAACCTGTTTGTCTGTCTGTCTATAAACGTGAACTCTTCCTGGAGAGGCTTGGATTAACAAAACCACAGTTGTTATCTTGAAGACCTGGTTTAGTGGATGAACTGCCTTCTCGTACGCTTCATACCAAAAATAGGTCAAAAGGCTGTGCTTGACGTCATCCTGCCCGGTGATGGTCAAAGGGATGAAACAAGTAATGGTATCACTTGAATCAGTACACTGTGTCTCACTTGAATCAGTACACTGTGTACACTGTGTCTCACTTGAATCAGTACACTGTGTCTCACTGTGTCTCTTGAATCAGTCACTTGAATCAGTATACTGCTTGAATCAGTCTCACTGTGTCTCTTGAATCAGTACACTGTGTCTCACTTGAATCAGTACACTGTGTCTCACTTGAATCAGTACACTGTGTCTCACTTGAATCAGTACACTGTGTCTCACTTGAATCAGTACACTGTCTCACTTGAATCAGTACACTGTGTCTCAATTGAATCAGTACACTGTCTCACTTGAATCACTGCGTTCACTTGAAATCAGTACTGGAATCTGTGTCTCACTTGAATCAGTACACTGTGTCTCACTTGAATCAGTACACTGTCTCACTTGAATCAGTACACTGTCTCACTTGAATCAGTACACTGTGTCTCACTTGAATCAGTACACTGTGTCTCACTTGAATCAGTACACTGTGTCTCACTTGAATCAGTACACTGTGTCTCACTTGAATCAGTACACTGTGTCCACTTGAACAGTACACCGTGAATCTTGAAGTACACCGTGTCTCACTTGAATCACTCAGTACACTGTCTCACTTGAATCAGTACACTGTGTCGTGTCTCACACTGTCTCACTTGAATCAGTACACTGTGTCTCACTTAAATCAGTACACTGTGTCTCACTTGAATCAGTACACTGTGTCTCACTTGAATCAGTACACTGTGTCTCACTTGAATCAGTACACTGTGTCTCATTGGACTCAGCACGCTGCAGCGTGATATATCGGTGGGCTTAGTTAAAGTGAGTGAGTGAGTTTAGTTTTAGACCGCACTCAGCAATATTCCAGCTATATGGCGGCGGTCAGTAACTAATCGAGTCTGAACCAGACAATCCAGCAATCAACGGCATGAGCATCGATCTGCGCAATTGGGATATATGTTATCGAAGTCAGCGAGCCTGACCACCCGATCCCGTTAGTCGCCTCTTACGACAAGCATGGGTTACTGAAGATCAATTCTAACCCGGATTTTCACGGGTGGGATTAGTTATAAGTGCAATAATCTCGAACGCGACGTTAAACCCAAGTTCAGGGGCGGTGTGGTAGCCTAGAGGTTAAAGCATTAAAGTGTTCGCTTGTCACACCGAAGGCCCGGGTTCGATTCTCCACATGGGTGCAATGTGTGAAGTTCACTTCTGGTTTCTCACGCCGTGATATTGCTGGAATATTGTTAAAAGCGGCGTAAAACTAAACTCACTCACTCCACTACACCCTGTTTCATCTCAACTGACCGTATCTGTACAAACGGTGACCAACCAACCACTCTCTAATATTTGTGTTTATCAGTGTAAATTGTACTATAATCAAAGTAGACTAATATATTCCGGTCCGTACTCTGCACTGTTTAAAACCCTTTGAAGTGAGAAAGTAACTGTACTGTGTCATCGAAGTCAATGTGGCTATATCATTACACATTGAGCTTCACCGATCAGCGGATGACACTGACATTGTGTGCTTCTCAAGGGGCTTAGTGAGGCCCCGGGCGGTAGGCACACTATAGAGCAGTGGTGGAATTCGGGGGTATTGTAAGTCGCATTGAAGAGCGATTAGCGTCACATTCACTACTGTGACAAATTGGTCCTGATTAAAGCTACAGAGGAACCACTAGATGACAGTTCCCTATAATGTTTACACTTCTCACGATGGCGTCAAGTCCATCGGTATTGATTAGCAGATGAAAAAAATACTGCTTACCGTGCAGTAGTTGTTGAGAGGACAACGTGTGAGGTACCGTTGTAGTCGCCACCGAAACTTAGCAGCGTTAAATCCATGTGCACTGTGTCTCAAGTAGGCACTGCATGTGTGTGATTTACGCACGATTTGTCACAACTAGGTTATGGAATAAACCTGTTGACTTCATTGATGCTTGGTAAGACGGTAGTCGCAATGGGTGTGGACATTACCTGGATGACTGGTAGGTCGGTAGGTCGGTAGGTCGGTAGTCGCCCTGGGTGGGGACATTACCTGGATGACTGGTAGGTCGGTAGTCGCCCTGGGTGGGGACATTACCTGGATGACTGGTAGGTCGGTAGTCGCCCTGGGTGAGGACATTACCTGGATGACTGGTAGGTCGGTAGTCGCCCTGGGTGGGGACATTACCTGGATGACTGGTAGATCGGTAGTCGCCCCTGGGTGGGGACATTACCTGGATGACTGGTAGGTCGGTAGTCCCCTGGGTGGGGACATTACCTGGATGACTGGTAGATCGGTAGTCGCCCTGGGTGAGGACATTACCTGGATGACTGGTAGATCGGTAGTCGCCCTGGGTGAGGACATTACCTGGATGACTGGTAGATCGGTAGTCGCCCTGGGTGAGGACATTACCTGGATGACTGGTAGATCGGTAGTCGCCCTGGGTGAGGACATTACCTGGATGACTGGTAGGTCGGTAGTCGCCCTGGGTGGGGACATTACCTGGATGACTGGTAGGTCGGTAGTCGCCCTGGGTGAGGACATTACCTGGATGACTGGTAGGTCGGTAGTCGCCCTGGGTGAGGACATTACCTGGATGACTGGTAGGTCGGTAGTCGCCCTGGGTGGGGACATTACCTGGATGACTGGTAGGTCGGTAGTCGCCCTGGGTGGGGACATTACCTGGATGACTGGTAGATCGGTAGTCGCCCTGGGTGGGGACATTACCTGGATGACTGGTAGGTCGGTAGTCGCCCCTGGGTGGGGACATTACCTGGATGACTGGTAGGTCGGTAGTCGCCCTGGGTGGGGACATTACCTGGATGACTGGTAGGTCGGTAGTCGCCCTGGGTGGGGACATTACCTGGATGACTGGTAGGTCGGTAGTCGCCCTGGGTGGGGACATTACCTGGATGACTGGTAGGTCGGTAGTCGCCCTGGGTGGGGACATTACCTGGATGACTGGTAGGTCGGTAGTCGCCCTGGGTGAGGACATTACCTGGATGACTGGTAGGTCGGTAGTCGCCCTGGGTGGGGACATTACCTGGATGACTGGTAGGTCGGTAGTCGCCCTGGGTGGGGACATTACCTGGATGACTGGTAGGTCGGTAGTCGCCCTGGGTGGGGACATTACCTGGATGACTGGTAGGTCGGTAGTCGCCCTGGGTGGGGACATTACCTGGATGACTGGTAGGTCGGTAGTCGCCCTGGGTGGGGACATTACCTGGATGACTGGTAGGTCGGTAGTCCCCTGGGTGGGGACATTACCTGGATGACTGGTAGGTCGGTAGTCGCCCTGGGTGGGGACATTACCTGGATGACTGGTAGGTCGGTAGTCGCCCTGGGTGGGGACATTACCTGGATGACTGGTAGGTCGGTAGTCGCCCCTGGGTGGGGACATTACCTGGATGACTGGTAGGTCGGTAGTCGCCCCTGGGTGGACATTACCTGATGACTGGTAGGTCGGTAGTCGCCCTGGGTGGGGACATTACCTGGATGACTGGTAGGTCGGTAGTCGCCCTGGGTGGGGACATTACCTGGATGACTGGTGGGTCGGTAGTCCCCTGGGTGGGGACATTACCTGGATGACTGGTAGGTCGGTAGTCGCCCTGGGTGGGGACATTACCTGGATGACTGGTAGGTCGGTAGTCGCCCTGGGTGGGACATTACCTGGATGACTGGTAGGTCGGTAGTCGCCCTGGGTGGGGACATTACCTGGATGACTGGTAGGTCGGTAGTCGCCCTGGGTGGGGACATTACCTGGATGACTGGTAGGTCGGTAGTCGCCCTGGGTGGGGACATTACCTGGATGACTGGTAGGTCGGTAGTCCCCTGGGTGGGGACATTACCTGGATGACTGGTAGGTCGGTAGTCGCCCCTGGGTGGGGACATTACCTGGATGACTGGTAGGTCGGTAGTCCCCTGGGTGGGGACATTACCTGGATGACTGGTAGGTCGGTAGTCGCCCTGGGTGAGGACATTACCTGGATGACTGGTAGGTCGGTAGTCCCCTGGGTGGGGACATTACCTGGATGACTGGTAGGTCGGTAGTCCCCCTGGGTGGGGACATTACCTGGATGACTGGTAGGTCGGTAGTCGCCCTGGGTGAGGACATTACCTGGATGACTGGTAGGTCGGTAGTCGCCCTGGGTGGGGACATTACCTGGATGACTGGTAGGTCGGTAGTCGCCCTGGGTGAGGACATTACCTGGATGACTGGTAGGTCGGTAGTCGCCCTAAGGTGGGGACATTACCTGGATGACTGGTAGGTCGGTAGTCGCCCTGGGTGGGGACATTACCTGGATGACTGGTAGGTCGGTAGTCCCCTGGGTGGGGACATTACCTGGATGACTGGTAGGTCGGTAGTCCCCTGGGTGAGGACATTACCTGGATGACTGGTAGGTCGGTAGTCGCCCCGGGTGAGGACATTACCTGGATGACTGGTAGGTCGGTAGTCGCCCCTGGGTGAGGACATTACCTGGATGACTGGTAGGTCGGTAGTCCCCTGGGTGAGGACATTACCTGGATGACTGGTAGGTCGGTAGTCGCCCTGGGTGGGGACATTACCTGGATGACTGGTAGGTCGGTAGTCCCCTGGGTGGGGACATTACCTGGATGACTGGTAGGTCGGTAGTCGCCCTGGTGGGGACATTACCTGGATGACTGGTAGGTCGGTAGTCCCTGGGTGAGGACATTACCTGGATGACTGGTAGGTCGGTAGTCGCCCTGGGTGGGGACATTACCTGGATGACTGGTAGGTGGGGTTGTCCCCTGGGTGGGGACATTACCTGGATGACTTGTAGGTCGGTAGTCCCCTGGGTGGGGACATTACCTGGATGACTGGTAGGTCGGTAGTCCCCTGGGTGGGACATTACCTGGATGACTGGTAGGTGGGTAGTCCCCCGGGTGGGGACATTACCTGGATGACTGGTAGGTCGGTAGTCCCCTGGGTGGGGACATTACCTGGATGACTGGTAGGTCGGTAGTCCCCTGGGTGGGGACATTACCTGGATGACTGGTAGGTCGGTAGTCCCCTGGGTGGGGACATTACCTGGATGACTGGTAGGTCGGTAGTCGCCCTGGGTGAGGACATTACCTGGATGACTGGTAGGTCGGTAGTCCCTGGGTGGGGACATTACCTGGATGACTGGTAGGTCGGTAGTCCCCTGGGTGAGGACATTACCTGGATGACTGGCAGGTCGGTAGTCGCCCTGGGTGAGGACATTACCTGGATGACTGGTAGGTCGGTAGTCGCCCTGGGTGGGACATTACCTGGATGACTGGTAGGTCGGTAGTCCCCTGGGTGAGGACATTACCTGGATGACTGGTAGGTCGGTAGTCCCCTGGTGGGGACATTACCTGGATGACTGGTAGGTCGGTAGTCCCCTGGGTGAGGACATTACCTGGATGACTGGTAGGTCGGTAGTCGCCCTGCGTGAGGACATTACCTGATGACTGGTAGGTCGGTAGTCCCCCTGGGTGGGGACATTACCTGGATGACTGGTAGGTCGGTAGTCCCCTGGGTGAGGACATTACCTGGATGACTGGTAGGTCGGTAGTCGCCCTGGGTGGGGACATTACCTGGATGACTGGTAGGTCGGTAGTCCCCCTGGGTGACATTACCTGATGACTGGTAGGTCGGTAGTCGCCCTAGGTGGGGACATTACCTGGATGACTGGTAGGTCGGTAGTCCCCTGGGTGAGGACATTACCTGGACGACTGGTAGGTCGGTAGTCGCCCTGGGTGGGGACATTACCCGGATGACTGGTAGGTGGGTTGTCCCCTGCGTGGGACATTACCTGGATGACTTGTAGGGTCGGTAGTCCCCTGGGTGGTGACATTACCTGGATGACTGGTAGGTCGGCAGTCCCCTGGGTGGGGACATTACCTGGATGACTGGTAGGTGGGTAGTCCCTTGGTGACATTACCTGGATGACTAGTAGGTCGGTAGTCCCCTGGGAGGACATTACCTGGATGACTGGTAGGTCGGTAGTCGCCCTGGGTGAGGACATTACCTGGATGACTGGTAGGTCGGTAGTCGCCCTAGGTGAGGACATTACCTGGATGACTGGTAGGTGGGTAGTCCCCCTGGGTGGGGACATTACCTGGATGACTGGTAGATCGGTAGTCGCCCTGGGTGGGGACATTACCTGGATGACTGGTAGGTGGGTTGTCCCCCTGGGTGAGGACATTACCTGGATGACTGGTAGGTCGGTAGTCGCCCTAGGTGAGGACATTACCTGGATGACTGGTAGGTGGGTAGTCCCCCTTGGTGGGGACATTACCTGGATGACTGGTAGATCGTTAGTCGCCCTAGGTGAGGACATTACCTGGATGACTGGTAGGTCGGTAGTCGCCCTGGGTGAGGACATTACCTGGATGACTGGTAGGTCGGTAGTCGCCCTGGGTGAGGACATTACCTGGATGACTGGTAGGTCGGTAGTCGCCCTGGGTGGGGACATTACCTGGACTGGTGGTTGTCCCCTGGGTGGGGACATTGGATGACTTGTAGGTCGGTAGTCCCCTGGGTGGGGACATTACCTGGATGACTGGTAGGTCGGTAGTCGCCCTGGGGGGACATTACCTGGATGACTGGTAGGTGGGTAGTCCCCTGGTGGGGACATTACCTGGATGACTGGTAGGTCGGTAGTCCCCTGGGTGGACATTACCTGGATGACTGGTAGGTCGGTAGTCGCCCTGGGTGAGGGACATTACCTGGATGACTGGTAGGTCGGTAGTCGCCCTAGGTGGGACATTACCTGGATGACTGGTAGGTCGGTGAGTCCCTGGGTGGGACATTACCTGGATGACTGGTAGATCGGTAGTCGCCCTGGGTGGGACATTACCTGGATGACTGGTAGGTCGGTAGTCGCCCCAGGTGAGGGACATTACCTGGATGACTGGTAGGTGGGTAGTCCCCCTGGGTGGGGACATTACCTGGATGACTGGTAGATCGTTAGTCGCCCTAGGTGAGGACATTACCTGGATGACTGGTAGGTCGGTAGTCGCCCTGGGTGAGGACATTACCTGGATGACTGGTAGGTCAGTAGTCGCCCTGGGTGAGGACATTACCTGGATGACTGGTAGGTGGGTAGTCGCCCTGGGTGGGGACATTACCTGGGTGACTTGTAGGTCGGTAGGTCGGTAGTCGCCCTTGGTGGGGACATTACCTGGATGACTGGTAGGTCGGTTGTCGCCCTGGGTGGGGACATTACCTGGATGACTGGTAGGTCGGTAGTCGCCCTGGGTGGGGACATTACCTGGATGACTGGTAGGTCGGTAGTCGCCCTGGGTGGGGACATTACCTGGATGACTGGTAGGTGGGTAGTCGCCCTGGGTGGGGACATTACCTGGATGACTGGTAGGTCGGTAGTCCCCTGGGTGGGACATTACCTGATGACTGGTAGGTCGGTAGTATCGCCCTGGGTAGGGACATTACCTGGATGACGGTAGGTGGTAGGTCGGTAGTCGCCCTTGGTGCAGGACATTACCTGATGACTGGTAGGTCGGTTGTCGCCCTGGGTGGGGACATTACCTGGATGACTGGTAGGTGGTAGTCGCCCTGGGTGGGGACATTACCTGGGTGACTGGTAGGTCGGTAGGTCGGTAGTCGCCCTGGGTGGGGACATTACCTGGATGACTGGTAGGTCGGTAGTCGCCCTGGGTGGGGACATTACCTGGATGACTGGTAGGTCGGTATTCCCCTGGGTGGGGACATTACCTGGATGACTGGTAGGTCGGTAGTCGCCCTGGGTGGAGACATTATCAGGGTAGTCTGGTAGCTTGGTACCCCTCTAGAGCAATGCCCCAGCCATCTCTGAGACGCAGTAATCTGTACCAGGAACTAAATTAATGTTAATTCATAATCAATTATAAGACATCGAAGTTTGCAGGACATTGTCGCTACAATAACAGAGACGCTATCATGGTAAAATTCAAACCCCTCTTAATAAGCCTATCTGTAGAATGATCATTTCACAGAAATAAAGAAATCGCTTCGTCACCTCATACAGACGAGGTTGTTTTATCTGGGCCTTCATATCAGTGGGCCACAGGGTCATATGATTGCATTGCGACATAATATCGGCATGCATTAGTTCACTTATGTTTAGCTGAATAAATATTGACAAAGTTAGTTTGTCCGGTCAACGTTCTTACGGACACCCTGTTAGTCCAGACATCTTTGGTCGAAGCCTGGTTAGCCCGGACACCTAGTTCGTACGGACAGAGCGTTAATACGCAAACCTCATTTGTCAGAACAACTTGAGTCCGAATACCCCGTGCGCACATTCTGATAACAAGGGATCGAACCCCACCTGGTCGGACACTTTTAATCCGAATAGCCCGTTTATATGGAAACAGCGTTGGTTGGAATAGTGACTTATATCCATGTCTTTACGTACATGTATCGACTAGAACAGTGGTGTTCCCTCTCACTAGTATATACCACCATCTCTCTACCGTACAGGCTAGGCTAGTGCGTTTCGTCTCACGTCTTTAAAAGACCAGTAAGTCTTGCGGTAGAGACAGTCGGTTCTCTGTAATACAGAGGGACTATGTCCTATCAAATATACATTTTGTAACGTTGTTTATCGCTTATGTATTGTCGACAAATGTCACGTTTGGCGGGCCATTAATCACCGCCTTGCTATATATCAAAACCTAAACTCGTCTTCTTATGTGCCTCTTGTCGTATATCGGCTGCATTACACAGAGCGAGCCTTCAAGCCAAGAGATTATCTCGCAGAAGTCGGGTACGCTTAGAACGAATTCAACCCAACAAGTCTGTGGGTTTTATAGGATCAACAGTTAACCTTACATCTGATGATATGTATGTTTTGTGAAACAAGTACACGATAAAACTACTTTGAGGGATTATCGTGTCCAAGTGTAAACATACTTGGAATAGCGTTAAAGGGTTTCCTGAGCTCCTAGCTCCAAATGGTGCCGTACTCTAAGAGTTAACGTTACGGGTTGTGTAATTGTTGGGTGGAGTGTTTTAGTCGTGTACACAAGTATACCGTCTTGAAGTCGGTTTAATATGACAGGCAACAGCAGATATGTCTCTTTGAAACACTGAACTGGTGTCCAGTATCCATATACAGTTACTCTCCTCGCAGTGAATGTAAGGTGTGGTGAGGTAGGTTAGTGGTTAAAGCGTTCGCACATCACACTGAAGACCCGGGTTCGATTTCCTACCATGTGTTGTTACAATGTGTGAAGCCCATTTCTGGCGTCCTCGCTTTGATTTCGCTGGAATATTACTAAAAGCTGCATAAAACAAAATTCAGTCAGTCAGTAGCTGTGCCTGCCCCGTGGTGTAACTGTAACAGTTCTACATGTTCTGCGTCTGTAGTGTCTGTCTTGTTGTGTCTGCCTCGTGCTGGAAGTGTCTGTCTTGTGGTGTCACTGTAACAGCCGCCAGTGTCAATTCTTGTGGTGTCATATTCAGTCAGTCAGTAGCTGTGCCTGCCCCGTGGTGTCACTGTAACAGTTCTGTAGTGTCTGTCTTGTGGTGTCACTGTAACAGCTCTGTAGTGTCTGTCTTGTGGTGTCACTGTAACAGCTCTGTAGTGTCTGTCTTGTGGTGTCACTGTAACAGTTCTGTAGTGTCTGTCTTGTGGTGTCACTGTAACAGTTCTGTAGTGTCTGCCTTGTGGTGTCACTGTAACAGCTCTGTAGTGTCTGCCTTGTGGTGTCACTGTAACAGTTCTGTAGTGTCTGTCTTGTGGTGTCACTGTAACAGTTCTGTAGTGTCTGCCTTATGGTGTCACTGTAACAGTTCTGTAGTGTCTGCCTTGTGGTGTCACTGTAACAGTTCTGTAGTGTCTGTCTTGTGGTGTCACTGTAACAGTTCTGTAGTGTCTGCCTTGTGGTGTCACTGTAACAGTTCTGTAGTGTCTGCCTTGTGGTGTCACTGTAACAGTTCTGTAGTGTCTGCCTTGTGGTGTCACTGTAACAGTTCTGTAGTGTCTGTCTTGTGGTGTCACTGTAATATTTCTGTAGTGTCTGCCTTCTGGTGTCACTGTAACAGCTCTGTAGTGTCTGCCTCGTGGTGTCACTATAACAGTTCTGTAGTGTCTGCCTTTGGTGTCACTGTAACAGTTCTGTAGTGTCTGCCTTATGGTGTCACTGTAACAGTTCTGTAGTGTCTGCCTTGTGGTGTCACTGTAACAGTTCTGTAGTGTCTGCCTTATGGTGTCACTGTAACAGTTCTGTAGTGTCTGTCTTGTGGTGTCACTGTAACAGTTCTGTAGTGTCTGCCTTGTGGTGTCACTGTAACAGTTCTGTAGTGTCTGCCTTGTGGTGTCACTGTAACAGTTCTGTAGTGTCTGCCTTGTGGTGTCACTGTAACAGTTCTGTAGTGTCTGCCTTATGGTGTCACTGTAACAGTTCTGTAGTGTCTGCCTTGTGGTGTCACTGTAACAGTTCTGTAGCCTTGTGGTGTCTAACAGTTCTGCAGTGTCCTTGTGGTGTCACTGTAACAGTTCTGTAGTGTCTGCCTTATGGTGTCACTGTAACAGTTCTGTAGTGTCTGCCTTGTATGGTGTCACTGTAACAGTTCTGTAGTGTCTGCCTTGTGGTGTCACTGTAACAGTTCTGTAGTGTCTGCCTTGTGGTGTCACTGTAACAGTTCTGTAGTGTCTATCTTGTGGTGTCACGGTAACAGTTCTGTAGTGTCTGCCTTATGGTGTCACTGTAACAGTTCTATAGTGTCTGCCTTGTGGTGTCACTGTAACAGTTCTGTAGTGTCTGCCTTTTGGTGTCACTGTAACAGTTCCTTTAGTGTCTATCTTTTAGGTGTGTAACAGTTCTGTAGTGTCTGCCTTATGGTGTCACTGTAACAGTTCTGTAGTGTCTGTCTTGTGGTGTCACTGTAACAGTTCTGTAGTGTCTGCCTTGTGGTGTCACTGTAACAGTTCCTTCTGTAGTGTCTGCCTTATGTGGTGTCACTGTAACAGTTCTGTAGTGTCTGCCTTATGGTGTCACTGTAACAGTTCTGTAGTGTCTGCCTTGTGGTGTCACTGTAACAGTTCTGTAGTGTCTGCCTTATGGTGTCACTGTAACAGTTCTGTAGTGTCTGCCTTGTGGTGTCACTGTAACAGTTCTGTAGTGTCTGCCTTGTGGTGTCACTGTAACAGTTCTGTAGTGTCTATCTTGTGGTGTCACTGTAACAGTTCTGTAGTGTCTGCCTTATGGTGTCACTGTAACAGTTCTGTAGTGTCTGCCTTGTGGTGTCACTGTAACAGTTCTGTAGTGTCTGCCTTGTGGTGTCACTGTAACAGTTCTGTAGTGTCTGCCTGGTGTCACTGTAACAGTTCAGTGTAGTGGTGTCACTGTAATATTTCTGTAGTGTCTGCCTTGTGGTGTCACTGTAACAGTTCTGTAGTGTCTGCCTTGTGGTGTCACTGTAACAGTTCTGTAGTGTCTGCCTTGTGGTGTCACTGTAACAGTTCTGTAGTGTCTGCCTTGTGGTGTCACTGTAACAGTTCTGTAGTGTCTGCCTGTGGTGTCACTGTAACAGTTCTGTAGTGTCTGCCTTCTAGGTGTCACTGTAACAGTTCTGTAGTGTCTGCCTTGTGGTGTCACTGTAACAGTTCTGTAGTGTCTGCCTTATGGTGTCACTGTAACAGTTCTGCAGTCTCGCCTGTAGTGTCTGCATTTCTCAGTGTCTGTTGTGGTGTAACAGTTCTGTAGTGTCTGCCTTGTGGTGTCACTGTAACAGTTCTGTAGTGTCTGCCTTGTGGTGTCACTGTAACAGTTCTGTAGTGTCTGCCTTGTGGTGTCACTGTAACAGTTCTGCAGTGTCTGCCTTGTGGTGTCACTGTAACAGTTCTGTAGTGTCTGCCTTGTGGTGTCACTGTAACAGTTCTGTAGTGTCTGCCTTGTGGTGTCACTGTAACAGTTCTGTAGTGTCTGCCTTGTAGTGTCACTGTAACAGTTCTGTAGTGTCTGCCTTGTGGTGTCACTGTAACAGTTCTGTAGTGTCTGCCTTATGGTGTCACTGTAATATTTCTGTAGTGTCTGCCTTGTGGTGTCACTGTAACAGTTCTGTAGTGTCTGCCTTGTGGTGTCACTGTAACAGTTCTGTAGTGTCTGCCTTGTGGTGTCACTGTAACAGTTCTGTAGTGTCTGCCTTATGGTGTCACTGTAACAGTTCTGTAGTGTCTATCTTGTGGTGTCACTGTAACAGTTCTGTAGTGTCTGCCTTATGGTGTCACTGTAACAGTTCTGTAGTGTCTGCCTTGTGGTGTCACTGTAACAGTTCTGTAGTGTCTGCCTTGTGGTGTCACTGTAACAGTTCTGTAGTGTCTATCTTGTGGTGTCACTGTAACAGTTCTGTAGTGTCTGCCTTGTGGTGTCACTGTAACAGTTCTGTAGTGTCTGCCTTGTGGTGTCACTGTAACAGTTCTGTAGTGTCTGCCTTGTGGTGTCACTGTAACAGTTCTGTAGTGTCTGCCTTATGGTGTCACTGTAACAGTTCTGTAGTGTCTGCCTTGTGGTGTCACTGTAACAGTTCTGTAGTGTCTGCCTTGTGGTGTCACTATAACAGTTCTGTAGTGTCTGCCTTATGGTGTCATGTAACATTTCTGTAGTGTCTGCCTTATGGTGTCACTGTAACAGTTCTGTAGTGTCTTGTGGTGTCACTGTAACAGTTCTGTAGTGTCTGCCTTTAGTGGTAACAGTCTGTACTGTATGGTATCACTGTTTCTGTAGTGTCTGCCTTGTGGTGTCACTGTAACAGTTCTGTAGTGTCTGCCTTATGGTGTCACTGTAATATTTCTGTAGTGTCTGCCTTGTGGTGTCACTGTACCAGTTCTGTAGTGTCTGCCTTGTGGTGTCACTGTACCAGTTCTGTAGTGTCTGGCTTATGGTGTCACTGTAACATGTTCTGTAGTGTCTGTCTTGTGGTGTCACTGTAACAGTTCTACAGTGTCTGCCTTATGGTGTCACTATAACAGCTCTATAGTGTGTGCTACGTTTCATTTGTAAACACATTAAAACGATTAAAATCCGTCTCGCGAAGTGGACCTACATACATTCAGGTCGATGAAAAAAATGAAGTCATATCGGTGCGCTGTTTACTGACGTCACGTGCTGTCGAAGATGTCTGCTTGAAGAAGATTACATGTACGTTATTGACAAAAGTCCCTCTCATATTTTAAATCTTAAATATATAAACAGTTGATATATTTATCATAGCTGACGTAGACTGATTGAGGACAATCTATCGACTTGAATGCGTGCTCATTATTAACCATCATGTGGAGGCCGTAAGGATAGAATAAGTTGTTCTGAAAAATATTTGCTGTGCAGACATACATAAATTATCGATACTATGCATTAATGATGAATAACTTACTTAAGTAACTGTCACAGGTTATTGATTACTCTTAATATTCAGTAGGTTTGTCGAGAATGTCGTCATGTTAGAAAATGTTTAAAAACCTGATTCCATTTGTCCCACACAACGACCATTTCTGGTCACGTTACGTATAACTGTAGGTTTGGCTTATTTGAGTAGGTGAGTTAGGTTTAACGTTGCTTTGGACAGGATTCCAGCTGTATCAGGACTGACAGCATGAGGAGGAAGGAAGGTCCAGATGATAGCGTTGAGAAATGGAGAATATTATTTGAACCCAAGGCATATTAGAGTTGTAATGGCGTCGAATATGTTCATGGTGCTGAAGAAGCAATGTGTGTAGGATATCAGGATACAACAGTACTGTTGCTGATATCGACAGGTGCCAGTATTGTGTAGGATATCAAGATGTGTGAGTACTGTGTCGATATCAAGAAGTATCAGTACTGATGCTGATACCGAGAGGTGCTAGTATTGTGTAGGAGATCAGGATGTGTCAGTACTGTGTCGATATCAAGAAGTATCAGTACTGATGCTGATACCGAGAGGTGCTAGTATTGTGTAGGATACCAGGATGTGTCAGTACTGTGTGGATATCAAGATGAGTCAGTGCTGTTGCTTATACCTGAGGGATATTGTGTAGGATATCAAGATATGTCAGTACTGTTGCTGATACCTAGAGGTGCCAGTATTGTGTAGGATATCAGGATGTGTCAGTACTGTGTCGAGATCATGATATGTGTCAGTACTGATACCGAGAGGTGCTAGTATTGTGTAGGATACCAGGATGTGTCAGTACTGTGTGGATATCAAGATGAGAGGTGCCAGTATTGTGTAGGATATCAAGATATGTCAGTACTGTTGCTGATACCTAGAGGTGCCAGTATTGTGTAGGATATCAGGATGTGTCAGTACTGTGTCGATATCAGGATACAACAGTACTGTTGCTGATACCTAGAGGTGCCAGTATTGTGTAGGATATCAAGATGTGTCAGTACTGTGTCGATATCAAGAAGTATCAGTACTGTTGCTGATACCGAGAGGTGCTAGTATAGTGTAGGATATCAAGATGTGTCAGTACTGTGTTGATATCAAGAAGTATCAGTACTGTTGCTGATACCGAGAGGTGCCAGTATTGTGTAGGATATCAAGATGTGTCAGTACTGTGTCGATATCAAGAAGTATCAGTATTGTAGCGGATACCAAGAGGTGCCAGTATTGTGTAGGATATCAAGATGTGTCAGTACTGTGTGGATATCAAGAAGTATCAGTACTCTGTCGGATATCAAGAGGTGCCAGTATTGTGTAGGATATCAAGATATGTCAAGACCACCTCAGCTCTTATCCAAGCCTTCATCGCGTCGAGACTTGATTGTATTAACTCGCTGCTGTTTGGAACATCTGAGCATCTACTTGGCAAGCTTCAACGTTAGGTGAGTTAGGTTTAACGTTGCTTTGGACAGGATTCCAGCTGTATCAGGACTGACAGCATGAGGAGGAAGGAGGTCCAGATGATAGCGTTGAGAAATGGAGAATATTATTTGAACCCAAGGCATATTAGAGTTGTAATGGCGTCGAATATGTTCATGGTGCTGAAGAAGCAATGTGGCAGGATATCAGGATACAACAGTACTGTTGCTGATATCGACAGGTGCCAGTATTGTGTAGGATATCAAGATGTGTGAGTACTGTGTCGATATCAAAGTATCAGTACTGATGCTGATACCGAGAGGTGCTAGTATTGTGTAGGAGATCAGGATGTGTCAGTACTGTGTCGATATCAAGAAGTATCAGTACTGATGCTGATACCGAGAGGTGCTAGTATTGTGTAGGATACCAGGATGTGTCAGTACTGTGTGGATATCAAGATGAGTCAGTACTGTTGCTGATACCTAGAGGTGCCAGTATTGTGTAGGATATCAAGATATGTCAGTACTGTTGCTGATACCTAGAGGTGCCAGTATTGTGTAGGATATCAAGATGTGTCAGTAATGTTGCTGATACCTAGAGGTGCCAATATTGTGTAGGATATCAAGATGTGTCAGTACTCTGTGGATATCAAGATGTGTCAGTACTGTTGCTGATACCAAGAGGTGTCAGTACTGTGTCGATATCAAGAAGTATCAGTATTGTAGCGGATACCAAGAGGTGCCAGTTTTGTGTAGGATATCAAGATGTGTCAGTACTGTGTGGATATCAAGAAGTATCAGTACTCTGTCGGATATCAAGAGGTGCCAGTATTGTGTAGGATATCAAGATATGTCAAGACCACCTCAGCTCTTATCCAAGCCTTCATCGCGTCGAGACTTGATTGTATTAACTCGCTGCTGTTTGGAACATCTGAGCATCTACTTGGCAAGCTTCAACGTTAGGTGAGTTAGGTTTAACGTTGCTTTGGACAGGATTCCAGCTGTATCAGGACTGACAGCATGAGGAGGAAGGGAGGTCCAGATGATAGCGTTGAGAAATGGAGAATATTATTTGAACCCAAGGCATATTAGAGTTGTAATGGCGTCGAATATGTTCATGGTGCTGAAGAAGCAATGTGTGTAGGATATCAGGATACAACAGTACTGTTGCTGATATCGACAGGTGCCAGTATTGTGTAGGATATCAAGATGTGTGAGTACTGTGTCGATATCAAGAAGTATCAGTACTGATGCTGATACCGAGAGGTGCTAGTATTGTGTAGGAGATCAGGATGTGTCAGTACTGTGTCGATATCAAGAAGTATCAGTACTGATGCTGATACCGAGAGGTGCTAGTATTGTGTAGGATACCAGGATGTGTCAGTACTGTGTGGATATCAAGATGAGTCAGTACTGTTGCTGATACCTAGAGGTGCCAGTATTGTGTAGGATATCAAGATATGTCAGTACTGTTGCTGATACCTAGAGGTGCCAGTATTGTGTAGGATATCAAGATGTGTCAGTAATGTTGCTGATACCTAGAGGTGCCAATATTGTGTAGGATATCAAGATGTGTCAGTACTCTGTGGATATCAAGATGTGTCAGTACTGTTGCTGATACCAAGAGGTGTCAGTACTGTGTCGATATCAAGAAGTATCAGTATTGTAGCGGATACCAAGAGGTGCCAGTTTTGTGTAGGATATCAAGATGTGTCAGTACTGTGTGGATATCAAGAAGTATCAGTACTCTGTCGGATATCAAGAGGTGCCAGTATTGTGTAGGATATCAAGACATCAGGTCAGTTTATTTCGCAAAGTGTTTCAACGCCACAATGGCTTGAAAAAGCAATTGTTCTGTGTGATTTAGCACAATCTGATTTCTTTCAAACTGTTCCTTCTGAGGTCAAACAAACAACGACACAACTCCGTTGAGGCTGCAAGTTCCTTTTTATTACTGTAGTTTGTATAAATAATAATACAAGTCTGAAACAATGTATATGAATATATAACATTCCATCAAAATACCTATTTTATCACATTCATTCATTTCATTGCACATTGTTCAGATAATTAACAATCACAGCTCTATCACTGAACATATAAAAATAACTCAAACCAAATTGACATCACAAAATTAATGGTTCAGGTTCATATTAAGATCCTTAGGAATTATGGAACACCTTTGGCATCTTCAAAACAATGAAACATCAACGTGTCTTACCATCTATGGGACAACTTGCTTCAAACTGGCCACATGTTGTGAGGCACCAACAAAACACCAAGAACCTAAAATATGTATGTTTTAATTAGCATGGAAATGCTAATTCTCACCAACAAAGTAAGCGATACAAAACTGTTTGGACTCAAACATTAATCTGAATCAATTGTAAGTGAAATTATTGACATCAACAATTTCTAACCATAGGTCAAAATATACCTCCACCAAAAGCCATAAATTCAGTTACAATAAATACTGAATTAACCTTTCAACCATTAAACATATTTTTGTAGTTTATTCCTTTTATATAAAACCAATTGTAACTAACCTGTAATTCACCAAAGTCACAATCCACCACCCATGACTTTCAAACCACCTTGCCAGGTTGGGAGAAAGACAGCAAGTGAACAAACTTCACACTTTCCAAATGCAACTAAATTCAACATCCAATCAAGATGCTGCACATCTTCAGCCAATAAAAACCAAGGACAAGACAGCAGACCTGACCTCATTAAGACTTGGCTAATTTGCATAGGAACTACTTTTGACCCATGACCCAGTGGTGACTATAAATAAATCATGGACTTGTGAAAATGTAAACCTTTTCACTGACAATTGTATTATTGTTTAAGGTGTTATTAATTGATTCCAAACAGGAACATAAGACAAGACATATTAAAATAGATTGCTTTTCCAGAACATTTTAATATTTGTATATTTTGTACTTGTTAGATACTTGTATTTGTTACACACTTGTTTTGTACTTTGTTGTTACACTTCCTCCCCAGGGGAAAATGACGTCCTCGTCATTTCCATCAATCTTTTATTACAGACAAGATTGTTTGTTTGACCTCAGAAGGAACAGTTTGAAAGAAATCAGATTGTGCTAAATCACACAGAACAATTGCTTTTTCAAGCCATTGTGGCGTTGAAACACTTTGCGAAATAAACTGACCTGATGTTAACCAATCTGGTTGACGTCGTATTCTACCAGAACGACGAGGCAACTGCTCTGCCTGAACCTCCTGAGCAGAGGAATCATCTGTCATTGTGGACTCGGTTGTTGCTGATTCAGCATCACTGGTTCTAACATCTATGATATCCTCTAAAGTAGGTGATACAACACAAGGTGGGTCCATTGTTACCACAACCTCATCATCAGAACCAACCTCATCAGAACCAACCTCATCTACCTCATCGACAACTCCATCAATTACATCCTCAACAGAAACCTCATGAACCTCTTCAGGAGCATGCTGTGGTAACGAAGTTCGTGTTCTTGGCTTTGGAACTGGTGCAACCTTTTCCTCTGAGCACGGAAGAAACCCTATGGGTAGCAGGTGATTCCTGTGGAGACATCTCTCCCTACCAACTCCATCCTCCCGTTGCACCCGAAATACTGGAATTCCAACATTAGGTTGATCAAGTACCACATACACCTGTTGTTCCCACTTATCAGAGATCTTATGTTTACCCTCAAAGGCAAGAGCACGAACCAAAACCCTATCTCCAACATGAAGAGTGGCTAAACGAGCTTTTTCATCATAATTTCGCTTCTGACGCTCCTGAGCTTTCTTTGTTGAACTAGATGCTAACTCATAAGATTCCTTCAAACGACCTCTCAAAGATTCAACATACTTTGACAACGAACACTGTTTATCACCAGTTTCTAACCCGAACGCTAAATCTATTGGCAAAGCGAGGATGGTGACCAAACATTAGAAAATGTGGAGAATAACCTGTAGTTTCATGACGTGTGCAATTGTATGCATGAACGAGTGGATTGACATGAGATTTCCAATCAGACTTTTGAGACGGTTGCAAGGTACCCAGCATATCCAACAAAGTGCGATTGAAACGTTCAGTAAGACCATTACCCATGGGGTGATAGGGTGTGGTGTGGGATTTGTTCATACCTGTGAGAGAACACAATTCCCGAATGATCTTGCTCTCAAAATTCGCTCCTTGGTCGCTATGAATACGGGCTGGAATGCCATAATGCACAATGAACTGATTGAAAAGAGCTTCAGCTGTTGTGTTTGCTGTCATATTTCGCGTCGGCACGGCCTGTGCATACTTCGTGAAATGGTCCGTAATGACCAAAATATGCTGAAAACCACCTTTTGATGATTCAAGACTCAGAAAATCCAAACAAACCAACTCCAATGGCTGTGTAGTCTGTATACTAACCAGCGATGTTTTAGGAACCAGTAGGAGTTTTTCGACGCAAACACCTGGGACAACCACCAATCCAATCCTGCACATCCCTTACCATGCCTGGCCAGTAAAACCTGTCCTGTAAAAGAGATAAAGTGCGATTTCTACCAAGATGCCCCATGTCATTATGCAAATACTCCAAAGACTTCTCACGATACAAAGCTGGGAGAACAAGTTGGTTGATTGGTTTTCCATCTTTCTCACATTTCCTATACAACACTCCGTCAATCAAATGAAGGTGATCAAAAGTCTTACAGAAAGCAATCTCCTCAAAAGAACCATGAAACTTCTGCACCTTTGGTTTAGAACCAGACCGAACCTGTTTGATAACCCATTGGAGAACCCTATCCTCAGACTGTGCTTTCCGCCAGTCCCGCTTTGGTCATATCACTTAAACTGGAACCAGAAACATCACACAATGTGTCAATGACAACATTTGAAGAGCTTAGACACTCAACATACGGCCGAGCATCCACAATCCCACAAATTGCCTGTACAGATTCTGTCGAAATCCGTTCTGTGTGAACTTGTCCCAACTCTTCCACCTGTCCTGAACCCTCGATAACGCATCCGCATCCCCATTGGCCTTGCCAGGGCGATACCTAATGCTGAAATCATAAACTGCAAGTGTTGCAAGCCACCTATGACCAGTCGCATCAAGTTTAGCACTTGTTAAAACATAGGATAACGGGTTGTTATCTGTGAAAACCACAAAGTTGTGCCCATAAAGGTAATCATGAAACTTTTCACTTATTGACCATTTGAGACACAAAAACTCCAACTTATGAGCAGAATAATGTTGTTCTGATTTCTTGAGACCACGACTAGCGTAACTAATGACCCGTTTCTCTCCATCCTGAAACTGATAAAGAACAGCACCGAGACCTTTTGTGCTAGCATCAATATGCAATTCAAACGGCAAAGAAAAATCACAGAAACCAAGGATTGGAGGCGATGTTAATCTGTGCTTCAATTCTTGAAATGCCTGCTCTTGTGCTGTGTCCCATTTCCATACCGTATTAGTAGAATTCTTTCGTCTCTTCTTTGGAATGGGATTTGGAAGAACATCACACAATGGTCTGGAAATCTGAGAGAAATTGCAGAACAAACCGACGGTAGTAACCTCGCGAGAAACCAAGGAAACGTCTTACCCTCCTCAGGCGATGATGGTGTTGGCCAATTCCGAATAGCCTCAACTTTCCCAGGATCAGGTTCTACTCTCTCTCTCAGACACACAATATGACCAACATAAGAGACTTTCCGTTTGAAAAATGGCATTTCTTGGGAGCTAATTTCAAGTTGCTATCCTGATTCTCTGGAAAACTTTACCCAGCCTGTCAAGATGCTCATCTAATGTCTTGGAAAACACAACAATGTCATCAATATACACCAGGCAAATACTGAGATGCAAAATCCTAAACACTGCTCCATGAGACGTTGATACGTCGCAGGACTATTACAAGCCAAATGGGAGGCGGTTATATTCGAAAAACCTAACGGTCCAACCGTAAATGCAGTTCTTTCTTTGTGCTCCTCTGTGATTTCAACTTGGTAATATCCAGATTTCATGTCCAGTTTGCTAAAGAAACTATTTCCACCCAAATTATCCAGAATTTCCTCAATTCTTGGCAGAGCATAAGAATCTTTCAATGTCCGAATGTTCAACTGTTCTATAGTCGGTACATCCTAAGTCTACCATCTTTACGCCTACACAAGACAACATTGGAAGACCATGGACTATGAGAAGAAGGGCGGATAACATCACAAGCTAACAACTGATTCAAATGTGACTTAACCTCATCAAACATGGAAGGCGGAATGCGTCTACACCTCTGCTTAAAAGGGACCTCATCAGTCAACTCTATCCTATGCTTCACTGCAGATGAATGACCCAAGTCTAAATCATCTTTCGAGAAAATGTCACAATAACTTGAGATGAGATTTTGGCCTAACCGTAACTCCTCAGGTGATAGTGTCTCTGTCTCAATCTCAATGCCCTCAGGAAGTGGAACAGACAAACCATCTACACCACTAAGTCCAACTGCCTCACTTGTATTACAAGTGGGAGACTGAATATCCTCTACAGTAACTGGATGCAACTCACACAAAACAGACTTTGGAGGAACAACCACTGTCCTTGTTGTAACATTGTTAATACCCACTTTAACTGGCACATGATGGTTCTGAGAATAGATAAACACAGTTGGTTCAATGTCCAAATCACTAGGAATGACTGAACGAGGGTGTAGCCTGCAACAGTGCACATGTCTGAGCACAACCAACGCGCTTGTATCAATAAAACCTTCAATGATCACACTACTGTTAGCAGGTATAACAATAGACTTTGACTCAGCACTTTTCACCAGAGCTAATCTGTAGTTCCGTTTCTGCAGTTCCTTATTCCCGAATTACAATAGTACGGAAGAGTGATGTACCAAGAGGTATGAATATTTGCATCCTGCAAAACCTCGGACCCCTATCATCTCTACACCTGTCTATAATAGTCTGTGGTATGTTGGTACCCAACAGAATAGGAACAGTATGGTTATATCTGCTATCAGGTACTACCAAGAACACACAAGGTAATGGAGGTCATATTGTCTACACCATGAGCCACTATATCTCTGTGATGACATATCCCAAATAAGGTAAACTTTGACCATCTGCACATTCTATCTCAAGAATTGTCTTAAGTGGATGAAGCCGGAATATAGACGGAAGTGTGAATTGTAATGACTTTCACTCATAGTGGAAACTGTAGAGCCTGTGTCTAACAAAGCCTTACTATAAACTCCTTCAACAGAAATGCTCCCTTCAGTTGGCTCTCCACAAAGACCTGTTGGCAAACCAAGACCTGGTGGGGACAGTGATTTACTATGTGGGTTTACGGACGTCCCCTTCTCATAAACCCTCTCCTGTTTAAACCTCTTCCCTGAAATGATCCAACTTCACTCTGCACCCATACTGCACATGACCATATTGTCCACAACGATAACACTTAACACCCTGAGTCATCATCCTCAACAACATCACCCTGAACAGTAACAGTGCCTGTATTTTGTTGTGAAGAATAACTTCGACCCTAGGACCAACAACCTCGTGACCTAGGAACTGGGTTTACCTGAGTGGAAACATAATCACGCAGTGATTTAACCTCAACAGCAAGTTGTTTCACAACACCAACAAGTTCGGAAGTGTCTGAAGATGTAGCAGCTTTAGCAGTTTGCTTTTACTTTAGGAATGTCAGTGTTAACCATCGTGGAGGAGCGTGCTTCGTCGATACGTCGCATCTCGGCTCTCAAATCATCAAAAGATTTAACTGAATCAAACTTATGACCAGAAGCATCTTTAAGAGGTTGCAACATACCTTCCCCAAAATACAGAGCATAGTGCTTCTTGACTCTTATGCAATGCACCAGCCACGATGGCTCGAGCATACAGCTCTTCCACACGACAACCCCATTCCTGAACAGTCTCTCCTCCCTCTGTTTTGCACTATAAAGGCACCAACCAAAGAGGTTTTCTCTTGTACAGTCCCATATATACTGTGAACCTTTGACAACAGCTCATCCACACTGGAATCAGTACTCATACAAAGCATGATGTTACTCGCTTTCCTTTTAGCGACCGAATGATAGCATTCTTAAGTACAGAAGGAGAATACTCCTTGTCATGTAATAACCGATCAACTTCATACCGCCAAACAGCATATGACACCTCACCCTTGCCTGTCTCACCCATAAATGTCGAGATCTTAGGCGGTTGGTTAACTGTGATAGAAGGGACTACTGATGCTGATGGAGCAGGAGACTCTCCCTGAGCTGCCAGATAATCTGTCATCCAACGTTTAAATACATCAGGATTATCAGCCTTAGGCTTAACACCCATCTCCTCTATGGTTTTTACTAGAATTTTAACATCTTCCTCTTCCATTGATGCCATGTTTCTAGACCACACACCAGACCCTAGCCAAAATATTGCAGCAAGGAAGACCACAATAATACTAAACCCCATGAAGTTACCCAAAAACCTAAACAATACCTAAGTCTAATCGTTACTTTAAGTGATCACCTACATCTTGAGTGTCAACCTTGTCTACACACTAGAAGTACTAGCATTTGGCAGTGTCTAGAAAAATGTATGGTGCAAATCAGTTAAGCATGTCAAAGTAGTGTCTTAGTCTGGATTTTTTTTTTTTTTCTAAAATGAATGACACAGATTTCACATGACAACAACTAAAATATAACAAAATCAAGGCAAAAACACATCAATACATACAGCCTCAAAATGCAATCACAATTTCATGAAATCACATACAGCATATCACTAATACATGAATAAAATTCGGTACCAGGCCACATGCCTGAAACAGTCAGGAATAATAAAGCTCACAGGCATAACATGTCGGTAGCCTGGAACTTACTGTCTCTCTCCCAAACAATGTATTCAGAAATACAACTGAATTAAAGGGAGTGCGGGTGGCAATCACATTCTCACAAGTTCATGGTTATGTCATGGTCTCTCACAGTCTCTGGTGGTAGTTCACACGGTGACTCTGAAGCGGTGGTCCAGGGTGGTTGACAAGGTGCTCACAGCATTCCTCACTGGGGGCTCCAAATTTGTAACGGGGATGGCTCTTTTACAACGACACAACTCCGTTGAGGCTGCAAGTTCCTTTTTATTACTGTAGTTTGTATAAATAATAATACAAGTCTGAAACAATGTATATGAATATATAACATTCCATCAAAATACCTATTTTATCACATTCATTCATTTCATTGCACATTGTTCAGATAATTAACAATCACAGCTCTATCACTGAACATATAAAAATAACTCAAACCAAATTGACATCACAAAATTAATGGTTCAGGTTCATATTAAGATCCTTAGGAATTATGGAACACCTTTGGCATCTTCAAAACAATGAAACATCAACGTGTCTTACCATCTATGGGACAACTTGCTTCAAACTGGCCACATGTTGTGAGGCACCAACAAAACACCAAGAACCTAAAATATGTATGTTTTAATTAGCATGGAAATGCTAATTCTCACCAGCAAAGTAAACGTACAAACTGTTTGGACTCAAACATTAATCTGAATCAATTGTAAGTGAAATTATTGACATCAACAATTTCTAACCATAGGTCAAAATATACCTCCACCAAAAGCCATAAATTCAGTTACAATAAATACTGAATTAACCTTTCAACCATTAAACATATTTTTGTAGTTTATTCCTTTTATATAAAACCAATTGTAACTAACCTGTAATTCACCCAAAGTCACAATCCACCACCCATGACTTTCAAACCACCTTGCCAGGTTGGGAGAAAGACAGCAAGTGAACAAACTTCACACTTTCCAAATGCAACTAAATTCAACATCCAATCAAGATGCTGCACATCTTCAGCCAATAAAACCAAGGACAAGACAGCAGACCTGACTCATTAAGACTTGGCTAATTTGCATAGGAACTACTTTTGACCCATGACCCAGTGGTGACTATAAATAAATCATGGACTTGTGAAAATGTAAACCTTTTCACTGACAATTGTATTATTGTTTAAGGTGTTATTAATTGATTCCAAACAGGAACATAAGACAAGACATATTAAAATAGATTGCTTTTCCAGAACATTTTAATATTTGTATATTTTGTACTTGTTAGATACTTGTATTTGTTACACACTTGTTTTGTACTTGTTACATCAAGACCACCTCAGCTCTTATCCAAGCCTTCATCGCGTCGAGACTTGATTGTATTAACTCGCTGCTGTTTGGAACATCTGAGCATCTACTTGGCAAGCTTCAACGTTAGGTGAGTTAGGTTTAACGTTGCTTTGGACAGGATTCCAGCTGTATCAGGACTGACAGCATGAGGAGGAAGGGAGGTCCAGATGATAGCGTTGAGAAATGGAGAATATTATTTGAACCCAAGGCATATTAGAGTTGTAATGGCGTCGAATATGTTCATGGTGCTGAAGAAGCAATGTGTGTAGGATATCAGGATACAACAGTACTGTTGCTGATATCGACAGGTGCCAGTATTGTGTAGGATATCAAGATGTGTGAGTACTGTGTCGATATCAAGAAGTA
Source organism: Haliotis rubra (assembly GCF_003918875.1). Classification (NCBI taxonomy): domain Eukaryota; kingdom Metazoa; phylum Mollusca; class Gastropoda; order Lepetellida; family Haliotidae; genus Haliotis; species Haliotis rubra. Next base: position 258,637 of record NW_025767368.1, on the reverse strand, counting down.
TCAGTACTGATGCTGATACCGAGAGGTGCTAGTATTGTGTAGGAGATCAGGATGTGTCAGTACTGTGTCGATATCAAGAAGTATCAGTACTGATGCTGATACCGAGAGGTGCTAGTATTGTGTAGGATACCAGGATGTGTCAGTACTGTGTGGATATCAAGATGAGTCAGTACTGTTGCTGATACCTAGAGGTGCCAGTATTGTGTAGGATATCAAGATATGTCAGTACTGTTGCTGATACCTAGAGGTGCCAGTATTGTGTAGGATATCAAGATGTGTCAGTAATGTTGCTGATACCTAGAGGTGCCAATATTGTGTAGGATATCAAGATGTGTCAGTACTCTGTGGATATCAAGATGTGTCAGTACTGTTGCTGATACCAAGAGGTGCCAGTATTGTGTAGGATATCAAGATGTGTCAGTAATGTTGCTGATACCTAGAGGTGCCAGTATTGTGTAGGATATCAAGATATGTCAGTACTGTTGCTGATACCTAGAGGTGCCAGTATTGTGTAGGATATCAAGATGTGTCAGTACTGTTGCTGATACCGAGAGGTGCTTGTATTGTGTAGGATATCAGGATGTGTCAGTACTCTGTGGATATCAAGATGTGTCAGTACTGTTGCTGATACCGAGAGGTGCTAGTATTGTGTAGGATATCAGGATGTTTCAGTACTGTGTCGATATCAAGAAGTATCAGTACTGATGCTGATACCGAGAGGTGCTAGTATTGTGTAGGATATCAGGATGTTTCAGTACTGTGTGGATATCAAGATGAGTCAGTACTGTTGCTGATACCTAGAGGTGCCAGTATTGTGTAGGATATCAAGATATGTCAGTACTGTTGCTGATACCTAGAGGTGCCAGTATTGTGTAGGATATCAGGATGTGTCAGTACTGTGTCGATATCAGGATACAACAGTACTGTTGCTGATACCTAGAGGTGCCAGTATTGTGTAGGATATCAAGATGTGTCAGTACTGTGTCGATATCAAGAAGTATCAGTACTGTTGCTGATACCGAGAGGTGCTAGTATTGTGTAGGATATCAAGATGTGTCAGTACTGTGTTGATATCAAGAAGTATCAGTACTGTTGCTGATACCGAGAGGTGCCAGTATTGTGTAGGATATCAAGATGTGTCAGTACTGTGTCGATATCAAGAAGTATCAGTATTGTAGCGGATACCAAGAGGTGCCAGTTTTGTGTAGGATATCAAGATGTGTCAGTACTGTGTGGATATCAAGAAGTATCAGTACTCTGTCGGATATCAAGAGGTGCCAGTATTGTGTAGGATATCAAGATATGTCAAGACCACCTCAGCTCTTATCCAAGCCTTCATCGCGTCGAGACTTGATTGTATTAACTCGCTGCTGTTTGGAACATCTGAGCATCTACTTGGCAAGCTTCAACGTGTGCAGAACCCTGCTGCGAGGGTGATGACCCGTCAACAGAAATATGAGCACATCACTCCTGTACTCCGCCGTCTACACTGGTTGCCAGTCTGATACAGGATCCAGTACAAAATACTGTTGTTAGTGTTCAAGTGTGTGAATGGACTTGCCCCCAGCTATCTTTCAAATCTTCTTCAAAAACACTACCCTCCCAGATCCTTACGGTCTGGTTCCCAGTATTTCCTGGAGGTACCAACCACCCGAACAAAGACATTTGGCGACCGTTCATTCGCACAAAACGGTCCAGTATTGTTGAACAGTCTACCTACGCACCTCAGATCGCAAGAGAATGTACCAACATTCAAGTCACAGTGTGTGTGTGTGTGTGTGCGCGTGCGTGCGTGCGTGTGCGTGTGCGTGTGCCAGTACTGGCCTGTAACCGAAAGAGGGCTGATTGGTGGTTTAGTTGCCAATGCTTTCGGTTGCCAAGCCCAAGTCCCGGCTACGATTGTTTTGACGGCACTGTTTTCAGACCCATTCTGAAGTTCAATGTCGTGATATGACTGGACCATTAGTAGATGAGGCTTTAAACGTCATTCACTCATTGGGGAAGTAAACACTCAATTAGCTCTACACACTTTATATTAAGTTAAAATACCTTCACGCAGGATGATGTATGTAGAGTTTGAAGTAATAAAACGGCGATCCCTGTTGAAGCACGCACTGCAAAACTCCTATTCCTGGGCTGTGCACGAGTGGGGCAACTGTTCGTTGAAGTGTAGGTAATTTCAGAAGTCGGTTTCATGGAGGGTCTGTGTGTGTGAAGATTTCGGGTAAGAATTGGTGTTCAGCAAAGCCTGGTAGGAAGCTACTGACGGGATCGGGTCGTCAAGGTAGCTGTACTAGTTGATGGATGTCATCCTATCCTAGTTACATAGTTTTACAAACCGCCGTCCTACATTTGGCATATTGTCCTAACCAACCAGCAACCAGCCATCAACCAGCCAGACAAACAAACAAACAAACAAACTAGCAAACAAGCAAACAAACATGGAATCAACCAACCAATCTAGCAGCCAGCCAACCAACCAACCAACCAACCAACCAACCAAACCAACAAACAAAGCAAACAGACAAACAAACAAGCAAACAAAAATGTGTAGGTGTTTCTCGTGAGCAAATTGTCCATGCCCTATACACGCTTCAAATACACACACACAAAGAAGAAGTCATGTCGGCTTAGCCGGCCCGTCTTCTAATGAATTATGGCAGATTAAAGCATGTCACACACATTTCAACGTTGTAAACCATGTCGATATTTTTGACGCCATAATTCATATCAGCTCCCCTCGCCTTTGTAGCAGGATAGTGTACATAGCCTTACTGTGGCTATACGGCTCACATGATTGACAGCTTGTGGATATCAAGCGAGGTGCTCCAGGGCCCTGAGAACTCCCGCTTCATTATGTCACTTGCCCACCTCGATGCGTGATGTTTGTGTTGCTCTACTCTTAGCTGTGGGAATCAGTGGTGTTCATTTCAGAGCTGACATTGATGGTAGTTGTTTATTTCAATTCTCTGCTAATACATATCACTTCACTCTTCGGACGACCAGAGAGATTGAGTGAGTAAGAACACGGAGATATTATCTGCCGACAGGTAGGTAACATAAGTTAAGCATGTTTTAACTCTCAGATAATGATCATAATGATACAGCATGGTCACTTTTCCTGTCATATACACGAGTGATATTACCTCGGTGTACGATGTAGGATGTCCATGTGGTATGAAGTGAAGCAAATACAACGAAAACGCGGTTGTCACTGACGCCGAGGTGGATGAGTATATAGGTGTACGTTTAACCTGTGCGAAGTAATTTCATCATGTATTTCTGCCACACAAACCGGCTTATCCCTCTGGTATACATGTATCTGTCTCTTTATATAATAATTACTTCTCCATAAATGTAATCAGTATATTCTCTCTATACCCAGTAAATTACCTCTCTCTATCTGATTATTTATATCGAATATACGCGGGTATGTTGTTCCCATATGGTATTCCTCAATCAGACGTATATGTCACTTACAGACATTTGTGTCTATGCAATGGTTGTCTCAAAACAGTACTGAATCCTGCCGTACTACAGGTATTTCCTCCAGATACAGGTGTCTCTCAGTAATGTCGGTGTAGACACCTGAAACACGCATCTCTGAATGACACATGCGTGTCTGATACAGGTATCTCTCAGTGAAGTCACCTCCAGTACAATCATTCCTCGGTGGTCTCCCGTTGGTTATACTCTTGTCTATGTCTAACTACGAATGTTTATCCTTCCTCGGACATGACTCGATGTCCACTGATGTGTCAAGACAAACACGACGCTTTATAATATGTAATCTAGGTTTTTATTTGAAATACAGGTGTATCCCTCATACACAGGTATCTCTCATACACAGGTATCTCTCATACACAGGTATCGCTCTTACACAGGTATCTCTCAGTAAGACAAATGACCCAATCAGATACAGGCATCCTCCAGTAAGATACAGGTAAGTATGGGAGAGTGTCTCTCTGATACAGGTCGCTCTATGTTATCCAGGTGTATCACTTACATACAGGTATCCACAAGTCAGATACAGGTATATGTTAAGAAATGGGTGAGTGTCTCTCTCATACAGGTTTCTCTCCATAATCTAGATGTATCCCTCATATACAGGTATCCGCCAGTCAGATACAGGTATTTCTCAGTAATGTGCAGCTGTCTCTGCGACACAGGTGTTCTTTCCGAAATACAGGTGTATGCCTCATATACAGGTATCCACCATTAAAATACAGGTATGTCTCATTAATGTAATTGTGTCTCACCGATACAAGTGTTTTCTAAGTAATACAGGTGTATGCTTCATACACAGGTATCTGTCAGTAAGATACAGGTAAGTCTCACTGATGTATCTGTTACCCCGATACAGATGTTCTCTCCGTAATGCAGGTGTACTTGTATATGTCGAAGTAACCCTCCATTACCTACCGTCTCGATCATCAGTCGAGTATTCATGCAAATTCAACCTCTATATTGCCATTGCAGTTGTGTCTGACATCCAAATGACTTGCTATGGTGTATATGTAGCTTACATTTACATACCAAACTTCAGGATAACTTCCCCTCTGTTATGTGATAAACTTCGTCCTCCATATGGCAAAGTAGTTTATCAAGCACCTGTTGATAGCGTGTAAATTCTCACGCTGGACTTAGACTCTAAGACTAAACACTTCAGTGCCATTTTAACCTAGTCTAACCAACTAACCACGTTCATGACGCTGCTGGCCAAGGAGAATGGGCCATCTGTGGCTTGTGAAAGATGCGTTCCTGCCGGCTTCAGCGGTTGTGTGTATGTATGGTGGTTGTCTGCAGTACATCGGGAGGTAATAGACTACCTCCTGCAATCCCTGTTGTATATCAACACAGTTGATTATACAATATGGTACAACTCGTTTGTCTTATTAAAGTACACCTGTTTTAAAAAGTTGACCTACCTTACCCGAAATATACCTTAATTTCACACAGAAGCAGACATTTGCACCTGGCCCGAGCGAATCCTCATTGTCGGTGGTTTGATTCTTCTATATCAAAGCCTTGGAATTATCTGCACTTTGATATAGATGTGGGTAAAACGTGAAAAGTCCAAATACAACGAACGTTTGTTCACAGTAATATTTGTGATGAAGATATACACATGGATAAAGGTATCACAGCACCCCATATTTTTCATAGCATTAATATGTTACCATTAACCGTATTTCAGTATTGCAGGTATTGCCACTAACCGAATTCCTCCAGATATCGGTATCCAAACCTCAATGTAATTTACGATATGAATAAACTGACCCTCAAGGAATAATCAAATGACAGATCTAAACGTAAAAAGAACGAACAACTATAGTTTATTCAGAGAGGCAAACATAGCAAAACATTGACTCTTTGTGCAGTGCTGATAACTATGGTCGCATGACGCTGACAAGTGCTGACAAAGTCTTCTGGAAATCACATAAATATCAATACCCGAGCACAATGTCAACATCTGTCGTAACCTCCGCCAACTTCAATAACGTTCCTGACCTTCCTCCTCAGAGACTGTATCAGACGTTGAATTTGACGTTGAGGTATTGCGCTGTATTATTGATTGAGGAGTTGTTCGAATACATCAAGATTCTGTACTGGGGAGTCTTTCTAGGGTATTCTACCTCCCATAATGTCCCAAAGATCTGGACTCCGGGGGAGCCTAGAATTATAGAATTAACCCAATTTGCTGTGCCAAACACGAGTTCACCAGTAACCGTACATTTTGCGAAAACTGGTGCCCATTTGACAAATTACCATGCCTTTGACCCCACGGTAACATACCTTTCTGTGTCATTTGTTCAGAGTTAACAAACAGTCTATTCCTGCGTATAAGTAAACAATTCATAGGTAAACAAATATATGGTGTGTTTGCCTCAAGGTAAATGTACAATATGGGACTAATTTTTGCGTGTCTTACCAGCATGTTCCCAATAAGTGTCCTTGCTGGTATGTCCTCGATAAGTGTCCTTGCTAGTATGTCCTTGATAGATGTCTTTGCTGGTATGTCCTCGATAGATGTCCTTGCTGGTATGTCCTCGATAGGTGTCCTTGCTGGTATGTCCTCGATGTGTGTCCTCGATAGGTATGTCTTGATAGATGTCTTGCTGGTATGTCCTCGATAGGTGTCCTTGCTGGTATGTCCTTGATAGATGTCTTTGCTGGTATGTCCTCGATAGATGTCCTTGCTGGTATGTCCTCGATAGGTGTCCTTGCTGGTATGTCCTCGATAGGTGTCCTTGCTGGTATGTCCTCGATAGGTGTCCTTGCTGGTATGTCCTTGCTGGTATGTCCTCGATAGGTGTCCTTGCTGGTATGTCCTCGATAGGTGTCCTTGCTGGTATGTCCTCGATAGGTGTCCTTGCTGGTATGTCCTCGATAGGTGTCCTTGCTGGTATGTCCCTGGTATGAATGATAGGTGTCCTTGCTGGTATGTCCTCGATAAGTGTCCTGCTGGTATGTCCTTGATAGATGTCCTTGCTGGTATGTCCCCGATAAGTGTCCTTGCTGGTATGTCCTCGATAGGTGTCCTTGCTGGTATGTCCTCGATAGGTGTCCTTGCTGGTATGTCCCAATAGGTGTCCTTGCTGGTATGTCCTCGATAGGTGTCCTTGCTGGTATGTCCTCGATAGGTGTCCTTGCTGGTATGTCCCCAATAGGTGTCCTTGCTGGTATGTCCTCGATAGGTGTCCTTGCTGGTATGTCCTTGCTGGTATGATCGATAGGTGTCCTTGCTGGTATGTCCTCGATAGGTGTCCTTGCTGGTATGTCCTCGATAGGTGTCCTTGCTGGTATGTCCTCGATAGGTGTCCTTGCTGGTATGTCCTTGATAGATGTCTTTGCTGGTATGTCCTCGATAGGTGTCCTTGCTGGTATGTCCTCGATAGGTGTCCTTGCTGGTATGTCCTCGATAGGTGTCCTTGCTGGTATGTCCTCGATAAGTGTCCTTGCTGGTATGTCCTTGATAGATGTCTTTGCTGGTATGGCCTCGATAGATGTCCTTGCTGGTATGTCCTCGATAGGTGTCCTTGCTGGTATGTCCACGATAGGTGTTCTTGCTGGTATGTCCTCGATAGGTGTCCTTGCTGGTATGTCCTCGATAAGTGTCCTTGCTGGTATGTCCCCAATAGGTGTCCTTGCTGGTATGTCCCCAATAGGTGTCCTTGCTGGTATGTCCCCAATAGGTGTCCTTGCTGGTATGTCCTCGATGGGCATCATGTTTGACATATTCCTTTACGAGTCTTTACAAGTATGTCTCCGTACTGCACCATTTTGTATACGAAGTCATCGACCCTACCTTGTATGTACACAACAACTGCATACTATCAACACTGCCTACGAGGAAAGTGCATTTCACCATCGAGAGACTCACTTATAATGTCGTCAATATGCAGCCTATTTACTTACACTCATGAGTCCAGACATTGCATTTCTTGAAGGAGCCTACGACATATGGAATACTCTCTCTCCAACAGTGGATTATCGCAAAGATGCCCACCTAGACCATACTATCTCGATGCTGTATCCATCGACAGTATATGTCAGCCTATTATCCCCAGGCTATAGTATCTCAATACTGTATGATGCTCAGGCATATGTCCTCAGTAGGAGTGTATTCAGACCCTATGTCGTGCACGTTGTTTCTTTTATAACTACAACCTGTACGAAGTAAACTAGATAAATGTAATGTCTTAGAATACCTCTCGCGTTTGCAGTTTCATCTATTATGTGTAAGTTTCAATGAATTTCTGATGAAATCCAGAGCATTTGCATTATAGGCAGTGGTGGGTTAAGGTAAGAATATGGTTCAGGGACTGTGAGATAGACTAGATGCATACTGACGTCGAACGCAGTCAACAATATGCTTGTGATAAAAAGGATACATTGTTACATTTGACCCAGATACTTTGAACCCTCTTCCATACTGAAAAAAACGTGTCCAAGATTCGTGTTAAGCACTATTGTTTCACTAATATATTCCAGTTTAGATCTGGCACGTGTCCCACTCTAATGTCACCCTCTGGCTATCTCAAGGCAAGGTCGCGGCAATGATCAGCCATATCACCTGTTGTAGACATGTTTGTGTCAACATCCGATCAACATCGTTAGTGGAAGATTGTGCATGTGTCTGTGTTTAGATACCAGCCTGTACCATACTGTGACCCCCACTCAACAAGGAATACCAAGCTGACGTTATCAGTAGACATGTAACTCAAATCAGCCCACATCTGTGCAGTATGGAATCCAAGAGGGGACACTGTCGCTTTGTTGCGTTGTCACCCCAAGCAAGAACAAGCATTTAGTGTGGCTTAACTAAATCACTAATGTTTATTTTTTGAAAGGCGTTACGACTGAACAATGTCCCTTCTAGGATTCCATACTAAAAACGTTTTTGTGTTTCCTTTAACTTGTGGTCACGATCAGTCTTACATGTACAATGTACCTATTCAGGAGAGAGAACTTAGTGATCTTATTTATGGCATTAATATGTTACAAAAAGCATTCAGATTGAAAGCACTGTTAACAATATGATTATATATTAAGCACATTCCAAACATGTTTATCTTTAAGTATATTTAGGACTGCGTTTTTTCTTATCTAAACACATGCAGCGAGCTACACCCACAGCACCCGAAAGGCCTCAACACGCAGGCATGTTTACAGCAGATTTACTTTGTAATCAGTGTGTTCAATTCAAGTTTTATCTAAAGCCTTCTGTGGCAGTTATTCAGTAGGAAATGACATAATAGGACAATAATGACATTGTGAGGTCTGAAACTAACGCTGTCTTTATGTGAACAATCTCAATCCGTTTGTGTATGCCAATCCAAACGTAGTTTTGTTAGACGTGCATTAATAAGTTGATGAATGACAAAGTAGACAAAAATGATAACAACTTAATATACTGTACTAGAAGCGACGTTCAGGTATAGAACCTTGTACCGTGTCAAACAAGGCTGACCGTGGTACAGGTTGTATGGTAGGTGAAGGAGTGAGTGAGTTTAGTTTTAGGCCGCACTCAGCAATATTCCAGTTATATGGCGGCGGTATGTGAAGGATTAACAGTAACAACAATTAGTAATACAAGAGCGGGGTTTACATGAGTTGGATAACCTGAGACAACAGAAGAAGGGAAACGTCCCTATGTCAGTATTTCTGTAACTTGTGATACATAAAGGTTTTGTCTGCTTTTATCAGATGTATTTTTACAAGGCAGTGAGAGAGTGAGTGAGTGGTTGAGTGAGTGGTTGAGTGAGTGGTTGGGTGAGTGTGTATTTCTGTATAAATCATTATTACCCATTGGTATGGCGCTAGAAATTACAGACACGGGCAAACGATACTAGCTTCACGATATCCACATGAATACCCGATTCCTGTCGCTGAATATCCCTTTCCCTTCTGACTATCCTACCATCTCATGGGCCCCCAAAAAGTTAAAAATGCGTTTTTTTGTACAAAATATATAATACAGAAATAATTTTGCTAAATATATATATATAAAAAACATCCTTTCAGGAGCAAGGAATTCCTTGAAGCTGGAACATATAGGAATGCTAATGGCTCTAAGCAGTTTCAAGTGTTTTTGCCGTATGTATGTAATGACCGACACTTATCACCGGCTCTTGTTGAGTTCAAAGAGATAACTATTATTGTATTTATGTGCAGAGATTTGTTAAAGGCACACAAACAAAATTGTATTGAAATGAATGAACTTCATTCTTGTAAAGACAGTACACCGTACAGTGGGTATTTATGGGTGAGTGGATATGTGCCGTTTAACGTTGTCAGCAATGTTTAAAATCGGAAGCAGAATGTGACGTCATGCGGTACTGCTTGAAGGTGAAAGGTGTCGCCCGGATGTGATCCAGGAAGATGACCTTGTGTACCCTACTGCCGTAAGGTAGAGGCTGTTGCCATGGTATGCTCCAGGAAGATGACCTTATGCTGCTACTGCCGTAAGGTAGAGGCTGTTGCCATGGTATGCTCCAGGAAGATGACCTTATGCTGCTACTGCCGTAAGGTAGAGGCTGTTGTCATGGTATGCTCCAGGAAGATAACCTTGTGCTGCTACTGCCGTAAGGTAGAGGCTGTTGCCATGGTATGCTCCAGGAAGATGACCTTGTGCTGCTACTGCCGTAAGGTAGAGGCTGTTGTCATGGTATGCTCCAGGAAGATGACCTTGTGCTGCTACTGCCGTAAGGTAGAGGCTGTTGTCATGGTATGCTCCAGGAAGATGACCTTGTGCTGCTACTGCCGTAAGGTAGAGGCTGTTGCCATGGTATGCTCCAGGAAGATGACCTTGTGCTGCTACTGCCGTAAGGTAGAGGCTGTTGTCATGGTATGCTCCAGGAAGATGACCTTGTGCTGCTACTGCCGTAAGGTAGAGGCTGTTGTCATGGTATGCTCCAGGAAGATGACCTTGTGCTGCTACTGCCGTAAGGTAGAGGCTGTTGCCATGGTATGCTCCAGGAAGATGACTGGTTTGTGCCGCTACCGCCGTAAGGTAGAGGCTGTTGTCATGGTATGCTCCAGGAGATAACCTTGTGCTACTACTGCCGTAAGGTAGAGGCTGTTGTCATGCGCATGCTCAGGAAGATGACCTTATGCTGCTACTGCCAGGTAGAGGCTGCGTTGGTGCTCCAGGAAGATGACCTTGTGCTGCTACTGCCGTAAGGTAGAGGCTGTTGTCATGGTATGCTCCAGGAAGATGACCTTATGCTGCTACTGCCGTAATAAGGTGCTGCTTGCCGTAAGGTATGAGGCTGTTGTCATGGTATGCTCCAGGAAGATGACCTTGTGCTGCTACTGCCGTAAGGTAGAGGCTGTTGTTGCCATGGTATGCTCCAGGAAGATGACTTATGCTGCTACTGCCGTAAGGTAGTGCATGGTATGCTACCTGCCGTAAGGTAGAGGCTGTTGTCATGGTATGCTCCAGGAAGATGACCTTGTGCTGCTACTGCCGTAAGGTAGAGGCTGTTGTCATGGTATGCTCCAGGAAGATGACGTTGTGCCGCTACTGCCGTAAGGTAGAGGCTGTTGCCATGGTATGCTCCAGGAAGATGACGTTGTGCCTGCTACTGCCGTAAGGTAGAGGCTGTTGTCATGGTATGCTGTTCCAGGAAGATGACGTTGTGCCGCTACTGCCGTAAGGTAGAGGCTGTTGTCATTGTCATGGTATGCTCCAGGAAGATGACGTTGTGCCGCTACTGCCGTAAAGGTAGAGGCTGTTGCCATGGTATGCTCCAGGAAGATGACCTTGTGCCGCTACTGCCGTAATGTAGAAGATGACCTTATGCTGTTGCCCATGGTATGCTCCAGGAAGATGACGTTGTGCCGCTACTGCCGTAAGGTAGAGGCTGTTGTCATGGTATGCTCCAGGAAGATAACCTTGTGCTGCTACTGCCGTAATGTAGAGGCTGTTGCCATGGTATGCTCCAGGAAGATGACCTTGTGCTGCTACTGCCGTAAGGTAGAGGCTGTTGTCATGGTATGCTCCAGGAAGATAACCTTGTGCTGCTACTGCCGTAAGGTAGAGGCTGTTGCCATGTCATGGTATGCTCCAGGAAGATGACCTTGTGCCGCTACTGCCGTAAGGTAGAGGCTGTTGCCATGGTATGCTCCAGGAAGATAACCTTGTGCTGCTACTGCCGTAAGGTAGAGGCTGTTGTCATGGTATGCTCCAGGAAGATGACGTTTGTGCTGCTACTGCCGTAATGTAGAGGCTGTTGTCATGGTATGCTCCAGGAAGATGACCTTGTGCTGCTACTGCCGTAAGGTAGAGGCTGTTGTCATGGTATGCTCCAGGAAGATGACCTTGTGCTGCTACTGCCGTAAGGTAGAGGCTGTTGTCATGGTATGCTCCAGGAAGATGAGCTTGTGCTACTACTGCCGTAAGGTAGAGGCTGTTCTTGTATTGCTGGATCTCTCAGCTGCTTTTGACACTGTTGACCATTCTGTGCTACTCTCTACCCTTGAAAACAGGTTCAGTGTCAAAGATCTTGCATTAAGGTGGTTTGTCTCCTACTTAACAGACCGGAGGCAGGCAGTTGTCATCCAGGGTGAAAGGTCAGAGGCAACGTACTTGAAGTTTGGAGTGCCTCAGGGCTCCGTCCTAGGCCCCCTACTTTTCACATGCTACACATCTTCCCTCGGTGATATTGTAAGGTCCTACAACTTAAGTATGCACCTCTATGCTGATGACACGCAAGTCTACTTATCCTTCAAGCCATCTGACGCATCTTCAACCAAGTTCTCCTTTTCAAGAGTAGAAGAATGTGTTGATTGTATCAAGAGTTGGATGTCATCGAAATATCTTAAATTAAATGATGATAAAACTGAGCTCATTGTGTTCCACCCTCTTCGACTTCAGAAAAAGCTTCTGCTTCCACAGTTTTGCATCGGTGAATCTGCAATAAAAATGCCACATGTTCGCAATCTTGGTGTAATCTTTGACTCTGCCCTCAGCATGGAACCCCATGTTCGCAATGTCTGTCGCCAATGTTATTTCCATCTGCGCAACATTGGTTTGATCCGTCGATACTTGGATGTGAAATCTGCACAAGCTCTAGTTCAAGCATATGTAACATCCCGCTTGGATTATTGTAACTCTTTGCTGTCTGGTGTGCCAAAACAAGTCCTCTGCAGGCTACAGAAGGCACAAAATTCAGCCGCACGATTGATCTGTCAAATTAAAAGGACTGAACACATCTCTCCTGCCCTCAAAATCCTACATTGGCTTCCAATTCGCTTCAGAATCGACTACAAAATCCTGCTCCTTGTTTTCAAGTGTCTAAACGGTCTAGCTCCAAAATACCTCTCGGATCTCCTTACACCATATCACCCAACTAGATCACTCCGCTCAAGGGACCAGTCTCTCCTTGAAATACCACAAACTAGAACTAAGTCATATGGGGACAGGTCTTTCACTAGAGCAGGACCCTTCCTCTGGAACAATTTACCATCCACCCTTCGTTCCGAAACAGAACTGTCAAATTTTAAAAGTGGACTCAAGACGCACCTATTCACCTCTGCACATGGATAAAGTGGACTCAGATAGCGCTTTTGAGCAATTAGATTGATAAAAAGCGCTTTACAAATATTTGTATGTATGTATGTATGTATGTATGGTATGCTCCAGGAAGATGACCTTGTGCCGCCTCTGTCCTAATGCTGATACTATCGTCTTGGTGTGATCCAGGACTATGATGGTTCTGTAGCTTATGCTCTAAGGTAGAAACTGTCGTCACGGTATGCTATAGGAATGTGACATCATGAAGCTACTGTCCTAATGCAGAACTATCGTCTTGGTGTTACCCGGGACTATGATGGTTCTGCAGCTATGCTGTAGGTAGAAACAGTCGTCGTGTTATAAGATCCAGGAAAACTACGTTGTGCCGCTACTGTTAGCTAGACACTGCTTTGATGGTGTGATCCAGGAATAGGATCCAGAAATAGGATGTTATGCAACTACTTCACTGACGTCATGATTGGGACAGGAATAGAACATTAGACCAAGAGCATAAAGGTGGTTTTATACGCGATCCACAAAACACATATATGACGTAATACAGACGTGGACCTGTTGCGATGGTGTGAACGAGAAATATGGCATTACAGGGGTTTATGAGAGAACACTCGAGTTTGTTGGTATATTCGATCCTCAAAGGATGGATATGCCGTCTCCATCCTTTCTCGCACACCCGGCTGTCCCTTTCTCTGCACTCCTCCCTCGTAACATATAGTGAAGTGTGTCAATATTTTAATGGTAGTTTGTTAAACAACTTTTTAATTTTAGGACATAAATTCTGCAAACAAATCACAGAGTTGGTCTGATATTTTGATTATGATCAGCGTTTCATTGACTATTATATGTTTATTAGTTTTTTAGTTAGATTGCAATTCATCGGTCCGCTTTTGAGCCAAACGCACTATATAAAAATATAACTGTAATGGTATGTACCAGGTATGATATGCCGTTATCAGTCCAATGTTCGTCACACCTGTTCGTCACACCTAGTCCATCGTCTATCTTACATCCGGATCCATCAAGCTAGCGAAACTATTACAGCGAGCGACAGGTTACACCAGAAGCATCGAGGAGACATAGGTATAGAACGGTGGTAGACACTATCCTCAGCTGTTGAGTGGGTGGCCGAGAGTGATCACTGTAGGGCAAGTAAGACGTGGAGTGGGGATACACAGTATTACACCCCCGTGACTGCTACTTTTGCACCTGTATCACCCACGCACGCTGAATCATGCTATATCTGATTTATATCACACGTCATCCCTACACTTCATTCTTAAACTTAAAGGACATATATATTTAACGCCTTGCTGAAAGGGCCTGTCAGATGCATGTTTATAGAACGACATCTGTAATTTTTGTTTATTACGTTTGCGATAACCTTTCATATTGACTTCCCGTGGTATTAATCATGTCTCGAGCACCAGTAGTGACAGACCTGCAGATATGACACGATTCCTTGTTGTACATAAATAACACACTGTAGGTGTGTATGCAGGTAGTGAGGTGCCGAGGGTAAATTATTCATTAGATAGATGGACAGGTACAGGTAAACAGAAGGGAGACAGTTGATTGATAGGTGAGTATGTACATTAAAGTGGCGATATAGGTTTGTAGGTAAGTAGGTAATAATTTGGAAATTCAGGATCAGGTGGCAAGGGTATGTGGGAACCAAGGATGGATAGTTTGCTAAGTGAAATTGTACAAACAACCAGCAGGGTTGGTAGGTAGGTAGGTAGGTTGGTAGGTAGGTAGGTAGGTAGGTTGGTAGGTAGGTAGGTAGGTAGGTGGTGGGCAGGTAGGTGGGGAGGTGCAGGTGTAGGCAGGGTTGGCTGGCAGGCAGATGCAGGTGCAGGTAGGCAGGTGTGTAGGTGTAGGTAGGTAGGTAGGTTGGTAGGTAGGTAGGTAGGTAGGTAGGTAGGTAGGTAGGTGGGTAGGTAGGTAGGTGTAGGCAGGGTTGGTAGGTAGGTAGGTTGGTAGGTAGGTGTAGGTAGGTAGGTGGGTTGGTGTAGGTAGGTAGGTAGGTAGGTTGGTAGGTTGGTAGGTTGGTTGGTAGGTAAGTAGGTTCAGGACTAACAAGTATGTACGATTTACAATTGTGAACAGATAACTATTTCAGTTGTGGATTTCTGCCATTTCATAAATTGCTGCATCAATTCTTGTACTTCGGCGCAGGTGACGAAAATATTTTCTAACTTTATATGTAGAACGTTCATGGACGTTGATCACATCTGCCTGTTATGTGTCGCAATTTGTCGCCAGAGTGCATTAGCTTGCATTAAAATTGTCCCTCTCTGTCCTTAACTGTTGCGTCAGGATTTAATTCAAAGAACCTAAATATGAAGTTCATATTTTACCTCGTATCCCATTTACAACCTTAGTATTTAGATTCGAACTGTTTCAGATTCTTTTTCTGGATCAGTATATTTGCAAATTCACAGTCATCTGAAGTTAGGTGAGTGAGTGAGTTTAGTTTTACGCCGCTTTTAGCAATATTCAAGCAATATCACGGCAGGGACACCAGAAATGGGCTTCACACATTGTGCCCATGTGGGGAATCGAACCCAGGTCTTCCGTGTGACGAGCGAACGCTTAACCACTAGGTTACCTCAGAGCCCCTTCTGAAGTTGGGCTGATGTACAAGTGTAAAAGGCAGATGAAGTTTGACTTCCATCCAGGCCAGGGAAAAGGCAGATGGAGATAGACAGGTAGACAGACACATGATGATAGGCAGGTATAGCAAACATAATAACACCTCTGTCGTCTTCTGCTACAGTGACCGAAACCCACATCAGCCTGCTGCACAAGACCAGGACATCACGCCCCGGACCTGGTCTCACTGTAGACCTCTGTTCGAGTCACTTGTGCGAGGACAGAACCAAGACGGCGCACGGGACGTTGGCGTCAGAATGGCGCTTGGGTGGGTGAGCGAGTGAGGAAACATGGCTGTCATGGGGAGTCGTAAGAAGAGCACAGTAGTGCCGCCTTGTGAGTAGCTGCTCGGGTAGTGAGTGAGTGAGTGAGAGTAAGTGTCATTTCTAATTTATCCCTTGAATGTGGATACCACCTACAGGGGTGGAAATAACCCATTGCCCGACTTCCCAGTCCAGTGGGGTTTTTTCTGTCGGGCAAGCAAATTTGTATATCACGCTGTACCAGTGTCCAGTTGACTTCCCCATGTTAATTGTGTTGTTTATTTAAAAACTCAACAAGAAAATTGGCCGGTACAGTGGAAAAATTATCAGGGCAAGTGATTTTACATGTGCCACTGTAACGGAGTACACTAGCAATTTTAAAGTTATTTTCACCCCTGACCTATCACCGTATGTTGCCACATGTAAATGGACCAATATTTTAAATAATTTAAGAAACCATGCACATTGTAACAAAAAAAGTACATTTTGTAATGGCTGCCATTATGATTTGTTTATCAGGTTACAGTCAGCTGGGCGTTATCGCTGAGGACCCAGATGACGTCACACTGAGACGGAAGCACTTCCGATATGACGTCATCCCGGAAACCCACGAACCCTCGGATCTGGTTCAGGTGGTTGAGACTGCCAACAGACTAAACCTGAGGACGCAGCGGGCGAGTATCACTGCCTGGAAGGCTCAGTACGGTGGCCCACCCAGGCTTCCGGAATTACACGAAGAGGCAGATGGCGGAGAAGATGCGAAGTTGACCACAGAGAGGAAGAGGAAGATCAACCAGGCGCTGGACTGGATCCGAACGGAACTGGTACAAACGCCATATTACTAATTGTTGAAATTCTTAGTGATGAAAGGTTTCCGAGGTACGGGGCACCAGTTATTGCATCGGTGCTTTACGAAGGCGTTTAAACCTTTCTTGAATCAGTTGATAATAGTATTGAACGATACAGACAGTTCCCATTTCATCTGCGATGCCGTTTGTTTTTTCCTAATGATTTTCTAGGTTAAATGTGACGTCAGAAACATATGTATATCTATCAGAGAATGGTTGAGAGGCAACTAACGGGATCGCATGGAAATCCTAAAAGGGGCACTGTCGCATGGAAATCCTGAAAGGGGCATTGTTGCGTTGTTGCGCATTTAAAGGTATTTTTTACCCATCTTACATGAGGCGACAATGCGACATATTTTGTCCTTGAAAATTGTCACTATGTCGCATTGTCGACCTTTGGAGGAATAAAAAAAAATATTATTCAAAGCGCGCGAATGCGGCATTGAGACAAATGGCCAAAATGTCGCATTGTCGCACTTTGGTTAATTTGGCCAGTGTTTACATGTTTTTGTAAGGGCGACAACGCCATAATGCGACAACGCGACAATGTCCCTTCTAGGATTCCATAGGATCGTGTGGTCTGGTCTATACTGCCTGGTCTGTGCACATGTTTATGCACATTCCCTCTCAGCTATAAACATAATTCAGGGGAAATGCGGCGTGGAGGAGGGGGTGGGGGAGGGGGCAGCTCCACTTAACGACGTGGAAGGAGCTTGACATTCCAAGCGTGTATTGCTGAAGTAAACCGACACAGATTATGAGTCTGCAAGGTAGATATGTAACGGAGGTTATCTTGTATCATCCCTTTCCATTTTGACGCGCCAGTGACGGCACTGATGCGCAGGTGGCATGATGGGGAAGGATCCCCTCACGCTTCTGACAGCGCCTGATATCACCACTGTTTGTTGGAATCGTACAATCGACTCTGAGTGTCGGAAAGATTTCTAATGGTGCAACTGAGATATCAACTTTTGTGAGCTACCTATTTTGATGACTTGATAATATCAAACAAGGGAAGAAATACGTTTTTGGTTTCTTGGTGAAATTTTTATTTTCTGATTTCTCTTGTATCTGAACATACACAACGAGTTCTTTTATAATGAAGGGGAACAGAAATGGACCTAAATACCTTCAATACAGGTACCGATGTCACAGGAACATATTTTCTAAACTATAAACTGGATAAATACTACTTTAATTATTTCTCCAGTCTTGATACGCTGGTTATGTAATTTAAGTAATGAGCACGATTTAGTTCTGTAAATAGGGCAATGAAGCTTGAATACGCATACATTAATTTTTCCAATCTTTTTCATGTACCAAACTATCTCTGACTATTAACGTATTATGCTTACATACACACCTTATGTTTGATATACCAGGTGAATAGTTTTCCAAAGATGGATGAAAGCGTTTTAACACGATAATAACTTTTTGGATAATATTTACTGGCAGTCTGTAGTCTTTGTAAAATTAGAGTTTCAGCCAGTTTCTGGTTTGCACATACTTTCGACAACCATGGAACATGTTTTGCCCACAAGGCAACACGCCAATAAGCATATTTTACAAAAGTACATAATGTATGATGTCATAGGAACAATTTGCCACGTGGTACTACGTTGACTTCCTCTTAACGATAGTCCGGACTGACAGTCTATATACACAGTTTGAGCAACATAAGACTTCATATTGCATGGATTTCTCAAAGGCCCAAGACTCCACACAGTTGTGTCGCTTGGTTGAAAACCCAGATTGGCTCCGATTATAAACCTTGAACAGTCCCAATCATACTTGTCGTTTTGGTTTTTCATCTTTAGTAAGCCGACACGCCGTCAAATATTGAACTACGTCAGTAATATCATTCAAAGCGGCAGGTGACACTAACTCAATCACAGTGTCCTTAGTATACAATGCAATATTTGTTTCTGTTTAGCTGGAACTGAGACGCCAGGACCAGTCCCTCGCCAGACAGCTGCTAGGAATCCGTCGCGACATATCCCACCTGCGTTTGTCCAGAAGCTGTGAGGAGCACGAAGACATGTTAGAAGATGCACAGATTGGTATGGAGGAGTTTCACGAACTGTCGCGAGTTTTAGACATACCGTATGAGGGACCCACGTCCCCAGGTCCACTGAAACAGTTGGGCGTGACCAAAATGAACATAAGCATCCGTCGTTTCTCCACCTGCTGATGAGGCAAGACTGTGGAAAAAATTGTAAGGTTGTTTTTAAGGCTCAATTTGAACCTCATGGGTTCCTAGTGTTGGTGTCTTGTTCAGATGCACTCCTCAACACCGCCATGTTGGTGAATCCGTGTATACAGACATTGGCAAGGTATTGGCCAATGTGTTGTCAGATGGCTGTGATAATCTACTTACATTACCGTGGTCGCACGATGATTTGGGGATATATGTAAACACGATCGTATCTGAGTTGGTGTCTTGACTTACACAAGAGGATATGGTCATCGATGGTATGTCTTGCAGACAGAAGTGCCCGTTTAACGTTATATACTTGTTCAATCGACCTTGTGATCATCAATTCTGGCAGTGTTGACCGAGAGCAAGCGACCGAATGCAATGGATTGTGTTCATTTGGTGCAAGCGATCGACTGCAATGAATTGTGTTCATTTAGTGCAAGTGACCCACTGCAAGCGGTTGTGTGCATTTCGTGCAAGTGTAACACTGTGATAGGCTATGTTCACTAAGAGCACTTGACGAACACTCGTATAGATTCAGGACGACTCTGTGACTAATGGATGGTGTTCAACATGCAATCATCAGTTGTTTTAGCTGTTTGTGTAAAACAAATAGGGTCATGTGACTCCCAGTAATACGTTTGCCTTTGACAAGGGCAATAGGCCAACTGAGAAAATATTCCATTCACAAAAGGGAAAATAGTAGTGGTGTGACGATTCATCGATACATCGATCCATGGGCCACCGATACAGTGAATCGATACAAACTTTTACATTTTCGTATATCCCGATACGATACTTTAAATGGGCCTACGATACATCGATGTTTAACTTTGGATATTGCCGAATCGCAATATCTGTCAAGAAAAAAAACTTACTTTTGTTTAAAGATTGAAATATATGCTTACTTATTTTCCCTTCATAAGTAAACGTTTTCTCGGAAATTCTTGAGTCAAGAACTGTGACAGACATAGCGCTCGCATGTTATTAACATTCACAATGTCCGTGTATAAACTTAACTTTGACGAAATACTTTAAAATGGTTTTGTTTTGATATTAAGGTGTTTTATAGTTGGTGTTGGAATTAATGATTTTAGTATCGTGATACGTATCGTTTTGCGACCCTTATATCGGTATTCGTATCGTATCGCAGCTTCACCACACAATACGTTGGCAATATATCGTCGTGACGAACATTTTAGTATCGTGATGTATCGTATCGCAGGTTATATGCCAATACCAGCACTAGAAATAGTCATTGTCGCCAAGTTTCAGACAAAGTGGATGGTAATCTGCTATGTATAACCTATTGAAACGAATGAATGGATATCCAGCATATATTTATTTTTCTTTCTGTCTCATGTATTTTAGTGGCAGGTAAATTATTCTATTTTGGTACATACAGTTAAATGCATCACATACAATACAAGTACCACATATGCGTTTCACCTGTAAACCTCCGGTAAGTGACTACTGTGCTATCGTCTGTTGGCTCACCTGAAAGCTTTATATTCTGGAGGAAAACGTCTTCTGGTGGTCAGACCACCACCATGTGTTGTAAAGGTATTAATAGTTATAGCCATTTTGCAAATGAATGACATACTGTGGAAATGTAGTAGATTGACAACTATGATAATTCCTCACTGGCTTCAACTATCGTTGTCATGAAGGTTTGGACAAGCTGTGCCGTAAGTGACGCAACCATGAACAATTAAAAAATATACTTTTTGTATATACGTTCTAGACGTACTTTCCCTGCGGAACACAACCATGAACAAAATATACATGTACTTTCCGTAAGGTACACGGGCATGGACAGGGTGGAGTTACACTTTCTGTGAGAGACAACAATATGTCGATACACTTCACTGTGAGGGAGACTAACATGATCAAGCCGTAGATACACTTTGCCATAAAGGACGCACCAATGAACAAGCTGTAGATATATGAAGGGAGATATTCTTTATCGAAATGTACACCAGCATGAACTACTGTAGGTACACTTTACTATAGGGAAACAACCATGGACAACCAGTTTGACGTAGTGAACCCTAGTATGTCCTGGGTGACGATACACTATGCAGTCAGGGACACTAGCGTCACAAAGATGAAGAGACGCTCTACACTAAAGTTCACTAGCGTCACAAAGATGAAGAGACGCTCTACACTAAAGTTCACTAGCGTCACAAAGATGAAGAGACGCTAGCGTCACAAAGATGAAGAGACACTCTACACTAAAGTTCACTAGCGTCACAAAGATGAAGAGACGCTCTACACTAAAGTTCACTAGCGTCACAAAGATGAAGAGACACTCTACACTAAAGTTCACTAGCGTCACAAAAGATGAAGAGACGCTAAAGATGAAGAGACACTCTACACTAAAGTTCACTAGCGTCACAAAGATGAAGAGACGCTCTACACTAAAGTTCACTAGCGTCACAAAGATGAAGAGACGCTCTACACTAAAGTTCACTAGCGTCACAAAGATGAAGAGACGCTCTACACTAAAGTTCACTAGCGTCACAAAGATGAAGAGACGCTCTACACTAAAGTTCACTAGCGTCACAAAGATGAAGAGACGCACTACACTACAAAAGTTCACTAGCGTCACAAAGATGAAGAGAGACGCTCTACACTAAAGTTCACTAGCGTCAATGAAAAGATGAAGAGACGCTCTACACTAAAGTTCACACTAGCGTCACAAGATGAAGAGACGCTCTACACTCTGCAAAAGTTCACTAGCGTCACAAAGATGAAGAGACGCTCTACACTAAAGTTCACTAGCGTCACAAAGATGAAGAGACGCACTACACTAAAGTTCACTAGCGTCACAAAGATGAAGAGACACTCTACACTAAAGTTCACTAGCGTCACAAAGATGAAGAGACACTCTACACTAAAGTTCACTAGCGTCACAAAGATGAAGAGACGCTCTACACTAAAGTTCACTAGCGTCACAAAGATGAAGAGACGCTCTACACTAAAGTTCACTAGCGTCACAAAGATGAAGAGACACTCTACACTAAAAGTTCACTAGCGTCACAAAGATGAAGAGACACTCTACAGTCTAAGCGTCCAAAAGTTCACTAGCGTCACAAAGATGAAGAGACGCTCTACACTAAAGTTCACTAGCGTCACAAAGATGAAGAGACGCTCTACACTAAAGTTCACTAGCGTCACAAAGATGAAGAGACACTCTACACTAAAGTTCACTAGCGTCACAAAGATGAAGAGACGCACTACACTAAAGTTCACTAGCGTCACAAAGATGAAGAGACGCACTACACTAAAGTTCACAAGCGTCACAAAGATGAAGAGACGCTCTACACTAAAGTTCACTAGCGTCACAAAGATGAAGAGACGCTCTACACTAAAGTTCACTAGCGTCACAAAGATGAAGAGACGCTAGCGTCACAAAGATGAAGAGACACTCTACACTAAAGTTCACTAGCGTCACAAAGATGAAGAGACGCTCTACACTAAAGTTCACTAGCGTCACAAAGATGAAGAGACACTCTACACTAAAGTTCACTAGCGTCACAAAGATGAAGAGACGCTAGTGTCACAAAGATGAAGAGACACTCTACACTAAAGTTCACTAGCGTCACAAAGATGAAGAGACGCTCTACACTAAAGTTCACTAGCGTCACAAAGATGAAGAGACGCTCTACACTAAAGTTCACTAGCGTCACAAAGATGAAGAGACGCTCTACACTAAAGTTCACTAGCGTCACAAAGATGAAGAGACGCTCTACACTAAAGTTCACTAGCGTCACTACAAAGAGATGAAGAGACGCACTACACTAAAGTTCACTAGCGTCACAAAAAGATGAAGAGACGCTCTACACTAAAGTTCACTAGCGTCACAAAGATGAAGAGACGCTCTACACTAAAGTTCACTAGCGTCACAAAGATGAAGAGACGCTCTACACTAAAGTTCACTAGCGTCACAAAGATGAAGAGACGCTCTACACTAAAGTTCACTAGCGTCACAAAGATGAAGAGACGCACTACACTAAAGTTCACTAGCGTCACAAAGATGAAGAGACACTCTACACTAAAGTTCACTAGCGTCACAAAGATGAAGAGACACTTTACACTAAAGTTCACTAGCGTCACAAAGATGAAGAGACGCTCTACACTAAAGTTCACTAGCGTCACAAAGATGAAGAGACGCTCTACACTAAAGTTCACTAGCGTCACAAAGATGAAGAGACACTCTACACTAAAGTTCACTAGCGTCACAAAGATGAAGAGACGCACTACACTAAAGTTCACTAGCGTCACAAAGATGAAGAGACGCACTACACTAAAGTTCACAAGCGTCACAAAGATGAAGAGACGCTCTACACTAAAGTTCACTAGCGTCACAAAGATGAAGAGACGCTCTACACTAAAGTTCACTAGCGTCACAAAGATGAAGAGACGCTCTACACTAAAGTTCACTAGTGTCACCTAGCTGGAGATACACTTTACAGCAAGGAACACTATCGAAATGTACATTGGTTCAGATTGACTAGCATGATCGACCAAGCTGAAGACACTATTTACAGAAGTGAGTGAGTTGAGTTTTACGCCGCTCTTCGCAATATTCCAGCAATATCACGGCGGGGGACACCAGAAATGGGCTTCACACAATGCACCTATGTTGGAAATGGAACCCGAGTCTTCAGCGTGACGAGCGAACGCTTAAACCACTAGGCTACCCCATTGCCACTCACTTTACAGTAAGGGACACTAGCGTCACGTAGAGGAAGATACACTTTACAGTAAGGGACACTAGCGTCACGTAGAGGAAGATACACTTTACAGTAAGGGACACTAGCGTCACGTAGAGGAAGATACACTTTACAGTAAGGGACACTAGCGTCACGTAGAGGAAGATACACTTTACAGTAAGGGACACTAGCGTCACGTAGAGGAAGATACACTTTACAGTAAGGGACACTAGCGTCACGTAGAGGAAGATACACTTTACAGTAAGGGACACTAGCGTCACGTAGAGCAAGATACACTTTACAGTAGGGGACGCTAGCGTCACGTAGATGAAGATACACTTTACAGTAAGGGACACTAGCGTCACGTAGATGAAGATGCACTTTACAGTAAGGGACACTAGCGTCACGTAGATGAAGATACACTTTAAGGGACACTACCTTGAACATGGTTCAGATCTAGTATACCGTAACAGGCACGACCATAGACAAGCGTCCGGATGAACTCCATTTCTAAGGGCACCATCATTATTGGCACCAAATGCACTCCCCCACTTTCTAATCTGTTTCTTTATGCATTCTTCATTGCTGCTCGGATTGGAAAAAATAAAAGGAAATTTATTCAATAAGTTTAACGGCACCTTTAGGTGCATATCGATGCCAATAGTCAGATATGCAATGCCCTTCCACTGAGCTGCTAGAAAAAGACACCTTAATATTGCCTCATCTGTTTCATATCCAAATAATTTCTGAGTGACAATTGCAAAGAACTATCTACAAGGTGGTATGACAAGATGGCTGACTTCAAGTTACCAACAGTTTCTTTCTACGGATAAAAACTAAATCAGGGTGCATTTATGCAATAGTGGTATGAGCAACATCCAGGATCTGTTTAAGACGACACGCAGTCAGTCACGTCACTGAGTCAAAACACACAGTGTACGTCACGTGGCCTAAACAGAGAATTTCATTAAGATATAATAGATTTGAGGTCAGTTCGATGATCATTTAACCTCGAATGATCAAATATAGATAATAAATTATCATAGTTAGACCTTGAATTGTCATAGTAAGATTATGAATACGAAAGCAGAATGATGCCGAAACACGTTATATGTTATCATCAGTAACCAACTGTATTACACGTGTGATGCAGACTACGGTATTGAGGAACGGAGTGAGATTTCTCAAGTATGTAAGGTGTAACGTGGTGAAATGTGAGCGAAGCAGCAGTAAAATATCGGTTCTAAGCAGTGCCTTGCAAAGTAACAGTAACTCACAGTGACTTTCTTCACCGCAATAAATGAATTTGGAAGTGAACACAATAAGAAAGGTATGATACTTTGAAGTTCTTGAAAGACATTTAGAAGTTTGGTCTAGTTTTCATTTCTGAGGTGGTTGTCAATTTTGTAGTCGTGAAACATTAGTAATAGGTTTTTAACATCCTATGGCGATGTATATGCTAAAAGATTGTGGTTTTACGCTTATACTTTACACATACAAGGATAAACCCAGAGAACATCACTGAAATCGTTCCCGTTATTTGTGCAATGTAATTTCCTTTGGCTTGGGCACATTTTATTCACCAATGATTAACGTTCAAGCTTTATTGTGCCTGTCTTACAGTATTCTTCCTCTTGCGATGACGTTGGCAATCATCTCGTCGCTCTCGTCGATACTCTGATATATGAAACAGGTTGGCAAATGTTAAAAGAAAGAAGAAGATGTCGTAAATTGTCTTTATTCTATAATATATACAACAAAAATGCTCCATCCTACCTTTGTGATCTTATGCCTAAAACTGTTGAATCTAGGACAAATTATAATCTTAGAAACATTCGTGATCTTTCCCTGTACTATTCCCGCACAAATCTCTACAGTCAATCATTTTTCCCATCATCTGCACAACTTTGGAATAATCTCCCTTTATATGTTAGAGAATCAGTTTCCTTAAAAGTTTTAAATCGCATATAAGCTCGCGTAAGTCAAAAGCACCAGGATATTTCTCATTTGGTAATAGAAAAACTCAATGTAATTCATACCCAGCTAAGATATTCAAATAGTAGATTAAATGGTGATCTATATAGGATCGGTCTCATAGAGAACCCCGAATGTAATTGTAAATTTACCTGTGAAAATTCTCAACATTATTTTATGGAATGTTCTTTGTATTCTGTTATCAGACAGGAAATGTTTCAAAATATTATGAATTTGTAACATTAAAGCACCAACAAACCTAGACGTACTATTAAATGGCAGTGCAGATCTTCCGTATAGTGACAATATTCACATTTTTAAAGAAGTTCAAAAATATATATCAAATTCCAAAAGGTTCAGTGATCAGATATAATGTGTATGATCTAAATAATTCATGTATTCATTGTATTGTATATATCATTTTGTATATATCTTTCTATCCCTGTACATATAGTTTGTTTCACCTTTGCATGTAAGCACTGTAAATAGGAGAGGGTTTCACTAAGTTGGCATAACTTGTACCCAATCCATTCTCTTGAATAAATATGTTTAAATCAAAAATCAAAATCTCGTCGCTATCGGTAAACACAGAGAGATAAAAGTCTCGATGTTCTAGGTCAAGAAGGAAAGAGGGCATGAGGAGGTACATCAAATCCTGTCTGCAGCAGCGGCTTCTGTTCAAAGGCAGATTATTCAGAATCGATAATACATTTGAACGGAACTTTCGTCGATGTTTGACAGCACCTGGGATATACCTGTGACATAGTACTGCCATGTATAGTTAGACCTCGCTGCGGATAGTTAATCAGGATTAATCCTTTACTGCCCCAGAAAACCAGCTCCAACTCAACCCGGTTATACTTCTTAGGTAAGGTGTCGTGCATGAGCTCTGACGCCGAATGACAGTGACAGACCAGGATATCCGAATGGGTTAAAATTCGTATCAAACATACATCAGTATAACACTCATATCTGGTTATCTGGTTAAAAGGTCACTGCAGACAGTGACATAATATACTCTTGGTCTCCACCATGCTCATGTGTGTCAGTGTGTCAGTGTGTCAGTTAAAATGGAAATTAATGACTCAAACCTGACCCCCATCAGCGTCAGCTAAATGCAGAACTGTGCCACGTCGACGAGTACCAGAGGTGGCATTGGAGACGACCAGAACAGGGGCCAACTTCTGTCCTACTTCTACCTCCCGTACGTTTAACAGTCCGTTTTTAACATATTAAAGGGCAGTCATTTCCAAGCATGCTGTTTTCTAATAAATACCCTCAAGCGATTACCTGGGTGACCCATCTCTGTATGAAGGTACTTGTAGGAACACCTCGTTTCCCAGGTCTCCAGCTGACTAAGCGAAAACAGATGCAGTTTTCAGTCTGTAACTTGGTTTTATTTCTCTAAAGAGGCGCTCTTCTCTATACACGTGCGAGAATCAAACTGTATTCAACCTCTAACGTTTATCGTAATCCAGCCTGAAAACAAACCATGACAGGTTTAGTTATATCAATCTGAGATGACGTCACCGTGCACACTGTGACGCAAAGGCTATTACATCATAGTCGGGTATAAGACAACAGCATAAATACAGACAGTGTGGTCGGATTTGGTAACATAATGGTGCGGAATGGGATTGCGAAATGAAATATATTTCAGTGTTTCATTAATCTTTGAGAGAGAAGGAGATTTGTCTAGTCAACGGGCCACGGGCCAAAAAGACATTTTACATAGAATAATGTATACAGTTTTGTGTTTAGATTTCCACAACATATCAACATTTTTCAGTATGTGTGAATATATTAGTGTCAAGGATGAAGCAAAAGATACAATCTGAAAGCAAAGTAGAAATAATAAAGTGATAGTAGCCTGATGGGCGATATACAGTGACAGTAGCCTAATGGGCGATATGCAGTGACAATAGCCTCATGGGCGATATACAGTGACAGTAGCCTGATGGGCGATATACAGTGACAGTAGCCTAATGGGCGATATACGGTGACAGTAGCCTGATGGGTGATATACAGTGACAGTAGCCTGATGGGTGATATACAGTGACAGTAGCCTGATGGGCGATATACAGTGACAGTAGCCTGATGGGTGATATACAGTGACAGTAGCCTAATGGGTGATATACAGTGACAGTAGCCTAATGGGTGATATACAGTGACAGTAGCCTGATGGGCGATATACAGTGACAGTAGCCTGATGGGTGATATACAGTGACAATAGCCTCATGGGCGATATACAGTGACAGTAGCCTGATGGGTGATATACAGTGACAGTAGCCTGATGGGCGATATACAGTTACAGTAGCCTGATGGGTGATATACAGTGACAGTAGCCTAATGGGTGATATACAGTGACAGTAGCCTGATGGGTGATATACAGTGACAGTAGCCTCATGGGCGATATACAGTGACAGTAGCCTGATGGGTGATATACAGTTACAGTAGCCTGATGGGTGATATACAGTGACAGTAGCCTGATGGGCGATATACAGTGACAGTAGCCTGATGGGTGATATACAGTGACAGTAGCCTGATGGGTGATATACAGTGACAGTAGCCTGATGGGCGATATACAGTGACAGTAGCCTGATGGGTGATATACAGTGACAGTAGCCTAATGGGTGATATACAGTGACAGTAGCCTAATGGGTGATATACAGTGATATTAGCCTGATGGGTGATATACAGTGACAGTAGCCTCATGGGCGATATACAGTGACAGTAGCCTGATGGGTGATATACAGTGACAGTAGCCTGATGGGTGATATACAGTGACAGTAGCCTGATGGGTGATATACAGTGACAGTAGCCTGATGGGTGATATACAGTGACAGTAGCCTGATGGGTGATATACAGTGACAGTAGCCTGGTGGGTGATGTACAGTGACAGTAGCCTGATGGGCGATATACAGTGACAGTAGCCTGATGGGTGATATACAGTGACAGTAGCCTGGTGGGTGATGTACAGTGACGTACGTCAGACGTATGGGCGAATACCATGAGAGTATTCTTATGCGAGGGTAATGATCGTTATAATAATAATAATATAATATAGATCATTTGTAATGCGCTTGACTCCACAACACTAGGCCATGCTCTAAGCGCAAACACAAGGCAGTCAGTAGCGAAGAAAAAGAAATGTCTTTAGATGAGATTTGAAACTTGAGAGAGTTGGAGCAGATTTGATGTCTGTAGGGAGAGAGTTCCACAGGCAAGCAGCTGAATGTTTGAAGGATCTATGTCCGAAAGTTTTGAGTTTATATGGAGGCACAACAAGAAGTGATTGATCGGCAGATCTGAGATTCCTCGGTGGGACGTAGGGTGAGACAAGGGCTTGGAGATAGAGTGGAGCAGTTCCATTTAGTGCTTGGTAAGTTAGAGTTAAAACCTTAAACTCTATTCTTTCCCTAATTCTCGACCAGTGGAGAGACTTCAATGCAGGCTGGATATGACCTGATAGTTTTGCACGCATGATAATCCTGGCAGCGGTGTTCTGCAGTTTCTGCAGTCTGTGAAGTTGGTCATTGGTAATACCAATCAAGAGACTATTGCAGTAGTCTAACCGTGACAATACTAGGGATCTCATCAGTGTGGCAGTGGTGTTTCTAGTAAGGAGGTGACGGATAGAACCAATGTTCCTGAGGTGGTGGTGGCAGATCTTTGATAGGTGGTTAATATGCTTCTCCATGGATAGATTCTCATCTAAAACACACCTAGGTTTTAACGCAATGAGAAACAGGAATGTCTACATCATCGATCTGAAGATGATCGATACCACATTTCTGCAATCTGGATTTAGAAGCAGTAATCATGAGTTCAGTTTTGAGTTATTTAGCTGTAGCATGTTCTTAGACATCCAGTATTTAATATCTTTCACACACGACTCCATCCTGGCACAGATCTCAGTCTGACTCTGGGGGTCACTGGTGAAGTTGTCCATGAGCTGTGTGTCGTCAGCGTAAAATGATGGGCGATATGCTGGTCACGGATTAGAGAGCCGAGTGGTTTCGTATAAAGGGTGAACAGGAGTGGCCCAAGGACAGAGCAGGGTACTCCATTTCAATATAGTAGCAGGTGACATGGTGTTACGCACACATACAGATTGGGTTCTGTCCTCTAGATATGAAACACACCACTTGAGGGCAGTCCCATGGATACCGTAATCCTTTTCCAACCGATCTGTCAGAAGTTTATGATCCACAGTATCAAAGGCGGAAGACAAGTCTAAGAGAACAAGCATTCCCAAGTTACCTTCATCTACAGACCACTTCAACTTATCCACGACACAGTTGAGTGCCGTCTCTGTGCTATGGGATGACCTGTAGGCAGACTGGAACTGGTCCATCAGCCCATGTTCAGTCAGATGCACCTCAATCTGACGTTTCACTATCTTCTCCAGAATTTTGATAGGAATGGAAGGTTCGATATTGGTCTGTAGCTTTGAAGCTGTTGGGGATCAAGTGAAGGTTTCTTGATCAGCGGTTTGATCACCGCAGACTTGAAGCACTTGGGTACAGTTCCTGATTCCAATGAAACGTTTACCAGCTGTAGAAAAGCAGGTAACACAACATCAATGATCTTGTACAAAACTTGGTGGCACAGGATCAGTTTCACATGATGTGGGTTTAGATTCCAGGATTAATTTGTGCAGATACTCTTCACTCACCGGGTGAAAACTATCAAAACTGGTTCCAGAATATGGTGTAGACGATTTATAATCTGGTGTTCCAAGGTTAGTCCTAATCTTGTCAATCTTCTCAGTGAAAAAACTGGAGAAGTTTTCAGCTAGACGACTTTCGTCATCTTTTGGGAGTACAGTGTCCTTTGATTTTCCAAGATGATGATTCAGAATTGAAAATAACGTTTTTGGATTCTGAGCATTTTGTTCAATGCTTTTGTTGACAAATGCTATTTTCGATTTCCTGATTAACACATTAACATGGTTTCTAGTTACTCTGTACATCTGTCTGTGCACCTCAAGACGTGAAGACCTCCAGCGCCGTTCTGCCACACGTCGCTGAGCCTTGGCCTCCTTAACATCTATTGAGTACCAGGAACCATCCCGTTTTGGGATTTGCTTCATCTCCACAGGTGCATGAATGTTAAGACATTCTGAGAGTGAGTCACAGAGGCAGCGATACAGTCATTCCCTTAGCCTAAATATGTATCTCTCAGTCACACATATGTTGATTTAGGAATTTTAACTACTTATCCAAATGATATTTGGTAATCTTAGCAGAAATTGTATTATACCAGATTTAATAATGGATGTCAATACATATAAATAGATATGTAGCAGCTGCGCGAGTAGCACGGATATTGCATTCCTGTTTGTAGCCGATGTTTTAACCTCGGGAGTAATAAGTTATTATAAATTAAAATCCACAGGGTTCATGCACAAATCCATACTTCCTGTTTATCATTTATTAATTTACCCAGAACAAATAATGAAACGGACACACTTATAATTTTATATTCTATATACCTGCTGTTGTACCTACTGGAGACTATTTAATTTATCCATACTTATTAACTGATGTGTATTGTATATTGAATATGTATCTAACAACTGTAAATTTCTCCCAACAGGATCCTGCTGAATAATGATTCGTTTAGTTTTCTCATATCTGAGTCCCGAAGTAGAATCAACGCTGATAGCGGTTTCACTTGTGACATCACTTTTCATTGGTCCATTGCTCGTCAGCTGTTAAGAATCGCACCAATGAAACTCTGCGTGTTATGGTGTCTCATGGTCTCACCAACAACAAACATGGTGCGGAGTGGTGTGATCGAGGATAAATTGTGTCACTTGGGCAATCACCCGAGATCGACTGACCATTGCGGAGGTATTTTTATTAGTTTGTTAAGTTACAGTTTAATTGTCGACGGTTGTTACTGACAAGAGCACGTTGTCACGGACTTTCTGATTGGTATTCTGTTGAAGTTGGCACTTTTTCAACGCACGTGCTGACACTGCCATAGACTCCACAAAGTGTCTGACGAGGGAAATCGACAAATCGCAGTGGAATCCCTCGCTCACGATGGATTTGTTACGCTCAGTGTCCCACCCTGACGAAATTCTGGCATTAGTGCGCTACAAGCTAGGAGACTGTCGGGCAGTCTTGCCACAGTGTGATCCGGTGAGACCGATATCTTCTTGGCACGAATATTAGTTCATGCAGGACTAAAGTAGAGCGGTGTCTGGTATTACCGAACAGCTAACACCAGATCCCGCCTAATTCCTACTGTGTTTCATCACACGTATCAATAATTAATACACACAACGAACCTCTCAATGTGTATCATATTCAGAAGACGAGTAATCCCGTCCAGTAAACCTGTTTCATGCAAATATTTGACACGATCTAATTTTCAGATTTTGCACTCTTGTCGGCTCTGCAATTGCAGGTTTTATATTGCAAGTTTTCATGTCATATCATCCCACACTGGCAGAGAGCTGATATAAGATATTGCGTAATTTAAAATGAAATGGTGAGGACCAGTCTCGCCACCTCTCTTTGTTAAATAACAAGATCCTTACCTTTCTCTCATATACTATCATTTAGAACTGTAAAATGTATCCGTCTGCATGTGAATTCAATACTTTTAATTATTGCTTGAAAGAGTGTCACTGGAAACCTGAACAAGCAGACGATCCATCAAGGGACATAACTCTATTTCATGCCTCTGGGCTGATAGACATTGTTCATGAGATATTAAAGTTGGATACATATTTAAACATGAAGTACATTGCATGCGACATTGTGTGGGTCCCAGCACATGCTGGAATACATCGGAATGAGATTGCAGATAATCTGGCCAAATCCGGGTTACAGTTTCCTGAAGTTGATTTATTTAAATTTCAACCAATCCCTAAAGATTTTGAAACTGTTTTAGCGAAATCTGTTACAAGGAGTTGGCAACAGTTGTGGGATACAGGTACTACCGGCCGACATATGTACAAACTTTGACCATCATTAAAATCTGGTCATAAAATTTGTCGTTGTAAAAGGCGTGATGAGGTTATTCTTTCACGTCTCAGACTTGGACACTGGGCTAAATGCCTACAGGAGTATTATAGATAAGACAGTCTCTTCTAAATGTGGCCATTGCAATTTGGAGACGCCTGAAAATATCGAAAATTATCTAATTACATGCCCTGAGCATAACAACATAAGACATAATCTCAGAAGTGCTGTACTTGAGGTTGATGATGTATTTTCATTAGAGACAGTTTTGGGCCCCAATATCATGTATGGGTCTGTGCAATGGGCAGTTTTAGATTTTGTCTCGTCATCTGGAAAATATGATGTAATCTAGACAGGATCTCAAATGGCTTAGACAGATTTTGTTCTGTGGTTTTAAATCATTTTGACACTGTCATCTGAACCTTCTGCTTTTTTTAATGAATGAGTATTTCATGTTTCAGAAATAGAAGTGATTACTTAAGGTTTTTAATCCATAACACAAAGCAGACGTTATTCGACATACGTATACATCTATCCAGATTAATATTAATAGTGTTGTCGTTTCTTTTATCTTAACTCAACGATTCCTTTTGGCGATGAAATTACCTATGATTGTTTATTAAATCAAGTCAAAGTGTTGTGCGCAAATAGGCCTCTTATTGGCCCACGTCGTCCTAAAACTATAAAGCCAACCAAACCATCTGGGCTGATGCTGACACATTCAAAATGCACTGACAAGCCATATGGATCAGTGGAGTAGGGCATTATTACAGGTCTCAGGGTTTTACCTCAACATACAACACAAATTTCAAGGGTTCTTACAGGAAATATGAGGGTCCCATGAAGTAATGAAATGAAAGGCTCCTGTGTACTGTACTGTAAGACTTGATAATTACCTTAATTATAGGATGTCTAATATTCTTGTTAAAATTGGATCAGTGAACAATATTGTGGGCAGATCAAAGGTAAATCACAAACACTAACATTTAAACTATGTTATGGGCCCCTTGGGTCATGATGATATGAATTTATTCCTACGTCCATTCTGCAAATTTGCACTTTTTGGATGTGCTTGTCCATATCATGCTAAAATCTTGGGTCTCACTCTGGTTATTACTTCACCATTAATATGACTGTCTCAATGGCTCAATGGCAAAGGTAGATATGGATACATATGATTAGAAGTGACCTGTAATGGGATGTCTTCAGATCAATGTTCAGAGATAGCAGGCTTTGATATGAAGCTTTTACTTTTTAAGTGTTGAGCAAGGATTTATCTCAGGCTAATATTTGACCCCACGCCAGCTGTATCAATAAGCAATGAAAACCCATATGGCTTTTTAGAATTGATTTGTATTTCTAAAACTGATAACCAGACCAGGAAAGAAAATTAAAAGGGCTTTATTGCTTGATTTTCCACTTTTAAATAAAATGCAATGTTGAAATCCACAAATTTGAGAAGATGAGAGCTTTAAGAAATCCCAATTTGGAAAAAAAATTATGTTTTCCAAAACTCCCTGCAAAGGTCACTCAGTTTAAAATCACAATTAAATCTGTGAAATGAACAATTCTATGATTTCCTTTGGTCTTATATTCATTATATTTTCATATTGTGAGACACTGTTCAATGCAACAATGGACACTGTTCTATTTATGCAAATGTTCATCATGTTCATCATGCAACCGGTCATGCATATTTTGCCTGGAATGTGTTTTTTGTTATTGTGTGCACAACTACTGTTATTTATGGTCTGGTATGTTTATGATGTTTTTATCTGTCGACTCAAGCATATATTGTCCTGTATGTAATAAAAGTCTGTAATTTAGAAAATATCAATTTGAAACATCCAATATTTGATTCTGTCCAATTTTATCCAAACTATATATTTGGTAATTCATTTTTTAACATTATCCTTCAGAGCTTTTGATCAAGACAGCTTCACCATATTTTCTAAATTCTATTTGCATTATTATAAATAAAGTAGAAATCAGTGCATTTCAAGCTGAAAAACAAACATTAGATTTTACATTTAGTGAATATCTGTACCCCTACCCATCCACATCGCAGGTGTTTTGTTTCTAAGAATTGATTTCAATGTGCATATGAGTCATTCTCAAAATTCATGCATATTCAATTCATGTAGGCAAAAATTGTAAATTTTGTTTTCTTGTTTTACTTTGAAATATTGTTGATTACATTCATAGTATTCTGAATATACAAAACATAAATTATGCAAGCTTAACGATGTTTCATTTTTCATATTTTACCCCTTTTATTAGAAATTTTTTGAAATTGCGTCACTACCGTTAAGAAATTTGTAACGTCATTTTGAAAAGAAAAATTCAAAAGATGATATTTATTTAATTTACATATATATTGAACTATCTAGTTTTACAATATAACATGGCTAATGAGTTTTGAAATTTTATATTTATTGCTTAAAAGGGGCCAACAAGCCACGAAAATTCTTTCATTTCTGATTTGCAAATGTAAAGTAATATGTAGCGAAAAATTCAACATGAGAATATGAATTATATTATTTATGCTTACATGAAGCTCTAGTACCAAACATAGTTGCACTACAAATTCCAGACATAAACAGATAAATCAATTTTAATTAAATTAGGAAAATGATATTGTTATGGCATGGACATTGGAATTAATTGTTACGGGTAGTGACACAATAACGGTAGTGACATTTTTAATAATAGCCAGTTTTATATGTTTACTTTAAAGATAATTTGATGAAATTGGTCAATCAGATATTTAAGAATGTTTGAAGAATATGTAATAGGCAAAGATTTACTGATGAATGTCCCTGTCATGTAAAAAACAGCTAAAGACTGCATGTTACGGCAGTGACATTGTGACGGTATGTAATGTCACTACAGTAACCGCCCTGTGACAGCCATTTTCTTCTTTGTCACAGCCGTTACACTTCCCTGTCCTTACCGTAACAAAAAACTCATACTTATATGCTTATTGATTTTATTAATTTGATACAATTTTTTTATGTTAAATAAGATTCCAAAACATTTAAAAACTTTGAATTGAAAATTTAGATACAAACAACATTAAACTAGAAAAATTTCACTGCCGTCACAAAATCTGTCCTTATCGTAACAAAACCCATGATAACGGCAGTGACCGTTGAAGAAAACTCACTTTGTACTGGTGAAGTAAACTCACTTCGTACTGGTGAAATAAACTCACTTCATACCGGTGAAGTAAACTCACCTCCTACTGTTGCAGTAAACTCACTTCAACACACTTCATACCAGTGAAGTAAACTCACTTTAACACACTTCACTTCATACTTGTGAAGTAAACTCACTTCATACCGGTGAAGTAAACTCACTTCAACACACTTCATACTTGTGAAGTAAACTCACTTCAACACACCTCATACTTGTGAAGTAAACTCACTTCATACCAGTGAAGTAAACTCACTTCGTACCAGTGAAGTAAACTCACTTCAACACACTTCATACTTGTGAAGTAAACTCACTTCAACACACTTTATACTTGTGAAGTAAACTCACTTCATACTTGTGAAGTAAACACACTTCATACCGGTGAAGTAAACTTACTTCATACCAATGAAGTAAACTCACTTCATACCAGTTGAGTAAACTCACTTCATACCAGTGAAGTAAACTCACTTCGTACTAGTGAAGTAAACTCACTTCATACCAGTGAAGTAAACTCACTTTACCAGTGAAGTAAACTCACTTCACTTAAACACTTCATAGTGTGAAGTAAAACTCACTTCTTGTGAAGTAAACTCACTTCAACACACTTCATACTTGTGAAGTAAACTCACTTCAACACACTTTATACTTGTGAAGTAAACTCACTTCATACTTGTGAAGTAAACTCACTTCATACCGGTGAAGTAAACTCACTTCAACACACTTCATACTCATACCAGTGAAGTAAACTCACTTCATACCAGTGAAGTAAACTTACTTCATACCAGTGAAGTAAACTCACTTCATACCACTTCATACCAGTGAAGTAAACTCACTTCATACCTGTGAAGTAAACTCACTTCACTTACGCAGTGAAGTAAACTCACTTCATACCAGTGTAAACCCATGTTGGGATTCAACCCGGTCTTCAACGTGACGAGCCAACGCTTTAACCACAAGGCTACCCCTGTGAAGTAAACTCACTTCACTTCATACCAGTGAAGTAAACTCACTTCAACACACTGGTGAAGTAAACTCACTTCATACCAGTGAAGTAAACTCACTTCATACCAGTGAAGTAAACTCACTTCAACACACTTCTGTGAAGTAAACTCACTTCATACCTGTGAAGCAAACTCACTTCCTAAGTAAACTCACTTCATACCAGTGAAGTAAACTCACTACTCATTTCAGTAAAGTAAACTCATACCAGTGAAGTAAACTCACTTCATACCAGTGAAGTAAACTCACTTCATACCAGTGAAGTAAACTCACTTCATACCAGTGAAGTAAACTCACTTCATACCAGTGAAGTAAACTTAAACTCACTTCATACCAGTGAAGTAAACTCACTTCATACCAGTGAAGTAAACTCACTTCATACCAATGAAGTAAACTCACTTCATACCAGTGGAGTAAACTCACTTCATACCAGTGAAGTAAACTCACTTCGCATTCAGTGAAGTAAAACTCACTTCAAACTCACTTCATACCAGTGAAGTAAACTCACTTCATACCAGTGAAGTAAACTCACTTCATACCAGTGAAGGAAACTCACTTTGTATTGGTGAAGTAAACTCACTTCGTACCAGTGAAGTAAACTCACTTCGTACCAGTGAAGGAAACTCACTTCATACCAATGAAGTAAACTTACTTCATACCGGTGACGTTATCTCACTTCGTGTTGGTGAAGTAAACTCACTTCGTACCAGTGAAGTAAACTCACTTCGTACCAGTGAAGTAAACTCACTTCGTACCAGTGAAGTAAACTCACTTCATACCAGTGAAGGAAACTCACTTCATACTAATGAAGTAAACTTACTTCATACCGGTGACGTTATCTCACTTCGTGTTGGTGAAGTAAACTCACTTCGTACCAGTGAAGTAAACTCACTTCGTACCAGTGAAGTAAACTCACTTCGTACCAGTGAAGTAAACTCACTTCATACCAGTGAAGTATATCAGACATGTTCTGACATGGTAATCAACTAAGTTTTGATTAGGGAGATGCATCACTTCAGGATGTTTAAGGATATAAAATCATACATCAGTCTCTGTATATTTGTATTTTCTGTTGCAGGAGTTGATGAGCCCGACTTTGAGGAAGTGTTATGACTATCTGAGACTGACGAGCCGCAGCTTTGCTGCTGTCATCCAGGCGCTCGATGATGAACTAAGGTACTCAACATACAGAGCTCCAGATAGGGTCATATTTGCATAAATATGCACAATAATATATCATCACACCCAGGTAATTTTACTTCGCTATCAAGTATCATACAGATAGACATGCAATACCTAACCATGTCATGACACTGTAATCAAATATGTACATGAATGGTACAGCAGTGAACAATGTAGAAAAAAAGTCTTGTGTATTATAACTAATACATTTATTACTGTAGTGAACTTATTAATGCAATATTTGACAGTTATGGCATCTCATGGGGAGATGCATATTAGGTCCCCCCAAAATATGTCCATTTCCGGTTGCCCGACTGACCCTATCCTACCTCCCACCCACACACCCCACCCCCACCCTAGAAATAATGACTGGAGTGCATTTCAACTCATCATTATCATCCAAATCAAGTATGCTATTTTCATGGTTTACAGTGTACGTAGGGCTAAAATGATTGCATTGAAGTGGCATAATGGGCTCTCACTGACAAAACCTACAAATTACTAACATGAATAATGGTTTGATATAGAAATCTTTCAATGTTTCATCACAAGGCATTGTAACAGCATAATATGGTATCCTTGAAGTGAAAAAAAGAGAGATAAAATCGACCCACCTAACCTATTTTTAAAAAAGCATGTAGTAGGAAACGAACATATATTTTTGGTGGGGCCTTAGTAACAGAGTTTAAAACAAAACTGTATTTATCAATAAAAAGATTCACCCATGAGTTGAAGAAAAAAATGCATGCTTGTCCCAGTGAAATTTAACTTGTCACAGAGACTTCTATAATCTTAACTTGTACATGATATACCTACTAGCTTGTTTATAAATATGTTACCACCTGTATGGAAGCTGAAACCCAAAAGTCATCTGATCTCTTCTCTTCAACTTCAGGGATTCAGTGTGCATATTTTACCTGGTTCTACGGGCTCTGGACACTGTTGAGGATGACATGACAATACCCAACAAAGTGAAGCTGCCCATCCTCAGGTCCTTCTACAAGAACCTGCTGGACCCCAAGTGGTGCTACACAGAGAGCAAGGAGAAGGACAGGATAGTGCTGGACGACTTCCCAACGGTCAGTACATGCATAGGAGGCTTAATCTGAAAACAGGACTGCACACTTTCAGGTTTTGTTAGGGCATGTCTTGAATCAAAAGGGCCTATAGCATGCTTTACATAATCATAAGGTGCCTTCATGACCCAACATGCTTTCCTTGACACACAGTGTGCTCTCCTGAATGACAGGGGAGTTACGTGAATGCATCCAAATCGTGGGAGCTTTCACCTTATGTGAAGATCTTGCTTAGCATTGGTCCTCAGCTACTCATCCTTGCCGAATAGGGATGAGGTGGTCATGCATGCTGACTTACCTGATGCTTGTCATCATATCCCAGTTGCATAGATCAATGGTCATAATGTCAATCACTGGATTGGCTGGTCCAGACTGTGATCACATTACTTAGATATGTTAAACAATACAAAACATTTCCCTAGTGTAAAATACACTTTCCAAGTGGTGTATTTGCAAGAGATACAGGCAAGATGTGTCACCGATGTATATAAATTTGGTTTGTATATTCAAATTCTGTTCCTATTGTGTTGCAGATATCATATGAATTCCGTCAGCTGTCAGCAGTATCAAGGGAAGTGATTTCAGACATATGTCGGCAGATGGGGGAAGGCATGTGTGTGTACATGGAGAGGAATGTGGAGACTCTAGCAGACTGGGATGAGGTATGTGAAAGCTGTTGGTTATACAGATGCTCAGATCAGAGAGCACCCTCTGGTCCATTTACAAGTCACCTTCCTATAGCTGGAATATATCTGGAATACAACAAATATGCACACACACTGAATTAGTTTGTAGACAAGGAGATTGCATGTACAGTTGTATCATCTGCTGTCTGTCCAACAATCATTATGGTACATATCTCCTAGCAATATTGTCATAATATATGACACATATCTCCTAGCAATATTGTCATAATATATGATACACATCTCCTAGCTATATTGTCATAATATATGATACACATCACAACATGATATATGATACATATCTCCTAGCAATATTGTCATGATATATGATACATATCTCTTAGCAATATTGTCATGATCTATGATACATATCTCCTAGCAATATTGTCATGATATATGATACATATCTCCTAGCAATATTGTCATTATATATGATACATATCTCCTAGCAATATTGTCATGATATATGATACATATCTCCTAGCAATATTGTCATGATATATGATACACATCTAGCAATATTGTCATGATATATGATACATATCTCCTAGCAATATTGTCATGATATGTGATATATATCTCCTAGCAAAATTGTCATGATATATGATACATATCTCCTAGCAATATTGTCATATGATATGTGATACAAATCTCCTATATATTAATCTAATATTGTCATGGTTTATGATTATACATATCTCCAAGCAATATTGTCATGATATATTATATATATCCCATTGCAGTTAGGTCATGATGTCATTGTTGTATCATACACATCTCTTTTCAGTATTGTCACTATGTGGCTGGACTCATTGGAATTGGTCTATCAAAGCTGTTCTCTGCTTCTGGTCTGGAGGGGGAGTTTGTTGGGAAAGACTTGGATTTAGCCAACAGAATGGGTCTCTTCCTTCAGAGGACAAACATCATCCGAGACTACCTGGAGGACAGTGAGGAGGGCCGTGAGTTCTGGCCTAAACAGGTACATGGTGATACCTGTCTTACCCTAAACGCTATGGATTCACCAGTACGGCCCTGTTATTTCTGTGGCTGTATCATGCATGCTGTATATTCAAGTGGAAGGTCGTGGGTTCGATCCCCGACCGCGTCATACCAAAAGACGTTAAAATATGGTACTTGTTGGTCCCTGCCTGGCGCTCGGCATTAATGGGTACAACAAGGACTGGTCGGCTCGGAGTCAGTATAATGTGTCTGAGTGGGGTATTCATGCTTCACTGCGGCATGGTATCTCAGTGGGCTAGCACTTTAAAACCAGCTTCAGTCTGGGGTAGTACAAGCAGCCGCACATACACATACACACGCATGCACGTCGTCATATGAGCGAAATATTCTCAAGCACGACGTTAAACCCAATTTCACCTCACCTCACCTGTATATTCAAGGACCCATCCTTTAGCTCTAGTGACCACCTGCTCAGCTGGCAGAGCAAAGTTGCATGTTTTGTTTTTTTCACTAACAAACAATAACTGCATCTCAAGTGGTTTCTGTCAGAAGTTTGTGGTGAGATTTTCTTTAGGAAATGAATGTAATAGAAACTGACCCATTCAGCCAGTCAGACTGAAAGAATTTCAATGGTCAGTGAACACAAGAATAAATTTGTTATTGCTGAAAGGATTCTGCACGTTCTCACCTAGATTTGCAGCTTGGTGCTGATGATGAATACTTGTATTTTGAAGGTATGGAGCAAGTATGCAAAAAATCTGCGTGACTTTGCTCACCCACATCACAGGGGAGAAGCTGTGAACTGTCTGAATGATCTCATCACCAGGACCTTGGAGCTCATACCTGACTGCATCAAATACATGTCTCGACTACAGAACAAGTCTGTCTTTCAGTTTTGTGCAATCCCACAGGTGAGGCAATATTTCAGGGGTGAGAATCTTTCTAATAATATAACTAAACAGATGATGACTTGATGACTTCCTGCTGCCTTAATGTATGTGGAATAGTGCTGACATCAATGTGCAAAGAAATTCACTCATTCCCTGATATATTAAGTGTCGTTGCACTTGATCAACTGTAGGAAATGTAATAAACAGATAGTTCTTTATGTTATGTTAAAAAATGCTATGTGGTGTTTGTGATTATGCATGCCATGTGTTGTTGATATTGTCAGTACTTGTACCATGTGGTGTTTGTGATTATGCATGCCATGTGTTGTTGATATTGTCAGTACTTGTACCATGTGGTGTTTGTGATTATGCATGCCATGTGTTGTTGATATTGATTCAGTTATATTGTAGTACTTGTACCATGTGGTGATTATGCATGCCATGTGTTGTTGATATGCATGCCATGTTTGTGATTATCGTGCCATGTGTTGTTGTTATTGATATTGTCAGTACTTGTACCATGTGGTGTTTGTGATTATGCATGCCATGTGTTGTTGATATTGTCAGTACTTGTACCATGTGGTGTTTGTGATTATGCATGCCATGTGTTGTTGATATTGTCAGTACTTGTACCATGTGGTGTTTGTGATTATGCATGCCATGTGTTGTTGATATTGTCAGTACTTGTACCATGTGGTGTTTGTGATTATGCATGCCATGTGTTGTTGATATTGTCAGTACTTGTACCATGTGGTGTTTGTGATTATGCATGCCATGTGTTGTTGATATTGTCAGTACTTGTACCATGTGGTGTTTGTGATTATGCATGCCATGTGTTGTTGATATTGTCAGTACTTGTACCATGTGGTGTTTGTACAGGTGATGGCTATTGCTACCCTGGAGCGGTGCTACAGCAATCCCAGCGTGTTTACTGGTGTTGTGAAGATCAGGAAGGGGGAGGCAGTCAAGATGATCATGGGGTCTAGCTCCACAGAGAAAGTCAAAGCCATCATGGTCCACTATACTAACGAGGTAAGAAGAAGCAATTCTTTTGCTTACCTTACCTGAGCTAACTAATCAGCAAAAGGTTTCCAAACAAAATATTGAAAAACACAGGCCTAATGAGGGTAGCACGTTCCTCAAGGGAGTGAGTGAGTTGGGTTTTCGCTGGTTTTAGAAATATTCCAGCAATATCACAGTGGGGGATACCAGAAATGGGCTTCACAAATTTTACCCATGTGGGTAATTGAACCTGGGTCTTTGGAGTTACAAGCGATTGCTTTTACCGCTATGGTACCCCACCACTCCTGCATCAAAGGAGTTTTATAAACTTATGTATGTAATTTTTCTGTCTTCAACGTTTGGACCCCTAGTCTACTTGTTCTGGCCAGTTCCACCTTGTAGTGACATTTACATGTCATTGTTATTTCTTTCATATAAGTCATTAGGGATTTCTTAATTGCTGTCTACTTTAGATTGCAGGTCGCATTCCCGCCAAGGATCCAAATGCAGAGAAAACAAGAAAACTGTGTGAAGATGTCCTGGCCTGCTGCAAGACAAAACATGAATACACCACATCAAGTATCTACCCTCCGCTCTACGTTTCCTGTGCTATGATGCTGGTAGCCATATCCTACAACTACTGGTCCCAGATAGAAGCTGTGTATCACTCAATGACGTAACAGTGTAACAGTGTCTGTGACAGATCCTAACGTGTCTGATAGACACTGTCTATCATTGTGCTGGATAGAGGTGCTCTGTTGTGTGACGCTTCTAGCCATATCCTACAACGTCTGGTCTGATAGACACTGTCTATCATTAGATGACTAAACAACCTTCGATAGAGGTGCTCTGTTGTGTGTCCTGTGCAATGATGCTGCCAACCGTAGCCAGTATTTACTAGTCCAGAGAGATGTCCTCTATAGCCATTTTCCACAACTATTTGTGCAGAGACGGGTCACAAATAACATTTGTCTGTGGAGCAGGAAAGATTTTGTGCAGAGTTCAGTCCCCTGAATGACCTTTTGTCTGCATCACTTTGGGGTTTCGTTCTCACTGTAAGCAGAAATATCTAAATAAATTCTTTTGCTGTCAACAACAAGCCCAACACACCCCTTGGAGCAGACTCTCTCCAGAGGTCAAATATGAATATCAGTCTGTTGCTACTAGACATACTTTATTGTCATGTTTAGAGTGTGTTTACAAAATTCTTGCCTTTTTGGTATATTTGTCTTTGGTCTTCTTCGTAACTACACATGGACTCCTGTAACTATTTATGTATTCAAGGCATCATGGATGGATGATACCCAAGGTGAAGGTCATTGGTTTTTCAAGTCAGTGTCAATTTGTCCGTATTTATGCTTGAATGTTCATTAGGGCAGTGATGATATGTCACAT
This sequence comes from Haliotis rubra, assembly GCF_003918875.1. Taxonomy (NCBI): domain Eukaryota; kingdom Metazoa; phylum Mollusca; class Gastropoda; order Lepetellida; family Haliotidae; genus Haliotis; species Haliotis rubra. The sequence goes on along the minus strand of NW_025767368.1, from coordinate 214,581 downwards.
ATTAAAGAGATATATACCATCATCAATGTTTGGAATTTCCTGTATTTCCGAACTGATTTGGATCTGATTTAATGAGGTCATGATGATTATAGGTGGTTTTGATTTCATGTGAATTAAATGAAAACTGAGTTGTGTCTGTTACTGTATGTAGTGCAGCTAGATGTCCGGTGTTACATATCAGCATTTGTGTTGCTTACCATTCCATAGTGAGGATCAATGATAATATGTATACACTTGTAGAGTGTGAGAGAGATAGAACCATAGGATCGTTTCTTTTCACCATAGTTATATATAACATGACCAAGTTGAACTGAGTGTTCCAGGGGTTTTATTTCTGGCTGAGGATGTAAAGGTTTTGAAATGAGTCCTTTTGGCTGTTACATGACATCTTGGAGGTCACACAGCACCTAAAGAATCTTTGCTTTCATGTGAAGTCCCAAGGGAGCTCAAGGCATCTGTAATAGGTCTGTTACTTGTCAGTATGGGTCCACTAGATAATTTTAGCGTTCATGTTTACGCACAATTTACCAAGTGGCTGTGTGGTGTATGTATTGTGTGTTTTATCACTATCTGTGATACAAGATATTTTTGCAATAAAATATTATTAAACTGAGTTCAAGAATCTTGTTTTTGCCAAGCATAAAATCAGTATTCCAGAAACGTTCAGGTGAGCTCCATAGGTTTGTGAATATTGAAGTCAACCAAAAGAGACACTGGGTTCACCTGAATGTTTCCCAGTGTTATTCAATCAGAGAGATGTTCCATAAACTATCGGGGGCGGTGGGGTAGCCTAATGGTTAAAGTGTTGGCTCGTCACGCCGAAGACCCGGGTTCGAATCCCCACATGGGTACAATGTGTGAAGCCCATTTCTGGTGTCCCCGGCCGTGATGTTGCTGGAATATTGCTAAAAGCGGCGTAAAACCAAACTCAGTCAGTCAGTCCATAAACTATCCAAGTTCCTATCACAAGATATACCCACTCGGTCATACTTATCTTCAGTATCCTGCGGCCTGCATATCGGTAAACAGTAAACACATCCCAGTGACCATTCTTGAAGTGCTTACCATCACAAATTACCCGCCCTTGAGTTTCGTTAACATTTTGCCGATCCGTTAACGTTAATACACATGTAAGAGGTAACTCGTATTACTTAGAAATCAAAGCCACTGCTAGTTTCAATGGACAAGAGGATATTTACGCCAGAATGAGGTAGAATTTCATTGCATTCCTTTGAGTTTCAGTCCGTTTATTTTATCGTATTTGTTAAGTCGTAATCATGTTGATATAGATAAAACACCACATTGAGGCTGGTTTGCAATTGGCATTCTGATTGTTACGTCAGATTTCGTTGAGCTCCAATCAGTGGCAAATAGAAATTTCGTGCAGGTAATTTGAGATTGTGATTGATTGAGTTTAGTTTTAGGCAGCCCTCAGCAATATTCTAGCTATATGGTGGCGGTCTGTAAATAATAGAGTCTGGACTAGACAATCCGGTGATCAACAGCATGAGCATTGATTTACGCAATTGGGATACACTGACTTACCTCACACATAAATGTCGCTTTCTGATTGGCTGAGCGCTCTTCTATTATTTTCATTGTACCCCGCTTACAAGCGAGTAACATTTCAATGTACCCGCTGTCAATGGCAACTCATTTGGTACTTCGTGGTAGTAATTCTTTATCTCGAATAACATTGAATCACGTATGATGTACGGAAATTACCGATGTTTCGCGAATGCAAATCGATGGAAGGGAGATAAATTTGTTTTTCTTGTCAGCAAAATCTAGCGATGGCTACAAAAATATTTGTACCCGTGCTTCTAACAATTCAAAATTAACATTAAGGTGTTCGGTAAGATAAATACGTTGTTCACTGGTCCCTCGGGGCCCATGATTGATGGGCTCAGGGAACAGAAATAAACATCGAGGGTACATCATTCGGGCTCAGGGAACATAAATGAACATCGAGGGTACATCAACCCATGGCCCCCTCGTGACCAGTGAACAACTTACACTGTCAACCAAGTCTGCGAGCCTGACGACCTGATCCCGTGAGTCGCCGCCCCCACGGTCTTACGACAAGCATGTGTTACTGAAGATAAATTCTATCCCAAATCTTCACGGGTTGAGATTGTGAAAACTACGGGAATTAATTCAAGCATGGAGGATATGAATGGTGTCATATATGGGTGGGTTTCTCAGGATAAAGCTATCTGCTCAAAACGGTATTTGGTCGGTCGTTTACAGATAAATTTGCAATGGCCGACGTCTAAAAACCTTTCCAGTTGAATTTCATAGAACATGTCATGACTGAATGTCATACAAGGTAGACCGATCTACCTAAAATCAATCTCTACAATTCTGGAAGCTTCTGTTGCCACACTGCGACAGACTTATCACCACACATTCCAGCAAAACGTGAAATATTTAGACCAGGAACCGCAACAAATGAGGAAAATACTTTTTCTCCGAAGGTGGAAAATAAGGATGACTTTCTATGATGTTAACTTCACCTGTTCTGCTCGGGACATTTAAAACGAGATCAGGAGCGGTGGGGTAGACATGTAGTTAAAGCGTTCGTTCGTCACGCCGAAGATTCGGGTTCGATTCCCCACATGGGTACAATGTGTGAAGCATATATATCTGGTATCCCCCGCCGTGATATTGCCTGAATATTGCTAAAAGCGGCGTAATACTAAACTCACTAAAATAAGGTCACCGAGGTGTTTAGATGGGAAGAGCAGGTCACAAAGCGCTTGAAAGTAGGCATTCATATTCAGCCACTATTTACACACTGACGCTAAACAAACATCACAGACCTCGCAACGTTTATTCTCAATGCATGATATTCATCATCCCCAACACATACAAGCGTGTTTATCTCAGATTCAGTAAAGCACATATTATGCACGAATATCTAACAGCTGCATTTACTAGGACCAGGGCAGACTGGCAACACCAAAAAGTCAAACTGGCCAAACGCCAATTTGGAAACGTTAACAGAGAGTGAGTGAGTTTATGTTTACGCCGCACTCAGCAATATTACAGCTATATGGCGGCGGTCTGTAAATAATCGAGTCTGGACCAGACAATCCAGTTATCAACAGCATGAACATCGATCTGCGCAATTGGGAACCGATGACATGTGTCAACCAAGCCAGCGAGCCTGACCACCAGAACCCGTTAGTCGCCTCTGACAAGCATGGGTTACTGAAGGTTCATTCTAACCCGGACCTTCACGGGTTGGTGAGATAACGATTTATACTAACAGAGACCGATTTCTCAAAACAAACTTAAGTTATTACTCAAATTTTGAACCGAGTTTTAGAATTGGAATCAACAGTAACTGGGTTTCTAAACGGCATTTTTAAGCAACAACACAAAGCAAATCAAACTTTTAAAGAATTTTTTTAATGTAAATGAGTCATAATTGACATATTTCGTCAATTGGTTGTAGGTTGTCTGAATAAATATAGCCTTCGACGTACAAACGTTATGATTAATTTTGTATATTGATCGAAGCGCCATAAAATATTAGGAACTATGACAACATGTGATTGTGTTACAGATGATGGTTTCACTTGTAGTGGGAATAAAATTGATTATGAAAACATTACAATTTCAACATTGCTGTATTCTTACAATACTCTATAAACCTGCAATATACCATCAACTCCATGCGATATTTTTGGCATAGTTTGCTCTTCTTCCAGTTTCCAGACCCCTCGAGATTCAAGATCGGAAAGATTTGTACGAATAATGTCACTTTTAAAGTTGCGGTCGTAATTGTTGATCATGACATGCCCACCTGGAAGCAATAAAGCAAGTTGAATGTAAGCATTGAAACAGGAATACGTCATGTTGTGAAACAATTACCTGCAAACTATTTCCTCATGACGTAGAAATAGACCAACGTCCGAGAACAGTCCAGTCTGTGCTGTGACAGCCTCGTACATTGCGATGTACACTTCCATTGTCATATACAGAGACCTGTATACGGTCTCAGCCTCGTGCACAGTGGAGACCTACACTATAACAGCCTCATGCACAGTGGAGACCTATACAGTTAGAGCCTCATACACAGTGGAGACCTACACAGTCAGAGCCTCATACACAGTGGAGACCTATACAGTCAGAGCCTCATACACAGTGGAGACCTACACAGTCAGAGCCTCATAGTCATACACAGTGGAGACCTACACAGTCAGAGCCTCATACACAGTGGAGACCTATACAGTCAGAGCCTCATACACAGTGGAGACCTATACAGTCAGAGACTCATACACAGTGGAGACCTATACAGTCAGAGCCTCATACACAGTGGAGACCTATACAGTCAGAGCCTCATACACAGTGGAGACCTATACAGTCAGAGCCTCATACACAGTGGAGACCTATACAGTCAGAGCCTCATACACAGTGGAGACCTATACAGTCAGAGCCTCATACACAGTGGAGACCTATACAGTCAGAGCCTCATACACAGTGGAGACCTATACAGTCAGAGCCTCATACACAGTGGAGACCTATACAGTCAGAGTTTCATACACAGTGGAGACCTATACAGTCAGAGCCTCATACACAGTGGAGACCTATACAGTCAGAGCCTCATACACAGTGGAGACCTATACAGTCAGAGCCTCATACACAGTGGAGACCTATACAGTCAGAGCCTCATACACAGTGGAGACCTATACAGTCAGAGCCTCATACACAGTGGAGACCTATACAGTCAGAGCCTCTCATACACAGTGGAGACCTATACAGTCAGAGTTTCATACACAGTGGAGACCTATACAGTCAGAGCCTCATACACAGTGGAGACCTATACAGGAGACTGGAGACCTACACAGTCAGAGCCTCATACACAGTGGAGACCTACAGTGGAGAACTATACAGTCAGAGCCTCATACACAGTGGAGACCTATACAGTCAGAGCCTCATACACAGTGGAGACCTATACAGTCAGAGACTCACACAGTGGAGACCTATACAGTCAGAGCCTCATCACACAGTGGAGACCTACACAGTCAGAGCTTCATACACACAGAGGGAGTCAGAGCCTCATACACCTATACAGTCAGAGCTTCATACACAGTGGGAGACCTATACAGTCAGAGCCTCATGCACACAGTGGAGACCTATACAGTCAGAGTTTCATACACAGTGGAGACCTATACACAGTCAGAGCCTCATCACACACTGGAGACCTACACAGTCAGAGCATCATACACAGGAGACCTCATACACAGTCAGAGCCTCATACACACAGGAGACGTACACTGTCAGAGCATCATACACACAGGAGACGTACACTGTCAGATCATCACACACACAGGAGACGTACACAGTCAGAACTTCATGCACAGAGGAGACGTACACTGTCGTATCATCACACACTGGAGACGTACACTGTCAGAACTTCATGCACAGAAGAGACGTACACAGTCAGAGCTTCATACACACAGGAGGAGACACAGGAGACGTACACTGTCATATCATCACACACTGGAGACGTACACTGTCAGAACTTCATGCACAGAAGATACCGACACAGTCAGAGCCCCATACACACAGGAGACGTACACTGTCATATCATCACACACTGGAGACGTACACTGTCAGAACTTCATGCACAGAAGATACCGACACAGTCAGAGCCTCATACACACAGGAGACGTACACTGTCATATCATCACACACTGGAGACGTACACTGTCAGAACTTCATGCACAGAAGATACCGACACAGTCAGAGCCTCATACACACAGGAGACGTACACTGTCATATCATCACACACTGGAGACGTACACTGTCAGAACTTCATGCACAGAAGATACCGACACAGTCAGAGCCTCATACACACAGGAGACGTACACTGTCAGAACTTCATGCACAGAGGAGACCCACACTGTCACAGCCTCATGCACAGAAGATACCAACACGGTTAGAACTTCATGCACAGTGGAGACCTACACTGTCACAGCCTAAAACACAGAGGAGACCTACACAGTCAGAACTTCATGCACAGAGGAGACCCACACAGTATGAACCCATACAGTGGCCTACATTATCACAACCCTCTATACCCATACACACATGTACATGCACAAAGCCCATGAGTTATTCTCTCATGCACATATATTCTAACAGTGACATGAGAATTGATGACATCTACCTGTTGGACTTTATTCTTGTGTAAAATGCTTTGACTTCAAGGCCAGCGTTCATGCTAGTCAGTGTATCCCGTATTTCGTCTAACGTACCTGTCTTTGTGACTCGAGCCAGCTCCTCAAGAGCTTTCACTGGGAGTTTCTTCATGATCTCTGAACTCATACCCACCATCGTCACCACCGTGTAGCTATCTGTGAACAGCCAGATCGTAGAACATTGTGGTACTGGATTTGACTACTGCTGAATAGAAGGTATTACAGCTATGGAAACAACAAGAGCTATAGGAGAAATAGGACATGTCGTATTACCACATGCATTAACCAATCTGTTGGTTTATTCACGGAAAATATACTTGAACACGTATCTATGTCAAACCTTCCTGTAAGCGGCTTAAAAACACTTGGTATGACAGAGAATGTCATGGTAACAAAGTTGAGGCCAGAAAAGCATTGCTAAAATACAGGACTACGAAGATCTAGTCTCATTTCGATACATACAGAGTTTTGCGAAAAAGATATAAGACCTCTGTTAGAACCAAGCACAGAACTTTCAACTTCAACAGACCTTATTATTGGAAGAAACTGTATGCGATAGCAATGCGTTTTGGAAGCAGGTCAAGAAAGACACTGTGAGACAAGATTACACCATTCCACCTCAGGCAGGGTTTGACCATTTTAAAGAACTTTTCTCAGCAGGTGATACCCAGGAAAGGACTACCGCAGGGAATCATGATATAGACAGTAACCATGTTGATACTGTTGATGTCCCAATTACAGCTAAAGTAATCACGGAAGCTGTGAATAAATTAAAGAGTGGAAAGTCATCTGGTCCGGATTATATAATACCAGAATTACTAAAATCATCACTTAAGTATATATTGCCTTACATAGAAAAACTCTTCAACAAAATCCTTGATATAGGTGTTTTCCCCAACGGCTGGGGAAGTGACATTATTGTTCCTATACATAAAAGCGAGTGCCTCAAAGACCCGAACAACTACCGGTGAATTACCTTAAAAAGTGTGTTTGGAAAGGTTTTCACATCTATCCTTAACAAGCGCCTATCGACTCGGACTGAAATTAATCACAAGATATGTGAAGAACAAGCAGGATTTCGTCAGGGCTACACTACTACGGACAACATCTTCACACTAACTGCCTGCGTACAAAAATATCTCAGTAAAAGAAAAGGTCGCTTATATGTTGCTCTAATTGACTTTAGGACTGACTGACTGACTGACTGAGTTTGGTTTTACGCCGCTTTTAGCAATATTCCAGCAACATCACGGCGGGGGACACCAGAAATGGGCTTCACACATTGTACCCATGTGGGGATTCGAACACGGGTCTTCGGCGTGACGAGCCAACGCTTTAACCACTAGGCTACCCCACCGCCCCTTGACTTTAGGAAAGCATTTGATTCTATCAATAGAACAAAACTGATGGACGTACTTCGAATCATCAACCTGAGTGGGAAAATGCTTCACATTATTGAATCTATGTATTCACGAGTGTCAGCTTGTGTTAGATGTAGTGGAGCCCTATATCACGGGCCAGAAACGGTGGGTGTTGTTGTTTAAACGTCGCGTGGACGACGACTATACACAATCCATTGACATGTTGCACACCGGCGTGAAGCTGGTTCCCAGGGCCAACTGGTGGTATCATCAGAAGTGACCTGTCTTTAACGGGTTCGAAGACGGGGCGCTTTTAAGCCCGATTTGACCCGATTTACGGCAGTATTTCACGCTGCAGATGCTTGTTATGTTTCGTACATCGACCCCGTGTCTTAGCTTTCACGTCATGTGCGACACGTGCGGGTGTCGTCACGTTTTCCCACCCTTAAAGCCCCCCGAAGCTAAGCCCCGTGCGTGTGACGGGAGCCAAAACAGCTCAGATTTCATATCAAAAGGGGTTTGATCTCTGCATCCCGCTTGCACTAATCGTCTCGCACCCGGAGAAAGAAACATATGCACGCATATCATATATGAAAATGTTGCCACGTGGACAAGGCACCTGGGATCGTCACGGGGTCGACGTGGGGCACCTGGTTGGACGTCCACGTCCATTTGGCCATCTGATATAGACATGTCTTTTTACCAAGAAAAGAGCCTTGCTCTGCGATCATCTTTTATACGTCGCGTGGACGACAAATATACGCAACCCATTGACATGTTGCACATCGACGTGAAGCTGGTTCCCAGGGCCAACTGGTGGTATCATCAGAAGTGACCTGTCTTTAACGGGTTCGAAGCCGGGGCGCTTTTAAGCCCGATTTGACCCGATTTACGGCAGTATTTCACGCTGCAGATGCTTGTTATGTTTCGTACATCGACCACAGGGTTTTGTTGTTACTATGGATCGAAAGCCCCGTGTCTTAGCTTTCACGTCATGTGCGACACGTGCGGGTGTCGTCACGTTTTCCCACCCTTAAAGCCCCCCGAAGCTAAGCCCCGTGCGTGTGACGGGAGCCAAAACAGCTCAGATTTCATATCAAAAGGGGTTTGATCTGTGCGTCCCGTTTGCACTGATTGTCTCACACACGGATCCCCTTTTGCTACTGCTGTATATAAACACAATGGGCCGAAACGACAATTATAGAGTTTTGGAATTACGATAAAATGATGATCTACCGGACAGGGCATGGGCGTTTAAACGTACCTACACATACACTTACGAATGGAAAGCCAGAACTGGGCATTGGCTTTTGACGTCAAGTGGACGCCATCCTTGCCTAACAGTGCAGGTCCCATCCTCATGTGCTGGCTGTGGTCCCAAAAGGTGGCATCCAGACGGCGTCGCAACATCCTCTTCAAGCGCCGATTCGTCTCCTCCACCTTCCGCTTGTAGGCAGAGACCGTCATGTTCCTTGGTTTTACCCTCGGGAACAGACTTCCTATCACTGCTCTGGAGCCCGGCCGTTTCCACCGAAGGTAGTCCAGAAGATCCAGCAAGTCCTCAACCAGGTTCTGAGGATCAGTTGACGCCGACACGTCGTTCTCTCCCACTTGAAAGAAAACAATGCCCTGGAAACCTGCATCAAGGGCATCCACCACTGCTTTCATCCGAGCGACAGTCGCCCCTCCTATCCCACGCACGGAAGTGATGATGCCACGTGGAGGGGGACAGACTTGATCAAGTCGCCGCACGAAGCTATGTCCCAGGATGGCAAAGTGGACGGGCTTTGAAACAGGACCTTTAAAAAGTGTGTAGGCCATGGCTTGAATGAAGTCTTCAACAATGAGTTGTGTCAAACAATGTTAGCACAAGTGCCGTGATGCTTGTATCTGACTGCTAGGTATATATAGCCCGGGCGATTGAAAAGTGTTTGTATTAAGCTCTGCATTGAGGTCACAGAGTCAATCAATCATTCATGGATTAAGGCCGGTTGGTAGCTTAAACCTGACACGACTCACTCATCCCATTCACTTATGCGATTAAACAACCGATCAACGATTGGCGCTTTCAGTCGTAATTCCCGCCACTTGGTTGGCTTCCATGTCTCACTCAGAAACTCTCGGATTAGGCATTACAATCAAAACATCAGAGCAGAGCCTGTGTGCCCCACCACAACAAGTGCCTCTGCAAACGTGACGCCAATCAAGGCTCATTTGAAGACAATGAGGTGAGTAAGAACTCACTATGAAGCTACTTAAGGGATGTAATTGTGTGAAGGTGACCTTTAGTAACAAACAATAAGAATTAAATATCACAAAAAACGTGTCTCCGTTTTCTCTTCACATGGAAATAAAGACAATACCAAGGCTAAACGTAGCAAAGAAATCGTTTTATTCATCCTTCCAGACAACATCAAACCAAGTGCAAACATAGCAAAAATTCAGTTCGCCATCACACCAGGTGGAATTGAAGACAATACCACGGCTAAGCGCAGCAATGAAAACGTTTTATTCATCCTTCCAGACAACATCAAACCAAGTGCAAACATAGCCAAAAATTCAGTTCGCCATCACACCAGGTGGAATTGAAGACAAATATCCGGGCTAGTTCGTAGACATTGAAAGCATGTTCCCCTCACCTGGAAACAATACTATCAATGCCTCGGCCGGCCTACCGACTCAATTCATAGAACTTGAGTAGAAAATCACTTGAGCCAAGGATTATATTTCAGTTTCACATGCCCGACTTTACCTCGATGTTTTTTCCCGTTTAATTTACTGGTATTATTAGTTCTTTGTTGTTATTGTTTTAAGTTTATGTCATTGCGGTTTGGGTTAGGGATTCAGCTTAAAGAGAAGGCCGTAGGCTTTTAGTTTTAATTTATGTTTTTTTTTCGGTTTTGGTTTACGTTTTAACCTTCTTTGTTTTAAGTTTATGTCATTGCGGTTTGGGTTAGGGATTCAGCTTAAAGAGAAGGCCGTAGGCTTTTAGTTTTAATTTATGGTTTTTTCGGTTTTGGTTTACGTTTTAACCTTCTTTGTTTTAAGTTTATGTCATTGCGGTTTGGGTTAGGGATTCAGCTTAAAGAGAAGGCCATAGGCTTTTAGTTTTAATTTATGTTTTTTTTTCGGTTTTGGTTTACGTTTTAACCTTCTTTGTTTTAAGTTTATGTCATTGCGGTTTGGGTTAGGGATTCAGCTTAAAGAGAAGGCCATAGGCTTTTAGTTTTAATTTATGTTTTTTTTCGGTTGCGAGAGAGAAGGACTTATTATTGCCCACATCGATGTTTTTCGTCCCCCTTTAATTTACCGGTATTATTAGTTCTTTGTTTCGTGTTGTTATTGTTATTTTACGTTTTAACCTTCTTTGTTTTAAGTTTATGTTACTGCGGTTTTGGTTAGTGATTCAGCTGAAAGAGAAGGCCGTAGGCTTTTAGTTTTAATTTATGTTTTTTTCGGTTTTTAGGTTAGCGTTTTAGATTAGAGAGAGAAGGACTTATTGCCTTTTCACGCTAGTTTTATGTTACATCGGTTTGTGGTTAGTGTTAGTTTAGAGCGAGACAGTGTTAACTTGTACTTTTATTTTTGCATTCCCCATTTGTAAGACGAACATGATCATGACGCGAAGCATTTGTGCATCACAGTCATATACCAAGAATGGATAACCATAGCTCACGCATTCAATACTCTAACAATTGCATAATGGACAGATGATTCAAACATGTCAGCACAAATATATAATACGAAACATTAAACCTGGAAGGATACAACTTTGATTTCAAAGTCCGATTGCTGTGATGGCGCAGTTGAGTCTACGCAGGAAGGTCGTCGTGGTAGATCAGATCTCTGTGAATTCTTCAGGTACTGTTGACAATGGCAGTGGAGCTGCTACACGTGATGAACAATACATACTACAATTTACATCAACATGCATAACAAACGTCAGAAAACGTCAATGTCCGTCTGGCGTGTAGTGCCATTGCGCCTACCCATCAATGGGTGACTTAAGCATACATAGCTGTAGACACTACAGCAATATACCTCTCCTTTCCCATATGCCACACCTTAGGGAATTGCAAAGATTTGACACGGCAAATCATGCACAGTTACCACCAAATCGCCTCTGAGCGCCTGCCGGGACTCGAACTGGTTTGCCTGCGCCAGCTACCGTTCCGCCGCTAATGCCTCTCCTCTAAGGGTCGCCCCTTCACTCCCATGCAACACCAGCATTTCGTCCTGCTTCCAGGAGAAATCAACCACCGTTTGCGCTTGCTTACTGTCAAGTCGCCTCTGAGCGCCTGCCGGGATTCGAACTGGTTTGCCTGCGCCAGCTACCGTTCCGCCGCTCATGCGCCTCTCCTCTAAGGGGCGACCCTTCACTCCCATGCAACACCAGCATTTCGTCCTGCTTCCAGGAGAAATCAACCACCGTTTGCGCTTTTGCTTACTGCCAAGTCGCCTCTGAGCTGCCGGGATTCGAACTGGTTTGCCTGCGCCAGCCAACGCTTCGCCACCATCGCCCTCTCCTCTATGGGGCGACCCTTCACTCCCATGCAACACCAGCATTTCGTCCTGCTTCCAGGAGAAATCAACCACCGTTGCGCTTGCTTACTGTCAAGTCGCCTCTGAGCGCCTGCCGGGATTCGAACTGGTTTGCCTGCGCCAGCTACCGTTCCGCCGCTCATGCCTCTCCTCTAAGGGTCGCCCCTTCACTCCCATGCAACACCAGCATTTCGTCCTGCTTCCAGGAGAAATCAACCACCGTTTGCGCTTGCTTACTGCCAAGTCGCCTCTGAGCGCCTGCCGGGATTCGAACTGGTTTGCCTGCGCCAGCCAACGCTTCGCCACCATCGCCTCTCCTCTATGGGGCGACCCTTCACTCCCATGCAACACCAGCATTTCGTCCTGCTTCCAGGAGAAATCAACCACCGTTTGCGCTTGCTTACTGTCAAGTCGCCTCTGAGCCCCTGTCGGGACTCAATGTGTTTCAGTTCTGCTACACCGTGGCCGCATCGAGCATCTTCGGGAGAACCAATGACGAATAGCATGAGCAACGTCGCGCGCCGTTACAGAAGCTAAACACCAAGGCAACGAAAAGCTTGATCATGGTGGAGGTCGGAATTATCCCGCTATGCACTACCTCGGGTCCCCCATCTTTCCAACCTCCGTCGGCAGACGTGGACGGCAGCGTCGCAATTTTCACATCGCCGTGCCCGTCGCATCGTCTTGCCCGGGAACATAGGCAAATTTCTGAGCCAGTGGCCAGCCTGGCTCTTGTCCCCGTATAAAGAATACCCGTAAATACGTTGGATAGTTAGACTTTCGCCTGAGAGTACTATGCATTTTAAAAAGTTAATAAATACTTTATTTGAAGGGTTAGAAAAACGCCCTTTGCATGCACCTCCGCCATTGAATGGGCTTTCTGGCAATATAAGTTAATTTGATTTCTGTCTTTGGACAGAAAAGTTATATAGGATTTCTTGCGGAAATATAGCAAAACATGACGATTTTACAAACAAATTGTTCAATATATATTTTAATTTTCAGGATAGATCCAATTTGTGTTCACCACCGTCACCGACGTCAAAAGAGCTTTCTAATGATACCAATACAGGTTTGTTGCAGATAGGTATAACGGAGTTAGAAGCAAACAAAGACGCGATAAGGCAAAGACTGAACAAGGGCGCATTTGAAAGGCCGATCACACAAGAAGCGGCGGTATAAACCGGCGTGCGTAACGTCTCAGCAGAACATCGCACATGTCTGAGTTATACGTCGTTAGGAGCGTACTTTCGAGGGCTTTCGACTGCATTAGACATAGTGAAAATCGGACCATGGACATATAAATTATAGCCGAACACTACATCTGCTGATGGCGCAGGTGACACGAACACCACAGACGGCGGCAATTTCAGATGTGTGGAGCACCGTTGCAAAATACTCCACATGTGCATGTTATACATCGTTAGAAGCGCACTGGAAAGGCCTTTCAAATGCGTTATAGATATTAAGAATCCAACATTGCATAATGAATTTATGTGGAAAACATCTTCCGCCCATAGCACATGGCACACGGAAATTATCATTATACGCGTACAAGACCTTTGCACAGCGGCGCAAATGTGCATGTTACACATCGTTAGAAGCGCACTGGAAAGGCCTTTAAAACGCGTTATAGATATTAAGAATCGTACTATGCATAATGAATTTAGAACAAAAAACATCTTCCGCCCATAGCACATGGCACACGGAAATTATCATTATACGCGTACAAGACCTTTGCACAGCGGCGCAAATGCGCTTGTTATACATCGTTAGAAGCGCACTAGAAAGACCTTTCAAATGCGCTATAGATGTTAAGAATCCAACATTGCATAATGAATTTATGCGGAAAACATCTTCCGCCGATATCACATTGGAGACGGAAATGACCATTATATACGGACATCTAAAGTACCTTTGCGCAGCGGCGTAAATGTGCATGTTATACATCGTTAGAAGCGCACTGGAAAGGCCTTTCAAATGCGTTATAGATATTAAGAATCCAACTTTGCATAATGAATTTATGCACAAAAAACATCTTCCGCCGATAGCACATGGGACACGGAAATGACCATTATACACGAACAACACTGGTACCTTTGCGCAGCGGCGTAAATGTGCATGTTATACATCGTTAGAAGCGCACTGGAAAGGCCTTTCAAATGCGTTATAGATATTAAGAATCCAACATTGCATAATGAATTTATGTGGAAAACATCTTCCGCCCATAGCACATGGCACACGGAAATTATCATTATACGCGAACAAGACCTTTGCACAGCGGCGCAAATGCGCTTGTTATACATCGTTAGAAGCGCACTAGAAAGACCTTTCAAATGCGCTATAGATGTTAAGAATCCAACATTGCATAATGAATTTATGCGGAAAAAATCTTCCGCCGATATCACATTGGAGACGGAAATGACCAATATATACGGACATCTAAAGTACCTTTGCGCAGCGGCGCAAATGTGCATGTTATACATCGTTAGAAGCGCACTAGAAAGGCCTTTCAAATGCGTTATAGATATTAAGAATCCAACATTGCATAATGAATTTATGCGGAAAACATCTTCCGCCGATATCACATTGGAGACGGAAATGACCAATATATACGGACATCTAAAGTACCTTTGCGCAGCGGCGTAAATGTGCATGTTATACATCGTTAGAAGCGCACTGGAAAGGCCTTTCAAATGCGTTATAGATATTAAGAATCCAACATTGCATAATGAATTTATGTGGAAAACATCTTCCGCCGATAGCACATGGCACACGGAAATTATCATTATACGCGAACAAGTCCTTTGCACAGCGGCGAAAATGTGCATGTTACACATCGTTAGAAGCGCACTGGAAAGGCCTTTCAAATGCGTTATAGATATTAAGAATCCAACATTGCATAATGAATGTGTGCGGAAAACATCTTCCGCCCATATCACATTGGAGACGGAAATTACCATTATATACGGACATCTAATGTACCTTTGCGCAGCGGCGTAAATGTGCATGTTATACATCGTTAAAAGCGCACTGGAAAGGCCTTTCAAATGCGTTATAGATATTAAGAATCCAACTTTGCATAATGAATTTATGCGGAAAACATCTTCCGCCGATAGCACATGGCACACGGAAATTATGCAAATGTGCATGTTATACATCGTTAGAAGCGCACTGGAAAGGCCTTTCAAATGCGCTATAGATATTAAGAATCCAACATTGCATAATGAATTTGTGCGGAAAACATCTTCCGCCCATAGCGCATTGGAGACGGAAATTACGATTATATACGGACATCTAAAGTACCTTTGCGCAGCTGCGTAAATGTGCATGTTATACATCGTTAAAAGCGCACTGGAAAGGCCTTTCAAATGCGCTATAGATATTAAGAATCCAACATTGCATAATGAATTTATGCGGAAAACATCTTCCGCCGATATCACATTGGAGACGGAAATGACCAATATATACGGACATCTAAAGTACCTTTGCGCAGCGGCGTAAATGTGCATGTTATACATCGTTAGAAGCGCACTGGAAAGGCCTTTCAAATGCGCTATAGATATTAAGAATCCACCTTTGCATAATGAATTTATGCGGAAAACATCTTCCGCCGATATCACATTGGAGACGGAAATGACCAATATATACTGGCATCTAAAGTACCTTTGCGCAGCGGTGTAAATGTGCATGTTATACATCGTTAGAAGCGCACTGGAAAGGCCTTTCAAATGCGCTATAGATATTAAGAATCCAACATTGCATAATGAATTTATGTGGAAAACATCTTCCGCCCATAGCACATGGCCCATAGCGCATTGGAGACGGAAATTACCATTATATACGGACATCTAAAGTACCTTTGCGCAGCGGCGTAAATGTGCATGTTATACATCGTTAAAAGCGCACTGGAAAGGCCTTTCAAATGCGTCATAGATATTAAAAATCCAACATTGCATAATGAATATTATAGCTGTCAAGGACCAACATCAGATATAGAAATAATTACCAAACGAAACAAGCACTGATTTTCGCTGATAGCGTCGGCACACCAGATGGGAAATGTCGCAGATGTACGTGTTATTCGTTTTAGAAACAAATTTGAAAGGGCCCATATGCATTATAGATATTATGGATCGCACAACGGATGAAGGACGAAAAAAAGCGACATGTAGGTCGTTAGACACGAATTTGCATATAGACATTATAGCTGAAAAAAGAGACCTTATATATATATATACATTGTCATATAAATGAATGATAAACATTGCGAAATACACGTACGTCTACGTATCAAATAAGTTGCACAATGGTGATTTATAGCTCGTCGGAACCACCCCAAAGAAACTTTAAGAGCTATTCGTATTAACCAGCACTCACCACGTGGAGGTTGCTCTTTTAAGAGTGCCATTTTCATTTTCCTGCACCATTCCCACAACAGCAAGTTCGAACAGCGAACCCCTTTACTACTGTTGTATAAACCTAATGCGTCAATACTGACATTAGGTTATGGAATTACAGGTTATATCCTATTACTTCTAGCCTATAGTTGATTATGGTTTGATCATCTTTCCCTGTTTCTGTTACCTTTCCCTTCCCCTACCTTCCACTATCCACCTAATTTATTACCTTTTGGGCTTGATGAGTTTGCCTTTGCCTTTACTTTTTGCCTTTTCCTTTCCCCTACCTTTGGGGTTTGGGGCTGGGGCTGGGGCGCGCTGTTGGAATGGACGCCGAGGCAGGTTCCTCACCGTCGTTTGATGCACTAGCTGCTTGTTTGATGACACCGGCTACAAATGCACACTCACTAGCAGCCTGTAAGGGTGTTTTTCACATAATATTTATCTACTGTTTTGGGCCATGTGCAAGATAGTCACTGGCCATCTTACGTTTTGCATCATCATCGGGATGCTGCCTTGCCACTTCAGTCTCCAAAGCTTTTCGAACATCCGTGGCTGTAAATGTCTTACGTTTATTTCCCTCGTTGGGTTTAAAGAAACCTCTTTCGCCCTGGAAGCGGGCCAACTCGAGGGACATGTTACCCACTTCGGTACCATTGTCCACCTTTCTGAAGAAAGGCGACTTTTCCGGCTGGACATCTTCAGGCATGTCACCACGTATATACCGGCGGTAATCCCTGAACATGTTGTACTCCTCTTTGCACAAGGTTATGCTGACCAGGAAGCTCGTGGACGTCTTGTGGTCCATGAACGAAATTTGGTACCTGCCGCCAACGGATCGTGCCTTATCAAAGTCAGCCAACTTCATACAGGATGCCACCGAAGGTCTTTGGGCATGACCAAGTTGAATTATCCCACAGGACAGGTACCGCATCACCAGGCGCTGATCGTCATCGGATTGTCGATCTGCCTTGGCCCGATCCAGGATGTCCCTCACCTCCTGTCTGGTTGCAGGATCTGTGTATCCCTTTGAGCAACGGAAATGGATGGCGGTTGCCTGGTTTCATCTCTGAATTCTGCAACAGATTTATGGGCTTCCTCGCGTTTATATTGTTTACTTACACCTGTATATGAACAATTTGTAGCACTTGTAAACCTACGCAAATTATCGCAAACCCTGGGTGACATTTTAACATATGTTTGACAGTAGGTGAGAAAGGATTTGACTGCTGCCATGTAATTTTTAATGGCACCTGCAGAAACCCTGTTTTGCGAAAATACCATGTTGAAATGATGTATTTCATCTACGTGCTCAAATATATCAAAATTGATACAAGCCATATTACTATTTGGGAATACCTGTTTTGGATAAAATAGAAAAACTTAGAAACGCGGCGACATGTGTCCCCAGCATTACGCCCTGCTTTTTAAGAATATTGGTTAAATATTGCTTAAACCCTGAAAGTGTGGGTTCACTTTCAGGGAACCTATCATATAAGCCAGAGTTAGTTAGATTAGCCCTGACTGAGTTGTGTTGGTAATTATACTGAGTACCATTTCTGTCGACCCAGTTAAACCAGTACTGGTACTCGGCATTGATTATTATTTGAAGGAGAGGCTACAGGTGCGTCCTCTCCTTGTATTGTGTGGCCAAAGTGTTTTAGTACCCTGATGTACTCAGGGATTTGGTTTTGTTTATTGTGAATGTGCCACAAAATGCCAATAGAGCCGACATGGACACAAGCTGAGTAGCTGTATAAGACTCGCTTTGGCGGCGATTTTGGGCATGAATGGCGTTTATAGCAGCAGTAGAACTGTTAGGATAACATTTTTTAAATGCGCAACGCCTTTGTAATATGTTTTGCACTTTTGACAAACCACTGATACATTTGTGGAAGGCATACTGGCAAAAGATTCACTGTACTATGTTTCTGGGAGCTACAGAAAAGGGCCTTGATGTCACAGTTTTGTACTTGGATATTTTAAGAACCCTATTTATGCTATGTATCAGTTTGATATATTGAGCAGCGTAGATGACTTATTAAAACCAAGCAAAAGGTAATAAAAGTAAAGTTCACTTGCCAATAGGGATCGTCAACGCCGACTGGTATTCGTCCACTAAGACACTCGGTCTGTGATGATGATATTGTGAGCATTCACTTATATTACCACGTCCCCGCCAGATAGCCAATGGAATGGTTTAGATGAAGGTCACTGTCATGTGACCAAGTCGGATGTTTTAAGGGAGAGGAGGAAATTGTGAATTGCCCATCTCCATTCTATGCATGACGTCCATTTGGAGGGGCAAGGGCACGCCAAAAGGTGTGAATTGCCCATCCCAATGAAAACCAAGCATTCTATGCACATGGCCGAAATCAGTCGGGCGACAAGATTATAAAATCACAAAGCTGCTTATCAAAAGAAGGATATCTTCACGGTGACGAAATTAAATTTGCTGATTAGTGGTACATCTCCGGAAATTACCTGCCACGCCTCAGACTAAACAGTAAATACAGCAGAGTGATATACAGCTAATGAAGTGATAATTAGATTTACAGGAAGCTAGAGATGTGCATGTATATACAACGAATCCATGAGGACAGGTCAAACAGACGTTATAAAACAATGATGATACGTAGATGTGATATATAGAGTGTGATATAAAGCTAATTAAGTGACAATAGAGGCGGCTTTTGTGATAAAGTATAGCTGTCATAAAGCCGACGGGCCGACGGAGCATGCACGCCAGATCATAGATTTGATCCGGTATCAGCAAAATATAACTGCGCGCAGAGCCCGACTATCAGGTGTGACTCGAATGCACATTATACCTTGGCAGAACCGCATTTTCAAGGGCTTTCCGATACACTAACATTATAAATAATAACACTACAGGTATTGCTGTTATGGTTAGATTCCAAACGCTTGTACTTTTAGTTCTGTCAAGCATGTTCATTCCTGTATTGCTCAACTATCTAATGTTGCACAACAACATATTACATATTCCCAGAATCCCCCATGAATAATCTTGCAAATGCACTATATATGTAAATATTAACACCGCCGGTATAGCCGGTGTACAGATTCATCTAAATTCCGCCAATCTATATCACGTCCCATATATTTTGCAGTTCGCACATTAACACTTATATAGCTCCACCACTGAATGTGCAACATGTGCGTATTATACATTGTCTAAAACACGCCTTCATAGGCTTTCAAACGCGCTATAGAAATATATATTCTGAGGTGATCTGTAAGAATAGTAGCCGTTATATCACGACTGCGCGTGTGTTGGCGAAAATTGCTATATCACAGAAGAATTGAACTTCAGTAAAATTACACAAAACATCACGTCGGAGTTTCAATCTGGACTGGTTACCAGGGGCAGCACAATATTCACGTTTGTATATTTGGAGAGAGCGTTTCCCAAGGTTTCCAAGAACGTATAGCATGCATAGATATGACAAAGTAAAAGGCTTGAAAAATGCCATGGCGCAGGCGACTTCCACCGGAGGCTGGGTGGAACAAATTTCTTCCACCGGGGCCTACGTGGAAGAAAAACGCACAGCTTAAAATCACAGAAACCTTAATTGCTCGGCTATAAAGTTGCGTAAAAACAAACGGAAACATTCTCCGTGTAGCCACAGGACACAGCTATCCAACGACGCGCGGCATGCGCGTGTAAGGCGATTTATGCAGCCCCCAAGGGAGCCGTGCTGAAATAGGTGATACAATCTGGGAGGGATTATGCTAACACCAACCCTGTCTCTGCGCCAGTCGGTCCTTCACCTTGCAACTAACGGCAAACGTTCCTTAGTGAACATCTTACGTATAATGTGGACATATGGAAAGTTACCATTCAAGACCTATCTAAAAATATTCGACACCGAAATAAAGCCTATCCTGTTATACGGAAGTGAAATATGGGGACACACACGAGTCGACGCAATTGAGAGAGTTCAATATCTTGATTGTAAACGCTACATTGGAACCGGTACGAACACACCAAATGCTATGGCCCATGGGGAGTGTGGACGTCATCCTCTGTATGTGGATAGTGTCGTCAGAAGCATCAAGTACTGGATCTGACTCCTTCATCTCCCGTCTCATCGACTACCACGCAAGGCATATGACATGTTGTATAATCTGGACAATGAAGGTCGACATACATGGTGTTCCGACGTTAGAACCCTACTACAAAATGTTGGAATGGGATATGCTTGGGCTTCACAAGATGTTGGTATTACGGAATATTTTGTTCAGGACTTTAAACAGCGTTGACAGGATATCAGTTCTAAACAGTGACATGACCTTTTAACCAGCAGTTCAAGATATGATACATACTCAACATACAAAACAACTCTTGATGCTGAAGAATACTTATTAGACTCTTCACTACAAACGTTTGCGCGCCAGTTTGCTCATGCAAGAGTTGGACATACAAGTCTACAGATAGACAGAGGCCGAATATCAAATATGCCCCGTGAGCAACGTATCTGTCCACACTGTGATCGAGATGAAATCGAAGATCTGTATCATTTTACTTTGATATACCCTTCCCTTGACACCATCAGAAAAGCTCTTCTACCAAGTTATGTGATCAGGAACCCATCAGTACAAATATTCTCAAAACTTATGTCAACAACTTCACACTCTGTGCTTACAAAATTAATGGCATTCATTCATGTTGCTTTTGAGAAGCGAAAATGATTGTGTATAATATCACCCATATTATTATTATTGTGTCGTGTATGTGGGCCTATGGCCACACATGCATTATGAAAACAAACATTTATGCATATGTTAGAGCTATGGGGACTATCGCAGCTCTAAGAGAAATAGGATATATTAGATATTAGTGCAGGGGGAATTGTCGGAGCTGTAAGACAAATAAGATAGATGAGGAGTCAGATCTTGGGGAACATTCGGAGCGGTAAGTGAAATAGGATATATGAGATGTTAGAGAGCTGGGATCTATTGGAGCCGAAAGTGAAATAGGACATATGAGATGTTAGGGAGCTGGGGGAACTATTGGAGCCGAAAGTGAAATAGGATATATGAGATATAAGTGAGCTGGGGGAACTATTGGAGCCGAAAGTGAAATAGGACATATGAGATGTTAGGGAGCTGGGGGAACTATTGAAGCCGTAAGTGAATTAGGATATATGAGTTGTTAGAGAGCTGGGGTACTCTTGAAGCCGTAAGTGAAATAGGATATATGAGATGTAAGAGAATATCAAATATGCCCCGTGAGCAACGTATCTGTCCACACTGTGATCGAGATGAAATCGAAGATCTGTATCATTTTACTTTGATATACCCTTCCCTTGACACCATCAGAAAAGCTCTTCTACCAAGTTATGTGATCAGGAACCCATCAGTACAAATATTCTCAAAACTTATGTCAACAACTTCACACTCTGTGCTTACAAAATTAATGGCATTCATTCATGTTGCTTTTGAGAAGCGAAAATGATTGTGTATAATATCACCCATATTACTATTATAGTGTCGTGTATGTGGGCCTATGGCCACACATTATGGAAACAAACATTTATGCATATGTTAGAGCTATGGGGACTATCGCAGCTCTAAGAGAAATAGAATATATTAGATATTAGTGCAGGGGGAATTGTCGGAGCTGTAAGACAAATAAGATAGATGAGGAGTCAGATCTTGGGGAACATTCGGAGCGGTAAGTGAAATAGGACATATGAGATGTTAGAGAACTGGGGATCTCTTGGTGCCGAAAGTGAAATAGGATATATGAGATGTTAGAGAGCTGGGGGAACTATTGGAGCCGAAAGTGAAATAGGATATATGAGATGTTAGGGAGATGGGGAACTATTGGAGCCGTAAGTGAAATAGGATATATGAGATGTTAGAGAACTGGGGTACTCTTGGAGCCGTAAGTGAAATAGGATATATGAGATGTTAGAGAGCTGGGGTACTCTTGAAGCCGTAAGTGAAATAGGATATATGAGATGTTAGAGAACTGGGGTACTCTTGGAGCCGTAAGTGAAATAGGATATATGAGTTGTTAGAGAGCTGGGGTACTCTTGGAGCGGTAAGTGAAATAGGATATTTGAGATGTTAGAGAACTGGGGTACTCTTGAAGCCGTAAGTGAAATAGGATATGTGAGATGTTAGAGAACTGGGGTACTCTTGAAGCCGTAAGTGAAATAGGATATCTGAGATGTCAGAGAACTGGGGGAACTATCGTAGGTATAAGGGATAAGGGATGTCTATGATTACTATGATTGCCAGTTTGACCATATCTGCAATAATTCTCTTGAGTAATATTATTGCGCCATAGTTGTAATTATTTCATCTGACTCACTATCGGCAATATCAAGGGTGTTTTCGCCAAGTAGATCACAGATGTATCGCCCATATAGGTTGTCCTTCTTGGCCTCATCCAGCATCTTCTGGGACGGCTCCAGACCATCAATGTCAACAAATCCATGTTTCCTCATCTGAAATATTGAGACAAAGAGCGACTAACTTGATACGTCATAACTCTTTCATATGAAAGATCTGCAAAACAGAGAAATCATTTACCCTGTCAAATATGATGCCGCGTGTGCAAAAACAAATTCAGCATCGAGTGATATCTACATGCGTGATATCTACTCCCTCGACAGTGGTGATGTCTTACAACACGCGTAACATCCTTAACTTCCCGTAGATCATGTGATACCCGTGACATTCCCTCCGTAGACAGTGGTCAGGCAATATGCGTGATATACACTACCTGGAAAGAGGTCGTTCTGTATGTTTAAGACCCATAATGGAGATCATGCTACATGTGTAAAACCCCCTACGAAGACAAGGTCATTGTATGTGTAGCACATCCTCAAATCAGGGAGGTCATGGTGTATGCACGACACTGCCTATTTAGACGGAGGTCGTGCTCTGTTAAGGAACTTCCCTACGTAAGTCATTGTATGTGTTATTGCATTTCCTTCACTGAAAGATCAATATATTACTTACCTCGAACGCGGCCATCCCTGTGCCAGCGGCCACATCCAGGATCTTGATATTCTCTCGGTTGCTAGGATACAGGGCTGCCAGGCTCTCACCCATCCATTTCGGGCATTTGTAACCGACAAGGTTCTGCGCCTGATACCATGCGAGAAAACATACCAACTTACATGACATTAACCTAAGGCACGACAGACTATGACCAACAGAGCGACAAAACATAGACGATCTTAAACCTGAATGATCCATTGTTATTAAGAAACATATACCGAATCTAACGAGAGAGCTTCCGCGATGTTGAACCACAAAAAACATAAAACAAGCTGTAAGCGTCTATTTTCCTAAAACGGATTTTTTGTATTACCGAATTAAGTTTCCCGTTTGCGAAACATACGTCTAACTGGAATGACTTCTGATAACTTCAACTGATCCTTGGATGTACAATGTCCAAACATTTCCCCAAAAGAAATATACCTAACGTGGTTTCAAAATCAAAATAATGGTTGTGAAATGCTTACACCCCGCAAAAATATTGCCCTTTAACAAACGAGTGCTTAATATCTGCCGATTTGAACAATGTCGCGTAGTGACTTGAGTCCAGATATGTCATGTGTACCTTGTTGTACTGTTCACTTATTTCATCAAATCGCTTGACAATGGTTTCATTGTCCAGGCCCTTCTCCATCATGTAGTTGACGACCCTCTGGCCCTCCTCCACCTCCACGGGAGTATACTGTGGCTCGGCCATCTTCAGTGTCTAGCAATCAAAACAACAGATACAGTTGGATTATTTTCAAGAGTAACATTCGTGAACGTTTCAGTGAGAGAGTAAATGTTGCTTTATGTCGCATCAGCAATATTGCAGCTTTACATGGACTGTTGAACCTTGATAGTCACGACACGCTCCGCTCTGCCTCAATTCTCAGCACTGGACCCTAAACCAACGCTGAACCATGTTAATCCTCATAATACCCGCCAAAAACATTTTATATAATGGCTTTTATATTCTCACTATACCAGGCACAAAAAGAGACTACATTATTTAAATTCTTTCTAACTTATAAAAAGTTTCTATGTAAACTTCAATAGGTGAAGAACGGCGTGTTTTATGTCCATGACATTGACGTTACGACTTCAAATGCGGGCCAGTGGTCAAGCAACAATATCTTGTATGTCCACCGCGAGCAGCAACAACAGCAATGCAACGCATAGCTAGAGTCTATCAATGGGCATGGGAGGCGTGTGCCAAATCACGATTTACGGCACGTTATTTGGTGGATTTGCGTCACGGCGTGGACGTCACTTGCTTTATAACGGTGTTAGCATCAACAACGAAACGTCGCATCCCTTGCAAAAAATGTTAGATATACGTAAAATATACGTTTTTCTAACATATATTTCCTGTGTACACAGTTTCTCTTTGTGGCTGGTATATTTCTACTCTTTCCTTTCTATATTCTTCTATTTCGCTATCTCTGCCATTTAAAGAGAGGTATCCATTTACAACTTTTGCCTGAGAGAGACAAACTTGAGTATGCGTGGGCGGTGTGGTAGCCAAGTGGTTATATAAATAGTTCACTCGTCACGCCGAAGACGCAGGTTCAATTCCCCACATAGGTACAATGTGTGAAGCCCATTTTTGGTGTCCCCCGCCGGGAATATTGCCTAACGTAAAACCATACTCCCTCACTCACTTGATCATGCGTAGTTTTCCCACGAGTTTTCCCACGATTTTACTGACAAACCAGTGTGTCCAGGAACATGAGTCTTTTACCCGGACGCTATAGAACACCTGGTGTCATGAATGAATACTACAAAGACGTATCTAGTTACCTACGTATTTATATTTCACGCTATATAATCAGTGCCTGCAACACATCACAGTTTAACCACATCAACGGATTCTCAGGGATTTTAACATTTCGATATTCCTTTAAGAGCTTCTCACTTCGTCCAAAAGGCCATCCCTTTTGTTGCTGCTTATATAGCATAATGGAATCTATATATACAGGTTTTAACAAAGATTAAAAACCTCGTTTATGTCAGTTTGACCTAACTCGAACTCTTTTTACCCTTAGCTGTGTTGAGATATAGGGTGACCTAAATTTTAAGCTATATTACTGAAATATGGGCCGAACGTCGAACTGGGGTCAGGCTGTTATATAGCAGCGTGAATAGTGTACGTTGTACCGTGCATCTAAAGATGTGTGTAGGTGTTTAATAACAAAGTAGGATTTTGTTCACGTTATGCATCTAAAGGTAATAATCTTTGTGCGTTACTTTATCCATTAAACATGTATTCAATGTGTCGCGTCTCTTCGTGTCTTTATGAGATTTATTTACATAGCATCGCAGTATACGAGGCGACAGGTATACATGTTCAAGATCCTTCTGGTTGAGATATAAGTTGTGGCTTATTGTAAATGACTTGATCATCTAGCTACAAACGTTATAAAGACGTAGAACATGCCACAGCAGGAGATGAAGCATTAGTTTGTTGATACTGAGTGTTAGTGGCATGGGACTTTCCTGAAGGTCACAATCCTTTGAGTCATTTATGTCAGGCTGACCTCAGATGACCGTGACCGTAGCTGTTTAAGATATTTCATGTCATTATTTTAGCCTTAGCCTTGTGAACGGGGCTGATTTGAGATATTTCATGGTGCAAATCCTAAGGTGTATAATTGTGTGAGGGTTAATACAAAAAACTTTAGTTATCTTAGTTCTTAGTCTTGGAAGAGTGAACAGGTCCCTATTCCACGAGCTATATACCCGTGTAGCACTATCTAGTCAAGTCATGTCTTTCTCGAACCTGCTTTGATTATGCCAGAAAAAGTCACACGGCTAATACACGCACAACGAACTTACCCTTGTCAAGCGGAGCGGTTGTCAAACGATGTCAGGTTAAAATATTCCCCTGTAGTTGTACCGGTGGAGGATCAGTTTGAGCAAACCGTGTGTCATTGAAAACCGTGCTTGTGCTAGTTTCTTGTGTCCCGGTAAATAACACAGACGGGACAGTTTATCTATTCTGAACAGGCGAGCTACTGAATGAGTACATTTCGCACTGATTAATATGTTTTTATGACGATAACAAGTGTGCCTTTACTAAGGATCGTTTACCGGTATATAAGTCCCTATCTCAGCCTGGTCACCGGGTGATTGGGTCAACCTGACCAACGTATAACACCATTCTGTACCAACACATAACAAATTTCAATGCGTAAATATTGTGAGCATTTAATGTCTAAACACAATGATATTTACACACACATGTCAAGTGTTTTTACATATCTTTAGTAGTGTTGGGGAGTCAGGTACACAGCTGGTCCTAAGTACGTCATCATTGTCATAACTACCCAGGGGCGGAGAAAGCTTTTTGAGAAAGGGGAGTGCACACTATTGAAAAGGAGGGGTGCAAACTTAATTTTCATCCGAGTTTCAATGGTCATTTAATAAACTTTCAGGGCAAAGGGGGCCCTCCTCTGGATCCGCCTATAGATGGGCACCAGGGTCGACATTACTCGCTGTTCATGCTTTCCAGCTTGTTACAGCTCAGGCCATATTCATTTATTTCTTGCGGTTCGTGGAATGCTTGCGTGATGAAGATATTAAACTGTTGGAAATTGGAATAACGTCCTCACCTGTTACTATGTGTCTAGGTTCTTTTACCTGGAGCTTCTCTCCCAGGTAGCAGCCGAGCAGAAACTGCCAACTTCTAAATACGTATAGTGACCTTTCTTTAGTTATACATAGAAACATTTAAAATAACAAACGTTCTGTAAAGGGCTTCCGGGAGCGCAGTGAACTCTGACCTATCTAATTGTGTCCCGCAAACAGTTCACCCCGACTCCAGATTTTGCACGTCGTTTTATCCCCCGAGCTTGTCAAATTATTTAAAGCATTCATCAAATTCCAGATCGTGACTGTTTCACTAAACCGTCTTTAAGATGTCATAAGCCCTATAACCTCTTATGAATACATAATCAACTATATGCCAATCTACTAGTGACAGTTGACAACGCCTGTACCTTTTTGCCCATTCTACTCAGACCTACTATTCCCATACTAAGCAAGCCATACTGTACTTCTGTTAAAGGTTACATGGTCCGAGTTGTACCTCCCCTCCGACCGTTTCATCTCCCATCAATCAGGTGGGTAGTCCTTGTCACCCTCGACGTTTTACTTAGCCCCAAGTTGTACTTACAGTCCCCGTTCTGCTCTTTCTTTCTTTCAATAGAGAACTATTTCTATGGGATTAACAAGGGGGAAGGTTCTATTGAGCTTCTTCATTACGCGTCGCCGATATACCTAAATTTTCGGCTATATAACCACCGGTATACGTCCCC
Organism: Haliotis rubra; assembly: GCF_003918875.1. NCBI lineage: Eukaryota > Metazoa > Mollusca > Gastropoda > Lepetellida > Haliotidae > Haliotis > Haliotis rubra. Next base: position 186,730 of record NW_025767368.1, on the reverse strand, counting down.
AATTCGTTAAACACAGTACAGTTATCCCCATTCTAATTCAACTCATTGTACGCTGTTTTTTCGTGAAAGAACTTCATTATTTAAACCAAGTCTTAGTGTTTCAAGGTCAAAGGTAAATCATATCACTCCTTGAACTTACACCATCGCCAGAAAAAGTAGTTTCCTTTCAAACTTCAACACGTTTATTATGTGCACACTGACTAAATCTGACAATGATGAATAAATTATAGTGTTTTATAGCTAAAATACATGGAATTATCATGAAACGGCCCTCCCATTAACAGAAATTTGCGGGCCGCTGCAAATGATATTGGACTGCTCAACCTTAACGACGGGCCACTATCAGTTCTGTTGTCAAGTGACGTCATAGTGGGTGCGTGGGCTTACGGTTCATTCGACATTAATTGGCTTTCGACTGGCAGATATTCTGGGTCAAACAAGTCAAAGCAACCCGAATTCCCGCTTTAAATAGCGGTAATATTGGCTTTCTTGTTGGTGCTAACCTTAACAATTGCACTATTAAGGCTGTTGAAGGACCAAAACCGAACACTGACATAGTTTGACATGTTGCAGGCTATGGTCTTGTCAAAGGCCAAGGTCGAATATCGTACTTTCTGTTGTGACGTCACTTGAATTGTTCGATGACGTAAATGCATTCGGGCAGTCGACCCCGTCAGAAGTTGATTTGGGTAAACTTACAGTCAAATTCCTTCATTGTTTCCTTTTTCCTTTCAACACAAATTCCATGTATTTTAGCAATAATAACGGTAATGCTATTTTTGAGGGCATTATCATTTGCAGAAGTCCTCGGGCTTTTTCAACTGCCCTCCTTCGTCAGGCAGTTAATGGAAGACCTCGGGCTTCTGCAAATGATAATGCCCTCAAAAATAGCATTACCGTTATAATAGCTAAAATGGAGGGAATTATCGTGAAACCGCCCTCTAGTTATCAGAAATGAGCGGGTCGCTGCATATGATAATGGCCCGGTGATTCCTCAACTACGGGCCCATATCGGTACTGTTGTCAAATGACGTCACAGCAGGTGACGTCACGTTCCATAATGACGTCATAAATCTGGTTTCATGATCTACCAGTGTTGGGTCAACAGCCCGTTGCGTGTAAGTTGTTTGAAGTTACAATTAAATTTATGATATTGTTTTGTCTTTTTTAACACAAATTCCATCCTTTTTAGCGGGATAGGGGAGTTGATCTAGGGCTTCTGCAAATGACAATGCCCTGAAAAACCGCGTTACCCCAATAGTGTAGGGATACGTTCAAAGGTTTTGGTGAATATGTCTTCAAATTGTGACCGTATATGCTGATTATACGGTCGGAAATTTATAGCACTGACCAATCAGAACTCGTGTTACATACTAAGTTGAATTAGAATACAGTAAATACGACGTTTCAATGTAGATGCTAACACCGTAATATATCGTAATAAAGATATATCCATAGAACACACACACACACACACCCGTGCACCACACCAACCTCTAAATGCCACTCTGAGTGAGTGAGGACCGCCTCCGTGGTGTAATGGTCAGAGCGTCCGCCCGGAGAGCGGGTTCGATTCCCGACCGCGTCATACCAAAAGACGTTAAAATATGGTACTTGTTGGTCCCTGCCTGGCGCTCGGCATTATGGGTACAACAAGGACTGGTCGGCTCGGAGTCAGTATAATGTGTCTGAGTGGTGTATTCATGCTTCACTGCGGCATGGTATCTCAGTTGGCTAGCACTCTAAAACCAGCTTAAGTCTGGGCTAGTACAAGCAGCCGCACATACACATACACACGCATGCACGTCGTCATATGAGTGAAATATTCTCAAGCACGACTTAAAATCCCAATTTCACCTCACCTGAGTGAGTGAGTGAGTTTAGTTTTTCGCCGCACTCATCAATATTCCAGCTATATGGCGGCGGTCTGTAAATAATCGAGTCTGGCATCTGTCAACCAAGTCAGCGGGCCTGACAACCCGATCCCGTTTGTCGCCTCTTACGACAAGCATGGTATACTGAAGATCAATTCTAACCCGGACCTTCACGGGTCCATTCTGAGACGTTATTCATGGTGTTGATCACTGGATTGTCAATTATGTACAGAGCGCCGCCATAAAGCTGGATTATTGCATAGCGGATTATTGCTGAGACGGCGTAAAACTAAACTCACTCACTCAAAGACGTTATTACAAACTAGTTTCGACTGGTTTGACTTGTGTCAGGCGCTATTCTGGATGCACCGCGCGAAGCGTCACCTATCCGAGATGCTATGTATCTCTAATTAGTTGACAATCAGAAATGGTCAAAACTTCATTTGTTACTTATTTGGCATGTTGTGTTAGTCATCCATGAATCTGTTATGTAACGATTACACAATGTCATATGAACACGACACACCAGCACGAAACAAGAAACAGACCAGACACAGATTGTGTCACGCTCTAATTTGCTAAACTTCTGACCTGATTTACAAAGCACGTGGCGACAAAGAGGTAAACTGGTTTCTTTGTTGGTACGTAACGCAAGCTCAGCGCTCTTTACCAACAGAAAAGGCATCATGTAAATATGTCCTATTTCCGGTTATATACTGAGTCAAAAAAGAAACTTCACAAAATGTAATTTGAAAAATAATGAATAATTTTTCTCTGATGATACATCTATGTATCCGAAATGGGATCCCTATCTTTCGACTCTAGAAAAACGTTAGCAAAACCCACTCAAACCCATCCATACGTCGTGCAAATGACGTTAGTCCCAAATCAGGTTTTGCACGTGCAGTCGATCACGTGATCTTCGCATCGAAGTTTTCTTCATATGCACGTGTTTGCATTGGCCTCAAGAATTGAAAAAAACACTTTTAAACCACAGTTCTAACGGTACTTGAAATGCCACGATTGTCAAATGTGCAACGTGAACGTGCCGTTGGCATGTTGCAAGCGGGAAGATCAGTTATTGACGTCGCAAGAGCAATGGGATGCAGCCGTCGTACTGTGTATGACTTGCGAGGTCGTCTACAACAAACTGGCACCACTTCTGATCGCCCAAGGTCGGGTCGTCCACGTGTGACGTCACGAGCAGAAGACCGTCAAATCGTCCTACGTCACCTACGTGACAGATTTCTGCCGGCTACACGAACCAGGGCTGAGATGTTTAGAGGTCGACTGTCCTCACAGACCATTCGAAATCGGTTGCGGGCTGCCAATCTCCATTCTCGACGTCCATATCGTGGGCCAATATTGACGCCGTTTCATCAACGTCAATGTCTGCTGTAGGCCCAACGTCACCTCCGATGGACCCAGAGAGACTGGAATCGAGTCGTCTTTAGCGATGAATCCAGGTTTACCCTCAGATTAGAGTCTGGAGACGACGTCGTGAACGGTATACCCAATGTTGTGTACAGGAAGTCGACAGATTCGGGGGCGGAAGTTGCATGGTGTGGGGTGCTTTCTGTGGGAACAACCGTTCCCGACTTCTGGTCATCCGTGGAAACCTCACAGCTGCTGCTTACCGTGACCAGGTGCTCACCCCTGAACTCGTTCCTTTCATGGTGGCTCATGGCCCAAGTCTACAGTTCCAGCATGATAATGTTCGGCCGCATACCGCGATGTTGACACGAAATTTCCTTCAAAACGCTGGAATCAACGTCATGGACTGGCCATCGAGGTCCCCTGACTTTAATCCAATAGAGCACGTTTGGGATGCACTTGGGAGAAGGCTTCGTGGTCTTTGGAACCAACCTCATAATTTGCAGGAACTTGGGGCTGCCTTGCAAGAGCAATGGCGCAGAATCCCCAACCACGTGTTCACAAGCATCAGGCAGTCGATGAGGAGACGGTGTTTGGCAGTGGTGAATGCGCGGGGCGGCCATACACGATATTGAACTGAGAAATTTCGCATTTTTATTCTTGTGACTTGACATTCTGTATACCCATGTTTTGGAACGGCGGTGTAGCCTAATGGAACTGATTATGGCACTGTCAGTGTATCGAGTACATCACACAGATCTCAGCAATGAAATAATAACAATTTAACCATCTTACCATCTCTTGTTCTTTTATAGTGCCCTGAAGAAAGAATGTGAAGTTTCTTTTTTGACTCAGTATATATAGGTGGGACGCGTGGCATAGATGCTTGTTGAGTACGAGTACACGGAGACACATTTAAATTAAATAATTTGCAGCAAACTGATCTGCTAGGAGACGGTTAATATTTATGGCAGGGGTCACTTACTTTATACTTGAATTATAGGGAGGGACATTGACATTGCACATGCTTCTCCATAAAAATCATCACCATCCCCCGTAGCCATAAATTATGAACGGTCCCTATTGTTAATTCTGTCGTTCGTCACAAACAAACTGTCCGTAGTCAGTTTGTGCCTTCGTTGCAAAGAGAAATCGGCAACCGTCTGTCAACTTGTATATGTGGACCGGTCCATAAAAGAGGTAGCCCTTCTACGTATGTAATGCAGCAGCATGTATTTACTTGTTGTTATGAGCACAAAAGCAACATGCATATTTTGTTTATTCAAGAATATACACTGTATATCAAAGGTCAACTTGGCTTTTTTCCATTATCAAATTTGGGTATAGTCTTTTGTGCATAAACCATATCTCCGCAGCTGGACACAGATCCGTCGTGGGTCGCAGATCCGCGGTCGGACTCATTTCCTTTATAGATTTCATATCCAAGTTGGAAGATTGATCCACGGAGTCTACATATTCATGGTAAAATTCAGATCCGGGATAGTCGAAGAGATATACGATTCTACTGTGCAAGAGAAACACTACCCAACAGTCCAAAGAAGAGTGTTGCTACAGTCATAGACGCTGGCAGGTTGCACCCTGAATACAGACACTGAGGAGTGGTACCGGATAGTATAAAGTTGATAACATCCGTGATGTTGCTGCCAGTATCACAGAATATTTTGGGGGAGGTCGGGATCGGTCTTCTGGTTGTATTCTCTGACGAATCTGGATGACTTCACAATCATCAACCCGCCATAGATCTAAGTTATACCACACCTATCTCTCAACATTCCATCTACCGTCAAACAATATTTATATAGAGCCTGGGTGGTAGACAGGTCTTTGATACCTCTGGCCCTAGATTGTAATAAATAGTGATTGTAAATTTGTGAAGGTATTTTGTGTTACTTGAACTCAGGTATAGACGGAAACAATATTCCAGTCTCCAGGCCTCTACCTCTCGCCCTCCTCTTGTAAGAAGTGCACATAGTCAAGAAGTTTATATTTACCAGGTTTGAAATGTAATTCAACATTTCACTTCGACCACATTACATTCGTCAACTAGCAATTACATTGAGATATTGAACGAATAAGAGTCCAACCTTCAACCGAAACTTAATAGAGCTTTAAAAAAAGATGACCAACTAAATAGCTCATGATATATAACGCCACAGTCAACAACAACACTTGCGACTCGTGGAAAACATAAGTTCAGCAAGGAAATTATATAATTGCACTGTCTTTCATTTCGTCATGACTTTATATATATGCAGATGACCATTTATCCCCTTTACAATTTCAGGCATAATTTTCTTGTCCTCAAGTTTCCACAGCTCACGGTCCTGGAGATTGGAGAGATTCTCACGGAGGACGTTGCTCTCGAAGATGTAGTCAAAGTGAGTCATCAAGATGTGGCCTCCTGAAGATACAAGGAACAGAGAGAACACATACAGTCAAATGACTACATCCCTGTGGTATTCAGTGTTAAAAGGAGGCTGTATGTTGTCTCCACTTTGGTCAAGATCCTTAAGCAATCTTAAGGATTCTTAGCGCAACGATGAGCGTAACTCCCATACGTAAACATACGTTACGATAGTTGGTTGGCTGGTTGGTTTGTTGCTTAACAGCGGACTCAGCAATATTCCGGCTATATAGCGGTGGTCTGTAAATAATCGAGTCTGGACCAGACAATCCAGTGATCAACAGCATGAGCATCAATCTACGCAATTATGTGTCAACCAACCTGACCATCCGATCCCGTTAGTCTCCTCTTACGACAAGAATGGGTACTGAAGATCAATTCTAACCCGGATCTTCATGGGTATGTGGACGTGAGAAGGAGAACCACACTTGTCACATTTTCCCCCAGATTGGATTTGAAATATATAGTCTATGTGGTTTCCTGCTGGATTTCAGTCAGTGAGGTCAGCTAGTCATTTACTCGCTCACCTGGTTTCGTGACACGCACCAGCTCCTCCAAAGCCTTGACGGGAAGTACCTTGAAGAATTCGGAACTGAAGCCGACGATTGTCACTACCGCGTATGTATCTGAAATGAACACAATGTATCTAATTAACAAATAATGATACTGATTAGTAGCCAGAAATGGATTCATGAACCATGCTGCAATGAAGCCAAGAAGTAAACGAATAAAAGATTTATACGGGGCGAAACGTCACAGGTTTTCAAAAAGGATGGGCCTTACTGTCAGCGATGTCCAGGGTGTTGTCAGCAAGCATGTCGCAGATATATCTCTCATACAAGTTGTTTTTCTTGGCCTGTTCCAACATCCCCTCAGACGGATCCAGACCATCAATGTGCGTGAATCCATGTTTCCTCATCTACAATTATAACACAGGTAATCTGAACCAACTGTCTACAATACCTTTGTAAAGGGACCAAGGCAAATTCCGGTTTTCATGCTCGTGTATGAATATTAAAGTCATTGTATTTAGAAAGTGTTGGTCTAATTCTTCTTATGAGGAATGGTATTTTCTACTGATATTAAATTTCCGAATCTGTACGTATAATGAATGAGTGAGTTATCGTTTTAGTGATATTCCAGTAATATATATTGGGAGACACCAGAAATGGGCTTCAGACGCTGTACCTATGTGGGGAATCGAAATTGCACTTGTTGTGTATTTGGTTCAAACACAGGCTAAAGTTGGACAATATGAGGTCGTGGTCATAATGCGGCTCTAACTGTAAGAGACCTTCATAATTTATGGCTGGGGTTGGGGTGGGGGTCACCCATTTCGTTCTGGTACATGACATGCAGCTTGCAGGGGTGTGTGTGTCACTTACTTTGCACGTAACAATTTAATTCATGAATCACGAAAGTCCAGAAACTCTCCGCACTGTGGACACTTTCTGACAAGGGATTCGACAAAATTAAACATGTTGTTGTTATGAATACATGCAAAGGATGAAAAATTGAAAAACATTTTTTTAGAAAACTTTAAATTTAAAGTCGCTTGCCCATGGGCCGGCGAACAGTGGCCCATGGGCGAGAATGTTTAGTTTCGCTCAGAATTCATGTATTGGAGGATGTAAATGAATGAGTGTATGTTTATAAACATCATGACACAAATTTCAACTCATTTTGACTTAATTCGGCTAATTTAGAGCAATGTTAAAAAATCTCGCCCATGGGCGAAAATATTTACTTTAACTCAAAATACATGTTTTTCCATGTTTTAGAGGTTGCAAATGAATGAAAGTATGTATATAAGTATCACAACACAAAATTCAACTTATTTTGACTTAATTCGGCTAATTTACGGCGATGGTACAAAATCTCGCCCATGGTGAATCGGAAATATTCATCTTCAGACTGTGATCACACCAACATCTGTAATCTCAGAAAACAAATGATGCAACACCTACCTCGACTGACGCCAGCCCAGTTCCAGCAGCAACGTCCAGGATGTTGACCTCCTCCTTGTTGCCAGGATACAAGGATGCAAGACTGTCTCCCAACCATTTTGGTAATTTGTAGTCCATCATACTCAACACCTGAGGAATGTACACCATTTGAATGAGTGAGTGAATTTAGGTGTACGCCGCACTCAGCAATATTCCAGCCATATGGCGGCGGTCTGTACATAATCGCGTCTGGACCAGACAATCCAGTGATCAACAGCATGAGCATCGTTCTACGCAATTGGGATACGTTGACATGTGTCAACCAAGTCAGCGAGCCTGACCACCCAATCCCGTTAGTCGTCTCTTACGACAAGCGTGGGTTACTGAAGACTAATCCGGATCTTCACAGGTCTACAACATTTGAAGAACCACCTTCAAGCATGTATGTACAGAAAAGGAAATTGTACTTAAACCAGGCTTCACATTCATCTTTCATATTTTACCGTTATTCGTACTAATAACGTAACACTTGCTGAATGTGTTATTCATATTTTTTCATATGGAAGGTACATAAACTATAAAACGGTACGAGGACCATCAGTATTTCATCGGACTCGTCGTATCATTATGTCGATATTTTTATCTTAGATTTTATGCGTTTGATAGAGATTGGAAAGATGGCTTTACAAACCTTGAAACTATCGGGCTATTTTAGTCAAATAGATAATATCCTAGTGATATACTGTATATACAAGTAACAACTGGAAGTCCTTAATTATTGCAAGTAGGTATATATGGAAAATGATCTGCTTTACGTTACTTAGACTGGGGTATATTTACCATATCGTACTTGTCACTTATGTGGTCGAATCTCTTAATAACTGTGTCAATATTCAGGCCCTTTTCTATCAATAAATTAAACTCTCTTCGTGCTTCTTTCACTTCTTCTTCGGAGTATGTGTCCGTCATCTTTGCGACTGTACCAACAAAGTTAAAAAGAAACGTTTGAGTTAGCGAGTGAATTAAATATAAAGCGGCTTTAAACAGAGTGGTATGATAATACTTGAATGGTATGAATGAATAGTTAGACACACCTTATCATAATTCATTGGCAGGCCATTTCCAGGTGGTTATACATGGGAATAGGAAACATGGGAGTCATGTTTTGCAAACCGAAACATGAGTCTCATTAACCAATTCAGACAATGACCTACTTTTCACCCAATCCGAATTTTCTCGTGTGAATGTGAAAAGAGATACTACAAACACCTGTGTTTACACTAAATTCCAATTACTTGTTTCATAAAAAAATGGTATTTACAAATTTATTTTAATTTTAAAGTTTAAAAAAATTATATTTCTATATTTCATGCCGAGGTTTAGGCATGGAGGTGTGTGTGTTCCAGAGAGAAGAGTTGAGATTCTTACCATTTCAAACTTTGCCCGTGGAAGAAATGTTTAGAATATATAACCTCTCACCTGAAGATAGTAGTGAATAGGTTCTGGTATTTCATGATAAAAAATTATATATTACTGTTTTAGTATCGAAACAGTGTTTCTTGTATCGGCCATCATACAAGACATGTCGAACTGAAATTCTATATGTAACGACCTTCACTCACTGGTGGATAGAGAGTGTCTATCCGGTCGGTCGATGAACTACACGCAGACAGAAAGACACGGCACCACACACACATATACACAGACATACAGACATAACGAGAGGGAGATCGACAGACCGACACTTTTAGAACTTGGCATTAAACAGAGAGAGAGAGAGAGAGAGAGAGAGAGAGAGAGAGAGAGAGAGAGAGAGAGAGAGAGGACATAACACGAGTATTTCATGATCAAATACTGTATTGTGTAATGGTAAATATACACCGTAAGCATGTCGATTTCACTTACAGCATGGCTTTTTTAATCCTACTCAAAGCGCATGTTTCCAATTCACTGACTTATGATTCAATATGATTAAATTCTACATTTCATTTCACCAAGCTCTATGGCAATTATGTGAGAACCTCAGTTAAACGGACCCGCTATCTTCTTACCTGTTTCTCTGAGTGTGTTGCTGATGTGGATAGTCAAGTTGTCTCAGCTGATCTGCCTACAGCGCTGCGGCAGCTGTGGAATGTCACCTCCCGTTTGTGATCGTTGAGCCTGATGGAGTGGGCTACAGTTACACTGCGCTTAGTGCACTCAGTTCCAGGATATCAGCACAGCGATCACGTGTGCATACATTGTCGTGCGGCGCGGTGGGGTAGCCTAATGGTTAAAGCGTTGGCTCGTCACGACGGGGACCCGGTTTCGAATCCCCACATGGGTACAATGTGTGAAGCCCATTTTTTGGTGTCCCCCGCCGTGATGTTGCTGGAATATTGTTAAAAGCGGCGTAAAACCAAACTCAGTCAGTCAGTATATTGTCGTGCAGTGAAGCGCAACGATTAGGAAATAATGTTTGTACAACCTGTCGTAAAGAGCAATGCATGAGGGTTTCTGAAATTGTCACAAATCTAGACTTCCTTGCTTGACTTGATGATGACGATGATGATTATAAATATAATTATGATAACGATGATGATTGTTTTCCGCAAATTTGGGTAGATTGCAAAGGTACTTGTACCTATAGAAACAGCAACTTTACTTGAAATATATCTCTTGTCTATGCCACTGTAAATAGAAACACGCGATATTACAATTACTTAAAGAAGATAGCTGAAACAAAATTGCTGAGTGAGCTTTTTATGAGTGCGAGTGATAAATCTCACTGATCTTTGAATTGATCGTTGAAAGCCCAAATGAAGTGCTTCACACATTTTGAACTACTAACTGCCAGCTGATTGTATAATCAATGCTGCTGACCTAGAATGAATACTAATGAAGAGGTCACGTTCTGTCTGATATCAGGTCGCTCGTGACAGGCCTACCACAACGCCCGTCACAATCAGGTCACGCGGGAGGAAGTTTTCCACTGAGCCTTTCAGGTCAGTCTCCGTAAATTTTCCATATGACCTACCAAATACTAGGCCGCTATAACCGTACACACTGGTCAATGTCAGCATATAAATCCTTCCTTTGTAGAAGCCCCATTTGCTTACCTGGCAAATTAATTCAATGCTAGAACACATATATCTTCCGGCAGAAATGTTTCAAGGACAGTTATTATGTCTGTTGTGCGTTTCCTGTTGCGTCTAATGTCCATTATAGTGTGTCCCTATTTCGCCTCCAATTGTGTCTATTGGTCAATTGTGTCTATTGGTCATCTTATGACAGAAGCTTCCCGCTGTGTCTTTGTTGACTTTGTTGCACTTTGCTCAGTGTGGGATTTCCAGCTTGTCTATCAGTGTTCTATGCGCTCTCCATCTCAGTGTGTGTCCGTGAATTGGCGCTCTCCATCCAGTGTGGGTCTATTTGCGCTCTCCATCTCAGTGTGGGTCTATTGTGCGCAGTGTGGGTCTATTGTGCGTCAGTGTGGGTCTATTGTGCGCTCTCCATCTCAGTGTGGGTCATGCTGTGCTGTCCATCTCAATTGTGCTCCATCTATCTTGTGGGTCTATTGTGCTCTCCATCTCAGTGTGTGCGTCTCAATTGTGGCTCTCCATCTCAGTGTGGGTCGGCTCTCCATCTCAGTGTGGTCAGTGTGGTCTATTGTGCGCTCTCCATCTCAGTGTGGGTCTATTGTGCGCTCTCCATCTCAGTGTGGGTCTATTGTGCGCTCTCCATCTCAGTGTGTGTCTATTGTGCGCTCTCCATCTCAGTGTGTGTCTCAGTGTGTTGTCTATTGTGCGCTCTCCATCTCAGTGTGGGTCTATTGTGCGCTCTCCATCTCAGTGTGGGTCTATTGTGCGCTCTCCATCTCAGTGTGGGTCTATTGTGCGCTCTCCATCTCAGTGGTCTATTGTGCGCTCTCCATCTCAGTGTGGGTCTATTGTGCGCTCTCCATCTCAGTGTGGGTCTATTGTGCGCTCTCCATCTCAGTGTGTGTGTCTAGTGTGCGGTCTATTGTGCGCTCTCCATCCATCTCAGTGTCCATCTCAGTGTGGGTCTATTGTGCGCTCTCTATTGTGCGCTCTCCATCTCAGTGTTGTTCATGTGTGCTCTCCATCTCAGTGTGTCTATTGTGCGCTCTCCATCTCAGTGTGTGTCTATTGTGCGCTCTCCATCTCAGTGTGTCTATTGTGCGCTCTCCATCTCAGTGTGTGTCTATTGTGCGCTCTCCATCTCAGTGTGTGTCTATTGTGCGCTCTCCATCTCAGTGTGTGTCTATTGTGCGCTCTCCATCTCAGTGTGGGTCTATTGTGCGCTCTCCATCTCAGTGTGTGTCTATTGTGCGCTCTCCATCTCACTGTGTCCCGCCGGTGTATTGTTCTCTCATTATGTGCTGGCATATCTTCCTATCACACACTATATCTGCATGATCATCAGGGGAATGGAAAAACTGTTAGAAAAAACGATCTGCCAGTTTGGTGAGTGAGTGAGTGAGTTATTATTTAACGTCACATCGGCAATATTTCAGCCATATCGTGACGAGAACATTTGACATTGTAATAGAATATATATAGTTATTATAAAAACCTGCCGACGAAGGACAGTAAAAATACTAGACAATCACAGCTATCAATATAAAACTAGCGAACAAAGCTAAAATATTCCAATTAAAGAAGACAATACAATGTAAAAATGGGCTATAGATCGCCAACAACTGAAGGGAGATCACCATACTAGGGACCATGGGGACTTACATTAATTTTGCTACCTGCATGGACCCTAGTTGGATTTACACCATCCCTTCAGCCATTGGCGACAGAAGAGAAATCTAGCCATAAATTAAAAACACACTTACTCTACGATTAAAAGCCAGTTTGGTACAATACAAAAGTATTGTCACTAGGTTAGGACTACCCGTCGATAGCTACGTGCGAAAAGAAGAGTAAATACAACATAAACATGAAAGAATCATAGAATGGAACAAATTTACAAAGACACCAAGAACTGACACCAAGAAGACACGTTTCAATTGCAAAGTCGATATAATGTTGCTAGTGGAAAGTTGTATGTATAGTAGTTGATGATAATACAATGTAATATAACATGACGTGGAATGAAAATATGAATTACTATCCAGGTTTAGAAAATCCTGTCTTGAAATAGGAATATCCAGAGAATAGAAAGACAGATGTATAATCCAAGAAGTAATGACAGAGTTAAAGGCTTCCAAATTTTAGTCTCCAAAGAAAGTAGGGAACAATTAAATATTCTTTGAACAATGACTGCCATTAATTAATTTCGCCGATTTCGACCAAGTTTTGGACGCCAGTAACAAAGACATTTGACCCGATATCAATGATAATATTTAATATTGGATATTTTGATATTTTGCGTCGGTGTGTTTTTTAACGAAAAGACGATTCTTTTCCATTGTTTCGTGTAGCATAATAGCATTACTCGTACAGATATTTAACCGTTTGGAAGACCTCATCAACTGATGTAAATTGAATATATGTAAATGATATATGTGAGCTCATGGCGGTACTGAATGAGGTACTTATAATAACAACATATTCCCTATTAAAGTTACTTTAGTACAAGGGCATGTATCATTTGCGTGATCGCATTCTCAAAGTGGAAATGCTGACGATATTTGATTAACATGGTCGTTCTATTCCATAAATGATATATACAGTTTGGTTACAATAGCGAGGTGACAGGTGGGGGTATTTATGCGTATATTATAATGGAATTACATAAACATGGCGTAGATCCTCTTTAGTATCCTATATTTGCTTGGTCCCTCTGTTCAACTGGGGGTAATTTACTCGGTCAATCATAACATCGTCGAGTCTTAGAACCGATTTATATTTGCTTTGTCAATTAGTTCAACTGGGGTAATCGTCGCCATAACTTGGAAACATTTCTTCAGGCTGAACTCCATAGGGAGTATCCCACACTCTGCCTTCGGCTATCAATTTGTAGACCCGTAGATGTATTGGTGTTATCAATTGACGTCATCGATCTAAAACTACCTTAGGAGACTAATCGGAGAGTCCTTTGAACCTTGCAGATTTTTGTTATCTGTGTTATTATGTTATTTGATTTAATCTTTAGTTTAGTTTGGGAAATTAGCCTCTACTGGTTCTATTTCACATGGTTTGGATGGCCCCATTATATGAACTCTGTCAATGGTAACATCGGCGGGTGTGTTTGTTTTTAAATTTTAGAGACAGATTGGTGATAACGTGTATCTACAACTTTCATATTTTACTTCTGGTTTGATATTTTACATAAGATTTGATCCAATCTGTCTTCTGCAGATCAATATTAGCTTCACGCAGTTCACCGATATATGCATGAACATATTCTATCTCACCTTTGAATTTCAGCTATTTTAGCAGACTATCCAACGTCATTCAAATCTACTATATTGCACGCTATGCTTTGTTGATTTATCCGAGTTGTACTGTTTGCTTCAGTATTTCTCACTGAGTGTTCAAGCATATCCAGTTTATGTATGTGGACATAAATCAATCATGGGGGAATGACCCATTAGATGATCAGATCATATCAATGTGACGTCTTTCTCGTCTCTTTTTACCCTTGCTAAACACCACCAGCATGTTCTGTAAATTTTGATGCCACACGTGCACAGGCCATCGTGTGTTTGCGAGGATTAAAGATTAAAAAAACATTTTTTAGATGACCCCGACTCGAAATGCGTCATAATACAATAAGTCATGACTGACAATTATGACCAGCTGTCTTGAATTATGCCTGGGTAATTTCATTTTGTTAATTGAAATATAATTCAGGTAATGCTTTTGTGGCTGTAAACCAGAAATAGGCTGACAAGCTAATATGTTATATATATCTAATTTATGGTAGAAAATAAAGTATGAATGCAGGGATTATATGATAAATATTGTTATTAGTTCGGGTAATGTGTTCTCACTGAAAATGGCTAAATCACCTTCTCTATATTTCTGGAATGATTCAAGCAGGACATAATCCGGAACTCTCTCTTAGTAAAGTGCAGATTCTAGTTAGAATCTGTACTTCAAAAGAAAGTGTAATCCCAAATATAACATATGTTACATTTGACCACTTTCTAAATAGCATTGTGTATTCAATTTAAAACATCATTTTCTCCTCCAGTCTTTTCTTCATTCTTCTCAGATGACGGTTCCTGTCAATGTAGCCAGATTTCTAAAGAACACCACTATGTGGGTGAGTAGAATTCATTTAATCAGGTATAATATGTAGTTATCATATTTTACATTATACTCTACACCAACAGTGCCATCCCATCAATTTAGTATATGCTGTGACCATTTTCTGCTGATGCCTTCTGTTTGGAAGAGACACACTGATGCCAGGCGCAAAATTTGCATTTCCTCAACGCTTACTTCTTGGTCAATCGAAAACACAACAGTAAGGAGTACAGGCAAGGTAAACACGAGAGCGCCTCAGTACTATCAAACCAAAAGACAGACCAACAATCCTAATCTGGTTGGGTCCTTCTTTATTCAATGGTTACAGAAAGTGTGGTCGTCCCTCAAGCTAACCCCGCCTAGGATTGATGTTTTTGTTGTACACACACTTGCACGCACGGATGCATGCACGTACGAGCACTCACACACACATGCACACACCAGAGGAATACCGACAGGCAGATACTTTTGATTATTAGTGATTAATCATCTGCCAACATAACGAACTGTTTATGGTTGTTCTATCCCCGGTAGCATCATACCCAAAGACGTTAAAAGATGATACTTGCCATGTCTGGTGATCGAAAGGGACAGTCGGCTCTGAGCTTACATACGCTGCGGGTTGTACATGGTAAACTGCCAATTGCATTTCAGTGGGCTAGCAACAGCTGGACAACTGACACATTTTGTTATCAAGCATGATTTACCTATAATTTAACATCACGCAACTAATTTGAAGCAACATTAGTTATCTGGTGTAAAGTGGGAAAGTAGCATTGAAAATAATTGGAATTAGTCACTGAACATCAGTCATGACACCAGCTGTTTGCGGAAAGGAAAAGCATGTCCAGACCCACCGTTAGCACCCGCCATTTCCGGGTTGAGGACATGTAAGTGCAATTGTCAGAGGTTGTACTTGTTGGTACTTGTTGTTCCCATGCCTTGTGCTTGACATTGAGGGATAAAGAAAGAGACAGTTGACTTTAAGTTTGTATACTCCCTGGATTGTCCATGTTAAACTGTTTGTTGTTTACATAGTTTACCTGTTGTCGTCATTGGGTAGCAGTCAGCACTAACAAATAACATACTCAAGCAGATAAGTATAAGTTTTTATTCAAAATTGCCCTCTGACACCAACATCAATATGCAACGCTAACCACAATCATCTTACTGACAAGGCCGAAGGCCGAGTTAATATACAACAACACGCACTGTATGTCTATTGCTAAGTAGTCACACTAGTCTCTGAAAGTCTACAGCCGGAAACAAATGGCAAGAGCAATTGGGTAATAAATAATAACTGTCAACAATAATAAACAATAATAAAGTTATCAGGTGTGTTAATATCAATTAGAAATGAAGTTTGTTCATTTCAACGAGATCATGATTCAGACTCGCACAAGACTCAGACTGTGTCACAAAAAGCCGATTTTAGAGAGGTTTTGAAGAACTACAAAAAAAAACCCATATTTAACTTCATATTGTTACAGTTTGGAAATTACAGTGATAAAGGCTTGTGAGTCCCCTTTAAACCAGCAAAATATAACCACAGACGAGGATGTCTATAATGTTCAGTTGTGTAATGAATAAACACCGGTACAATGAATGACAGTACAGGTTTCTAGTACAATACTTTTGGATCAGAAATCTGAAATATTAACTCACAAAAGTGTTGACATTCCCAGAAAAAAAGATGTACTGATTGAAGATTGTTGACAGCTGTTGAAAGTTCAATGTGGACGAGGCCAGTTGAGAGCTCAGTCTTGAAACGTCAATGTTAGCAGACAGATAAGCGTATATTCAAAGCAGTAGTCCATTCATACACTTAAGCAACCATCCCTTATGTACCTATTATACAGTTCTAGACTTTTCTTACAACCGCCATGCCACACGACCACTTTTTAGAAATTACTGAATTCCTCCCATAGCTACAGCGTCCACCGGAAGCAAAACGAAGGGGATGTAACTCTAACTTACTCTTAACAGGTGAAAATACTAAGTTCAAGGTGTTAGTTGAAATCCACACGCAGCGCTAAAATTGTGTGACCCATAATAACTAAAAGTATATCAATGTGACATCACCATTAACAAAACCACACCCTCATAACAATATAACCATCACTCATACCTGCCACAGTGTGTTAAACGTAATCTGTGGATGGGGAATTTGATGTTTCAGTGAAGACTTGGGGTTAAAATGAATTTGGAGCCACATAACCAGTACAGTGTTTGAAACGTTGTTAATGTAAATACTCCAAAACACAAGTTCATTAAGTTTCAAAGACCCTATTATATTTTGAAAATTGAATCGAAGCAGAAGTCTTCTTTGAATATATTCCCAAATCACCAGTACAGTTCATGTTTAATGTTATAGACGCTACCTTGAGTTAGGTTCAATTAAAAAACAAAGACATGATAAGATCATCTGGACGGTGCGGTTCCATTTCACTGATGCTTGACAGCTCTAAGGAATAACTATATGTGACGGCCTAAAAAAGAGAAAGGTGAAGGTCTAGGGTTGAAGTCCATATCACGTTAACACACGTCATTACCCTGCCTGCAATACACACCATTTAACCAACGCAAGTCACTCGTGAAAGAATTGAGTTTTCTCTTGGTGTTGGACTACAAAACGTTATAAACGTGCAAATGACCAGTAAACCCGTGGGCGGTGTTGGGCTTAATTTGCTTGTCCTCTAGTTTCCACAGTCCTCTGTCCTCAAGAATGGCGAGGTTCGCACGGAGGACATCTCTTTGGAAGATGTAGTCGTAATGATTCATCAGAATATGGCCTCCTAGACGACAGTAAAGAGAAATATTGACAATGGTCGATCGATACCCATATGTGATATTTTCATTCAAGAGTGGTCTATGTCCATTAGTACTTCTAGATATTTAGAATATTATGCCTCTCATAAGTCGTTGCTAGAACCAGAATCGTATATCTAAAATTTTCATGATAAATCTTTGATAAGAGCTTTATGTAAATTAAGAATTGGTTTTCGTGATTTCTGTGTAAATAGAGCATGTAAGCATGGTATTTCTACAGAATGTAAAAATGATTTGATCTGTTCTAATTGTACTACAGGTGCTATAGAGGATGAGTTCCATGTCATGTTTGTATACACCAAGTATCTAAGTTTGCGAAAAACGCCATTTCTTTCAAACACTGTAATAGACAAACATTCACTGTCCAATTTGTTAAATTCTAAGAATATTATGACTGGAGAGTCTGTAGCAATTTATCTCAAGCATGTTTTCACTGTGCGTAGCCATAAATGTAACCATGAATGTAACCATATGTTCACGTGACTTGCATAGTATTTTGTAACATCAACAATTGTAATGTAGGCCTTAAGGCCAGAATTACCGAATAAACTGAATCTGAATCTGAATCTGATACCCACATGGATACCTCATAAGAAATATAGGGTTTACGCCACTCAGAAAAATCTGTACTATTTGATTTTACCTGATTTCGTGATACGCACCAGCTCCTCGAATGCCTTGATGGGCAATGTAGAGAATATTTCAGAGCTGAGACCGACCACAGTCACTATATTATATGTGTCTGCAAAAAACAAGGAATGTTGGTAATATCGGGTAAAAGACATGTATGGGCAACTCACAAAAAGGAAGTCTGCACTAGTTTTGAAATGACCATGAGATGCGGTAAAAGAATTGACCATTCAAGTCTTCATTTAGTGGTGCTGATCTGTTCGGAATCATACACATTAATAATTAGAACCGGGCATCAAATTGTTGTAAAATTCCACACACGTCCTAATATGTTTCAGATACAGAGGATATTGTACTCGATGCTGTTGACAGAAAGATGATATTTTCTTCATGTTAACAAATATTCTTTCACATCAACTACCAATGTATTCTATCTGCGCTGTAGACCTCTCAACGAAGCCGGCTGTATGTACTTCTGGTGTCTGTGTCTACCTCATGTAGTGAAACAGTGTCTACCTCAAGCGTTTCTACTCTCACCGTCAGCAATGTCCAGAGTCTTGTCAGCAAGAATGTCACAGATATATCTCTCATATAAGTTGTTTTTCTTGGCCTGTTCCAGCATCCTTTCTGATGGTTCCAGACCATCAATGTGTAGGAATCCTTGTTTTCGCATCTGATAAATATACAAACGATATAGGGCTATCGTCCATCAGCTAACAACATTGCCAGTTCAGTCGCACTGAAAAGGGAAATCAATAAAACTGCGACAAACATGGAGTCATCTTTTTAATTATGTGCCTCCATGGTTCGAGCTTTCATCAGGAACAAGGATGAGTGAGTTTTGTGTTTCACCACCTTAAATGATATTCCAGTTATAGCATGGCTTGACAGGAAAGACCAAAGTATCAAATCTGTCGACCTCTTCGCGTTGTGTGTGCTGGGGTTGCTGCGAAGAAAAGTGGACTTTCAAAATGAGAGTGCCTGATGTGATTTGAGATATAAACAAAAAATCACTAAAACATATACTGAACAACAAAAGTTTAGCACATTTTTGGAAATTATATTTAATTTTCAACAAGTAACGCTTGATGTTATAATTCATTACGCATAGGAATAGAGTGACCATTTGACCGCACAATGGAAGTGTCAAAAGACGGGTTCAATCCAGGACGTCAAGCTGACGTTACACATTGTAGGGTAGGGGTGAAACGTTCCAAATGACAAAAACGCCTACAACCGGACGTCGGGCATGTAGACCTGCTGCATGGAGACGTCTACGGACTGTCTGGGGGTGAATGTGTGTACCCATAGCTTGCCGCAGCTCGTTGGCCAGACGTGGGGCGCTTGTTAACCTGTGTCGTCTTGATGACGTCACAATGATGCGGTCTTCCCGTGGGGTGGTAGAACGAGGCCTTCCTGACCTTGGTCGGTCTCTAACTTGGCCAGTTTGTTGGACCCGTTGCCGCAGACGAATAATTGTGCTGTAATGCACTTGGAAGTGCCTGGCGACGTCTCTTACTTGGTGGCTAGCACGTAGTCGTCCGAGGGCTTCATTGCGTTGATTTTCTGGCATTCCAGGCCGACGACCCATGCTTCAAACTGAACAATTCTTTGCGGTTTTTGTACACTGATACTCCAGTGTGTCATGTCAACCCTGTTATACACCCCAGTTTGCATGATTTTTCTGCCGATGGGCATAAACACGATATGCACGTGCACCATCCTGGTTTTTACAACGGTCCAACAATCGAGTAAAGTTTAATGGCACTCAAGTGTGTCATCATGTGTTCACGTTTGGGCCAAATTTCAGTATTTTGTGTCATATCATTCTTTTGTATATAAATGTAACAAAAGTGTGCTAAACTTTTGTTGTTCAGTATATATGGGATCCCTTATGAGGCCAACGTCCAGTATACTTGCTGAAATGACAGAACGTCGTGGGGCCATCTGCAGATCATACCACGTGTATTCGCTCGTGCTGAGGCCTGGTGATCGAGTTGACCTCTGCTGGAAATGCGTCTCCTGTAGCACACACCTGGCATAATTGTTTTACTTGCTACAATCCACACTTCTGTGATCTGAGGTAACAGGCTTGTTTCGAAACACCCTAACACTGTTTGTCAAGCACTTCGTGCCCACGACTTCGTGTGTCTGTCTGTTCATCATGACATAAGGTCCTGATGGACTTCCCAAACATTGTGTTGCGAGGTGTTTTAATCTTTTTACGTTGGATGACTTTGGACAAAACGTGAGTAGCATACATTGTTCACTGCAGAGGAGAGTATACACATTTATTACCCACGAGGTCAACGTATGGGTAGTTGCATACTAATCTCGTACGTCACACGAGTGTCGTATCGCGTTGACCTGTGTCGTAACGACTTGACCTGAGATTCTAATGATTTGATTGGATAACCGATGACCTCTCAATTAGGTCACATTCAGACGTAACTATTTTTTCATTCATAACAAACACGTGTATTCATTCATTCTACAACTTTAATGCATTGTGGGAATTTAAACATTGCGAACGTTGCCGTGTCGCTGTTAATTGTGAGTCGAGCTGAGACATTATATCCACCGAAAAACATAAACGCAATGTTTCCACCAGTGATGTTAGCCGAATGAAGCAACTGCAAACCAAGAAACAAGGTGCTACGGAGTAGTTTACTGTAGGAGGCTGTAGGAGGCTGTACGAGGCGATGACAACTGACATGCATCGTGACGTCGGTTACCAAGACAGTGACGTCATTACAGTGTGACGTCATGCAAATATTGTACTACAGTACAAAACTCTTCCGCAACCTCTTTATGAAACCGGTTGCGGTTTGAAACCATAAAAATATCAAAAATACGCTATTTTGTCAATTTAATGCATGTAAGACGTGGATAATTATATAAAATACCACACTCGGTCTCATTACATACGAATTATACGAAACTCGTGTCCTTCCTATGTTATCTGACCTCGCTTTCGCTCTGTCAGATACCATAGGAAGGATACTCGTTTCGTATAATTCGTATGTAATGAGACCTCGTGTAGTATTCTCTATGTATTCCCTTCACAACAGATGTCATTATATACATGTATTCCCTTCACAACTGAGGTCAGTATACACATGCATTTCCTTCACAACAGAGGTCAGTATGTACATGTATTCCCTTCTTCATCAGAGGTCAGCATATGCATGTATTCCCTTCACAACTGAGGTCAGTATGTAAATGTATTCCCATCCACAGCAGATGTCACAACCTACCTCACAAGAGACCAAGCCCGTCCCTGCAGCCGCATCCAAGATGGAGACAGATTTTCGGTTGTGGGTATATAGAGCAGCTAGACTCTCCGCCATCCACTTCTGCAAGCTATTACCGTGTATAGCTTGCATCTGAAAACATAAATGTGTCAACAAAATTAATATATAATTTGATTATTTTATCATTAAACACAATTCACTCACTCACTCAAACACTAATCATAACACTACAAAATGTCAATATGCCTTTACTGGAAAACGACTTAGACCTGCATTACTTCGGGCTTCCCTCCCACATTGACTTGATCTTACTTAAATACTCTAAAGCGGCGTTAAACTCAAGTCACTTACACCTGTGGCATATGATTGCTTTTTATCGTCATAGGCAGCGCCTTTACAAACTACTCATGGACATTGTAGTATTGCACTGTGAACTTTTGTACCCAACACTTCTGGCTAGTTCTCAAAGTAAGAGAGTGAGTTTAGTCTTACGTCTGACGTGATTCGTGCACACCGCCTTGGCGCTAAACGTCAACAAGCAACTAAACCACGTCCCATCATTGTGAAACTCGCCCTATCAGATGATAAGGTCCGAGCTCTGAAATCGAGACCAGTCCTCAAGGAGAATGGACTTGGAATTTCCAGCGACCTGACGACACGACAGAGAAAACAGTTACCAGCCCTTAAGGAAACCGGTAAATTCGGATACTTTAAAGACGGCAAACTCATAACGGTAGATCGTGAAAATTCCAGTGAGTCCACACGTAGTCAGATTCAAACACGTCAACGCAAGCGGCAACCAGCGACCGACTCCTCACGCAACAGAAGCAAGACGCCTTCTCGTTTGGCACGCCCATAGGGCAGCGGCCAAGGCCCGGTTATTATCTCACAAGGACCTATCGACGATGACACCGCAAGTACTAACTCCGACAGTGATCTCGTGACTGACAATACCACTCTCTCTCTTTTGTGTTGGAACGTTAACGGTTTGAGGGACAAAATAAACGACTGTGAATTTTTAGTACATCTTCGGAAATTCAAAATAATATGCCTTGTTGAGACGTTTGTTATCGACATGTCAAATATGAATTGGTTGGACGGTTATGACGTTTTCTATAGCCCAGCAGTAAAGCTATCTGGTTGTGGTAGACTTTCTGGTGGTGTATGTGTTTGTATCCACCATTCTATAAGCAAAGTGTGCACCTTACTATCCCCAGTAGTCGACAATTTGATCTTCTTGAAACTGCCTAAAAAGTTATTTTCAGTTGTTAAAGATATCAACTTACTATGCACTTATATCCCACCCCTTGGTTCCCCGTACTATTCTAACAGAGATTATAAATGTAACATTGAACAAATCGAACAGTTTCTTATAGAAACCCTTCCAGAAATCAGTGATTCATTCACAATACTCTGTGGAGATATGAATGCTCGCACAGGCGAGCGAAATAACCATTACGTTAGTTTTGATGATGACATCGGAAATGAGCATCTAAAATATAGTGAAGAAGGGGATACCCCACTCGATGACCGCAAATCGCATGATCAAGTTGTAAATAGTTTGGGTCGTATTTTATTAGATATGTGTTATGCACTTCAATTGTTTATTGTCAATGGCAGAGCTTTTGGAGATAGGCTTGGAGAATATACTTTTTGTAATCATCAGGGCTCGAGCGTGAACGATTATATCATCTGTTCACAGTTTTTTTTCCAGTATATTGAGATGTTTAACATTGGAGATCGCATTGACTCAGGCCATTTCCCACTGGAGTTGACTTGTAAGTTTCCACATGTACACAATGAAAATGAACTGACCGATGGTTGTTATGATAAAGAAAAGATTGTTTGGAATGATTCGCTATGTAAATACTTTGTCGATAATTTATCTGATAAAATGTTGTCCTGTTGTCAACATTTACATACAATGCTTGATATTGACATTGATGGTGCTATTGATGAATTTGTACATATGATTTTAATCTCGTCCGAGTGTATGAAGAAAAAGGTTAATGTTAAACATGCTAACAGTAATAGAACGCCCCAACTGAATGCGGAATGCAAATCAGCGAGGCGTGATGCCCGTAAGGCCCTCAGAGCATTTCGGTGTAAACGCACAGTTTCGAATAGAACGCAATATTGCAAAATGAGAAATAAGTTTAAAACTTGCTGTAGGAGATTTAAATCTAAATTTTGCAAACAAAGGCAAAACAGACTCAACAGTTCGATCAAATGTCCTTCTAAATTCTGGAGAGAAATACGCTTCTTACAAAGACGACAGCACCATCAAAATTCTATTCCCAAAACTGAATGGCTAATGCATTTTAAGAAAATATTCTCAAACGAGTCTGTATTTGATATCGATCAAGATAACGATGTTTTAAATGACATGGTTAGTTCACCATCAGAATGTTACATGGATGTGGATAAATTTATTCTAGAATCACCAATATCAGAAAATGAAATATCCAATGCTATATCACATTTAAAAAACGGGAAAACGGCGGGTCCTGATCATATCATCATAGAAATGATAAAATGTTCAGAATTCGTAATCATGCCATTTCTGATAAAATGTTTCAATAGACTATTTGATAATGGTATGTTTCCAACTAGCTGGTCTTCTTCAATTATTGTTCCTCTTCATAAGAAGGGGTCCTGACAACTATAGAGGCATCTCACTTATGAGTATTCTGGGCAAAATATTCACAACTTTATTAAATAATAGAATAACAAATTGGGCAAATATGCGGGACTTAATCCCAGAAACTCAGGCCGGTTTTCGAAAAAACTATTCTACTTCAGATCACATCTTTACATTACATGCAATAATTCAAAAACGTCTTTCACGCCGAAAACACAAATTGTATGTAGCGTTCGTCGATTTTAAAAAGCTTTCGATTCTGTTGATCGTTCCAAATTATGGTATTGTCTGCTAAAGACCGGATTACGAGGGAAAATGTATTCTGTTTTAAAGTCTATGTATTCTAATATAAAATCATGTGTGCGATGTGGTGATGATTTTACAGATTATTTTGATTGTCCAGTCGGATTAAGACAAGGATGTATTTTAAGCCCAATGTTATTTTCATTTTTCATTAATGAATTGTATTACGATATTGCTAAAAATGGAAAACATGGTATTCAGATGTTCCCAGATATGATTGAAATACTAATGTTACTTTTTGCTGATGATGATATTTTAGTTTCAGACACTATTGTAGGACTACAAAATCAACTTAATATCTTGGGACGTTACACAAAAGAATGGAAGTTATCGGTTAATTACAACAAAACAAATATTGTCATTTTCAGAAGGGGTGGTTCGTTATCCGTAAATGAAACGTGGGTACTAAATGGGATACACCTTAAGATTAATAGTCATTATAAATATCTTGGTCTTCAGTTTACCCATACAATGAACTTTTCTAAAAGCATAGAAGATTTAGTATCAAGAGCAAAGAAAGCCCTATTCAACGTTATGTCTGTTTCATATAAAATTGGAATTACCTCACCTAATATATTTTTAAAACTCTTTGATTCGCAGATACAACCAATAATGTGATATGGATCTGATATTTGGGGTTATCAAAGATACGATTGTTTAGAAAAACTTCACCTTTTAGCATGCAAAGGATATTTATCCGTTGGATTATCTACACCAAACTGTATGATTTACGGCGAATGTGGAAGACACCCAATATATATCAATTCTCAGATTAGATGCTTGAAATATTGGATAAAACTTATTGGTATGCATGAAAATAGAATTCCAAAGCTGGCTTATAATATGCTTTTACATTTAGACAATATCGGTAAAATTACATGGGCATCCCATGTAAGAAACATTTTGTTCTCTCATGGTTTTGGTTTTATTTCGATGAACCAAACTATTGGGAATTTCAGTCTCTTTTTATATAATTTTAAACACCAAGCCATTGATATGTTCTATCAGAATTGGCATTCTACCCTTCACGACAGCTCAAGGTATGACTGCTACAGGACATTTAAAAGTTTACTCCAGCCTGAAAAATACCTGTCTGTTTTATATTCTAAAGATTTAAGAAATATTTTTACCAAATTTAGACTTGGTTTGTTAGATTTAATGATAAATGAAGGCAGGAAAATGTCCATAGATAAGAACAGGAGAATTTGTCCGCTATGTAAATCCGCAGTTGAGAATGAAATCCACTTTATGCTAGTCTGTCCATCCTACTCCATTCTCAGAAGCAAATATATTCCACACCCGTTTTTGTCAAAATCTCCTGCTCTAGCTTTCTCATCCTTAATGTCTTCTCAAAATGATAATGTTATTCTTAATCTGTCATTATTTATCAAACATAGTATGAGACTAAGAAATGTACTGTTAAACAGTTTAAAACGCAAGAACGAAATTTCACAATAGCTTGTCATCTTGTTCTCTCCACTATTATATATTGTATACTGTATATTATTTGCAAATGTATATTTGTATGTGGGCCGGAGGCCTTAAATACAATAAACTCTTTTGACTTTGACTTTGACTTACGCCTCACACAGCAACATTCCAGTTATATGGCGTAAGGTCTGACCATCCGATCCCGCTAGTCGCCACTTACGACAAGCATGTAGTTCTCTACGAGCGACTTCAGAGCTAGTATGATATAAATGTATGTCGACTGTACCTTATCATACTTCTCAGCTACGCAGTCGAACCTCTTGACAATGGCATCATTATCCAGGCCCTTTTCTACCAGGAATTGAAAATCTTTTTCTGCCTCTACCTTTTCCTCTTCTGTAAATGTTCCCTCCATCACGGATAACTCCGCTTGGCAATGTATTCAGATCTACAAAGAACACCAGGATGTACGCTACGTTATTATCGCGCAAATGGATCCGATGAACTGTATAATACACATGCTAATGCCTATTTAGTGATGAAAATAAACACCAACACAATTATCACTTAACTGGTTTTCAATTGCTTGCAAAGCTTCGTATTCTCTTTAAAAAATGATGCTATTATCGTGTCATTGTAGCCGTAGGATGTGGTGTGTGTGTGTGTGTGAGTGTGTTGGGGGTGGCGGGGGGGATGGGGAAACTGATGCTTGGCGATGTTCTTCTCCAAGGCAAAGACGGACCCTCCCCCTTTTATTGTTTATGGTTGAATGTTGCATGTTCTTAATTAGGATCGGTTTAGAAATATCATCTGAGAGAAGTAGGCATTGTTCAAATTGGGGAGAGCGCTACAAGGAGAGCGGTAGTAGATTGATTTACCATAGAGAAATGGTTAAGCGTGACACAGTCATCATGAGGGACAGAAAAGATTAATCCTACGTTAAATACAATTCAGCACATCTGGAAAGGGATGCGTCATCGATCAGGGATGCCCGGTATTTGTCCCATCACCACGCACATGAGTTCAAGATCAGATACAATTGTTAACGAATGAAAACAATATGTTGGAACAGGTGATCAAGACCAGGTCAGTCTCGATCCATTTAAAAAGATACTGTTAACACGGGTAGAGTTGTCCATGCTTTTCAATCGAAGGATTCGAATCGCCGTCACTTATAACATATGTTACATTTGACCACTTTCTCAATGGCATTGTGTAATCACGCCGTCACTTAGTTCCCCACTGTGTCACACGCATACCCTGTCTTGTGTTGAAGGTGTAGCATCAGAGATGGATTGAGGCAACGTGAACCTATGTGAGTATAGAACCGGGTATTGCGTTAATCATTATATGAATGTGTGCCAGTGCATAAATGTGATGTAGATAGATAGGGTCCTGGTCGTCCGACCCCTCACTCCTTGACCCTCGATGGACCAGGTAGATGGTGTCCGAGCTTTCATCCCCAGGGACAACATGGAATGGTAATATGAAGGAGGTAACTGTTGTAGGGTCTACTGACGCCCGAACATAGTTTCGACAGTACCAACCCACACTCGATCCACTGATAGAGCGACCACCAGTACTGCATCCCATCGAAACCAAAGGTGAAGCTCCAGCTTATGATCCGCATTTTGACGTGTTCCCGCCAGTGAAACTGATACAAACCAAGACAACACCTGAAACACGTCTACCGTTTCTTTCTAACAAACCAAGCTGCACTGACAAGTCCTGGTGGGACGAAAGGTGTGTCTAATTGTATTCGGATTACACTGACCTAAGCTAAGGCCTACCCCTGTCCCTACCCCTGTCCCTACCTCAAACCCTGAACCCTGCATCCTAACCCTAACTCTAACCTCAACGGTTAACCATAAACCCTAAGCCCCACCCTAAACCTTATGGATCGTAAAGGGTTGTTTGCCTCCAAACACATTCCACTGGAGACCACTGGGGCGTGAGACAGGCACTGATATAGCGATATAGCGAGACAGCGGTATCGCTATAGCGCGAAAATTGCAACGCTCCAAAGACTATTCATTCTGTTTGTCAAAAAACGATTTTTCTCAAGTTGTGAAGCAACACATTATTGTGCATACCTATTTCACCACAATCCGTTTGGCACAGAGTATTGACCGCACCCACCTCACAGCAATCTCTATGTGTGCATAATAAATATCATAATAAGTTCATTTTAACTTGATTCAGGTAATTAATACGGTTATTTAAACATATTTGCCTTTGGGACAAAAATGCAAATGGGGCAAAAAAATGTCTTTTCCTCAAAGCTTATTGTTTCCGTTATCCAAAACACAACGGTTTAGAGTACAGACAGAATAGGAGGGGACATTAGTAATACCAACCGTAAGACTCATTGGATCTGGCTGAACATGAATTACAATCCTAATCCCGTCAGATCCTAATATATAATTCAATTAATTTGAAACGTTACCGAAAGTGAGGCTGACGCGCAAGATCCGCATACATTTTAATGTTTGTTCCACACACACGCGCCTGTTAATACAGATATGACCACTCTGTCGATTAAGCATCTGTCCACATATGAACTTGTTGATGGTTCTGTCAACGGCAGCGTTATAAAACGTTAAAACACGGTACTTGTTATTACCATGCCCCGTGCTTGAGTTTGAGAGGGATAATGAAAGAGACAATATAGGCTTTGAGTATACGCTGTGGACTGTCCATGTTAAACTGTTTGTTGTTTACATAGTTTACCTTTGTTGTTGTCACTGGGTAGCAGACAGCACTAACAAATAACATACTCAAGCAGAAAAATATAAGTTTTTATTCAAAATTGCCCACTGACACCAACATCAATATGCAACGCTAGCCGCAATCATCTTACTGACAAGGCCGAATACGTGTTAATATACAACACGTGCTGTATGTCTATTGCAAACTAGGTTCTGAAAGTCTACAATACTATTAATGTAGCTCAAAACACATGACAAGGTATGGTTAGAGCAATTGGGTATATGTTTAATTTGACAACTGAGGTAAATCTTTACAAACAATAATAAAGTTCACGGGTGTGTTAATATCAATTAGAAATGAAGTTTGTTCATTTCAACGAGATCATGATTCAGACTCACAAATGACACTGAATACTTTGGTAAGTCGAAATGTGTCACAAAAAGCTGATTTTAGAGAGGTTTTGAGGAACTACAAAAATTACACTATTGTATATTACCATTGCCCATTCCTGCCAGTTAAACGTTATCTGTGGGTGAGGAATTTGATGTAAAACCAATCGTTTCAGGGAGACTTGGGTTTAACCAGTACAATGTTTGAAATGTTGTTGGGTTGAAGTCCAAATTCACACGTCACTTGTCATTACCCTGCCTGAACTAAACACCATTTAACAGACGCAGGTCACTCGTGAAAGAATTGAGTGTTGGTGTTGGTCTACAAAACTTTATAAACGTGCAAATGACCAGTAAACCCGTGGGCGGTGTTGGGCTTAATTTGCTTGTCCTCTAGTTTCCACAGTCCTCTGTCCTCCAGACTGGTGAGGTTCGCACGGAGGACATCCCTTTAGAAGATGTAATCGTAATGAATCATCAGGATATGGCCTCCTAGACGACAGAAAAGAGTAGTATACATTGTTCCCTTTCACAACAGAGGTCAGTATACACATGTATTCCCTTCACAACAGTGGTCATTATGTACATGTATTCCCTTCTACATCAGAGATAAGTAGTACATGTATTCCCTTCACAACAGAGGTCAGCTTTTATATGTATTCCCCTCACAACAGATGTCAGTATTTACATGTATTCCCTTCACAACAGATGTTACTAAATACATTTATTCCGCTCACAACAGATGTTAGCTAAATACATTTATTCCGCTCACAACAGAGGTCAGCATATACATGTATTCCCTTCACAACAGATGTTAGTAATACATGTATTCCCTTCACAACAGAGGTAAGTAAAACATGTATTCCCTTCACAACAGAGCATGTTCCCTTCACAACAGAGACAACATACATGTATTCCCTTCACAACAGATGTTAGTAATACATGTATTCCCTTCACAACAGATGTTAGTAAATACATTTATTCCCTTCACAACAGAGGTCAGTAATACATGTATTCCCTTCACAACAGAGGTCAGTATGTACATGTATTCCCTTCACAACAGAGGCCAGTATGTACATGCATTTCCTTCACAACAGTGGTCAATATGTACATGTATTCCCTTCACAACAGATGGTAGTAACTACATTTATTCCTTCACAACAGAGGTCAGTAATACATGTATTCCCTTCACAACAGAGGCCAGTATCTACATGTATTCCCTTCACAACAGAGGTAAGTATGTACATGTATTCCCTTCACAACAGAGGTCAGTATGGCATAACGGTTTCACTTGCTGCAATCCACACTACTGTGATCTGTGGCAACAGGTTACGATCTTGTTTCGAAACACCCTAACACCATTTGTCAAGCACGACGTGTTTCTATCTGTTCATCGTGACATAAGGTCCTGATGGATTTCCCACACATTGTGTTCCGAGATGTTTTAATCTTTCTACGTTGGATGACTTTGGACATCTTCAAAACGTGAGTAACATACATTGTTCACGGCAGAGGAGAGTATACACATGTATTCCCTTCACAACAGAGGTCAGTATGTGCATGCATTCCCTTCACAACAGAGGTCAGTATATACATGTATTCCCTTCACAACAGAGGTTTGTATATACATGTATTCCCTTCACAACGGAGGTCAGTAATACATGTATTCCCTTCTCAAGAGAGGTTTGTATATACATGTATTCCCTTCACAACAGAGGTCAGTAATACATGTATTTCCTTCACAACAGAGGTCAGTATATGCATGTATTCCCTTCACAACAGAGGTCAGTAAAAACATGTATTCCCTTCGCAACAGAGGTTTGTATATACATGTATTCCCTTCACAACAGAGGTCAGTATCTACATGTATTCCCTTCACAACAGTGGTAAGTAAATACGTGTATTCCCTTCGCAACAGTTGTCAATAGATTTGTATATACATGTATTCCCTTCACAACAGAGGTCAGTATATACATGTATTCCCTTCACAACAGTGGTAAGTAAATACATGTATTCCCTTCACAACAGTTGTCAATATATATATATTGTAGATGTATTCCCTTCTAGGCTTCTACAGCAGAGGTAAGTATACACATGTATTCCCTTCACAACAGTGGTAAGTAAATACATGTATTCCCTTCACAACAGTTGTCAATATACATAATTTGTAGATGTATTCCCTTCTAGGCTTCTACAGCAGAGGTAAGTATACACATGTATTCCCTTCACAACAGTGGTATGTAAATACATGTATTCCCTTCGCAACAGTTGTCAATATACATATTTTGTAGATGTATTCCCTTCTAGTCTTCTACAGCACAGGTCAGTATACACATGTATTCCCTTCACAACAGTGTTATGTAAATACATGTATTCCCTTCACAACAGAGGTCAGTATGTACATGTATTCCCTTCACAACAGAGGTCAATATATATATTTTGTAGATGTATTTCCTTCTAGGCTTCTACAGCAGAGGTCAGTATAAACATGTATTCCCTTTACAACAGAGGTCAGTAATACATGTATTCCCTTCGCAACAGATGTTAGTAAATACATTTATTCCCTTCACAACAGAGGTCAGCATGTACATGTATTCCCTTCACAACAGAGGTCAGTAATACATGTATTCCCTTCACAACAGATGTTAGTAAATACATTTATTCCCTTCACAACAGAGGTCAGTAATACATGTATTCCCTTCACAACAGAGGTCAGTGTGTACATGTATTCCCTTCACAACAGAGGTCAGTATGTACATGTATTCCCTTCACAACAGAGGTAAATATATATATTTTGTAGATGTATTTCCTTCTAGGCTTCTACAGCAGAGGTCAGTATAAACATGTATTCCCTTCACAACAGAGGTCAATATGCACATGTATTCCCTTCACAAAAGAGGTCAGTATATGCATGTATTCCCTTCATAACAGATATCAGTAAATACATGTATTCCCTTCACAACAGAGGTCAGTATGTACATGTATTCCCTTCACAGTAGATATCAGTAAA
Organism: Haliotis rubra; assembly: GCF_003918875.1. Classification (NCBI taxonomy): domain Eukaryota; kingdom Metazoa; phylum Mollusca; class Gastropoda; order Lepetellida; family Haliotidae; genus Haliotis; species Haliotis rubra. The sequence continues at coordinate 154,710 of NW_025767368.1, read as the reverse complement.
TACATGTATTCCCCTCACAACAGATATCAGTAATACATGTATTCCCTTCACAACAGAGGTCAGTATGTACATGTATTCCCTTCACAACAGAGGTCAGTATGTACATGTATTCCCTTCACAGCAGATATTAGTAAATACATGTGTTCCTTTCACAACAGAGGTCAGAAATACATGTATTCCCTTCAGAACAGAGGTCAGTATATGCACGTATTCCCTTCACAAAGGAGGTCAGTATATGCCTGTATTCCCTTCTCAACAGAGGTCAGTATGTGCATGTATTCCTTTCACAACAGATATCAGTAAATACATGTATTCCCTTCTCAACAGAGGTCAGTAATACATGTATTCCCTTCACAACAGAGGTCAGTATGTACATGTATTCCCTTCACAACAGATATCAGTATATGCATGTATTCCCTTTACAACAGAGGTCAGTAATACATTTACTCCCTTCACAACTGAGGTCAGTTAATAGATGTATTCTCTTCACTACGGCGGTCAGTAAAAGCACGTATTCCCTTAGATAAGTAATACATGCATTCCCTTCAAAACAGAGGTCAGTATGTATTCCCTTCTTCATCAGAGGTCAGTAATTCATGCATTCCCTTCACAACATAGGTCAGTATGTAAATGTATTCCCTTCCACAGCAGATGTCACAATTTACCTCACAAGAGACCAAGCCCGTCCCTGCAGCCACATCCAAGATGGAGACAGATTTTCGGTTGTGGGTATATAGAGCAGCTAGACGCCATCCACTTCTGCAAGCTGTAACCATATGTAGATTGCATCTGAAAACATAAATGTGCCAACCAATATGTAATTTGTTTACGTTATCAATTATACATACAAACTTTGGAATATGCAAAATCAAATTGAATAATGTTGTATATTATATATGACGAGGGATGTATATAATTCTCCGTATCTTAAAAAAATCTATTTTTAAGAACACACATTCTCATTGAATGGATGATCAGTATATATACGTGCTCTGTTTTATTACAAAACGCCTCTTTGGTCCTCACGTTCTATGTGACTTTAATGTGCAGCAATATATCCCCTAGGCAAGCCAGTGACCATTGGTTGTAGGGTCCAATCCTGATTTCACGATTATGTTCCTAAGTTCATCAGCACCATACCCGTGGGTTTCACAAGAGTGATACAGGTCTGAAATCTGCTTTATTTCTGAATTTCATCCCACATTACGATGACGCGCCGTGATATAACTGTTATAACTGTTATAACTGTACTCCTATTCAAAACAGCGTTAACCTAAACATAAACACTACAAACTGTCTAATATTATCTTTGCCCTTACTCCTGGGTCCAACAAAGTGGTACACGTCTAGGACCTGCATTGCTTCGGGCGTCCCTCCCGTGTTTACCTGACTGTACTTAAATACTCTTAAAGCGGCGCTAAACGCAACTCATTTACTCCTGTGTCATATCTATTCTTTCTTTGGTCATAGGCAGCACCTTTACAAACTACTCATGGACAATGTAGCATTGCAGTGTGAACTTGTACCAAACACTCTCGGCTTTCATGACTTGTTCTCTACGTGTGAGTTTAGCTTTACGCCTCACTCAGCAACATTCCAGCTATATGGCCGCCTCTTACGACAAGCATGTACTTGTCTACGAGCTACACAGAGCTAGAATAGTATAAATGTATGTCAACTGTACCTTATCATACTTCTCAGCTACGCAGTCGAACCTCTTGACAATGGCATCATTATCCAGACCCTTTTCTACCGGGAATTGAAAACATCTTTCCGCCTCTTCCTTTTCCACTTCTGTAAATGTTGTTCTCTCCATCTCCGATAACTCCGCCTGGCAATGTATTCAGGTCTAAAAAGAACACCAGTATGTACGCTACGTTATTCATGCGCGCAATTGGATCCGATGAACTGTATAACATAAATGTTAAAGTATAATTGGTGAATGATAATCTACACCAACACAAATGTCACGTAACTGATTTTCAGCTTTGTATCCTTCATACAATGTAATGCTATAATAATCGTGTCATTATTGAGGTCATTATTGCCAAGTGCGTGCTAGTGTGTGTCAGGAGAAACTGATGCTTGACTCTTTTCTATGACTCCAAGTCAAATCCCTGGATTTTTTTGTTTATAAGTTTTGTCACGTCGCATTCACAATTATTCCTCCAGGACAAAACCTACATCACGGAGATCTGTGCTTACTATAGGGCGTGTAAGTGAATCCGGCGCATCGCGAGATTTAGTGACTTCCGGTGACAAAGATTTCCGCAATATGGCGCTCTCCATTAAACAGTACAACTAGAAATTATTGAGAATTTAAGATTGTAAATTATTTTATCTTTTGCACTCATTACTCACGTGTTAAATGTGAATATTAGCAGAGCATAACTCCAGATTCAAAGACAGGTGAACAGTTAGTATTTTGTCAAGTCACCATTGGCAGCAATGCAGGCTTCAATGCGGCGGGGCATACTACTGATCAAAGAAGTTATAAAGTCGTGGTCCATGCTGTCCCAATATCGGACCACCTCTTCTTTCATTTCAGCAATATTAGTCAGGTTTTCTTATTGACACTTTCCTTCATAAGTCCCCAAACATTTTCTATTGGATTTAGGTCAGGGCTATAGCTTGGCCAATCTAATAATGTCATATTTTGGGTCCGAAACCAGTCCTGTGAATGTTTTGAACGATGTTTTGGGTCGTTGTCCTGCTGGAAAATCCAAACATTTCCATAGAACACGTGAGCAGATGGAAGTAAATGTCCCTCGAGAATATCTGTGTACCGCTCACTGTTCATATTCCCTTCAAATACACAGAGGGGCGTTGCCCCTAACACAGCTATGCCACCCCACACGTTAAATTTCGGACTGTACTTTGGGCGCTGCTACAAAGTTTTTCAGTTTGTTTGGTCCAGAATTTCAGTGTATTAGGAAATAGCCACACACAACTTTCATCTGAGAAAATCACGTTGTCCCAGTTAAACTTTCTATGCTGTAAGCACCAGTTCAACCTTCGCTTTTGTTCAGGTTTCATGATCGGTGATGGAATTCCTCGACTTTTCTGCCAACCCATAGCATGCAGCTCAGTTCTAATTGTCTCCTTACAGACAGCCACAGTTCCTCTATCAATCATATCCAGCCTTAGGTTTTCTAAACTCCTTCGTTTGTTTTTAGAAACTAGAATACCAAGTCGCCTCCTGTCACCGACAGTCAATTTTCTGGGCCTACCTGTGCCTCCCTGGTGCTCAATGCCATATCCATTTGCAATATTTATCAAAACACGATAAACAGTGGACAAAAAGGGATGCCTGTTGTACTTGAAATCACTTTAGCTGTTCTGATGTCCTTGTTATAATACTCTAAAATCAACTTCCTCTTCTCTAAATCATCCATACTGAGGATCACTGAAAATGTCGTCTGCTAGCAGGTAAACAAAGGGGGATAACTCTTCACAAACTTATGAAAAAGGATTAACGGAGTTGTCTCTCTTGAATGAAACCAAGCAATTGATAGCTGGTCAAGGTTGTTTATACTAGAAATCCAATTAAACATATTCCTAAAATTCTCAATAATTTCTGGTCATGCTACATACTGGGTTAATTACACCTCAGACTGGCCAAAATTGGTTCGTAAGTTCGAGCTTTCTGTAAGTTGCGACCGGGTACTTAAGTTTTATATGACCTAGAGCCTGGACACATAGAAGGCCAGGTTCAAGCGCCAATGACCCGTGAAGGTCCGGGTTAGAATTAATCTTCAGTAACCCATGCTTGTCGGAACAGGGGGCTAACGGGATCGGGTGGTCAGGCTCGCCGGCTTGGTTGACACATGTCATCGGTTCCCAATTGCGCAGGTCGATGCTCATGCTGTTGATCACGGGATTGTCTGGTCCAGACTCGATTATTTACAGACCGCCGCCATATAGCTGGAATATTGCTGAGTGCGGCGTAAAACTAAACTCATTCACTCAAGTGTCAATGAAGGACAAATCCTACCGAGTGCAGGTCGGAGTTTTACATTTTTGGCGCGAAATACGAACATTTTGTGAATGAAATGTGTTGTAAAAGTGTTTTTGCAAACCAAGAAGGCATAACTCTCCGTGTGTCTGTCTGTAGGGACCAATATTTTCGTAAGTACAATAGCCAACTAAGAATCGTTTACTTACAGATTGAACTAAATGACCTCTATGGGACGGACGTGACCAGGCGTGATTGTCCAGTGGGTAATTTCTATTGCCTCCATGGCGCCTCTGTTCTGTTTGGGTGAGTGATTGAAGTTGTATGTGTTCATTTGTCAAGAATATTTCTTCTAAATGCTGGAGTATTTTCATAATTTGTGCTGTAAAAATACCAGTTATATTACTTGTGAAGCCTATATATCAAGTTGACAGTGACAGAACCATTATTAAACTAAGGTGTATACTTATATTAACTAAAGCATTTATATGTCAATTACAATTTAGTTGTCATAATGACATAACAACACAAATTCAATTTAGATTATTTCTGAGAGTTGTTATTTTGACTTTTACTTTGTAAATACAAGCAAGGAAGACAGATGTAAAGTGCAGCTGGCTGAAGAAACCAAAGTCTAAGATGGAGGACGACACTGCAACTATGGAGGACCTGTTTCCTCCAAAAAATGATACGGGTAACTAAAACCAACATATTTCCAAATGGAAACCATTACAGCTATGTCCAAATCTTGCAAGTTTATCCAATAGACTAGTATGGTGTTTAGTTACCTCAGTGATAAGTCATGTCCTGTTTGTAAATGAAATATAGTATCTGTTATAATCATGTTTATCTAAATAGAGCACTAAATAGAGCACTAAATAGAGAAGTTACTCAAGAAGATCAAGACCAATTATGTAGTGAACTGGTCAACTGGAAAAGCTTGGCAGATTAACTGGTTATTAGTTATTAATCTGTTGTGTTATATATTATTGTTTGATGTTTCTCCTTTTATTCTGATTTTATCATATTTATGATTTTGAATGAATTTTACCTGTTCTGTATTTTTATTTTTATTATCATTTTCATTTTAGAATTGAAAAAGATTTCTTAATAGTTGTTGTTTTTTCCTTCAAAGACCACAGTTATGGAATGTGAGAACTGAGTTTTGTTTTGATAATTGAAAGGGCGTTCATTTGCAATTATTAATTTGGGATAACATTGACATTTACAATATTTACCAGAGTAGAAAACGAACGTCCAAAAAATCACATCTTTGCATTTTCAACAGAGCCGAAGAAAGGGGTTGATACATTGTATGCGGGATCTATCCATTGTGTGTGTGAGAAAGAAATCGAATGAAAACCATAAAGCTATAACAGGACAACAATTTTGTTGACACTGCATTACTTCATCAAACTTTGATTACATTTTGAGACATCGTCATATTTTGTTAGGCATATGTAAATTGATTTTATTCATTTCAATTATATATTGAATCATTGAAGAATAATTTCGGCATGCATTACATTTGAAGTAGAAAACATGAAAAAATTGTATTTACCAAGTTGATGCAATTCCACAATGTCTGCTTAAAGAAATCCATGACAGCAAAGTATAAGGGAAGTGTCTATTTTCTGCCAGAGACATAAGCCACCGTTCGGCGGATGGAATTGGTCAAAAGCATTTTGCCACACCACCTAGAAGTGAAGTGTCTATTTAACAAGAAGTTCAATGTTTGTTTGGTACTGTTAAATAACAAAAAACACCTCAGTATTATTACCAGTTGATATAAAGTATGCATAATTTCATGCAAAAAAAATAAAGTAAATAACATCGAAGTTATTTAAAAGGCATGTAACTTATTGAAATGATTTTTGCTTTGCAGTCAGGACTGATGGGAGAATTAATTTGTCAAATGACCATCAATACTACCATCAGATCCAAAGCCAACTGTACATCATGGGGAAGACATGCTGTGACCTCCTCATTTGGACACCCCGTGGACTTCTCATACACAGAATATTACGGGATCCAGAATGGGCTTCTAAAATTTCAAAGCTGATTGATATTTTACAAGTATTTTCCAACCATATTGCCTTAGTGTGGGTAGCTAGCCAACAGAAGACCAAGTGACTGCAGAGGATATGAAGAAGGATCAAGGCTATCCCGAAATAAGGTATCAGCACCCCAAGGATCGGCTCTAGATCACCACAACATAAACAGTAACACGAAGCTGATAACTCAACTTGTTTCCATCATGTTATAAACATCTTGTAGTAATATAAAGCTTTTGTGTCGTTTGTAATTGAAGTATGCGTAAAGAGTGTAATGCAAATATAATCATTTATTATCAAAATATATCAGCCTTTATTACACTTCAAACACACCAGAACCTTGTATATACATAGTGGCCTATTATTGTTTTATCGTGCACTAGTAACAAGCAATCATATTTGTTTACATATCAAATAGCTGTGTTGATTATTGTTGGATGTTCTGGCTTATAATTGACTAATCTATTTAGATGTTCACTTACTTTATGCCTCTGAAACAACTCTTAATGTTTTGTCTTTTGAACTTTGTGACATGATTAAATAATCTCCCTTGATCACAATAATTCATAAATTTCTTTTAATTTCAGCATGGCCACATGGATATATTGTGAATGTTGACAACAACGCAGGCATTTTAAAAAAGTTCTTTTAGTGTGCATTTGATGATTTGTTGTAAACTTCCCGTAAGTTTGTCTCAGTATCAACTTCAACAATGCCCTGATTTATTATTCTGACACATTTTTGTTTCGGGTTAACCGCCTATGGGCTGCTTTCAAGGAACACGAGCTGCTCATATCATTCTCAACGAAACTGCACAATTCAGAGAGGACAGTGCAGAAAAACAAAATCACGTCAGTCCAAGAATTTTTATTTTTTCCAAAACTACAACATGTGTATGAACAGTTTATACCTTTTCAATACTCAGTGAACAGTATTAAACTTGCAGCACTAGTTTGAAGTAAGGTACCTGTAAACGCCCAAGTAACTTACGTTCATGGGTAACTAGTAGTATCAACATAAACCGCGAGAAAATGAACTCTTTTGTTCTTGTTTTGATTCAAACAACGAATAAGAGAACAATTAATTCATCTGAAAATCAAAATGAATGTGTACTTAGTAAAGCGTATTTCACACTGTTGACGCCACATGATACCTATTCAAAATCCAGAATTGACGGTACCACGCATACCACATTTACATTGTATCAAAGATTAAAATCAGAAACTTGAAAATAAAACGTTCCCTTTCGCGAAAACGTAATGGAATCACACAAAATGGGAATTAATATATTTTGGCTTTAACTGTTAAACACCTTTACCATCTTTACCAGTTCTACTGCATGACGTATATTACGTTGTAACTTACGTTCTTGTTAAATCCAAAGACTGAGGTTTTAATAAACGCCAAAGATGACAAAAACAGTAAAACTCATTGCTCCAGATATGTTACCAAAAGAGAAAATTATTCTGGAAACATGGTCTAGACAGGCGTGCAACATTGAGATATCAACAAGCAACAATTACACAATGAGACATTGGAATAAAACATTTGTTTACTTTTGGATTCATACTTGAGACTAGATTAAAGAACAATCTTTATAGTTGACAAAATATTTCATTTTCATCAACATATTAAACCGTTTTATCATCTTAAGTAATGATTCCGCAAGAAATATTCGTATGAAATTTATGTAACACCTTTTTAAATTAGTAATTTACGTTAGGGTGAAAACGTGGCATGGTGGACAATGGAATCCATGGAATGAGCATTGCTCTGCTCGCATGCAGACATTCAAACGGGTACTAACACTTGATTTTGGTGTGTGTGTGTGCGTGCGTGTGTGTGTGTGTGTGTGTGCGTGTGTGCGGGGTTTGTGTTTCAAATGTAACGCCATGGACCATTCTAACTGCCAATTAAACGTAAAATACAAAACGTAAGTTACATTTTGGTTATCTTAAGTGATCTGAGTGTTCTGTTTCTGTGTTGATGGTGTATTCAACTATAGAACGAAATGTTTCAAAGTAACCAATGGTCCCATAACGCTTCTCAGCAACATTACCATATCATCACCGTCACGTATGACTACGTTCTTGGAAACTCGGTCTTTAAAACTAACAGTACTGGTCTGTGTTCAACTAGCCTGTATGTTTCGTAGACATAACATGCTTGCTATCTAAACTATTTCATTTCATGCCCTAACTAACACATTTGTATTGTAACAGTTTCTAGTTTTTAGTTATGGGTAATACAATCTGACATAACGTAAATTGCACGCGTGCTGTCGACAATTATTCATTGCTTACATTGCAATTTGTATGTTTTCACATGCGTATTTGATGTGTTTTCTTCATAGACAATTCCTGATTGCTTTCAAAACTACATTCGACTCGTGGGGGCGGTGGTCATATTAGAGGCAGCTTTTATTGACGGTACGTCACTCACTGACACCAGAAAAAGCGTACCCCCTACCCATGTATGTCAATCCATGCTAAGCATTTGTTTAAATGACTGGTTATCTTTCTTGCTTTTCATGTTTCCTACACTTTACTTGTTATCATTAATGTATTTAAAGATCAAAATGTGATTTTGGTTTCATGAATCGGATCTTGCAAACTCGACAACTGCAATTGTCCACTTTAATTGAGAATTAAAGTTACATGAAAGACCATGACAGTTATTGTATAGGCCAAGGGTAGGTTGATCCCAAACACCTGTATTGAATGGTTAATTGTTTAGGGCATGGTGTAAGTTGATCATCAAGCAGAACTGTACCGATGGGTATTGATGTATTTTAACTTTCATTGTAACTGTATCAACTTCATTATTTATTTTACTGTTACTGATGCATAATTTTATCAGATGCCCAACCACAAATAGTATTTAACGTTTATCCACAATCCATGTATTTATTTACAAGTGATCTCATTTTACAACTGTGCTATAACAATGTACACTTTGCAGAGAAAAGTACTCATCTATTGTGTTCAAAAGTTATTATTTTTTTTAAGTGTCTGTACAAGACAGGTTGTTAAGATAATATACTTCAACATCCTGAGATGAGGGGTACTTCATTTGCATCTTGTCCATAGTGTTTCTGAAATGAAAATACACTTCTTAGTATGTTACATCTAATTAAAGAACATTAATAGTCAAAATATGTAATTGCATATAGATGGAAAAGATTATGCACCATCTATCCAAACGTTTCTTTATGTGTCTCCAGAATTTTTATAAGCATTTTATTTTATATGTAAACACCTGGAAATTATTAAGGGTTATTATGATGAGTAGATGTAGCCTATAGTTTTTGCATACAAATTTATATCACCTTAAGTTATGAAGTGGAGCACTTTTCATAAAAGTGCTCCACTTCATTATGCCAGCTTCTAAATGCTACTTAAGGAACCTTAAGTTATGACGTAATTTTAATATATGTACCATTTCAATATGTGAAAATTCTGTAATGGTCACATAGACTCTCACTATGACTTAATTACATTCAATATTGTTTACATAGGACACTTGTTTACGTGACTCATGTCATGAATATGGTTCTCGGCTTTAGTGCTAGTACCAGTAATTCCCATCCATAGAGGTAGGCAACCGAGCAATGTTACCAGAAGGAGTCCACTTGAAACACCTCAAATATATCCATGGAAAAAGAACGCAGATTTCAGAAATACATTGATGAAAATGATTGAATATTTACAGTTGCCAAATATATATTAAAATGAACTTCAGAGTGATCTTTTGCGTACATCTTCTTTCATTTCTTTCAAAGGTCGGTGATAGTTGTTCACTCTTTATTCATTTCTTTGAGTAATGCAACCTGAAAACTCTTACTGGCGATTGGGCGATAAATTGCAGGAATGTGGTTTAACATATCATTTTTTAATGCGCTCATCGGCCCTTTCTATGTGTATCCTTGCTCTTGCAATGTTGTAACACATTTTACCTTTCTCTTTTGTGAAAACAGATTTAGCTGACAGAAATGGAGGGATGTTTAAACTTACACCTGGTGGCAACATTTCATGAATAGTAAAACCATTATCAGCTAAAATATGATATGCTGGTTTGAAAGTAGAAAACAATGTCTAAGAATAGCTACATCTGATGTTGACCCAGGATACAGACTTGTGCAATATGTTAGAGCACCATTGGGTACCACAGCTGTCACAGCTTTAACAGTATGGCGGGACTTATAGTGGCTGTACGCTCTATTTTGACAGTCAAGGTCTTTGGGGATATCCTGGCAGATCTGTATAGCATCGATAGATGACCTAGCACTACCAAAATCTTCAAAGGACTTAGCCTTGCTGTCTGACTGCGCATGCAGTTATCTATAACACCTGGAAAGAGTTCATGTAAAGCAAGGATGAGGGTATTGAAAATATTGGAAACCGTAGCACGGCTGATATCAAATCTTAATGAGAGTTAACAAAAGCTGATTTTCCAAGGATAAAGTTAAAGGTTTCCATCCAGCGTAGTAGTTGAGGTCGAAGCGTAGTGAAGAGTAGCATCTGTAAATACAAATTCAAATTCTTTACAATTACTTACCCTATTCACCGTATTTAGCGCATAGTCCTCAAAAGCAGTCTCCCTACCTAAACACTCATATACATTTGTTTAGTCTCCCCCCACCCCACCCCAATTTAAGGTTTACTTACTTTGTATACATACCTATCATTATTAGAGGAGGGCTTTCAGGTGTGCTAACAATATTATGGCCAGGGCGCTTACCTCGTCGACTACGGTAGAGAAAACTGAGAAAGTAAGACTAAATTATTATATATATACTGTTTAAATCTATTATTTGTTTAACCAACCTTTCCTCTGCCACGTGTATCGTTGATAGAAAATGTTGAACGCCTTAGGTTTAAGGAGTGGATTTCCTGCTCCAGAGACTTGATGGTGGCCTTCAAGTCTTGGTCTTCAGCGGTTAATAAAGTCAGCTTCCACACACACCGGTCTCCGCATTGTATAGCGTAAACATGTTCCATCACCAAGGGTACAAATATTGGTATTGGAACAATAAATTCAGCACAAAGATCTCCTTTGTTCTGGTGGGAAAATGTCGGATCACCATCCTTTGAGCCACCTTCAAAATGACATGAACAAATCCTGTCATTTTCGGATGTTGGACATCTGTAGAGCCTTCTGCAATTACAGAATAATTTAAAAAACAATTAAGATCCATTATAAAGATTCAAATACTTCCAATAGCATATGTTGTACAGCCTCACTACACAAGATCCATAACATGGTGTGTAAATCAAAACTCAATTTATGACTGTATATTTATACATTTTAATCCTATGGCTATCAAAGAATTAACCATTAACTGACAAACTACATAGATGTTGATACATGAAAATCTTATAACATGGTTTCTGTAAGCCTACTAGTCAGCATGGTAGTAGGGGTCTGAGACGACTCGACTACAGACATGTATGAAACAAATTGTAAACCCGTTTCCTCTGGTAATCTTACCTTGACAGACGACCCCATAGGCTTCGTTTATTGTCCGGAAACCTGAAAAAGCTACAGGAATCCCTATTGCTTCGGTGATTACACCCAAACACGAAGCAATTAACCATGCTTTAACCGTTCTAAATTTCCCGAGGTTAGAACGACTTGGCAACATTCTCCTTGGCGGGCGAATTAGGAGCTGGAACGTATTGGCGGCGGTATCTGTCACCGGAGGTTGGCCACCCGAAATGAGAATGCAGAGACTTACACGCCCTATATGACTGAGTGTGACATATTCAGTTAAATATTAAGTCATATTTCATCGTCTAAGAAATTAGTACTGTAAAAATATAAACGAGTACTCTTATGGGCCTGGATTGAAAGAACTACTTTCGTCCAGATCTACCACCCTTGGACGTTGTCTCGCTTGGTACCGCTGCATCTTTCTCAGTCAACCATACTCGGGTAGGTGGCAGGCGTTTATAAGGAATTCAGCACGTATGACAACGACATATGATCAATATAGGCGCTTCCTGTCACTTTTATGCTTGAAAACACTGCCATCATGCTGTCTTTAGTGTTCTTGTTTGACTTCAGTTCAACAAACAGCGGTCCACAGACATTTGCCGTGTTTACATGTATTAATGCGCGATAGCATTGGCGCACCACAAAGCAGTTTTAAATATTGGTTTTAAGGTTTCTTGTTTTTCCAAAAACGGAATATCAATGATAAATTTTGGAAGTTGACAAACATAATGTTATGTGTGTTTTATTTATTAATGTTTTAACGAGGAAATATTTTGTGCATACGTTGTTGATATCTGAAGTTACAGAAAATGACTTTTTGGCATGAAAATATATAGAATGGATAAACAAGTACCTGGCCATATTGGGTGCGGTAAAACGTGTTTCTAACTGTATTCGGATTACATTGACCAAAGCTAAGGCCAACCCCTGTCCCTACCTCAAACCCTGAACTCAGAACCCTAGCCCTAACCTCAACGGTTAACCGTCAACCCTAAGCCCCACCCTATACCCTAAGGATCGTAAAGGGTTTTTTGCCTCCAAACTGAAGAGGACAGGGATGAGGGAAGCACCGATATATCGATATACGAGGCACCGCTGGCTCCGCTCTAAACACTTTTTCATGCTGTTTGTCAAATACGATGTTCATCTCATCAAGGGACAATTTCGCGAGTTGCGAAGTAACACATTATTGAGCATACCTATTTCACCACCACTTTATGGCACTGAGTACTGAGAGTACCCATCTCGCAACAATATCTATGTGTGCAAGTAGTATGACACATAATTCATTGTAACTTGATTCAGTTAATTTATACGGTTATTTAAACATGTTTGCCTTTGGGACAAAATTGCAAATGGGGCAGGAAAATGTCTTTTTCTCAAAGCTTATTGCTTAGGTAATCCAAAACACAACAATATTGAGTACATACAGAATAGGATGGGGCATAAGTAATATCCAACCAAAAGACTCACTGGACCTGTCAGAATATGAATAACAATCCTAATCTCGTTAGATCCAATATATTTGTATCGTTACGGAAAGTGTGGCCGACGCGCATGCTCCGAATACACGCGCCTGTTACTACAAATATCATCACTCTACCGAGCCACTTGTTGATGGTTCTGTCACCGTCAGCCTTATGAAGACGTTAAAACATGGTACTTGTTGTTACCATGAGTCGTGCTTAACTTTGAAAGGGATAAAGCAAGGTACAGTACCCCTGGGTTTGTATACGCTGTGTATTGTCCATGTTAAACTGTTTGCTGTTTACATAGTTTACCTTTGTTGTCGTCATTGAGTAGCAGTCAGCACTAACAAATAACATACTCAAGCAGATAAGTATAAGTTTTTATTCAAAATTGCCCACTGACACCAATACGCAATGCTAGCCACAACCATCTGACTGACAAGGCCGAATACTGTTGCAAATCTAACTACTTAAAGAGTCACCGTACACTCCCTGGATCATAGTCTAACGGTTGGTCCCTGAATATATATAATTTAGTTAGTAACAAATAAACCCATTTAAATTGAAAAGGAGCCCCAGTGAGTTGAGAGAGGAAATCTAAAATTGCTTCATTTAGTATTGCAGGGAGAGCTAGGCAGTAGGGAAAATAATGTGGTGCAGGGACTGTGAGACAGACTACCAGGATCAGTACACCCAACCAAGCCACGGCGTTTGACAGCCCGATCCATCTACTGGCCTCTTGTTGCCTTTCTAGCTGGCTGGAAACCTATACTCAGGGGTATTATTGAAGGTTGGGGGTTCAAGTCCAAATTATGTTAAAATATGTCACTTGTCGTTACACTACACACTATTTAACAACGCAAGTCACTCATGAAAGAATTGAGTGTCTTCCTGATGTTGGACTACAAAACTTGATACACGTCACTTATCATTACCCTGCCTGAACTACACACCATTTAACAACGCAAGTCACTCGTGAAAGAATTGAGTTCTCTCTTGGTGTTGGATTACAAAACTTTATAAACGTGCAAATGACCAGTAATCCCTTGGGCGATGTCGGGCTTATTTTGCTTGTCCTCTAGTTTCCACAGTCCTCTGTCCTCCAGACTGGTGAGGTTCGCACGGAGGACATCCCTTTGGAAGATGTAGTCGAAATGATTCATCAGAATATGGCCTCCTAGACGACAGAAAAGAAAAATATTGACAATGGTCGATCGATACCCACATGGATAGCTCATAAGAAATATAGGGTTTACGTCACTCAGAATAATCTGTACTATTTGACTTTACCTGATTTCGTGATACGAACCAGCTCCTCGAATGACTTGATGGGCAATGTAGAGAATATTTCGGAGCTGAGACCGACCACAGTCACTATATCGTATGTGTCTGCAAAACAACAAGGACTGCTGGTGAAAAAGAAGGCTACAGGCGTCTCACAAAGAGGAAATAACTATGTGATGCGGTTAACGAATGGATCATTCAAGTCTCTATATAGTGGTATTGATGTTGTCTGAATCTTATATAATATTATAAACAATTATAAATGTAACCTTGCATCAAACAAGTCCATACATGTGACTTGTAATATGTATTACGTTTCAGATATTGAGGATATTGTATTCGATGCTGTCGTGGGAAAGATGATACTTTACTTGTGTTAACAAATATTCTATCAGTGAAAGACACATGTATCATCTTATCTCCTAATTTCAAATACATCTGCACTGTTCTCTTCTACAGTAGTCACAGCAACATTAAATGACAAGAAGCAGGATCCACCTCAACCGTTCCTACTCTCACCGTCAGCGATGTCCAGTGTCTTGTCAGCAAGAATGACACAGATATATCTCTCATATAAGTTGTTTTTCTTGGCCTGTTCCAGCATCTTTTCAGATGGTTCCAGACCATCAATGTGTAGGAATCCTTGTTTTCGCATCTGAGAAATATACAAACGATATAGCGTTATCCTCCACCTTGCCACCACACTAGTTCAATCTGCACTAAACATGGAAATATACACCATTGAGACAAACATGGAGTCATGTTGTCAGCTTTGTGTGGGAGGAAAGAAACAGAATGTGGGAGGTATGCACAAAGTGATGCAGGTCTCAGACGTTTTATCACATTGGTGAAACCCATGGGCTCGGGTTTGATACTGACAAACATGAAAACAATCGGTGCGAATCGGGATTCGAACCCACACTCATAGGTTTCTCGCATGTCCAAGGGAGGCAACACTGCACAGCGAGTTCAAATAACGGTGCTCTTGACTTCAACCACACGCAAACTGTAGCGCAAATAGCGTTGCGCAGAGAGAAAATATGACCAGTCTGCCTATATGCGAGGGAAGGGCTGGCAACGTGTACTTCACTCGCTTCGGTTCGAAAAATACTTTTAATGTCAAAATATAATATCGCCACCATCAAAGGTAGACACGCATTTCCTCACAGGGTTGTGCTCTCAGATTTCCAACCTCGTATTTACTAATTACTCACGTACAATATATTCCATCTAACATTTTAAGCGCCACTCGTGGCATATCAAATCGTTCTTCGCCTCCATTACCCCTGCCAGCTTCTGGTTCATCGGAGTGAAGGAATAAGGGAGTTAACTCTAAATATACTTGTTTCCCCCCATGTCCGCAAAAGTAACCACTTGTGGAGTTACCTCCCTTGTTGCCATTCATCCGCTACGTCAGAAGTGTGTTTTAGAATGTTATGAAAATTCTGACAATAACGACGGCAGATAAGATAAATATCTTTAACAGTTTAATGGTAAAATTAGGCAATATGATATTTCCTTTTAATTTCTGCTTATTCTTGTTCCTTCACTCCGTTGAACCGGAAACTGGCAGGGGTAATGGAGGCGATGAATGGTTATTTTTCTCTCTGTTGCGAAACCCTATTTGCGCTACAGTTTGCCTGTTCTTCAATGTTAAAATATGTACACTTATTTTGTTAATCTATTTGGCATGTAGTTTTATTTGTAATGCAGTATATTATAAACAAAACCACTAAATTCTGTACCCAACCTCCGTTTGACTGGAACTACCCTTCAACTGTTAACATCAATATGTACATCAAACATGTCGGAAATCCTACAACTATGAATGTGGAATGAATAAAATGTTCCTTGTGACACAGAAACCATTTGAGTCATTTGTGTGTCATTTGAGACAAACAAACAACTCCCTGAACAAGACACGTTCTACCAATTACACGATTAACCAAAGGGAAATCCTGACCTAAGACTGACTCCCCGCTCCCTTTAATCGAATCTCCCAACTTTGGCAGGTGCACATACAGGGTATTGACAAAGAATAACTTCCAGATGAAACACACAGTTGGGGTGAAGTACGAGTCACCTCTACCGCAAATAGGATCCTTTATATCAATGTCTAAAATACTTGTACATCAACAAAAGAGGTAATCGTTTTTATGTAACCGCTTCATCAACCGAGATCCGTCTGTACTGGCTACATGTCAACGTACTTGTACATCTGCATGCGCCATCCTACTGTCACCACATGTGCCACGAACGTGCCTTTCTTTCTTGATTTTGTGTAAGATGTTTTGTGTGTTTTTGTGCATCCATCCAGTAATTAAAATCGACAATATTTTCAATATTTTAACACGATGAATTATGCTGAATGTGTGCAGATATATTTTCAAGTAGGTCACATTTGGTGCGGAGCTGGGGTTGGTGAAGTCAGTGTCCTGTACGCGGAAAAGTACAGTAACTGGTTAAACTAGCCAGAAATGTGTGGTTTTATTGCAGCTTTAGGCTATATTGTGCAGATACGTCATGTAATGATCTGGTTTTAAAAGATTTGGCTGTATGTATACTGCAGGCCACTCGCTGCCGTAATACAGTATCCAATCTTCCGACCTCTGCGGGTTGTGTGTGCTGGAGTTACTACGAAGAAAAATGACCTATCAAAATACTGACCAGATCTGAAACAAATTAACCCGGAAACAAATGTATATGTGATCTACAGCGTCAACCTGCCCAGTCGCCAGAACACCAGGAGGTCGTGGAAGGGCCATCTGCAGATCGTTCACATGTATTCGATCGTGCTGAGGCCTGCAGATCGAGTTAACCCCTGCTGAAAATGTCTCTCCTGGTACGACCACGACATGAACTATGTGTTCCCAATACCAGCAGCTGACCACTGGATTGTCTGGTCCAGTACCGAGGTCCACAACCGAGGTCAGTATGTAAATGTATTCCCTTCACAACAGAGGTCAGTATGTAAATGTATTCCCTTCACAACAGAGGTCAGTATGTAAATGTATTCCCTTCACAACAGAGGTCAGTCGTACATGTATTCCCTTCATAACACAGGTCAGTATGTAAATGTATTCCCTTCACAACAGAGGTCAGTATGTAAATGTATTCCCTTCACAACAGAGGTCAGTATGTATTCCCTTCACAACAGAGGTCAGTCATACATGTATTCCCTTCATAACACAGGTCAGTATGTAAATGTATTCCCTTCACAACCGAGGTCAGTATGTAAATGTATTCCCTTCACAACCGAGGTCAGTATGTAAATGTATTCCCTTCACAACAGAGGTCAGTATGTAAATGTATTCCCTTCACAACAGAGGTCAGTATGTATTCCCTTCACAACCTAGGTCAGTCATACATGTATTCCCTTCATAACACAGATCAGTATGTAAATGTATTCCCATCCACAGCAGATGTCACAATTTACCTCACAAGAGACCAAGCCCGTCCCTGCAGCCACATCCAAGATGGAGACAGTTTTTCGGTTGTGGGTATATAGAGCAGCTAGACTCTCCGCCATCCACTCCGGCAAGTTGTTACCAATTATGGCTTGCATCTGAAGCCATAACAAGTCAACAAATATCTAATTTGATTACTTTAACAACCATACATATATAAACTTTCTTTGAAATGGGAATATGCAAAATAAAATTGGAAGAATGTTGTATGTACCTCTCCGTATCTTACAAAAGCCGTTTTTAAGGACACATGCACATCGGACGGGTTATCCATACATACCTCTTCCAGTTTCTCATAAAAATTCTAAATGTTGCCTCTTTGGACCTCCTGCCCTGTATGAATTTGCTGGGCAGTGTTAAGCCCCTTGAGCAAACCAGAGACCTGTGATTTGTGGGGTCTAATCTAAATTTCGCAGTTTCTCAGGACCCTAGCCGTGCTTCATTAAAGTGGTATAGGTCTGAGTCCTGCTTTTCATCGGGCTTTA
This sequence comes from Haliotis rubra, assembly GCF_003918875.1. Lineage (NCBI taxonomy): Eukaryota > Metazoa > Mollusca > Gastropoda > Lepetellida > Haliotidae > Haliotis > Haliotis rubra. The sequence continues at coordinate 136,500 of NW_025767368.1, read as the reverse complement.
AGCTGACGCACCGTGATATAATTGGAATAGTATTTAAAAGGGCATTAAACTCAATTCACTCACTCAAGGATCAATCACGAAACATAACACTACACACAGTCTAATATTACCTTTGCCTTTACTCCTGGGTTCAACAAAGTGGTACACGTCTAGAACCTGCATTACTTCGGGCTTCCCTCCTATATTGACCTAATCTTACTTAATTACTCTTAAAGCAGCGTTAAACTCAAGTCACCTACACCTGTGGCATATGATTGCTTTCTTTCGCCATAGGCAGCACCTTTACAAACTACTCATGGACCCAACACTCTCCGCTTTCATGACTGGTTCTTTACGTGAGTGAGTGAGTTAAGTTTTACACCGCAATATAACAGTCTGTAAATAATCGGGTTGGGCAAGACAATTCAGTGATCAACAGCATGAGCATCGATCTACGCAATTGGGATACGATGACGTGTCAACCAAGTCAGTGAGACTGACCACACCATACACAGAGCTTGAATGATATAAATGTATGTCGAATGTACCTTATCATACTTCTCAGCTATGCAGTCGAACCTCTTGACAATGGCATCATTATCCAGACCCTTTTCTATCAGGAATTGAAAACATCGTTTCCCCTCTTCCTTATCCTCTCCTGTAAATGTTGTTCCCTCCATCTCCAACAACTCCGCCTGGCAATGTATTCAGATCTACAAAGAACACCAGTATGTACGCCGTTTTATGGTATCTGCTGTATCATGTAAATGCATAATTGCATTATTCCTAAATGATATTCCACACCAACGGCATTATCATTGCATTGATTTGAGTTTGTACAGCTTTGTAGTTTTCATACAATGCATATAATCGTGTCATTATTGCCAGCTGTTGATAGGCCAGAAACTGATGCCTGGCGCTTTCCAGTTAAATTACTCACGGAACTAGTAATAAAATGGTTTCCGGCGTTTGTTTGTTTATTACTTTATTAAAAAAGGTAGTTTTAATAAATATTAAAATAACTATGTTTTTCCCAACTAGGCCTTTCAATTTAGTCCTCTAATCATCATCCAAAATACCATTTTACAGGTAAAAATAACAAAAAATTGCATATTATCAACAAATTTAGAAACATTGTATAACTTAGGTCACAATCAACAATGGGTTGTAACAGTTACCTGCAGCACTGTTTAAACGACAAGGTGCATTGACACGTGCGTCGCCATAGCGATTGTGCAATTGACAATCAAATCTATGAATGAACTCGTAAAAATAATAAATTTTCAACAAGTGTACAGGCATGAAAATGCACTGAGAAAATCCCCCAATCAAGTATTTTGTATATGAATTAGGATAAAAGACATAAAGGATGAATGGTATATGGCTTTTTTCATAAAATATATTATGTACGCGAAACTATGGAGAGTACATCTCTTTTGCATTTTATAGCTTGCATCGAAAACGTACATTTTGACGTTTTGGTGAAATTTCAAAAGGTAAAAATGACACGATTTGTTCTCCTGTAAACTCATCTATTTCGGATGATTTTACAAAATGTGTTAAAACCAAAAGTTGGGAAAAACGATAGTCATGGAATATTTAACAATCAAACTTTAGTTGTGTTCAAAACTAAAAATATACACCCAAAACCATTTTAATTCAATTTCCGTGAGTACTTTAGTACTGCTTTCTTCAAGTAAAGGGCTGGCTATCCCTATTTTTCTGTTTGCTTGTTACACCACATCGCATTCATCATTATTTCATCTGCACAAACGCTACCTTAAACCAATCAGTGCTTTCACTGTGAAAATATAAACCAGTACCTTTATGGGCCTGGATTGAAGGGACTACTTTCGTCCAGAAATCCCGTCCATGGGAGTTGTCTCCCTTTGTGCCTCTGCTGACAACTTCTTTCTCAGTCAACCATACTCGGGGAACTGGCAGGCGTTTATAAGACCTTCAGCACGTATGACAACGATATATAGCGAAGTAAGGCGCTTCCTTGCACATTTATGCTTAAAACAACTGACATCATGTTGTCATTCTTCTTGTTCCAAAAATGGAATATCAATGATAAATATAGGAACTTAAGAAAATATATACTATCCAAACAAAGAAATGCATAGGCGTTTTGTATTTTATAAAATCTATTAATTACCTAGTGTGTTCAAACAGTCGTAAAAATATGTAACAAAAGTGTTGATAACATGATTTTACACCATTCCACATGTTAAAATGGACTTTACTTGAAAATGTTGATTTTGATTAGATTTCTTACAAGGTCATTAAAAAAGCACCGCCACAACGCAACAGAAATCATCTTGCACGTGAAAATTGTGCAGTAAAGAGCATGCAGTGTCTGGCTATAGAAAAAGCCTGATAACTTTCGGAAATCGGCATTCATCTTGAAGAAGTTTCAAGGCCAAATCACTAAGCCACGTCTTGACGCAGCGACACGGAAATCGCCATTGGAAGAATGCAGGCTGGAGAGTGCCATTTTTCTGAATGAGAGCACAATATCACGGCTTGCAGCTCGTTACAACATACAGGAATGACAAATGACCGTCCCTGTACAGGAAGACCTCGAGTCACCACTGCAACCCAACATTGGTACATACGGAACTACATTTCTGGTGCCCCCGCCGTGAAATTGCCAGAATATTGCTAAAAGTTCACTCACAATTCTTGTTTTAACGAGGAACTATTTTGTGGACCCGCTGTTGATAACTGAAGTAAATACGACTTGGGCAGTTGATGGCAATTATTGTAACGGGGGCATTTTGGCATGAAAATATATATAATAAATAGACAAGTAGCTGGCCTTCTTGGGTGCAGTGAAGCGTGTGCAATGACCCACACTCGATCGAGTGATAAAGCGCAGAAGCGACCACCAACTATTGCATCCCATCAAAAACAAAGGTGAAGCTCCAGCTAAGGATCCGCCTTTCGACATGTTACGGCTAATGAAACTGATATAAACGTCAAGGCAACAACGTCTGCAGTTTCTTTCTTAGAAACCAAGCTGCACTGTCATGTCCTGGTGGGACGAAACGTGTTTTCTAATTGTATATTTTCGGATTACACTGACCTAAGCTAAGGCCTTCCCCAACCCTAAACCATTAACCCTAGACCCAATACCTTAAACTAAGCGGTAAATCCTTTACACAAAACGCTAAACCCAACCCTAAGCCCTGGCGCGATAACTGCACCGTTTCGTGCAGGCTTCGCCAAGGTCTGTTTTATAACGTTTGTCAAATACGATATATAACTCATCGAGTGAAGTGTGAAAATCATATTTTCTTGAGTTGCGAAACGAGTAGCCCCTTCCCGTCACCTACCTGGCTGGGGAATTCTTGACGATGAACCTCTGAGCGAACCCTGGATACCTGTTAGTAGCCCCTTGCCGTCACCTGCCTGCCTGAGAAATCAGTGAAATGAACTGGATACCAAGTAACAGGTGGATGGTCATATATAAAAGCAGAGTACAGCATAAACTCTCACTACAAACAGAGAGAACCGCATCGGTGGTTGCACTTTATGCTCTGTTAATCTTGCGAACACCTTCGGCACGACCCACAACTGTGTACAAGTGGAAAGCATGGATGTGTGACTACGAGGACCGTTCAATAGGTTTTGCAAGCTGGGCATTTGTGTTTACACAAACATTGTCAACTTGTGGCAGGTGTGACACTTGTCATAACAGCAGGTTGACACATGTCATAGAAAGTTCCAGATAGAACAATAAGTTAGATATGATGGCTTCATTCAACTAGGGGAGGTCACAATCATGGATTCTCTCAAACATGAACAACGCGCTGTAACAAAGTCCCTTACCAAGAAGGGATGCAAAGCACAAGAAATCCATGATCCCATGTGTAAAGTGATGGGTAAGGATGCTTCTGACTATTCCACAGTTTGCCGTTGGTCTCTATAGTTTAAAATGAATATGGAGTGCATAGACGATGACCAAGGTTAGGCAGGCCTTCAGATGCCATCCAACCGGAAACCATAGCCGCTATAGAAAGAAGAATTTTGTCTGACCGACGACTGAAAGTATCTGAACTTTTTAAGGAATTTCAAATATGAGTTGGAACTGTTGAAACAATTATTCATGAGCATCTTGTTATGTTCAAGGTATCTGCAAGGTGGGAACCTCGAAACCTCAGAGCCTCAGAAACCAAGATTGCCATCAGAGAACTGAAAGTTGTCGAGAGCTCCTGGATCTCTATACTGCTGATGAAGCCGGATTTCTTTCTCGTCTTGTGACAGGTGATGAAACATGGATCCACCACTGGACTCAGAAACTAAATTGGAATCCATGCAATGGAAACACATACCCCACTTCTCCCTCTGAAGATGTTTCGCACTCAACCATCGGCTGACAAGGTATTGGCCATCATATCTTGGGATGCACGAGGCATATTACTGATTGATTATATGCCACCAGAAACGGCAATCAATGGATAGTGTTAATTTAATGAAACATTTGCGAAAATCTATTCTATTCTATTAACTTGTAAACTCTGTCAATCTGCATCTATTGCTGATGAATTTCATTAAGTATATTTTTGAATGTCAAAATCTAGGAAAATGTATTTATCATCCCCCAACACAAAATATCCAAGTCAGCACAATTTGTTAAATTCTTCACAACTAATGACACTAAAGAAATTATCAATTGATCAAAATTTGTATCAAGAGTATCAGCCCTTATAAGAAACATGAACTGAGACTAAATACAGCCATCTTGTATAATATTTTTGTTTTCATATATACTATATAAAATATTTGTTTTCGCTCTTGCACCACCAACCGTGGTTATTGGAGAATAAATGATTGATTGATTGATTGCTAATTTAATGAAACATTTGCGAAAATCTATTCGCCGGAAACGCCGTGAGATGTTAACAGTTAAATCGCCCACCCGACAGCCCAGGTCTAGCCACCAGTGACTATTGCCTGTTCTGGCAAAGGAAATCTGCCCTACGTGGAAGATGCTTTCAGGATGACGAGGACACAAAGGCTGGCACAGAGGCGTGGTTAGAGGGCCAATCTGCGGATTAAGATAAAAGTGGTATTAAAAGCTTGAAGGACGAATGGAATAAGTCTATTAAGGTGAATGGAGATTATATTAAAACATATAAGTGCAAAATTTGTTGTGCGACTTGGTCTTATATGGAAGGTGCAAAATATATTGAACGCCCCTTCAGTATCGCTGGGCAATCACGACTTTGAATATACAACACGAAATAATCGTTTCAAAACTGTTCAAACAAGTTCCAATTGCTTGGCGACATATTTCCTTGAGAATCTTTTACATTGCATCCTTTCTTATTACCCTTAAGATAGATTTGTCGAATTCTGATTGGTCATTGGACCTTAACCTTAGATGGAATGTGGCTGCCAAACGGCTGATCGCTTCGATATTTTAGAGTTGGCGTATCCAATTATAAGTATAAACAGAGTAATAACATTGTTGCCATACTTTCTTATTTGCTTGTGTCAATAGATATATCAAAAAAATAAAATGTTTCTGTATTTCACTTGTCGCTTAACAAAACCTCAAATTCGATAATTTTTATCCTAAACTAAGGCATCTCGAGTTATCTCCCTTTATGACCGTTCAGGAAAAACATGACGAAACGTTTTGCGTCTCATTCTGCCGATGATTGAATGATGTTGTTTAAAGATTAACTAAATAAAAAGATCAATAGGGTAATAAATTCGGCTGCGCATCAGGAAATACGGAATATACAAGGGTCTTACAGTCCCGTACACCCTTTCAAAACACCGTGTAACTAAAAGTGTTATGGAACAAGTGGAAAAAGGAAACAATGAAGGAATTTGACTGTAAGTTTACTCAAAACCAACTTCTGACGGGACTGACCGAATGCAATTTCATCGAACAATTCAAGTGACGTCACAACAGAACGTGACGATATTCGACTTTGGCCTTTGACAAAACCATAGCCTGCAACATGTCAAACTTTGTCAGACACAACGTCAGTTTTCAGTGTTCGGTTTTGGTCCAACAACAACGTTAATAGTGCAATTGTTAGGTTAGCACCAGCAAGAAAGCCAATATTACCGCTATTTAAAGCGTGAATTCGGGTTGCTTTGACTTGTTTGTCCCAGAATATCTGCCAGTCCAAAGCCAATGTCGAATGAACCGTAAGCCCACGCACCCACTATGACGTCCCTTGACAGAACTGATAGTGGCCCGTCGTTAAGGTTGAGGGGTCCAATATCATTTGCAGCGGCCCGCAATTTTCTGATAATAGGAGGGCCGTTTCATGATAATTGCATGTATTTTAGCTATAATACGTGATAACCGAACCGTACAAGAAGACAGTGCGGCGATAAACAACACAAGCAACAGCGACGTGGACACTCCCAAACTGAACCGTGGCACGGAAACTAGGCTGCTCTTGAAAATTGTATATCCGCACGTTTTGATCGTCTTTGGAGTTCACCAGAATCGAAACATCATTTTAATTTAATAAAAATATAACATTCTACCCTAACGTTTATGAATGCTTCATCTGATTGGTTGAAAAGGTATTATTTTTCCATGGATACTGGCTAGCGAACAGTGAAGACTTGCCATAACATGGTTCCTAATATACCTTACAGTAAAACAACATTATTAATTATTGCTGTCCTCTATACATGGAGATGTATGGGGAACATGGAGATGTATGGAGAACAGCAATGTAATAACTGAACCAAAATCATTCCCTCTACTGGTTAAGGCCGTGTGGGATTAGAAAAACAAACAAATCCAGTCAACCATGCCTCATAATCCTCTTACTCTTTAAATAAACAACTTGCCCGACTGGCAAAAGAGGGGGGAGGTACCGCCAGACCGACAACCAAGTTAATTTGCTCATTTCAGCCCCTTCTAGTACGTCGGCCTGGCGCAACAGTTAGCCTTTGCCAATTTAAAAAAGATTAGCGAAGCAATGGCAGTGGTGGGTTAAATCTGTGGGACATGTAAAAAAAAAGTTATTTACAGCTGGCAAGATGATCGTACATTCGTTCATTTATTCATACAATTAATCAATCACTAGCTCTTTAAAAACATTTCATACACACATTTACTTAAAACACTTTTCATACATACATTGCATACATTTATTTAAAGCACTTTTCATACATTTCATGGTTATGACCTGCTCCTTGTCAAGATGTCGTTTACTTCAGTTCATTTATTCACCAAATCCACTCACAGTGGTACACAGTACAGGTATATAGTGATACATGAATGATTTAATATCGATACGAGGCAATATCATTGAAGTTTTGAAAGATTTACATAAATACATGTCATATATTTGCTTAACGTATCAACAACTGTGTAATTTCTTTCAATAAAAAGACTAATACTATGCAGTTTAAAGTAATTGGGTCTTGTACAACAATACTTTGGCAATAACTTGTTTCTATCTGCTAATAAAGATAAGTGGTACTTATCACCCACTTCACCGGAGTTACACATCAAACACTTTCGGTCATTAAAAAGCACATGATGCCAGCGTCCTACTTGCAGGACAGGTCTTCAACAAACATTCCCTGGACTGCCAGGAATGTCTCTTCTTATTGCTCCTGAACACATATCCTTGATGAACTAATGTTTTAATGAACTTAAAGGGCCACTGATCCAGAGCAATTTCCGTGGACTGGTTGTTGCTTTTGTTATTGTTTTTCTCCCGTGAGTACCCGGATGATATCCCAGAATTCATGACTGGTTCGTTACCTCTGCTGCGCCACCCTCATGCGCAATTGATAGTATAAGTATAGACTGATCAACAAAGATGAAATCTTTTTTGCTCGATAATCTTGATTTTATTGTAAAATTATGTAGACTGTGATGAATAATTTGGTTGCTACGTGTGCGTGAGCCATGACTGCGAACAGTTTGGTAAATATATCATCCCTTTAATTATACTCTGTGTGGAAACTGTTCACAACTGTAAATTCAGTAAGTGGTGAACGCGTTAATTAAGCCATGAGTTAGAACTCACTATAAAGTGGTGAACTCGTCATGAGCTGAGACGACCCCCGTACTGTCAAAACAATGCTGGTTGGCGTTAATCACTTCAGAGGACACCGGCAAGTCGGCCTGGCGCACCTCTCTGCATGTCTATTTGGTTCAAGCGTGGAGTGGTTATCGCCACGAAACAGTTATTGCCAATATATCAGTATCACACGTGCGCAGTTACGGTCAATTACAATTCCAGATTTTTCCCCCACGGTATTTGACGACAATATAGTACAGCAAAAGAAAATTCTTAACGGTAAGTAACATAAGAGGAAATTAAAGATAAAGTTACGAACCCTATACAATTTTTTAGTCGCGGGCATGTCCCACGACTTACATAATAGCAAGTTCATAAATAAGAGAAGCTACAAAACGTTTATGAATCAAATCGTTTTGCTGTAATAATGAACTGATGGACCGTAGAATATCCATATTCGTCTGATGAGATACTGAGTTATTGCCATTTAGCACATCCCGCGGGAGAAACCTTTCACATAGAAATATGATTCGTATCGAATGGTATTATATTTAGGACACATGAAAAAATAGTGGAATACATCCTCATAATCTTGTGAGCAGGAACAAGAAGCATTATCAGAAATGAAACAATTATACTTATCACTGTTTAAGTCACTGCATCCCAATCTAAGGCGGCAGTGTATTATTTGACAAAATCGACTACCAAAATTTAGATCGAACATTGTGTTGGTATTAACTTGTGGTGTGATTAGATTCTTAAACTGTCCAACAGAGGAAGCGTTTGCAGCATTTGTAGGTAGGCCATTCCACAGTTTAATTGTATCGGGCAAAAACGATTTGGCATAATTAGTAGATTTGCATCTTATAGTGTGATAATTTTCATTATTCCTAAGATTATAGTTACTGTTATCAGAAACATTCCCTGGAGCATGATCACAAAGATAGTCAGGAACCATATGGTTTACCATTTTGTAAAATAATGTTAATTTAGAAGTTTCTCCCCGTTTCGCTAAGGAAGTCAGGTTTGTCTCATGATATAGTTTCGCATGGCTCGTACCTCTAACTGCACCGCATATTGTGCGTAAGGCATCTAAGTGAAGGTTTTCTAGTGACAAGGACTGTTCGTTTGTACAATTGTCCCAGAGATGACAGCAATAGTCAAATAGAGGTAAGATGAGACATTTATACATTGTTTCGAGAGTTTTGTGTGATAGTCTATATTTAAAACTACGAAGGCAATTAATCATATATATATTATTTCATGAATGGCATGAGAAATTCTGAATGGCGATAACTGTTACAGTTCGTTGTGAGAAAACATCTATTAATACTGCCATGATTCACTTCCGCCGCGTTATATAAAAACATGATCGGCGTCAGTGAACGGGCTGGACATATCGGTGAATGGCTATTTAAGTATAATAATTAATTCTGTGTCAATAACTTAGCGAACGGCTGTGTAATTTTGTAAATGCCGCTAAAATATGGCGATAACTGTTCGTTAGCCAGTACATGTTTTTTAAATTAGATACATGCATCACTGTGTCAGGGCCATAGAATCATCGGTCACAAACGGCGGCAGTCTCCCGTGCTGTGTGAAGCATGGTTAGGTCTCTTAATGCCTACAGTGACAAATGCCTACAGGCAATAATAGCTAGGGAGTATGTTGTTTTAGGTGAGCAGCAGTGATACGCTTCCCTGCACACAAGTGGTCACTTCCACCATAATGAGTTTAACCGGTTTACACTATGAAAACTTCCTAGAGATTATCTGATCATATCAGCACAAGCAGTGCCTTATGTATCCTTTTTTTGCTTGTTTTCAATACAATTTGTCTATCTTTCTCAACAGGAGCTATATATGTAAAAGCAATTTAATTACTTCTGTTAAGCATGCAATAGATTTTGTACTGAGTAAGTTTGGGAAGGAAACATGTTGAAATAAAATGGGACTTCTGCATATATATATGAAAACCCCAGCATTTTTTCATTGTGTAGACATTTGTCCACCTTGTCTGTTGGAATGTTCCATTTATGTAATGGGGAGAAGATACTGCTGCTTGAAATCACTGGTGCATTACTTTGTTTATTCTACACTGTAGGCATTTGCCACTGTAGGCATTTGGAGACTACGCCTGGAGCATTACGACCGGTGAATCATCGGATGAATGTTGGACACATGGGAAATGTCCTCATTTGTAACAGCACTGTCACCGTGAACAACTGGTTTGGCAGCCACAGGAAGCGAAGATAAATGAAGGAGATAGTTCAACTCATCAGCAAGAACAGCACCGAGTTCATTTTGAGTGAAAGATGTCGTTTGAGTTTGACGTACACCTCAGCTAATGACGTTCCCAGGCGTATTCAATCGGGAAAAGGTCAGGACTGAGTGCTGGCCAGGCCATGACATGCATGTTTTCTTGTTGGAGAAATAGGGCCAAAAGCCTGGCTCGAAGAAGACGTGCATTATCTTTTTGACGGAAAAAGTTTTCAACACTTTTATAAATGGCGCAAAGAGTGGTGAAATAGTGTTGTTTTAATAATATCGGTCTGTGACTCTGCCATGGACATGGAAGCATGGTTGAGCCAGTTGTTGCGATGCAAGTGTATACCATTATTGACCTAATAGCCTATGAACCAAAGATGACCGCTGTATGACGTTAACGTCCATAAAACGCTATTTACAACGTTTCCAAACGCGATTTCTTCGGTCATGGGCGTCCAGAATGAACTTCGATTCCTCATTTAAGACATTTAATTTCGTTACCAGACATTGGTGAAAAGGTTGTATTCATGTATCACACCAACAGGAAACTTGGAATAGTTTTTCTGTATCATTGAGTATTTACTGATATACGATTAGGCAGACATCGGTGTATTAAAGGCACAGTGTCACACCACAGTTCTCTAAAAATACATAATGCATTTCTCTCAGTAATACTATCAGCCCTCAGGGAAGCTACGATATAATATATTCCAAACAAAGTTACGTATTTAGATTACAATATTAGATTAAAAAGTTCGAATGAATTAATGCAACTTTGCATTAAATCGACTCTCGCACCCTCTACCGACCGAACATTATTTCAAGCGAACCCCATGGAGTTATGTCTCTTGGAGCGCTCTTTACGAATATCCTACGCACAACTTGTCATTGAAACCAAACACCGACAACACCGCGTGCGAATTTTTCGTTTACAGTCGTTTACATTCCATATATGGCATGTGTCATCTGTTCGCCTCGAAGTTTCAATTATCGATTTCAGGCAAGTCTTAAGGGATAATACGTCTTTTATTGCATCAATAGGAAGCTAAAGTGAGTGCATATGCCCCGAATATATACAATATAGGCCAAACTATTGTCGAAAATATGTGACACTGTGCCTGTAAGTCGCGAGTATTGAGGAATCGGCTTGCTTGACAACAAGTATGACAATACCAACCCACACACAGCACAACACCTGAGTAAATAACCGAACAGTTTATTACACAGCCACTGAATGATATTTTACATAATCAATCAATAATAGTATGGGTTACAATGAACTATTACAACATGTTCACAATGCAATCAGCTTTCAGAGTACAAACAACCATCACACGTTGAATGGCTACACATCAATCTGAACGTAATGCAATAATTCAATATATTACACATATAACCCTAGTGGGCGTTCATAAGTGCTCACAACGTAATGTAACTGCTATACTGCCCAGATGGCACCGTAGCATTCTAGGTAAACTTCGCTGTTGTATTCTGATCTTCGGTATGATTTGTTTAGAAAATCTAGTATCTTACACCCAAATTTTGCTCAGTTATCAAACACTGAACAAGCTGCATTCCTCTTACAAACAGAAATTATTGTTAATCCACTGGCCGCTTTAGTTAGCCGTATGTACCGGCGTAAGCTATCATCCCTATAAAGTTTCTTTCTTTTTCCTTAGGTCTTTCATATGTGTGATACTCCTTAATGTTTTAATCTTATATTTTATACATTTTATGCACATATTGTCTAGTGTGTCTCACTGGCCATCTGGCCTGGTGTCTGTATTTTTCTATGTCTTTTTACATTTGCCATTTTTGACATGTACATTCACGTGACTCATAATTAAACTATTTTGTCTGTCTGTCTGTCTGTCTGTCTGTAATAGTTAGGGTACCCGATGCACTCTATACAATCTACAATAGTCGCAAAACAGCGTAATCAGTATTAAATAAATAATCCTAAACAGTAATACAGAAATATATGAAAGGGTACCACGTTGCACACCCACCTGAAAGAAGTGCCATGGTTAGCAAATAGTAAAGAGATGTTCAATAAGATTAAAGTTGACATAGAATAGCAATGATAAAGATTTATCGAACAAGAACAAAGTAAAGTTACATACCTGAATACCTGAGTGAATTTACTAGACAGCCACCCCATAATATGTGACTGTCATCCGTATTATATACTAGCTATTCTAGCTATCGGAGATAGTCGCGTTCACAGATAAAACTTACGATAACGTTCTCATTGTGAACTTGAGATTATGTCATTTAGTTGGACCGAAGCATCGATGGCCAGTCGCGAGTATGCCGTGGTACGGGATTTGACCAAGGGATATAAACATATGGATTATGTCCGATGCTCGTTATCAATGTGACCCTTGGCAGGTTTAAGACTGAGGAACGGGTCAGTTAGTCTGTAATATTTACATTTTCAATAACATAATGTCATAAAACATTGGAAAAAATGTGTATAGTTTTTCCGTGTTAACAGATGGAAACTCCTAGCTAACATTACATAGTATATTTATGTTCCTGGATACTGGGAATTAGAATATTTATTAATGTTCTGTCCGCTTCATCGTGGCCTGTTCATGCTATCGATTATCTGTCTTCCTATTCTGTGGCAGCTTGTGTTAGTTTTAGACTGTCGTGATAAATAACTGGAATACTCGTACGGTTGACTGTGTTTGTAAAAAAACAACAACTATCACTCCGGCAGTAACTTCACGATTTAATAGTCAGCTCGTCTTTGTTGAATTGAACACGTGTGAAAGCCAACATTTCGTCTTCTGTTACTGTCTCTCCCGTACAACATCACGAGAAGTCCATGCTGCACGGTGTACTTTGACACACGAGCGCGCGCGTGAGCTTGCATAAAGGATCTGGGGAACAGCCGATTCTGACTTCACGTCTACGGAGTAAACAGTGCACTGTTTATGTAGAACTAAATAGCTCTGTATCAATCTACAGCTATATAGAAGATTTTGACCGACAGGTACACAGGAAGTCACAGCTTTTTGAAAAACGTAGGTGTGAATTTTATGATTCGTATGTTCGCTTTGAGTAATCGAATAATATTGCTGAAATACGTCCCCAAATAGACTTATGCACTATTAACTTTAATTACTGTTACATTGGGGCACACATTTGTACATATATTGAAAAACGATAAGATGATGATGAATAATGTTATATATTCATAACACCTTTTTTTCCTTTGTGAGGTTAGCCCAGTGGTTAAAGCGTATGCACGTCACGCATTTTGGTACAATGTGTGAAGCCCATTTCTGGTGTCGACCGCCGTGATATAGCTGGAATATTGCTAAAAGCGGCGTAAAACCATACTCATTCGCTCTTTTGCTTTGTTCCGCATATTTAGACAACTATAATTGCATGAAGCATTATGTACTGTAAACTGCCTTTTTTCTTTAGAATATGTATGGGCGTCATATTGCTGAATTTCTGCACATTTTTATTAATTTGAAATAGATACTTTAAGACATACTGTCGTACATGGACATCTGTATTGTAGCATCAGTCTGCCCCTGTCGCTGTGTTGGACACGTGGATGTCGCTAACGGGACATAAAGTCCGAAGATGGACGTCATTCTTTAAAGCCATGACTTATTTATGTCACGTATGTACTGCAGGTACGAATTGTTGTGACATCACAAAATGGGTCACTTGTCACGTAAGGGGAAAAACCCATGGCTCAGGGTAACATATTAACCCGTCCACCGGAGCCAACACGTGACAGGGTAATGCCTGTTGAATGTATGTCAGATTTAGGGACCATCGACGCCTCTTTGTCTGAAACAGAGACCAGTTGTTAGATTTAGAAGTCTTGAGGGTTCGTGCGCTGACGGTTACGGCAGTTATATAATTTTGCAGTCGGAACTAGGATCTTGCAGTCGACACAGGTAGGTCATGAGGAGTTGCAACTCGCAGTTGACCGTAAAATTGAATTTTAAGGCGAACCATTTGCAATGATTTTAGAGTCGGAGACAACATATTTAGAATTCTGTGAGTGAATTCCGTTCATTTAGTATTCCATAAAATTGGATCTGAACAGTTAGGATTCACGAAGCTGGTATCAGTATATTTAGGCATGGGTTTTGTTTTGTTTTGTTGTTTAACGCCAGCAATGTGGCCGCGGTCTGTAAATGATCGAGTCTGGACCAGAGAATCATGTGATCAACAGCATGCGCATGGGATACGATTATATCTGTCAACCAAGTCAGCGAGCCTGACCACCCGATCCCGTTAGTCGCCTCTTACGACAAACATGAGTTGCTATGACCAATTCCAAGCCGGATCTTAACGGGTGGCATATTTAGGATCAGGGGCTGCTCCACACATGTTGGATTCTAGGAGCTCCATTCCGATCATCAGGGACTCCGCAAGCCTCACTCTGCACAGTTAGGATTCTACTGGCTGCAGTCGACGTCGCCTCAATTATGCTGTTGCTGTCTGTACGTTTAGGGCTGGTGCATGATGTAGAGCTGAAGGAGCTGAAGCTGTTACAGCTCCTATTCTCAGTATCACGTCTAGTCGGTTTGTGGAATCAAATCATGTCCTGTGTTGCAGGTTTCTAAGATCATATCACGTCTAGTGTAGCAGGTTTCTAAGATCATATCACGTCCTGTGTTGCAGGTTTCTAAGATCATATCACGTCTTGTGTAGCAGGTTTCTAAGATCATATCACGTCCTGTGTTGCAGGTTTCTAAGATCATATCACGTCCTGTGTTGCAGGTTTCTAAGATCATATCACGTCCTGTGTTGCAGGTTTATAAGATCATATCACGTCTTGTGTTGCAGGTTTCTAAGATCATATCACGTCCTGTGTTGCAGGTTTCTAAGATCATATCACGTCCTGTGTTGCAGGTTTCTAAGATCATATCACGTCCTGTGTTGCAGGTTTCTAAGATCATATCACGTCCTGTGTTGCAGGTTTCTAAGATCATATCACGTCTAAGATCATATGTGTTGCAGGTTTCTAAGATCATATCACGTCCTGTGTTGCAGGTTTCTAAGATCATATCACGTCCTGTGTTGCAGGTTTCTAAGATCATATCACGTCCTGTGTTGCAGGTTTCTAAGATCATATCACGTCCTGTGTTGCAGGTTTATAAGATCATATCACGTCCTGTGTTGCAGGTTTATAAGATCGTTCTGCTCAGCGAGGATGGCGGGAACTACCTATACTACCGTCAGTGACGGGAATAAATTCCTGGATCACATCACAGAGAAAGGGTTGGACAATAAGAGCATTATCAACAGATTCGACGAAGTCAGCAACAAATATAATGAGGTATAGTGCATGTCAGATTGGTATTTCGAGAGACCTTGGACTAGATGTAAGGAATGTACACCTTTAACAGTGAATATGTACTGGTACTTGTAACTATGGTAGTCTGGCCACTGGAAATAGATATGGTCATGTGAAACGTATTACAGTAGGACTAGGTAGCGGAAGGACATACCGTTAGAGGCAAATAGGATGGTCTGATTATTTGTTGTCAGAATAATAACATGACATTACACATACCATTTTAAGTCGTCTGTTTCGCCATAATACAGCTAGTGACGTTTGGTATTAAACTATTATACGGTGTTCCAGTGATGGAACAGATAGTGTCGGAATGAATACTGTACTCATTATGTAGTTGTAGTAATCCAAGGAATGACCATCACATTATAGTTAATACATATCAGACGGTGCCAAGAAATATACTGTTTCTAAATGAAAACAGATTAGGCTTTAGGGGACTACTTTCACACGTAAATGGCCCGTGAAAATCCGGGTCGTAACGGGCTGGATCAGGTGGCATGTCACTAGGGGGACCACTTTCACACGCAAATGGCCCGTGAAGATCCGAGATGTAACAGGCTGGTTCAGGTGGCATGTCTTTAGGGGGGACTACTTTCACACGTAAATGGCCCGTGAAGACCCGGGATGTGACGGGCTGGATCAGGTGGCATGTCTTGCTGCCTTGGTGGATGTACGTCATCATTTCCATGTGATTGCTCATATGGTATCACACTGATACTCGTGATGTCTTCTGGTTAATAATTATTTAACTGAAATATTGTTGAACATCGCGCTAAACAACATGCAATCAAACATGTTATATGAATCCTTGTAGATAAAGGCATACCTTCTCTTAGCCTTGTAAAGGTACGCATATTTTCGTTTATCCTTGTAAAGAAATGCATACCCTCGTTTAGGCTTGTAAAGGTACGCATACCCTCGTTTATTCTTGGAAAGAAATGCATACCCTCGTTTTTTGTAGCCTTGTAAAGGAATGTATACCCTCGTTTCCGAATGTATACCCTTTGTAAAGGAATGTATACCCTCGTTTAAAGGAATCTTGTACTTGTACAGGAATGTATACCTTACCCTCGTTTTATCATTGCAAATTAATGAATACCCCCTGCTGTTCCAGTGAATTGGATAATAAAACAACCAGTAGCAGTTCATTCGGTAACTCGATGACGATCACAAATGGCATTGTTGAAGTTTGCCTTCCATTATATCTATATCAGTGATGTTTCGTTGAATTCGTAGAATAGAACTATGACCAGTTCCGTGTGTGCCAGTAAAACAAAATGTCTGAAGTTGGTATGTTATCCACATGTTTGATTGATATAATGTTGCATAGAACAGATATTTTCACACCTCTTTACAGGCACTAGGGTCTGTGGATTACATGGGTCCCAGGTCCCTTGCAGCGATTCTGGCGGAACTGCATCCCAGCGGCCGAGAGAATGTGAGAGTGTTGGATGTGGCGGCAGGGACAGGACTGGTCGCTATCGAGGTAGAGACATGTAATACTTGAGGGGGACAAGTGATATATGTGTACTATACCTGAAGTATATCAAGTAGAAACATGTAATACATGAGGGGACATATGATATATGTGCACTATACCTGGAGTATATCAAGTAGAAACATGTAATACATGCAGAGGGAGACATATGATATATGTGCACTATACCTGAAGTATATCAAGTAGAAACATGTAATACATGCAGAGGGAGACATGATATATGTGTACTATACCTATACCAGCGATTCTGGCGGAACTGCATCCCAGCGGCCGAGAGAATGTGAGAGTGTTGGATGTGGCGGCAGGGACAGGACTGGTCGCTATCGAGGTAGAGACATGTAATACATGAGGGGGACATATGATATATGTGCACTATACCTGGAGTATATCAAGTGGAAACCTGTAATACACGAGGGAGACATATGATACATGTGTACTATACGTGAAGTATATCAAGTAGAAACCTGTAATACATGCAGAGGGAGACATGTGATATATGTGTACTATACCTGAAGTATATCAAGTAGAAACATGTAATACATGCAGAGGGAGACATGTGATATAGGTGCACTATACCTGAAGTATATCAAGTAGAAACCTGTAATACATGAGGTAGACGTGTGAATTATGTGTACTATACCTGAAGTATATCAAGTAGAAACCTGTAATACATGAGGTAGACGTGTGATATATGTGTACTATACCTGAAGTATATCAAGTAGAAACCTGTAATACATGAGGTAGACGTGTGATATATGTGCACTATACCTGAAGGATATCAAGTAGGAACATGTAATACATGCAGAGGGAGACATATGATATATGTGCACTATACCTGCAGTATATCAAGTAGAATCATGCAGGCAGAGAGATGTGATATATGCAGGGGAAGACGTGTGATATATGTGCACTATACCTGAAGTATATCAAGTGGAAACATGTAATACATGAGGGAGACATATGATATATGTGTACTATACCTGAAGTATATCAAGTAGAAACATGTAATTTAGCAGAGGGAGACATGTGATATAGGTGCACTATACCTGAAGTATATCAAGTAGAAACCTGTAATACATGAGGTAGACGTGTGATATATGTGTACTATACCTGAAGTATATCAAGTAGAAACCTGTAATACATGAGGTAGACGTGTGATATATGTGTACTATACCTGAAGTATATCAAGTAGAAACCTGTAATACATGAGGTAGACGTGTGATATATGTGCACTATACCTGAAGGATATCAAGTAGGAACATGTAATACATGCAGAGGGAGACATATGATATATGTGCACTATACCTGCAGTATATCAAGTAGAATCATGCAGGCAGAGAGATGTGATATATGCAGGGGAAGACGTGTGATATATGTGCACTATACCTGCAGTATATCAAGTAGAATCATGCAGGCAGAGAAATGTGATATATGCAGGGGAAGACGTGTGATATATGTGCACTATACCTGAAGTATATCAAGTGGAAACATGTAATACATGAGGGAGACATATGATATATGTGCACTATACCTGCAGTATATCAAGTAGAATCATGCAGGCAGAGAAATGTGATATATGCAGGGGAAGACGTGTGATATATGTGCACTATACCTGAAGGATATCAAGTGGAAACATGTAATACATGAGGGAGACATATGATATATGTGCACTATACCTGCAGTGTATCAAGTAGAATCATGCAGGCAGAGAGATGTGATATATGCAGGGGAAGACATGTGATATATGTGCACTATACCTGAAGTATATCAAGTAGAATCATGCAGGCAGAGAGATGTGATATATGCAGGGGAAGACATGTGATATATGTGCACTATACCTGAAGTATATCAAGTAGAATCATGCAGGGAGAGAGATGTGATATATGCAGGTGAAGACGTGTGATATAGGACCACGCTAACATCCAGCAGAAACGTGATTAATCTAGACCTACAGGACTAGCATGGGGAATGTTGGGAGTTAAGGTGAGAGAAGTTCGCCCATGATATATCTACTTATATATATGTACAGTCTCGTTAAAGTTACACTCTCAGTAAGTCATGGATGTGACTATGGTAATCGACCTGTTCCCATACATGACAGATGTTACGTGACAGTTACCAATGAACATAGACCACGCATCTTGTTTCAGCTGAGGAAGAAGGGCTTCGTCAACAATGATGGACTGGAACCGTCGGAGCAGATGTTGGCAGAAGCTAAACGAAACAACTTATACGGACGTTACATCTGCGACCTGGTTGGGGAAAACACCTTTGATATTGAGAATGGTGGGTTCCGTCTCTAGGGGCAGTAAGAGCAGGTGGTCATTGTATCAAATGACGTCAATTATTGCTGATGCTAAAGAAATATCTAATGCCTGTACAGAATAACGTGGTGTAGCTGAATACCTTTTCGTCGGGTGTTTTCAGTGGTATAATTGCTAATGTCATGGGTTAAGCGTTGTAACTATATGCGATGCATAGGGGCGGTGGGGTAGCATAATGGTTAAAGCGTTGGCTCGTCACGCCGAAGACCCGGGTTCG
Source organism: Haliotis rubra (assembly GCF_003918875.1). Taxonomy (NCBI): domain Eukaryota; kingdom Metazoa; phylum Mollusca; class Gastropoda; order Lepetellida; family Haliotidae; genus Haliotis; species Haliotis rubra. The sequence continues at coordinate 116,859 of NW_025767368.1, read as the reverse complement.
ATTCCCCACATGGGCACAATGTGTGAAGCCCATTTCTTGTGTCCCCCGTCGTGATATTGCTGGAATATTGCTAAAAGCGACGTAAAACCCAACTCACTCACTCCGATGCATAATTGCTGGTAGCTTGCCGTGTATTTGCAAGTGAAACACTGACTTGCCTTTGCACCTGGTTGTCACCTCAAACACCTGGTGTCATATTTGATTGTGATTCATAAACATATGCTCATAGTACAGTGGAATCGAGCGTGGATACAGGTTTCATGAAACAGGTCACATGTCTTGTGAATGTTGAAACGTTTTTGTCGTGAATATATAACATTATTATCGTGGAAATGGATATATTCGTTATGAATCAATTCGTGGTAAAGATGTTTATTCCTTTCAGATACCTATTCCGCAGTGACTATGTCTGCGTTGAGTTTAGAGATTTTTAAGAAACTCCCCGTGAAGGCCCTGGAGGAGCTAGCGCGTGTTGTGAAGCCAGGTAAGCTACAGCCTAAAACTCAGACTTCCTGGAAGCAGCGGACCGCCTCCGTGGTGTAGTGGTTAGAGCGTCCGCCCGGAGAGCGGAAGGTCGGGGTTCGATCCCCGACCGCGTCATACCAAAAGACGTTAAAATATGGTACTTGTTGGTCCCTGCCTGGCTCTCGGCATTAATGGGTACAACAAGGACTGGTCGGCTCGGAGTCAGTATAATGTGTCTGAGTGGGGTATTCATGCTTCACTGCGGCATGGTATGTCAGTGGGCTAGCACTATAAATAGCCAGCTTCAGTCTGGGCTAGTACAAGCAGCCGCACATACACACGCATGCACGTCGCCATATGAGCGAAATATTCTCAAGCACGACGTTAAACCCAATTTCACCTCACCTGCTGGAAGCAGCCTTATAGGGACTCGGCATTCGTACACATCTGTTGGTAAGAAACCCATGTTAGAAAATTGGCATCAAACATGTGTGATTTATTTCCAAGCCTGTGATTGGCTACTCCATGGTGATGACCTAAGGTCAGATTATGACTGACTACTTTCCTGATATAAAAATATTTGAAGAGTTACACGTGCTTCAATCGAGCGCACCTGTTACTCTTGCCAAACACCTTTAAACCTACCTGGTTTTGCTGTTATCCATTAAAACACACTTAGAAAATATTTAACGACTCGAATCAGGTGGGGTTTTGTCGAATTTCCTTTATTGTTTGCAACTTTAGATTCTAGTCATGAATTCAAACTGGCTTGAGCAGTGATACCTGTGTAAACAAATTTGTGAATATTCCGATGAACATACACAACATTGGTACTTTTTCAGGAGAGATGCGGTATCGTCTTGCAAAATACCTGACACGAAACAAACGTTCGTGTAGTAATCTCTATTTTCCACCGTCCTGCTTTTTGTAAGAGGTGATTATCGACTTCTAAAGTGTCAGGAAGACGAGAACTGCCTGGCAGATGGCAGATACGAATATTTATAGGCAGCCACCATATAACTTGTGGTTGGCCGTAAACAGGATTCGTTCACTCTTCCTGGGCAAAACAGACCGGTCTGACGGACGGATCGTCCGCCTTAGAGAGTCACACTACGTTGAACCCTGTTGTTATACACTGTCTGCATGGCGTATCTGGTAGCCCACACTAGTAATCTTGACTCAGTTGACATGTGGTCTAGTTGTCTCATGTCACCCATAAGTAACGCTCATACACCTGTGACACTTGTGTTTTCGGATATAAACTTCAGGTACATTGTATAGATGCACAATGTGAAATGCACTGCATTGTACTACTACAGCATAGGTATCAACTGAATACTATATTTGTACATAGGTAAAAGAGACAACATATATTATACTTGAAAATTAATGTCTTTCACATGTTAAGATCGTGCTGCCGACTATATGTGACGTTGTATAGGTAGTTAAAAAAATATGTGTGATATTCTTGTAAACACGCACACACGATGATATATTTGCAATGACCTTGAGTGTGACGTTAAACCACATTTTAAACCAGCATTTTGGTGTGGATACAACAGCGTTCCTGCTGATTGTTTTTCTATCTCGACAGAACACAATTTGATGGGCATTATGGCTTGGCCTTCGACAGTGCTATGTGCATGATGTGTATGGTATTTTTGAAAACACGCACGCAAACACGCACAGTGATATATTTGCAATGCCCTCGAGTGCGACCTACTCCCTATTTCCCACCACCGTGTTTTGTGCGTACAACAACATTCGAGCAATTTCTCGCTGATTGTGATTTTATTCGACAGGAGGGCACATTCTGATGGGGCATTATGACTTCGCCTTCGACAGTGAGGTTCTCAAGGCGAATTTCAGCAGCCTGGAAGGTCGAGGCTTGTGGAAGTTGATTGAAAAGAGACCGACTCCTGACTTCACTCAGGGCAAACACGGTCTGGTGTCAATTCATCAAGTATTGAAGTGACATGAGCCACGCGTTCAAAACAACAATGTAGTATTTGACACCATATTAGGTTTTAGCAACAGAAAATAAACACGGTGAACTCATTGCGAATTGTCTTTGTGGAACTGCTTCACCAGAAATGGGCAATATGACTGGGAATCAGAACCCGGGTCTCGTAAGCGACGACACGCTTTAAACTTGATACCCCGCAATACTATTAGTTCGACTTCAAGATGATCGACTATTTTAATTGTTGCATATCTGTAATTGTTGCATGTCTGTAATTGTGCAGTAGTACTAGTTTTTGAAACAGCCAAAAATGGAAATCGTTCCGTTCAGGATATTTCACACTAAGCATTGATACGGACGGAAACTTGGTCTGTCCAGAGAGTTGCGTTACATAGACGTAGCAGGATCCGGTGACATTGGTTCAAATCCCAGATTGGTAATGATTACGCTTTCAGCTCTGTACGTTGTTTATTGGTTTTGTCTCAATGTTTTCAATCGATCTCTACAGGCTTTTTCTCGCAATATACTCAGTCTGTCAGGGGTGATGAAATTCTAACACTATTCAAAGCAACGTCAAACCCATGTACTTGCTGAAACACAAAACGAATATACTTTAGTTATAAACCGCTATCGGCGATATTCAAACAGACCAGGGAGGGACCTCAAAATGGTAATAGGTTCACTGTAAGGGGAAGTAGATACACTGGCATACACACGTTACCTGTCCCACACATGCATGAATGAACAAACCAACGTGACCCATGGGTCAGGGTATTCGACCTACGTTACCTTGGGCTGTTGTTATCCCATATCAAGATGAAATATCAAGATGAAATATCGACCCTTGAAGATCCGGGGTAGAATAGGTCTTCAGCAACCCATTCTTGTCGTACAAGGCGACTGCTTGTCGTACAAGGCGACTAACGGGATCGGGTGGTCAGGCTCCCTGACTTGGTTGACACATGTCATCGGTTCCCAATTGCGCAGATCGATGCTCAAGCTGTTGATCACTGGATTGTCTGGTCCAGACTCGATCATTTACAGACCGCCGCCATATAGCGGGAATATTGCTGAGTGCGGCGTAAAACTCAACTCACTCACTCACTCATTCAAGATGAAATATCACATAACTGAAATATTTCTCAAACCTGCGTGACGCTCAACTCCATAGGATACACGTTTATCCTTTAGTGTTAAACTACTTCACGTAATATCCTTCAGCGTTAAATTGGTCAGGTGGAGAAAGCCTGTGCGGAGAGTGGAGGGTTGAATCGGCGACATACAAAACAACGTAAAACATGGTACCTGTTGGCTCTTAGTATGAAAACAAACTTTGCTCAGTATCCTTCGCCGGATTGGGCTATGCATCTTGATCAGCAGCATAGTATCGCTGTAGAAACCGGTAGTAGTCTGGACCCGAACAAGAAGACAGTGTGGCCAACAACAACAACAACCAAAAACAACCAACAACAACAACAACAACAAACTGAATCGTGGGACGGAACTGTGGACACTACAGGCTGCTGTCGAAATTTGGTGATCTACACATTTTGAACGTATTTGGAGTTCACCAGAATCGAAACATCACATCATACTTCATACAAATATAACATTCTACATTCTGTTTATATACTCTTCCATTAAAGCCATAAAGTATTGGGTAAGATTACTGCATATGCCATGCCATAGGTTTCCGAAAAAATGTTATGATATGATGAAATTGTATGACGAAAATGGGAAAAGGAATTGGGTGAGTGATATTAGGGAGTTGTTGTACAAAACTGGTTATGGTTATGTGTGGTGTGATCACAATGTTCAGTTGCATACCAATTTTATCATATCATTTACACAAAGAATGAAAGATATCTATTTCCAGTCTTGGTCGGAATCACTACTTCTATCCACAAAATGTTTATACTATAACCAATGGAAATCGGACATACGTTTTGAAGACTATTTAGCAAAAGTCGGCGTAAAAAAGTTCCGTATAGCTCTCTCTCGTTTTCGTTGCTCTTCCCATGAATTATTTATTGAAACTGGCAGGTATGCAGGTATACAAAGAGAAATCAGAATATGTCAGTTATGTAATATGAGTACTGTTGAGGATGAACTACATTTTCTTCTAATCTGTCCTGTTTATACGACTCTACGAACGAACTACTTAAAGCCATACTATTATAGGCATCCAAGTGTAAGAACATTAATTTCACTATTAACAGATACTACCACATCAATATTACAGAATCTGGCAATGTACATCTATTTCGCTATGAGATTAAGAAAAGTATTGTTACAGAAAATAATTTATAAATGATTTCTATCTACTCATGATAAACTCTAATGTACTACAGGCCTGTGGCCATTTTTAAGTACTGAAATAAAGATTGAGGGGCCTGAAAGACTGGTATCTTTAAAACTGAGAAGAGTCCTTGTTTTCTTTGTTTGACTTGCGCTGTGGGAAGTGAGTGAGTGTAGTTTTACGTCGCACTCAACAATATTCCAGCTATATGGCGGCGGTCTGAACAATCGAGTCTGGACCAGACAATCCAGTGTTCAACAGCATGAGCATCGATCTGCGCAATTGGGAACCGATGCGTGGTGGGAAGTAATGCATCATGCTTTACTTCAATATTGTTTCAGAATTATGGAGGCAAAACTGATTATTGAATTTCCGTTTTCAGGCAGAATGACCTAAGTCACTAAAACTAAATCAATGAAATCAAATCAAATCAAATAAATGAATTTATGTAAATGCATTTTGTATCTCTCTAATGTGTCAGTAGCACTGCAGATGTAACACAAATTCCTGGAAAGGCACTAAAGTAATATTCTATTCTATTTTAAACTGAGAAGCAAAACGACCTATGTATAAAATCATTTAAAAAAATAACACAATAATTATGACTAATATAGCAACACAAGATGCATGTACCCATTGCACATGCTTCTGGTGAACGTTTGAGAGGAATATTGGGGTTTTAAACTATATATTTTTTTAGAAAAAACAATCTCAACCTTAGAGAATAGCACGTTTTCCATTTGTTTGCAGACTGCAGTACACCAACCAGCCATCATAATGAGTGATAAAACATCAAACTGTTATAAACAATTCATCCTTATCGATTATATTATACTATATGAAATTACAGGTATCACGGAAAACGCCCACTTCATATCTTTACAGTGGTGAGACATACCCCGACTATAACCTTTGTCAAATTCTCGGGAGAGCCAGACACAAGTATTTTGTGACAAGTATATCTACCGGGCTCAAGCCAGACAGCTGCTGTGAATGTCATGGTGACCTGCCTCTTTAGTATTGTCAGGTGATATGAACTTTCCTGGTATATTTGCACATCTGACAGTATCCTACTGCCACTCATGTGTACACAGATATAACTTTTTACAGACTGTACTCACAGATCAACAGCAGTCAGAATGATGAAGCCTGACATTGGCACAACTGTTATAAATCTAAGAAAACATTACACGAAACAAAATAAACAGACACACCAAATTCTGGGTTCTGATTCAGAGTTGTTGGTAGTGTCATTCACTACAATTTTGGGTCTGAACCAGGCATAGGCTCGTTATTTAATGCTAATTTTTTTTCAATCTAACAACAAATATAAGTGTCGATGGTGTACTGAAGTTATCAACTGGTAATAATGGAGCTTAAACATGTTTTTGTTACACTTTTCACATGAATGCTTTCTATCCAGCTTAATGTCACCTCCATCTTGGATAAAGATCAGAGAACCAGTTTTACCAGTTTCTGAAGATGCTTTTGTCTGATCCATACAAGCGTAGTCTATCCATGTATGAAATATTATGTAACTAAAGCGTAATGGGGGCACAGTGTCAGATCCGTCACCTCCGGGTTTATAAACAGACGTAATAGGGACACAGTGTAAGATCCGTCACACCCGGGTTTATAAACAGACGTAATAGGCACAGTTTCAGCTCCATCACACCCGGGTTTATAAACAGACTTAATAGGGACACGGTGACAGATCCGTCACCCCCGGATTTATAAACAGACGTAATAGGGATACAGTGTCAGATCCATCACACCCGGGTTTATAAACAGACGTAATAGGGACACAGTGTCAGATCAGTCCGCAGGGCCCTGCAACCAGAGAAAATGGGATTTACACATTCAATTCTTTAACCCAAAAAGTACTGTCCCCTGTGAATCCTATTCTGCATATATATTAATTGAAAACACTATATACGTCCTTTGTGTGATGACATTTTGATAGAGGTCTGCACTGAAGAGGGCCGGGGGGATTGTCTATACAGTGAGGCACACCTTGATAGGTGATAGGCTAATAGTGACAGGACAGGGACGGGAGTTGGACTCAGATAATTCACCTGTGTACAGAGAAGGTTAGGCATTCTGATGGAGGTCCAATATGATTACATGGGTGCGTGATAAGAGTTTTTGTGTTATGTATGGTAGTTCTCATACAGGGCCTTCATTTTGTTAGGTATATTCTTTCTATTATGGAAGCTGTCTGCACCACAAACATGGGCAACATGGAATGAGACTTAAATGTTGTATCCTATCCGGCTGACTGACCAGAATGCTTAGGAGCGACAGTAAAATCAGATATGCAGGGATTGGGAAACAGCCAAGAACGGAACTGTGTGGTCGCCCAGCAGTAACCGGCGACGCCGACAATGGAGCTACGTCACGGCCTAATGTGTTCCTAAACCGTTGACATCACAGAGCCATTACGTCAACAATCAGTTGACGTCAGAGAGAATTTAGGTTATCTGTATTGAAGAGGGCCGGCGGGATTGAGGAATACCTTGATAGGTGATAGGCTATTATTGACAAGACAGGGACGGGAGTTGGACTCGGATAATTCACCTGTGTACAGAGAAGGTTATACATTTTGATGGAGGTCCAATATGGTTGCATGAGTGCATGATAAGAGCTGTTAAATGCATTGCGGTCAGTTTTAGCGTTTTTGTGTAATGTATAGTAGTGCTCATAAGGGGCCTCTATTTCGTCCGGTATATTCTTAAAGTTTCTATTATGGAAGCTGTCTGCACCACAAATATATTGCAGGCAGCATGGAATGAGACTTAAATTAAATGTTGTATCCTATCCGGCTGACTGACCAGAATGCTTAGGGGCGACAGTAAAATCAGATATGCAGGGATTGGGAAACGGCCAAGAACGGAACTGTGTAGTCGCCCAGCAGTAACCGGCGACGCCGACAATGGAGCTACGTCACGGCCTATTGTGTTCTCTAAACCGTTGACATCACAGTGCCATTACGTCAACAATCAGTTGACGTCAGAAAGAATTCAGGTTATCTGTATTGAAGAGGGCCGGCGGGATTGAGGAATACTTTGATAGGTGATAGGCTAATAGTGACAAGACAGGGACGGAGTTGGACTCGGATAATTCACTTGTGTACAGAGAAGGTTAGACATTTTGATGGAGGTCCAATATGATTACATGGGTGCATGATAAGAGCTGTAATTGCATTGCGGTCAGTTTTAGCGTTTTTGTGTAATGTATAGTAGTGCTCATAAGGGGCCTCTATTTCGTCCGGTATATTCTTAAAGTTTCTATTATGGAAGCTGTCTTCACCACAAATATATTGCAGGCAGCATGGAATGAGACTTAAATTAAATGTTGTATCCTATCCGGCTGACTGACCAGAATGCTTAGGGGCGACAGTAAAATCAGATATGCAGGGATTGGGAAACGGCCAAGAACGGAACTGTGTGGTCGCCCAGCAGTAACCGGCGACGCCGACAATGGAGCTACGTCACGGCCTATTGTGTTCTCTAAACCGTTGACATCACAGTGCCATTACGTCAACAATCAGTTGACGTCAGAAAGAATTCAGGTTATCTGTATTGAAGAGGGCCGGCGGGATTGAGGAATACCTTGATAGGTGATAGGCTATTATTGACAAGACAGGGACGGGAGTTGGACTCGGATAATTCACCTGTGTACAGAGAAGGTTAGACATTTTGATGGAGGTCCAATATGATTACATGGGTGCATGATAAGAGCTGTAATTGCATTGCGGTCAGTTTTAGCGTTTTTGTGTAATGTAAAGTAGTGCTCATACAGGGCCTCTAATTCGTCCGGTATATTCTTAAAAGTTTCTATTATGGAAGCTGTCTCTGCACCACAAATATATTGCAGGCAGCATGGAATGAGACTTAAATTAAATGTTGTATCCTATCCGGCTGACTGACCAGAATGCTTAGGGGCGACAGTAAAATCAGATATGCAGGGATTGGGAAACGGCCAAGAACGGAACTGTGTAGTCGCCCAGCAGTAACCGGCGACGCCGACAATGGAGCTACGTCACGGCCTATTGTGTTCCTAAACCGTTGACATCACAGAGCCATTACGTCAACAATCAGTTGACGTCAGAGAGAATTCAGGTTATCTGTATTGAAGAGGGCCGGCGGGATTGAGGAATACCTTGATAGGTGATAGGCTAATAGTGACAAGACAGGGACGGGAGTTGGACTCGGATAATTCACCTGTGTACAGAGAAGGTTAGACATTTTGATGGAGGTCCAATATGATTACATGGGTGCGTGATAAGAGCTGTAGGTGCGTTGCGGTCAGTTTTAGCGTTTTTGTGTAATGTATAGTAGTGCTCATACGGGGCCTCTATTTCGTCCGGTATATTCTTAAAATTTCTATTATGGAAGCTGTCTGCACCACAAATATATTGCAGGCAGCATGGAATGAGACTTAAATTAAATGTTGTATCCTATCCGGCTGACTGACCAGAATGCTTAGGGGCGACAGTAACATCAGATATGCAGGGATTGGGAAACGGCCAAGAACGGAACTGTGTGGTCGCCCAGCAGTAACCGGCGACGCCGACAATGGAGCTACGTCACGGCCTATTGTGTTCTCTAAACCGTTGACATCACAGAGCCATTACGTCAACAATCAGTTGACGTCAGAAAGAATTCAGGTTATCTGTATTGAAGAGGGCCGGCGGGATTGAGGAATACCTTGATAGGTGATAGGCTAATAGTGACAAGACAGGGACGGGAGTTGGACTCGGATAATTCACCTGTGTACAGAGAAGGTTAGACATTTTGATGGAGGTCCAATATGATTACATGGGTGCGTGATAAGAGCTATAGGTGCGTTGCGGTCAGTTTTAGCGTTTTTGTGTAATGTATAGTAGTGCTCATACGGGGCCTCTATTTCGTCCGGTATATTCTTAAAATTTCTATTATGGAAGCTGTCTGCACCACAAATATATTGCAGGCAGCATGGAATGAGACTTAAATTAAATGTTGTATCCTATCCGGCTGACTGACCAGAATGCTTAGGGGCGACAGTAAAATCAGATATGCAGGGATTGGGAAACGGCCAAGAACGGAACTGTGTGGTCGCCCAGCAGTAACCGGCGACGCCGACAATGGAGCTACGTCACGGCCTATTGTGTTCTCTAAACCGTTGACATCACAGAGCCATTACGTCAACAATCAGTTGACGTCAGAAAGAATTCAGGTTATCTGTATTGAAGAGGGCCGGCGGGATTGAGGAATACCTTGATAGGTGATAGGCTAATAGTGACAAGACAGGGACGGGAGTTGGACTCGGATAATTCACTTGTGTACAGAGAAGGTTAGACATTTTGATGGAGGTCCAATATGAGTACATGGGTGCATGATAAGAGCTATAGGTGCGTTGCGGTCAGTTTTAGCGTTTTCGTCTAATGTATAGTAGTGCTCATAATGGGCCTCTATTTCGTCCGGTATATTCCTAAAATTTCTATTATGGAAGCTGTCTGCACCACAAATATATTGCAGGCAGCATGGAATGAGACTTAAATTAAATGTTGTATCCTATCCGGCTGACTGACCAGAATGCTTAGGGGCGACAGTAAAATCAGATATGCAGGGATTGGGAAACGGCCAAGAACGGAACTGTGTGGTCGCCCAGCAGTAACCGGCGACGCCGACAATGGAGCTACGTCACGGCCTATTGTGTTCCTAAACCGTTGACATCACAGAGCCATTACGTCAACAATCAGTTGACGTCAGAGAAAGAATTCAGGTTATCTGTATTGAAGAGGGCCGGCGGGATTGAGGAATACCTTGATAGGTGATAGGCTAATAGTGACAAGACAGGGACGGAGTTGGACTCGGATAATTCACTTGTGTACAGAGAAGGTTAGACATTTTGATGGAGGTCCAATATGATTACATGGGTGCGTGATAAGAGCCATAGGTGCGTTGCGGTCAGTTTTAGCGTTTTTGTGTAATGTATAGTAGTGCTCTCATACGGGGCCTCTATTTCGTCCGGCATATAAATCTATTTTTAAAATTTCTATTATGGAAGCTGTCTGCACCTCAAATAAAATATTGCAGGCAGCATGGAATGAGACTTAAATTAAATGTTGTATCCTATCCGGCTGACTGACCATGAATGCTTAGGGGCGACAGTACGACCGCCATGTTGTGACGTCATAGCGAGGTGTTTTAGAAGGTTTCGTATCTAGGATTTTACGTCACAATAGAAATAACGGGGATGAGAGTTTTCTTCGATTAACGGTTGGGAGAGACAGACGAATCACTGAGAGTTGGATGGTTGCATCTCCATCGCAGGGAAGAAAACCATGAATAACCTGTAAGTTACACCCGGCTTGCCGGAGGCACTCTACTCGATGAAGCGCATGTAAAATCTTTCTACTGTTGTAACTATATATAATTGTACTGTACCTTATAACTTGTAGAGTAACGCTTTGGGCGGCGTGATTGCATATTGTCTTTACTGTTAGAAGTTTGCTATTGTTTATAATAAATTTGCTGTTGGTAACTTTTATGACTTGTGAAATCATTTACTAGTTAAAACTGTTGTGTTGCCGTGGCGGGAAGAGAGTGATCCACATACCCACATTGTCATAGTAAATACCTCTCCAGCCACCCCGGTCGACCGTTACAGTTTTATGGTGGCAGCGGTGGGATCCATTTGGATCACCTAGTAAATTGTGACTAGTAAATTAATTTATTATAAATGTCAAGTAATATAGTGAGTAATTTGTAGTTTTATTAAATCATTTGTATAGTACTGAATATATTAGTCCTGGCAAGTCCTTTGAGTAGTGCTGATCCTTTGGATGGTCCTGCTGGAAACTTACGTTCTCGTTGGATGCAAATCAATCCAGAGTTAAACTCTGAGTTAAATTCGGGAACATTCTCCTGGTTACATGAACAATTCTCCTGTTCATAGACAATCTTTTGTTGAACCTGTACCACCACCAAACACACCACCTGCCATGGTGAGCTCAGATTCAAACTTATTGGGTCTTGTGTCACAGCTGTCAAGCTGCATGATAAGTCTATCTGAGAGAATTGATTCTCTAGATCGCTCTGCTAAGAATAATTCTGTGGGAAGAATTTCGCTTCAGCTGCCAAAAATTCTAATGGTACCGGTGATTACCACCGTGTGTTTGAGTCACAGTTCTCAAACCTTGCAGCCCAGTCCGACTGGAGTAATGCTCAAGCAGCCCAGATGATGGGTTGGCGCCTGGAGGGTGTAGCTCAGAAATTCTATTCTGGCTTAACTGAGAGACAAAGATGTGATTTTTTTGTGGCTCTCTCAATGTTTGAGAAGAAGATATGCTAGCTCTCTTCCGGATGTGAGGCAAGAAGAATTGCTCACCCGTGTTCGCCAGCCAGGAGAACGAATTGCTGATTTGCGTGATGAAATCTGGTGTCTTGCTCAAGGTGCTTACCCGGATTTGTCGTAGATGAACTACAAGAAAGATTTGCTTTTGATGCGTTTCAGAGAGCTGTAGGGAAGGAATTACGACTTCGATTCATGGACCGTGGGGTCAGTACACTTCAAGAGGCAGTTGATGTTGCTGAGATGTACGAGTCCATCGTAGGGAAGCCCGGTCAGAACAAACCGGTGAGAGCTCTCAGTCCTCATCCTTCTTCTGGGAGAAGAGTTCACTTCAAGGCGGAGGAGGATTCAGAGGACCAGCTCTTTAAGATGTTGACTGATCAATTGTCGGAGCTTCAGAAGACAGTTGAACGATTGGCCTCTGTACAGCAGCAGCAGTCGTATTCAAGACGTCACCAGTATCAGTCTAGAGGCCGCCCAGGTCACCAAAGATCTGGAGATAAGAATAAACATGTCAATGGTTCAGAGCATCAACAGCCTTTTTCCCGAGAGAGAAAAAGATCAGGGGAACGAGGCACTCCTCTCTCTCGTTCACCGAGTACAGGCAGACACTCCAGTACCTGTTATAAATGCAGTGGGACTGGACACTGGGCATCCGAATGTCCAAGTAAATGCCACATTACCGAGCAATCGGGAAACGATCATCCACCTTCCCGGGTTTAAGTCGGGATTTGGTGGAGTCTGATAAAAATGGAGCCGCAAATCCTAAAATAACAAAAACAAGAGGTCATATGGAGGGAGAGATTTGTTTGGTTTCTGATCAAGGGGGGACAACTCCTTCAACACTCACTCCATCTGACCCGATTCCTGTCAAGGCCAATTTCCGAGCCTGTTTCAATTTGGCGATAAAGGCCAACTTGTCAATCTTAAGATTGGAAAGGCTTACTTCACCCTGCTAGTGGATACCGGTAGCCAGGTATCTCTAGTGTCCCCTGCCGCGAGTAAACGATTGTCTTCATCTGTAGCTGTCAGTTCCGTGGACTTCATGCTTGAAGCTGTAAATGGAAGTCTGTTTAAAGCCCATGGTCTTTTTCAAGCACCTGTTCATGTGAGTGATGATATTTACCCCACTGTGGAGGAATTCCTGATTGCAGAGGTGGATAATTCCCATGAATGTGATGGTATTCTTGGAGTAGATGTGTTGGAGAGACTTGAGGTCTGATTGACGCCGCTGGGTCGAGAATCCGGTTGCTTGGCAGTTAGTTGCCAATGGTTGGATCAGAAACCACTGTCAGCATTGCTGATGACGTTCACCTACCACCTCACTCCGTTTCCTACGCCCAAGTTTCCTTGCCGGGAGTTAATCAAAACCGTCCTCAGTCCTTGTTGAACCCTGTAAAACATACTTTTACACAAGGTTTAATGATGAGTAACTCCGTAGTTCATAATGAAACTAAATCAGCCACAGTTAAAGTCATTAATGTTTTAGACAGCGAATACACTTTAACTAAGGGGAGAATTATAGGTCAATGTTATGGGACTAAAGTCATAGAACCTAACATAATCCTGCAAAAGAGAGTTTCTAAGGTTAGGGTTGCAAATCCCGAGGTTCCCGAACACTTAGTAGATTTGTTCGAGAGAAGCCAAGATAATCTTACCCTGGAACAACAGGAAAACTCAGAGATCTCCTGTATACTTACAGAGATATTTTTGCTAAGAACGATGATGACCTAGGTCAGACAGGTCTGGTGAAACACCGTATCGATACTGGGGATGCTAGACCCATCAAGCAAGCTCCATCGTCGCCAAACTCTTGCTAAGCAAGAAGCGGAGGAGAAAGAGGTTGCCCGAATGTTAGAGCAAGGCGCTATTCACAACCGAATAGTCCTTGGTCTTCCCCAACGGTATTAGTGCAGCTGGATGGTCGCTTGGAGATATTGCTGTGATTTTAGGATGCTCAATGGTGTTTCTCGTAAGGACAGCTATCCCCTTCCTCGAATAGACGATTGTATTGACTGTCTAGGAGGGGCAACAATGTTCTGCAAGATGGACCTTCAAGCAGGCTACTGGCAAGTGGAGATGGACTCTCGAGATCGAGAGAAAACAGCTTTGTCACTGCTCAGGACTCTCACGAGTGGAATGTCCTCCCATTCGACTTTGTAATGCCCAAGTGTTTTTGAGAGACTAATGGAAACAGTCCTGAGAGGCTTACAGTGGAGTGAATGTCTCTGTTTTCTTGACGATATAATTGTCTTTGCAAATTCCTTTGATTAGGCACTTTCACGACTAAAATCTGTTTGGGACAGGCTGACTGTAGCAGGTTTTAAGTTAAAGCCTAAAAAGTGTCATCTCTTCAGAGAGAAAGTCAACTTTCTCGGCCATGTAATTTCCTGGCGACGGGTTCACACCCAGCCAGAGAAAATAAACTCTGTTAGATTGTGGCCTACTCCTAGATCTTGCAAAGAGATTTTACGATTCCTGGGGCTTGCAAACTATTATCGGAGATTTATCAAAGACTTCTCCAGAATTGCAAGAACCCTTACCTTGCTTACCAGTCCCTCAGTTGATTTTGAGTGGACTGAGTGTACTGACCGAGCATTCATGAATCTGAAAGAGGCTCTCACCTCAGCACCCATACTTGGTTTTCCTGCCCAGGAAGGTGCCATGACCTTGGACACAGATGCCTCCGGTGAGGGAATTGGAGCAGTCCTGTCCCAAGATCAGAATGGCAGGGAAGTGGTTTTAGGTTACTACAGCAAGTGTCTCACCGCAGAGAAAAACTACTGTGTTACACAGCCGGGAGCTCCTAGCTGTGGTTACAGCATGTCGGTACTGGCATCCCTATGTCTTTGGCAGGCCAGTGACTGTGAGAACAGACAACTCTAAGCGGTAGTCGGGCCAAGCGAATAAAGCGACCAGTGAACCAAATGGCTCGTTGGCTTCAAGAACTTGGTAATTATGATTTGACCGAGGTTCACCGACCTGGCAGGAAACATTGGAATGCTGATGCCTTGAGCCGCCGTCCCTGTGAGCAATGCCCACAATGCAGGAGAGTGGACGACCATGCAGTGTAGAGGTTCCTGACATCAAGGCTTTCTGTTCTGCTATCACCAGATCCCAATCTGCAAAACAAAAGGATATGGGTTTCAGTTGTGAAGAGATGAGAGAGTTGCAGCTCCAAGACCCAGATATCAGCCCAATTTTGAAAGCTAGACAACAAAACAAGCGCCCCGAGTGGGAGGCAGTTTCTGCACTGTCTGAAGCATGCAAAGCCCTATGGGGTCAGTTCCACCGTTTGTCAGTTAGGCATGGTGTGTTGCATAGGAGATGGGAGAGCAACGATGGAAAGGAGTGGCGATGGCAAATAGTTATACCATCCATCAGGACGAGAGCAATCCTTGAAGCTTGTCATAACTCACCTTTAGGAGGGCATCTTGGCGTCCTGAAGACATTCGCCAAAGCTGAGCAGTCCTACTACTGGGTAGGGATGAAGATGGCTGTCCGAGATCACTGCCTTCAGTGTGACAAGTGTGTCGCCAGGAAGAGTCCAAGGAAACAAAAAGCTCCTATGAAGGAGTATACCACCGGCTCCCCAATGGAGAGACTAACCACTGACACCATGGGTCCAATGGACCGAACATCAGCTGGCAACAAGTATATACTTGTTGTTACTGACTCGTTCACTAAGTGGACAGAAGCCTTTGCCATCCCAAATATTGAGGCAAAGACAGTGGCCAAGAACACTGTTGAGGAGTGGGTGTGTCGTTATGGTACCCCTAAATTCATACATAGTGATCAGGGTAGGCAGTATGAAGCCAATTTGTTCCAGGAACTATGCAAATTGTTAGGAGTGGTGAAAACAAGAACCACTTCTCTCCGACCTCAGACAAATGGCCAGGTCGAGCGTTTCAATCGTACCCTAGCTGCCATGTTGAGCATTTACACAGACGAGAAACCACGATATTGGGACAAACATCTTCCCTTTGTGATGGCGGCATACAGAAGCTCAAAGCATGAGTCAACTGGCCAAACCCCAAACAAACTCATGTTAGGTAAGCAAGTGCGCATGCCCTTCCACCTGGTTACTGGTGATCCTAATGACCAGCAGCTCACCAGGGATGAGTATGTAGATGAGGTCAAGCAGCAGTTGGAAAAAGCTTTCGAATCGGCACGGAAGCACTTAAGCCTTCAGAGGTGCGAAAGAAGCGCTATGATGTTGGAACAAGAGAGTCACGACTTAAAGTTGGTCAACCTGTGTGGTTGTATAACCCCCACAGAAGTACCAAGTTAAGTTATAAACTGACTCCAAAATGGTCGAAAGGTTGGGTTGTCACCAAGGTGATTGATGACATCACCTACCGCATTCAAAACGACATCAACAATCCTCCCGGGTGGTTCATGTAGACCGTCTACTGCCATACCTAGGGAAGGAACCACCAAACTGGTTCCATTCCAAGCAGAATGCTTGAGTTCACTGCCTCTATGGTCCATTGTCCCGAAACACTGAGAGATAAAACATTATACCCATTTGATAATAGTGGGGTGTAAACTTAAGAAGATATGAATTGCTGACGCCACGAATGAATTCTGTATATTCAGTTATCTAGATATCTATCAAGATTTAAAATTAAGGCGTGTTGGACGCTGTCTGATAGAAATTAGTTGATTGAGGAAATAGAATGACTGGTTCATAGGCTTAATAGCGGGACTAAATTGTAGATGATGGATCAACCAATAGTACCCTAAAAGCCTAAAAGACATGTTGTTGTTGGAATAACATGGGGAATGGATCTCTCTCTCTTGTTGCCCCGTTCATAACAGACATTTTTATATTATATCATCCTACCTACTATGTAATATGTAAATTCTAATTTTCAGGACCGAAAAATCTGTCACCTCACCCTCCCCAGGGGAGGAGGTGCTCATCCTGGATGAGAACACAACCATCGACACAAACATGGACCTTCCGGCAGAAGCAGAGCAGGATATACAGTTCCAGTCTGGAATGGATTGCCCGGCATGTCCGGAGAGAAGCATATTCACACACTTTCCGGCATTTCAGCGCCACTGGACAATGAGACATAGGCCCCAGTTGACCATCTTCCATTGTCCTGTCCTGGATTGCCGAGCGACCTACCAAATGTTCCCGGACTTGACCCGGCACTATATGAGGCATCACACCGGCAAGCGGGCCAACCCAAAGAACATGATACAGGCTTGCAGGAAGGCTAGGACAACTGTGGCAACGAACAAGGGGTTCATGGACCCAGGGAAATGGACCTTCCCGGCTCGGAAGTCAAAGAAGGCAGCCAAAGTTACACCGGCACCTTCCCAATCAACACAGAAGGAGTTACCAGCAGAACCAGTAGATGTCCAGTCCGCTCCTGAGCCGACTGAGAAAGAGAGTAGACCAGTTTCCGTTGGTGAGGTTATTTCGAACCAGTGGGAACTGGCCTATGATCGGGCCCAGCTTGAGATACAGGCGCTGAAATGTCAGGTTTCCCAGCTGGAGAGACAGATAGCCAGGTCAGTTCCGAGCTGGCCTACCACCTTCGACATTCCTCTGACCAGACCGACACTGGATGATTTCATCCGGTCTGGCAGAGAAGCTATGGCTGTCCTTCACGAGGCAGAGGATAGACGGTTCAACGAGCAGTTAACTTTGCGCAGACAAGCTGATGCCTACATCCGAATAATGACCAAGTAAGCTGCCGTTATACTTAGCAACTCTGGAACTATCTCCTGATCTCTGGATCTCTCTGGAACTATCTCTGGAACTATCTCTGGATCTCTCTGAAACTATCTCCTGATCTCTGGATCTCTCTGGAACTATCTGTGGATCTGCTGGACTGGGTGGACCTTACTATTTTGAACTGTATTTAGTCTGGAATTGTGGAAGATATATGTATATTTGTGATGATTGTGAACAATTCTTGGGAATGGTAAGTAGGTAAGTTTTATTGATTGTATGCTATATGAATTCCACATTATGCCAGTATTATTATCTGTATGAATGTACTGTATATATCATAATTACCATACCGTTGTATATATGTATATCCTCTTATGTCAGTAAATCGAGACGATTTAAGAATAAAAGAGGGGATATAAAACTGTAACGGTCGACGGGGTGGCTGGAGAGGTATTTACTACGACAATGTGGGTATGTGGATCACTCTCTTCCCGCCACGGCAACACAACAGTTTTAACTAGTAAATGATTTCACAAGTCATAAAAGTTACCAACAGCAAATTTATTATAAACAATAGCAAACTTCTAACAGTAAAGACAATATGCAATCACGCCGCCCAAAGCGTTACTCTACAAGTTATAACGGAACTGTGTAGTCGCCCAGCAGTAACCGGCGACGCCGACAATGGAGCTACGTCACGGCCTATTGTGTTCCTAAACCGTTGACATCATTAAAGCCATTACGTCAACAATCAGTTGACGTCAGAAAGAATTCAGGTTATCTGTATTGAAGAGGGCCGGCGGGATTGAGGAATACCTTGATAGGTGATAGGCTAATAGTGACAAGACAGGGACGGAGTTGGACTCGGATAATTCACTTGTGTACAGAGAAGGTTAGACATTTTGATGGAGGTCCAATATGATTACATGGGTGCGTGATAAGAGCTATAGGTGCGTTGCAGTCAGTTTTAGCGTTTTTGTGTAATGTATAGTAGTACTCATATGGGGCCTCTATTTCGTCCGGTATATTCTTAAAATTTCTATTATGGAAGCTGTCTGCACCACAAATATATTGCAGGCAGCATGGAATGAGACTTAAATTAAATGTTGTATCCTATCCGGCTGACTGACCAGAATGCTTAGGGGCGACAGTAAAATCAGATATGCAGGGATTGGGAAACGGCCAAGAACGGAACTGTGTAGTCGCCCAGCAGTAACCGGCGACGCCGACAATGGAGCTACGTCACGGCCTATTGTGTTCTCTAAACCGTTGACATCACAGAGCCATTACGTCAACAATCAGTTGACGTCAGAAAGAATTCAGGTTATCTGTATTGAAGAGGGCCGGCGGGATTGAGGAATACCTTGATAGGTGATAGGCTAATAGTGACAAGACAGGGACGGAGTTGGACTCGGATAATTCACTTGTGTACAGAGAAGGTTAGACATTTTGATGGAGGTCCAATATGATTACATGGGTGCGTGATAAGAGCTATAGGTGCGTTGCGGTCAGTTTTAGCGTTTTTGTGTAATGTATAGTAGTACTCATACGGGGCCTCTATTTCGTCCGGTATATTCTTAAAATTTCTATTATGGAAGCTGTCTGCACCACAAATATATTGCAGGCAGCATGGAATGAGACTTAAATTAAATGTTGTATCCTATCCGGCTGACTGACCAGAATGCTTAGGGGCGACAGTAAAATCAGATATGCAGGGATTGGGAAACGGCCAAGAACGGAACTGTGTAGTCGCCCAGCAGTAACCGGCGACGCCGACAATGGAGCTACGTCACGGCCTATTGTGTTCTCTAAACCGTTGACATCATTAGAGCCATTACGTCAACAATCAGTTGACGTCAGAAAGAATTCAGGTTATCTGTATTGAAGAGGGCCGGCGGGATTGAGGAATACCTTGATAGGTGATAGGCTAATAGTGACAAGACAGGGACGGAGTTGGACTCGGATAATTCACCTGTGTACAGAGAAGGTTAGACATTTTGATGGAGGTCCAATATGATTACATGGGTGCATGATAAGAGCTATAGGTGCGTTGCGGTCAGTTTTAGCGTTTTTGTGTAATGTATAGTAGTGCTCATAAGGGGTCTCTATTTCGTCCGGTATATTCTTAAAATTTCCATTATGGAAGCTGTCTGCACCACAAATATATTGCAAGCAGCATGGAATGAGACTTAAATTAAATGTTGTATCCTATCCGGCTGACTGACCAGAATGCTTAGGGGCGACAGTAAAATCAGATATGCAGGGATTGGGAAACGGCCAAGAACGGAACTGTGTGGTCGCCCAGCAGTAACCGGCGACGCCGACAATGGAGCTACGTCACGGCCTATTGTGTTCTCTAAACCGTTGACATCACAGTGCCATTACGTCAACAATCAGTTGACGTCAGAAAGAATTCAGGTTATCTGTATTGAAGAGGGCCTGCGGGATAGAGGAATACCTTGATAGGTGATAGGCTGTTATTGACAAGACAGGGACGGGAGTTGGACTCGGATAATTCACCCGTGTACAGAGAAGGTTATACATTTTGATGGAGGTCCAATATGATTACATGGGTGCATGATAAGAGCTGTAATTGCATTGCGGTCAGTTTTAGCGTTTTTGTGTAATGTAAAGTAGTGCTCATACAGGGCCTCTAATTCGTCCGGTATATTCTTAAAATTTCCATTACGGAAGCTGTCTTCACAACAAATATATTTCAGGCAGCATGGAATGAGACTTAAATTAAATGTTGTATCCTATCCGGCTGACTGACCAGAATGCTTAGGGGCGACAGTAAAATCAGATATGCAGGGATTGGGAAACGGCCAAGAACGGAACTGTGTGGTCGCCCAGCAGTAACCGGCGACGCCGACAATGGAGCTACGTCACGGCCTATTGTGTTCTCTAAACCGTTGACATCACAGAGCCATTACGTCAACAATCAGTTGACGTCAGAAAGAATTCAGGTTATCTGTATTGAAGAGGGCCGGCGGGATTGAGGAATACCTTGATAGGTGATAGGCTAATAGTGACAAGACAGGGACGGGAGTTGGACTCGGATAATTCACCTGTGTACAGAGAAGGTTAGACATTTTGATGGAGGTCCAATATGATTACATGGGTGCATGATAAGAGCTATAGGTGCGTTGCGGTCAGTTTTAGCGTTTTTGTGTAATGTATAGTAGTGCTCATACGGGGCCTCTATTTCGTCCGGTATATTCTTAAAATTTCTATTATGGAAGCTGTCTGCACCACAAATATATTGCAGGCAGCATGGAATGAGACTTAAATTAAATGTTGTATCCCATCCGGCTGACTGACCAGAATGCTTAGGGGCGACAGTAAAATCAGATATGCAGGGATTGGGAAACGGCCAAGAACGGAACTGTGTGGTCGCCCAGCAGTAACCGGCGACGCCGACAATGGAGCTACGTCACGGCCTATTGTGTTCTCTAAACCGTTGACATCACATTGCCATTACGTCAACAATCAGTTGACGTCAGAAAGAATTCAGGTTATCTGTATTGAAGAGGGCCGGCGGGATTGAGGAATACCTTGATAGGTGATAGGCTAATAGTGACAAGACAGGGACGGGAGTTGGACTCGGATAATTCACTTGTGTACAGAGAAGGTTAGACATTTTGATGGAGGTCCAATATGATTACATGGGTGCATGATAAGAGCTGTAATTGCATTGCGGTCAGTTTTAGCGTTTTTGTGTAATGTATAGTAGTGCTCATACGGGGCCTCTATTTCGTCCGGTATATTCTTAAAATTTCTATTATGGAAGCTGTCTGCACCACAAATATATTGCAGGCAGCATGGAATGAGACTTAAATTAAATGTTGTATCCTATCCGGCTGACTGACCAGAATGCTTAGGGGCGACAGTAAAATCAGATATGCAGGATTGGGAAACGGCCAAGAACGGAACTGTGTGGTCGCCCAGCAGTAACCGGCGACGCGGACAATGGAGCTACGTCACGGCCTATTGTGTTCTCTAAACCGTTGACATCATTAGAGCCATTACGTCAACAATCAGTTGACGTCAGAAAGAATTCAGGTTATCTGTATTGAAGAGGGCCGGCGGGATTGAGGAATACCTTGATAGGTGATAGGCTAATAGTGACAAGACAGGGACGGAGTTGGACTCGGATAATTCACCTGTGTACAGAGAAGGTTAGACATTTTGATGGAGGTCCAATATGATTACATGGGTGCGTGATAAGAGCTATAGGTGCGTTGCGGTCAGTTTTAGCGTTTTTGTGTAATGTATAGTAGTACTCATACGGGGCCTCTATTTCGTCCGGTATATTCTTAAAATTTCTATTATGGAAGCTGTCTGCACCACAAATATATTGCAGGCAGCATGGAATGAGACTTAAATTAAATGTTGTATCCTATCCGGCTGACTGACCAGAATGCTTAGGGGCGACAGTAAAATCAGATATGCAGGGATTGGGAAACGGCCAAGAACGGAACTGTGTGGTCGCCCAGCAGTAACCGGCGACGCCGACAATGGAGCTACGTCACGGCCTATTGTGTTCTCTAAACCGTTGACATCATTAGAGCCATTACGTCAACAATCAGTTGACGTCAGAAAGAATTCAGGTTATCTGTATTGAAGAGGGCCGGCGGGATTGAGGAATACCTTGATAGGTGATAGGCTAATAGTGACAAGACAGGGACGGAGTTGGACTCGGATAATTCACCTGTGTACAGAGAAGGTTAGACATTTTGATGGAGGTCCAATATGATTACATGGGTGCGTGATAAGAGCTATAGGTGCGTTGCTGTCAGTTTTAGCGTTTTTGTGTAATGTATAGTAGTGCTCATACGGGGCCTCTATTTCGTCCGGTATATTCTTAAAGTTTCTATTATGGAAGCTGTCTGCTCCACAAATATATTGCAGGCAGCATGGAATGAGACTTAAATTAAATGTTGTATCCTATCCGGCTGACTGACCAGAATGCTTAGGGGCGACAGTAAAATCAGATATGCAGGGATTGGGAAACGGCCAAGAACGGAACTGTGTGGTCGCCCAGCAGTAACCGGCGACGCCGACAATGGAGCTACGTCACGGCCTATTGTGTTCTCTAAACCGTTGACATCACAGAGCCATTACGTCAACAATCAGTTGACGTCAGAAAGAATTCAGGTTATCTGTATTGAAGAGGGCCGGCGGGATTGAGGAATACCTTGATAGGTGATAGGCTAATAGTGACAAGACAGGGACGGGAGTTGGACTCGGATAATTCACCTGTGTACAGAGAAGGTTAGACATTTTGATGGAGGTCCAATATGATTACATGGGTGCGTGATAAGAGCTATAGGTGCGTTGCGGTCAGTTTTAGCGTTTTTGTGTAATGTATAGTAGTACTCATACGGGGCCTCTATTTCGTCCGGTATATTCTTAAAATTTCTATTATGGAAGCTGTCTGCACCCACAAATATATTGCAGGCAGCATGGAATGAGACTTAAATTAAATGTTGTATCCTATCCGGCTGACTGACCAGAATGCTTAGGGGCGACAGTAAAATCAGATATGCAGGGATTGGGAAACGGCCAAGAACGGAACTGTGTAGTCGCCCAGCAGTAACCGGCGACGCCGACAATGGAGCTACGTCACGGCCTATTGTGTTCTCTAAACCGTTGACATCACAGAGCCATTACGTCAACAATCAGTTGACGTCAGAAAGAATTCAGGTTATCTGTATTGAAGAGGGCCGGCGGGATTGAGGAATACCTTGATAGGTGATAGGCTAATAGTGACAAGACAGGGACGGAGTTGGACTCGGATAATTCACTTGTGTACAGAGAAGGTTAGACATTTTGATGGAGGTCCAATATGATTACATGGGTGCGTGATAAGAGCTATAGGTGCGTTGCGGTCAGTTTTAGCGTTTTTGTGTAATGTATAGTAGTACTCATACGGGGCCTCTATTTCGTCCGGTATATTCTTAAAATTTCTATTATGGAAGCTGTCTGCACCACAAATATATTGCAGGCAGCATGGAATGAGACTTAAATTAAATGTTGTATCCTATCCGGCTGACTGACCAGAATGCTTAGGGGCGACAGTAAAATCAGATATGCAGGGATTGGGAAACGGCCAAGAACGGAACTGTGTAGTCGCCCAGCAGTAACCGGCGACGCCGACAATGGAGCTACGTCACGGCCTATTGTGTTCTCTAAACCGTTGACATCACAGAGCCATTACGTCAACAATCAGTTGACGTCAGAAAGAATTCAGGTTATCTGTATTGAAGAGGGCCGGCGGGATTGAGGAATACCTTGATAGGTGATAGGCTAATAGTGACAAGACAGGGACGGAGTTGGACTCGGATAATTCACTTGTGTACAGAGAAGGTTAGACATTTTGATGGAGGTCCAATATGATTACATGGGTGCGTGATAAGAGCTATAGGTGCGTTGCGGTCAGTTTTAGCGTTTTTGTGTAATGTATAGTAGTACTCATACGGGGCCTCTATTTCGTCCGGTATATTCTTAAAATTTCTATTATGGAAGCTGTCTGCACCACAAATATATTGCAGGCAGCCTTTTGCATTTGAACACTTTTTTTCACACAAAAACGGGAAACCAAAAACGTCGAAAGTACATTATGAAATGGGTTTATGCAGAAATTTTGGGCTAATGAAAATTGGCCTGGAATTTGCACTCAAGCTTCTTTCACACGCAACATAAATTTTGTAAAGTAATGAGTCGAAGGCTAACTCACCCCCGTGCCGTCACTACACATGCTCATGTGTCCCTCGTTCCTTAGTGCGATCCACATTATCCTTACAGTGTTCCCTACATCACGTTTCTGTCACAAAATCACCGATTTATATAAAAGTGCGTCATTCATGCATGCACCGTGAAATCTACGTCTGACGCCTGACGTCAACAACCCTTTTCAGTTTGAGGCATATCGGCTCATTCCACGCCACACGTTAATTTGTAGATTACGGAATGGGACGAGTGTGCCAAATGGCATAGGATCCATTCGGCAATTGTCCGTAGAATAAAATCACGAGACACCAAGTCTACCCGTAACCTTCGTAATTGTCCGTGACCTATTCGACTCTTTCCGTTCATTTTCGTGACGTCACAGGAATGACTCGATAAATTTGCACAGTGTGCAACAGCGTGGACGTAACTCAGTCGGTTAGCTGTCGGGCTAACAATCCGAAGGTGGCGGGTTCGCGTCCGACGGGTTCTCACAAACTGGTTGCTTGTCTTAATGACACGTGACCTACGGCAGGGATCGTCCTCACGAGAAGTTGTGGTGCTGTATTCTAAAGGTGCTCCCAGGCAGCATGGAATGAGACTTAAATTAAATGTTGTATCCTATCCGGCTGACTGACCAGAATGCTTAGGGGCGGCAATCAAATCAGATATGCAGGGATTGGGAAACGGCCAAGAACGGAACTGTGTGGTCGCCCAGCGGTAACCGGCGACGACGACAATGGAGCTACGTCACGGCCTATTGTGTTCTCTAAACCCTTGACATAACAGAGCCATTACGTCAACAATCAGTTGACGTCAGAAAGAATTCAAGTAATCTGTATTGAAGAGGGCCGGCGGGATTCAGGAATACCTTGATAGGTGATAGGCTAATAGTGACAAGACAGGGACGGGAGTGGACTCGGATAATTCACCCGTACAGAGAAGGTTAGAAATTTTGATGGAGGTCCAATATGATTACATGGGTGCATAATAAGAGCTGTGATTGCATTGCTGTCAGTTTTAGCGTTTTTGTGTAATGTATAGTAGTGCTCATACGGGGCCTCTATTTCGTCCGGTATATTCTTAAAGTTTCTATTATGGAAGCTGTCTGCTCCACAAATATATTGCAGGCAGCATGGAATGAGACTTAAATTATATGTTGTATCCTATCCGGCTGACTGACCAGAATGCTTAGGGGCGACAGTCAAATCAGATATGCAGGGATTGGGAAACGGCCAAGAACGGAACTGTGTGGTCACCCAGCAGTAACCGGCGACGCGGACAATGGAGCTACGTCACGGCCTATTGTGTTCTCTAAACCCTTGACATCACAGTCAGAGCCATTACGTCAACAATCAGTTGACGTCAGAAAGAATTCAGGTTATCTGTATTGAAGAGGGCCGGCGGGATTGAGGAATACCTTGATAGGTGATAGGTTATTATTGACAAGACAGGGACGGGAGTTGGACTCGGATAATTCACCTGTGTACAGAGAAGGTTAGAAATTTTGATGGAGGTCCAATATGATTACATGGGTGCATAATAAGAGCTGTGATTGCATTGCTGTCAGTTTTAGCGTTTTTGTGTAATGTATAGTAGTGCTCATACGGGGCCTCTATTTCGTCCGGTATATTCTTAAAGTTTCTATTATGGAAGCTGTCTGCTCCACAAATATATTGCAGGCAGCATGGAATGAGACTTAAATTATATGTTGTATCCTATCCGGCTGACTGACCAGAATGCTTAGGGGCGACAGTCAAATCAGATATGCAGGGATTGGGAAACGGCCAAGAACGGAACTGTGTGGTCACCCAGCAGTAACCGGCGACGACGACAATGGAGCTACGTCACGGCCTATTGTGTTCTCTAAACCCTTGACATCACAGAGCCATTACGTCAACAATCAGTTGACGTCAGAAAGAATTCAAGTAATCTGTATTGAAGAGGGCCGGCGGGATTGAGGAATACCTTGATAGGTGATAGGCTAATAGTGACAAGACAGGGACGGGAGTGGACTCGGATAATTCACCTCTGTACAGAGAAGGTTAGAAATTTTGATGGAGGTCCAATATGATTACATGGGTGCATAATAAGAGCTGTGATTGCATTGCTGTCAGTTTTAGCGTTTTTGTGTAATGTATAGTAGTGCTCATACGGGGCCTCTATTTCGTCCGGTATATTCTTAAAGTTTCTATTATGGAAGCCGTCTGCTCCACAAATATATTGCAGGCAGCGGCCTGCCTTTAGAATACAGCACCACAAACTTTAAAAATACGTCATAATACCCTTTTACGTAATGTAATGTGATTTTGTTCGAAAGCACGTTCTCGAAACAATGCCCAATGACGCCTGCATGGCAACACGGTTGTCTGGCTCAGCGAGTGCGTATAAGCTCCGCTCACTGATGTTTCATCTCTACGAGCTATGTCATTGCATACGCCCAACGATGTTGAGAGTTTCCAGTAGTTGTATACCGGCGGATGCGCAATATTTTGCAAGCACCAGTTTGAAATATTTTTCTTTTTTCACTAATACGCACATATTTATTTGTATAACGGGCTGCAGAGGTGTTATGTTTTGTGTATTTTGTATTTTGTATTTTTTTTAATTTACATATATATTTTTGTCATTCAGTAATTTGCACCATTACATAGAAAAGTGTTTTATTAGAATTTTATTTTTCGAAGCGGTAATAATGCATTACACTAGACACATTAGTCGTGTTTGTGCCGGTTCGGTCAATGCATTCTATTTATTAGGATTAATTCAAGGGATTGGGGTTAGGGTTAGGGCTAGGGCTAGGACTAGGACTAGGGTTAAGGTTAGAGCTTAGGGCTTAGGGTTTAGGGTTGGGGTTGGGGACCTAATGCAATATAGTAGGTACATGTCCGGTGGTTCGGTCAATGCATTCTATTTATTAGGATTATTTCAAGGGGTTAGGGTTAGGGTTAGGGCTGAGGGTTTAGGGTTTAGAGTTAGGGTTAGGGACCTAATCCAATATAGCAGGTACATGTCCGGTGTAAAACGTGAGTACCATTTGTTGTTTTTCCTTTTTGCATTTGAACACTTTTTTTTCACACAAAAACGGGAAACCAAAAACGTCGAAAGTACATTATGAAATGGGTTTATGCAGAAATTTTGGGCTAATGAAAATTGGCCTGGAATTTGCACTCAAGCTTCTTTCACACGCAACATAAATTTTGTAAAGTAATGAGTCGAAGGCTAACTCACCCCCGTGCCGTCACTACACATGCTCATGTGTCCCTCGTTCCTTAGTGCGATCCACATTATCCTTACAGTGTTCCCTACATCACGTTTTCTGTCACACATGGAATGAGACAAGTTAAATTAAATGTTGTTCATCCACAGGAATGACTCGGCTGACTGACCAGAATGCTTAGGGGCGACAGTAAAATCAGATATGCAGGGATTGGGAAACGGCCAAGAACGGAACTGTCTAGTCGCCCAGCAGTAACCGGCGACGCCGACAATGGAGCTACGTCACGGCCTATTGTGTTCTCTAAACCGTTGACATCACAGAGCCATTACGTCAACAATCAGTTGACGTCAGAAAGAATTCAGGTTATCTGTATTGAAGAGGGCCGGCGGGATTGAGGAATACCTTGATAGGTGATAGGCTAATAGTGACAAGACAGGGACGGGAGTTGGACTCGGATAATTCACTTGTGTACAGAGAAGGTTAGACATTTTGATGGAGGTCCAATATGATTACATGGGTGCGTGATAAGAGCTATAGGTGCGTTGCGGTCAGTTTTAGCGTTTTTGTGTAATGTATAGTAGTACTCATACGGGGCCTCTATTTCGTCCGGTATATTCTTAAAATTTCTATTATGGAAGCTGTCTGCACCACAAATATATTGCAGGCAGCATGGAATGAGACTTAAATTAAATGTTGTATCCTATCCGGCTGACTGACCAGAATGCTTAGGGGCGACAGTAAAATCAGATATGCAGGGATTGGGAAACGGCCAAGAACGGAACTGTGTGGTCGCCCAGCAGTAACCGGCGACGCCGACAATGGAGCTACGTCACGGCCTATTGTGTTTCGTAAACCGTTGACATCACAGAGCCATTACGTCAACAATCAGTTGACGTCAGAAAGAATTCAGGTTATCTGTATTGAAGAGGGCCGGCGGGATTGAGGAATACCTTGATAGGTGATAGGCTAATAGTGACAAGACAGGGACGGGAGTTGGACTCGGATAATTCACTTGTGTACAGAGAAGGTTAGACATTTTGATGGAGGTCCAATATGATTACATGGGTGCGTGATAAGAGCTATAGGTGCGTTGCGGTCAGTTTTAGCGTTTTTTGTGTAATGTATAGTAGTACTCATACGGGGCCTCTATTTCGTCCGGTATATTCTTAAAATTTCTATTATGGAAGCTGTCTGCACCACAAATATATTGCAGGCAGCATGGAATGAGACTTAAATTAAATGTTGTATCCTATCCGGCTGACTGACCAGAATGCTTAGGGGCGACAGTAAAATCAGATATGCAGGGATTGGGAAACGGCCAAGAACGGAACTGTGTAGTCGCCCAGCAGTAACCGGCGACGCCGACAATGGAGCTACGTCACGGCCTATTGTGTTCTCTAAACCGTTGACATCACAGTGCCATTACGTCAACAATCAGTTGACGTCAGAAAGAATTCAGGTTATCTGTATTGAAGAGGGCCGGCGGGATTGAGGAATACCTTGATAGGTGATAGGCTAATAGTGACAAGACAGGGACGGGAGTTGGACTCGGATAATTCACTTGTGTACAGAGAAGGTTAGACATTTTGATGGAGGTCCAATATGATTACATGGGTGCGTGATAAGAGCTATAGGTGCGTTGCGGTCAGTTTTAGCGTTTTTGTGTAATGTATAGTAGTACTCATACGGGGCCTCTATTTCGTCCGGTATATTCTTAAAATTTCTATTATGGAAGCTGTCTGCACCACAAATATATTGCAGGCAGCATGGAATGAGACTTAAATTAAATGTTGTATCCTATCCGGCTGACTGACCAGAATGCTTAGGGGCGACAGTAAAATCAGATATGCAGGGATTGGGAAACGGCCAAGAACGGAACTGTGTAGTCGCCCAGCAGTAACCGGCGACGCCGACAATGGAGCTACGTCACGGCCTATTGTGTTCTCTAAACCGTTGACATCACAGAGCCATTACGTCAACAATCAGTTGACGTCAGAAAGAATTCAGGTTATCTGTATTGAAGAGGGCCGGCGGGATTGAGGAATACCTTGATAGGTGATAGGCTAATAGTGACAAGACAGGGACGGGAGTTGGACTCGGATAATTCACTTGTGTACAGAGAAGGTTAGACATTTTGATGGAGGTCCAATATGATTACATGGGTGCGTGATAAGAGCTATAGGTGCGTTGCGGTCAGTTTTAGCGTTTTTGTGTAATGTATAGTAGTACTCATACGGGGCCTCTATTTCGTCCGGTATATTCTTAAAATTTCTATTATGGAAGCTGTCTGCACCACAAATATATTGCAGGCAGCATGGAATGAGACTTAAATTAAATGTTGTATCCTATCCGGCTGACTGACCAGAATGCTTAGGGGCGACAGTAACATCAGATATGCAGGGATTGGGAAACGGCCAAGAACGGAACTGTGTAGTCGCCCAGCAGTAACCGGCGACGCCGACAATGGAGCTACGTCACGGCCTATTGTGTTCTCTAAACCGTTGACATCATTAGAGCCATTACGTCAACAATCAGTTGACGTCAGAAAGAATTCAGGTTATCTGTATTGAAGAGGGCCGGCGGGATTGAGGAATACCTTGATAGGTGATAGGCTAATAGTGACAAGACAGGGACGGAGTTGGACTCGGATAATTCACTTGTGTACAGAGAAGGTTAGACATTTTGATGGAGGTCCAATATGATTACATGGGTGCGTGATAAGAGCTATAGGTGCGTTGCGGTCAGTTTTAGCGTTTTTGTGTAATGTATAGTAGTACTCATACGGGGCCTCTATTTCGTCCGGTATATTCTTAAAATTTCTATTATGGAAGCTGTCTGCACCACAAATATATTGCAGGCAGCATGGAATGAGACTTAAATTAAATGTTGTATCCTATCCGGCTGACTGACCAGAATGCTTAGGGCGACAGTAACATCAGATATGCAGGGATTGGGAAACGGCCAAGAACGGAACTGTGTAGTCGCCCAGCAGTAACCGGCGACGCCGACAATGGAGCTACGTCACGGCCTATTGTGTTCTCTAAACCGTTGACATCACAGAGCCATTACGTCAACAATCAGTTGACGTCAGAAAGAATTCAGGTTATCTGTATTGAAGAGGGCCGGCGGGATTGAGGAATACCTTGATAGGTGATAGGCTAATAGTGACAAGACAGGGACGGAGTTGGACTCGGATAATTCACTTGTGTACAGAGAAGGTTAGACATTTTGATGGAGGTCCAATATGATTACATGGGTGCGTGATAAGAGCTATAGGTGCGTTGCGGTCAGTTTTAGCGTTTTGTGTAATGTATAGTAGTACTCATACGGGGCCTCTATTTCGTCCGGTATATTCTTAAAATTTCTATTATGGAAGCTGTCTGCACCACAAATATATTGCAGGCAGCATGGAATGAGACTTAAATTAAATGTTGTATCCTATCCGGCTGACTGACCAGAATGCTTAGGGGCGACAGTAACATCAGATATGCAGGGATTGGGAAACGGCCAAGAACGGAACTGTGTAGTCGCCCAGCAGTAACCGGCGACGCCGACAATGGAGCTACGTCACGGCCTATTGTGTTCTCTAAACCGTTGACATCACAGTGCCATTACGTCAACAATCAGTTGACGTCAGAAAGAATTCAGGTTATCTGTATTGAAGAGGGCCGGCGGGATTGAGGAATACCTTGATAGGTGATAGGCTAATAGTGACAAGACAGGGACGGGAGTTGGACTCGGATAATTCACTTGTGTACAGAGAAGGTTAGACATTTTGATGGAGGTCCAATATGATTACATGGGTGCGTGATAAGAGCTATAGGTGCGTTGCGGTCAGTTTTAGCGTTTTGTGTAATGTATAGTAGTACTCATACGGGGCCTCTATTTCGTCCGGTATATTCTTAAAATTTCTATTATGGAAGCTGTCTGCACCACAAATATATTGCAGGCAGCATGGAATGAGACTTAAATTAAATGTTGTATCCTATCCGGCTGACTGACCAGAATGCTTAGGGGCGACAGTAACATCAGATATGCAGGGATTGGGAAACGGCCAAGAACGGAACTGTGTAGTCGCCCAGCAGTAACCGGCGACGCCGACAATGGAGCTACGTCACGGCCTATTGTGTTCTCTAAACCGTTGACATCATTAGAGCCATTACGTCAACAATCAGTTGACGTCAGAAAGAATTCAGGTTATCTGTATTGAAGAGGGCCGGCGGGATTGAGGAATACCTTGATAGGTGATAGGCTAATAGTGACAAGACAGGGACGGAGTTGGACTCGGATAATTCACTTGTGTACAGAGAAGGTTAGACATTTTGATGGAGGTCCAATATGATTACATGGGTGCGTGATAAGACCTATAGGTGCGTTGCGGTCAGTTTTAGCGTTTTTGTGTAATGTATAGTAGTACTCATACGGGGCCTCTATTTCGTCCGGTATATTCTTAAAATTTCTATTATGGAAGCTGTCTGCACCACAAATATATTGCAGGCAGCATGGAATGAGACTTAAATTAAATGTTGTATCCTATCCGGCTGACTGACCAGAATGCTTAGGGGCGACAGTAAAATCAGATATGCAGGGATTGGGAAACGGCCAAGAACGGAACTGTGTAGTCGCCCAGCAGTAACCGGCGACGCCGACAATGGAGCTACGTCACGGCCTATTGTGTTCTCTAAACCGTTGACATCATTAGAGCCATTACGTCAACAATCAGTTGACGTCAGAAAGAATTCAGGTTATCTGTATTGAAGAGGGCCGGCGGGATTGAGGAATACCTTGATAGGTGATAGGCTAATAGTGACAAGACAGGGACGGAGTTGGACTCGGATAATTCACTGTGTACAGAGAAGGTTAGACATTTTGATGGAGGTCCAATATGATTACATGGGTGCGTGATAAGAGCTATAGGTGCGTTGCGGTCAGTTTTAGCGTTTTTGTGTAATGTATAGTAGTACTCATACGGGCCTCTATTTCGTCCGGTATATTCTTAAAATTTCTATTATGGAAGCTGTCTGCACCACAAATATATTGCAGGCAGCATGGAATGAGACTTAAATTAAATGTTGTATCCTATCCGGCTGACTGACCAGAATGCTTAGGGCGACAGTAAAATCAGATATGCAGGGATTGGGAAACGGCCAAGAACGGAACTGTGTAGTCGCCCAGCAGTAACCGGCGACGCCGACAATGGAGCTACGTCACGGCCTATTGTGTTCTCTAAACCGTTGACATCACAGAGCCATTACGTCAACAATCAGTTGACGTCAGAAAGAATTCAGGTTATCTGTATTGAAGAGGGCCGGCGGGATTGAGGAATACCTTGATAGGTGATAGGCTAATAGTGACAAGACAGGGACGGGAGTTGGACTCGGATAATTCACTTGTGTACAGAGAAGGTTAGACATTTTGATGGAGGTCCAATATGATTACTGCCTTGCGGTCAGTTTTAGCGTTTTTGTGTAATGTATAGTAGTACTCATACGGGGCCTCTATTTCGTCCGGTATATTCTTAAAATTTCTATTATGGAAGCTGTCTGCACCACAAATCATATTGCAGGCATCGCATGGAATGAGTCTACCAAACTCGTACTGAATTCAAATGTTGTATCCGTCATCCGGCTGACTGCTGAAGACCGTAGAATTGCGTGTCTCCGTGTTTGCCCTGAGTGAAGTCAGGAGTCGGTCTCTTTTCAATCAACTTCCACAAGCCTCGACCTTCCAGGCTGCTGAAATTCGCCTTGAGAACCTCACTGTCGAAGGCGAAGTCATAATGCCCCATCAGAATGTGCCCTCCTGTCGAACAGAAACACAATCAGCGAAAAATTGATTGAATATCGTTGTGTGCCACTATATAAGGTCGTGTGATGTGGAGTTTAACGTCACCTTCAAGGTCATTGCAAATATATTATCGCGCGTGTTTGCCTGACTGCCTGTGTGTGCATGTGCGTGCGTGCGTGCGTGTGTGCGTGGACGTGTGCGTATTTGTAACAATATTATACACATTTTTCAACTACATATAGAGCGTCACATATAGGCGGAGGCACAATCTTGGAATCTGAAAGGCAAGTATTTTCAAGTATGATATATGTTGTCTCATACCTAGGACGTATATCTAGTACTCAGTACGCCGTATGTTAGTCCAATTCAGATGGCCCTGAAGTTTGACACAAAGTATCACAGATGTATGAGCGTTAATTGTGGGGCAAATGAGTCAATGAGATAACATGTTAACTGGGTCAAGTTCACTAGGTTACAATACAGAAAACAAGTGCAATTATTAGCATTTTTCAGTATGCCCTGTGGGCTTTCGAAGCAGTGTTGCTCTCTCAGGACAGACGATCTGTCCGTTGAGCCGGTCTACATTATTCAGGAAACAGTGAGTGACTATAAGTGAATCCTGTTTACGGTCAGCCATTTGCAAGCTATACGACAGCATCCTGTTATATTTGAATCTGCCATCTGCCAGAGAGTTCAATGATTATGAGGATCAGCCTTGACCCACGACATCGGGTCATCGACAGACATTAGAGGTGAGGTGAAATTGGGTTTAACGTCGTGCTTGAGAATATTTCGCTCATATGACGACGTGCATGCGTGTGTATGTGTATGTGCGGCTGCTTGTACTAGCCCAGACTAAAGCTGGTTTTAGAGTGCTAGCCCACCGAGATACCATGCCGCAGTGAAGCATGAATACCCCACTCAGACACATAATGCTCAATCTCCAGGCCGACCAGTCCTTGTTGTACCCATTAATGCCGAGCGAGGGACAGGGACCAACAAGTGCCATATTTTAACGTCTTTTGGTATGACGGGGTCGGGGATCGAACCCGCGACTTCCGCTCTCCGGGCGGACGCTCTAACCACTACACCACGGAGGCGGTCGACAGACATTAGAAGCCTATTGTCATCCCTCGAGAAACAAAGGGCGGTGGGAATGCTGATCCTTCTCCACAATCCCTGTGAGCTGCTTCCAGGAAGTCTGAGTATTAGGCTGTAGCTCACCTGGCTTCACAACACGCGCTAGCTCCTCCAGGGCCTTCACGGGGAGTTTCTTAAAAATCTCTAAACTCAACGCAGACATAGTCACTGCGGAATAGGTATCTGAAAGGAATGGACATGGTGTTAACACGAAATACTTCATAATGAATATAGCCATTTCCACGATTATAACGCTAATGCGATAAAACCATTTCAATATTCACAAGAAACCCGTGATAAAAGAGTCGAACGAGTACATTTGACTGTAATATGAGCATGTGTTTATGAATCAGAATCAAATATTGACCACACCAGGTGTTCGCGAAAGAGGTGCACCTGCAGATGCAAGTCAGTTTCTTCACATATCATCGGCAGTTATGCATCGATGATTCTGTTACAACCACTAACAGTTTATTCATAACATTGACACGTACTAATACTTCCGACAACAACACCCGCACTATATAAAGTATGTAGCTACCCCACCTTATTCCCAACAACCCAGCCCGTATCACTGATACAATGTATCCGTTTATTAACTCATCCGACCTGACCACCTGCGTTATGTGCTGCGTTTTACCCCTTACTTCCCCAAGACACTGAACCCACCGTTCACAATATCAAAGGTGTTTTCCCCAACCAGGTCGCAGATGTAACGTCCGTATAAATTGTTTCGTTTTGCTTCTGCCAGCATCTGCTCCGACGGTTCCAGTCCATCATTGTTGACGAAGCCCTTCTTCCTCAGCTGAAACAAGACGTGTGTTCTATGTCCTCTGGTAACTATTGTAACAGTCGTTATGTATGAAAACCCAACAAGTTAACGCATATTGCGCCGTCTCATCGCCCTGGTCCATGGCTTATGTGGCCATTTTCCCGCAGTAATATTGCTGAAATATTGAAATATTGCTTTAGCCGACGTAAAACATTTGATACATCTTGCAGGCTGCGTTGCCTCCTGGGGAGGGAGGGAAGTGATCTAGAATACCAGCAAAAGCTGTTGACTATTCTTGTCAATGAATCTTTATAACTCTTCCACTGCGGCACACTGCAATAACCTCCTTCAACTATCTCATCAGCCATGCCTAATAACAGCATAGCCCTTATTTACTGAGAGGGTAACTTTAACGTGACTGTACTTGTATATAATTAGAACATGTCTCACCTTGACTCTCAGCATTCCTGATGTTACTCCTGTATGTCTAGATTAATCAAGTTTCTGCTTGATGCGTGCATGGACCTACATCACATCACATGATTTACATGATTCTACTTGATTTACTTCAGGTATAGTGTACATATATCACACGTCTACCTCATGTATAACATGTCTCTACCTCGATAGCGACCAGTCCTGTCCCTGCCGCCACATCCAACACTCTCACATTCTCTCGGCCGCTGGGATGCAATTCCGCCAGAATTGTTGCAAGCGTCCTGGGACCCATGTAATCCACAGACCCTAGTGCCTGTAAAGAGATGTGAAAATATCTGTTCTATGCAACATTATATCAATCAAACATGTGGATAACATAACAACTTTCAGAGTTTTCCGTGTACTGGCACACATGGAACT
This sequence comes from Haliotis rubra, assembly GCF_003918875.1. Lineage (NCBI taxonomy): Eukaryota > Metazoa > Mollusca > Gastropoda > Lepetellida > Haliotidae > Haliotis > Haliotis rubra. Next base: position 80,596 of record NW_025767368.1, on the reverse strand, counting down.
GGCCACAGTCCTCAGTTCTACGAATTCAACGAGATGGCATAAATTAAAGGGAAGGCAAACTTCTACAATCATTACGCTATTTGTGATCATCATTGAGTTACTAAGTGAACTGCGGTTGGTTGTTTTATCATTCCATTCACTGGAATGGCAGAGGGTATGCATTCATTTGCAAGGATAACCGAGGTATGAATTCATTTACAAGAATAACAAAAGGTATTCATTCATTTACAAGGGTAACAAAAGGTATGCATTCATTTGCATGATAACAGAAGGTATGCTTTCATTTACATGGATAACAGAAGGTATGCATTCCTTTACATTGATAACCGAGGGTATGCATTCATTTGAAAGGATAACAGAAGGTACTCATTTATTTACAAGGGTAACAAAAGGTATTCATTCATGTACAAGGGTAACAAAAGGTATGCATTCATTTCCAAGGATAACAGAAGGTATTCATTTACAAGGGTAACAGGTATTCAGATGGTGTATGCATTCATTTGCAGGGATAACAGATGGTGAGCTTTTATTTACAAGGATTCATATAACAGGTTTGATTGTATGTTGTTTAGCGCGATACCCAGCAATATTCCAGCTAAATGACAGCGGACTGTAAATAATCGATTGTAGTCAAGAAACTCCAGTGACTGGAATAATGAGTATCATTCTAGGCAGTTACACGGGATACGAGGACATATCAGCCAAGTCAGCGAACAATACCACAGGATCCGGTTGTCGCCTCTTACAACCGAGTTCTTCTAACTCGGATCTTCACGGAACTGTTACAGGTACAAGAAGTCCTCCTGAGGCCTAATCTACATACAGTCAGAAATACAATATTTCTTGGCACCATCTGTCACGGGCAGTTAACAGTTACTGTGCAGTTGTACCTGATGATGGGGCCAGAACAGGCCTGAAACGTTGTACTCAAGAATAAAAAGAACATGTAACCCAGAAAAGTCTCTATGTTCATGATATGTATTAAACTTGGTTTGCTATAGCTACATTATGAAAACAGAATTAATTCCGAGACTATTTGTTCCATCACTGTGGCACCGTATAATAGTTTAATACCAAACGTTACTAGCTGTATAAGGGCGAAGCAGTCGACTTGAAATGTTACACATAATGCTGATTATTATACTGACAATAAATAGGCAGATCATATTTGCCTCTAACGGTATGTCCTCCCGCTACCTAGTCCTACTGTAATACGTTTCACATGACGATATCTATTTCCAGTGGCCAGATTACCATAGTTACAAGTACCAGTACATATTCACTGTTAAATAAGGACATTCCTTACATCTATACCACCCATCAAAAGTTTAGACTCACTAGTGTAAATGTAGCCACATACTTCAATCAACTGTTCTAAACTAGATTTTGCAAAATATCCCATACTGTTTATAGGTACTGTTTACACATGAACTGATGTATTGTACAACAAATTCGTAACGTTGAAAAGATGTCTGTCATGCGTTCAATAAATGATGAAACTCACTGAAAATTGGCGAATTCTTAACAAAACTTTACACCAAAACGCAGCTCTTCACATGGACGATATTTGCACATGCTTTTCAGTAATCTGATGCATGATCCTCGTGCAATTTATCTGCACAAGGTTTGCAGTTGGTTCCCCATGTTACAGGGGAAATTCATCTTCCATTCACACGCACACACACGCACGCACGCACGCACACACGCACACGCACGCACGCACACACACACAACAAAAACAACAACAACAAAACAACATATAGTGAGTGCTTCAAGTGAGTCTGAACTTTTGATTGGTAATATAGTTCAAACTCTCTCGAATACCAGTCTGTGACATGCACTATACCTCATTGTACTTGCTGCTGACTTCGTCGAATCTGTTGATAATGCTCTTATTGTCCATCCCTTTTTCAGTGATGTGATCCAGGAATTTATTCCCTTCACTGACGGTAGTATAGGTCGTTTCCGCCATCCTCGCTGAGCAGAAAGATCTTATAAACCTGCAACACAAGACATGATATGATCTTAGAAACCTGCAACACAAGACGTGATATGATCTTATAAACCTGCAACACAAGACGTGATATGATCTTAGAAACCTGCATCACAAGACTTGATACGATCTTAGAAACCGTGATACGATCTTAGAAACACACAAGACGTGATATGATCTTAGAAACCTGCAACACAAGACGTGATATGATCTTAGAAACCTGCAACACAAGACTTGATATGATCTTAGAAACCTGCAACACAAGACGTGATATGATCTTAGAAACCTGCAACACAAGACGTGATATGATCTTAGAAACCTGCAACACAAGACGTGATACGATCTTACGATCTTAGAAACCTGCAACACAAGACGTGATATGATCTTAGAAACCTGCAAACAAGACAAGACCTGTGATATGATCTTAGAAACCTGCATCACAAGACGTGATACGATCTTAGAAACCTGCAACACAAGACGTGATATGATCTTAGAAAGCAACACAAGTGATATGATCTTAGAAACCTGCAACACAAGACGTGATATGATCTTAGAAACCTGCAACACAAGACGTGATATGATCTTAGAAACCTGCAACACAAGACGTGATATGATCTTAGAAACCTGCAACACAAGACGTGATATGATCTTAGAAACCTGCAACACAAGACGTGATATGATCTTAGAAACCTGCAACACAAGACGTGATATGATCTTAGAAACCTGCAACACAAGACGATATGATATGATCTTGGAAACCTGCAACACAAGACGTGATATGATCTTAGAAACCTGCAACACAAGACGTGATATGATCTTAGAAACCTGCAACACAAGACGTGATACGATCTTAGAAACCTGCAACACAAGACGTGAAATGATCTTGGAAACCTGCAGCAGCTCCTAGAATCCCATGTGCGTGGAGCAGCTCCTAAAACCCCATGTACCTGCAGCAGCTCCTAGAATCATATGTGCCTGGAGAAGCTCCTAGAATCCTATGTGCCTGGAGCAGCTCCTAAAACCCCATGTACCTGCTGCAGCTCCTAGAATCCCATGTACCTGCAGCAGCTCCTAGAATCCTATGTACCTGGAGCAGCTCCTAGAATCCCATGTCCCTGCTGCAGCTCCTAGAATCCTATGTGCCTGGAGCAGCTCCTAGAATCCTATGTGCCTTGATTAGCTGATCCAAGCTTTTGGAATACTAAATGAACGGAATTAACTCACAGAATTCTAACTTTACTGAGTGCGAAACTATTTCTAGTTAACTTGAAACTTCAGTCTTAGGGTCAACTGCGAGTTGCAACTCCTCGTGACCCACCTGTGTCCACTGTAGCTCCTAGTTCCCGACTGCAAGATCCTAGAGTTATACCTCTGTAACCGTCAGCGCCCGAAGCCTCAAGACTTCTAAATCTAACAACTCGTCTCTGTTTCAGACAAAGCGGCGTCGATCGTCCCTACATCTGACATACATTCAACAGTCATTACCCCGTCACGTGTTGGCTCCGGGGACATGTAAAAGGTTAATATGTAACCCCGAGCCATGTTTTTTCTCCTAACTTGACAAGTAACCCATTTTGTGATGTCACAACAATTCGTACCTTCAGAACTCAAGTGACAAAAAAATAATTCATGACTTTAAAGAACGACGTCCATCTTCGGACCTCATGTCGGGTGCCCAATGCAGCGAAAGGAGACAGACTCAGGTCACAATACACATGTTTATGTACAACAGCATGTCTTAAAGTATGTTTCAAATTTATAAAAATGTGAAGAAATTCAGAAATATTACATTCATACCTATGATGAAAAAGAACGAGATATATGTCTTCAGTGAAAAAAGAGCAGGTGGGTGGGTGCATCATGCTGCTACGGTCATCAGGTGATAGGCACAAGGGAGTGTACACTGACCATTTCAAACAACTAATCACGCATGCATTCGGAAATATTAAAGGTAAATCCTAAAACTAAGACTAACATGACCCACGTGTACAAAACGATCTAAGCGCTAAGAACTTCTTAAGTCTGTGTGAGAGTATGGAAGTTATGATCATCGTTAAGATCGCTTTGTGCAAGTGGGAGCATTACTCTACTTTGTGATATCATGCGATTACTCAATGGCGATTGACTACTGATAAAGTGAACATCGACTTGTCCAAAAAGCAGTAGCCACGCTTGAAGAATACCTATTGGTTAATATACTGCTGTGCTAAACATTTGACTCATACTACCCATTTGAAGGCTACTACATATTTGAAGGCTACTAAACATTTGACTCAAACTTCACATTTGAAGGCTACTAAACATTTGACTCATACTTCACATGTGAAGGCTATTAAACATTTGACTCATACTTCACATTTGAAGGCTACTTATACATTTGACTCATAGATCACATTTGAAGGTTACTAAATATTTGACTCATACTTCACATTTGAAGGCTACTAAACATTTGATTCATGCTTCACATTTGAAGGCTACTAAACATTTGAAGAATACTAAACATCTATACATTCTGAAATTTTCTTAATGTAGGCAGTCGGTAACATGAACAGTGCATTATGAAGGGACCTGGAATGGTCTCGAAACGTCGTGAGGGAAATTATAAAGAAGTTTAATCCATAAAAATATCTTGGACATCAGTGCATTATTCGTTTTGGTGACTTTTCCAGATTGCTAAAGGCGAACATAAGAATCATTCAATATACAGATTTACCTTTTCAAAACGTTGTGGCCACGCATCTTGAATACCCGATGGTCAGCGAACTGCTTTATGCCTGTAGGATAATACTATGTCATTAATGTTCTATTTACTCTGGTGGTGAAGTGTGTCCTTTCGTCAGAATCTGCCGGTCCACGGATTTTTTATGCAAGCTCACTTGCCAGCTCGTGAGTGTTCAAGTATCTGTGTTCTTGTACATTTGGGGGCGGCGGGGGAAGCCAAATAGTTAAAGCGTTCGCTCATCACGCCGAAGACCTCACATGGGTACTATGTGTGAAGCCCATTTCTGGTGCCCCCCGTCGTGATATTGCTGGAAAAAGCGGATACACATAACGACGAGGGTCCACACGCACGCACGCACATATATATTGTTTGTTTATGACCCTTCACTAACAAACCGTTATATTTTGGGTGACCCTCCCCCGATTTTCTAACCCATCACCTCCACAATACCCTACTGATCTCTATCGGATGGACACGTCTAACTGTTGTATGGTTTCATTGGCTCATCAGAGTTCGCCATACAACCTCGCAATAGGGACATGCCAGTGGCTGCATATTTACCATGCAGAGAGAATACGTGTCTCTCAGTAGTTTTGGATTTAAATAATACAACGGATACGCATAACGACGAGGGTCGACAGTGAGCGTGCACACTGACAGTCTTGATGTGTAACAGCTATATAATGGTATCAAAGCCCTTGTATGGCAAGAAGCTTCATGATGTAGGCATACCAGCTTGTTAAGACAATGTAACTGGATGATGACTCTGCCGAAAGCTCCTCGACACTCTCCTTTAAGTATAGGAGTTTGTGAGCGAGTGAGTATAGTTTTACGCCGCATATAACAATATTCCAGCAATATCACGGCTGGGTACACTCCACAAAATGGACTTCACATATTGCGCCCATGTGGGGAATCGAACTCTGGTCTTCGGCGTGACGAGCGAACGTTTAACCACTCTGCAACCCCGCCGCCCCGTTGACTATTACAGTAGCTGCACACACCGGAAATAATAACACAAGGAGGTTGTAGAGAGGTTGCCGTTTTTTAAGAACCACAATCAGAATTATTCATGTGATCGCATTACAGGCCGGCTTGTTTGTAAATTGTTTCTCAATTTTCGACGAAATAAAGTTGTTATGGGGAGTGTATTTTTTCTCATACTTAACGTTTTTTTCTGGGATTTGTTTCTTTGACTCAACTCGTAACACCGACATGAATGCGTGAGAATGGTTTACAATGATTTTGCCAATATTTCAGCAATATAACAGCAGGCTATAAGTAGAACCCCGGCATTTTGCCCTCGGTTCGGTATACCGTGGTGCAATTAAAAAAAATCGGTATTTTCGGTTTTCGTACCGTCATTTTATCAACCCTTTTAAACCTTTTATTCTGTGTGTGTGTGTGTGTGTGTGTGTGTGTGTGTGTGTGTGTGTGTGTGTGTGTGTGTGTGTGTGTGTGTGTGTGTGTGTGTGTGTGTGTGTGTGTGTGTGTGTGTGTGTGTGTGTGTGTGTGTGTGTGTGTGTGTGTGTGTGAATAATGGTTAAAGCGTTGGCTTGTTACGCCGAAGACCCGGGTTCGATTCTCCACATGGGTACAATGTGTGAAGCCCATTTCTGGTGTCCCCCGCCGTGACATTGCTGAAATATTGCTAAAAGCGACTTAAAACCATACTCACTCAATTCGAGGTGACGAGAGGGCACTTTGAGCACAAGGATAACCCGGGTTAGTGAGTGAATGACGTGATCGTGCTGCAACGTCATCAGGTGGGGACGCCATGGTGTCCACAATAACCATTTGAAAAAACTCACCATGTATGCGTTTGGAAACGGTATAGGTGGTCTTCATACTATGGAGATAATTCTCTTTGGTGCTATATTTAACAAAATTATTGAACGCCATTTATAGTCTGTCAACTTTTGGGACTGCATTTTTTGCAAATATGTTTTTTGTTATTCGTTTCAATGTAAAAGTGTTTACATGTACCTTCATGTTTCTCTGTGACTTAACAGGAACCTATGTTTCAATGTCACGGTGATCGCCTACCTATACCTATATAGCTATCACTATTTTTTCGTGATTGTCTTGATCAACTCATTCCGGATGTGGGTTCAATTGATGTAATGTCTGACAGGTGACGTAAGCATATGTACATGACCTCGGGTCAGATTTATTACGGATATCGAGTTTGTACACCTTGATAACAAGTTAACACTCCTTTCAGTTTCCTTCCTGAAAACTTATAACCGCTTCTTTAAATCATGCTCGTGGGACAACACAGTGCACGTGTCTGTCCTGGGTCAGTGATTGTGATTTACACAGGGTGACACAAGAGTACATCTGACCCGAGGTCATGCACGTGAAACACATACTGACGTCACCTGTCAGACATTACATCAATTGAACCCACATCCGGAATGAGTTGATCAAAACAATCACGAAAAAATAGTGATAGTTATATAGGTAACATGTTTTAACAGGCGATCACCGTGACATTAAAAATTGGTTCCTGTTAAATCACGGAGAAACATAAAGGTACATGTAAACACTTTTACATTAAAACGAATGAGAAAAAAAGATATTTGCAAACATATGCAGTCCCAAAGGTTCGGTTGACAGACTGTATCTGGTGATTAAATGCACATCTGCTTGAACAAAAAGCTGGATCCACTCTTGACGCATGCATTCAGGTTAAAATACTTATTAACATACTAAACATCCGAAGCATGCTAAATATGTATACATTCGCAAATGCCACATATATGGCGGATCGGCAACGTTCACAATCACAGCACATAAGTCCATTTGGGACGTATTTCAGCAAAATTACTCAATTACTCAAAGCGAACATACGACTCATAAAATTCACACCTATGTTTTTTCGAAACGCTGTGTCTTCTTGTGTACCTGTAGGTCAAAATCTTCTATATACCTGTTGATTGATACAGAACTATTTAGTTCTATAGTAATAGTACACTGTTTACTCCGTAGACAGGAAGTCTGTGCTTCAGTCAGAATCGGCTGTTCTCTAGATCATGTAATATGCAAGCTGACACGCGCCCTCGTGTGTGTCAAAGTTCGACGTGCAGCATGGATTTCACGGGATGTTGTACGGGAGAGACAGTAACAGAACACGAAATGTTGGCTTGCACACGTTTACAATTCAAAGAAGACGAGCTGCCAGATGAATTGTGTCGAGAAAACGGTACATCGAAATTTTACTACAGCGAGTGACAGTTTACCACGCAGCTGTCAGCGTAAAACATATTCCAGTTATTTATCACGACAGCCTGAAGAAGACAGATAATCGATAGCATGGACAACAGCCCGTGTCGTCAGGGCACGATGGAGCGGACAGAACATTAATAAATATTCTAATTCCCAGTATCCAGGAACATAAAAACTATTTAATGTCAGCGTAGAACACTTTCCTTCAAATACAATGAATACTCGACCATACAGAAGATATATTTCAAGTTTCCTGTTGGTATGATGCATGAATGGAACCTTGGTCTCTGGTGTGAAGATGCTAGGCTTTAAACAATCATCACTTCAGCCTAACCCATAACCCATATGTACTACGTAATCAGTAACAAATAACACGATATTCTACCTACACAGAAAATAGAAAAAAGACCAAAATTTAATTCACAATACTCACATCATTTCTTGAATGAATGATGGGGACGATCAGCAGCAACCCCGGTTTGCTAATGACGATAAGCAAGTCGTGTAATGGTGGTAGGATGACAGCCCAGTTGTCTAGCTTCAGCGGTTGCAGAGCTGTAGTCTACGTTAGTCTACGCATAGTTTGTGTGACGTGTACACTTCCTGTACTGAACTGTTTTTTGGCACAAACGTTTATAAAGGATCCCCAGAGTGAAATGCATGCTTTCCATCCAGAACCGTCGATGCACGTGCTAAAATTATGGTATTGCTACATTGTGAGTTTTTTGTGCGAATGTTTCGTATGGACGTCAAATTGCATTACATCATCTCATCTGGGATCATTACGTCACTTTATCATGAACGTTCCATAAACATGAACGCTTACTTTTATGAGATTTCATTTTTTCGAAACTTGCGTTTCTTTTGCTGTTCAGTACATGATATCTAGTACACACAGGATATAACCAGACATGGGTTCAATTACTGTGAAATGTAATTAATTAAATTACAATTACTTTGATTTTCCTCAATTACAATTACAATTACACCTTAAATTAAAATGTAATTAATTAAATTACAATTACATTACAAATTACTTTGTTAAAAATACAAAACAAAAACAAAACAAATATATTCCTTTAATCAACAAGATATCGATGTTGGTAAACAGTGGTCACTAAATCCAATTCATATTTTTGTCATCAAAAAGTGAAATGCAAAATTAGATTATATCTACAATGTACACTATTTGATCAAATTTGTATTTTGCATATTTATTTGGGCTTATTATCAAATACACACCTCTATCATCTCTTGTTGCAAAAAGCACTTTGTCCACCACTGTTATAATATACCTTAGGTGTACTGTATCATGACTAATCATTACAGGCCTACATTACAATATATAATCAGCCGGTCTCTCTATCTGACATAATCCACATTGACATACTAAAGGACTTGTCAACTTGGATTTATGGCTTATTACCTTTCATGATTATAAAAAATAGGACTACAGTTCAGTAAGATTTTGAATATCATATACTATGAGAAATAAACAAAGAGGCCATTTTGATAGGAACTTGACTAATAGTACTGTTAATCCCCCATTTCCTCAAATACCAACCTACATTCAGTCATGCGTTACTGATTCCCTTTGTTTCACAAATGTGCAGATGGTGATAGTTACAAAGGTTTAGACATTCAAATCTCCTCAAAACTTAACACCTGCTAGAGTATATACCGACAACAAGCATCTTATTGAAAAACACTGCTTTGTCCTCCTTATTGTACAGAATATAATTGCAAGGGTTGCCTGATGACCATCAAAATACAAAAGTGAGATGTAATTTGATGTAATTGAAAAAGTAATTGAAAAATTCAATTACATTGAGAAATTAATTAATTAAATTACAAATCACATTTTGAACATTCAATTACAAATTACATGCAGTTACATAGATTTTTGTAATTAATTACATTCAATTACAATTACAAATTACAATTACCTCATGTCTGAATATAACCCAGGGACAAAATACGTGATATCCACTACACACACAGAATACATGGAATATGATACACATACAAAATACGTGATATCCACTACACACACAGAATACAGGGAATATAACACAGATACAAAATACGTGGCATCCACTACACACACAGAATGCAGGGAATATAACACAGATACTATACGTGATATCCACTACACACACAGAATACAGGGAATATAACACAGATACAAAATACGTGATATCCACTACACACACAGAATACAGGGAGTACGATACGTATACAAAATACGTGGCATCCACTACACACACAGAATGCAGGAAATATAACACAGATACAAAATACGTGATATCCACTACACACACAGAATACAGGGAGTACGATACGTATACAAGATGCGTGATATCCACTACACCCACAGAATACAGGGAGTACGATACGTATACAAAATACGTGGCATCCACTACACACACAAAATGCAGGGAATATAACCCAGATACAAAATACGTGATATCCACTACACACACAGAATACAGGGAGTACGATACGTATACAAAATACGTGGCATCCACTACACACCAAGAATACAGGGAATATAACACAGATACAAAATACGTGATGTCCACTACACACACAGAATGCAGGGAATATAACACAGATACTATACGTGATATCCACTACACACACAGAATACAGGGAATATAACAGATACAAAATACGTGATATCCACTACACACACAGAATACAGGGAATATAACACAGATACAAAATACGTGATATCCACTACACACACAGAATACAGGGAATATAACACAGATACAAAATACGTGATATCCACTACACACACAGAATACAGGGAGTACGATACATATACAAAATACGTGATATCCACTACACACACAGAATACAGGGAGTACGATACGTATACAAAATACGTGATATCCACTACACACACAGGATACAGGGAATATAACACAGATACAAAATACGTGATATCCACTACACACACAGAATACAGGGAATATAACACAGATACAAAATACGTGATATCCACTACACACACAGGATACAGGGAGTACGATACGTATACAAAATACGTGGCATCCACTACACACACAGAATACAGGGAATATAACACAGATACAAAATACCTGATATCCACTACACACACAGGATACAGGGAGTACGATACGTATACAAAATACGTGATATCCACTACACACACAGGATACAGGGAGTACGATACGTATACAAAATACGTGGCATCCACTACACACACAGAACACAGGGAATATAACACAGATACAAAATATGTGATATCCACTACACACAAAGAACGCAGGGAATATAACACAGATACAAAATACGTGATATCCACTACACACACAGAATACAGGGTGCACGATACATATACAAAATACATGATATCCACTACACCCACAGAATACAGGGAGTACGATACATATACAAAATACGTGATATCCACTACACACACAGAATACAGGGAGTACGATACGTATACAAAATACGTGATATCCACTACACACACAGAATACAGGGAGTACGATACATATACAAAATGCCTGATATCCACTACACACACAGAATACAGGAAATATAACACAGATGCAGCTATAGTCCGTTTGATTTCATTTGAAACCGATGAATTGTTCACAAACACAAAATCTAATAATTGCAACAAAACCAAATTTTGCACAGTCACATGAAATCGACAGACCAACTCGATCGACGATTTGTCTCATAATATTGGACACCCGAATAAAACAGTTGTTTAACAAACGATTATTATTTTGTTGTCACTTTTCGCTTTTTTCTACGAGGGGGGTCCACTTGCTGGTGAAACAGCCAGGTAATCAACAATCGTGTACAGTGAAATGTCAATTTCACACGTGCAACTCGTACACCTAGCTGTACATGATCTCTGCACTACACACACAGAAAATATAGTCAGAAATATATAAATTATCATGCATATAAATATACATATAGAATGCTATTATTTCAGACTGTCTATTAAACCCTTCGAAAAGATGAACGGCCCGTGCCACTTTAAAGTGATCGTCCTTAACATGTGCAAGTTCTCGGTTTCGAACTCATGCAGCAGTCGACGCTGGTAAGGTTTTGCGTCGCGGTAATAATTTTGAATTACCTCCCTTTATCAATATGGCAGCCGGAAGCTTGAACATGTGTGTTTTTCACATTGAGCACAAAGCAAATGACAAGATGTGGCTGATTTAAGTCGGTTCTAACAAAATGTGGGATGTTATGTCAACGCCAGATATTCCACATTTCCTTAAGATGAAAAGAATCAAACATGAGCAGATACAGTCTACTGTCTCTCATTATTTAAAGAGGAGGCACTTCATGGTGGGTTTGGAAGTCCGCTGTCAATACAATAGCACTAGCAGTGCACGCCGAAATCATTTGACTGTCTGTATTAGTCTTGGCTGTGTTATCCAAGAAAAGTGATAAAAAAAAGAAAAGTAGCCACCGCGATCACCCAAACGGACGTATATATCGTAAACCTGGCTAAAATTGGCGGATTTAAACGTGTTAAAAACAATGACAATTTGAACACTGAGAACATGGGACCATGTTGTAAGCTGTTTGAAACTCACTTTGTGTCAGTTGAACGTCGATATTGTATCCGTTTGCATTCATTGTATATATTTTAACACGATAGTAATATTTATGTTCGCAAGCCTATAATATTGTTATTGTGTATCTGCCTGGTCTAAAGCATTATACCTATATGGTCATTGTGGTGTTTTAGATGAATAACGGACTGGGGATTGGAATTAAAGGTTTAATCATTGAGGAGTACAAGCGACTCCATAGTCAGGCCAATCGCAGATGCCTCTGCGCGAGGCAGCGGTCCATAACTTCCGCTGTTGAAGGGAGGTGTCATTCTCGAGTTGTATAACACTGAGTGCTACAGACTACGTGATATTACAGTCATTGTAATGTTCTGACACATATGATGTTTGTCTTCACTAAATATTTAGATATTATGGGAGTAGTGCACTTTACCAGGTGCACTTTTTCAGATTAATCAGTGCTGCTGGGGTTCGAACGTGCTTTGCCGAATTACAGACTTCGTGAATTAGTGACGTAATTAGCAGACGTTCTACCTCGGGACCATGAGCTCCATCACAGTAAACCAGTGCTCGTTCAATGGGTCATTAGTACAGAAGTGAGACAGAAACGTGAGAAGTGAAAAAAATGGTGTGTTGTTGTTGAAAGCAGTGGTATGTTTTCATTTCTCACGCTTCCACCTCACTGTGCCACGCCCTTCCCATTCATTTTGTCTTTTCGCGCCATTGTTTCTTGGACTGTACTGATGAGTTCCGGATGGGGTGAAATGTGTTTCAATTGGATATAATAGGATTACACTGCTTTACGGTAAGGTCTAACCCTAAATAAGGACTGGAAAGGGTCCCTAACCCTAAGGATCAGAAAGGTTTCCTAACCGTAAGGATCGTAAAGGTCACCTAAGCCCTAACCCTAAGAATTGGAAAGGGTGCCATACCCTAACCCTAAACCTAAGGATTGTAAAGAGTGCCATACCCTAACCCTAAACCCTAATCCTAAGGATCATAAAGGGTTGTTTGTAAAGATGCATCAGCTCCGTAAGGATCAGAAAGGGTACCTAACCCTAAACCCTAAGGATGGTTGACTGACAGTGAAGAGAGACAGAGCAATTACCACAATATAGTGAGACAGTGCTGGAGACTGTGCAGTAGCCGATAATTGTCCCACAGCGAGCCGCAAGGGCTGCACCCGGTAAAGTGCACTCTAGCTGATATTATATATTTCAGGATGCAGAGGTTAGTGGGAAACGGGAGTGTGGAGCTACACAAGAGCTTAGTGAGGTGGCCCTCCATGGGAGCGTCAACTGCAACGGCAACACCGAGAATGTCCTCGCCTACAGCAGCATTTCTGGAGATGCAACAGCTTGTGATCAGCAGTTCACAAGGTTTGGCCATTAGACATGTTAGAGATACTGTTCGATAGAAAGGAAACATGTAGTAAATAGATAGTTTCTGCATTGTCGTGTAAACATTGCTCAAGCTGGTACAATTTAACATATGAATGCAGTTAACATTGTCATGAAAAATTGACTGAAATTGCAGTTGTCAAACTAGTTCTGTAGTTCAGCTTGTGAAAAGTATATGATCATAATATTGTTGATTTTGATTTCCAGGTTGAAGCATTTTGTACTGGATGCTGTAGAACCATACCAAGGAGAACTTCGAGGTCTTCTCTTCCCAATGTTTGTCCATGTCTACCTGGAACTTCTCTGCAATGGACATAAGACTCCAGGTATGCCATTAGCTTCAAGTCAACACAGAAAAAAACAGTGTAGAGTGATTACAAGGTGTGTCCATGTATATCGTGTTTGCAAACCGTAAAGATATATACAAATATGATAAAGATGATGATTGTTGTCCTTACTATTAATGTTGGCCCAGATGTGATTACTTACCATTGTTCACCATTCTTACAGACCACACATGAAAGTAATCGAAATATTAATGACATAAGCATAAAATGTTACATGTACAGACATGCCCCATCTTGATAAGATACTGCGCACTTTGATTACTTGGAAAGTGGAATATTGCTGACTGTAATGTTTGGTCATACTGAGGTGATGAAAGAAATTTGATTGTTTCTCTAGCCCATAAGTTTCATGATCGACATGTTTCACTGCTGAGAGAGGATGACAGTCACAAGGCACTGATCAAAGCGCTGCGGAAGATGGACACTAAACTAGATGTGGCCAACTCACAAGAGGTCGGGAATTTCAGGTTGGTCTGAATCTGTCTTTTTTCAAACACTGTTTCTCATTCATGTCTTGCTTACAACAGCTGATTGTTTAGACAACAGACATGAGAACTGCAGGGTATGACTGGTACACATTTGTGACATTGTAATATGACTGAAATACTGCAGGGTATGACTGGTACACATTTGTGACATGGTAATATGACTGAAATACTGCAGGGTATGACTGGTACACATTTGTGACATTGTAATATGACTGAAATACTGCAGGGTATGACTGGTACACATTTGTGACATGGTAATATGACTGAAATACTGCAGGGTATGACTGGTACACATTTGTGACATTGTAATATGACTGAAATACTGCAGGGTATGACTGGTACACATTTGTGACATTTGTGAAATACAGGGTATGACTGGTACATTTGTGACATTGTAATATGACTGAAATACTGCAGGGTATGACTGGTACACATTTGTGACATTGTAATATGACATGGTAATATGAAATACTGCAGGGTATGACTGGTACACATTTGTGACATGGTAATATGACGGAATTACTGCAGGTTATGACTGGTACACATTTGTGACATTGTAATATGACTGAAATACTGCAGGGTATGACTGGTACACATTTGTGACATTGTAATATGACTGAAATACTGCAGGGTATGACTGGTACACATTTGTGACATTGTAATGTGACTGAAATACTGCAGGGTATGACTGGTACACATTTGTGACATTGTAATATGACGGAATTACTGCAGGTTATGACTGGTACACATTTGTGACATTGTAATGTGACTGAAATACTGCAGGGTATGACTGGTACACATTTGTGACATTGTAATATGACTGAAATACTGCAGGGTATGACTGGTACACATTTGTGACATTGTAATATGACTGAAATACTGCAGGGTATGACTGGTACACATTTGTGACATGGTAATATGACTGAAATACTTTTCAAAACCCACCTCAAACGCTTATGTGATTATTTTTCTTCTTTCAGAGATAACAAGTTCAGCATCTCCTTGACTGAAGCCTGTCTGAATTACTTAATGAGGCACCTCAAGGTGGGTTACAATGTTGATTCTTGTCACTTTTATGGAGAAGTTTGGTCTTCTTTACTTTGTGAAGGCAGTCTCATTCAAACCAGATCTTTTACTGTGATACAACACATCTCAGGAAGCCTTGTCTGGTGAAACCTGAGTAAACTTTGACTACACAATAGGAATGAAAGTGTGCGTTCTTGAGCCTATCAAGCTTTTCAAAAACAATCTAGCTTAAATACAAAAAAATGGTACAAAAAATGCAAGTATGTTTTGGGTCTACTCCAATTTGGATGCAGGTATCATCTCTTTCAGAATCAGAAGAGGCAATGTGCTTAACATATCCACAACAAACATCATGATATGGATATATGTTTGTTTCTGAGATGCAGAAATATGTTCCTCTGAATGATTCACTCACCCATATGGAAAATCTAGACAACTCGATGACGATTGCAGGATCAGAAAGTTCAAATTATGTCACTTCCTATGAAGTTTTCTGTACAGAGAGGTATATCAGAGTAAAAGTCTCAATTTAAGGAGACAGCATCAACAGGTGGTTTCACAGACCATAAGGTTTCTGGTTCTCAGGATACTTTGCTTCTCATAAGAGCTGTCAAATGATGTTGAGCGGATGCAATGTGAGACTTTGTGCTTGCAATGTGTGACCTGGTGGTTGCAATGAGAGACCTGGTGGTTGCAATGAGAGACCTGGTGGTTGCAGTGTGAGACCTGGTGGTTGCAATGAGAGACCTGGTGGTTGCGATGTGAGACCTGGTGGTTGCAATGTGTGACCTGGTGGTTGCAATGTGAGACCTGGTGGTTGCAATGTGAGACCTGATGGTTGCAGTGTGAGACCTGGTGGTTGCAATGAGAGACCTGGTGGTTGCAGTGTGAGACCTGGTGGTTGCAATGAGAGAGACATGGTTGCAAGTATGTGACCTGACCTGTGGTTGCAATGAGAGACCTGGTGGTTGCAATGAGAGACCTGGTGGTTGCAATGAGAGACCTGGTGGTTGCAATGAGAGACCTGGTGGTTGCAGTGTGAGACCTGGTGGTTGCAGTGTGAGACCTGGTGGTTGCAGTGTGTGACCTGGTGGTTGCAATGAGAGACCTGGTGGTTGCAGTGTGAGACCTGGTGGTTGCAATGAGAGACCTGGTGGTTGCAATGAGAGACCTGGTGGTTGCACCTGGTGGTTGAGAGACCTGGTGGTTGCAATGACCTGACCTGGTGGTTTGCAATGAGAGACCTGGTGGTTGCAGTGTGAGACCTGGTGGTTGCAATGAGAGACCTGGTGGTTGCAATGTGTGACCTGGTGGTTGTGTGAGACCTGGTGGTTGCAATGTGTGACCTGGTGGACAATGGTGGTTGCAGTGTGACCTGGTGGTTGCAATGTGACCTGGTGGTTGCAGTGCCTTGTGGTTGCAATGAGAGACCTGGTGGTTGCAGTGTGTGACCTGGTGGTTGCAGTGTGAGACCTGGTGGTCTCTGACATAAACTGTTGCACTTATGCTTAGACCTTCCCACAGAGTACTCCTGCATCTTGCGTGACCTGGTGCCCTTTCATGGTGTGCACCTTCGTGATTGAGATCCTGGTGTTTGTGATCATTCGCAAGGCCTGTAATTTCCGTATGCTTGAGACCTCCCTGATGATCAAACGTGTCTCTGAGTCATGTTAAACTCAGTTGCCCTTATGCTTATCAGCTTGTGTGCTATCAACAGTGCAGATGGGGGATTTGACCATTTGCTTGTGTTAGTCAAGTTATAAGTCGATGTAACCACGTGTTCTGATTGGATAGAGATAATCTATGGGATCTTGCGCTAATTTTACAAGAACACTAGAACAGAGGTTAAGTAGGAAGATATGACAAGTGCGCTTATCAACACTCATGCAGACTTGACCATTTACAGATATCACCTGGCGATAGATCATCTTCTAATTCACTGACTAGTTGCGTAACATCAGCTTTATGATCGCTGGCCTTAGTTTCTGAAACCTTTTCAGATAATGGGAGGTTGATATTCTATATGTGTTTTCAGATGGAGGACAACATGATAATGCTACAGATCTTCAACCAATTCTTCCATGTGGAAGGTGAGTAACATAATTTTCAATTCCTTCTTGTGTTTTCTGGCCACTGCCATGTCCAAGTGGATAGGGTGCCTCCTCAGAGAGTCGAGGTCAGTGGTTTGATCCCTGCAGCAGCATCTGAAAATGTGTTAAAATGTGGTACTTGATGTTACCATGCCTGAGGATGAAACAAGAAGTAGCTGGCTCTGACTCACCATAATGTGCCTGAGTGGGGCATCTGTGTTTCGCTGTGGCATGGTGACTCAAGTGGGCGTATATGCTCATACTGTCTGTACTTATGTCCACCCTGAATTGAGATCGCTATAGGGGAACATACTTTTATAATTCTTTGTGTTAAATTATATTAACAAAAAAGGAGTTATGCCTGTATATTCCAGGTAGGCCCCAGAGTGTTTCAGCTGAAAAAAGTGTCCTGTGTCTGTCACATGAAAAGGGTCAGTCCACAGCCATCTTTATGTTTCTGTTTCCAAAGTGAAACAAAGAGTGAAAGCCAATATGAAGGCTACAAAAACGTATTTGATTGAAACTTCAAGGGTTAAAGTCACTATAAAGGCAACCACTTCATATGTCAGTGAAGCCCAGGGTTAGAGTCTATATGCAAGATGCTGCATCATATGTCACTGAAACAAAGGGTTAGAGCCAGTATATAGGCAACCATGTGTTTCAGTGAAACAAAGGGTTAGAGCCAGTATATAGGCAACTATGTGTTTCAGTGAACCAAAGGGTTAGAGCCAGTATATAGGCAACCATGTGTTTCAGTGAAACAAAGGGTTAGAGCCAGTATATAGGCAACTATGTGTTTCAGTGAAACAAAGGGTTAGAGCCAGTATATAGGCAACCATGTGTTTCAGTGAAACAAAGGGTTAGAGCCAGTATATAGGCTACCATGTGTTTCAGTGAAACAAAGGGTTAGAGCCAGTATATAGGCAACTATGTGTTTCAGTGGAACAAAGGGTTAGGAGCCAGTATATAGGCAACCATGTTTTCAGTGAAACAAAAGGGTTAGAGCCAGTATATAGGCAACTATGTGTTTCAGTGGAACAAAGGGTTATAGCCAGTATATAGGCAACCATGTGTTTCAGTGGAACAAAAGGGTTAGAGCCAGTATATAGGCAATCATGTGTTTCAGTGAAACAAAGGGTTAGAGCCAGTATAGTGGTTCAGTGAAACAAAGGGTTAGAGCCAGTATATAGGCAACCAAGACCAGTGGAACAAAGGGTTAGAGCCAGTATATAGGCAACATGGGGGTTGAACAAACAGATTTGTGAAGCCCATTTCTGGTGTCCCCTGTGAAACAAAGGGATGTTGCTGGAATATTGCTAAAAGGGCTAGAGCAGTATAAACCAAATTCAGTCAGTCAGTCAGTATATAGGCTACCACATCAATGGACTCCTGTCCGTCAAGGCACATTTGTTCTTTTCCAGAGCAGAACTCTAAAACCGCTCAATGTTTCTTCACCAAACTCTAAGTACACATACATAGATCTGGTGGTGTACTGGTGCCCTTTGGTAGTTCTTTGGGAATTCTGAATAAAATATTTCTGGCGCTTCCATGGCAACAAGTGCTAATTTAAAACTGAAATTAGTGGTAGTGCTCTTTCTCCGAGCAGAACTCTAAAAACCGCTAAATGTTTCTTTCACTCAAACTTGGCACATACATAGAACTGGATGTGTACTGGTGCCTTTGGTAGTTTTGGATTTCTGAATAAAATATTTTGACATTTCCATGGCAACAAGTTTGACATAGACTGAAATTGGTGATAGTGCTCCTTTCTGCAGCAGAACTTTACAATCCTTTCAATACTGTCCTTCCACTTTTCTATATACACACCTAAATATTTGACATAATCATAACTCGTAGACATAATCATGAAGAGTATTTTGCCATTATGGGGTACCACATCACTTTTTCAGTGAAACATAAAGAGTTAAGCAACATGGAACTGACTGACACTCACAAAGTGGCGGACGACCATACCAACAAGCAGTCCACCACGACCACAGCATCCAGTGATATCAGTATGTCCACCCTCACACAGTCCATCCAGAAGGTTCGAGATGGACCACCGTGTATGTCCTCCATATGCGTCTACACATTCCTCAATGCTTACCAAGGGTATGTACAGGGGCTCACAATGTACACACTTTACAAGCACTAGCACAGTATTAGTGGTTGCCACAAATTTCATTTCCTAATGCTTTTTTGCCAGAATGAGACAATCTCGCTACATTTCCATGCCATATCAGGGTTAAAAATTACTGTTAGTGTGAATGCTACTGAGATCTAGAATTGTCATATCCCCCAAACTTGTGTTGACTTGTCTGACTTCAGTTGTGGACTCATTAGTTTTAACTTGTGATGTCTGAATTTCATTGAAAGATTGTGCATTTGGCTTTGGCAATGCATGTCAAATCAATGAGAACTTAACCAGAAACATGCTTCATCATTATACAGAAGTTTGTCTACCGTTTTCCTTTTTGTCATTCTAGTTCTACTGTAAGCCAAGTAGAATTGTGTTTCCATTTTGTGATGTGATTTTTGTCTGATTGTCCTGCAGTTTGTGCAGTACATGTGTGTCCCCTGATGGCGAGAGTCTGGCGGCTGGGTTCGAGGACTCCACTGTGTCTCTGTGGAGCTTGTCACCCGGACACATCCACTCCGAGGCCAGCGATGGTGACCCCAGCAAGATAGCAGTTGCAGCTGACCTCTTGAATGTCGAAGAGGACAAAGCAGCTCTCAGGTAACCCACTTGCAGCTGACAATATAGGAATAGGTAGATGTGACATCCCACTTTTGACTGATAAATACATGTGCCAACCTGCTGGTTTGGCTCCCAGCTGAAACTTTTGTACCTTGCTTGTGACCTTGTTGTCCAGAGGGCTTCTAGGTAGTGCCCACATAGTCTGGATGCAGACACAAATATTCCTTGGGTTGTCACAGACTCTAGATTATGATACTGGTTATGTTCCTTGACTTAAAAACTTGTATGTATTTCAAGAATTGTGCATTTCCAGGTTCTGTTGTGCACTTGTGTAACTGTTGTGTTCTGCAGGGCTAGCTGTGACCTTGAGACACTTACACTGATGGGGTCTGCTTTGATCTACCTATCTCCTGTCCTGCTCAGAAAACCCAGGTAGGCACCCCGACTACACCCATACTCCTGTCCTGCTACATAGAAGACACCACAGGTGTACTACAGGTAGACACAGGTGTACCATACAGGTGTACTATACAGGTGTACTATACAGGTAGACACAGTACTACCATACACAGGTGTACTATACAGGTAGACACAGGTGTACATCATACAGGTGTACTATACAGGTAGTACCACACAGGTGTATCAGGTATAAAGGTACCCATACAGGTGATGAGCAGACCTGTGCACCTCACTCATATAGCCATAATAAATCCAGCTGAGCAGACTTGTTCTCAACATACCACCATTCTCACTTCCCATATAAAGAGGGGAAGTGGGGTAGCCTTGTGGTTAAAGCACCGAAGACCCAGGTTCCATTCCCCACATGGGTACAAATGGTGAATCCCATTTCTGGTATCCCCCTGTGATATTGCTGGAATATTGCTAAAAGCGGCAAAAAATTAAACTCTCAATCAAACACTACTACTATGTAAAGAATGACTGTCTATTCACTGCATCTATGTTTGTTTACACAGTACGTCTGTGGGATTTGAGGACACACACAAACAGGGTGTGCTACCAGGGACACAACTACCCAGTGTGGGACATTGATGCCAGGTAGGGACTCCAGCAGGATCAACGGACATGCATAGGGCAGACTAATAGTCCTCATACTGTCTGAAAATATGCTTCAACATAATTTGTTTTACATGTCTGATTATATTGCTAATTAACATAATCAAAATAGATATTATTAACAAACAGGTGCAATGAGATATAAAATAAATGTGATTACAATCTTCTCATCATGATACTACTATCATATCTAGAGACGTTTATGAAAAAACTTAAAATTCTGATAATATACAGGATCCGGTTGTATCATTGCTTCATTAACTAATGTCAACATTAAACCCTAATGATACATTAAATCCTTAATGCATCATTAGTTAATGGCAACATTAAAACGGTTGTATCAAACACTTATTAGCATATCATTATCTAATGACGTCCTAATGTAAATATTTTCATTAAATCCGGGATTCCCCTAATTTTTCCCACAATTCAGCGCTGTAAACATGTAAGTGTTACTCTCGGTCGATCTGTCAAAATGGCATCTTTAGGGCTAAACCTCGGAACAAAAACAAACATTTCTGACTGCTGTGAAGAAACATGTCTAAATAATTCTGAAGCGTCGCCGATAAACCTAGAATCGGTTGGGATGTTTTGGAATATACACCGAACATGAACACTGAAGTGAGCTTTCAGCCATATTTGATAGTGTGATTTTACAAAATCAAGTTTCGCTAAAAGGCCAGTCACAGGACCTATTACATCATGTATATTTCATATTCAGTTGTGATAAATGCATTGCTGAATTCCTCATACATTTTAAAAATCAAATTCCAAATGTCTTTGTCACTATAACCATGTGTCTAAGAAAAAACGAAACATATTGGTGTGAAAACGGGACGTTGTGCTCATTACACAGCTTGCTAGAAATATAATCAAAGCAAAAATCAGATTTTATACTGTGCAGCATTTTCTCAATTTTTAGACATCAGTTCGTCTATTCAGTAGCATGCATGAGCTCAATATTTTTAGAATATGCACGGAAAGAGTATCGTATAGCAAGAACTAGAAAACTTAAAACAGATACAATACTGAAATTTGATATATTTTTACGAAGTTTTGTGCAGCGTGCGCCATGTGAGGGCGTAAAATCATGGAGAACGACATAGGCAATTATTGGCAGTTCTGGCGTTTTCAATGAAAACAATAAAACAAACAACCATGCGGCTGATAGTCAGAATGTTTCCGATTACTTTACATCATACATTTATGGACAAAGGTTCCTCAGAAAATCGTGGGCACCCATATCCACGAAACCGCCATTTCATGAGAAATCGGGTCATCGGTAGTGATGTCATACATCAACATTGTTGGACATATGTGGCAATTTCTTTGAGGTGAAGGTCGGTTGAATAAGAGTAAACACAATCACACTGTCCTGCAGATTATACTTGTATTATTAATGTATGCTTTTAATTATGTATCGTTCACATATGGTTTCATGAAACTAATTTCATTATCAACATTTAGTATTTTAAACCTAAGTAAATAATGAAATGTATATATGCACACGTTTTAAAGGATATGTCTTGTTCATTGAATTTGTTTATGTTGTGTTATAGACAAAACAATGGCATATAATAATCATTGGCCAGGTCGCGTTTTGTCACAAATGTTTTGAGTATCATTGTTTTCGATAATTCGTGAACAAAAACATCACGAAAATATTGTGTCCTTATTCACAGCATATTCTCGCCAAGTGATCTGAGTTACAATGACTAAGTATGAAGCATACCGGAGGAGGGCCATCTTATCTTTATAAGCGTGTGAACTTTATGTAGCCATTTGACGTCATGGGGAAAATCCATTTTCAACACATATTGGCGAGTCTACTTTTAAGATTGAGTGTATAACGTTATACATAAGCACACAAACTAATTTAACACATACCTATTTCATTCAGGTATCAGGCAGAATTTTGTTAGCCTCACACTTTCCGTAAAGATGCCAAATTGAAAATATATAGTAGCACAGTACTTTTATCAGTGCTGCGATAAAAAAAGCTGAGAAATTTACTGTTTTAACGCGATAACAAAATTAGGAGTAACATTCAGCAGTGTCTAATTTTCAAACTGAGTTTATACCATGAGATGAGATACGACATTTAATAACTCTACATTTCTGTTTTAATTTTATAGCTGTAGGTGGTAGATCCAGCGGCATAAACTGAAATACAGAGCTATAAATTGATGTTAACACGTTTAGGCCAAGTTACAAAGTTGGGCTAAGTTTAAGAAATATAGTGCTGGACAGCCTATTTGATTCCAGTAAAATTCCCTGGCCAAAATCCAAGTCTCTCCACCGAATGTCAGGCAGTGACTCCCTGCTGTTATTTTGATGTAATGTTATAAATTAGATTTCATTAACTTGACATGATTCTCACTCCAGTGCTACTGCAGGCTATTTTGCCAGCAGCTCTCAGGACCGTACAGCCAAGTTGTGGTGCACAGAGAGGACATATCCCCTCCGATCGTTTATTGGCCACACGTTCGACATAGATGTGAGTACAATGTCACCATTGAGTGGGATGGTCATGTGTGTGAAGTGTTGACCCGGAACACTCAAACTGTCTGAAGACAGCTGCTTCTAAGAACAAAGTAATGAGATAATGTAGTTAGATTATGTATTTTACTGTATATTTTCAACATATGTATTCTGTTTCAGTGACATCTTCATGTTGTTTCAGTGTGTCATCTTCATGTTGTTTCAGTGTGTCATCTTCATGTTATTTCAGTGTGTCATCTTCATGTTATTTCAGTGTGTCATCTTCATGTTATTTCAGTGTGTCATCTTCATGTTATTTCAGTGTGTCATCTTCATGTTGTTTCAGTGTGTCATCTTCATGTTGTTTCAGTGTGTCATCTTCATGTTGTTTCAGTGTGTCATCTTCATGTTGTTTCAGTGTGTCATCTTCATGTTATTTCAGTGTGTCATCTTCATGTTGTTTCAGTGTGTCATCTTCATGTTGTTTCAGTGTGTCATCTTCATGTTATTTCAGTGTGTCATCTTCATGTTGTTTCAGTGTGTCATCTTCATGTTATTTCAGTGTGTCATCTTCATGTTATTTCAGTGTGTCATCTTCATGTTGTTTCAGTGTGTCATCTTCATGTTGTTTCAGTGTGTCATCTTCATGTTGTTTCAGTGTGTCATCTTCATGTTGTTTCAGTGTGTCATCTTCATGTTGTTTCAGTGTGTCATCTTCATGTTATTTCAGTGTGTCATCTTCATGTTGTTTCAGTGTGTCAAGTTCCACCCAAATGGCAACTACCTGGCAACTGGATCTGGCGACAAGACTGTCCGACTGTGGAGCATACAAAGTGGCCGGACTGTCCGCCTGTTTCAAGGTCATAGGGGATCCGTTATGTGCCTTGCCTTCTCCCCTGATGGCAGGCTACTGGCATCAGCAGGTAGGTGGCAAAGTAATGAACCTATAACTTAACACACTAATGGTACCATGCATGATCTAAAATGAGTAAAATTGGTGTTCTGAACTTATTTTCTATAGAGGTACGACACTTGGTTTTTTGCTTTGTACATGCTTTGTGAAATAATGCCATTTAGAAAGTGGTCAAATATAACGTATGTTATATTCATGATCACAATTTCTCAGTAAAGTAAAGATTCTGGTACTTTGGTTAGGTTGAGTCTCATCCGGGATTTGAACCTACACTACAGTCTGACAACTACCGGTAATCGCCAGCACACAAATTCAGCCGTCTAACCCACTCAGCCGCCAGGGCTTCAACTTCGAACATATAACATATGTTGTGTGATTGATTTTGTATCTCACTTCCATATTTGGTCCTTGTTCACCCAGTATTCCAGATAACACTGATGGTACACGAACATTAAGTGACATAAAAGCACCTCATGGTTATATAGGTACATTGTGAATGTTGCAGGTGAAGATCGTCGGATCCGTGTGTGGGACCTGAGCACTGGTCATTTGTACAAGGAGCTGCGCGGACACTCCGACACTGTCTACTCCCTCTGCTTCAGCCGCAACAGCTCACTGTTGGCCTCTGGGGGGCTCGACTCCTGTATCTGGGTGTGGGATGTCGGGAAGACCACAGACAAGGACAAGTGAGTACTGTGTTGTGAGGCAGTGATTGTATTCATTATGACTCCTGTATCTGGGTGTGGGATGTCGGGAAGACCACAGACAAGGACAAGTGAGTACTGTGTTGTGAGGCAGTGATTGTATTCATTATATGACTCCTGTATCTGTGCGGGATGTGACAAGGCAGTGAGTATTCTGTGACTCCTGTATCTGGTGTGGGATGTCAGTGAGATTGTGATTCATTATTCATGATATGACTCCTGTATCTGGGTGCGGGATGTCGGGAAGACCACAGACAAGGACAAGTGAGTACTGTGTTGTGAGGCAGTGATTGTATTCATTATATGACTCCTGTATCTGGGTGTGGGATGTCAGGAAGACCACAGACAAGGACAAGTGAGTACTGTGTTGTGAGGCAGTGATTGTATTCATTATATGACTCCTGTATCTGGGTGCTGGGATGTCGGGAAGACCACAGACAAGGACAAGTGAGTACTGTGTTGTGAGGCAGTGATTGTATTCATTATATGACTCCTGTATCTGGGTGCTGGATGTCGGGAAGACCACAGACAAGGACAAGTGAGTACTGTGTTGTGAGGCAGTGATTGTATTCATTATATGACTCATGTATCTATCTGAAAAAAGTTAAGCACTTCCCTTCTTGAGCTGTTTAATATGTACATATTGCTTTGATCCGATTTTTAATGGTTTGGTTTCTTGTTTAAAGCCGAAATCAGCAATATTCCTGCTGTATGATGGCATAAATGAAGGAATCTGGACCTGAAAATCCTGACTGATTTTATGAGCAGCAATTTATGCAATAGGAACAAAATGATATGCATCAAGCAAGTCAGCAACCCTGACCACCCGATCCCATTAGTCGCCTGTTATGACTAAACTGGATTTGCCTGAGTGTATTTTGATAATTGTCACATTTGCCACTGGTACATGCTGAAAAGTGGATGACAGAACAGTATAGGCTCCTCCAGGTGATAAGTACCTGTGAGGGAACAATTGATGGGCAGGTCATATAATTATTGCCAAGGAACTGTTACAGAACAGGACATTTCAGTGTGTCGCCTTGTATACAAGAACTATGGTATGCCTGTAACAATGCATAAGTCCCTGTTTACCAGTAGTCAGTACTACATGGTCTGTATAATACTGTATAATACTGGTAATACCTGGATCTATTTTATATTACTTCACGGATGACCTTTTGTCTTTTGTGTTCCAGTACCGAGTCTACCACCTCTCCTGAACTTCTCAGTGCCTTCCCCACCAAGTCGGTGTCTGTCATATACCTCCACTTCTCTAAACACAACGTGCTTCAGGCTGCTGGAACCAACTTATGACCCCCACCCAGGAGTACAGTGGAACCAATTTGTCACTCGCTATGAAGTACAATGGAACCAATTTGTCACTCGCTATAAAGTACAGTGGAACCAATTTGTCACTCGCTATAAAGTACAGTGGAACCTATTTGTCACTCGCTTTAAAGTACAGTGGAATCTTCACAACAGAGATGTCTGCTGTGATCTTGGAATAGCTGTCTCAATGGCACTTTGGGACAAACATGAAATCAGAAACTACTAGGATTATGAGCCAAAGATGGACTATGTCCACAAAACTGTGGGTCAGTGACTTTTTCTGTCTACAGGATTTTTGGATAATCATGCTAACAGTTATAAAGGACCTGGGGACAACCATGTTATTAATCTATAGCGTTATAGCCACATTAGTTGGGTACTGGGACAACCATGCTATCTGTCAGCTGCCACAATTCACTGTTGTGGATTGGGACTGACAACCACAACCATGCTATCAGTCAGCTGGGACAATTGTGTCATCTGTTGACTAGCATGTTGGGGACTGACACATTACCGGTGGACTGGGACAACCATGCTATCAGTCAGCTGGGACAATTGTGTCATCTGTTGACTAGCATGTTGGGGACTGACACATTACCGGTGGACTGGGACAACCATGCTATCAGTCAGCTGGGACAATTGTGTCATCTGTTGACATCATTGTTGGGACTAGCATGTTGGGGACTGGACTGGGACAACCATATCAGTCAGCTGGGACAATTGTGTCATCTGTTGACTAGGATGTTGGGGACTGACACATTGCTGGACTGGGACAATGCTATCAGTCAGCTGGGACAATTGTGTCATCTGTTGACTAGCATGTTGGGGACTGACACATTACCGGTGGACTGGGACAACCATGCTATCAGTCAGCTGGGACAATTGTGTCATCTGTTGACTAGCATGTTGGGGACTGACACATTACCGGTGGACTGGGACAACCATGCTATCAGTCAGCTGGGACAATTGTGTCATCTGTTGACTAGCATGTTGGGGACTGACACATTACCGGCCGGTGGACTTGTGGACTGGGACAACCATGCTATCAGTCAGCTGGGACAATTGTGTCATCTGTTGACTAGGATGTTGGGGACTGACACATTACCGGTGGACTTGGACACTGGGACAACAAGAACAGCTATGGAGTGACACGCTATGGCTGCCCTATCTCCAGGACACTATGGCATCAGGACATGATATCAATAAGGTCTGACTTTACAACACTGCCATCTGCAGCATGAAAGTATATGTTGAACATATGAATGCTCAGTGGTAGATAGAATACTCTATTTAATGTGTGTGTGGCAAGTTACCTGTCAATGTAAAGACAACCTCAGCTGTGTTGATCAATAAGATTGAAAACACCAGCTGGTCATAAAGATCTCATACACAAACATGATCATGTGAATCATATTTCTGGTACCTTTTAAATGTATTATGTGAATACAACTGGTAAATCTCATAGCCTTGTTTCTTTGATGCATGGACCATCTCTGTGATCTGGTCGATGAAGTGCTGCGCTGAGAGAGGACGACATAGCCGAGTGTCACATTACACAACAGAAAACAATCTTTCACGTCATCTAACTTGTAACACTGACATAAAAGGCAGCAATAAATAGCAGAAAAAAGCTTCAATTGGATGAAGTGGTCTTCAATATGTATGGAAGTTTTAAAAGGCATTTAGAAGTTGGATGAACGTGAATACATGACATGTTTTATAGATAACAATTTCTTTGTTATTCTTTACAGAGCTAATTCTCGCTCCTTCATCAGGTGAGATCAGGTTATCTATAAAACGTGTCATGTATTCATATGTACGAAAGTCAAGTAATGCTTTTCTCATTTGTGCTGAGAACTTAGAATCCTCTATTATCGGTCCCTGTGAGTTCGTTTTAACTGTAGTTTACTCTAATGACAGACTCCATAGCACA
This sequence comes from Haliotis rubra, assembly GCF_003918875.1. Lineage (NCBI taxonomy): Eukaryota > Metazoa > Mollusca > Gastropoda > Lepetellida > Haliotidae > Haliotis > Haliotis rubra. The sequence continues at coordinate 51,596 of NW_025767368.1, read as the reverse complement.
AAATACTGGTTACCGAAACAGCAATACTGATCCACACTGCTATGTTGCTGTTACTTGGTACTGTCATCTTCCAACACATTGCAACAACCACAACGTCTCTGGTGAAATCTTTTATTACAAAAAATGAATATATGCGGCTCAAAGTCTCAACAAGGATATTCCACTGAACACTTGTGCAATAAACAACACTGGTGAAAGACATAGAATAATACTGTAATCTGTATAATAATACTGGCAAACTTCACACAAACATACACAATATGAAAACATTCAAAATAAAGCAAATAGCACATGTAAAACAATATGTAAATTCTTTAATACTGAGTGATCGACTATGTAGATCTGTAACTGTTAGACTCCGTAACAGACTGATCCATCATCATATAAATCTATGAACGATACCTTATACATCCAAAGTGGATAAATATGTTAATTCAAAATAAATATATTCTCATATGATGGAACGCATTATAATACAAGCTGCTTTGGACGTTAACCTCTGTATCCTCTGTGCTACTGCATAAAACATTGTAATCTGGACACAGAACTCGAGTGAATACAACAATACAGTACTCCATATTCAAATACAGTATATATGTATGGACACACTAATGAAAATACCACCTGCTGGCCATCCAATTCTTTTGATTTTATATTGAATAAATCTGCACTCAGGAAGAGTTGGTACAAAACTGTGGTATTTTGATATGTCTGACTGTACACTATCAGTCATTCATGTAACTTCTTTATCACAACAAAGCTGCATCATAACGCATATATATTTTATGAACATTTTGATTGAAGCAAAATAAAATGCAGAACATCCTGAGATTTGTTCTTACAGCAAATTTGCAGAAACAAATCTTTGCAACAACAACAAAGATTCTATGTAATACTGATAACGAGTGCGCCAAACTGTATGATACTGCTTGAAACAAATGAAAAATACAATACAAATGTTGATCACTGACCAGCTGCAAGTGTCTTCTTCTGACGCACTTTGCGAGGAATTGGAGCACAAAGTTCCTCCATCCGTGGTGTCGCTCTAGCCTTCTTTGCAGCTGTGGTTACCTTATAGGGATCATAGTCATCCTTGATCATCGTGCGACTCCGTGGTCGAGCTAGCTGCTGAAGACGCAGGGATGCTATAGCCTTCAGAGCCTGATCCGAAACTGGCCACTGGACAGGGTTCTCTCCCTTGAAGTTATCGTGATAGCCCTTAGCTTCTGCTAGTGACTCCACCCTTGATGAAGCAGTGGCCTTTTTGGCTTCTGGAGAGACTTCGCTTGGTTGACCCCACTCGTAGTCATTGATACAATATCTGTCTTCCCTGTTTTTGGGGACAGCAAGTGACTGAAGACGTTTTGATGCCGACACACTCCGTGCCGCCTGTGTTACCACTGAGTATGGAGATCTCTCTATCTTGAACTCACCATGGAGACCCTTTGGCTGACTCAAGACCTCAACACGCTCTGTTGCAGAGGCGTCTAAAGCTGTCTTCTTCACTGGCCATATTGGTGTTGGTCTATAACAAAAGTATCTTATAAAGTAAAATGTGATTATCTCTTACTTTACCTGGACAATGGTTCCAAATAGTTAATGTCATTTTCTTGTGTGTCCATTGTTTCATCTTTAAATGCCTGCAAGTGTGCTCTCTGAAACAACTTCATTCATCTGTTACTTTGTTTTGATAGAGGGTGAGGTATGGGAGAACTTGAAGGTATGGATAAAATCATTCTCTATGTTGTTTTTTTATATCAAAATGTGTGAAAATTAATTGTTCAACTTCTTGAGTAAAATCATTCAACAAACAGTATGTTCCGTAAGGCCTATAATATGGTGAACAGTGTTAAATGCAGCTCACTAAGCTCATTGACAAAACTGGCATCTGAATTCATGTATACCCATGAATTCTCTCCACTCTGGTCCAAATCATTCACACCCAAGGTTCATGTCTTTCACTTTCCTGGCCCCACGATTATGAAAATGACTCACATCCACACTTTGTCTTCACTCTTAAGCTTTAGACTTAAAATCATATTTTGTCTTAATTCAGGATCTTCAAAATTTGAGAATATCTAAAGTCTAAGATAAAATTTGAGGCTCAACAGATTGCAGAAGCGATTCAAATTGTATGATGCCTCTCTTCTAATTAAAAGAAATTCACATTGAGAGGATTTTTAGAGGCCATCCAAGACTATTTCACACAATTGGGTTCTATCCTTCACTACCCCAGACTTTTTCACCCTTACACCAGGGTTCTATCCTTTCCTACCCCAGACTGTTTCACCCATACACAAGGGTTCTATCCTGTCACTACCCTTGTCTATTTCACCCATGCACACAGGTTCTCTCTTGTCATTACCATTGTCTATTTCACCCATACACAGGTTCTCTCTTGTCATCACCCTTTTCTATTTCCACTCACTCACACACACAGGGTTCTCTCTCTTGTTATCACCCTTGTCTATTTCACTCCATACACACACGGGTTCTCTCTTGTCATCACTCTTTTCTATTTCATTCACACACACAGGTTCTCTCTTGTCATCACCCTTGTCTATTTCACTCCACCTCACACAGGTTCTCTCTTGTCATTCACCCTTGTCTATTTCACCCATACACATGGGTTCTCTTGTCACCACCCTTGTCTATTTCCACTCCACACACATGGGTTCTCTCGTCATCACCCTTGTCTATTTCACCCATACACATGGGTTCTCTCTTGTCACCACCATTGTCCATTTCACCCATACACATGGGTTCTCTCTTGTCACCACCCTTGTCTATTTCACTCCTCACACACATGGGTTCTCTCTTGTCATCACCCTTGTCTATTTCACCCATACAAACAGGTTCTCTCTTGTCATCACCCTTGTCTATTTCACTCCACACATGGGTTCTCTCTTGTCACCACCATTGTCTATTTCCACTCATTCACTGGGTTCTCTCTTGTCATCACCCTTGTCTATTTCACCCATACACATGGGTTCTCTCTTGTCACAACCCTTGTCTATTTCACTCACACACATGGGTTCTCTCGTCACCACCCTTGTCTATTTCACCCATACACATGGGTTCTCTCTTGTCACCACCATTGTCCATTTCACCCATACACATGGGTTCTCTCTTGTCACCACCCTTGTCTATTTCACTCATACACATGGGTTCTCTCTTGTCATCACCCTTGTCTATTTCACCCATACACACAGGTTCTCTCTTGTCACCACCCTTGTCTATTTCACCCATACACACAGGTTCTCTCTTGTCATTACTATTGTCTATTTCACCCATACACACAGGTTCTCTCTTGTCACCACCCTTGTCTATTTCACCCATACACACAGGTTCTCTCTTGTCACCACCCTTGTCTATTTCACCCATACACACAGGTTCTCTCTTGTCACCACCCTTGTCTATTTCACCCATACACACCAGGTTCTCTCTTGTCACCACCCTTGTCTATTTCACTCATACACACAGGTTCTCTCTTGTCACCACCCTTGTCTATTTCACTCACACACGTGTTCTCTCTTGTCACCACCCTTGTCTATTCCACCCATACACACGGGTTCTTTCTGCCACCTCTATATAATTTTCTCCATTGTTTGTTGGTCACTGAGAGTACCATTGAAAGAATCTCTCTACCTGTGTTCCTTATACTCATGATGGGTAGACCTGTGACGAGCCAGTTCCTCCAGTCGTGTCGTGGTGGCTACAACACAAAAGCATTCTCAAATACACAAAGTCATGTAGTGCAGAAACTGTATTTGATGCAATGAGAATTCTCAAAGAGAAAACACACTGAAAATTATCTGAATGTCTGGGTGACTTATGATATGATTTATGTGTATATTAGTGTTGGGAATTGGTTGAAATCTCACAATTGATGATTGCTTCATTACCAACGGACAATCATCGAAAAAAATTGGTTAGCGTCATTTTTCAAATTTTCCTATCCAGGTTGTTATTGCAGATATGTATAACATGATGCAACTTGCTACTTTAAAGTGATGACTTCTATATCATGAACATAAACTTCCTGGAATCTTCAAGAAATATTCAGTCATGGCATTTCAGTTAGTGAAGTGAGTTTTCTAAGAATTAAACACGTTTTCAGGCACTGACAACTTCAACGATATGTTCCATTGTCATGTATTTCAAAGACTAAAAAAGTAGTTCAAAATCGTTTATGTTCGATTATGAGAAAATGTGATCGATTGCTCGGTCGTTTGGTCACTGCGACCAATCTTCGATTATTTCAGTTAATCGGAACACCACTAGTGTATATTGCAATGGAATGTACCATGAAAGAGATCCTTCTTGAACAAAATTCTCATCCCTGTATTGGGATTAGGAAATAAAGTTAAGCTCTACCCCAATGTGTTTTGTAATAAAGTATAGTTTTGCCCTGAACTATTATAATTAAAGCACGAGAACGGTAGTCCGAGTGCTTTGATGTTATAATAGTTCAGGGCAAAACTATACTTGATTACAAAACACATTGGGGTAGAGCTTAACTTTACATCTTTCTAAGATGCTAAATTTAATACTTTCTAAGGATAATTACGATTAATTTAAGGCAGAAAACAAACGACGGTGTCGGTGGCCTAAGTTAAGAATCCTCGCACAGGGCTAACTGGTGCGCTGTTCTATTGATGTGTCAGCTCTCCTACGTTAAGACCTAACGTTACCAGAAAAAACAAATGATGACAGTTTGATGACGGTTTTACGCTTGGATTAAATATCTTCTCTGAATTATTTTAATTACATCTGTCATTAACGTAAACCATATGGGGCAATATGAACGTCGCATTTCTACTACCAACGTAAGTTTAGATGTACATCCAGATTGACAGTCATTTTAATTCCCGATTCATTGTAAATGTTAACAAACGTAATGTTTCCACCAGTGATGAATTACACATTTTAACCGCGCCGTGAAACATAAACGTAATGTTTCCACCAGTGATGTTAGCGAAGCAAATGCAAACCAAGAAACGGGATGCAACGGAGTAGTTTACTGTAGGAGGCCGTGCGAGGCGATGACAACTGACATGCATCGTGGACGCCAGTTACATTGTGACGTAATGTAAAATAATTCGATTACAAAGGGGCACACTAGAATGGCGCAGTGGACGGGATAACGTCATTCAGTTGTTACGTCATCAAAAACTATACCTTTATTGTCTGATAATGTATTTTTTTCGATTGTTCTAACCGCTAGGCATCCCTGTATTGGGAGTACAAATAGAAAGTCAATGGTGGGTACTTACATCATATAACGTAATCTCCTTCTATAAACTGTGTTACAACATACAAAGGATGGGGAGGAAATCTGTTGAAAGGTTATCGTTACTGTAGGACAGGAGTGTCCAGTTCCGATAAGGTACTGCAGTTCACTGTACAGTTTTCAAGAACAAGTGAAACAGGCCAGTGCAACAAAGGTCAGGGCTAACAATACATGTTTGTCGAGGGTGTAGATAAATTCCAATTTCATGGATGTAAATGTAAGTCTTCTTGTGTGTTACAAAACAATAATCCTTGGTTTTCAGGTGACATGGACTCGAGATATGTGGGTTGGTAGGTTTTGTATTTTAATATGCTAATTTGTGTATTATATTTAACTGACGTGAGTAGCAATGCTCTTTTATTTGATGGTCAAAAGAACTACAGACACAATACTTAGGGGGGAAACATACAATTTTCCTCCCAATTTTTTTATACTGGTTTCTTGACAGCTGTTTCTAGCCAATACAAACACAATGGGGTCCTAGTATGGCAGTGTTTTGATCAGATTGCCTGAAACATGGTTTGTCATTTGGCTGTAAAAACAATTAACTGTCTGACAACTGTGGACGGATGTGTGATTGAAGATGGCGGATACACTCACTGAAGAGTGTCATCTTCGACGTCCCTCCCTCAGTCACTCCCTGTGGTTGCTGGGGTTCGTAATCCACCCAATACACGGAACGCCTACAACAAACACAGACAACAGACATTCAGAGTGGTACTAATATTTGTGACCAGCAAATTGGCACATCAGCATTGTTATTGCCACTTGCTAATGTGTTGTACTCATGGTCATACACAATGATTACACAATGCCATTTAGAAAGTGGTGAAATGTAACATATGTTATATTTGGGATTACACTTTCTTAGTAAAGTACAAATTCTAGTACTCTTTTTAGTTGAGCCCCATCCGGGATTCGAACCTACACCCTCAGAGTCAGGCACCTAACCAACAGCACACATATCAGCCAACTAACCCGCTCAGCCACCGCAAATTCGACTGAGGGTGTGGGTTCGAATCCCGGATGGGGCTCAACTAAAAAAAAATACTAGAATTTGAACTTTACTAAGAAAGTGTAATCCCAAATATAACATATGTTACGCAGCATATGTGATTACCATTGCGTATCGTAACATATGTTATATATTGGATTACACTTTCATACACATGAAATTGGTTGAACTTTGGAACAACCATCAAAGGGAAGTAACTCTAGCTACAAATGCTGTGGAGCAATAGTTTTGCTTTGCAATGGATATTAATTAACACACATTGTCATTGCAAAGCATTTTTTATTCATTAGTTTCCTTTAAGATCATAACTTGACAGGTTTTGCTAAATTTATGGTCTCAGAGTAAATCACTGGCAATTTGGGCCTTTTCAAGCTTAAACAAATTTAGGGCCTTTTCGGAGTAAAACAGTCAAATTTCATGTTTTTTCAGTCCCCTGTGAACCTTGTCCTAAGATGTCGGTACCCACAGGACAACCTGAACCCATGGTTAATTATGTGATAGTGTGTTGACATTGACATTAACAATATAACTCCATGGTCACTAACGTGTACATATCTTTCTGATTTTTATGTATCGGGTGACACTAAAAGTTCAGTCACCTGTATAGTGTCAGGTTTGTCAAAATTCTAAATCAGAAGGAAGAAAGTTGTTATCTTAAATAAGAAATACTCAATTTGTGGTCTATTTCATTATACAATAATACTCAGCTACTTCAGGTACACACTTCATTGTTTATGTTTGTTATGCTTGTTGGTTGTTTACTCTACACGCAGCAATTTTCCAGCTATATGACGTCAGTCTTTAATTAATGGATCAATGGAGGGTCAGCGAGCATAATCATTCTATCACATTAGTTGTTTCTTACAACATGTTTGGGTTGCTGAAGTCAAATTAAAACCTGAATGTTCACAGGTGTTCATTAATTTTTCTCCTTCAAAGGTTTTATTTTTACAATGTAAATTCTTTGAGTGGCAATTCTGCTTGACTACAATACAGGTGCCTGTATTAAAATGCAAACAAAATAAAAGAAGTTGTAATCCACAAAACCTGTCAGTATTGAACTAGGCTATGAGTTGCATGTTTATTTCATAAATAATGAAAACAAGTTCCTTGAGATGATTGTTAAAAAACGTCTTGTAAATTATATGTAAATTTTACTGGGGTTGCAAAACATACTTTACTTCGTATCTCAAAATCAAGAGAATCGCTGTGTGTTTATGTGTGCGGTCAACAACTGGTAATTGTTAATGTTGTGACATAATACAATCAGCTGTTATCAGATACATTTGCTAAAACAAACCCAAAACATTCAATGAAAAACTCACCTATCCTCTAAAAAAACCAGGAGGTACTGGTTTAGGCCTCGATAACAAGTCTATTCTTCTCGTGCTTTCTGAAACAGACATAGAATATTCAGTCTCTGTATCCATTGTGCAAAGAGCGTTTAACACAAACGTGAATCTATCCAACAAGAAACGAGACTGAAGTTACCATATGCCGTCGCCATCTTTCATCGATAAGGGCGTTGCTAAGGACGCTCGGGCTCCTCTGTCTAGCGGAACAACCCGAGAGGTCCCGAGTGAATGCACAGGTCTGGGTGGGAGCTTATCGAAGCTGATGAGATAACACGTTCTGTCAATGGATACAAAATGGCTTATGTTATTCTGTGTGCCCGGTTGACTAACTTGAAGGCTTAGCCATATGGTTTGTAACAGCACCCAAAATATAGCTTTACTTAAGCCTTGTTTACGGATTTTCACTAGACAACTATAAAGGGTGTTTTCAGTGTTTGTTGCAGTTTCTTCTCCACGTTGCCTACGAATATCATAATCATTAGCATGATATTTCGTATCATATGTCATGCATTTAAAAAGTTAGTTTATTAGACAAAGTATACTGCATACACTGTCAAAATCAATATGTCAAATAAATTGGAAGGCGAGTTAACTTAAAAAATATGAAGAAGTTCTTGCTGCAGTAAAAACAAATTAAAAAATGAAAAAGTCCAGGTTCAGATGAGTTCACAGCTTAATTTGTAAAATTCTTTTGGTATGATTTAGAAAATATCCTCTTGCGATCTTTCAAATATTCTTATGAACAGGGGTTTCTATATCCTCGATAATCTCCAGGTATACGTTACGATCACTCTCCACTATAGTGGATTTAGTGATAGTAACGAATACCCTGGAGATTATCGAGGATGGGATTTCTATCAATTTCACAACAAAGTGGAATTATAACATGCATTCCTAAAGGTAATAAACCAAAACAATTTCTTAAAAATTGGCGCACATCTCTTTCCTATCAAACTTTTATAAAATTGCATCCATGACCATTGCAAATAGAATTAGGACTGTATTAGATACACTTATAAAGGAAGGTAAAAAAAAGGTTTATGTCTGGAAGATACATCGGTGAAATAACTCGTCAAATTTATGATCACATTGGAATACACAGAAAACTATCAAGTACCAGGTTTGCTATTGCAGATTGATTTTGAAAAAGACTTCGATACGGTGGATTTGTGATTTATACAAGAAACCATGACTTTTTTTCGGTCTTGGAAATTCCATCACAAACTGGATTTAACCTTCTACAACGGAATTCAATCTTGTGTGATAGTAAATGGATTTGGATCCAATGTTTTTACATAGAGGGTGTCTCCAAGGCGATATCCTACCACCTTATATATTCCTCCTATGTGCCGAAATACTTGCTACGCTAATCAGAAATAATGATAATATAAAAGGAGTAACGATAGGGAATACAAAATATTTACTTTCCCAATTTACAGATGATACTACATACATGTGTTCTAGATTGTTCAGAAAGATGTTTATTTGCCTCTCTGTAGGTATTGACATTCTTTGCTGGGTTCTCTGGGTTAAAAGTTAATATAGAGAAAACAAGATTAATATGGATTGGCTCAAAGAAAAGATCAAGAATGAAATTATGCCTCCGAATAAAATTAAATTGGAGCCACCAACCTTTTGATCTTCTAGGTATAATATTTTACACTATCTAACCCAAATGATTGAATTGAATCATAAAGATAAGTTAAGTACATATGAAACATTAATGTCCATATGGCAGTAAGAAACTTTACACCTCTCGGGGGAAATACTATCCTTAAATCACTCATATAACCTAAACTAAATGACCTGTTTTCAGCAGTACCAGACCGTCCCGATTCGATGTTAGAACCTTTCCAAAAGAAAATACATGTATTCAAATTCTTATGGGGCAACAAGCTTGTCAGAGGAGCCTCGTAGAATTCCGGCAAAAATATTAGGTCTTGACGCAAAGTATAGATCTGCAGTAGCTCATGTCACCCGTGGCCCTGAGATAGGTCTTTACTACCATGTGCTTGTTGTATAACCCGACCAATATGTATCTGGTTGCTTAGCTCTGTGACGCTGTTTATTACGAGTTGTCGTGAGTAGATGGCGCGAATCGCTGACGCGGTCCAGTTTGTATGCATGGTTTGCATGTCCAGAATAAATTATGTGCATGATTCAGATGGCAATGCCTGAGGTCAGTGCTATTCTCTATGAACAAAAACGATGCTTGAAGAAGTTCCCAAATTTTTGCTATTTCCGTGTGATCCCTTGTTTTGGGGGTTGGACAACTGACTTTTCGAGACACCTGGTGTCATCTGTAGTGTATTTCTCATACAAATGCTTTTGACATAACCGACATATGTTTGATACAATGCATCCTGGTTTTAGCAGAGATATTTTCTGTAACATTCTTTGCTGGATAACCACATATTAATTATTTCTATTTAAATAATATGAGTAACGTGTTTTAGGTTATGTATGGAAATTAAGCAGTTCTATGTCTTATGAGAATGTGTGGAAACAAATGAATTGAATTGAATTGTGATTCTCAACACACGAAGACACAATCTTCCTGCACCTAAAGAAACGTGAGTACATTGGGGTTGGGTAGAAACTCAGGTATGTTGACGTGCATGAAACGCCAAGGATGTGGCATGACACTCCGAATTTGTTCATACCACTGTGTGTGGGACGGTGGGGTAGCCTAATGGTTAAAGCTCGTCACACAAGCTCGATTCCCAAGATGGGTACAATGTGTGAAACCCATTTCTGGTGTCCCCCGCTGGAATATTGCTAAAAGGGCGTTAACCTAAGCTCACTCACTCATACCACTGTGAGGTGGGGTGAAATAGGTTTTAAATTTGCTTTCAAGATTTTTGCTCTTATTTGCATGGACGTTTGTGTACTCGTGTGGTTTTTGTTTTGTTTTTGTTTTTCTGTTTGTTTTTGTGTGTGTGTTTTTTTTTGTCTTTTACGTGCATTCGTGTTATTGTGGCACCATACCGACATTAGTTAGAACTAACAGCTACGGACTAATGCCGTTTTTCTATTACAATTCCTATGAACAACCAATTTAACATGGATGTTCCACATAGATACAGCATACTTATCTCCAAGACAACCAGTCTTTTAGTTATTCCCTTAATACCGAGCAAGAGGCAGAGTAACAACAAGCTTCATCTCATAGCAGGGATTTAACCATCGACATTCTCCGAAAAGACGCTGTATCAACTACACCACAAATGCACCCGTTAAGGACTGTGACAGCCGTGTTCTTGATACCACCAGCCCCACATAGGCAGGGCATGTTCTGAATGAGGGTCCTGATGGTAGTCTACAGTGCCTGAGCCACTCCTGTTGCCGGACAGCAAGGCGCCGGTCCAGACTGCGAGGCACCACAGGACCACAGGACGTCAATCTGTTGGGTTCAATCTGTTTTATACTCGCAAAACAGCAAAATCTACCTCCACTGACATTAAACCACGACAATATCCGCTTTACTGGACAAGAGGGACGAAGTCGGTCCTCTACATGCTATAGATGAAGGTATCACTGAACCATCGCCATGTCAGTGGTCCTATATGAACACTACTGGTAGCACAGACGAACATGTCGCCAAACACCACTTTGGCAATCTGTGAGGTCGAGAAGTCAGCTCGACAGTGTCCTCTCACTTAGCCAGATTCTGTCAAAACAGGTCTCTCACATAGCCAGAGTGGGATTTGGCTGACTAGGGTTAAAGTTTTGATAACAATTAGTCCAGATGAGCCATAGTCTGTATCAACAAAATATTCAGTTAGTGAGATTAGTGAAATTTGTATTCAAGTGAGATACATTGATATGGTATTATTTGACTTTCTTTAAATTTTCGACTCCTCATTGAGCATGGTGTGACTCCAATGACGCAGCTGACCGAGGCAAGCAATGGCGCTGTCCACAACTTTGGCCATCCATTCTTTGGCGATCATCAGCATCCTTTTGCCTATGAAAACGCAATAAATCCCTCTTTTTGATTTGTTGAAGTCATTAGCAGCCTGTCGACCAAGTCAGACATATTGTTTGTTATTTGTTGACAAAAATGTAAAACTGCTGACATTATCATACATTATTAACATTGCTTTTGAGTATTGTAAATAATTCCAAGCAGGGATGTTTTGTAATGGACTGACCCTAGCACGCCTGATGCAATCCCTAGTATGGGGGATATGCATATATTTGGGTTGACCATATACATAACAGCACTGTTGTTTCGTCCCACTACATCTTGGTTCCTTAGAGTTGTATTTTGGACAGTATCCCGTGTATGTGTCGTGTTTGACCACATATATGATAAACAGAGGTCAACTCCTCTGCACGATGTACAGTACAACCAGAAATTATCGAGAATTTAAAGATTGTAATTTTTATATTTTTTTCACTCATTACTCACGTATTAAATGTGAATATTAGCAGAACATAACTCCAGATTCAAAGACAGGTGAACAGTTAGTATTTTGTCAAGTCACCATAGGCAGCAATGCAGCAAGTTAGAAAGTCGTGGTCCATGCTGTCCCAATATCCCACCACCTCTTCTTTCATTTCAGCAATATTTGTCAGATTTTTCTTATTGACACTTTCCTTCATAAGTCCCCAAACATTTTCTATTGGATTTAGGTCAGGGCTATAGCTTTGGCCAATCTAATAATGTCATATTTTGGGTCCGAAACCAGGCCTGTGAATGCTTTGAACGATGTTTTGGGTCGTTGTCCTGATTTGTGTACCGCTCACTGTTAATATTCCCTTCAAATACACAGAGGGGCGTTGCCCCTAACACACATATGCCACCCCACACGTTAAATTTCGGATTGTACTTTGGGGGCTGATACAATGGTTTTTCACTTTGTTTGGTCCAGATTTCCAGTGTATTAGGAAACAGCAACACAGAACTATCATCTGAGAAAATCACATTGTCCCAGTTAAAATTTCTATGCTCTAAGCACCAGTTCAATCTTCGCTCCTTTTGTTCAGGTTTCATGATCGGTGATGGAATTCCTCGACTTTTCTGCCAACCCCTTGCATGCAGCTCAGTTCTAATTGTCCGTTACAGACAGCCACAGTTCCTCTATCAATCATATCCAGCCTTAAGTTTTCTAAACTCTTTCGTTTGTTTTTAGAAACAAGAATACCAAGCCGCCTCCTGTCACCGGCAGTCAATGTTCTGGGCCTACCTGCGCCTCCCTGGTGCTCAATGCCATATCCATTTGCAATATTTTTCAAAACACGATAAACAGTGGACAAAGGGATGCCTGTTCAACTTGAAATCACTTTAGCTGATCTGATGTCCTTGTTATAATACTCTAAAATCAACTTCCTTTTCTCTAAATCACCCATACTGAGGATCACTGAAAATGTCGTCTGCTAGCAAGTAACCAAAGGGGGATAACTCTTCACAAACTAATGAAAAAGGATTAACAGAGTTGTCTCTCTTGAATGAAACCAAGCACTTGATAGCTGGTCAAGGTTGTTTATACTAGAAATACAATTAAACATATTCCTAAAATTCTCAATAATTCCTGGTCATACTATATATGTACAAATTACCTCTTCATTTTTTCAGTTGTTAACAAAAACAATATCTGACCGAGGCTACTTCGTCAATGTTGTTATTTGATTTTGATTGCTTGTGGTACAATGGCACGATGCGTAATATTCCTGGTATTGACGGTGGCCTGTGAGGAACCGATTCTGGACCGGAAAAACCAGATGTGAATTTTGATCTTCCTCATCACTTTCAGTCTGTGTACAACGGAACGATAGTCTCTTTAGCACGTCATGTAAATATTGCTCACAGTTTGATTTCGGACACGTTATGATTTCCGTTTCAATAACAACAAATTCTATGACAACAATCAATCATCATTGAAACAGAACGGGACTGGCATTTGTAGCATGGCAATTGATTCAGATCAGTGTTTGTACAGACAACACAATCAGCACCTACTTGGTTCGGTCTGTGTGAAGGCGTCTCTATGACTGAAGATTGCTTTTGGATACTCAAAAGATAGTTCCTTCAGCAGTAGATCCATCTCCAAGATAACTCCCTCGTCACATATAGATCTCCGACAGGTCCCTCCCAACTGGATTCGAACCTAGCCGGACCAGGCTGTCCGTTCAAACGTCACACTCTCTTGGCACTTTTTTAAAGCAGTTTCACACCCTGGACGACCCTGTGCACCTGTTACCGTGGATCCAGAACCTGTGAGAGACCAATACGACGTGGCATGTATTGGTGTGCCGTGGCCGTGTTGTGCGTTACCTATGGGAGCACGACTGTGTCAGCTACAGTTACAAACTGCGGGAAACAACTGCACGCAATCCACACCCACGGGAAGCGTTTGTGCACGCACATGGTTGCTATGCGAATGGAAATACATGTACGCTCATTACGTCCTTTGCTCTTAAATGCTCTCAAATGCAACCATTCATAATGTCTGATATCTTGTGAAAGTGTCATCTTTGGCCTGTGTTTATATGTTTGCCTTGCTATGAAACTTTACGGCGTGTGAGACATCAATGTTCCAGCTACACCAATAGGGTCTGTATGTATTCGAGTTGAGCACAGGCAAACCAGCGGCTGAACATGTGTGCAGTCCCATCTGCGTTCGATTGGTTCTTGCAAATCACCTGACCTCACCTTTTAGTTTCTCATAGCAAAACATACTGTGAGAACCTCGCCCCATTTATCTGTAAATAGTAGGAGAGTTCATGTATGTGTTAGCGTGTCAGACGATGTGTGAATGAACCCGTGAAGATGCCTGTTAGAATTGGTCTTCAGCAACCCATGCTTGTCGTAAGAGACAACTAACTTGATCGGGTGGTCATGTTCGCTGACTCGGTTGACACATGTCATCGGTTCCCAACTGCGTAGATTGTTGCTCATGCTGTTGATCACTGGATTGTCTGGTCCAGACGCGATTATTTACATATATAGAGTTGAAATATTGGTGCTAGCGACGTGAATCAACTAAAACAACAACAACTATGTGTGAATATGTGCCTTAATGTCTGTGTGTACATATGTGACAGCGTGTTAGTTAAGTGTATATATGGATGTGTGCCTGCCCCAGACTGTCTTAGTAAATAGGTGTTCGTCAAGGGTACATATGAAAGCGTGTGAGTTATTGTATGTATATGTAACAGTGCTTACGTGTCTTCGTATGTGTAATTATGTTAGTCTATGTACGTATGTCTAACAGTGTGCTGGTCTCTGTGTTTATACTCTAACCGTGTGTTCGCCTATGTACGTATGTGTAACAGTGTGCCGGTCTCTGTGTTTATACTGTAACAGTGTGTTAGTCTATGTACGTATGTGTAACAGTGTGCTGGTCTCTGTGTTTATACTGTAACCGTGTGTTCGTCTATGTGTGTATACGTAATTATGTTAGTCACTGTGGGTAAGTGTGTAGCAGTGTGCTAGTCAAATGTCTGTGTGCATATCTAATAGTGAATATGTAAAAAAAATTCAATGATTATATATAATCACTATGTGAATAAGGTGAATCACTGAAAACTTCAGCGATTATACATAATCCGTGGTTTTACACACACACACACACACACACACACACACACACTCGCACACACAAACACTCGCACACACAAACACTCGCACACACATGTATGTTACAGTGAATGTGTAACAATGTAGTCTAAGTGTGTATATAAGTAACAATGTGTTGTCTATGTGTTTACATGTGCAACATTTTGTCAGGCAATGTGTATATATACTGAGTCAAAAACACTTCACATTCTTTCTTCAGGGCACTATAAAAGAACAAGAGATGGTAAGATGGTTAAATTGTTATTATTTCATTGCTGAGATCTGTGTGATGTACTCGATACACTGACAGTGCCATAATCAGTTCCATTAGGCTACACCGCCGTTCCAAAACATGGGTATACAGAATGTCAAGTCACAAGAATAAAAATGCGAAATTTCTCAGTTCAATATCGTGTATGGCCGCCCCGCGCATTCACCACTGCCAAACACTGTCTCCTCATCGACTGCCTGATGCTTGTGAACACGTGGTTGGGGATTCTGCGCCATTGCTCTTGCAAGGCAGCGCCAAGTTCCTGCAAATTCTGAGGTTGGTCCTAAGACCACGACGCCTTCTCCCAAGTGCATCCCAAACGTGCTCTATTGGATTAAGGTCAGGGGACCTCGATGGCCAGTCCATGACGTTGATTCCAGCGTTTTGAAGGAAATTTCGTGTCAACATCGCGGTATGCGGCCGAGCATTTTCATGCTGGAACTGTAGACATGGGCCATGAGCCACCATGAAAGGAACGAGTTCAGGGGTGAGCACCTGGTCGCGGTAAGCAGCAGCTGTGAGGTTTCCACGGATGACCAGAAGTCGGGAACGGTTGTTCCCACAGAAAGCACCCCACACCATGCAACTTCCGCCCCCGAATCTGTCGACTTCCTGTACACAACATTGGACATACCCTTCAAGACGTCGTCTCCAGACTCTATGCCTGCCGTCCGCGAATCTGAGGGTAAACCTGGATTCATCGCTAAAGACGACTCGATTCCAGTCTCTCTGGGTCCATCGGAGGTGACGTTGGGCCCACAGCAGACGTTGACGTTGATGAAACGGCGTCAACATTGGCCCAGTTAAAGCGTTGGCTCATCACGCCGAAGACCCGGGTTCGAATCCCCACATGGGTACTATGTGTGAAGCCCATTTCTGGTGTCCCCCGCCGTGATGTTGCTGGAATATTGCTAAAAGCGGCGTAAAACCAAACTCAGTCAGTCAGTCTATGTGTGTATATGGGTAAGTGTATTAGTAACTGTCAGTATATGACATGTGATAGTTTGTTAGCTACAGTGTACAGTCACTCACTCGCATTTACTATATTACTAAACCATTCAAAAGTTATAAAATATAACTAAAACAAATTTGAAGTTCAACCAAATATTTTATTATACTTCACATCCACTGCAGTGGATGTACACACTGTCAGGTTTTGTCGTAAACAGGGATGTATACATAAACCGGTTACCTGTCCTCAGAGGTGTATACAGAAGTCAGTTTTATAGTCCACGGTGATGTACACAGAGGTAAGTTTTATAGTCCACGGTGATGTACACAGAGGTAAGTTTTATAGTCCACGGTGATGTATACAGAAAAAAGTTTTACAGTCCACGGTGATGTACACAGAGGTAAGTTTTATAGTCCACGGTGATGTACACAGAGGTCAGTTTTGTATTCCACGGTGATGTATACAGAAAAAAGTTTTACAGTCCACGGTGATGTACACAGATGTCAGTTTTATAGTCCACGGTGATGTACACAGAGGTAAGTTTTATAGTCCACAGGGATGTATACAGAGATAAGTTTTATAGTCCACGGTGATGTACACAGAGGTAGGTGTTATAGTCCACGGTGATGTACACAGAGGTAGGTTTTATAGTCCACGGTGATGTACACAGAAGACAGTTTTATAGTTCACGGTGATGTACACAGAGGTAGGTTTTATAGTCCAAGGTGATGTACACAGAGGGAAGTTTTATAGTCCACGGTGATGTACACAGAAGACAGTTCTATAGTCCACGGTGATGTACACAGAGGTAAGTTTTGTATTCCACAGGGATGTATACAGAGCCTAGCGTCATATTCCACATTAATGCAAACACTGGCCAATGATCTACGTAGTTACTGATATGCATGTTCGACCATTAAAACACTTTCTGTCTTCCAGCAAGTATCTCAGTGTCGTCATCTAGTGATACTCGGTCCAGTCTCATTCATTACTGTCTCACAATGTAGAGAAACGTTAGATCCGCTCGCACAGAAACTGCGTGAATTCTGAATGTAGAAAAGTACACATATATTGAAGGGGATGCCTTCAGTTGAAAAGTAAACAGTGTGAGGTTTCAAACAAATATCCTTTAAAAAACATGGCGAGGAATTGACGATACGAGGAGGACAGACCACATTTACCTCTAACATCTAGTTTGCCGTCCCCGTTTCGGTCTGCCAGTTGTAGTATCTGTTCTGCTTCCGACACTGTCAACACCTCACCCATCCTCGTGAGGACATTGAAGAGCTCCTGCAATAGACAACGATGCATAGTGGAAGTACTGAGCGGTCTGAGAGATATTTCATAAAACACTTCATCATTTGATAGACGCTGGGGGTAAGTGAAGACATGGCACGTTCATGGATTGTGAGTGAGTGAATGATTGATTTTAGTTTTACGCCGCTTTTAGCAATATTCCAGCAATATCACTGCGCGAGACACCAGAAATGCGCCTCACGCATTGTGCTCACGTGTGGAATCGAACCCGGGTCTTCGGCGTGACAAGCGAACGCTTTAACCACAAGGCTACCTCACCGCCCCGTTTATGGATAAGAACTACTTTCCTTTTTTCTTTTTTTTGTATGGGGTAGCCCATTCTCTTTCCACAGAGGTTACTTGTCATATCTTCCTACGAACCTCTGTTCTAATACCGCTCTTTCATGGCGCGAGTGTTCAGGATTCGTGATTGGTTGCAATCAGGTTTAGATGTGCAATCAGCGACGTTGTTTCAAAAGTGATCATCCGCAAGGCCTCGGTAATTTCCGTATACTTCAGGGAAACCTCTTCACCAGCGCGATGCCCAAACTTCTAGACAGAACTCAGTCATGCAATGGTGGATCAATGGCGTCTCCATCGCCCTCATTGACAACGGACAAGAAAACCATTAAATGTCTTGCGTGTCACATCAACACAAGTCCCCGGCAGAGGATGGATATTTGTGGCCCCACATTTGCTATTAGTCAGGTTGGATCTAAGTCGATGTAACACGTGTTCTGATTGGCTAGAAAGAAGGGAGATAATTCGTGTTGCGATTTTTGTGGCCGATACGGCAATAGGGAATTTTACGAGAACCGGGAAATATGGCCGTATTAGAACAGAGGTTCGTAGGAAGATATGACAAGTAACCTCTGTGGGAAGAGAATGGTGTTAATGTAGATGAAGACATTCTTCTCCTCTTTGCGTCGCTTTTTCAGCATTGAATTTCCTTCAAACTCTACCATAATCAAAGGGCCGCTGATATTGCCAACCCAACATTGAGGCTGTTTGTAACTCGCATTCTGGTTGGTTGGACTACTAGATCTAACGTACCAATCAAACTGGCAAATGGGAATCAAGGGCGAGAAATTGAGAATAGTAAACCTACGGGAATGGAACCAGGGGTTATTGTACACTATTATTAGCGAATTGGATAAACCCCTGGATAAAGAGGATGGTGGCATAGTTCGCATGCATCACTGTGCCGGGTTGTGACCATCGGTTCAAATCCCGGTTCGCGTCGATCACGCTTGTTTGTCCACACCGTACCCGAGCTCGTGGCTTTCATCAGCCGGTTAACGTCTTTGGCGTGTATCAGTTCAGGGTGTTATCCCACAACAAGCTGACGAGCCGTGATATAACTGGAACACTGCTCAGATCGGGGTTAAAACCCAGTCTACTCACTCATTGACTCACTAGCTTCATTTGTCTATCGTTGACTATGGGTATTTTTCTCTTACTTTTTTATCCAGCAGTTCATTTTTATCCTTGTCAAACACCAGGAACGCCTGTTTGAGCTGCACCTCCACCTCCTGAGGCGAAATGATGTCTTTCTCCACCAACTTGACGAACTCATCGTAGCAGAGATAGCCGGAAGCTGGGTCACAAAGTATCAGTTTTACATACTGCACCAACACATGAGGAATCGGCAGGTTGTATGTCGATATTAACAACCATTTTGCTTTCTGGTTAAAGCACATCAAGCACACATATACCCCCCACTAATGGCATGGGGACCTGTCATTTTATCTATCCATAGATGCTACTCAAAGATAATACAGCATATGTTAATATAATTACTGGACCTACAATGGCGAGCATCAGCAGCACTACAAATAGCAAATGTAGGGAAGGTGAAGACAAATTCACGTGACAGTTTACGTCCTGCTGTTACATATTCCAAATAACGTCCAACACCGTTGTGTGGAAGGCGAAGTGGTCTCAAGTCTCGTAGTTCCAGCATTGTATCTGTGTCGCACCTTGGAAACTTGCAGTATTGACGTAGGTCCCTTCTACTTCGACAGAATGGTGTTTAATATATATTTCATCTGATCCGCACCTGTATATAGAAATCCCTTTGCGAAATACCTACATGAAACAAAGCATCACAACACCCATGATTTTCACCCCCATAGATCCCCCCTAGATATATTCACATCATTATTATGTTTGTTTGCATGATTACTGTGATCTTGCGGGTGAGCCATACATTGGCTTTAGATATACGCGTGCTGCGATCAAAGCATCATGTCGAATATGTGTACCCGTCATAAAGCAAATATCAGGTTTCAGTATATTTTACTACGGCTCGATAACTTGGAAAATCACTTGATGTCGTTATTGTCAAGCACTTTTGGAGCCTCTTTAACTGACAACTGCCCAAAGATGGCAAGTTATTGGTATATGGAATGTTAGCATGTCACTCAAGGCTATTGGAAGAGATGCTGGTTGACATCCATCGACTACCAGCCGATTGGCCAGAAAACATCAGACAACAAATGACGTTAATGAACGTCAGCGCTCAGGTCGACCACGAATGACAACTTCTAGGGAGAGTACGGCCATTCTTAGAATCACAAGACATTATGCGTTCATGTCAAATAGCCCGTGAATAACAGACTGGTTTCCACAACATTGTGAGTCCAACAGAACGATCCGAAATCGCCTACAATCGGCCGGGAATAGAGCTAAAGGTTATACCGGATATTGACACTGTGCGACGTTATTGACACTTATGTGATTTCTTGAGGATTGTATGCCAGAATGCTGATACTAGTAATTACCATTCCTGTTAATGTCATAGGACCATAGGTATCAGCACTACTATGAATAAATTATTTGCCATGTTTGCTTCTCTGAATAAACTTTATTTTTTCGTTTCTTTAGCATTTAAGTTTGCTATCTAAGTATTTCTTGAGGGTCAGGTTATCCAGAGAGTAAGTTAAGTTAAGGTTTGGATAAGCTCTTTTTCTACCGTTAATGGTAACATATTGATACTATGAAAACTATCGGGTGTTGCAATACGTTTTTCCATGTGTATCTATGAAGGTCTCAAGTACAATTCGACTCATTTCCGGACAACAAGCGACAATCCAGTATATCAGCTATAGAGACAAACAACATACACCTTCATTCGTGATATACCCACCGTCTATGTCTGCTTGCTCCATATACAAGTCTATGTTTTTCTTTGTGGGATTTTGACCGAGAGCACGTAGGACTGGTCCCAACTCGTCTTTGCTTATCTTCTTGTCTCCATTCTTATCAAACAGGTGGAAGGCATCTTTAATATCTGCAAGTTTGCACACACATATAAGATTATGTTTATCCCCTATTTTTCCACGAATAATAAAGTTTAATAGACCATAAGATATCAACAAACCCTACTGGGGACCTGTGAAGATCGGGTTAAAAATTGATCTTCAGTAACCCATGCTTGTCGTAAGAGGCGACTAACGGGATCGGGTGGTCAGGCTCGCTGAAGTTTGTTGACACACGTCATCGTATCCCAATTGCGTAGATCGATGCTCATGCTGTTGATCACTGGATTGTATGGTCTCTGGTCTCAGACTCGATTATTTACAGACCGCCGCCATATAGCTTATATAATGCTGAGTGCGGCGTAACCAACTAACCAACCAGCCCCACTGGGCCTCTTCCACAAAGCGTTACGTCGTTGCGCTGTGATGGCTTTCTGTAACGCTACCATTTGTCGATTGAAGTTCGACCTACCTTGTGCCTCGCCAGGAGTAAGCCCCTCAACATACGCCTAAAAATTAAGAAAGTAATATTATAAACGTGATGAGTTGTTATGAACGGCATTAACATTAAGTTCACTCAAGCGTACCTACAAACTGTATACATGGACATAGTGTTTGTATACATGGAGTTTACCTGAGCCTACATGCCTTCAATAACCTCATCCCATGCTTGTCGCAAGAGGCAACAACAACAACACATTTTCACAATAGTAGCACCTATTTTAAACCCGACAAAACTATCCAACGCTGCTCAATAATCTTCCGAATCTATTTCCGAATGAGGAAAGGCAACTTACGTCCATTAGTTTGGATAAGATGTAGACAGCCCAACTGTTTCTTTTACATTACGCTCACCTGGATATAGACACTGATTGAAGGGCCTTTATATTACCGAGACCACCTTTGTATGTTAAATCAGTAATCGCATCATGCTGCAATCTGACGCTGTGGGAAGTCACGCTCTGCTGACTGTATCCAGGACTACCTGTATTGTAACGGCTGACACCGATACGTTCCTTAGACAATTCCGAATGGGAAAGACATGGTAACAATTCAAATCAGGCCACTGTTGCTGGAGGATCATATTATCTTATCAAAGCCTTAAGCTACCATTCTTGGCTTCGAAAGAATCCATGTAAGACAAATGGAATAAGGCTATTCACTCTCGGTCCTGAGGTTTAAAATAATGTGAGAATCGGAAACCATTCTTTATTACTCGTTTAGGAGCGCGAGATTATGTTGTACAACTGTACGACTAGTTTTATCATCAAATTAAACTTTGGTTTGTTAAACTAAGGTCAAAAATACGTTGATCATGACTCACCATCTCTTCTGGTCGCGAAGCGGAATAGTCGTTCGTATTTTACCTATGCACGCTGTCGTATATTACTGTTTGTTTGGCTGGGTGCCAAAAAGAACAGTCGACACCAGGGACCTTTAACCCCTTTACTTCTGCTCAATATGCGACCAATCCATCCCTTAGGATTATCGTAACCATGATCAACCTAACACGTGCACCAATTAACCCGTCTACTTCTGTGAATGTCACGACAATGTTTCAAACATTAAGCATTAAATCTTTTACTTATATATTAACCAGAGCAGCGTATGGTGTTGCATTGATTACTGTTCTGTGGTACAAAATGCAGAATATCCAACAGACGGGGCAATGATAAGAGCTGCAAATTGAGCTGTCCTCTGTAAGATGCTATATAACTTTTAACTAATATATTGTTTCAAATGTTATGTAGATGTATTTTGTCACAACGAGTTGTAAATACTAATACTATTAACCTAAAACCAATAAGAGGTAACAGACAAACCCTTTTCCTTGATCACCATAACGCACAACAAATTGGTTTAGTCACCCGATATAATCGTATCTGTAACTTCTTTTATGGACGCTTCAACTATGAACGAGAGATGGAGGTGGAGAGATAGAGAGAGTGAGTGAGTGAGTTTAGTTTTACACCGCTTTTAGCAATGTTCCAGCAATATCATGGCGGGGGACACCAGAAATGGGCTTCACACATTGTACCCATGTGGGGAATCGAACCCGGGTTTTCGGCGTGGCGAGTGAACGCTTTAACCACTTGGTTACCCCATCGCCCAGATGAAAGAGATGTATGAAATATAATGTTTAATAAATTGCTTTGTTTTGCAGTGTCTTTAACTTTGTATGTTCATACAACCCCAGGATGAAAGCACCACATCGTACAGTAGGCTGGAAAAATGATTCATATATGTTAGCATATATCGCATAGGTAAAAACACCAGCATTAAAGTGTTTTGCACACAAAACACCAAAAGCTCGATTTGACGATGTAGAATTGGCAAGGTATCGGACACTTCTCCGTGCTGTATGAGAAGTTGGTTCAGAATCGGAAGCATGTGACGTGCAAGGACTTCGTTGATGTACCGAATTGCCGTCAAATTCCCCTGAACCACCACTAAATCAGATCTTTGTGTGTTGGATATTTCACCCCACACCATGACACTGTCCCTATCGAATCTGTCGACCTGTCGAATGCAATTAGGGGCAAAACAACGGTAAACACGCTGTTTTCCATCTCGCCGGTGAAGAAGAAATCGTGATTCTTCAGACTCACTTCCAGTTCCTAAGATTCCAGTTCTGTACTCTACACCACCACCGCAAGCGATTGCGCTGATGGAAGTCTCTCAAAACAGGGCAACACCTGGCCTTCTTGGTCGAATCCCCACTTCACGTAGTCGATTCTTGGCAGTTTGGTCAGAAATTCGGCTCAAACCAGGATGCGTTGTGCAGTCTCCACGGCGGTCTCAAGACGATGACCCAAGTGAGCAACCGGGATGTAGTGGTCCTGGGCTTGGGTGGTAACACTTCTCGGGCTATCTTGGGCGGAATGGGTCTGCAGTAAAAGATACCAAATGGGACATATGGTGCTCTGATGAACGTTGAAATGTCGGGCAACTGCAGACTGCGACTCCCCAGCTTCAAGGCGGCCTATATCGATGTTTCACTCCGATTGGGGACACGCAGTCGTGGCATGATGATTTCCTCTTTTCCAGGCAAAAACGAATGACAAAAATAACACAACGTTGGCCTATTTATAGTGATCGATACCGCATGCTTTTCTGCTTACTTGCACGTGCACTTTGTTTTGCATGTTTTCTTGGTGACGTTTTGGCGAATATTTCTTCAAACGCTTCTACAACAAGGGAAGCAGTTAAAATTACCGCGTTTTGGCGTCGAAACTGTTTACAATCACACAAAGATGACGTTTTGGAAAGAAACAGTATATTTGTATTGTTTTTGCCGCAGCTACATGAGTGCAATTTTCTGTTTTTTTGTGAAGAGTACATATAGTTGCTTGTGCTGTAATTTGTTAAAGCAAAATATTTTTGGAGAGGAGTTTTATATGTTGTGAGAACTTAACCTGGTCTGTCATACAGACCGTAACAAAGATAGGACATGTGGCAAGTTTAGATTACTAGATTAAGTCTCTGCGAACTTTTCATTATATTTTGTGATTAATATTTAGTAAAGGTGTATTTTCTGTAAAATATGTTCATTTCAGAGACTAGATGTTAGTTTGGAACTTAACCCCGATCATTTACACTTTGTGAATAAATGTGTTCAAACTAAACAATCAATTTTATTTGTTTTTTAAAGATGTTTTATCATCCTTCTCTGGTATAATGGCGACTCGTAGACTTATCTGGCGTTAGATAGCGTTAGTTATATAACTTTCCAACTTTCCACCCTTTCGCCAACTGGTTCTTCGAACCTTTTTGAACAGCATGTCAGCTACTGTTTTCTTTCGTGATTTGGAAACTTATTTCTGGCTGCATCACTGCCAGAGAAAGAAATACTAGTCCAGTCTTGATTGTTTGGTGAACGGGTTACATTCATTGCTAAAACTAAGAGTGCAGATCAAAAGCTCAGCCTCAATAGCTTTTTTCGATGCTGAATTCAGGTCAGGCAATACAAAAATTGCCCTTTGGCTCCAGGATGGAAACAATACTTAGACAGATGTGAATTGATGACTACGTATTTGTTTCTCGACCCATCTTTAACAAAATTGAAATTAATGCACTAAATATGTCGCAGGTTCGGTCTCTCATTGTCCGAGACAAATATTAGGAGACGGGGTTGTTTTAAAAAGCTGTTTATTTGCTTGTAATTGGAAAAGACAACATCATGAAATGTTGATATCTGTCTGCCGTCGCCCGAGGCTGACAGGTGACAATAGAAGGTCAATTCAAATTGTCCTGACGTCACAGGGTCAGATACAGGTAGCACGTACAATGAGAAGAAGTCATTGGGGAAAAAACGAATACTGGGTAATAATTCCAAGACGAGAAATCATCGAATGACCCGATGCACTCCAAATTCAACAATGGACATCGCAACCGTCAATGACACATGAAAGATGTTTTTGTTACATCCCCAAACACCAATTTACCTATGTTACAGGAATATTAAAATTTAAAGTGCCAGTTTTGCTCTTGGTTATATATCTATTATACACACGCACACGTACACGCACACGCACATATACACAAACATACTGTAAGAACAGAGGTACAGATGTTCCTTTTATCTATTGTGGTTAATCGCATGCATGAGTGACCTGACCCAATTTCTTTAATAGACCATACGGATTTACCTCCCTTGAAAATGCTCTAATTATTTATCCATGCTTCATTAATTACCACAAATTACCGGCCTTGAAATGGTCACAATTCTTGCGTATGATCAAGGGTAACGGAACCTCGGAGCGAGATGCTATCAGGCGACGTAGCTGCTACTGAGGGATCGTTCGCATTATCGGGTACTGAGTGCAAGGAAGCTGAATCTTGGGTCTGGTGGTTCTCTAAGGACCCACCTGACACGAGGGAAATATGAGATTCGGAGGAACGTTGCTCCGTAATAGGATCACTGGTAATGTGATCGTACGGAGAAATATATACAAGGATATTATAATTATCTATATCTGCATTCAATAAAATGAAACATTATTTCATTGACACATTTTCAGTTTGTAGGAATGTTACAAACGATCACCATACTCCGAGCAAGTGTCCAACACAATCAATGTAGCCCATAAATCCAGTGTCGCCGCTCTGTAAGTTTAAATCCATTTGGCATGAGCTGATCAAATTATGAATGTGGGGTGTCCATGTCATGTGGTGGAACGGATGTTACTCCTAAGAATTTAGCTTCCCTTTTTAATTCAATTTATTTGTTATTTAGGTGCCGTTTTGGGGGTATAATTTTGCACTCGCTGTGTTTGCAATAGAATGCCCACGGTTATTTTGACATTAATATGGAAAACCCATTTTTTAGTCCATTTTTGGATATGATTTAGCATAGTTTGGGTCCCACCCTCAATGATCACGGAACCACCCCTAAAGTGATTCTCTCCATGACACAGGCTCGGTCACAACGCTTCTCGTGACGTCTGTAGACACGCTGACGTCTGTCACAACGGGAAATATTAAATCTGGACTCGTCTGTAAAAACAATTTAACCGTAAACAGCCTAGGTTGACGGACATTGTTTCGGCACCACCTTTGACTGGTTTCTCCATGACGTTGCTTCAGGATAGGCCGTATGGCGGAACGACGTGGTCGTATCAGATAATGCCGTAAGCGATTCCTGACTGTGTTGGAGTGGATACGCCAGATGGTCCTGGAATGGTCAGTGCCGTGGGAACTGCAGTATGGAACCCAGCTCATGTATTGAATTCATTTCACTAATTACTGTAATTGTGTACACCTGTAGTTCCAACATAAACTACCAGGAACAAGAAGTTATCGCTTCACTTGACCACAAAATAGAAACAAAGACCTATGTGACATTTATGATAATTACTTTACAAACAGAAATCATTTTCCAACGATTGGAATGAACATTCAATGTAATGCTGTTTTTGCATAAAGAAAGAGTCCAAGGGTCAAAATCAAAGAGTCCCATGATATGACAGGGGACACGCCATCAATAGCGAGTGTGACCACCCTGGGCATCCATACACGCCAACACACGCCATCAATAGCGAGTGTGACCACCCTGGGCATCCAAACACGCCAACACACGCCATCAATAGCGAGTGTGACCACCCTGGGCATCCAAACACGCCAACACACGCCATCAATAGCGAGTGTGACCACCCTGGGCATCCAAACACGCCAACACACGCCATCAATAGCGAGTGTGACCACCCTGGGCATCCATACACGCCAACACACGCCATCAATAGCGAGTGTGACCACCCTGGGCTTCCATACACGCCAACACACGTCATCAATAGCGAGTGTGACCACCCTGGGCATCCATACACGCCAACACACGCCATCAATAGCGAGTGTGACCACCCTGGGCATCCATACACGCCAACACACGTCATCAATAGCGAGTGTGACCACCCTGGGCATCCATACACGCCAACACACGTCATCAATAGCGAGTGTGACCACCCTGGGCATCCATATAGGCCAACACACGTCATCAATAGCGAGTGTGACCACCCTGGGCATCCATATAGGCCAACACACGTCATCAATAGCGAGTGTGACCACCCTGGGCATCCATATACGCCAACACACGTCATCAATAGCGAGTGTGACCACCCGGGGCATTCATACACGCCAACACACGTCATCAATAGCGAGTGTGACCACCCCGGCATCCATATACGCCAACACACGTCATCAATAGCGAGTGTGACCACCTCGGCATCCATATACGCCAACACACGTCATCAATAGCGAGTGTGACCACCCGGGGCATTCATACACGCCAACACACGTCATCAATAGCGAGTGTGACCACCCCGGCATCCATATACGCCAACACACGCCATCAATAGCGAGTGTGACCACCCTGGGCATCCAAACACGCCAACACACGCCATCAATAGCGAGTGTGACCACCCCGGCATCCATACACGCCAACACACGTCATCAATAGCGAGTGTGAGCACCCCGGCATCCATATACGCCAACACACGTCATCAATAGCGATTGTGACCACCCCGGCATCCATACACGCCAACACACGTCATCAATAGCGAGTGTGACCACCCTGGGCATCCATACACGCCAACACACGCCATCAATAGCGAGTGTGACCACCCCGGGCATCCATACACGCCAACACACGCCATCAATAGCGAGTGTGACCACCCCGGGCATCCATACACGCCAACACTTGTCGTGCTGCAAAATGACTCTTCTTGACTGTTGTCGAATAAAGGGCACCACTAAAGGTCTCAACACTTCATCCCTATATCGCTGGGCATTCAGATTTCTTCGGATGCTATTGTTCTCTGGCCACAAATGCCACCCCATACCATGACGGCTTTTCCATCGAACGGCTGAATTTCTTGAACGCAGTTTGGCGCCAGTCGCTCTACTCTAATACGAAAAACTTGAACTTTGCCATCGTTTCTGAACAGACTTTCATCTGCAAAGATCACACTCTCCCAGTCACGTCGCTTCCCCTGATGTATAATTCGTGGTAAAATTTTGCAGTCTGCGTTGACGAAACAGTTGCATAAAAAGTCGAAAAGGAGTCAAAGTAAAGGTGATGTTCGTCTGTTAAAGCATTCTCTTACCACAGAGGATACTTGTCATATCTTCCTTCGTAGGAAGATATGACAAGTATCCTCAGTGGGAAGAGAATGCTGTTAAAGTAACAAGCAATAAAATCAATAGCAAGAAATACAACGCAAAACCCCCCAGTTCTTCTCAGATTTGATACCTTAATAACTGTTGAAACCAATCCTATTAATTTTCAATAATTTCATTATTTAAACATAAGATGCATTATCCCCACTATAAATTGATAAGGCTTGTAAAAGACTAAATACACACTTAAGTACGTAAATTGTTTACGTTGTCATCGCAAAAACTATTTATCCAACTGAGTGGAAATTACCGATATCTGGTATAAATATTGTTGTTAAACTTTCTAAATGGACATTTTGGACACGCGTCAAACTTGCCGACATCTTAAAGGAAAAAGGGAATTATGTCTCTGTTTTTGATTTTAAAAAAAATACTAGAATAAATTATCATCTGCCTGTAACCAACACATTTCGACGGCTCGGTCTGTACGCAGTCTTTCTCTCCTGGATATTGTGGCCGGTCATAAACTGCAGTGCTTGGCCTGCTTGGAATAAGGGAAATATTCGCTGTTTGCATGAATGTGAATAAAACAATACGTCTTATCGTTTTACAACTTGATCTATGCGAGCATTTACGATTGTTACACTAAGGGCGTTCTGACGTTGCAACCGTAGTCCTGCAGAAAACACTGTGAAAATCATCTTATCCGTGGAACCGTTTGTGCAAAGTTTTTTATTGTCATGTAATTCAAGAGCCCAAAGGTTTTATTGTTTCTTTGTACTCTAAGGCTATTGTTGATCCCCCCATTCCTCCTATCGACTCTCCAGCATACGTTGTTCTATGCGACATTAGTTAGTAATGTGATACAGCGGAGAAAGGATATATTAGTACAGTGATGCTGCGATGTGTTTAATGCACGGGGTAAAACTTGAATTGAGGTTCTAGGTTAGCGTAATGAGACATTTGACAAAATCATAACAATAAAGTATCGGATGTGTGTAATTAATGTCGTGTTGCAAATGTCTTTCCTCGGAGGTTCGTGATGGCGAATCGTAAACAACATATGTTAAATCGAGGCATCCCAACTATATTTTCATGCATCCATGTATTGCGGCCAAATCATTGTTTCCCATCCATGTTGCATTTCCAAATAATAATTTCTCTTACATATGCAGGGGATACTCAGAAATGATTTAGAATTGTCACAAGTATTAGCTTTCAGTAAGACAACAATGAACGACTTTCGAACATTTTGCAGCGGGAAGTACTACCAATGATTTGGGTAAGATGGGAAATTTGAAACTTTACGCTTCCAGCAGGCTCAAGAACCCAAAGACCGTGTAGATATCTCCTGTTCAAACACACAAGGTGAATGAAATAAAGGAAATTACAAGTGTACCAATATCACTGAAACTTTCAACAGGGTTTATCTACCTTCCTTGAAAGTCTCCAACCCAGGAATGACCCCGGGTAGGTCTCTAATTGTTTATTCGAGAGTAAATAAGGCCACGGACCCATATTACAAGTCACACAACATAATTATGCAATATATATGGTGCACCAGTAGTAATGATGTACAAAGGTTTGACAATAGTCACTTTATGTTTTACTAAGAAACTTGGCACGATTTTTCAGTCCTAAGAATACATACTTTTCAAGGCAGATTACAATATAAGAATTGTCAGCTTTACAGAACATAATCGATTTGTGTAGAGATAGAGCTGTACAGTAGTAGTATGGCAAAATATGTTTCCTTAGACCTGAGTAAAACGGACACAGTAATAAGAAATGAAACTCGTATTCTTGAACAGGTACTACACAGACTGGACATAATCTGTCTTCTGGTGTAATGTTATATTTTCTACCAACTTCAATCATTAGTTTTCATACATATGAAATTCTTTAATCTGTCTAAAAACTTTAACTTAGAATACTGCACTAGGTTATCAATATCCACACATCGTTGTTTGAACATGTTACTATATCCCTTTAACATTTTCAACACCTTGCACTATCTATGATGTGCCAAAGCCCATACTGAATAATAGCTCCTTAACTTTGGGAGCCCAACAATCTATTCCCTTTTCTGTCAACTTGTATTGATAAGAAAATATGTATAAGTATAGCATTATCCTGTTGGTAAATTATTTTCAACCAATAGCTAAATTTATTTTTTCCTGCTGCTTCACCTGGAGTGAATAACGACCAAGTTCACCTCCAGCAACAATACTGAGTGTACTCCTACCAAGATGTAAAATATCCTTCAGAAACGTATCTTGGACACGAATAATATTCGGTGAGGCATGGAAACCCCAGAATTCACTGAAATACATCAGATTTAGAAAAGTCTTAACATCGAAAATATGGGTTAGGACCCGGGGGAATAGTTTAACAAAGTTATGGATTTTTGATCGAAATATTGATAACACATTGATAGCCTGCTTGGATAGCATCTTCTGTGTAATAAACCAGGAACCTGGAGAAGAGAAGTGGACTCCTAAGCACTTATAAAATGAATCAACATCAAGTAGATTTCCATTGAGTGGGAATTTTTCATATCTTCTAAGTCTACCACCTTTCCGAAATACAATGACTTTACTTTTTTCAGTTAATCGTAATTTGCCATTTATCACAATAAGCTGATAGCTGATAGCAATTCTCTTCTGGAGACCTCTAATCGTACTGTTAAACATAGCAATATCATCAGCAAAGAGCAAAATTAAAAGTCCCATCAAATCTATATCAATACACTTTAGTTATAAATAGACAAATACTCAACTATATCATTTATGAAGAAAACGAAAAGAAATGGTGATAATTGACAACCTTGTCTAACTCAAATTAAACACTCAAAGAAAACCGTAGTCACCCTCAAGAGACACACAAGCCTTGACATTGTTGTACATGGTATTAAGTTAACGAAACATTTTACATTCAATATTTCCTATCCACAGTTTACAGTACAGACCCTCCCTTATAACTGAATTAAACGCTCATTTTAAATCAATAAAAACACAATACAGTCTACGTTTTTTAAGAGACAAATACTTAGCATGAATAGCATCAAGG
This sequence comes from Haliotis rubra, assembly GCF_003918875.1. NCBI lineage: Eukaryota > Metazoa > Mollusca > Gastropoda > Lepetellida > Haliotidae > Haliotis > Haliotis rubra. The sequence goes on along the minus strand of NW_025767368.1, from coordinate 19,910 downwards.
ATGAAAATATAGTATATTATCAATAGTCTGATACCCTTTACGAAAACCCTCTTGTTCAGATGCAAAAACAAAACTTTCTTCTTCAGCCCATCTATTCAGTCTACAACTTAGAACCGTATAGCAAATATCTTGCCGCTAACCTCTAGTAACGCAATAGGCCTATAATTCGCAGGGTTATTGATGCTTCCCTTCTTATGTATAGAGAGGATAACTCCAAGTGGCCATTCCTTGGGGTATATTCGAGATGACAAAATAGAATCAAACAAGGCGACAAGCATGTCTATACAAAATGAAGGTGCTTTCTTGAAAAACACAACAGGCATACCACTAAGTCCTTTTAGCCCTACCCCTTTGCATACGATCATTTGTACACCGCACTTCATCAAAAGTAATATTCATGTCTGAATTGGTGACATCAGATGTAGGTTCGACCAGACTGTCACAATATTCATGACATAATCATACAACCTCTGCTGCACAAACATTTGTACCTTGAAATAAGGAATGAAAATATAAAACCCATTCCTCGGCTGTAACATTATTTGGGCTAACATATGGTCTGCTTTTGATACATGACCCCACGGTTTTATTATTTTTAAGTACCAGGGCATGAGTCAGTTTGTTTGACATCATTTCTGGGGGCAAATGCCGTTTTCTGTTTACACAGGTTTTTATACAGTGATGAGGCTGAAATATGTTGCTCTCTAAACGAGTCACTGTTACTGGCATGAACTGAACGTAATAATCGTCTTGCTTTCGTCCAATCAGACGGCATTCACGATCAAACCAGCATTCCGAGCACTAACATTTTTCTGGAATTTGAGAGCACATTTCAACACCAGTTTCCCATAATGCTCAACAGAGTTCTATATTTCAAGAGTTCAGATATTGATAAGATAAAATACGAGCATCATCATGAGTGGAATTTCAATGATCAATATAGTCTCTTCGTTGTTTTGACAGTTCATTGTTAGGTTGATTAGCAATTTCGTTGTCTAATTCAAGTTTATAGGTCACTGGCATATGTGAGGATTCGATTTGATCATCAGCTTTAAAGTCACAAAATATAGGAATTGTGGAGGTGAAACACGGCACATAGTCCACCACGCTATAGCCTTTGTTGGCGAGACACGTAATTCTGCCGATACCAACATCTTTAAAAAGCCTCCCTTTACAAAAACGAAAGCCGGTTTGTTTACACAATTCCAGTCGTGCGTGTCCATGTTTGTTTACCGTTTTCCGAATGGTCATACCGTCATCAGAAATATTGTCAATACGTAAATATACATGGATCGTCATTTAAAATATAATGATAGTGCAAACTATAGGATGTGTTTTCGTGTTATTGACATTAACGTTCCTGGAGATGATATATGTGGTCAGCACCATTAGTTGTTCCAAAGCGTGGTTTCAAGATTACTATTTCATTATCCATTAGGGTTCACATTTCATTAGGCATAGTGCAACACAGAACGTTTAATCGATTATCAAAGAAGTACGTACTGACTTCTTGAAACAATTTAGATGACCAATAAATCAATAATGTATATTCACAGTTTCAAAGTTTACAGCTTTCAAGTCACTTCGTCGTCTTTGAACGTTTATTGTCATTCAATTGGACTGAATCTCATAGGATAACTTCAGCCGCTTTAAATGTTTATACAAACCTGGTTAAGATGGTTAAAATGAAACCCCCGAAAATGTTTGTATGCACTTACGCACATGAGATACAAAGAAACTCCTACATCCAGTGTGCACAAATAGCTTATTGATCAAAACTACGTCTGTTGAGGTAACCTGTATGGTTGCAAGTGCAAGTCCTTCATTGGTGTATATTTTAAAGACATTAATAATTACTCTTGTTGCTTCAGTAACCATCTTTAACAGAGCTACTGGCAGAGAAGACGTCAATACGTTTGTCAGTTTACCATCAGTAGGTCATGGAGTCGTTGACGAGAACTTTGTTATACCTGTGTCGGTTGATTCTTTGGTTGGGGATGTTGGGGCATCAAGTCATTGGAAGTGTGCAGTTTGCAAAGATGAAGGTCAGCAATTACCACCAGTGCTACAGACTGTGTGTGGTCACCAGTAGGTGTCACGCCCCAGAGTATGACGCTCACAGTCGGTTTTGCAGCTTGTTCTTGGCGCCAACAGAGGAGGTCAGTACTAGGAGCTCTGGCAGTCTACCCACGAGATACACAGCAGATAAGGTAGGTGATAAAATCCAGTTTGTCTTCTTTTATAATGAAATTATATTCCATAGTTTATTAATGGTAAAAAAGGTATTAGCGGTAAACGTCGTCATGAGGTATGCCGGTGTTTTAAAATTGATATCCAATCCGTACTTGACAAGTTGTTCGAACGTGACTGTCTGAGTTTGTGATGGCGTGTCTCATTTTCCTGTTGCCTCCAAACATTCACTGACACAACTTTACATATAACCTACACCCACTCAAACACAAAAAACATAAGCAACCATAACTAGATCTACAACTCTCAAGCAAGCACAATTTCTCGCCCAACTGCAAGTACTCCCTAAACCTACTACAGTCTCTTGCATAACTACTCTCTCGGGCAATCACGACTACTAAGACAGCCACTTAGACAACCACTTACACAACGACTTAACTAACTAATTTCACAAACGCTTACATAGCTTCTTTCACACGCACTTACACAACCACTGGCACAGCTATTGTTATAGCCTGTACAACTGCTTACAAAAGCACGGGACCAACACTGTTCTGGTCAGCTTTACAGTGTTCTTTTGAAAGAACAAGATGAACGAGGCTGTTAAGAAATGTGACAAGGTTTCCATCTGGTGCCTAGCATCAACACCGGTATGGCAACGACGTCGCATGCTTCTTGTGCAGCTCGTCTCTCAACTCTAGTAGGTTTCTGGATGACTGTTGACGTTGCCGTAGACGTCTGCCGATAATAGCCCTCAAATGTTTCACTGTGACAGATCGGGCGACACTTCTAGGTATGGCAAAGTCAGAATTTGATGGTGACGAAAGTGAGTAGTCACAACTCTGGCCCTGGTCCGGATTCCACCACCGTAACGTCCATGTGGTACCATAGCTGTTAGGTAGTTGTTAACGAGCCATACCTTCACATGTCCATCTCTGGAGTCAAGCTAGTGGCCGGGACTCGTCATTGACCATGACGTTTGACCACTATGCTTCATCCCGACGACCTTTACGACTCGACACCAGACGTGCTCTGCGATGGCGTATTGTCAATGGTAAATGAACATTTATATATAAGTGACCTGCCATCTAGTGTGTCACATGGAGGATTCCTGGCGGTATGTGTAGATACTTGGACGTTGGCGGCGTTGTGAAGCTGCTGTTGAAGTCGTTAAATTATTCTGAAATCGAGTGATTAAACCTTAGCGAAACGATCATCTGTTGAGCTGTAGAAAGTTCATTCCTTCCTGCCTACGTCATTCCAATGCAGGAATGGTTTTCTTGTTCCGAAAGACGTCACATGGCGGTGTTTATGAAATAATGCATGTAAGTGTCTTCCGCTTTCCTTATATAAAGGAAGATATTCACGCTCTGTGCGTGTCACACCATGTCAATTCCGGATCTGGGCATGAAATGAGCCGCCCGAATATATGTTTATACAGTAATCAGCGCTGTCTAATCCGGAGCGTGGCGAGGAGTAGGTCGGATGTGTATTGTCACCAATTAATCAGGCCCAACTACATGGTTGGCGACAAAGAGTGAGTGAGTGAGTGAGTATGGTTTTACACCGCTTTTAGCAATATTCCAGCAATATCACGGCGGGGGACACCAGAAATGTGTTCAGACATTGTACCCATGTGGGGAATCGAACCCGGGCGAACGCTTTAACCACTAGGTTACCCCAGGGCCCTGCCGACAAAGATAATTTAATCTTAGTTCAGTATGGGTGTACTTGTACATGTAATTAGTGAGTTGAGTGAGAAATTGACAGAACCACGTGCCACCACAATGTATATGAGAGCGATAAAACTGGTCCAGTTCTAGTTGTAGGTAACGGTGTCAGCTCTCCGGCAGGCTGTCTAAACCGGATTGTTTCTTCAGTCCCGACGTGTGCCGGTTTAGAAAGCTTCCACTATAGTTTTTATCGTCATAAAATGGAGACGTTTAGGTGCTGTTTTCTAACGTCAATTACTACTACTACTACTAAGTAGTATAGGGAATGGGGGTTCTGTGACAGGCCGATTAAGAGCGTCATTATATATCTATTCCGCTTCCAGCCCCCAGTATAAATTAACGATTTCGAGCAGAGACACCATTCGATGCACATCCCAGACCCTTATAGGAGCCTTAAAATCTGTAGGGTACCATGAGTTTCGGCAACCCCGGGCGGGAACGAGGACGGCGCCAGCCACCAGTTCCCCAATGGGGATTAAGAGCGTCATTATATACCAATTCCGCTTGGTATTGTGATAGTTGTCTTTTTGGAGGCATTTGGTTGCGCAGTATATCTACATTCGCAAAATATTGTCTATATGGGAATCTAGGGCACACTAGACATACTGGGGTACACTAAACAGAACCTAGAAGTTTGCTTGTTTTGCTAAGTATTGCTAAGCATTTGCTAAGCATTGCTAAGCATTTGCTAAGTATTGCTAAGCATTGCTAAGTATTGCTAAGCATTTGCTAAGTATTGCTAAGCATTGCTAGGAGTTTCCTGGGAAAGGTTGGGATTCCTTGGGAGGATTGGGATTCCTGGGAGGATTGGGATTACTGGGAGAGGATTGGGATTCCTGGGAGAGGATTGGGATTCCCATATAGGCATATAGGAAGTATGGGTATATATATGCCTAGGAAAAACAACCATGCCACCAAAAAGAGATTTACCTTCGGACAAGATCCAAGAAATACGCTCCCTTCGAGGGGTGCTCCCAGCAAATGAGGTTAAAAACGCTTCGGTATTGGGTCCACAAGACTCTACGACATATGGCGAGATCCGATCGAAGAACCAGAAGTATCGTTGCCAGTCGATGACCCACAAGTATCGTTGCCGGTCGACGAACCACAAAAGGTGACTCGGGATAGTTTGAAAGTAACAATACCTGGTAGTACGTTACCAACCATCCAGGACTTCTACGATCGCCTGGGGAGTCTCGAGACTCATGTGGAGCAAACCGCGAATACATCATCGAATTTGTTGGTTGACATCCTGTCGAGGTTGGACAAGGATGATGACAATGATGAAGTCCTGGAGGAAATAGAAGAGGAACAAGAAGACACCCGTCTGGGTATCCAGAAGGTGCGGGAGATGGTAGAATCAGCCCAAAGGTTAACCTATGTTTCGATAGCTGCCGTATTACTCTGGAAGGTCATCCACAAGACCTGGGAGCATAGCAAGCCAGCAACGCCCAAGCTCAAAACCCCAGACCCCTTTCACATGTAGTAACATTCATTTAGACATTTGACTCCGCATAAGGTATACAACATGTGGCCCGTGGGAACTCATTATTGCAAATGGGTATTGCTCGGCAAGCCCACAACCTGCGGCAAACGCTGTATGACTGAATATTGCCACTCGCATGCCCACTGTGTGAGAAAGGGTCATGTCAATTATGTTTGCAAAGTATGTGGCATAGGGGTCAAAGGACATTATGGGTTGTGCAAAGACCATGGAAGGGACGTAGTTCGAAACCAACTTATTTACGATAAGAAGAAAGACTACCTCAACGAACGTAACCGGCTGCTCAGGACGAAAGTTTAAGGTGCGCTTCATTTTTTTTGAAAGCTGACAGGGTTATCTGCACATTGAAAACACCCTATTAGACATGTGGCTCCGCATATGGTATACACCATGACTACTGTCATTGAACTCAAAGCTCTCACCAAAAGTCGTGGACTGACGGGTTATTCCCGCCTTAGGAAACCCCAACTGCTCACCTTGCTCGATATGAAATATACCAAGCCCCCTACCATGCGAGACCTCAAACTCCATGCTAAAGAACGCGGATTGAAGGGTTATTCTCGCATGAGAAGAGCCGAGCTGATCACCTTGCTGGAAGACACCAGGCCAGTCGAGTTGAGATTTGTGCAGACGGAGCACGCCGTGGGTAAGTATCTCCGGGGTTGGATAATGACGGTTGATTCCAATATCGATGCCGGTACAGTCAAACCCCCCATCGCTAGTAAACTCCGCGAAGAACTAGACGACTTGAAAAGCATCAAGTACCAACTAACGATGAAAATGGAGCTCCAAAAACAGAATACGGACGGCAGTACTGAGTACGTTACACCTTATTTCAGAGGCAAGCAGGAAGTCCTAACCCAACCAGAATTGATTGAATCCTCCATCGACACATCGTTGCAGAAAATACAAGAGTCGTTGGAGAGATATACCCATATGGGCTCTGGATGGGTGGTAGACAAAATCAACACCGTTTATCTCGACATAGCGAACTACATGCCTCTCAAAGGTGGGTCGCACATACCGGTGCCTAAGCATTTCAAGGCCAAAAAGGCCCTCGTTAACCCCAAAACCCAAGGCGACGATGTTAACGATTACTGTGCGGTGGTGGCGGTCATAGCTGCTACGCATGAACCAAGGGGCAATCCGGGCAGGCGTTCCAGCTATCCATCGATCGAAGAATCCGGGTTCGACTTCACGGGTGTAGAACGCTTAACACCCATCTCCTACTGGACGCAATTCGAAAAGCAGAACAAGGTGGCCATCAGCGTGTGCCGACCCGCGAAGGCGACAAAACCATCGTGCATAGGATAAGCCCTGTGGGTGATAAAACCGTCGCGTAGAACCAATATATTCCTCATCGAAAAGGCGGTCAGTATCACTACTGCGGCAATAAAAATCTGAGCCGGCTGTTGCACGATCAATCGATGCACAGAGAAAAGAAACACTTCTGCGAACGATGTCTGCGGTTTTACGCGAGCCGACCTGCTGCAAGCACACCAGGGGATTGCCTAGGTGTAGGAGAGACGGCGATCGAATTGACATGCCTAATGAAGGCGACAACATCTTGAAATTCACCAACCACAAACATCAGATGCCTGTGCCTTACATGATCTACGCAGACTTTGAAGCCCTCATCAAACGATTCGACCACGGCGTGCCCAACACTGAGCAAAGTTTTACGTGCAAGACCCAAGAACACCAAGCCTGCGGGTTCGGGTACGTGGTCGTCCGATGCGATGGACAGACGAACGCTCCAGTCATCTACCGAGGTCCTAGCGCGGCCGAACGATTCCTGATGTGTTTGCAACAGGAAGAGAAAATCATTAGGAAAAGGCTGTACACCGCTGCCCCCATGCGCATGACGCCGAAGGACCAAGTCGGCCACAAAGCGTGCTGAGAATTGCCACATATGTCAGGGGCCGCTGAATGGGGATGTTGTGAGAGATCACTGCCACATCACCGGCCGGTACCGAGGTGCCGCCCATAACGCGTGCAATCTCCAGCTTAGAATCAACCCTAAAACAATCAACATCCCCGTGGTCTTCCACAATCTGAGAGGGTACGATGCCCACCTGATCATGCAGGCCATCTCGAAGGTGGACGGCGATATCAAGTGCATCCCCAACAACATGGAAAAATACATCTCGTTCTCGCTCAACGGTCTGAGATTCATTGACAGCGCTCAGTTCCTCCTGTCATCGCTCGATAGTTTGGTCAAAGCCAATGACACCTTCCCCATCACTGATCGGCACACCAACGCCGAGACTCGGCCCCTGCTGATGAGGAAGGGTGTGTACCCATACGAGTACATGGATGATTGGTCTAAGTTCGATGAGACCCGATTACCTCCCATCGACCGGTTTTACAGCAACCTGACCGAATCCCATATCTCCAAGGACGATTACGACCACGCGCAGAACGTGTGGGAGAAACTGGGATGTAAGAATCTGGGTGACTACCACGACCTGTACTTGAGAACGGACGTGCTCCTGCTAGCCGATGTGTTCGAGACGTTTAGGAGGACGTGTTTGAAACAGTATCAACTCGACCCTGCATGGTACTACACCAGCCCCGGTCTATCGTGGGATGCGCTGCTGAAGAAAACCAGAGTTAAGCTGGAATTGCTCACGGATTACGACATGCACCTGTTCATCGAGAAAGGCTTTACGAGGTGGGATTTCCATGGCCGCCAAACGGTACGCAAGAGCCAACAATACGTACGTGGAAGGCTACGACTCTAGCAAACCCACCAATCATCTCCTCTACCTCGACGCCAACAACCTGTACGGCTGGGCTATGAGTCAGTCTCTGCCTACGGGTGGGTTTGAGTGGTTGGGCGATGAGATCGATATCACGAGCATCGCGCCGGATTCGGGGAAGGGTTACATCCTCGAAGTGGATCTGGAGTATCCCGAGGCATTGCACGCTGCTCACAACAGCTACCCGCTGGCCCCCGAACGGTTGATGGTCTGCCGAGACTGGATGTCCGACTATCAGCGGGACTTGTTGGGTGAGAACACCCTGGCTCGGGTGGAAAAACTCGTCCCGAACTTGATGAACAAGACCAAGTATGTCGTGCACTATCGCAACCTGCAGCTGTACCTATCGTTGGGTATGAAACTGACCAAAATTCATAGGGTGCTGAAGTTTGACCAAAGTCCTTGGATGGAGCCCTACATCAGAATGAACACGGACCTGCGAAAGCTGGCCACCAGTGACTTCGAGAGAAGAACTTGTATAAGCTCATGAACAACTCGGTGTTTGGTAAGACGATGGAGAACCTGAGAAAATGGGTGACGGTCAAACTCGTACGATCGCAGCAGGAGGAAAAACTCAGGAAACTGATCGCTAGCCCGGCCTTCAACCGAAGCAAGCTATTCGATAACGACTTGGTGGCACTGCACATGAACAAAAGTCACATCAAGCTCAACCGACCCGTCTACGTGGGGATGAGCATTCTCGACCTGTCCAAACATCTCATGTATGATTTCTACTACAACCGGCTCAAGAAGCAATACGGTGATCGATGTGGGCTGCTGTACACGGACACAGATTCCTTGTTGCTAGATATACACACCGAGGACGTGTACAAGGACATGGCAAAACACATACACCTGTACGACACCAGCGATTACCCTAAGGACCATGCCCTACACAACACGATCAACAAAAAGGTCCTTGGCAAGATGAAGGACGAATGCGCGGGCACACCCATTGCCGAATACGTCGGCTTGAGGCCTAAGATGTACTCCATCTTGAAAGCTGACAAGGGTGAGATCCGAAAGGCAAAGGGGTCAAGAAATACGTGGTGAAACAACACATCAAGCACGTCCTCTTCAAACAAGCTCTGTTCAAGAATAAGACGTTCAAACACCGAATGAACGCGTTGAGAAGCGACAAACACAACATCTACGGCATCACCCTCAACAAGACGTCGCTGTCGCCCATGGACACCAAACGGTGGATCGCCGCCGACGGCGTCACGACTTACGCGTACGGGCACACGCTCATAAACCACTGAGTGCATCGAATGTCTCTGCTCGAAGCGGAATTGGTATATAATGACGCTCTTAATCCCCATTGGGGAACTGGTGGCTGGCGCCGTCCTCGTTCCCGCCCGGGGTTGCTGAAACTCATGGTACCCTACAGATGTTAAGGCTCCTATAAGGGTCTGGGATGTGCATCGAATGGTGTCTCTGCTCGAAATCGTTAATTTATACTGGGGGCTGGAAGCGGAATAGATATAAAATGACGCTCTTAATCGGCCTGTCACAGAACCCCCATTCCCTATACTACTGGTCAAATTAAACTACAGGCGGAAATGCTAGAAAATGCTTTTTGACTTATATTTAAAATTCAGAGGTATTACAGTTACTTGAATAACAAATATCACTTTAAGAAACATCTACCTAATGTAGACCGATGGAATAAATTTTGAGACATGCCCTAAAACGTGTTTTTACTGATGAAAATACAAAAAACTTTGAAAAATAAGGGGTAGTGGGACGTTATTTGATACAAACATTAACTGCCTGTGTTACGTCATCAGCATGCACGGTATCGACAGGTGAAATTGACACTTGAGCACACGCTCGGACGAGGGGTCATCTCAATAGACGTTTCCTTCACAATGTTGAATATGTGTACGTATAGTATACGTATTGGTTATGTAAGAGATCATGTGATATCCACATTTCTCACACCAACAACACCTATATATATATATATATATATATATATATGTGTGTGTGTGTGTGTGTGTGTGTGTGTGTGTATGTTTTTGTTTTAAAATAAACATACGAATTACTGTACATTGGAAAGAATCCTATCACTTGTGTTATCTTTTGCAACGTTTTAGTAGATGTTTTGCATTTCAACAGTATATTTCATTGCAAAAATATGGATGTAATTCGGTCAGTTTAATCTAGTTGTGATGATTGGCCAAAGATGTAACGAAGTCACTGGTGTAGGCGTCTTTGGAATATATATATATATATTATTCTCCCTACAGTTTGTAGACCGCCTGTCTACGTACTCCCTTGGTTTTACGTCTCGGTTTTGCTCTTGAGACGGTCCCTGTCTTGTCTGAGTTGTTTACAATATTGTAAACTTGTTGGTAAGACATACCAACAGCTCTACAAGTTCTGTAATAAACCCTTTCTAAACTAATGAAAGGTTTACCGCTGTCTTTTCAAGCAATAAAAACTTATAAACCTTTGCAAACAATCGACTGCAAATCGTTGGCCATAGTGATGGATGTGATAAAGATGTGCATGCATGACGGAAACTTATTTATCAAGACTTAACATTTATATTGATATTTCTTCAATAAAGAAACGATAATTAAGTAAAGTAACACAAACATTCAACGTTTATTTGTTTAAGAAAAATGTTAATTCATATTTTTACACCACCTGTATTATTAGCATAAACGTAAAGACTATTTCAGATTTCTGTTGTTGAACTAAAAAAATCTTGAGTTGTTTTGGTACCGAATTCTCTCCTGTAAACTGCCCTTTAAATGCATGGGAATGTTAAATTGATTGAATAGAAATTAGGTACACTATAGGCGAGTTGATATATTGACAACATAGTACATTTATCACCTTTATAAAGATATTAAGGCTAAAAAGCATGTTTCTAGCATTTCTGACAGTACTTTAGTCTCCCAACGTCTACTCCCTAGCAGTATAGATGTTATCTGCCGATGAGTGACAGGACTGTAACATGAGTGACAGGACTGTAACATGAAGGACAGGACCGTAGCATGAGTGACAGGACCGTAACATGAGTGACAGGACCGTAACATGAGGGACAGGACCGTAACATGTGTGACAGGACTGTAACATGGGGGACAGGACTGTAACATGAGTGACAGGACTGTAACATGAGGGACAGGACTGTAACATGAGGGACAGGACTGTAACATGAGTGACAGGACTGTAACATGAGGGACAGGACTGTAACATGTGACAGGACTGTAACATGTGTGACAGGACTGTAACATGAGTGACAGGACTGTAACATGAGTGACAGGACTGTAACATGAGTGACAGGACTGTAACATGAGGGACAGGACTGTAACATGAGGGACAGGACTGTAACATGAGGGACAGGACTGTAACATGTGTGACAGGACTGTAACATGAGTGACAGGACTGTAACATGAGTGACAGGACTGTAACATGAGTGCCAGGACTGTAACATGAGTGCCAGGACTGTAACATGAGTGCCAGGACTGTAACATGAGTGACAGGACTGTAACATTAGGGACAGGACTGTAACATGAGGGACAGGACTGTAACATGTGTGACAGGGACTGTAACATATGTGTGACAGGACTGTAACATAATGAGACAGGACTGTAACATGGGTATGTGTGACAGGACTGTATAATGAGGGACAGGACTGTAACATGAGTGACAGGACTGTAACATAAGTGCCAGGACTGTAACATGAGTGGACAGGACTGTAACATGTGATATGACCAGGACTGTACTATGAGTGGCAGGACTGTAACATGAGTGACAGGACTGTAACATGAGTGACAGGACTGTAACATGTGTATCAGGACTGTCAATGAGGGACAGGACTGTAACATGAGTGACAGGACTGTAACATGAGTGCCAGGACTGTAACATGAGTGACAGGACTGTTACATGAGTGCCAGGACTGTAACATTAGTGCCAGGACTGTAACATGAGGGACAGGACTGTAACATGAGGGACAGGACTGTAACATGAGGGACAGGACTGTAACATGAGGGACAGGACTGTAACATGAGTGACAGGACTGTAACGGGCTTTGTGTGCCAGAATCTGCTGTCAAAGGCTAACCTTGGAATACTACTACTAGAATAAACATGTGTCTTCTCAAAAGTAAAATGTTCAGCAACTCTGTTACTACACATTTTGGATGAGACAAAAAGAGATTCATTTGATTAGCATATATGAGAATTAAAATGTTACTTATTTTATGAAAACAGAATCTTCAGCATGGTGATGTCAGCATCAAATAAGTGTACAATGCCAACCTTAGACTCGCACAAGTCTCTAAGGTAGTAATTAATAGTTTAAATCATAATTTCTAAAAAATATAACTATCCCTCTAACAGACTGGCGTCTTTAAAGGGTAGAATTACTATACATCCATGGATTTAGTCCAGTAAGGCCTTAGAGCAAGGCTACCCTAACCTCCTCTGGCGCACCTCCTCTGGCCACCTGACTGATACAGTGAGAAATTAAAATCTGGATTTAAAAAGAGAACAATATTTTCACAATATATGTTTTGTAGACTGTCTGCATCCATACTTCTTACCGAGTGTCTTCATAACATACTTCTTGATACCATGGCTAAATATCATCATGAATCGGAGAGTGAACTTTGGGATGTTACATTGAATACACTTGGATACTGCTATAAATTGCTTGTATCGAAAGAACTTTGACAAAGCAACGAGGCCACATATGTGTGCATAGGTTTGAACTACGGCCATTAACTATTTAATGGAGACAGCCAGAGTCGATAATTTGATTGTTTTATACCGAGTGGAAACATAGCATGAATCAGTTCCTTACATATTTGTTCATACGTTCAAAACACAATTGAACAGTCATTAGAGTCACCGAAAAGGTTCAAAATGCAACTACCATGCCTACAAGTGTGGGGTAACAATGGCCCAATCAATCGGATATTTGTCCTGTACTGTCACGTTTGCACGGACGACGTAGCGTTAGCGATGGAGCACCACTGCATAGGCGGGATCCAGATCCAGAGGGGGTGTGGAGGTGTGGGGTGTGGGGTGTGGGTGTTTTCCAGGGGTGCGCACATCCTCCTTTGTCCAGAAAGTTTGTTACATGACCATTGAAGCCGGGTTGAAATGACGTGCACACACACCCTTTTCTCAAAAAAGCTGTATCCGCCCCTGCACTGTACAGGCATTGACTCAGTCAGGAACCTTCATTTCTTCTCCAACATAACGGTGGAAGACACATCTATAGGCTGGTTCCCGGGGTCTGTTACGTTGCCGCAGGCGCAACATACCCTGAACCAGGCTGGATATGTCTACTGAAAGTTTGCACCGAGAACTCGTTTCTGTTTTTAACTCGTTTCAGGCAACCAATACATTAGGCACATGTGATTGTCAACACAGTGAATTTGCCTCCCATGCGGTTCGTAGTTTTAAGGGTGTGCTTACATGGCTTTTCACACAAGCCACGAAAACTACGTACAAGACTACACACAGCAACCAACACTGTATAGAATGTTTGCCCGGAGAGACACATAAACACGTCCCTTAACACTGCTCACAGTTGTCTATAGTTGTTTAGTGCATTAATTATGTGGGAGAAATGAGTTGTGTAGCTTCATAACAGATCATAGGAACACATCAAAGCTACACTCAAATGACATTCCTATTAAAAAATGTTTGGAATCATCAAAAGTTTCCTTTTTACTTCTTTCGATTTTACTGTTTGGCTAAGCATAACCACAAAATAACAACACAGTTCCCACGGTGTATCATTGCGGTCTGATCCTTTGCGCGTCAAAGATGTTTTCAAGAACATAACATTAAACAGTTCACTTGTTACCCGCTATCACCCGTAACATCCAACTTACTCGGTAGTTAAACAAAGCCCAAACTAGATTTGCGCAGTTCTTTGTTTTGAAGATATATGTTCCTTAGTTTGCCTTTGAAGATTTAAGGAAGATGAAAGCCGACTGTAAAGAGTAATGTTACTTGGGCAGAATAAGAAAGGAACGAGTACCATGAAGAACTTATCTGACCCGAAAACTCAAACTCAAACTCTTTATTCTCTATAAACCGCCCACGGCGGTACATGAGATAAACGTATATACATTTACATCATATACAAGACAGCAGCTTACACGATAGAAAGATATAAGATAATTACAATATTTCATTTTTAAATGCATTAAATACATTGTTCAGTAATTTAGAAAGGCCTTTAAGGTCGCTTATGCTGGTAGTAGACAAGAGTTTCTTAAAGATGGACAAATTTGGAAATTCTAGGTATTTAGTGTTCAGAGACTGACGTCGGAATTGGAGAAAAGCTTCACATCTAAACAAGTAGTGAAACTCGTCTCCAACAGCGTTTGATTCACAAAGTGGACATTGTCTGTCTTCACGTGGAATGCCCAACCATCGGCCTGTCTCAATTGGTAATTTATGGTTAGATGTTCTAAACTTCAAAATTGGGTAGTATATATTTTTGGGAAGAAGAAGATATTTTTCTAAGATTGGTTGAGTTTTGAAATATTTATAATAATCCCCTTGGAACTAGAATCAACATTTGACTTCCAATTTTGGAAAAACTGGGCTCTATAGGTGTTTTCGACCATTGAGACAAGCCAGGGCGTAGAACATACAGACGGATTTAGAAACACGTAGGATAGACCGCAGTTATCAAGGATATATTTCACAAAACGTAGCCATGGAACTTTATTTGTATTGTCACAGATGTGGTTAACACAGTTATATATAATCTGGGATGGCTTCCAATATGTGTTCTCAGAGGCTAATTTATGCCAATGTGAAATAAATCGCTTATAGATTTTAATACTCAAAGGCTCTCTTCCAAATTCACCGTAAAGCATATAACTTGGGGTGCTATTTCTCAAACCGGAAGCTAATTTCAGAAATTTTAAGTGAATTCTTTCTATTATTTCTAAGTTCTCGTGTCCCCATATTTCTGAGCCATACAATAGAATTGGAACGACCATAACATCAAATGCATCGAAAAGGCAATCTAAAGGTAAATTAACATTCCTGGATTTCTTTAAAAGACAATACATTGCTTTGGTGGCGCTTTCCGTAAGTGATTTAATTGCTTGGACAAATCGCCCATTTCTATGGAATTTAATTCCAAGGTAATCGTATGTATCTACAATATTTATAGTTTCAGTTCCGTAGGTAAAGTGGAGTTTCGAAGATTTCGCGGGGCCGCTTCCAAAGATAACAACTTTCGTTTTAGATAAGTTTACTTTAAGTTTCCATTTCTTACAGTAATGAAAGAAGACATTCAGGGATTTTTGTAAATCATTTGGATTTTCGCTGAACAGTACAGCGTCATCTGCATATAACAATATAATAAAATGGTATAAAAGAGGTCGATGCTGTTAGTTTGCGTTTCATATTTAAAACCAGTACAACTACTATCAAGGAGGTGTTGTTCAAGATCATTTAGGTATATCGAGAACAAAAAGAGGCGACAGGTTTTCACCTTGTCGCACACCCTCGTAACACGGGAATTCATCTGATATGGTATTTCCAATCATTACCCTAGATTTTATGTTGTGATACATATTTCTTATGAGTGTGAAAAATCTCCCATCTATCCCAGTTTTTTGTTAGTTTATGCCACAACCCAATTCTCCAGACTTTATCAAATGCTTTAGTGAAATCTACAAATACCGTATATAGTTTTTCTTTTAGAGAGTTTTAGTATTTGGATCATCATTTGCATAGTAAAATGTTATCACATGTTGAGAACCCTTGTCTGAAGCCTGCCTGTGTTGGGTTAAGTATATTGTTAGTATCTAAAATGTATTCAGTCTGTTATTTAACACTCTTGTAAAAAGTTTACCAAGGCAACTTAAAATTGTTATAGGTCTGTATGAGTTGGGATCCAGTTTACACCCTTTACCTTTATAGATTGGCTTAACAACGCCAGTAACCCACGACTCCGGTAGAATACCCGATGATAGTACAAGGTTGAAATGTTCTAAAAACAGAGGCATAAGTAGATCTGTTGAGTCAATCAGAAAATCATTTTCGATTAAATCAACGCCCGATGCTTTATTTCTTTTTATTTGTTTTACCGCAAGTTTTATTTCTTCTCGTGAAATGTCGCTGTTAAGGGTCTCAGTATTGAAAATACATGTCTCAGTCAATTTCTCGTCGAGATCAGCCTCGTTTGGTTCGAATTCCTCACTTATTCCAACAAAATATTTGTAAAAAGTGTCAACATCAGGGGTATTTTCAGTTTGTTTACCGTGCGCTTTGTTGAGCATTTTCCAATATTCTCTAGGCGAGCTCTTCTTATTCATCCGGAATAGATCATTTATTTGATGTTGATAGTTTCGTATGTGTTTATCTAAACATTTTTATAGTTTTTGACATTAGTCGAAAATGTGCTCTATCAATAGCTGAATTTGATTTTTAACTTTATATTTGGCTTTTTGGAATAATTTTCTACTGTTCCGGCATTCTTGACCAAACCAGGGCTTATCCGTATTTTTGAATGAATGGCATTTAATTTTATATATTTCTTTTCTCCAAATGTTGTACAGGCTGCGTCAATAAGCACATTCCCGATATCACGAGTCACGCTGTTGATCACCTGTTCATTTACCTGTGATCCACGCGCTGCACGTGCGCGCTCAATCAGTTCACACACCTTGCCTTGATTGATGTTGTTTTGAAATGTGAAGGATAAATCAGAGTCATATCGTTTCGGTTTTCTACTTTCAAATGGATTTCTATCTGGATTACCTTTTGGATGTGTTTGCATATCTGTCTGGGGAATTGTGGCCTTGAATGAGAACTTTACGGGGCAATGCACATCAGAAAATAGGGTGAGTAATCTAAGATTTCAAAATTTGTAAAATGTGATAGACAGAGGGGAGTAGTTATAACATAATCAACCACAGATCTGTCTTTACAGGTTGCCTTACCAACCTTATGATCTTTTCCCAAACGACCATTACATATTAGTAAATTAAGATGTTTACACATGTCGATAAGTTTGACTCCAAAATTATTTGTCCTATCTATATCCTTTGTTGATCTCTCATGAGGTAGGTTCAGTTCGTCTAGAACCAATTGTGGCTTAAGTTCAATATTCAGTTCATTTAAGTCTAGTCCAAATTCATCTATAATGTGTTCATCAAATGCACTAAAATCACTCAAATTTCTAGTCCTTGCGTTAAAATCTCCAAACACAATAATGTAATCGCTCACTGAAGCAAGATTAAGGATTGATGTCTCAAGTTCTGTAAATACATCATGATGCACATATCTCGAACCCTCTGGGGTATATATACGCAACCAAAGTACAAGTCTTGATTAATATTTACAAGTGACTTACATACTCTGATCCATAGCACATACTCATTGTCATCTTCTACAACAGATATATAATCCTTAAGATTATTTCTAACTGCAATCCCTAATCCACCAGATGTTCTTAATGCCTTTGTCGATGCTTAAGGTAAACTGTGAAGTTTTCAATATCAATCTCATCAAGAAAATCAGTTTTAGTCTCCCGAAAGCCCACAATGTGATTTTCGGCAATCAGGGATACGAATTCATTATATTCTAATCTTTTCTAAGTCCACATACATTCACAGAGAGACAATTTAGAATTGTTGTCATTCACCACATCATCATCGTCGTCACCATCATTGTCATTAACATTATCAACATCATTATCATTTCCTTCAACATCATTATCAACATCATCGACATTTACATCAATGACATTAACAACATGTATGTCCATGACAGCAGCATCACTGATATCAATAGTGTTACTGTTACTTACAACACCATCGACATCTATGTCAGTGATAGCAATATAACTGCTATCAATATTTTTTACTGTTACTTACAACATCATCAACATCTATGTCAGTGATAGCAATATAACTGCTATCAATAGTTTTACTGTTACTTACAACATCATCAACATCTATGTCAGTGATACCAATATAACTGCTATCAATAGTGTAACTGTTACTTACAACACCATCAACATCTTAGTCAGTGACAGCAACATCACTGCCATCAATAGTGTTACTGTTACTTACAGCACCATCAACATCTACGTCAATGAAAGCAACATCACTGTCAACAGTAGGGTTACTCTTACTTACAACACAATCAACATCTATGTCAGTGACAGCAACATCACTGTCAACAGTAGGGTCACTCTTACTTACAACATCATCAACATCTGTGTCAGTGACAGCAACATCACTGTCAACAGTAGGGTTACTCTTACTTACAACATCATCAACATCTATGTCAGTGACAGCAACATCACTGTCAACAGTAGGGTTACTCTTACTTACAACACCATCAACATCTATGTCAGTGACAGCAACATCACTGTCAACAGTAGGGTTACTCTTACTTACAACACCATCAACATCTATGTCAGTGACAGCAACATCACTGTCAACAGTAGGGTTACTCTTACTTACAACATCATCAACATCTATGTCAGTGACAGCAACATCACTGTCAACAGTAGGGGTTACTCTTACTTACAACACCATCAACATCTATGTCAGTGACAGCAACATCACTGTCAACAGTAGGGTTACTCTTACTTACAACATCATCAACATCTATGTCAGTGACAGCAACATCACTGTCAACAGTAGGGTTACTCTTACTTACAACACCATCAACATCTATGTCAGTGACAGCAACATCACTGTCAACAGTAGGGTTACTCTTACTTACAACATCATCAACATCTATGTCAGTGACAGCAACATCACTGTCAACAGTAGGGTTACTCTTACTTACAACACCATCAACATCTATGTCAGTGACAGCAACATCACTGTCAACAGTAGGGTTACTCTTACTTACAACATCATCAACATCTATGTCAGTGACAGCAACATCACTGTCAACAGTAGGGTTACTCTTACTTACAACATCATCAACATCATCTATGTCAGTGACAGCAACATCACTGTCAACAGTAGGGTTACTCTTACTTACAACATCATCAACATCTATGTCAGTGACAGCAACATCACTGTCAACAGTAGGGTTACTCTTACTTACAACATCATCAACATCTATGTCAGTGACAGCAACATCATTGTCAACAGTAGGGTTACTCTTACTTACAACACCATCAACATCTATGTCAGTGACAGCAACATCACTGTCAACAGTAGGGTTACTCTTACTTACAACATCATCAACATCTATGTCAGTGACAGCAACATCACTGTCAACAGTAGGGTTACTCTTACTTACAACATCATCAACATCTATGTCAGTGACAGCAACATCACTGTCAACAGTAGGGTTACTCTTACTTACAACACCATCAACATCTGTGTCAGTGACAGCAACATCACTGTCAACAGTAGGGTTACTCTTACTTACAACATCATCAACATCTATGTCAGTGACAGCAACATCACTGTCAACAGTAGGGTCACTCTTACTTACAACACCATCAACATCTATGTCAGTGACAGCAACATCACTGTCAACAGTAGGGCTACTCTTTACTTACAACACCATGGGCATTGTCCTTTCCAGATCTGTCATATAAATCAGTAATATTTGCAAAGTAGTCCTAATAAGTAGTACTAACACATGTTGTTGAAGTGTTCAGGCAACTTGCAGAATTACCTGTATCACCTGTATTAGTATTATTACGGATGTCATATGAATCATTGTTTGTCTTACTATGTATTGAGTTAGT